>NC_132783.1:82998546-84373546 GCF_048418805.1 Vulpes vulpes
CACGTCTCCGTGGACAAGTCTCTTGCCAGCCTAATGTTTTTACTCTCGTAGGTTACAAATCGCTTGTCTTGAACTACTTAGATGATTTTCTCTTCACTTCTGAGATTTACAAGTTTCACTAATATATGTCGAGGTGTTGACCTATTTTCATTGATTTTTGAGGAGCCTTCTCTGTGCTTCTTGGATTTGAGTGCCTTCCTCAGATTAGGGAAGTTCTCTGTTATAATTTGCTCCAATAGACCTTCTTTGTCTCTCATTGTCTTTCTTCTTTTTCTGAGATCCCAATTTTTCTAATACTGTTTTCTCTTTATGGTATCACTTATCTCTTGAATTCCCACCTTGTGTTCCAGTATTTTTTTAGCTCTGTTTTTCTCAGCTTCTTTATTCTCTGTCCTTTTGTCTTCTATATCACTAATTCTTTCTTCTGCCTCATTTATACCAACAGTTAGCACCTCCATTTTTTATTCCATCTCATTAATAGCCTTTTTTATTTTGACATTTAGATTTTAGTTCTTTTATTGCTCCAGAAAGGCATTTTCTAGTGTCTTCTATGCTTTTTTCAAACCCAGATAGTATCTTTATAATCGTTATTCTGAGCTCTAGTTCTGACATCTTACTTTTGTCCATGTTGTTTAGGTCCCTGGCAGTCATTGCCTCTTGTCTTTTTTGAGATGAGTTTTTCCCTCATGTCATTCTTGCAGAAAGTGATGACTTTCCTTTTACTTTTTTTTTTTTTTAAGATTTTATTTATTCATGAGAGAGAGAGAGAGAGAGGCAGAGAGAGAGGCAGAGACATAGGCAGAGAGAGAAGCAGGCTCTATGCAGGAAGCCTGTTATGGGACTTGATCCCAGGACTCTAAGATCATGCCCTGAGCCAAAGGCAGACGCTTAACCGCTGAGCCACCCAGGCGTCCCTCACTTTTCTATTTGTAGAGTTTTAGTTATTCTTTTCTTAGATCTCTGGTTGAGTTTGAAGGTGTTCAGAATGATTTAATGCCTATCTAGCTGAATTCCTGGTACCAGACAAAGCTAAGGTATCCTATTCCTCTGCCATCTACTCTGTTCCATGTCCTATTTTCTTTGGAAAAATCAGTTCCCTTCTGTTAAACACTTAATTTGTTCCCAGCCCTTTTCTATTATTTGCATTGCCACAGTGAATAACCTTGTGCATTCATTACTGCTCCTGTGTGAGTTTAAAGAATGTGTTCTTAAAAGCAGAAAGTATGAGAACTACTATCTGCTTACATCTTTGCCAACACAATGTGTTACCAACCTTTTGGATCTATGTCTGTTTGGTGAAAAAAATAATGTAGATAATGTAGATAATTTGCATTGAGTGAGTGATGTTGAACATCTTTTTAAAAAACTATATTTCCTTTTGCTCCTTTTCTTTAATTCTTAAGTGGTCCTTTTCATTGTGATTTTTAGGAGCTATTTGGGTATTAAAGCCTTTGTGATCTGAGTTCCAATTTTTTTCAGTTTGTCACTTTTTAATATTTCAGTATCTTATGTCTGAGTCTACAATTTCAACACACACATTTTAAAGGCTGTATTATGTATAAAAGCAGGAAACTGCCTGTAAATGTTGCTAAGGAAATAAGATATTAGTCCTATGAAGACAGTTATGTAAATAGGGTTTAGATTAGATTGATTTCTTCTCCTTATGGACAAGCGCATTTCAATTAATCACATGGAAGAATTTCTTCCATTAGAACAGCTTTAAAATGGAATGGGCATCCGTGGGTCTACATGATTCTTTGTTACTAAATCTGTTAGGAAAGGAGATACTAATCCTTGTTCATTATACAACAATAAATGAGGGTTGTTGAATTACCTGGAGGTTAGATTAGGTGGTTTCTAGTATCCCTTCTTTTTCTTTTCTTTTCTTTTCTTTTCTTTTCTTTTCTTTTCTTTTCTTTTCTTTTCTTTTCTTTTCTTTTTTTTTTAAGATTTTATTTATTCATAAGGGACACAGAGAGAACAGCAGAGACAGGCAGAGGGAGAAGCAGGCTCCCCACAAGGAGCCCCATGTGGGACTTGATGCTGGACTCCAGGATCATGCCCTGAACTAAAGGTAGACACTCAACTGCTGAGCCATCCAGGCATCCCATGCTTCGTTTTATTTTCATATTGTTTTTATTTAAAAAATACAAATATCTGTATGCATATTTATTTTTATATTATCGTGAATTTATATCAGTTTTTTCCTTTCTTGTCTAATTCCCTTTCTCTCTTCTCATTTTGCCCCAAAGTAACTATAGAATGTATATCCTTTCATATCTTTCCCCAAACTTGAATCACCATCCTATCTATTTTTTGTCTGCCTATCAGTACACATATACTCCTCCAGGCACACATGTATATGTATAGGTTTAAAAAAAATTGGATATTATGCATTCTGTTCTGTGTCTTGTTTTTCTCACTCAGTAATAACTAGTACAGCATTCTTCACATCAACTAGTATAGCACTAAAGAATTCACTTATTGGTTGTATAAAATATGCCATTATCAATGAGATTATTTTTGGTGCATCTGTACATTTGTTCATTTAGCTGATCCTTTGCTGATGGACACTTGTTTTTCATTTTTTTTGTCACTGTGAACATTGTAATAAGCATCTTGTCTATACCCTCACATACTGGCACATTTATGTTATGAGATAAAGAATCAGAAGAGTGGGATTGCTGGTTCAAAGGATATATTCATATGCTATATGTATGTTTAGTAATATTTAATTATTACTGCAGATTATTTTCCAAAACCAACAACATAAGTCTTTCTCAAGTCCCTCTGATTCACATGAGACCAGAAAATGTAATTATGTAGCTTTTTATAGTTGTTAGCTATATAGGATTTGCTGGATACATAGAAGACTTTATCTGAGGAGGTCTCTTTAGGGGTGCCTAGGTGGCTCTGTCACTTAAGCATCTGCCTTCAGCTCAGGTCATTATCTTGGGGTCCTGGGCTTGAGCTCTGAGTCAGGCTCCCTGTTCAGCAGGAAGTCTGCTTCTTCCTCTGTTCCTCCCCCCTTGCTTGTGTTCACTATCTCTCTCTCTGAAATAAATTTTTAAAAAAAGAAGTCTCTTTATAAAATTATCTTTCTGTGTTCTCAGTGACTGTGTTACTTTAATACAAAAGAAAACAAAATTCTTTGCCCAAAGCTCTAGTTCGTGGACCTGGTACCAACATAATAGTCTTATAGACTAAAGGGTAAATGGAATTGAGACAAATCTTAAAACCTGACTTTGGGGTTGGAGCTAGGAAATAAAGCCCATTTTGGTAATAGATTTTTATCTTTAAATTGAGTATTCAGTTGGTTATAAGAGGATTAATTATAAGAATCTCTTTTTCTAGTAGTCTCAGCTTGAACAGATAAATATAGAGCACCAAAGTTCAGAGAGGGAATGCTGTAGAAAATGTGTGGGTAGCTGTTGTAGTTTTACATAGAGATAACATCTAGGATAAAGAATAGATGAAAATGCTCATTGAGGATTAGTGTTCTTGAAACATCATCAAATACAACATTCCCAGGCCAAGCATTCAGAGCCATTCATAATCTTGCCCATCCTGCATATCTAAGATACTTCCCACTGAGCTCGACACACTTTTCTTTAATCTTGTATATATGTTTGCCACACGTATTCCCAGTATTCATTTGTTCTCATCCTTTAGAAGGCATGTATTTCCGTGTCTGCATTCCTGCAGAGAGATGGATTACAGTTTATCTTTTCACTACTCAAGCACTGTCTCATGAAGCCTCTCTGACCTCTCTAGTCCACATTTTTTTTTTAAGATTTTATTTATTTATTCATGAGAGACACAGAGAGAGGCAGATACACAAGCAGAGGGAGAAGCAGGCTCCATGTAGGGAGCCCGACATGGGACTTGATCCTGGGTCTCCAGGATCAGGCTCTGGGCTGAAGGCGGCGGTAAACCGCTGAGCCACCCAAGCTGCCCTCTAGTCCACATTGATCCTTTTTTTAGTTCTTACTCCTATAGCACTGATATTTTGAATTTCTTCCAACTGGTTCCTAAGTATATGTTTCTGTAGCAGTAAATAACTGTTTTGAGTTTTTATTGAGTACCTCTTGTATATGCAACTATTCTAAATACTGGGTATAGAGGATAAGGATAGACAATATCCCTATCCTCATGGAGTTTATATTCTTGTGGGGAGAGACAGCCAATAAATAAAATAATTAACAAGAAAATATAAGACAAAAAGAATCTTATGAAAACATTTATGAAGAATGAATCAGATAACTTAGTTGCAGATGGTAGAGCCCATTGTAGTTAGTTAAAGCAGAGAAAAAAAAAATTTAAGAGTATAATATAGCTCACAGAATCTTTGGGGGAGAAGTGGAGAATCAGTCTTGGAGACTGCTTAGCTAGGAACAGTGTCTAAATTATAACATTGTGCTATTTTATTGAAGATATTATGACTTTTGTCAGTGGGAACAGATACTGGAATTTTCTGAGTATGATATGCAACTGCTAGGACCTCTGTCATTTCTGCTTCTGAAAGGAAGGTATATCTCTCTGAATATACATCAGAATGGATTGAACATGGTGTTTCCATTGCATCATTTGCTTCCTAATTGAAATATGTGGATGTTAGTTGGGAGAACCTAGGTCACATACCTGCTTCCTGTTTACAGAAGAGGCTGAGAAGGTGAATTTCTGACTTTGTTTTGGGAAAGCATGACTTAGGAGATGAGAAATTTCCCAAATGGGGAAGGCTGTTTAAAAGTGCTGAGTAGTTAAAAACCATGGAAAAGTTGATATGGTAGAGAATGATTGCAGGGCTAATTTAGATTTGAGCAGTCAGAGAAACCCTCTCTGAGGTCAAAATACTTAAGCTCAGACCTAAATGACAAGGAGAAATACATGTAATGTTAAGGGCAAGGAATATTTTAGTGGGAGCCCTGGTTTGGGTTTGGGTTGGGGGTTTGAGGTACAGGGTGGTGACTGAGTTTGGTCTATTAGTGGAACAGCAGGATGGCTGATGTTACTGGAGTGTGGTGAGTAAGAGGAAGTGTAGATGAGATTATAAAGGAGAGGACGTTTTTGTATTGTTTTAACAGAAGTTTGAGGACATACATCTTACTTTTTCTTCCCCTGAGATGTCCTGTTGAGAGAAGGTATGTAATTATAGGTGTGGAGAAGAGAAGGATATTTCTGTGTTATTAAACCTGTGGGCTATTGGATATCATGGAGTGACTAAAATTATTTGGATGCTGTTTAGGAGAACAGCATGAGGTTTCTAGCAAAGATAAGAAATATTAGAAAGACCTCATGTCCAGTGAGTAGTGGAATGAAGCCTTCTGTTTTCATTCCAGTGTCTCAACCTAGTGGCCTTGAAAGAAATCCCTTCTCTATTCCTCTTACCTTGATTTTTGGGAACAATATTTTGTGTGGTTATAACAATAGCTCACATGACTGCTTCAGAATAACAAAAAGACTCCAACCTCAAATCTGCACTGATAGATATTTCCTAGTAAAGAATTGCACTGTATAATGAAGAGGTAGAAAACTGCTTTCTGTTTTTTTTTTTTTTTTTTTTTTAAGAAATCAACTCCATAAGCAAGTGAGATAAATTCACCTTGGAATGCAGAACAGTTACTACTTTGAATAAAGTGGACTCTGCTTTTTGCTCACTCTCTTTTCCATTTTCCATTTCAAATTCAAACTGGAGTGGATAGTACATACGTATCTAATATTCTCACACTGCAGAGCAGCATTTGGATGTTAGATGGACTATAGGTGGTAATATTCTATGCAGAGTTTCTCAACCTTGGCACTCCTCACCTTTTAAGATAATTCTTTGTGAGAAGGGGACTGTCCTGTGCGTTGTAACACGTTTAGCAGCATCCCTGGCCTTTACCACGAGTTAAAAATAGCAGCCCCTCCTCAGTTGTGATAACCAAAAATATACCTTAGACATCACCAAATTTCATCCCTGGTTGAGAATCACTGCTCCAACCATAGCTTTTAAAGCTTATTCCTATTTGTCTTTTCTAATAATATCTAATGACCATACTTGTAGGTGCTCTGCAGAGAATATATCCATGTGAACAGTTTCTGAATATGACCTCCTTATCTAAATATGCAGAAGTCATAGCTTCCAAATGATAAGGCATAAACCTCTTTTTCTTTTGTGTATATCCTATAGATTTTTCCAAGACTACTTGTGTAAGATAACGTAAGAAAATGTGTGTTAAAGTGCACTGTGGGTGATGTTAGTGGATGCAGTGCCTGATGCCTCATTAACTATTTCACCTTTCTCCCACTGTGCAGCAGTAGTTAGGTTTCTGAACTTGACACTTCCCTTATGTGAGAGCTCTGATTAGTCTAAGCCAGTGTTTTTGAGGCTGCCAAACATGACATATTAAGGGGTCAGAAAATCACTTTAGTAGAGTGGCAACCAACTGAAAAAAAAAATGTAATATAAGAAAATACCAGAGTGCACTGTATATAGTAAGGATATGTATTGTTTTACAGATTGTTTGTTAACTGCACACAATGTCTGAATGTGTGCATATGTAAGTGTATGAGTCTTGTTGTAAAATATTTTTCTTACCCTGGGCTTGCAGTTGGAAAAGTTAGAAAGCCACTGGTTTAAGGCAATCATGATAATTCCATTCCCCTTGCCAGTGATTGGTTCAGGAGCCTGGGTTTAAGCCAGCCTATACATGGAATTCCTCTGGTGGCAGTAATTAATTCTGAGATTAGCATATGAGCTTACTTGGCTCACTCAACCTGAAGGAAAGGGCTTTGGATGAGGGAACCTTAATTTTTCTACTTCATGAGTATAGAGAAGCCTGCAAATCCAGTTGGTGCTGGCTGCCATCTCAAAACCACGGGAATAACCAGCCTGAAGTTAAAGATGAACACAGCCTGGGTCCTTGCAGATACTGTGGAACTGGCTCTAAAGCCTACTCCTACCACTGCTCTCCAGTGAACAATACATTTCCATAGTGTTGAAGACACTTTAAATGTGTTTTGCTCTGTTTGTAACTAAGAGTACTGACTGGTGGGTGTATATGATAGTAGTGCTGTTTTGGAGTAATTGCTGGGAACTTAGTTTCTATTTTTAGAATCTGGGTGGAAATCATACCCCTTTTTCTCATCCAGGAAGTGAAATTGGGACTAAGTTACTTGAGGTCTCATATAGAACAGATTGCTTTATTTGAACGCGATATTTAATATTTGTAGAGTATGCTGCTTTATGACGGTGAATATTATACGTACAAAACTTCATTTTAAGGGCTCTATTAACCATCTAATTTTTGTTTTTTTATATTCATTTATTGATTTTGAATCTTTCTCTTTAAAGCTTTCTGAATTACATAGTCTCAGAGATTCTTTAATTTTCTAAGTTTAAAAAAAACCCCAGCTATGATTTCCTTCCTGCCTTGCTGCCTTCCTGCCTTCCTGCCTGCTTGCCTGCCTGCCTGCCTGCCTGCCTGCCTGCCTCCCTTCCTTCCTTCTTTCCTCCCTTCCTGACACAGGACTCCATCCCACAACCCCAAAATCATGACATGAGCCGAAATCAAGAGTTGGCCACTCACTGACTGAGCCACCCACCAGCTATGATTTTCTTTTACTGACATTTTTGGTTGTATTTATTTCTCTTTAGAGTATTCAAAAGGAAAAAAATAATTTATCTCATTCTTTTGAAATGGCAAAAAGAAAATCAAGCTTGTGCAGAGAATACGCTTATGAGAAAACAAAACTAACTTGTTCAGACATAGAAGAATCTTTTATTCTAGGTTTTTTTTTTTTTTAAGATTTTATTTATTTATTCATGAGAGACAGAGAGAAGTAGAGACATAGGCAGGGGGAAAAGCAGGCTCCATGCAGGGAGCCTGATGCAGGACTTGACCCCGGACTCCAGGATCACACAGCTTTGCAAAGCTTTGCAAAAGGCAGAGCCATCCAGGCATCCCTATTCTAGGGATTCTTATCAGTGAGCCACCCACAAAAGGATATTGGAAAGCTATGGTTGTCTTTAACATCAAAGGGTAGAAATCTCTGTTTATTTATTTATTTATTTATTTATATTTTTTGAAATTTTATTTACTTGAGAGAGAGAGCACAAGCAGGGGGAGGAGCAGGCTTCCCACTGAAGAGAGAGCCCAAATCTGGACTCCATCCCAGGACCTTGAGATCATGACCTGAGCCACCCAGGCGCCCTTCTCTTTCTCTTTTTAATAATAGCTTTATGGGGGTATAATTTACGTATCATAGTATTCACCCTTTTTAAAGTATGCAATTCACTCATTTTAAGGGTATTCACAGAGTTCTATACTATCTAATTCCAGAACATTTTCATCACCACAGAAAGAAACCTCATACCCATTAGCAATCGCTTGCCATTCCCCCCCACACTCATCCTGGCAATTATTAATTTACTTCCTTATTTCTATGGATTTTTGTAATCTGAACTTTTCACTGATATGGAATCAAATAACTTTTTGTGACTTGTTTCTTTTACTTAATATAATGTTTTTAAGGGTCAGGTATGTTGTAGATGTAGCATGTTTTTGTTTTTGTTTTTTAAAGTAAGCTCTGTGACTGATGTGGGGCTTGAATCAATGATCCCGAGGTCAAGAATCGCAAGCTCTGGGCATCCCGGGTGGCTTGGCGGTTTAGCGCGACTTCAGCCCGGGGCGTGATCCTGGGGACCTGGGATTGAATCCCAAGTCGGGCTTCCTGCATGGAGCCTGCTTCTCCCTCTGCCTGCGTCTCTGCCTTTCTCTCTTCCTGTGTCTCTCATGAATAAATAAATAAAATCTTTAAAAAAAAAAAAAAAAAAAGAATTGCATGCTCTACTGACTTGAGACAACCAGGTGCCCCAGTACTTCACTCCTTTTTTTTTTTTTTTTTAAGATTTTATTTATTTGACAGAGAGCAAGCACAAGCAGAGGGAGAGGGAGAAGCAGACTCCCTGTTGAGCAGGGAGCCTGATGTGGGGCTCAATCCCAGGACCCTGAGATCATGACCTGAGCTGAAAGCAGATGCTTAACCAACTGAGCCACCCAGGCGCCATGCTTCACTCCTTTTATTGCATAATATAATCCATGATGTTTCATTGTATGGATCTACATCTTTTATTTATCCATTCAACAGTTGATGGATGTTTGTTTTTTTCCCATTTTTGAATAATGCTGCTTTCAACATTCTTACACAGGTTTTTTTGTGGATATGTTTTAATTTTTCTTGGGTATATACCTAGGAGACTAGAATTACAAGGTGATAGAATCATTCTCTGTTTAGTTTTTGTGGAACTGCCAAATCTTTTTTAAAATGACTGTACCATTTGACAATCTTCTGGCAGCAATGTGTGAGTTTGCAGTCTCCCTGTGTCCTCACCAATACTTGTTATTGTCTGTTATGTTTATTTTAGCCATCCTAGTGGGTGTGAAGTGGTCACTCATTGTGTTTTGATCTGTATTTCCTAGTGACTAATGATATTGAACATACTTTCATGTGCTTGTTAGCCATTTGTATCATCTTTGGAGAAATGCCTATTCAAATTCTTAGCCCATTTTTAAGTTAGGTTGTTTCTCTGTTTCTGTTGTTGAGTTCTAAGAGTAGGGGTGTCTTTTTTTAAGCTTTTCTTTACTTCTTGATGAATCTATCATTCATTCATTTTTCAAACTGATAACTCAGAGTCTTTTTCCAAAGAAGCAGTCATATGCCCCTTTTGGTGTCTTTTAGTTTTTCAGTATTGGTCATAAAGGGAGTAAAAGTCATGTTTTTTTTTTTTAAATGGAGATTGTTGATGTATGAAGACAGATTAATGGAAGAAATTATAAAGGACCACTGATATAGATCAAATATGATAGGATCTGGCAAATGAAATTAAATCCCTTTAATTCCTATGAGAATCTGATGGAGCAGGAAAACCAGGAATACTAAATGTGTTGTCAAACAAATGCTGTTGGTTTCTGGCACCTTCCTTAAGCACTCTTCCTTATCAGTTTTTTTTTTTTTAAGATTTTATTTATTTGTTTATTTTTAAAAATATTTTATTTATTTGTTTATTTATTTATTTAAGATTGTATTTAATCACGAGAGAGAGAGAGAGAGAGAGGCAGAGACACAGGGAGAGGGAGAAGCAGGTTCCATGCAGAGAGCCTGATGTGGCACTTGATCCCGTGACTTCAGGATCAGGCCCTGGGCTGAAAGCTGAAACCTCTGAGCCACCTGGGCTGCCCCTTATCAGATTTTTTTTTTCCTTACCAGATTTTAAGAAACATTTGTACCCAGTATTGCAAGGTTTTATATATAACATCTAGATTATATATTTGTTTTACACTCCTTCAAAAGGAATTGGAGTATTCAAAGAATTCATAACTGGTTTAACTGGATCATAAGAATGATCTACATAGCTATCGTATGTGCCATCTATTGTAGCAAATGAAGGCTCCTGTTAAATGTATTCTTAGCTTGATTGAATTACGGGAGAGAGCATTTATGAGACCAGAATTGCCCTTTTGATTTTTTCCCCCACATTTAGTGGGTTTAATATGAATGTAATCTTTCAGTAGGAGCATTTATGTGCTATGCCTTATTAATATTAAATGGAAAAATAGAATAGAATGTCTATAAGAAGGTAGAGAGTGTTGGAAAGAGCACAGGCTTTTGTGCCACCAGACTGGATTTCAAAATCTACCATTTCCTCCTTGGGTGACATGAGACAAACCACTTTAATCTCTTGAAATATCAGTCTTCTCATCTATAAAATGGGATGGATAAAATCAACCTTGAAAGGATGTTGTACAGATAAAATGAGACAATGTATGAAAAACATATAGACTAGTGCTTAATAGGCAACTTGGCTTTACTTGAGGTTTATTGCTTCAAATATATGTATTTTGGGGGGAGGGGAATTTTAATAGTCTCATTTAGCTTAAATTGGAGCATTTACTCAATTTTGACAAGCCTTTCTGATAATTTAATTTCACAGAAGGTAGATAAAGCAAACTGGAACCTATTTTTAAAAACTTTTTGATTATGATGGTAAAATATGCTTGTTGAAGAAAATTTGGGGAATTGCTTTGGAAGTTACATTTAAAAAATTAAAAAGTGGCAACTGAAAAATAAAATAAAATAAAATAAAAAGTGGCAACTGTGAACAGAGGCTTAACATAGGAGGTTCAAGAAAGAAAGACAGTTCCTTCAAAGTAAATAATGTTAATTGGAAATTTTGAATAAGAACTGGAGGAGGGTCTTTTTTTTTTCCTCAAGATTTATCCACCTATTCATGAGAGAGAGAGAGAGAGAGAGAGAGAGGCAGAGAGAGAAGCAGGCTCCATGCAGGGAGCTAATGTGGGACTCAATCCCAGACCACAGGATCATGCCCTGAGATGAAGGCAGACGCCCAACCACTGAACCACCCAGGCATCCCTGGAGGAGGTCTTTTAAAGACTGATGCATACTACAAAAGAGATTCCTTGCTTTACTCAGATCTAAAACAGACATTTACAAAAGACCAATGAGAAAAAAAAAAAAAAAAGACCAATGAGGAGGATATACAATTAGGACTGACTTTGGTGTACTGTCAGAATGAGTTTAAAATTAGATGAGATTTCTAAAGTTACTAAGACAACAAACATTTTTTAAAATTGTGGAATAACAGGAATAGGTAAGGATAGGCTTGCTAATGATGATGAAGCAGATGAAAATACAATTCCTTGCCTCCTACTCACATTTACAACAAAGAACCTCCTTTGACTTGAAGGTTGGAAAATGACATTAATAAAGAGTAGTCTAAGCCTGGGAACAGTGAAAAACCTATAAGGGAGCTTAGAGTTATCCCAGAAAAAAAATGAACTGGGTAGTATTCAGAACTTATATGTATATATGAGATTATTTGTGTGGTCTTTGAGAAATCTTAGAAAATGAGAGAAGTATAGTATTGGAAAATTGAGGATGGGTCTTCTGAAAAAGAGAAAAAAATCAAATTTGCAGACCAAAGAAAGTGATATAGGCAGGTTCCAGAATAGATAATTAAAAAGACTTTTAAAAATTGTAAGCAGTTTTCCAAATAAGATGCAAAACTAGTAGTTGAGTGAAATGCTGTGTCCACACTATCTAATACAGTAGTCATTTGCTACAGGTGACTTGAAATGTGCCTAATTCAAATTGAGATGTGCTGTTAAGTGTAAAACGATGCAAGGTTGCCAAGCACAATGGTCAAGGAAGAATTCTTAAGATGTTTTATGGTGCAAAAAGGTGCTTTTATCACAGTACAGGGTCAGGACCCTTGCGCAGAAACAGCTGTGCTGTAATTGCGAGGACTGACTTAATTATGTACTTGAAGTTTGTGGAGGGAAGGGGGTAGACAATGTAAGTTTCTAAGGAATTTCTATGTGCTGAATGTAGGGCCTACTGTTAGTCTTTAATGAAACATGAACATAAAGGCAGCGATGAGTTTCTTAAGGAATGTCACACTCTGCATGCCTCAGGATTTTATCAGTGGGCTGCAGGTTGTAAGGAGATTTAATTTTGGCTACAATTCTCTTGCCTTTGTTTTCATCATAAAATACACACCTGTTGGAATAATAATTTGGGGGCACCTGGGTGGCTGACTTGGTTAAGCAGCCGACTCTTGATTTCAGCTTAGGTCATGATCTCAGGGTTGTAAGATTGAGCCCCATGTCAGACTCTGTGCTCAGCATGGTGTCTGCTTCAGATCCTCTCCCTCTGCCCCTCTCCCCTTTGTGTCCGTGCTCTCTCTACGATAAATAAATACATCCTAAAAAACAGTATTTTGGATATATTGTGTTAAATAAAATATTAAGTTAATTTTACCTTAAAATTTTTATTTTTATTTTTTTATTTTTTTTTACCTTAAAATTTTTAAAATTAATGTTGCTACTATTTTATGGCTTGCATATGTGAGAAATATATAGCTACTATTTTATGGCTCACATATGTGAGAAATATGTGGCTCACATACTTCTATAGGAAGTATTGGAAAGTACTGTGCTTTGAGCATAGAAATAGTTACTAACTTATTTTTGAAAAATTTAAAGTACTGAATATTTAACCAAGCTTAAAATAATTTCCTTATCAACAGATGGGAAAATAATGAGGACTTCACATTTTTTTTAAAGGATTTTATTTATTTATTCATGAGAGACACACAGAGAGGCAGAGACATAGAGGGAGAAGTAAGGAGTCCGATGTGGGACTCGTTCCCGGGACCCTGGGACCATACCCTGAGCCAAAGGCAGGTGCTCAACCACTGAGCCACCCAGGCATCCCTAGGACTTTACATCTTATAATTAAACGGACTTATAACTAGTTAAATAACTAAAGAATTTGACTAAAGAGAATGCATGTCTAGTGGTAGGATGTTCTAGTTGTAGTGACTACATTAACAGGAGACAGTGGGAAAATTGTAGTAATAGCACATTCTGTGTTTTGACCATCTCTTGTTCAGCATTTAATTTTTTAAATTAAATTTTTTAATTTTGAGATCATTGTAGATTCACATGTAGTTGAAAGAAATAATGCAATAAGATCCAGTGTGCCCTTTAGCCAGTGAACATTTTGTAAAACCATGGTACAATACCACAACCAGGATATCGACTTTGATGCAATTCACAGATCTTTTTTTTTTTTCTTTTCTCTTTTTTATAGTTCTGGCATATTTAAGTATATCTCTACAGTCAGTGTGGGGCTCAAACTCATGACCCCAGAGATCAAGAGCCACATGCTCTCTACCACCTGTGCCAGCCCAGGCATTCCTACAGATTGTATTAGATTTTTCTCGATTTTATTTCTGCTCGCTTTTGTGTTTATTTAATTCTGTGTAACTTTGTTACATGTATTGTCTTCTGTATCCACTACCACAGTCAAGATACAGAACAAATCCATCACCACAAGGATCCTTCTTGTCCTCTTATAACTACATCTATTTTTTCCCTCCCTGGTCTCTAACCCCTGGCAACAACTAATCTGTTCTCCATTTCTGTAGGCTTATCATTTCAGAAATGTTGTATGAATGGAGTCCTAGAGTGGGTATTGTAACCATTTGAGATTGGCTTCTTTTCAGTCAGCATGTATCAATAATTCATTCCTTTTTTTTCTTTATTGTGATAAAATAAACCTAGTATTTATTTGAACCATTTGTAAGTATACAATTCAACCACCTTAAATATATTCAAAATATATTTGTGTATAAACACAGTATTTATTTGAACCATTTGTAAGTATACAATTCAACAACCTTAAATATATTCAAAATATATTTGTGTAACTATCACCACTAAACCATTATCACTATACCTAAAACTTTTTTATATTCCCCTAAAATACTCTGTACCAATTAAATAATAATTTTCCCTCCTCCAGTTCTTAGTAACTTCTAGTATTCCTTCTGTCTCTGAATTTTTCTATTCTAGGTGCCAGATAAGTGTAATCATCCAATATTCGTTCTTTTGTGTCTGGCTTATTCCACTAAGCATAGTGTTCTCAAGGTCCTTCCATGTTTTAGTATATATTAGAATTTCAGTTCTTTTTATAGCTGAGTAGGCTTTCAGCACTCAACATTTTTATTAATAACATGGATGAAATATTGATGACTGAAATGGACTAAACTGATCAAGATTTACTGAACATTGTAAGTGCAAAATTCCACATATGGTTCTAAAAATAAGTGTTACTAAAGATGATTGTGATGTAGTTTAACAGGAAGGGGTGGGGTTGGAATGGTGGGTAAATGTTCATGTGAGTCCACTGTGTGATTTGGGGTCTGTTCATAGAAGCATAGTATCTAGGATGGGTACTATGATTGTTTCAGACTATTGTGTTCATGTCAGTATCTGGTTTTAAGGGTGCACATTTAAATCTTTTTTTTTTTTTTTTAAGATTTTATTTATTTATTCATGAGAGACACAAAGGAGGGAGGCAGAGACACAGGCAGAGGGAGAAGCAGGCTCCATGCAGGGAGCCTGACATGGGACTCAATCGCGGGTCTCCAGGATCAGGCCCTGGGCTGAAGGCAGCACTAAACTGCTGAGCCATCCGGGCTGCCCAAGGGTGCACATTTAAAAACAGACATATTCCAGACAGAAACTGAGATGATCTGACAGCAAGGTAATTGCTACTCAGTATTAGAATAAAAGCTGTTTTAGGGGATCCCTGGGTGGCTCAGTGGTTTAGCGCCTGCCTTTGGCCCAGGGCGCGATCCTGGAGTTCCGGGATCGAGTCCCATGTCGGGCTCCTGGCATGAAGCCTGCTTCTCCCTCTGCCTGTGTCTCTGCCTCTCTCTCTCTCTCTCTCTCTCTCTCTCTCTATGTCTATCATAAATAAATAAATCTTTTTTTTTTTTTTTTTTTAAAGCTGTTATAAAGGTGGAGTGCACTGCTTTGGGCCATAGTCAGGTCCTTGTCAAAGGATTTGTTCAGGCAGAGGCTTTGTGATATTTTATTATCTGGAGGCGTATAAGGATGGAGGTTCCTTTATACCTGTTATTTTTGTGGATCTTCAACCTTGAGGTTTTGTAATTATAGAGCGTTGTAAAATGCTGGGGTTTAAATTGTTAACAGTGGTTGTCTGTGGGGGTTGGGATTGGAGGGGACTGTCACTTTCCATGTTACATATTTCTGTATTTAATTTTAGTTTTTACAGTAAGTACATATTACTCTATTTTTTAAAAAGCTAACTTGTAAATAAATATTCTTCCTTTGCATATCAATACAATTTGGTGCTTTGATTCTAAAAATTTCAAAAATAAAAGTAAATTAACATAACATTTTTTGTTTACAATCCTTTCATATTTTGAGAGATGTGTGTATACATGGAAGTTGAATACGTGAATATTTTATGCCTTTGAAAGAGCGTTTTGCTTAATAGTTTGCCTGTATTCCTTTTAGTAGTTCTTTAAATGGTGACAGTAAAATTTGGTTGGGCTGTGGCAGGTTATTCTACATCCTCAGATTTACTACTAACCCCAGGTTTAGATTATTAGGTAACTAAATAGTAAGATTCTGACCAATTTCTCTGATTCACTTTCTCCCCCATTGACTACTGCTGCCTAGTACCCCTGTACTCACAAAGGCTGTCAGTTCTAAAAGGAAGTGAGACTGGAAAAAATTGTTGCATTCTCTTAGGAAAATATTTCCTTCGAACCCAGACATCTTTTGTTTTCCCTTAGATGGTTGTATTTTATCCCACAGAGACAAAGGTTGGCCCTTTATACTTGTTGGGAAAGAAGGATTATGACCAACATTTGCCTCCTGGAGATAGATGTGAGGAGAAATGTTGCTAAGTTGCCTTAGTAAATAGATTGTAAACAAAAACTCTGAGCCATACCTCCTCCTCCCACTATTATCTCAGGCAGTTAATTTTAGCTTGGATTCTAATGATTTAAGTGCTGTGGTTCTTTCATCTACTTTTAAAATCTGTGACATTTGTCAGTGAAGAGTTTTATTACCATACTTCCTTTGCCTTAGCTTAATAATGCCTTTTTGATGATTTAGGCCAAGCATTTAGCAATCTAAATGGTGGATAGTCTTAGACATTGTTGCCTCATGTCAACATGGAGCTGTTCAGTGTTTGAAACAGTAGTGTGAGGAGAAATGGTGCTGTTGGCACTTGGTCAAAAAGCTTTCACAGACTGGTTGCTTTCAGTGCTTAAAAAAGTTTCTACAAGAACTTGTTTATAATTCACTGCAGTGTTACCCAAAACTTCTTAGTCTTGTCAGTGGAGTATGTAGGGCATGGGTCTTGTGGATTATACCCTAAATGGACATATACGTTTTTCTTGAAAATAACTTGAAACTTGCTTTTTCCAAACTTGAGAAATTCTTCATTTGGTACCATGAAAGTGTATAATTCATACTTTTCAGTTATGAGTTTGCAATCTCAGATAAATTAAGGTGTAACTGTGTTTTAGAGATAAAAAAACACATAAGGGTAATTACTAATGTAATAGGAACTTTATGTTAAGCAGTATAGAAATGAAAGTGGTAAAACAGATGTGCAGAAACCTCAACTCAAGCCAATACTTTAAAAAAAAAAAAAAAAAAAAAGAACCAGCCTTCCATGTAAATTCCCACATTGCTAGGCCTTGGCTTCAGAACTCAAATAACACATAACCTAATTGTAAGAGATTTCTTTTCTTTCTTCTTCTTCTTCTTTTTTTTTAAGAGAATTCTATTTTAAAATTTGAGAAGAGAGAATAAAGGATGCAACTCCATGTGAATTCCTCAGGAGGAAAGTTGTCAGTGTTTCCCCCTTTTCTGCTTCTTAATTTTTGACCTGAGTTTCAAGAGTGGGCTCTCCCTTTCTACAGGTGCAGCAAGTTGTTGATTCCAACTCTCCCTAATAACTCCTCATCATTCTGTTGCTTTTTAGTGGGCATAAGAGTAGCAGTGAGCTGTGGTAGAGATGGCAGTTATCTTTGGGTGCAATTGTTATTTTAGTAGTCATTAAGACTTGCAGGCCTCTGGGAGTTAATGCTGCTGGAGAAATCCTATAATAATTTTAAAAGAATGACAAAGCCTAGACTGAAACTGAGGACAGAGTTACAATCATTACAAATAAAAAATACTGGAAAGGCTTTCTCTAGTTCTGATAATGAAATAAAGCTTATAATTATAGTAATCAGAAACTTTATTTGAGGAAGATAGAGGTGGAATTGTCCTAAAGTTATATGAATAAGTACCTTGGGGGGTACTGAGAAATCCCTCCCATTTATCCCTCCTTAGTTACATGACCAACAAATTAAAAATAGCCTCATGGAGTGAGGAATAGAGCCAACTTATATACTCATGTATACCCTATGTGCTGGGTTTAGCTTTAGATTGAGCAAACATTAAAAAGACTACTTTTTCCTCTGGTTTATGCTGTTTGTTTTAGAGAAAATGGGGCAAAAAGACCAGGCCTTTTTAGAAAGTGTATGCTAAGCAGGGAAATGTGGATTCTTAATTGTCTTGAAAAAGGAAATGTTGAGTACTGATAGCCGTGATGTTGACATCCTAGCCTCATATTTCAGTAGTTAAGGGTTATAAATAACAGAACATAAGGAAATGTTATGTGAAGCTTATAATTGCATATCTGTAGAAATTCTGTATTTGGCATACTGTTTTTAATGGTCACCCTTCTGCTTAAAATCCTTTGCTGCCTGTTGCCTAGAGAATAAAGCCTAAAATCCCCGAGCTTTGGTGTTGAAAGCCCTTTATAGTTTGAACCCTGTCTAATCTTCCAGGTTCTTTTTTTCTCCTCCCTTTTGCAACCTAGGCTTTTGCTGGGCTAGTTTTCTGAGACATGCCTTATGGTTCTGTCTTTGTTCACAGCTTTTTGTGGGATGCCCTCCTGACCCTTTCTACTGGCCAATATGCTATTCATTTTTGAAGGCTCCAGCTCTTTTGTTTCATTTTTAATTTCAGCTGGAGCCAAAAGTATGTTTGGGTATGTATTAGAAGGTAAGTACTATGTGCACTTAGTGTAAATACTTAGGCTTGAATGTCATGTCACAGTGATGTGTTGCACATAGTAGATGCACAAGACGTTATTAAATTACTGAAGTACGTACTATAAATTGGAGTACCTGGATGTAATTTACCTTAAAAAGTTTTTGATTTCTAGTGAGTAGTTGACTAATAGCCAAAAAAGAGAAGACTGTAAAGTCCATTTTACATTGTAGTGAAGTTTATATTCAGATTTGAGATAGACCATTCCCTTTTATAGACTTTTTTTTAAAAAAAGATTTTATTTGAGAGAGATTGAGATTGAGAGAGAGAGAGAGAGAGAGAGAGAGAGAGAGAGAACACGAGCAGTGGGGAGTTTATATTCAGATTTGAGATAGACCATTCCCTTTTATAGACTTTTTTTAAAAAAAATATTTTATTTGAGAGAGATTGAGAGAGAGAGAGAGAGAGAGAGAACACGAGCAGTGGGGACAGAGGCAGAGGGAGAAGCGGACTCCACACTGAGCAGGGAGCCCACTGCAGGGCTGTATCTCAGGACGCTGGGATTATGACCTGAGCCCAAGGCAGACGCTTAACTGACCGAGCCACCCAGGCGCCCCTCTTTTATACACTTTTAAAATAACATCTGAAATTATGCTTAGAATAATTTAAATTTTATTAAATTGTCTCAAATAGGATTTTTTTTTAAAGTCTACATGTTAGGAACTGGAAAAGTGATTAAAGTCAGCAATATATATATTGCATATGTATATGTTGTTGTTTTTTTTAAAATTTAAATTCTAGTTAAAAAGTTAATTTCAGTTCTAGGCAAACTTCACATTTTAATAGCCTCCCTTGCAGCAATCCTTCAGGCTTCTCTGTTTATGAAATGGGAAAATTTTCCATTTTAAAGAAAGCCATTTTCTTATGCTTCTGTAGTCTTTTTGTGGGAGTAGGGTTTGGGGCTGTGTGGTGTCCGCCCCTTTCCCATTAAAGTGAGCTTACTATATGAAATTAACCAGTGAAGATTTTTAGTGTTAACTCTGCTTCGATCCTGTTAGTCACAGTTTTTTCATCTTGCTTGTATATTGATTAAATAGCTCTCTTACTTATTGTTCTATGGCAAGCTGGAAAAGAATGCTTTCATCATGGTCTTTCCCCTTCTAGCATGAGGCTTTCTCTTTCATTACCTAAAAATAGGAAGCTCCATAGTTCATGGCTGATCATAACAGTGAAATGACAAAATATCCTATTAGGAATGGTTTTCCCAAAACAAAACTTATCAGTTTATTTTATTTTATTTTTTAAGATTTCATTTATTTGAGAGAGAGCAAGAGAGGGAGAGAGAGAGAGAGAGAGAGAGAATGAGGAGGAGAGGGACAGAGGGAGAGGAAAAAGAGCAGACTCCCTGCTGAGCAGGGACCCTGAGGCAGGGCTCCACTTGAGACTCTGTCTCAGGACTCCAGAGATCATAACCTCAGTGGAAGGCAGACCCCTCACTGACTAGCCACCTAGGCACCCCAATTCTTACCAGTTTTTTTTTTAAAGATTTTATTTATTTATTCATGACAGACACACAGAGAGAGAGAAAGAGGCAGAGACATAGGCAGAGGGAGAAGCAGGCTCCATGCAGGGAGCCCGACGTGGGACTCAATCCCGGGTCTCCAGGATCACACCCCAGGCTGAAGGCGGTGCTAAACCGCTGAGCCACCGTGCCTGCCCTTCTTACCAGTTCTTTTTGAAAGTTCTTGAATGACCGAGCTTCAGAATTATGACTTTTAGTTCTGCATTTCTGTTTTACTTCTGACTTCTATTTCTTTGTTTATTTTATGTGTTACTTGTTTTCTTCATCTCCAACTTCAATTCCAGTGAGGTCACTAAAGCTAGTGTAATACAAGGATAAGTTTAAATCAACAGGTACCGTGAGTCATTTGCTCCTTTGCCTGAGCAGCCCTGCATGCTACTACTGTTAGGTGTGGTTGTATCTCTTAATGAACTGTCAGGACAGATCCTTTAATCCAGTTGTGTCAGCAGGGAGATGACAGCATGGTTCTTAGAGAGGCATTTCTAGATCTAATAGGCAAAGACTTACTGGATGTATAAAAAGATTCTAGCTATATTTGGCATCATGTAGGCTGTTCCAACATACTTCAATAGTTGTTAATAAAATATTAATGCACTTATTCATATATCTAATTGTAAACACAATGAACAGTCTTTTTTCCTTTTAGATACAACAGTTAATGAGTTTAGTTAATTGAGCTCTTGAGAAAGCAGCATTTAATTGACCATGACTAAATATAGGTTTCAATAGGCATAAGGAAGTTGTGTCAGAAATATGCCCCTGTGATTTATAGACACTCACTGTAAAAGATAAACGTATAGAAACAGTCTTCTTTTGAAAGTAGAAGGTATTTTGAAAGTGGAAGATGGCATAAAAGACATCTGTACTGTGAGAGGCGTGTTCATGTTCCTTGTGGTCAGTGGTCTCTGTTGGTGACAGTTCCTGTGCCATGCTTCCAAATTGACTGCGGCTTGTGGATTATTTCTATCTAAAACTTTTATTTGATGAGTCTTCTAGAATCTAGTTGTTCCTTGTTTTCTCTGTGTACTCTGTCCATCTTTGTCATCATAAGGGTTCTTCAGACTTGCAGTGTTATTTATTCTTTGTTGTATTACCATTTTTCCTCAGAGGTTCTCAGCATTTTTATATACATTTCAGCCATATTTTTGGCTTCTAGGTGTTTGATGAAGTAAGTAATGCTCAGAAATGAGTACAGTTCCTCTAGTCACAACCTATTGGTCGCCACTGGTCAGTATTTTTGTTTGTAAATTAATAACTGTGGTTTTCTTGGGTTTATTAAGTGCTTGCCTATTCATTGGCTAGGATGACTGTGTGAGAACTGTATCTAGTAAGGATTGAATAGGACACAGTGAAAGATAAGTGAGATGTGTGTTTTGCCCAACAATTTCCACACGTAGAGGCATATCTAATAAGGAAGAGCCATTATTTTATTTAAGAGCCATTAATTTTAAAATAATTTGTTGCCCATGGGCAGGACCTGGACTATGGAAAATTGCAGGTTTTGATTTGTGCCTCTTGGGGAAGAAAGAGAGCACCAGAGAACCTGAGTTAGAAAAGCTTTCTCTTGAAGATGTAGTTTTAGATGCACTTCTACTTGCTCTTGCTCTTTGGGCAACTGCTGAGCTGATTTTTTGGGAGTGCAAAGCTGTAAAAATACTACTGAGGGTTTTGTTCTAGGCAGAAAGTCAAGAAAAAGGAAGGAAACAAATATCTTCAATTTGGTTTTGCTATCCAGTGGATGTGTGTATTTGGGTGGTGAGGGAAGTAGTGAGGAGGAGTGTATGCCATTTGGTTACCACATTGATTATGGGTTTGCCTGGTTTTGAGCAGTCTAGAGAAAAGATTCTAGAGCCACTGTGATATAAACATTTTATGAGGTGAAGATGGTAAACTTAACTATAATTAATTCTAATTCCTTAACTATAATTCCTGTATTCATTCGGCAAATATTTATACTTAGTGTACCTACTGTGTTATCAGGCACTGTTCTAATCATTGAAAGCACTTTTTTTCTGGTATTTTTTTTTTCTATAAACCATGTTTTTACTTCTAGAAGCTTGCAAGCATAAGCTTTATGGTTAGTATTTTATGAATTTAGAAGCAAATGAAAGAAACTAACAAATCAAAATTCATTTTGCATTATTACTTAGAGGGGTGATATTACTGGATACTCCTACTGGAGGAGTAGCTATGAAGAAATCATGAAAGATTTGGTATATACATGATAGAATTTGAGATTAATTAGACTTGAAAATAACCATTGTTCTGCATAGTTTGACTTCTCCTTGAAGTTCTCTTGGCCCCTGATGGCAGCTGATTTTAAAAAGCTG
This sequence comes from Vulpes vulpes, assembly GCF_048418805.1. Taxonomy (NCBI): domain Eukaryota; kingdom Metazoa; phylum Chordata; class Mammalia; order Carnivora; family Canidae; genus Vulpes; species Vulpes vulpes. The sequence continues at coordinate 83,020,893 of NC_132783.1, forward strand.
AACAAGGTGCCATTCTACAGTATAATTAGACTATGCAGTTCTTTCCAGTAATCCAGCCATTGGAGTTAAAAAAACATTTTTTTTAGATCTTTTTTTTTTTTTTTTTTAGATAGAGCAAGAGAGAGCACGTAAGCACACACATGGGGAGAGCAGAGGGAGACAGAGAAGGAGAAGTAGACTGTACGCTGAGCAGGGAGCCCAACATGGGGTTTTAATCCCAGGACCTGGAGATTATGACTTGAGCCAAAGGCACATGCTTAACAACCCGAGCCACCCAAGCACCCTGAACCATTTGTTTTTTGTAGGTTATGCTATAACTCATTTTCACTTCTCCCCCTTGACAGTTTTATATATTTATATGTTTTTGTTTCTTTTGTTATTAGAAAATTATTTTAACCCAATCCTTTTTATTTTATTTTATTTTATTTTTTAACCCAATCCTTTTTAAACCCACCTTTTATATAGAAAGTATTTTTTATATATGCTACAGGTTTTTTTTTTTGTCTATATTATGTAATAAATACCTTTGGCTTCATTTTTTTTCTATTCTAGATCCAAAGGAGTTTTTTTAGTTAGTTTGTTTGTTCTAAGATTTTGGAGAGGTGCCTGGGTGGCTCAATGGGTTAAGTGTCTGACTTCAGGTCAAGTCATGATCTCAGGGTCCTGGGATCCAGCCCCTGCAGCTCCTGGCTCAGGGGGAGTGCTTCTCTCTCTCACTCTGCCCCTCCCCCTGCTCATATGTGTGTTCTCTCTCTCTCAAATAAGTAAAATTAAAAAAAAAAAAAAGACTTTTGGGTAGTTAACATTAGTGGTAATATGATATTCCTAACAGACTGAGTGCAGACTTTGTTCAGTGGACTGACTTTATTTTGCCAAGTAGCTCCTTAAATCCAGAATAGTTTGGTGAGGAGGAGAAAATCCTAGAATTTTTGACTGACTGGTCACAGCTTTGGGACAGAATGTAAAATAGCAAGGTTAGTAGTTATTCAATCATAGGCCTGTTTTCCTTTTTAACACTCCAGATTTCTTTGAGCTACAGTGCAAACTTCTTTCTGCCAGACCTATTCCCTGAAGTTTTGTTGGAGAGTATTGCAGGAATGTTCAGATAGGCATAGGTCAGCAAATAGTCCCCATATCGCCATTTGAGATTTCATATCTTATTTTAATCTTCGGGTGTTTAGGATAGGATATTTTAATCTTTGAGGGTTTAGTATAGAATTTTCTCTGCTTAGAGTGAACTCCTCCTCTTTTGGATTTGTGTAACAAGATCTGCAAATAAGTATTTCATATTAATATATAATATTGCTTATGTGGTTGATCCATATCAGTCTTAAAAAACTATAGAATTGAAAGGGTTATGACCAACTTGGATCAAACTTTTTAAAAAGATTTTATTTATTCATTCATTCATTTATTTATGGATGAATGAATGAATGAGAGAGGCAGAGACACAGGGAGAAGCAAGCTTTCTGCAGGGAGCCTGATGTGGGACTGGATCTCCAGAACCTGGGATCATGCCCTGAGCCAAAGGCAGACAGACGCTCAACTGTTGAGCCACCGAGGTGTCCCCAAACTGTTTATTTCTTTTTCAAGCAAGCATGTTTATTTCTAAAGGCTCAAAGTCTGTGTTTACCTAAAATTGTATTTAGTTTTTTTCCAATGGAGTAAATACTACTTAGTATTTTATACATAAACAGCTATCATAGTATGTTACTTCTGCCACAGAACTTGGCAAACATATTTTGTAAAACAGCATATCCTCACAGTACAACTTTTTCAGTGAGAGCCTTTTTCTTATTTTTAAGTTTTTTGCTGTACCATGTACTATAATATTTTACATGGTCAGAATTTCTCACCATCACAGTCTCAGTGTCTTCCTGTGGAAGTACATAGTTACACTTGGCTGAGTAGCTATTAAAAGCTTTTATAGGGGCATCGAAATGGCTCAGTTGGTAGAGGAAACAACTCTTGATCTCAGGATAATGAGTTTAAAAGCTCCATATTGGGTTTGAAGCCTACTTTAAAAAAAAAAAAAAAGCTTACTGTGGTAAAATATACATAATATAAAGTTAAGCATTTTAGCCATTTTTAAATGCACAATTCAATGACATTAAGTACATTTTCATTGATGTGAACCACTACCATTATCCATCTCCATAACTTTTTCATCATTCTCTGTGGAATAGCTATTTTTAATGTTTTTAGTGGAAGGACATCCCATCTGGTTCTCCCTGTATTTTGTTTGCTTGCATCGCATTTTTCTTTGCAGTCTAATACTAGTGTGCATATTTCCCCTTCTCTCATTTATTTATTCAAGAAATATTTAATAAGCACCTTATGTATATGTGGTAGGGCATGGAACTTAGTGATGTAACCGTTACCTGTGATATTCAAATACAGAACTACCTGATACTAGCCATGGTTGTATTGGTGTAGTTTTACAAAAACCAAAAAGAAAAATATCCTCCATAGGGATATTTGAATTATGGCCAGACTTAAAAGAAAAAAAAAATACTTGAGTAGAAGCTCCAAGTCACATTACACATCTGAAGAATACAAAAGATTTTTTGTGGTTGTGAATAAAAGCTGCTGTACAATGTTCTTGGATTTAAGTGTCAAAGAGACATAAATGTCACCTGTATCTAAATAAATATTACTTCCTATTTATTTAAAGTGGTTAAATCTGGCTATAAAGAGATAAATCATTTGAGTTATATTTATTGAAGCTGTGTCTATCCTAAGTAGTAAATCTGAAGTGTCTTATTTTCAGGTCTTGTTCTGAGATATAAGTAAGTCTTGAGTGTTTCAAATATCTGAAATTGCCTCCAAACAGAGATTATACTAGCTGCTGTGTGTTTGGAGATCTTATTCTATTTTATAATTACAATGTCAATAGCCATCTGAAATCTAAACTTAATGCAAAATTTGTTATAATTGCTATCATGTAAGATAGATCAGGGTATCGAAAAATCATTTACTTGGATCTTTTGATGCCAACTCTGAGAAATCAAGACCTGTAGTTATTATGTAGGGGTTTGGGAGGGGCTTGATTTATTATCTTTTACTTAGAAGTTTAATAAACTCTTAATGGTAGGTTGCTAAGCATGAGCTTAGACTATTTGAAATTCTGAACCTAACAATGAAACACTTAAGGCCTTTTCAGCCTAACTAAATTTCTCCAGATATGACCAAAAGCAACTCAAAATATAAACTAAAAATGTAAGGGAATGTTTAGGAGTAGATGTAGGGCAAAAGTCCTATGGAGTAGTAATTAGAGTTTATTTTTGTTTAAATTCAGCTTGCCTATTTGCTGCATCTAGTCTGTGTCCAGAACCTAGGTTTTGCTTCCTTATTCCACATTGCACTCTTGTGGACATAGGTTTCCCAAACTGGCACTATGGTTGTTTTGTTTTATTTTTTAGATTCCAGACATAAGTGAAATCATATGATGTCTATCTTTCTCTGTTCAACTTATTTCACTTAGCATAATATCATGTCATGAATGTCTAGATATCATCTTTTTTTTGGCTGAGTAATATTCCCTGTTGCATAATGTATGTTGTGTGTGTGTGTGTGTGTGTGTGTGTATGCATGTATGCACACCACATCTTTATCCATTTATCTATCAGTAGATATTCAGATTGCTTCCATAAACAAACAGGCCCAAATATGTGCCAGAGAGGAGGGGGATGGGCAGAAAAGGTGAAGGGGATAAAGAGGTACAGATTTCCAGTTATAAAATATGTCACAGGAATGAAAAGTACAGCATAGAGAATATAGTCAATGATATTGTAATAACTTTGTATTGTGACAGGTGGTGACCACACTTATTGTGATGAACACTCCATAATGTATAGAATTGTCAAATCACTATATTCTACTCCTAAAACTTATATATCAATTATATTTCAATTTAAAAAGTCCATGGTTGGTTACTTTGAGATATTTCAGGAATCATACAGTGTCTAGACAAATAATAAGTATGAATAAGTTCTTAAAGAATTAAAAATACTCCTTGAAACAAAAAAGTGCAGGGCATTGCATTTTAAAAATATTTTGAGTTTTGCTTTGGTTTTCATTTAAAAAAAATAAATATAGTGGTTATTACTGTAGAGTAACAACGACTGCTCTCATTACAGATAATTTAGTCACTTTGACATCTGTGGTGCAGTTGCAAAGACTTGGTAACTAAGTTGGTTATTATACCTGCTATTGTTATGAAAATTATTATGAAACACATCAAAACATAGTTTATTGTAGAGATTATTCAATAGAAATATAGTGCAGCCATATTAGTAATTTAAAACTTTATAGTAGCCACACTAAAAAAGTAAAAAGAAACAGGTGAATTTGATATTTTATAGCTTTTTAAACAGATTTATTTATTTGAGAGAGAGAGAAAGAGAAAGAGCACAAGCAACAGGGGAGGAGACGAGGGAGCGGGAGAAGCAGACTCCCAACTGAGCAGGGAGCCTGATATGGAGCTTATTCCCAGGACTCTAGGATTGTGACCTGAGCCAACGGCAGATGCTTAACTGCCTGAGCCCCCTAGGTATAATATATTTTAATAGAAAGTATCAAAAATATTATTTCCACATGTAATCAATTTAAAAATTATTAACATTATTTTACATTTTTTTCTTGTACCAAGTTGTAAAAATTCTGCCATGCATCTCAATTAGGATGAGACAGACTTCAAGTGGTCAGTGGAGCATGTGACTAGTGGCTGTTAAAATGCACAGTGTAGGTCTTTCACTTTATTCTTTTTCCCATCAGATTTATTACCAAGGAATGATAGCAGGAGTATTAACTTTTCTCTATTCAATAAATGCCCAAAGGGTGGATGACAAGGAGATATAAGGAGTCTTGACAGTTCATTACGCGAGGAAGTTAAGTTTATTGTTTTAGGTAGACTATAAAAGAGAGATATCCTTATCCACATTGTTAGAGTCTCAAGGAAGAATTATAATTTGAAATCTCTTTTTTTTTTTTGACAGTGATACCACATTAAGGAAGCAGAGAGATATCTCTGTCTGGAGATACAGCATATTAAAATTCCTTAGAATTTGGCAAACAGCATCCTAAATCAGAATAAAAAGCACTAGCCTTTCCATGCTATTCATATTCAGTAGCCTTTAAAATGAGAATGGAAGCATTGGTAGAGATTTTAAATGGGTGATTTATTTTTCTTCAATGTGACTGATAGAGTTTCTCCTAAGATATTAAGGAATGGATTAATTAGAGTGTTGGGTTATTTTTATGCAGTTATACAATCCAAATAAGAGAATTTTGTTAGCTACAACTGACAAAATAAGTAAATACAACACAAACACATTAGGTTAATCGAATTCATTTTTCCTGTGTCTTTTTTTTTTTTTTTTTTTTGAACCTAGTATAAGGACTTCTCTTTGTGAGGTCTTCTTTTTTAAGTCTTGGTGATAGGTAGGGATTGTGGGTCTGTTTCCTTAAGGGTTAAGGGTGGAGTAGCCATATAATTCGTTGTCTAAGCCTCAGCACCTCCTGCGTGAGAGTGCTGTTAATAATTATGTCAGGGGGCAGCACCTGGGTGACTCAGTTGGCTAAGTGTCCCACTCCTGATCTTAGCTTCGGTCTTGGTCTTAAGGTTGTGAGTTCAAGCCCTGCACTGGCCTCTATGCTGGGTGTGGAGCCCCCTAAAAAAAATATATATATATATATATCAGGTCTTAAATCAGAGCTGTCCCAAGCAGATTAGGACACATGGTCATCCAAGTTAAAGAGCACTGTTAAAGCTTTGCTGTCTTCTGTTTTGGCAATCCTGATAGGCTGTGGAAAATTGCATTTGTGGAAGTTATCACTGTGAAAGACCTGTACTGTTGGTGACATCTCCTTCATCTCAGGGCTTAGATAACTTTTTATTTAGGGCACTCTGAACTTGAGAGGTTGAATGAGAAGGAAAAGGTAAAAAAATTTAATTTTATGCACTGGCAGCATCTTCTGTCCCCTTCGAGAAGGTTTTACAGGCACGAAATATGATAGAATAATGTTTCCTTTTGAATGTGCAAAGTTACTGTCTTTTAAATCTAGATTAGCTCCATAAAAAGAAGTACCAAAAAACTGAGCACTAGGGGTTCCCAGCTGGCTCAGTCAGTGGAGCGTGTGACTCTTGATCTTGGGGTTGTGAGTTTGAGCCCCATGTTGGGTATAGAGATTACTTAAAAATAAGATGTTTAATATAAAACAAAACAAAAAACCAGAAAAACTGAGCACTTTCTTCTGACAAAATTATGTTGCAAGACATTTGATTTTTATTGTTTGGTGCTTTTATTTAGATTTTTTGTTAACCATCTTTAAGGGAGAGTCGTAGTGTTTATGTGGATGGCCCATATAACTGCTTGATTTGGTGGCCTTTTACATATAATTACATATATGTGATGCTATATATCTCAGTTATAGATGACTTTGGAGGAGATAGATTTTTTCCCCAGATTTTCTTTTTGTAAAATTGTATATAATAACATTGACTTTTTGTGTGTGTACATTTATGTGAATTTTAACACGTGTAAATTTGTGTAGTCTCCTTAACAATCAGGATATAGAATAGTTCCATCACCCCTAAAATTCTCTTTTGCTGTCCACTGGACTTGAACCCTCCTCTCATCCACAATCCCAGGCAACCTTTGATCTGTTCTCTGTTCTTAAACTCCTGCCTTTTGTAGATCAAATGGAATCAAATCATTTGTAACATTTAGAGGTTGTCTTCTTTCCCCAGCATAATGCCTTTGAGATCCACCCATGTTATTCCATGTATCAGTAGTTTATCATTTTTATTGTTGAATAGTTTTCCATTGTATGAATATACTACAGTTTGTCTTTCACCAAAATTGTTTTCAGCCAGTATTTCTTCAAATGTTCTTTTCTGCATCATATTTTTTCTCTGATGATACTGTTGTTACTTACACCTCTTGGTATTATCCCACAGATTCCTGAGTCTCTGACCTTCTTTGAGAACACTGTTGTTCATCCCTTAGAGTCATTCATTCAGCAGTTTTTGAACACTTGTTTTCTATTCTCCTATTGATAGGTAGCTATTTCTAGGTTTTTGGTTTTTTTTTTTTCTATAATAAAAATGTAGGTTTGAACATTCTTGTTGCAGGTCCCTTTGGGTACATGGCCCAGGCTTTCTCTATGGTATTTGCCTATGAGCAGGAATGCTAGGGTGTAGGATTTGCATGTTTTTCTTCATAGATACTGCCCAAAGTGATCATACCAATTTACTTTTTGAGTAAGAATATATGAGTTAATATTGCTCTAAAAAAAAAAAGAAAAGAAAAAAAGTTTACGTTGTTCTATATCCTTTTCAATGCTTGGTGTTGTCAGACTTTTTTTTTTTTAAGATTTTATTTATTGGGCTTGTGGGTGGCTCAGTAGGTTAAGCATCTGTCTGCCTTTGGCTCAGGTCATGTTCTCAAAATCTTGGGATTGAGCCCTGCGTTGGGCTCCCTGCTCAGAGTGGGTGTTTACTTCTCCCTCTCCCATCTACCACTCCCCTGCCCGTGTTAATTCTATATCTCTTGCTCACTCTCAAATAAATTTTAAAAAAATCTTTAAACTAATTTTTAAAAAAGATTTTATTTATCCATTTGAGAGACACAGTGAGAGAAAGAGAGAAAGTGTGAGTGTGGGGAGGGGTGAGGGGCAGAGGGAAAGGGAGAAGCAGACTCCTTGCTGAGCAGGGAGCCCAACTCGGGGGTTCGATCCCAAGACCCTGAGATCATGACCTGAGCCGAAGGCAGATACTTAACCAATTGAGCCACCTAGGCACCCCAGGCTTTTTACTTTTTATATATGTAATGGATATGAAATGGAATCTTAAAGTCTTTTAAATTACTTTTCTGATTATGAGTGAGCCTGAGCATTTAAAAAATATATTAACTATTCATTTTTCTCCTGTAAGTTGGCCATTTATATCTTTAATCCATTTTTCTATTTAAAATCAGCTCTTAAGACCAAATTGAAATGTTTTCTATATAATTACACCATTTCAAATATCTGTCTTTGATGAAACAACTCTTTCAGTGGGCTCTAATACAAAATCAAGTGTCCTTATTTTATCTTTTTAGATATCCTATTCCAAAAATCATTGCTCAGAGCTTCTGGATTGGTGAGCATGTGGAGATGCACGGAGAATGGTATGCCAGGAGAGAGCATGGAAGGAAGCTCCATGTCCGTTCCCACATACCTTGCCTTATGCATCTCCTCTATCTGGCTGTTCTTGAATTTCTGACACTGTCTTCAGGTAGATAGTATCAGAATTGAGTAGAATTCTTGTATACCCTGCTAGTGTCCAATAGTTTCTTATTGGTGGACTGGGAAACCCCTTCACACACATGTTGGAATTGGGTCTAGGAACCCAAAAGAGTTGTTATGTGTCAGTAAAGGGAAATTGGCACAGGAGAATGATCCCAAATGAGGGTTGGAACAGTGATTATTTATGAACCCTGAGAGTCAGCCAACTAGCTCCTCAGAAACCCAAATACAGTTTTCATAAAAGAGAAACTATTTGGGCAGCCCCGGTGGCATAGCCGTTTAATGCAGCCAGGGTGTGATCCTGGAGACCCGGGATTGAGTCCCATGTTGAGCTTCCTGTGTGGAGCCTGCTTCTCCCTCTGCCTGTGTCTCTGTCTCTATGAATAAATAAAATCTTAAAAAAAAAAAAAAAGAGAGAGAGAGAGAGAGAGACTAAGAAAATTCACACAAATAAACTACACGTTGATGAGTTTCAGATGTTAATTAAACTTTAAATGGTTTTAAAATACATTCATAGCAAATCATGGCCATAGGAGCACAGATCTGTCAGATACAAAAGTCTTCAATAACAACTTCTGTGTCAAAACTTCTGCCTCAACTTAAAAAAGCCATCTAGTCCAAAAAAACCATTCCTCATTTTCTGCCGTCTGAAAGTTTATGCACTATTTTGTTATATTTTATGGACTCAATATGTTCTCTGTATAAATTCAGATTGGTGATGTATTTCAGCAGTTGAAACATATTTAGTATTTTAAAACCAAATCAGCATTTACTTCATCTGTAGACCTCATGTCTAGATAAGCAACCATTTTTAGCCTGTGGTATATCATATCAATGTTGCCATACGTTGTAAGCAAAATATTGTCCTAGTGACAACATGTTTGTACACTACATAGCACACAAATGTTTAACTTGGGAAATACAGTCAACCTTTGAACAACACTGGTTTGACTCACATGGGTCCACTTATGTGGATTTTTTACAGTATGTTGTGTAAATGTTGTCTCTCTTCCTTATGATTTCTCTCATTCTTTTCTCTAGCTTTATTGTAAGAATACAGTATATAGAGGTGCCTGGGTGACTGACTTGGTTAAACATCTGTCACTTGGTTTTGGCTCCCTCCCATCATGATCTCGTGGTTCCTGACATTAAGCCCTGGGTTGGGCTCTGTGCTCAGCAGGGAGTCTGCTTGAAAGATTCTCTTCCTCTGCTCCTCCCTCCACTCTCTCTCTAAAATAAGTAAATCTGGGCAGCCCCGGTGGCTCAGCGGTTTAGCGCCACCTGCCGCCCAGGGCCTGATCCTGGGGACCTGGGATCGAGTCCCATGTAGGGCTCCCTGCGTGGAGCCTGCTTCTCCCTCTACCTGTGTCTCTGCCTCTCTCTCTCTCTCTCTCTGTCTCTCATGAATAAATAAATAAAATCTTTAAAAAAGGGCAGCCCTGGTGGCGCAGCGGTTTAGCGCTGCCTGCAGCCCGGGGTGTGATCTTGGAGACCCGGGATCGAGTCCCACATCGGGCTTCCTGCATGGAGCCTGCTTCTCCCTCTGCCTGTGTCTCTGCCTCTCTCTCCGAATGAATAAATAAATAAAAATAAGTAAAAAAAATAAAATAAGTAAATCTTTAAAAAAAAGAATACAATATATAATACATATATAAAATAGGTGTTAACTGTTTATGTTATTGGTAAGGCTTCTGGTCAACAGTAGGCTATTAGTAATTAAGTTTTAGGTGGAAGTAAAATGTTATATATGGATATTTGTGCAGGGGTTGATGCCCATAACACCTGTATTGTTCAAGGGACAATTGTACAATTCTTTTTTTTTTTTTTTTTAACATTTACTTATTTATTTTTGGAGAGAGAGAACACAACAGGGAGTTGGAACAGGGGGAGAAGGAGAGACAGAATCTTAAGCAGAGTCCCTGCTAAGTGTGGAGCCTGGGCATAGGGCTCTATCTCATGACCTTGAGATGATGACCTGAGCTGAAACCAACAGTTAACCATTTTGCTGTTTAACCAACTGAGCCACCCAGGTGCCCTGAATTGTACAATTCTTAAACTGCCTTTGTGTTGCTGGCTTCTTCCTAGTTGGCTTTTAAAGCCAGCCAAGGTGATAGTTTTGTTTTTTAGTGGACATGCTTTATATGTGAGGTGTACTCTGGATTAGAAATGTTGTAGTTTAATAATAACGCAAATTAAATAAAGAAAATAATTCCTCTATAAATGACTACACTAGCAGTAGTCATTCTGTATCATACTTGATGTTTGGCAGTCATGTTTATCTGCCTGTTCATGCTATAGGGAGCCCTGTCTTTGACAGATTATTTTGCCAGATATCTAGGGTTTCCTTTCCAAAAGGAGCAGCATGAGTCACATGAGTCTGGCCTTTATATTAATGGAGGTTTGGTTTATAGATGATTTACAGGGCTGCCAAGTAGAAAACAAGATTTCATGAAGTTCATCTTTTGCTGTGCCTGTGGGACAAACTTTTTGGTTCTTGTTCTCTGTTGTATAAATGTCTCAGATAGGTAGTAAAGAAGCCAGAGAGAAAAAGGATAGGGAAGTTTTTTTCAATTGTTTTTTAGTTTGGAGGTTTGTCTTGCCCCAAGGAAGACAGTACATTCTAGGAAAAAGAACAATGAACTTAGCCTATTTATTACTCTAGTTCTGCTTTTGTTTTTTATTTCATAGGTTTAGATGATCGCCAAGACTTTTCTCATTTATTAAATGGAGGTAGTATTGTTTCTCCTGTGTACCGTGAGAGATGTCAGGATAGACAAACTTGAGGCTCTTTTACTGCCCTTGTAGAAGTAGTATGTGGCTGCATGAAATACCACTAAAAAAGCCAAAAGAAAGAGCACATATTGCCAAACAGATAATATTACTGAGGAACCTTGATTATATCCCCACTGTCAATACTTACGTTTCTAGAAGTTTCCAAATTATTGTTACCTTTTGATTGAGACTTTTGTGTGTAATGCCTCTATGGATGCTGTAATAAGATTATAAAGAATTAAACGATGATATAATTCATAAGTCTTGAATTTGTAGAATATTTCTATTCTCAAGCACTTTTATAACTTTTCTTTATAGTGAATTGAAAAAAACTGAAGCAGGATTTTTATACTGATTTGTATGACATACTGTTGGCAGAAATAATCGTTTCCATATGTGTATCACCTTATAATTAAAAAAAAATCTCTTTCATATATTATCTCAGAGGAGACCTGCAGAGATTAAATTATGTTCTGAGGACATAACACTATTTAGTGACCAATTCAGATTTGAATCCATTGCGTCTTGGTGTTCATCCCATTGAGATGTCCTGATGGAGAGAATAAGCTACAGTATTTATGGAATGTGCTTTCTGCTTGAGTGCTAAGAAGATGGCAGGCAGGGCAGCCCAGGTGGCTCAGAGGTTTAGGGCCGCCTTCAGCCCAGGGCGTGATCCTGGAGACCTGGGATCAAGTCCCATGTCAAGCTCCCTGCATGGAGCCCGCTTCTCCCTCTGTGTCTCTCATAAATAAATAAATTAATTAACTCTTAAAAAAAAAAAAGAAGATGGCAGGCATTAATAAAGTTGAGAAAACATTCTTTTCTTCCATTAGTACTGTGTCAGTAGTTGTGTAGTTAGCTCTCTGGTGGTGGTAATAACTGAATAGCAACAAAACTTATAAGCACATTGGAAAGACAGACATGAAGCAAGTATAAGCAGTCTTAGATCTTCATTGTATTTTGGGTTTTGCCTGCTCTATGGGTCACAGTAACCATCATTCTGTTGCAGAACTGGAGGCCTAGAGGCCTGTTAAATCCTCTAGTTTGCAGCCCTGTGCTGCAAAAATTAGCTTGTTGTAGCTTGGATTATAGTTGCTGTAGCTGACTTACAAGTTTGGAATTTATAGTAATAGAAACTTTATCCCAAATGGTGGAAAGAACCCTTTTCTTAAGGGAGCAAGGTCAATATCTATTTTGAGTTAGAAATGAATCAACAGGCAGTTTCTGAGGAATGCTATTTCCAAGTTCAGAGAAACTACAGTTATGCCATTATATGTCATGTGGATATAAATACAGTCTTTTCTGTTGAGAGGCTCCGATATTAAGCAAGAAGGTTTTGGGTTTCTGATGTGATTTTTCTTTTCTTTTTTCTTTTCATTTTTTAAAAGGCTTTATTTATTTTGAGAGAGAGAAAGAGAGAGAGAGAGATTTTGATCATGAGCATGTGGGCAGGGGGAAGGGTGCAGAGGGAGTGGGAGAGAGACTCTCAAACAGACTCCCTGCTGAACGCTGAGCCCGACGAGGGCCTCTATCTCACCATTGTGAGATCATTACCTGAGTTGAAAATAAGAGTCAGATGCTTAACCAACTGAGCTGCCCAGGTGCCCTCTTTTCTTTTTCTTTTTTTTTTTTTTAAAGATTTATTTATTTATGATAGACATAGAGAGAGAGGCAGAGACACAGGAGGAGGGAGAAGCAGGCTCCATGCCGGGAGCCCGACATGGGACTCGATCCCGGGACTCCAGGATCGCGCCCTGGGCCAAAGGCAGGTGCTAAACCTCTGAGCCACCCAGGGATCCCCCACTCCCTGTTTTTTTTTTTAAGGATTTTACTTCTTTATTTTGAGAGCGAGAGCATGAGCAGGGATGAGGAGAGAGGAAGAGGGAGAAGCACACCCCGATGAGCAGGGGAGCCTGATGCGGGACTTGATCCGAGGACTCCGGGGTCCTGACCTGAGCTGAAGGCAGATGTTTAACCGACTGAACCACCCAGCCACCCCTCCTTTTTTATTTTTAAAGTTAGTACAAACCTGATAGATTGTAAAAAAAAAAAAGAATTTTTTTTTGAACTGAATACCACTTAGCCCTAGGCCCCTTAGATCTGTATTGTTTATCAATCTCTCTAATGAGATAATTTTCCTTTCACAATTTAAAATGATCCATGAACATGGTTATCCTCCCTAAAATAAGAAATATCCAAAACATGAATGTGTGATGCAAAAAACTTTAAATGAGTTATCAATACTAACAGCAACAATGCCGTTTAACATTTATTTAGCACTAAGTACTGGGTACCAAGAACTTTTTGTATTTGCTAATTCTTTATATAAAAATTATAAATAAACATGTAGTAGTTTGTAAAATGCCTTCTCATCACAATTCAACATTCATGGAAATGTCTTGTGAAGTAGATGGTATTTATTTTAACAGATGAGGGATCTGAAGCTCAAGTTGTGATATTACATGTGGTTATAATTTATTACTTATAACTTAATGAGCATTTATTAAGTTCCTGGCACTGTACTAAACACTTTACTTGCACCATTTTGTGTAATCCTCAAAACCATGAGGCAGGTACTATTTTCACATATTTTTTCCATATGAAAGAACTGAGGTTTAGAGTGAAGTAACTTCCCCAAGATTACATAACTAGTTACCTCTAGTTTATGAGGAGCCTTTGAAATAGAAAAAGATGCCCCCTGTGGTGAACCAATTAAATAACTGAAACTGGGCTGCCACACTCACTGCACTAGGTAGTAGCCTGGGGACTTGTGGTAAGTGCCACTTCTTCCAGCACAGGTAGCCCCCATTCCAAGGTGGATGGCTTGGTCAGCTGAATGAACAAAGGCAGAATTTTAGCCCTGTTGTGCTGTCTTCGCCAGGTGCCCTTGTGCTCTACATAAACTTTGCCACTCTATACCATGGTCTTAAAGCTAGGATTTCAACCCAGGTCTGTCTGATTTCAGATTCTGTACTGTGTTGAATAGCATGCTGCCAGTTAATGGCAAAGTTAAGACTAACCACGTTTTCTGACCATAAACATTTGGCTGTTTTTGTCATGTACCATTTGACTTATGATGGCACCGGGATCCCATATTGCACTATGCTTGTTGCCTAGTTCCATGGGTATTTTTGCTGGTGATGGTAAAGACTTCTAAGGGCTTGAAAGGGGAAAGCTAAAAAGTTATAACTGCACATGTTTTATTACTGAATGTGTTTTTGGTTAAATGTAGCTCAAGAATTTATTGAGTTTCTGGTTTCACCACCCAGTTCCTTATGACCTTGACCAAGTTAGGGACAGATTATAGTATAATAATTAAGAGCATGGACTGCAGAATTAGACTATCTGGATCATATTCTAGCTCTTACTAGTTATGTGAACTTGCGCAACTAACTTACTGTCTGGTTTTTTTTTTAAGATTTTATTTATTCATTCATGAGAGAGAGAGAGAGAGGCAGAGACATAGATAGGCAGAGGGAGAAGCAGACTCCTCACCTGAAGCCCAATGTGGTACTCAATCCTGGAACTCCAGGGTCATGCCCTGAGCCAAAGGCTCAACTGCTGAACCAGCCACCCCACTTACTGTCTCTAAGCTTTGTCTGTAATAGTGGAGGTGGAGTGGGAAAAAATAGTTCCTATCCTGATGAGTTGTGGGAATTACTAGATGAGCTAAGTATATAAAGCACCAAGAAAAGTGCCTGGCACATAAATATAGTTACTATTTAATTAGTTGCTATCTGATGTTGTTATTAGTATTATATCATTATGAGTTTGTGCCTATAAGTCAAAGCAATTTAATTTGCTGAAATATAAACGATTTTCTAACTGTAGTCTCTTGGGACTTTTTCTTGCCAGATGAGTTTTCAAAGATTGTGTCAAAGTATTGCTTCAGGGATACTAGCCCATTTGAAACCAATTCCTGAAAGAGGTGTGCATGAGTCATACATTGTTCTTCATTTTTTCCCTAAAATAATGTTTGTACTGTATTGTGGTATCAATCTATCTTTGTATGGTTAGCATTTAAAAATTGGATTTTCCGTAGATTGCTCTAAGTTGTAGCCACTAACAATTACTCATACAAAAGAAATTTCTTTTGGATTATTAACCAGTTTGGGGAGCCTCTGAAGAAACTGCATAATTCACTGAATGAATAGGAGTCCTGATTCTTGGAGGTTATATAATAGCATTATCATTGTTTGCTGTATTCGTGGTCTGAACTCGTATTGACCTGTTTTTAATAATACTTTTGCTATGTTCAAAAAAACCCCTCATTCTAGAGACTCCCTGGCTGACATTATTTGTCATGGCTAGCATGTTACCTGATTAGCTTTTGCTACTTGCATTTCATCCACTGACCTTCCATTGTCAGCTTTTTCTCCCCTCTGCACTCCCTATCCTTATTTCAGGGTATGCCCTGAGAAGTCAGAGTTAAGATCATAGAATCTATGAATTCAGGGTTAAGATTTTTACTTGAGGGGGTACCCGGCTGGCTCAGCGGTTGAGCGTCTGCCTTCAGTCCAGGGCCTGATCCTGGAGACCCTGGATCGAGTCCTGCATCAGGCTCTTTGCATGGAGCCTGCTTCTCTCTCTGTCTGTCTCTGCCTCTCTCTCTCTGTCTCATGAATAAATAAATAAAATCTTTTAAAAAAAGATTTTTACTTGAGGACGCATATTAAATCACATAAATATATGAAAAAAGGTAATTAACATTTCAAAAAAACAGTAAATGATGAAATTACCAACTAAGTTTTTTTTTTTCAGTCAGAGGCTCACTAGGAAGATGGAAACTCTGTCAGGTATTTACAACAGAAGGAATTTGACACAGGAAAATGATAACACAGGCAGTAAATGGGCTGAGAGCCAAATAAGAGATGGCGAGGTAATCTAGAGATTAGCAGCGGAAAGTCCCCACCACCACCATCACCCCTTCCAACTGAAGAAATCCAGGGAGGTACTACATTTTTGTGCAGTGAGTACAAAATTGTTTCAGGGGAGAAAACGGAAAGAAAAAATAGAGTATTTAATTTGGTTAGGTAAGGACAAGTACAATATGATCCATCTCTCCCTTCCCTCCAAAAAAGCACAGAGAACCCCATAAAAATTGCTATTTTTGAATAGGAAGTTTCTCACTTTTTCTGGGAGGTGCCAGCCTGCATGTCAGTGCTAAAGGAATCAGAATAACATCACCTAGTTTTACTTTTTTTTTTTAATCTCTAAAAAGAGGGGAAAAATTTAATGCCTAGCCAATGTGGTCTGAAGAGTAATACCTACCAAATATAAGCCAGTGTTTTTCCCCACTGAAGAGTTCTGTCCCCCGACATCTACCCTGTAAGAATGTTCTTTGAGACAGTTCTCTGTGCTATATCATATCTACAGATATAGTTGTATAATGGTATTTGGCACCCAAAGAGATGGTGTATAAAATCTCTGCCACCCAGAAAAAGTGAAATATAATTATTAAAGTAATCTATTTCTCTTTTCTGAGAGCACAAATAGGCAACTTTCAGTTACTGGAAATAATTATCTAACTCCAGCTTGCCTGTGGGTGGATGAGCCTCATTGATGACTGTTGGTCAAGAAAGAAGCCAATGGCTTTGGTGAATGTGTCAGTTTTTTGGCTTTCCCTGAAAGCAGAAATCACAAAACCAGGGCTAATTAAACCCTGGTTTTCATAGCTCTATTTAATATATTTTCTTGGCTCTGAAAACTTCAGTCATTTTATAAAATTTCCCCTTTCTTTAAATATTATTTAAATTTTCTAGTGAAAACAATTTTAAGTCGGATTTAAGAAGTAATGTGAGAAGGACAGTGATAATACATTTAGAGATAGAAGTTTCAAAAATGCAGTATTATTTAACAGAATGAGCTTCAGTGTTAAAAGGCTCAAATTCTTTTTTTAATATTTTATTTATTTATTCATGAGAGACAGATTGAGAGAGAAAGAGAGAGAGAGAGAGGCAGAGACATAGGCAGAGGTAGAAGCAGGCTCCATGCAGGGTGCCTGATGGGGGACTCGATCCCAGGACTCTAGGATCATGTCCTGGGCTGAAGGCAGGCACCAAACCGCTGAGCTACCCAGGGATCCCCAAAAGGCTCAAATTCTGTTTGTGACTCTGCCTCTATTCAGTTGCATCATTAAGGTTATGTTGCTTAACTTCTCCATGTATGCTCCTCAAGTCTCCGTGTAGGATCATAGTACTTCTGTTCATCTTAGAGACTTGGCAGGAGGTTTAATTGAAATTTATAAACTTTGCTTAAAAATAAACTCTCAGGGATGCCTGGGTGGCTCAGTGGTTGAGCATCTGCCTTGGTCTCGGCTCAGGGCATGATCCCAGGGTCCCCAGGTTGAGTCCCAAGGTCCCCAGGTTGAGTCCCGCATAGGGCTCCCCCCAGGGAGCCTGCTTCTCCCTTTGCCTATCTCTCTCTCTCTCTATCTCTCTCTCTCTCATGAATAAATAAATAAAACATTTAGAAAATAAAATAAAGTCTCAGTACAAAAATAAAGAAGCATAGTTTGTTATGGACTGAATGTTTGAATGCTCCCAAAATTCCTATATTGAAGTGCTAACCTCCAGTGTGACTCTATTTGGAGTTCGGTCCTGTGGGGAGGGGGTAAAGATTATGTGAGGTTGTAAAGGTGGATGCCTAGTCTGGCAGAGCTGGTGCCTTTATAAGGAGAAGGTGGCTGTCTATAAGCCAGAAAAAGAGCTTTCACAAGAAACCACTCTGTCAGACTGTCATCGGAGACTTGTAGCCTTCCAGAATGGTGAGAAAAGAAATGACTTTTGTTTAAGCCACATAGTCTGTGGTATTTTGTTATGGTACCCCAAGTAGACAAAGACACTCTTGATACTATATTATCTTTAAATCCTACAAAACTTTAACTCCTGTTTCAAGAAATGGTTTCTTTAAAAAACCTGATTATAGTACTTATAAATCACACTGTAAGAGAAAGAATATTTAGTGAGTAGTTGCTCAGTGCCAGGAATTGTTTTAGATGCATTTAAAAAATATTTTATTCATCTATTCATGAGAGACAGGGAAGAGACAGATACATAGGCAGAGGGAGAAGCAGGCTCCCTGCAGGGAGCCTGTCGTGGGACTTGATCCCGGGATCTGGGGATCATGCCCTGGGTTGAAGGCGGTGCTAAACCGCTGAGCCTCCCGGGCTGCCCAAGATGCATTTTTAAGAAGTATTTAAAAATTTAATTCTCAAAAGAATCATAGGTGGCACTTTTGTCCTTATTTTACAGACAAGACAGCTAAGCAAGACTTGCCCAAGGTCATATACTTAGTGAGTACTGAAATTCAAACATAGTCTCGCTGAAGCTTTTTAATTATATCCTGATTCCTCTGAATTTCTACTAGCTGTACTGAGCTCAGTAGGATGTCAGGCAAAATGCAAAGGTTAGTGCCGCCCTAGGATATTAGAATTAGGAAAAGGTTTAGAAACTTCATCTAATCTAACTTTCTTGTGTTATGGATGAGAAAAACAAGGACCAGAGAGTGAGGTGACTTAAGATTGCAGAGCTAATTAGTGAAGTGAAGATCAATGCTGCTAATGTTTTGCAATCCATTTTTAAACCTGTGTAAATACTAACCATCAGTAATGACAGGCACCAGAAGATGTTGAGTGAGAGGTTTAAATTGCATATGGCACCAGTTGTTAAGCCACAAAATGAGCCTAGAATTTACAATCTTTCTACTTTTTATCTCCTGAAGAGTGGAAGTGTTAGTTGATAGAAGAGATGCACAGGGATATGATTTACAGTTTTATCTTCATCTTAGAAAAGGTCTTTTAAGGTACAAAGAAAATAATGGTAGGGTCAAGATACGTCTTCTCACCTTGTCACATGATGGGTACTTTTTGGTGTTTTATGATAGCCATTGCCATACCTTTATGAATACCTGACAGTCTGAAAACTCTTTCTCAGAAATGAAAGCTGACTTTTCCAAATTCCATTTTTGAGTAGTAGAATAAGCTATATAAGTGTTGATCTAAGAAATTTACCTTTTTTTACTCTTTAATTGACTTTGGACTTGAATTCCCATTTCTACTACCTTTGAGCTATGTAATTAATCTCAGGCAAGATACTTAAATCCTCTGAGTCCCCCACCTCCATAAGGAAATAGGTACAATCACCTTTGTAGGGTCATGTAAAGATTAATAATACTACAGAGAATGAGCACATATTATGCCCTCAAAAATGTCAGCTGATATTGTGAACTATAGTACTGAGAATGCTTTTGAAGAGGGAAAAATAATGCTAATTTTAGAGGGTTGTGAAATGGCACTTTGTACCTTCTGACTATTTCTAAATCCTTGATTTAAGAGATGAACTTACAGTAGTTATTTTGTCACATACTCAGGAGACTTAAAATCACAGTGGATAAATAAAAATAGTTTTTAATGGATTGTAGAATTGATAGAAGTAAAAACTTGTTCCTGATGACAATATATATGTGATTTAAAAAATATGATATGTAATATGAAACAGGAAAATTGATAAAACTATATACATTCAAGTTCCATGGGAAGACTGTAACAGTGAGTGCTTGTCCTCTTACTAAAATGAGACAAGTCAGAAGAAGTAAACTGGTATTAATAGATTTCTGTGTCTGGAATGACTAATGTAGAGTGAAAGCAATTCATATTGCCAGTTAAGATTCTGAATTGAAGAAAAATGTTTTAATTATAGTAATAAGAATTTGCAGAATTAAATTATGAAAATGTATTAGTTCCAAAATACTGTTGAGCATCTCTGTAGACAGCAACTGTGCTAGGTATTGGAAAAACAATTTTGAGTAAGATCGAGCTCCCACTCTTGAGCAGACATAGTACAGCATCGTAAAAACGGTGCCCAAATATATTAGTATTTTAGTGTTGCTGTAATAAATTACCATAAACTTAGTGGCTTGAAAGAACACAAATTTATTATTGTGCAGTTCTGTAGGTCAGAAATCTGACATGGATTTCACTGGGCTAAAATCAGGGTGTTAACAGGGCTGTGTTCCTTCAGGACATTTTACAGAAGAATTTGTTTCTCTGCCTTTTTCTAGTTTGTAGGGGCTACCCAAATTTCTTGGCTCTTAATCACTTCCTCCATCTCCAAAGTCAGAAGCAGTGGGTTTAGTTCTTATTATCATCTCTCTGAGTCTTTGTTGCTGGGAAAGGTTTTCTGATTGTAAGAACTCCTGTGATTAGATTGCCCTACCTAAATAATCCTGGATGACAATTTTAATTCTAATCTCAGAGTCCTTAATCACATCTATAAGGCTCCTTTTGCCATGTAAAGTAACATATTCATAGATTTTTGAAGATTAAAGTGTTGACATATATGGGGGCCATTATTTTACGTACCATATCAAGGAAATATGGAAGGACACATGTTAGACACCTAATCCAGTTTAGGGGTCCAGGAAAAACTTCCAGGAGGAAATTATTTGGGTCTTGAATTGAGTGAAGGAGGTATATTGAAAAGTGGCCACGAGGTGGGTATCAAGATGAGTAAAAGCATTTGAATTAAGGGAGCTATAGGAGTGTCTGAGGAGTGTAAAACAGCATGACTTACTTATTTTTTAAGGAACTACACACTAGTTCAAAGTGTAGTATGAGATGGGATAGGGAGAGAAGTTTGATTATGGTGGGATTTTGCATACTGTCTTTAGAGTTTGGGATTATTTTATAGGTAGTGGCATGACATTGAAAGGTTTAAAACTGAGGAATTATGTGATCAAATTTCACTTTAGATAGTCTCTCTTACAACAGCTGAGAATGATCTAAGACTGGAGGTAAAGAGACTGGGAAATGCTGTTACTTTTGTTCAGGTATTGTTATATATTTACTCAGTTGATTAAGGTTTTGGCTTAGATGCCTGGGTCATACAATCTGAGATAGAAGAATACAGAAAGATTTGAGAGATATAAAGTAATAATAATACCCCCCCCCCATACACACACTTACAAAAGAGAACTGTTAGTGAGTTAACCTAAATTCTTAATTTCTTTCTCTAAAAGTAGCCATTTACCATTAGTAAGTAAGCAAAGAGTTTGTTAGGTTGAACTGTTGTTAGGTTTTTCTATTCTTAAGAGCAAGCTTTTCCCCCTTTGGCATCCATTCCATATTTACATAGTGTTGACTAGCCACATCTTTTGCCTTTCCCTGCCCTTTGGCTTTCACTTCCACTAAATGATTTAAGGAATCAGGGCATCATAGAAGTATATTCCAGTTTACTTTCTCTTCCTTCATTGTGCTGCGGTGATTGAGCCAGTTTCTGGTTTGCCAAATAGTCCATTAATTCAATTTAATGGGCAGTATAATCTTGGCCGCAGAAAGAATTGTTACTTCAAGATATCAAAAGAACTGGAGGAAGGTGGTTGCTGATGGGGGGTAGAATTAACATGTAGACACAGTATTTTTTCCTTGTGGTAATGCAGCAGTTTAATGTATTGCATAGCTAGGAATTCCAGTTATTTTAAAAGGTGAGCCTGTACTTGATATGGTAGCTGAAAGGTAGCATAACATATTGTAGCACACATGCCCAAATATTTTCTGTTCACCAGCTGGACTTAGGGTTCCTACATACACTGCTCAAGCTACAAAATGTTCAAGCAGTAATTATACCTTTTCATTAGGAAGAGTATGCAGTAGGGAATAATCATAATTTGAATTTAAATGATTGCATTCCCCTAAACAGATTTCAGGTTATATTTTTTAATATTTCTAAATGAAAAATGGCAGACAGTCTACTTGCAGTAGCTTAGAAATGTAATTGCTATGAAGTTCTAAGTTGATTTAATTATTTTTTGGCTATATAAAGAGAATAGGATTTTTCAGTGGATTTTCTGAGTTTCTATATAGTACAAATTCACTGTAGATACTTTGATTAGTAGCCATTACATATAGTCGTTAATGACCACAGATTTGTAGAGTGGGATAAAAATGAGACACATGGATATAATTTTTGCCTAAATTTAGGAGGAATTGGATATTAGGGCATAGAGAACAAATGTCTTAATGAAAATATTGTTCTCTTTGCAAACGAACTCAGTCTATGAGAATTCAGTTGTAGATAGCATAGCATAGTATTTGACTATCTGACCATTTACAAATGTATTAATGAAAACAATTTTGTCCATCATGTTGCAAAATCTGCAAATGGTTTCCTTAGAGGTACTGTAAAAGATGAGAGAAAATGGGAAAGGGTAATGAGTAAGAGGGAAGGAAAAGTTTATTAACCTTTTGTTCTGCCTAATGCCAGCTCTTCCTGAAAAGTTATTATTTCCTGGGATGTGTCTTATGTTTAAAAGATTATTTTAGTAATCTGTAGGGCTTTCTGTTGCAGATATTAAAGGCAAATGACTTCATCAAGAGTAAGGAATCCCTTTCTTCACCTGTGATAAAAGTTTACAGAAGCTCTAAAACTTTCTAGAATAAAAATAATCTGAACCATTATTTTCCATTTCTTAAAGTTTATTTCCATTGGAATAAAATTAAGAGAAGGTTGGAAATTCAGAGTACCTTTTATGTCAGTATATTCCCTTTTTTAAATTTTTATGTTCAATAGGAGAAGTAGAACAATATTTTCTTAGATAACAGATCAAACCAGCCTTAGCCATTAATTAGCATTACTAATATATGGTAAAATCAAAGCTTGCCACAGTCTCTGCCATTCAAATATGATTGTTTTTTGGTTGGCCTCTCTATGTTGCTAGGTATCAAATATGCAAGAAGCAGAAGGCCTCTGTTTATTCATTATGTTTAGATAGTCATAAATTAGTAATCTATAGTTTAGGGCTGCATGGACTCCTCAAACCCTCAAGGAGTTTTCAGTACTTGAAAACCCTCAAACCCTTGAGTACCCTTAAATAATTTCAAAAATAATTCTTTTTTCAAATGTATTTTTAGGAGATTTCAGAATCTTATAGCTAGGACATTAAAACTGAACTTTCAGGATGATAGTCCATTTCTTAATACTTCTGTTTGTCTCTGTAAAACTGGTAGGATACTACTTTATGGCCTTTTGGTCGTGTATTTCTGATACTTATTGATCAATTATGATTGAAACCAAGTTGTTGAACATTCTTTGGTTCTTCAGATGAACTTCTATGTTTTAATAACTCTATTTCTTCTTATTTAAATATGCTCATTAAACACTTTTTCCAAAGACCAGTAGATATGAAAGTGGTATTCAGGGCAATATAGGGCCTAGTCTTGATTCTGGGTCTTCTGTTATTTATTTATTTATTTATTTATTTATTTATGATGTTTTTATTTATTCATTCATGAGAGACACACAGAAGGAGGCAGAGACATAGGTAGAGGGAGAAGCAGGCTCCTCACAGGGAACCCGGTATGGGACTCAATCCCAGGACCCTGGGATCACACCCTGAGCCTCAGGCACTCAACCACTGAGCCACCCAGGCATCCCAATTTTAGAACATTCAAAACCTCCGTATTTCCGCCTATCTTCCCAGTCCTTGGTAGCCAATAGTGTACTTCCTGCCTGTAGATTTACCTACTCTGAACACATCATTTGAATCATACAGTCTGGGGTCTTATGGCGAAAGGTTAGATTATTAAATTGAGATCTTTTGTGATATCAGGCACTTATAGCTATACATTTTCATCTGAACACCATTTTAGTTATATTCCATGAGTTTTATTATGTTGTGTCTTCATTTTCATCCATCCCAAAATATCTTCTAATTTTCCTTATGATGTTTAATTTCCACATATTTGCGAATTTCCCATATTTGTGAATTTCCCAAATTTCCTTTTGTTACTGATTTCTAATTTCATTCTGTTATGATCAGAGAGCTTCCTCTGGTTTCAGTTTGTTTAAATTTACTGATGCTAAGTTTAAGGCCTAGCACGTGATGTCTTATTTTTCTGTTCCTCTACTTCTCCTGTACTGCTCTTTTGCATTATCTGAATATTTTCTAGTGTAACATTTTGATTCCTTTGATGATTTTTCACTAGTTTTTAAAAATTATTTTCTTACTGAGTGCCATAGGGCTTATCTTAACCACCGTCTACTTCAGATTTATACTAAATTCGAGCAAAGCATCAAAATACACTATTTATCTCTGTTTCCTTTCCTTTTTTTATGCTATTATTATTATACAGTTGACCCTTGAACAAAATGAGTTTGAATTGCATGTGTCAACTAATAGGCATATTGTTTTCAATAAATATACATATAGTACTATAAATGTATATACTCTCTTCCTTATAATTTTTTAAAATAATGTTTACCTTACTTTATTGTAAAAGTATTGTAAAAGTATTCCCATATAATGCATATAACATTACAAAAATCTGTGTTGACTAATTATTAGTAAGCTTTCCAGTAAATAGGAGGCGATTAGTAGTTAGGTTTTGGGGGAGCCAAAAGTTATACATAGATTTTCTACTGGAGGGAATGGTTGGAACCTCTAACCCTCTTGTTGAAGGGTCAACTGCACATTTTATAGCTATATATGTTTCAAGTTAAATAGCATTACAATCATTAATTTATATAATTTTATGTCTTTTAAAAAAGATGAGAGAAGACTGGAGAACAAGTACAGAATTTATAAAATTTCTTGTATTAAACCTTCTTGTTTAACATTTGTTTTCTTCATTTGCTCCTGTGAATTCAAGTAACATTTTGATGTCAAACTTGTTCCTATTTACTGACTTTATGCTGTTATTGTCAAATATATTACATCCATTAAGGTATAATCTCAACAATAACAATTATATACATATTGTTTTTTATTCATCTGCTTTTAAAATAATTAATAGAGATAAGGAAATGAGTATTTATACTATATTTTATAACCATGTAATTACCTTTAGTGAAGCTCTTTGATTTTTTTTTTCATGTAGATTTGAGGTTAATTTTAGGGTCATGTGCATTTTTAGGCTAAATAGTATCCCTTACTATTTTTAGTAAGGCAGGTTTGCCAGCAATGAATTCTTTTAGTTTTGAATGTGTTATCCCACTGCTTTCTAGCCCTCATTTTCTTTTTTAAAGTAAAAAAAAATTAATTGATTAATTTATCGAGAGCTTGATCAGGGAGAGAGGAGGAGGGAGAGAGACTCTCAAGCAGGCTCTCTGACATGCGACTCCATCCTAAGACCCTGAGATCATGACCTGAGCAGAAATCAAGAGTTGAATGCTCAACCAACTGAGCCACGAAGGTGCCGCATAGCTTTTGTTATTCCTGATTAGAAATCTGCTGTTAATATTTTGGGGATTTCCTTAAGAATAAGGAGCTATTTTTCTCTTGGGACTTTCAAGAGTTTTTACTGTGATATATCTTATGTATATATAATACTACTTTGTGTTTTCCCACATGGAATTTTGTTGAACTTCTTGGATATACAGATTATTTAGTCATACTTAGAAAGTTTTAGCCATTATTTCTTTGAATATTTTTTCTGTTCCTTTCTCTGCTTCCCTGAAATAAGGGTTTGTCCTCTGCTCTTCATTATGTATATGTTGATGTGCTTAATGGCTTTTTACTTTTCTCTGATACTGTTCATAGGGTACATTCTTTTTCTCTCTGTTCTTCTGATGCATAATTTCTATCCATCATGTTCAAGTTTGCTGATTCTTCTACTAATTCATATTTATGGTTCAGGCTTTGTACAATGAATTTTTCCATTTGATTATTGTACTTCTCAACTCTAGAATTTTCACTATTTAAAATCATTTCTGTATTTTAATGATAATTTCTATTTGATGAGAAATTATCATAGCATCTTTTACTTTTTAAAGTACTTTTTCCTTTAATTCTTTGAACAATTTATAATAGTTGTTTTGGAGTCTGTCTGCTAAGTTCAACATCTGAACTCTTAAGGATGATTTCCATTGCTTGTTTGCTTTCCCTGGTTTTTTGAATATCTCATAATTTTTTGTCAAAAACTGGACATTTTATTACTTGTTTTTTTAAAAAACTTAGTCCCAATATCATAAACATACAGTGTTATATTAGTTTCAGGTTTACAATATAGTGATTCAACAATTCTATACATTAATCTGTGCTCATCATAAGTGTACTCTTAATCCCCTTCATCTCTTTTACCCACTCCCTGCATATCTTCCCTCTAGTAACCACCAGTTCTATATATTTGAGTCTGCTTTTTTACATGTCTTGTTTTTCTTTGTTTATTAAATGGTGGATGAGTGAAATAATATGGTATTTATCTTTCTCTGATTTATTTCAATTAGCATTATATCCTTTAGATCCATTCATGTTATTGCAAATAACAAGATTTCATTCTTTTTTTTATGGCTGAGTAGAATTACATTTTGCATGTTTATGTGTGTGCATGTGTGTACACCACATCTTCTTTATTCATCTATTGGTGGACATTTGGGTTGCATCCATGGTTTGGCTATGATAAATAATGCCACAACAAACATAGGGGGGCATCTGTCTTTTTAAATTAGTGTTTTTGTATCCTTTGGGTCAATGCCCAGTAGTGGAATTACTGGATCATATGGTAATTCTACTTTTAATTTTTTGTTGAACCTCCATACTGTTTTCCAAACTGGCTGCATCAGTTTGCATCCCCACCAACAGTGCAAGAAGGTTCCTCTTTCTCTACATCCTTGTGTCATTGATTTTAGCCATTTTGACAGGTGTCAGGTGATATCCCATTGTGGTTTTGATTTGCATTTCCTGGATGATTAGTGATGGTGAGCATCTTTTCATGTGTCCTCATGGCCCTCTAAAAACTGGACATTTTATTTTATTTTATTTTATTTTATTTCATTTTATTTTATTTTTATTTTATTTTATTATTTTATTTTATTTTATTATTTTATTTTATTTTATTTTTAAAACTGGAGATTTTAAATAACATATTATAGAAATGAAGGATACTTATTCCACCCCCAGTACCCACACACTCATGGACTGAGGTGGGTGTTTGCTTGCTTATTTGTTTAGTGACTTGGCTGGACCATTTTATTGAAATTTATTTCTTTTGCAGTTGCAGTATGTAGCTGCTTTTTTTTTTTTTTCTTAAGATTTCATTTATTTATCTGAAAGAGATATCAAGAAAGAACATGAGCAGGGAGAAGGGGCAGAGGGAAAGGGAGAAGCAAACTCCATGCTGACTCGGGAGCATGATGCAGGCCCAATCCCAGAACCCCAGGATCACGACTTGAGTGGAAGGCAGATGCTTAACAAATTGAGTCACCCAGACACCCCTGCAGTATACAGTTTGAATCATCCTAAAATAATGGTGGTTTTAGCAGAGCTCTCTTAGGCTCTTTCCCTATTCTCTCTGTTAAGCTCTGTGCTTCTTTAGGTATTACACCCAACTGTTAGCCTCCACCAATTGCCAGGTAATTGCTTTATTGTTGTAAGTAATGCTTGTAGCATGAATTTTTTTCCACAGGCTGATGGAATTAAATTTGGATCTTATTGCAGGGGTGGTTTTGAGGCCAACCTTTGAGGTTTGTTCTAGACTCAAGAAGAATCTTCTTGAATGTGTCTCTCCTTGATTATCCTGGGTAAAATTCTTGTTTTTCTGTGATTTAGCTCGTTACTCTCATAGAGTCACAAAAATTTCTATTGTTATTGTAGTGCCTTAAGTCTTGAACTTCCCCCACATTGTGTTCCAAGTAGTCATTTCTCTAGCACTCTATTTTCTTATGGCCTGCCCCTACCTTTGGACTAAACCTCTACCACTGCCCTTGAGCTGAGAGTGAAGATAGGGTCACCTTCTCTTGGAATGACACTCCTGTTTGGTCTTTTCAGCTTCTTCTCTTGTGGAAACTTCACTCTGTGAGCAAACTGGAGTAAGGGTAGTTGGGATCCCAGTACTCTTGGCCTGTCTGCTGTGGTAGAACTTCTGCCTATAAATGAGAGCTTAGTGGAAGAAGTGAACCTCCACACCTTTCAGAGGCTCTTGCCTCTATAGAGCTTTTGCAACAGAGATGGAAGTCTGAGAAATGCTTCTCGTAGGGACTGCCTGTCCTAAGCAGATACAATAGTCCTTATTTGGGAGTTGGAGGTAGAGGAAAGCCTACATTCTTGGTTACATTCACCTAGGATAGAACTTCCATCATGCTGAACTCAGGGAAGGACAGGAAGGGAGCAGGTTGTGGGTCAAATGCCACAGATTTTTGCTGATTTTGCAGAGATTTTGTAGATTTTCTAAGTAAATATTCTTTCATTTGCTATATACTTTTAGGACAATTTGCAGAAACTTTAAACAGTTGGTTAGTTTTTGTTTTATAGTTTTCACCAGTTGTAGTTATTTTACTGGGTAGATAGATGGTCCTTAGAGTTCCTCAAATTGGCATTTTAGAAGTTGTCTCTATTTGTGTTTATTTTTACCATCTTACTTTGCACTGATCCTACTTTTTCTGTTTTTTTCTCCTTTCTTGATTTTTCTTCTGAAAATGTGTGGTTTTTTTTAAAAGATTTTATTTATTCATGAGAGACAGACAGGCAGAGACATAGGCAGAGGGAAAAAGCAGGCTCCATGTGGGGAGTCTGATGTGACACTAACCTAAGGACCCCAGGATCACAACTGGAGCCACAGGCAGATGCTAACCACTGACCTACCCAAGTGTCCCTGAAAAAGTGTTCTTTATACTCTTTTTTTTTTCCTCTATGAATTGAGAAGTTATATGTTTTATATATATTAATATTTATCCTTAGAATTTTAACATATATTTCTGACTTAGAGTTTAATCAGTGTCTCTACTTTCTTTCATAAAGTCCAAAACTTTAGTATGCTTTTACTCCTATCATTCCCTCTATCATACAAAATGCTTTTTTTTTTTTTTTTAAGAGGGAGAAAGAGAGTAGAGGGTCATAGGGAGAGTGAGAATCTTAAGCAGGCTCCACACTTAGTGCAGAGCCTAATGTGGGGCTCAGTCTCACAACCCTGAGATCATGACCTGAGCGAAAATCAAAAGTTGGGCAGTTTACTGACTGAGCTACCCCAGTACCCTACAAAATTTTCTTTTTATCTTGTTTTTAACTTCACATTTTACTCTTCTAAGTTAATTGTTGTTATTATTCCTGTTTTTTTATAACTCTGGCTTAGATGTAGCCCAGTCTTTGCCAGCATCTTTATTCAGTACTCTTTTCTTTTTAGGTTCAATTTTCTTCTTTTGAAGTACATATTTTAATAGTTCTTTCACTTAGGGTATGTTTGTAGTAAACTCTCATTTTGTGTTCTTTTGAAAATGTTTTCATTTTTCCTTATCCTTTAATGATGGTTTAGTTGCATGTAGAATTTTAGCTTGATGGTTATTTTATCTTAGCCTTTAAAAAATATTTATTTATTTGAGAGAGAGAGACACACAGCAACAGATTGTGAGAGAGAGCACAAGAGTAGAGGAGAGGGAGAAGCTCAGCTCCCCGCTGAAGAGGATGATTCAGGGCTTGATCCCATGACCCTGGGGTCATGACCTGAACCAAAGGCAGACACTTAACCACCCAGGAACCCCTTATCTTAGCCTTTTGATGATGTTATTCCATTTTGTTTGGACATCTTGTGTCACTCTGTTGTCTTCTTTGATAGTCATATTTTTTCTCTAAATTTTTGGGTTTTGTGTATATATTTGATAAAATATATAGCAAAATTTACCATCCTGACAACATTTTTAAATAGTTCAGTGGCATTAAGTACTTTCACATGGTTGCACAACCATCACTGCCATCTTCAGAACTGTTTTTTATCATTGCAAACAGAATCTTGGTAACTATTAGACAATAATTTCTCATTAACCTTTCCCCAGCCCCTGATAACCACTTTTATACTTTCTATCTCTGTGAATATGTCTATTTTAGGTACTTCATATCAGTGGAATCATGTATTTGTCCCTTGGTGTCTGACTTACTTCATTAGCAAAATGTTTCCAAGGTTCCTCTGTGTTGTAGTATGTATCAGAATTTCCTTTCTTTTTAAGGTTGATAATATTCCATTGTATCTATGCGTCACATTTGTTTATCCATCAGTGGACATTTGGGTTGTTTCCATCTTTTAGCTATTGTGAATAATGCTGCTGTGAACACTGTTGTGTAAATTACCGTTCTTTGTTTTGAATTTTTTTAGATAAAAACCTAGAAGTGCAATCCTGGATCATATGGTAATTCTACTTTTAATTTATTAAGGAAACACAATATTCTTTTCCACAGTGGCCGCACCATTTTATATTGCCACCAGCAATACAGAAGTGTTTCACTTTCTCCACATCCATGCCAATGCTTGTTATTTTCTGTTTTTGTTTTGTTTTTGCTAATAGCTATGCTAATGGGAGTGATGTGGTATCTCACTATGTTTTTAATTTACATTTCCTTAGGGATTAGGGATATCTTTTCATGTGCTCTAGTTTTGTTCTATGTTCTCTTTTATGTTCCTTCTACTTCACAGCCATTTATCTAGATGTAGATTTGTTTTTATTTATTATTTTGGGACTTTATGGTACCTGAATATGAGGATTCATGGCTTTTAACATTTCTGGAAAATTCTTAATCAAATATTCCTTTGAATGTTATTTTCCCTCCATTATCACTAACATATGGTGGTCCTTTTCGTTCTTTATTAAAAAGCTTTCTATCTTTTTTGCTGCATCCTGGATAACTCTTTATATCTAACTTCTGATGTACTGATTCTTCAGTGTGTCTCATGTGCTATTTGAACCATAAATTTGACATTTTAGTTATTAGTTTTCATTCTAGAAGCTCTTTTAGGCTCCTGTTCAAATATACCTATAATTTTCATGGTCTTCAAAAGTTTTTCAGGTTTCTTGTTTGTATTCATCTTTTTAAAAAAGATTTTATTTTTAAGTAATCTCTGCATCCAATGTGGGACTCAGACTTGGAACCCTGAGATCAAGAGTTGCATGCTCTGCTGACTGAGCCAACAGATGCCCCATCTCTATTCATCTTAAACAAATATGCTTTATAGTCTGTATCAGATGATTTTAGTATCCAAAATTCTTGGGGTTAATTGTCCCACATTATCTGGGATGGATTGTTTTCTCAGATGTTTTGTTTTTTGAATAATAAACTTGCCTTCCCTGGGTTTAATATGTAAGTAATTCCGTGTTGAGGGTTTTGTCTCTAGAGATATATATTGAGTTTGATTTTTCTGAATGTCTGATGTTATTGTATATCAGCACCACTTTCTGTATTTCTCAGCTTGGGAGTGTTTATGTACTGTTTGAATGGAGGCCAAATTAAAGATGTAATTCTTGTCCTATTCCTGTGGCATGAATAAATTCCTTATAATTTATTCCTTCGTTGAGGATATAGCACTTTAATGTTCCTTGCTTCATGAGAGGATCTTAGTTGTAACCTTATCTTTTAATAACTCAAATTTTTGTCTCTAGCCCTTGGTGGTTTTTTGTTTTTAATTGTGGCAAATTGTAAACTTTTCTCATCATGCAAAACTGAAATTTTATACCCATTAAGCAACAATCAACTCCCCATTCCTCCTCCTTGCTGCCTCCCATCAACCACCATTCTGCTTTCCATATATATGAATTTGACTACTTTACATACACATATAAATGGAATGAACAGTATTTGTCTTCTGGTGACTGACTTATTTCACTTAGAGTGATGTCCTCAAGTTCCATGTTATAGCATATGTCAGAATTTCCTTCCTTTTTAAGGATGAATAGCATTTCATTATATGTATATACCACTTTTTGTTTATCCATTCATCTATTGATGGAGACCTAGGTTGTTTCTGCCTTTTGGCTATTGTGAATAATACTACTATGAAAATGGATGTGCAGATATCTCTTTGAGTGTTTATTTCTTTTGGATATATAGTCAGAAGTGGGATTGCAGTACCATATGGTAGTTCTATTTTTAATTTTTGGAGGAACCACCATACTGTTTTCCATAGCAACTGTACACTTTTTATATTCCCACCAGTTAGTGCGCAACGGTTCCAACTTCTCCACATTCTTGTTAACACTTATTATTTATTAGAGACACTTATTATTTAATAGAGACAGAATGTGCTTGAGTAGGGGAGGGAAAGAGGGAGAGGAAGAGATTCTTAAGCAGGCTCCAAGCTCAGTGCAGAGCCCAATGTGGGGCTCAATCTCATATCCCCTGAGATCATGACCTGAGCTGAAATCAAGAATTGGGTGCTTAACCGACTATGCCACCCAGGTGCCCCAACACTTATTACTTTTAATAGTGGTTATCCTAATTGGTGTGAGATGGTATTTCATGTAGCTTTGATTTGTATTTCCTTAGTGATTAGTAATGTTCAGTATCTTTTCACATGCTCGTTGGCCATTTTCTATCTTCTTGAAGAGATGTCTGCTTAAGTCCTTTGTTCATTATTTAATTGAATTGTTTGGATTTACTTTTTTTTTTTTTAAGATTATTTATTCTTGAGAGACAGAGAGAGAGGCAGAGGGGAGAAGCAGGCTCCATGTGGGGAGCCCGATGTGGGACTCGATCTCAGGACCGTGGGATCATGACCTGAGCCAGAGGTAGACACTCAACCACTGAACCACCCAGGCATCCATTGTTTGGATTTTCTGGATTTCTGTTGTTATTGAGTTACATAAGTTCTTTTTTAACTTTTTATCAGACATAGATTTGCAAATATTTTCTTCAGTTACATAGGTTGCCTTTTTACTCTTTTGGTTGTGTCCTTTGGTGCACAGAAGTTTTTAATTTTGATGTAGCCCACCCTGGAGAGTTCTCAAACCCAAGCTTGTGGATTACCCAGACCAGGGAACTTCCTTCAGGGCTCTGGTTTTCATTTGTCAATTCATTTTTAGGCCCATGAGGATTTTTTCCTTTTTTCTTTATGCTCAGTTATGCATTTCAGAGGGTATTTGTTATATTTTTACCCTGCATTTCTCCATGCTTTGTGATAGCGTTTAGGTTATCTGGTCTAAAGTGTTGGTAAGACCAAAGTACTTTCCGATCTAATGTAGGATATTTTGCCTATATGAACTGGGCTAAGTGCCTTTTAAAATCCTGAGATTAAAGAAGTCTTACTTAGTCACATTATCACCTTCTTTGGATAACAGGGCAAACAGGGCCTTTGCCACAGGGCAAGTAAAAGGATTCAAATTCATTTAAGCTGTGTCTTAGTATTACTACAGCTGTGGCTAGCCTGACAGAAGATGGATTGGTAGTATATAAAGTTTTCTTACAATTTATTTACTAAGTTAGATAGCACAAACCATTTATAAGCTATAAAATGATATTATGGGTTTTTTTAAATGTCCGCACAAAAGAATACTGTAAGATGGGAAATGTCTCAGTGATATTTTCATTCATGTTTTTATATGTTACATATGTCACAAGCTGCTGCAGAATGTATAGCAAATACTGAGAGGTTATATTGTTCACTATTTCCCATTATACCTGTATAGCTGAAAATGCAGAGCTATATGTCCTTGGGCCTTATTGGATGTGTAATGTAGCAAAGTATTTTTTGGATCCAGGGTATCTATGATTAGCTCATAACAAGGTTGGCCCTTAAGATTGACTTTTACTGCCCTTACTTTTTATCAAATAAAGAAAGCCTATAGGCATGAGCCAGCAGAAGATGAAATAGTTTCATTACTTCAGAGAATTGATAGCAATGTAGTTGCATGCTTCACTGCTGAGTCACAAATCTTTGCTACTTCTTGAACTCTTTGGCCAGTTGTTTTTCCAGAGACATGCACCAGCCAAGGATAGGAAATATGTAGTGCTTTGCAAATGGATTGTTTTCTTTCCTTGGATATTGTGATTAAGAATCTTGAGATGGGAGAGTATTTTGGATGATGTAGTTGAGTCTAATATAATCACAAGGGTCCTCATGATTATAGGGAGACAAGAGATGAGAGTTAATAGTAGGAGATAAGAAGATGTCTGAAGCATGAGGTGGGAGTGATATGAAGAAGGTGTCATGAGCCAAGGAATGCAGGAGACCTTTAGAAACTGAAAAAAAGTAAAGAAAGGGATATTCCTCTCAGAGCCTCTAGAACCTTGACTTTATTTAGCCCAGTGAGACTCATTTTGAATACCTGACCTCCAAAATGCACGAGAATAAATATGTGTTGTTTTAAGCCACTGGAGTTGGGGAATTTATTTCAAAGACAATAGGAAACTAATAAAACAAGAAGACCTGGTTTACATACCAGGTTACACACAGGTTCATACACCTGTGACTGTGTGAAGGCACTGGTGATAATAAAATATTTGTAATTTCTGAGTACTTTGATTTTTTTACTTAAGGAAAAACGTGGCTAACTTTTATTTTTGAGTATTAAGTGACTTCATATTTTTATATCCTAGCTGTTAGCACTATGATTGTCTAATGTCACTTTTATTACTGTTAGTGAAATGAGAAGTAGATTATAGCAGAAAGGTTTAATTATAAATTTCACACAAATAATTTGATAGCTATTCTACATTACCAAATCATTGCCTCCTTTTCATTGTCTGTTACCAACATGATTCCTTACATTGTTGCTTCAAAACCAAGAACTAAAATAAAATAAATAAGAGCTAATAATTTGTGTCATTACAGGCTTATTGAAGACTTGTGTTTTGAGCAAATACAGGCTTCTTTCAGAAGTAAACGGATTTTAAAAACATAGTGAAAGGAATGTTCCCATTATTTATTTATTTTTTAAAGATTTTATTTATTTATTCATGGGAGACACACAGAGAGAGGCAGAGACATGGGCAAGAGAGAAGCAGACTTCCCACAGGGAGCCCGATGTGGGACCCAACCCCAAGCCCCAAGATGAGGACCTGAGCCCCAAGCAGAGCCACCCAGGCATCCCAGGAATGTTCTCTTTAAATAATTAACCATTGGACTGGAGGGTATTATGCTGAGTGAAATAAGTCAATCGGAGAAGGACAAGCAGTGTATGTTCTCATTCATTTGGGGAATATAAATAATAGTGAAAGGGAATATAAAGGAAGGGAGAAGAAATGTTGGGAAATATCAGGAAGGGAGACAGAACATAAAGACTCCTAACTCGGGGAAACGAACTAGGGGTGGTGGAAGGGGGGAGGAGGGCGGGTGTTGGAGGGGAATGGGTGACGGGCACTGAGGTGGACACTTGACGGGATGAGCACTGGGTGTTTTTCTGTATGTTGGTAAATTGAACACCAATAAAAATTAATTAAAAAAAAAATAAATAAAATAAATAAATAAATAATTAACCATTGGGATCCCTGGGTGGTGCAACGGTTTAGCGCCTGCCTTTAGCCCAGGGCGGGATCCTGGAGACTCGGGATTGAATCCCACCTCAGGCTCCCGGTGCATGGGGCCTGCTTCTCCCTCTGCCTATGTCTCTGCCTCTCTCTCTCTCTCTCTCTCTCTCTCTCTCTGTGTGTGTGTGACTATCATAAATAAATAAAAATTAAAAAAAAAACATTAAAAAAAATAAAGATTTAAAAAAATAATTAACCATTAACTTTCACAAATATAGTATTTCTTGAAGCTGATTAATGTTTAATGCAGTTGTTAAATTTCCTGCTTAATTCTCAGATTGTGTCATTGGTAAGTTTTCTGAAAACTGCCATGTATTAAGTAATCATCACATGAAAAGATGTTTAACATTGATATGTAAAAACAATAGTTTATAAAATGACATACTTTGCTTATTTCCCTTATTTGTAGTTAATTCCTCTCTGGCGGAGACTACCGAGTATAAGAAATTCAGAAAGGAAGATTTTTTATTTTTAAACACTTGGGAGCCTAAGGTCTCATTTGTGACTAGAGCATGGGGATCTTGTAGCTAAGATTGCCCTGAATGACTACAATGCACAGCATAAGTCTGTTGGCTTGACTTGTATCAGTAAAGGATTCTGTTGGTTAACAAGTTATATTTATTCACTGCAAATAAATTAGAAAATAGAGATAGTGAAAATAAGACCCAGTAATATATTCACTGTTAACACTTTGACATAGAGCTTTCCTGACTTTTCCTGTAAATGTTATTTTTGAAATTTCTTTATTATAGCATTACATTGAATGTCTTTTCATGTGATGGTTATACCTGAATTTTAATTTGTAGCAGTTTTTCATTAGCATCAGTTTAGAATCTGGAATTAGACTTTGATTCTGGACTTTTCAGCTTAACAATTACATGACCTGGCAAATAAACATTATTTGTAAAACGGAGGTAAGTTAAAGGATTGTTGTGAAGAGTAAATGAGGTCGTACAACACATTTAATACAAAATCTCATATACAATATCATTTAATAAATAGTCACTATCTTTACTCAAGGGTTCCATTATATGAATATCCTATAGGTAATGTAACAAATTCCTTATTGTTGGGAAATTTTTCTAATGTTTCATGATTATAAAAAGATGCAGTATTTAAGCAACTTCTTTAATGCTAAGAAGACTTATGAAGTATGGGATTGGAATATTGAATTGGTACCTCTCACGATCAAGGGTAACACCTATATACTCTTTAAATTTTTTCAGTAGAGTAATTAGCCGAGTCATCTTTCATAGGGAAATACATGTCAGTATTGTACTGGTGCAGTCTATTTATAGTGTATTTCTTCTTTTTTTGTTTTTTAAATTTATTTATGATAGTCACAGAGAGAGAGAGAGAGGCAGAGACACAGGCAGAGGGAGAAGCAGGCTCCATGCACGGGGAGCCCGATGTGGGATTCGATCCCGGGTCTCCAGGATCGCGCCCTGGGCCAAAGGCAGGCGCCAAACCACTGCGCCACCCAGGGATCTCTGTTTATAGTGTATTTCTAATGCTGGTTTATTTTGGTTCCCTATTTATAAGTTAAATTTAGAATATGATATGTAAAAAGACATTTTGGATTATATTTACTTAGTAATGTTATTTATACAAGACACTGAGGTACATGATAACAGATGGTGCATGTTTAGACCTACTTGTTGTAATGTTCTCTTTGCCAGTGATTAGGTGTTTGATTTTGGACAATTACTATAATATCACTGGACTATAGTTTCTTCTGAGTAGAATGAGGCATTGGACAAGATCAGCAATTTTCAAATTTGAGTAATTTGCAGATCCTTTAAGAGGGACAAATATTCCAAGTATTGATTGAGACTGTATTATTTTTAATTACATGCATAACTATAGTGTTGGACAAACATAAAATTAAATAGAAATTCCCTGTGCTGCATCCATGTAGAGCTATAAATCAAAACAAATGGAATATAAACAAAGGAAAACCAACATATTAGCAACATATTAATATGATGAATGATAGTGATTTGCTGAAACTAAAATGCTGCTTCTGATATGAATATGTTATTCTTTGCTATCCTATAGGTTCTTTTGCATTGGGCCACCTGGAATACTGTGCGCAAGATGATAATTTAATTTTCTTAAGGCATCATTTCTATTAAAACTATTGAAAATGATATCATGATATCATTTGGCCTCTACCATCTCAACTATATTGCTGCCTCTGTTTTTCTCATTTTAAGATAGTGAGGGAAACTGATGACTTCTTGTGTTGGTAAACACAAATGTGGGCACATGAATATTCTAGCAACACTGAAATCATTCAGATGATCCAAATTTGCAAAGATTATCAATGATAAAGTCATAAAATTTAAAATTTCTTATAGAGAACTTCTAAACTCTAAAGCATATAACCATAGATCTGGACTGTGTTCTCCATGGAGAACACTGAGTAGCTAATCTAAGATGCTCCTATGATCCAGTAACTAAGGACCTGTTCCTGTAAGAAATGATGGCAATATATACACTAGCAATATATACACACATGCCAGGGTGCCTCGCTCTTCTAGATTAGGGAAATGTATTTATGAAGCTAAATAAGATTAGAGTGTTTTTTAAACAAGCAACTAAGAAATCATACTGTCTCATTGCTGTAGGGCAGTGGTTCTCAATAGGAGGTAATTTGCCCTCGCCCCAAGATACTTGGCAATGTTTGGAGCATTTTGGTTGTTAGCAACTAATGGGGATTGGGGAGCTGGCCCTCCTAGTGACAGTGGCTAAAGCCAGGGACATTTCTTTCTTTTTTTTTTTTTTTAAGATTTATTTATTTTTATTTATTTTTAAAGAGAGAGCATGAGTGAGAAGTGCAGAGGGACAGGGAGAGAAATCTCAAACAGACTCCTCACTTAGTAGGGAGCTGATGTGGGGCTCAATATTATGACCTTGAGATCATGACCTGAGCCAAATTAAGAGCCAGATGCTTAACTGAATGAGCTACCCAAGGCCAAGGATATTTCCAAGGATATACACACTGGACAGCACCCCACAACAAAGAATTATCCAGTCCAAAATATCAGTAGTGCCAAAGTTAAGAAACCCTGCTGGAGGGCAGTGTAGCAAGCCAAGGTTAGTTTTAGAGAGAAAGGGAGCAGCATGATCATATTCATAAAATGTTTATTATTGGAAACACAAAATGCCCTATAGTCTATCCTCTAGTATAGACCGGGACTATTTAAAATCAATTATTTGTGAAGTAGATGCTAACTGTAGAAACCTTTTTTTTTTTTTTTTTGTAATGGATCTAGGAACAAAGAATGGCAGTATGGTACTAAAGTTTTCTTAAAGTAAATATCATTTCTATATCTTAGTTGCAGAAGCTGTTACTGCAACTTTGATCTGTCTTATAGTTTCTCTTTTTTTAATGATTTACTTATTTATTAATGAGAGACACAGAGAGAGAGAGGCAGAGACATAGGCAGAGGGAGAAGCAAGCTCCCCGAAGGGAACCTGATGTGGGGTTCCATCCGGATTCCAGGATCATGCCCTGAGCTGAAGGCAGTCGCTCAAATGCTGAGCCACCCAGACGTCCCTACTTTCTCCAACTTTGGTATAAATCTTTCTGTCCTACAATTGAATTTGAAAGAATAATCTTTCTGGTTGTGTTTCAAAATCACACCCGAGTGATGTATGAAATATGAAAGTCTACGTAACTATCCTGTATGAAATCTTATTGAATGAGAAAAGCATTATGTTTTCAGCAATGGATCATTTTTCTTATAATTTTTTGAGTGGCTTTTGTTTTAGGTTTGTTTTACTTATTACAGAAATTTTTCAAAAATACAAAGACAATAGTATAATTAACCCATGAACTCTGACATATCCACCAGCCAAATGTGAACATTTGCCAGTTTTGTTTATCTTTCCTCTCTCCCACTGTCTCCCTTCCCAGAATTATTCTAAAGCAGATCTCAGACAGGGCCCCTAGGTGGTTCAGTTAAGTGTCCAACTCTTAGTTTCAGCTCAGGTCATGATCTCAGGGTCATGAGATTGAACCCTGCATTGGGCTCTGGGCCGGGTGTGGAGCTGCTTAAGATTCTATCTCTGCCTCCCTCTCTGCCTCTTCCCCTATTTCCATCTCTTAAAAAGAAAAACACAAAACAAATCTCAGACATATTATTCTATCCATAAATACTTTGTAACTCTGTTTTTGAATGAAAGTGGAGAAGGGGTTGTCTTGAGAGTAGGTTATTGGTGAAGTGAAATTGTAGCAAGTCTTTGGACTGGAGGCTTCTTGGAGTGAAGTGGATAATCCAAAGCCTTCCATATAATTGGAGTTCTCTTAAACATTTATTGAATTGAAAATTCTGATATAAATGATTTAAGTAATGCTGTGATTTTAATTTGCTACAAGGCAATTTATTCACTTTTATTTTTTTTTATTTTTTATTTTTTTTTAAATTTTTATTTTTTTATTTATGATAGTCACAGAGAGAGAGAATGGCAGAGACACAGGCAGAGGGAGAAGCAGGCTCCATGCACCGGGAGCCCGACGTGGGATTCGATCCCGGGTCTCCAGGATCGCGCCCTGGGCCAAAGGCAGGCGCCAAACCGCTGCGCCACCCAGGGATCCCTTTTTTTTTTTTTTAATTTTTATTTTTTTATTTATGATAGTCACAGAGAGAGAGAGAGAGAGAGAAATTTTATTCACTTTTAAAAAGTTTTTATGCCACCTTTGATTTTTAGCATTGGCTTTAATCACAGCCTGATCCCCACTGCTACTCTTCTTTCTCCTGACATTTTACTAATCCATATCTTTTCTTTTGGCCCTTTCCCAAGTATATACTCATGACGTTTGACTCTTGAAATTCTGTAACTGTTTTTGTTCTTCTCATTAAATGTTTGGAATTTTAAAGCTCTTAAAGCCAAAGAAACAGGTCTTAAGCAAGGGAGTGACATGAAAAGACAAGCATTTTAGGAAGATAATTTTGGTTATGTTGTGGAGAATAGATAGTAGGCAGGGAGAATAGAATTGGTGCAGTCCAGACTTGGAGATGCAGAAACAGATGGATTTTACAGCTATTTAAGAGATAGAACCCACAGTCTTTTGGTGACTGAATGGAGGAAGGAAGGAAGGTGGGAGGAAGGAGTTAAGAACGATGGCCAAGTTTATCATTTTGACAACTAAATGATAGTGCCATTTTCTGAGAGAAGGAATACAAGGGATAGAGCAAGTTTGTTGGAGAAATATATTTGATTTCCTAATTTGGTGAGTGGCGTGGGGGAAGAAATCTTCTCTTAACTCTCAATGTGGGTTCTAGTGAAAGAAGTACTGTTTTACTTTTGTAGTACTGTGATTTCATTCATGCTTTTAGACTAATTTATGAAAAGAAAATCTTTTTGGCTTCGCATACTCCCAACTCCCAACTTGGCCTGCAAGTTTTGTGTAGTCATTATCTAGACCAGGATTTACATCCTGACACTCACTTGCCAGAGGTATTAGACAAGATGCCTGGAGAGAAATGACCAAGTTGGACACATGGTATAATGGAATCCTCAGCCCTCCATCTACTCTTTTTTTTGTCTCTTAG
The DNA here is from genome assembly GCF_048418805.1 of Vulpes vulpes. Lineage (NCBI taxonomy): Eukaryota > Metazoa > Chordata > Mammalia > Carnivora > Canidae > Vulpes > Vulpes vulpes. The sequence continues at coordinate 83,061,731 of NC_132783.1, forward strand.
ACTTAGAGGTGACTAGATGTTTGATTTACTTTGGTGATAGAAGACCAAATCCTGAGGGGAAACGACTTTAGATTTTCCTTGTTCATGCACCCCTAAGTTTACTTTTTTTAGAAAGAATACTTTTCTATCATGGAATTGTCAGTGTATGGTGAGTGGTCAATATAGTACGGGTATCCAGTGATATTATTTTCATAAGTGATATTATTAAGGTTTCATTAATTCACTAGTTAAAATGACTTACTTTCTTCCTTTTTTTGAATTTTTTATATATATATATTTTTTATTGGAGTTTGATATGCTGAGTTTATTTTTTAACTATTCTATAAGTACTTAAATTCACATGGTTAAGATTTAGAAGACCTTTGGCACCTGAGAAATTTAGACATGTAAATCATTACTAATTTCTGTATTGTTACAAAAGAACATTTCAACCATCTTTACTGCTTTAGGCATATATAATTATTAATTAATATTATTCATAATATTAATTATGTATAACATAATATTAATCATTATACATAATGTTAATTAATACTTACATATTATATATACATATATATACATATATATATATATATTAACCCAGAATAGTTGGTGCCAAGTCATCAGTATGTTTGCCATTCTTATCATTTGATTTAGGTGAGTCCCAACATAGGGCTAATACCCCAGTTGAAGCTGAGCACATTTGTTTCATGTGAGCTTCTATGATAGAAGGATCCTGAGAGTGTTTCAGAGTAAACTCTGGAGCCAGTGTCATTTGGAGAGGATATATCTCACTTGTGGATAATTCTTGACTTTTCCAAAGCTCCAAGACTAGGCTGTTCCAATGTGTATATTTGCCATCAAATTGTGGATTTCAGTACTAACTATAATAAAATACTTTTAAGTAATAATTCAGAGGTGGCCATTCTTCCAGGTAAGGGTCAGAGGCTTTGAAAGTTTTTCATTAGCAATTTCAACACTCTTTAAATTATTGGTATTTGTTTCAAGGGGTGGTACTATAAAGTGTGTTATTTAGAGATATGAGAGAACATATCAAAATGATCAGTTCAGAGTAGTTACCTGAGGGAATTGGAAAAGAAGTAAGTTGAGTGTGTTGGGGATGGAGGAGTGGAGGTTTTAGGGGTAGAGGTAGCAGTAATGGATTGCTGTTTTTGTAACCAGTTTACAGATTAAAGTTCCAAATTAATATGGATGTATAATGGATGAAAAATGAAAATTAAAAGGATAAATTTGTATGTGGATACACATACTAAATACAGGGAGGACCGTTAACATACGTAGTCATCAATGAAACATGTAGTTCAGATGTATCTTTGTGATAAAAATAACTATGGAATTCATAAAAGAGGTATAAGATTTATACACTGAGACCTATTGAAAGAAAGTAAAGAAGACCTAAACAAATGGAAAAATATCCCATGTTCATGGACAAATATGTAATTGGACCTCATCAAAATTTAAAATTTCTTTGCTGCAAAATGACAGTATTAGACAAGTGAAGAAACAACCTACAGAATAAAAGTACTTGCAAATCATTCATAAAGGACTTGCGTCCAGAATATATTAAACACTTATTAACTCAATAATAAAAAAAAACCCAACCCTCATTTAAAAATGAACAAAGAATTTGAATAGTCATTTCTGCAAAGGAGATGTATGAATGGCCAATAAACTATTGAAAAGATGTTCAGCTTCACCAGTTCTTAGGGAAATGCAAATTAAAGCCACAAAGAGATACTACCTCACATCGCCTATTATGGCAACAACAACAATGATAATAATAGAAAATAATAAGTATTAGTGAGGATGTGGAATAATTGGACCATTTATATATTTCTGGTGGAAATGTGAAATGGTATAGCCACTTTGCAAAACAGTTTGGCAGTTCCTAAAAGTGTTTAACGTGGATTTCTCATATGACTCAGTAATTTTGCTTCTAGGCCTATACCCAAAAGAAATGAAAGCGTATATCTACCCAAAAACCTGTACAGTGTTTATAGCAGCATTTATTCATAATAGGTCAAAAGTAGAAATAACCTACATACTTATCAGCTAGATAAACATAGATGTATATCCATTGAATGGATAAACAGAATGTAATGAATATTATAGAATGTAATGGAATATTATTTGGCAACAAGAAAGAATGAAGTAGTGATATATGCTATAACGTGGATGAGCCTTGTAAATGTGTTAAATGAACAAACCCAATTACAAAAGACTACATAGTGTCTGATTCCATTTGTATGAAATGTCCAGAACAGGCAATCCATAGGGACAGAAAGTAGATTAGTGGTTGCCAGGGGCTGGGTGAACGAAACAGTGAGAGAATATTAACCAGCTTGAGGTTTCTTTTGGAGTGACAAAATTTTCTAGAATTGGATATTGAGGATGGGTATGGAACTTTGTGAATATACTAAAGCCACTGAATTGTACACTTAAAAAGGGTAATTTGATATGTGAAATGTATCTCAGAAATATATTTTTTAAAATAACTGAAAAAACTGTGGAAGAAGGAAATGGAAAACAAAGTTGGGGTTTTTAAAAAGCGATTTTCTAAGATATTGTTTGGGTAATATTTGTGTGTGTGTGTGTGTGTGTGTGTATTTTAGATGAACTGGAAAGAGTAGGAAAGATGCATTTGTCATTACTTGCTCAAACAAGTTTACCATGATCTTTTATGATCAGAGGAGCATAATGCCTATTTAACTTAGATGGAAAGCCACAAAAAACTTCACTCCTTCCCCTTCCGCTCCTTCCCTCCTCCCCACCTCATCATCTGGAAAGGTCTAGCAGCACCCCCCTCAAAAAAAAGAAAAAACCCACACAAACCAAAATCCTGAAACAGTGATATCTGATCTAAGTTTTACCATGTCACTGCTTCTCTGGTTTTCTCCTGTTAATACCTTCTTCACACTCACAGGCTTATTGTGACACTCAGATGCAGTTTTAGAAGGTAAAAGCTCTTAAAGAATTAACATTATGGGGTGAGGCACCTGGCTGGCTCAGTTACTAGAGCATGCAGCTCTTGATCTTGGGGTTGTAAATTCAGCCCCCATGGTGAGCATAGATATTACTTAAAAAAAATAAAAAACATTCTACAAATGTAATATATATTTGTGTTAATTTGGTGACATTATGATTCCTATTTGATTGCTTTGACTGACATACAGAGATAGTAATTCAGTGAATAACTTACTAATTTATTTCTGGGTATTTTTGCCATTTTATTTTATTTTTTAAAATATTTTATTTATTTATTCATGAGAGAGAGAGAGAGAGTCAGAAACACAGGCAGAGGGAGAAGCAGGCTCCATGCAGGGAGCCTGACGCGGGACTTGAGCCCGGGTCTCCAGGATCACACCCTGGGCTGCAGGTGGCGCTAAAACGCTGCACCACTGAGGCTTTTTTTTTTTTTTTTTTTTGCCATTTTAGTATAAGGATTAGAACACTTGAGTGGGGTTAAGGGAGATAGTACCCATGGAGGGACTGTTAAGTTTTTGATGTAGAATTTGGTGTCTTGTTATTGGTCATCAGAAAGATGAATTGAATTTGTAAGGCCAGGAATTTGGGGATAAGAAATTGTCGAGGCTGAGGTTACTTGGAGGCTGAGGTTACTTGGAGCCAGTATGGACTTCTTTGTTTAGGTGTATAAACTGCTTGTATCCTTAGCCTGGACTGCAAACTCTTAGAATTTTTCCCCTTGGCTTACTTTGTCTCTGATGCTTTGCTTCCTCAGATAGCCTCCTTAGTTTCTTAGATTTACTAATTTTAAATGAATGGTGGGGTTAAATTCAACTGAAGCCTAGCCAGATTATAGGTGATGAGGATTCCCAAAGGCAAAATACACCTAAAGTATACTGTGGATGAGACCTTATTCATTCCATTTGTGGTTAAAACAAGGCTTTGGGGATTGGGTGTTTACTTTCAGAAACAGATGGTTGTTTGGCGATACAGAAGCAGATGTTTTGTTTTCCTGAAATCAGTTGAGACTTTAGTGTGGAAGCCTAACCTGAGTTAATTCCTAGGTGAAAAATGAGAATTCCGAATTCCTTAGTTCTCAAACATATTTCAGAAAAATAGATGCCTACTTTCATTCAGTTCTTCTCTCTTTATCCCCCCTCCCCCCCGCCCTTCCCCTGGTTGCTATTACATAATTAATGTCTTTTTGATTGGCCAAAGGGTTGATTATCCCAGAAACTTTTATTTTTATTTATTTATTTATTTTAAAACAACTTTATTTTTTAAATTTTTATTTATTTATGATAGGCACACAGTGAGAGAGAGAGGCAGAGACATAGGCAGAGGGAGAAGCAGGCTCCATGCACCGGGAGCCCGACGTGGGATTCGATCCCGGGTCTCCAGGATCGCGCCCTGGGCCAAAGGCAGGTGCTAAACCGCTGCGCCACCCAGGGATCCCTCCCAGAAACTTTTAGTGACAGGATCTGTAGATGATTCAAATGGTCAGTTCTAACAATGAGGACACTGTGATTTTTGGTCATGCATAGGCTGCAAAAAGGGGGAATTCCTTTTCACTCACATCAGATATTTTGGTCACTTCTCTAAAGGAAACCAGTATGTGCTGCCAGGATTGTAGACTCCTTTCTATAGGACATAGATCATGATTCTCTCTACTCTGTCCTGGAACTTGCCATCACTTTTGGTGATTGCACAAAACATTCTCTAACCAAAAAAAAAAAACAAAACAAAACAAAAAAAACATTCTCTAACCACATGTTTGGGTGGAAAGAACCCCAAAAAGGTTTTACACTGTAGCAGTGTAATGTAATGCTATAGCCCTTCTCAGTCTGCCTGAAATTTCCTTTGTGAAGTGGTTGTAAAGGTGTAGCAGTACTTGAACTGGTCCATTTCCACTTGTAGTGTGCCTTTCTTTGCCTGGTACGTTCTTACCTTCACACCATATGTATTCCTAAACTCATGCTCTACCAAATGCTCTCTTGTACTTTTTCATTTATCTGAATTCTACCTATTTTTTAAACGTCCAACTGAATTTCTACCTCTTCTGAGGAACTCATTTTAACTTTTGTTTTCTTATTTAAATTTACAAGGATGTGCATTTAGTTTCCCTTACTAATTTGTGAGTTTGTTGCTTATAGGGCTCATCCATTATTTGTACTTGGCAGGTAGTTAGCAAGGCCAACAACAGAGATAGTTGTGTCTTAGTGTAGCTGTGTAACCATGAGCCAACCTCCTACAGTAGTATACAAGGAACTGGCCCTTAAAATTTAAAGGAAACAAAATAAATGATCAAGAATCCAGGGAAGAATTTAGAAATATTTGTGACTGGTGGTGTATATCAATGGACCTTCCTTCTACTAAGGCAAACCAGAACAATTTGCAGTCTACAGTTCTATAGGAAAGTGTGAAAGGAGTTCCCAGCTATAAAAAAGGAAACAATAACTCAACTGGTTTGAAATTTTTGCTGAATGCACTTTAATCATAATCAATATCTACCCTAAGTATTTCATTGAATAGTTTAAATGAAACCATTGCATTGCACGTGCTCCACCTTGGCTAGAGAATGTCAGTGTTTTGACTGTTTTCAATTTGGATTTTATTATCTGGCATAGGTACACGATCTGGCTGCACTGTAAATAAAGCTTCCAGATTTTTGAAGGATATTTTAAATTCCTTTCCATTGCTTCACTTCCATCCTCATATCCAAGACAAGTATGATGCTGTTTATTTTAGAATATCATTTAGGACAAAGGTGTGGTAAAAACAAACTAGTGGTTCCTTGAAGGGATATGATTTGGACTCAGGTAAGGAATTGCCATATGCCGCTCCTTTGAGTCTGTCTTTGGCATCTGAGAGGCATTGCATATACTGCGTGAACCCTTCTTGAGCAAAACAGGGTTGGGATTTCTAGCCCATTTTCCTTTTGAGGGAAAAATATGTCAATTTAAACATTGTAGGATGAAAGATAGGCTTTTGGGGGGGGAGGGGGGGTCTATTGTATCCAAAGTGTTAAATACAGTAAATACTGTTTATTTTCTCAAAGGAAGGGAGAGAGCTGAGATCATGCCAAGAAAAACACAAATTGGAGTAAGGTGGAGAAGAAAATGTGAGAAGTCCCTAAAATCAGATGCATATGGGAAGGATCTTCCCCATGATTAGCTCCAGACATTTTTTTTAAGGTAGTATGGTTTCTTTCATTCGTACATTCCTTCCTTCCTTCTTTTTTTTCTTTTCTTTTTTTTAATTTGTTTACTTTGTCTTCCACTCTTCAGTTTCAAAAACAGGTTAAGAAAAAGCTTATTATGAAGTCTAGTGCCACAGTCATTATTAAAATTCACCAGCGCCCAAAAGTCAATATCCAATTACTGTACCTTTTTGGCTGTTCCATGTAATTAACCTTGCTGCTTGATTCAAGGGAAGCCAGAGGAAGCTAGGTACCTTTGGATACTGTAGCTCCTTGCTTAACCTTTCATGTTGTGCGGTGAGGTTGAAAAGCCCATTTACCTGGATGTTGTGAGATTTGCATTTTCTTTCTATTCTGTCTGGAAAACCAGTGCAAAGAATGTGTACATTTAGTAGTAGGAGGGGTTAAAGAATAGATTTAAGTATGCTTGCTGCTTAGTGGCATATCTAAGAAGGACAAAAAGTCCAGCAAAGCCACTGTTGGCAGGGATTAGATCTCTCAATGTCCTTGTCTGTCAGGAAAAGTCCTCTGTGCACCCAGTCGCTTCTTTAAATGTTAATATGACATGGTGCAGGGAGATGAGGGAGTCTTCTCCTCATTTCAGTGCATGATGATGGGGGAAGCCTGTCCCTAAGTATGCGTGGGTATGGGTATGTGTGAGGGTTGCTGAGCACTCTGCCTCTGGCTGAAGTACATTGCATAGCATCTTTGCTTTTTCATGGGCATGGTGTGGGGAATTCCTCCTACACAGCAAATTTGGGGAAATTCCTAATGTTGATATGTTTTCAGCTCTTAAAGGATAATGCCTTTGTTAGACTGAAGAACGGAAAGCACGTAGGCAAATATATTAAAACCTGAATCAATTAATTCCTAGTGTGTATGTCTTTTACTTGCTTGATAGAGCTGTTTAAGCAGAATCTTGCTGTTGTCAACAGAGTTAGGATTCCACATAGCACAGGGATTGCTCTTCTTTTACCGAAGGCTTCTCCTTCCTCTAGATATTTAGCATGCAGATGCAGTTTCTCCATCCAGCAGGAGAATCTCCCCGATTTCCCCATATATCACACCGTCAGCCAAGCAAATGGTAGTGGTGGCTGCTCCAGACAATCCTGGCAGTGCTTATGCCAACAGTTTCCTAATCACCTTGGGGTCTCTGCAGCAAGGTTAGTGGTTGTGTATTCACTGAAGCCACAACTTTCTTTTCCTCCTTTCTCTGCCTCTGTCTCCCCACCTCCCCTCCTGCCACTCACATCCCCAAACATTTGGTGATTGTCACAGTTGGTGGCAGATTAAGGAAACAGGATAAAAAATAGCCAAATATATATTCTTAGGAGGTCATATCTGCTGAGTGGGCGTTTATCTGACACATTGAAATGAGCTGCTTTTGTGTGTTGGCATATAGTCCAGAACTGCAATTTTATTCACTTTTCAGTGTTTATATAAAGGTATCCTCTTGGCTCATTTCATGGTAGTAAGGGTTCACTTTATCTCTGACCCTTGTCTATAGAAAGCCCTTACAAGGACAGCAGTTTTCGCCTTGGTTTAATTTGTAAGAGAAACATTGTAATATATGTGTAGCCACTTATTTTAATTTAGAGTTAGTCTCTAGTAATAGAAGTGGTTGAAGAGAATCCTTTGGAAATGAGACTTTTGTAGAAATTAAAAGAATGTTGCTCAGCACCTCTTAATTCTCAAGTATATATTGTATATATATTATGGAATGTATTGAGCACAGATTCTATAAGAGAATAATAGATGTATTTACAAGGTATGTGTTACCAATTTGAGTAGATGAAAGCTGTCCATTGAACAGTTAAGTGTATTGAATAAGGTATTAATGCCATGCAGTTAAAATTCAAGAATAAAATGGTACATAATGGACTGACCTGCCATTGAGATATTTTCATGAGACGTGAGATTGGTGTTCACAGATGTCACCCAGTTTAATTAATGTAGTTCTAAATAGCTGTTTGTGGAATTCTGGCTGGGTTTTTTTGTTTTTGTTTTTAATATATATGTCTTCAGTGTATTGGAACACATCAACATGGAGTGAGCACTGTTTCTACTAGGTGAAAATGAGTCACATAGAAGATGTGTTTTTAGAACCAGATATATCTGATTCCAAATCCTAGTTGTGCTGATTCTTGGTTCTCTCTCCTCCTGGGACCTCAATTTTCTCATTGGAAGGATTAGGATTATAGTTACTAATTTCACAGACTTGTTAGATTCCAAGTTACTTTGAAACACAAACCTTATTTCCCCAGTTTTCACACTAAATTCAGTCCTCCTGGAAACATGCCATCACTGGTAGTATAGTTTTTGAAGTTTTAGGTATTTCCTGCAGCCCTTGTGCAAACCACCAAATTTGTGCTTTCCTACCTCTTGTAAATCACCTTGAACTTCACATAGCAAAAGAACAAAGAAAAAATATATATGGAAAAGGAGAGATTTTTTAAGGGCCATATTTTAATCTCAAGCTTAAAGGATAAACTTTTCATCAGCTTAATAATGTAATATAAAGTGATTTTCATATTAGGCTAAACAAAACATAATTTAAAAGACAAACCTACTGTCCCTGCACCTTATAAAATAACATATCTTCTTGGACCCAAGTAAGGTCTCACTTCCAAGAAGCCTTCTGTTGCCACTCCTGGCCACAATATTCTTCACTCATTGAAAATTCAATTTCTGTTGATAATTTAAATTTCATTGGGTTTACCTCTCTTTCAGGACTTATGCATTGTTATAAACCAGTGTATGTTCATTTTTATGGTTGTATCTTGCCTCACTGATTAAATTGTAACTTCTTAGCCATCAAAGACCTTGTCTTATTCTTTTTTATTTTCTTCCCAGCACCTAAGTGTTGCTTTATACATAATAAGCTCTGAGTGGATACCTTTTACTTGAGGAAGATGATAACAGTTGTCAGGAAACAAGGATGGATTCTATTCTGTATTCCAGTCTGTGGAGAGAATTCCGTCTCCTTCATTCAATAGGTATCTAGCCATTACCCAAACAAGTAGTTGTTGACTTTGGGTTTATGACTCCAGCTAGTTAAAAAACTCAATGACTAATGTAGTACTGAAATGATAGGATTAATAGGGCAAGACTGTATAAATGGTTGCACATACAAACTAGTAATGAGTAAGGTTCAGCTAGTACATTCTTTTTTTAAAAAAAAAAAAACTTTTATTTATTTGAGAGAGAGAGCGAGGGAGAGGCAGAGGGAAAGGGAGAAGCAGACTCCCTACTGAATGGGGAGTTTGATGCAGGGCTTGATCCCAGGACCTTGGGAAGGCAGATGCTTAACCAGCTGAGCCACCCAAGTGCCCCAAGTTAGTACATTCTATGTGGAAATTTTACACCACACCCACATTGCTAAGGGATGGGTAAAGAAGATGTGTCTAAAAAATCATTTAATATTTTGTATTGTCACATAGTAACACATCAGGAGTTGTTGACTCATGATAGAGTGCTTGTTTGCTAGTCTATAACATCCTCTATTTTAACAGCTACTGCAGTGGATATAGTAGTTTGTTGGAATAAACATAAACATTTGCTAAGTAGGGACTGAAGATATAGGGAATGGGTATGTCTGAATTCCTTCCTCTGACAACAGTCTAGAATGAGGTGTCATGTCTCAAGTAGCCAGTTTTGCTATTTTCTTGAATCTCCTGTGTTATCTTCCCCCACTGAAAAAATAAGACTGTGCTTAGAGTCCTTAAGTTCTGTAACTGGCTAATTTTACCTCTCTAGAATGAGTACTGTGTCTACTTCTTGAGGCTTGTAAGGGGTGAGTTTAGGGTATTAGATGAATAAAAAAATTAGAGAATAGGCTTGTAACTTCTTTTCTCTGGGTTCTCCCATTGACTGTTTCTGAGTTTACTTTGCTCCGGTACAGTCTAGGGACCTTAGAACTTACCCCATCGAATGAACAAAATTGATATGTTGGATGAGGGGATAAGTTCCGAAAATAGGATTGGATGGCTGGAAATTTTGGAAATAGTTAAGGTACTTAAGGGTGTTATCTTGGCACAATAGGTAATAAGATGTTTTAGATTTAAATAATATTATATAATTCAAGTTTTCTTGTTGGGAGGATGATATCTAACAGAATCAAATGGATGGAATTTGAGTAATTACTATTGCCTATTAGCTATAATACAGCATTTTTCAAATGTTAGTAGCTTCTGTGATGTGTTTAGAACCACTTTTGGCTTCATGTCAAGTAAGTATAGGAACTTATAAGAATTTATGATGCTAGCTTTATGTCATTTTATAGCCATCATCTTGTTTTGAGCTTTGTCTCTGATTTTGTTTTATGGGAGAATTGCTCATTTTCATTCTGCATCCATATAAAGTAAGATTAACCCATGTTAGACACACAGGATTAGCACTTCCTCTTATTCTTTCCCTTAAAAGTAAGATTGGTGAAGTTTTTTTCCAGGATTTCTAGCTTTCCCTTTCTATTTCCATTAAAAATGTTGAGTTCTGTTCCCTCATAATTCTTCATCAAATTTTTACCCAAGAAAAAGACTATCAGTACATTAATCTTTGTAACTCTCCTAGGCTTCTGAAATTAGATTCATATTTCTAATCATAGCACAGAAGTAGTTATCCTTTTTTAAAGGCATTTCAGACTTCATCAAGCCACCTAAATCACACAATAAAATATGGAACACTAGAAAAGAAATTGGAAAAATGCCTTGCATGACCAGAGTTTCTCAAAGGATATCTGTTCTTCTTAATACATGGCCCATCAGTAGTTTCTGGTTACACATTTCTGATATATTTACTAGTTTTGGTTCTGGTTTGGTCAGTGGCTTGATTCAGGAGAGACTTTGTGGGAACCTATTCATTGCCGTGCATTATCACAGACCACTTAAACTGTAGACCTGTATTTCAGAATTCTGAACTCTGAATCTTTCTTAACCCTGCAGCATTGCAGTCCTGACACTAACTTTTCAGTTTAGTTCTAGTATGTTTTTCATGTTGCAAAATTCAGCAAAGAAAGTAGGGGGCAAGGAAGACCTTCATTAATCTGTATTAAGTGAATGTTGGCTTTTTCTTTGAAAAGAGAAGAGAAATGACTTCTGACTAATTCCAGACTTTTGTATTTACAGTGCTTTCTATCTTCATTCTTCCATCCCTAGTTAAGAAAGTGGGGAAAGCCACAGGGGAAGTTATATGTATTATATTCCTCCTAGAAGCCCCAACAAACGTATGAAGATTGTTAATGAAATCTGAGGTGAATCATGTTCTCCTTTTAGAAATTGTGGTATTAGAAGAAGATCTGCAAGATCATTCTGATGTTTTTTTGTTTTTGAATTCTATTATTTTGGAGATGAATGGAGATGAAGGTATAATAAGCATAGAGTTGAAATTTACATCTCCTATTAAATTGAATCTCTTTTTGCTTGATGAAATAACCCTGGACATTCCTGGGATTCCCTGGTGTTTATTTATTTATAGTTTTGTATCTAGAGAAGGCTGTGGCTATGTAATAAAAGCTACTACGTGTGCTATATGCCACTATATGCTCAGAAAGCTTTGATTGCAGAAGCACTTTCATGAATAACAGTACTTCAGTCGAAATGCAATCTCCCAGGATCTCAAATCCAGTATATATTTTAAATCATAATGGTGCTTTTCATTTCGATTATAGAGAAATAAGAAACAAAGAAATATGTTGTGGTCTGACAAAGATAGATCAGATATTTTGGAGGCATTTCAAAATCTTGAAAGCCTTGCTCTATTGGTATATACTTAGTAAATATTCTTCAGAGTGATTGATGCTCCCTAGAAGGATAATGTTCATATGATATATATCCGTGATAGTCTTTGCAGATGCAGGGGAGGAGTTGCAAGCATATATTAAGATTTAATGTGAAATGATCTCCTTGTTGTTGAGAGGTAAGAAGTGGTAGCGCGTTTTGTCTTTGTTGCCCTGTCTTATTCCCAGTGATTTCAAATTAGTGATGGATCTTATGTCATTTGAGTTCTTTTATATTATGAAATGACTGTAATGCTTTAAAATCAAATTTAAGTCTATAAAGCTCAACTACTGATGGCGATCTCTTAATGTAGCTCAGAGTCATACAAAACGGACAGAAGAGGATTTTAACTAAATGTCATGTATGGACTGCAAATCATAATCATTAGTAATTATTTTTGCTCCTTTTCTGTTTATTACTCTCTTCACCATCTCCATCTATACCCCGAGTCTGGGAGAAGGGTGTCAGAGTTATGCTAGTCCTTGAAGGGATTCCTTATAGAGATCGTTTCTCTTTTTAAAAACAGTGCTGAAAAAGCTGTAGCTTTTTTCTCTCTTTCTTGGAAGTTTCTGCTTAACTATATTGCATACTTAGATATAGGATAATTTATCTTTATTTTTATCAGGGAGCCTTTCAGCCAGTGTGCTTTCCCATTATTATTAAAATGCCATGAATTACTAAATGCAACTAATCTGAGTAATTAGTAGTTGAGTGCAGTTATATTAGTTGTAGATGCACATTTATATAAGAATATGAAAATGATAAAGTTCAGTTTTTCTCCTTCTAAACGTTTTCTTTTTTGTAGGAAATTCTTTCTAAATGCCAAAAAGCAATCAACATTTTATTTTATTTTTTAAAAATATTTTATTTATTTATTCATGAGAGACACACAGAGAGAGGCAGAGACACAGGCAGAGGGAGAAGCAGGCTCCATGCAGGGAGCCCGATGTGGGACTCGATCCCGGGACTCCAGGAGTATACCCTGGGCCGAAGGGAGGTGTTAAACTGCTAAGCCACCCAGGGATCCCCCAGCAATAAACATTTTAAAATTAACTCTATCCAGAAGAGATTACTACCTCAGTTGCCTTTATCAAAAGGAGCCAAATATGTAGTAAAGAATGGGGCCTTTGAAGTCAAGTTTGAATCCTGGCTTTGCCACTTTCTAGCTGTGTGTGACCTTGAATAATGTCACTCAGTATCTCTGTGTGAGTGTGAGATAATAATGTCTCCTCAGGAATTTCTTTCTTTTGAAAATTAAATGACGTCAGTGCACGTGAAGTGGAGTGTGTTTCATGGCTAGTGCCCAGTAGATGTTGGTGACAGTGATGATTATGCCCCTTTCCAAAGTTTATTGCAGTAATACAGTCAATCCTTGAGTAGCATAGGTTTGAACTATGCAGGTGCACTTACTTTTACGTGGATTTTTTTTTCACAATACAGTACTCTAAGTGTATTTTTCTCTTCCTTATGATTTTCTTCAAAACGTCTTCTTTAGCTTGCTTTATTGTAAGAATATAGTGTATTATACATATAACATACGAAATATGGTAATCGACTGTTTATGTTATTAGTAAGGTTTCTGGTCATCAGTAGGCTATTAGTAAAGTTTTGGGGGAGTCAAAATTATACAGGGATTTCCTACTGTGAGGGGGCTTGGCACCCTTAACCTCCACATTGTTCAAGGGGTGACTGTATAGCTAGGAATTTAGAAATAAGCATTATCACAGAGCCTGCCTCAGAATTTTACTTGGGCAAAATTCAGCAACCGATAGGAAGCCAGCTGTTAAAAACCACTCAAAAAGAGAGCAACCAGCAAAAGGAAAAACTATAGTAACCTGAAACTGGGCTTGTCTCTTCGTGGGTCCTGGAGCCAAATGACACAACCAAGCCAGAGTGGAAAAAGGAAGGGCTTTACTTGGCAACAAGTAGGGGGAACACTGGGGATATTTGCCAAAGCATATATCCTGCTCCTCCCCCCAACGATATAATTGGGGAAGGTTTTTTTCTTTTAAAGATTGATTGATTGATGAGAGACACAGAGAGAGGCAGAGACATAGGCAGAGGGCTCCTATAGGGAGCCTGATGCACAACTCTTTCCCAGGACCCTGGGATCACAACCTGAGCCAAAGGCAGATGCTCAACCACTGAGCCACCCAGGTGCTCCTAATTGGAGAAGTTTTAAGCTAAGTGTGCTTGTATATCATGGAGGGGCTTGGCGAAGGACAGTTCAGTATGGAATTGTGGCAGAAGTCATCCTAAGTTGACAGAGACCAGGTCCTAGTTGTTTGAAGTTGCAAGGGCCAGCAAGGGTCGGCATCGTCAGTTCTCTGGCAATTAGTCCAGTGTTTGAGAGCTCAGAGGGGTTTAAGCCCTGCAAAACAACTCAAGAATGTGTGTTAGGTCAGTCTTTTGCAGCAGCTTTGGGAGTTTTGCCACTGATTTATTGTCTCTGATATGGTTAGGCTATTTCCTGGCCTGATAGTAGCTGTTTATTTTTGCATTCTTTTGTTCCTTTAAAATAATTAACTACTGAGGTCTAGTTTCAGCAGTTTTAATGTATCCCAGGAAGTTCTATAAGAATAATGTGCTTGGATAAGTAGTGCCAGTCAGGTATAGATCACAAAAATGGCTGGGGGCCTAAAATGACTTTTCTTATGTCAGGAAGGCTATATCTCACTTTTTTTTTTTTTTTTTTTTGGTGGGAACTCCTAACCCTACACCATCAAAAAATTTTGTAGGTGCTCAGGAGACTAGGACCAGTTAATTTGTAGGCAAACAGTTCTCTAGATATCTTTGTGGCCATGAGTTTAATTTATTAGAGAGGATTATATTGGGGTCTTGTTACCTATTGCTTTGTAAGAAATCACCTTAAAATTTATGATTTATGACTTAACAGTCATTATATTATTATTTCTCATAATTTTGTGGGTTGTTTGGGTTCAACAAGATAGTTCTTGCTTGGAATATCTTATACGGTTGCAGTTAGATGATGGCTGGTCTTCCTCACACATGTCCAGCTGAGGCTGGCTGTGAGTATGGAATGTCTGTATACTGCTTCTCCATGTGACCTAGATTTCAACTAGGGCTGTAGCATGGAATATTTGTATGTTGCCTCTTTATGTGACCTAGATTTCCTAACCACAGGGTGGCTGGTTTCCAAGAAAGCATATCTAAAAAAACCAAGTGGAAGCTGTGTTGTCTTTTATGATTTAGTTTCACAATTCATGTATCCTAACTTCCTTATTCACAGTCCTACCCAGATTTGAAGAATCATAGACCCTTCTCCTGACTAGAAGAATGTATTCATCATATTGTGAGAAAAATGTATGGGATGAGCTATATTGTGGTAGCCTGCCTCAGTATACAAAATTTGCCAGTTTGCCCTTTAGCTATAAGAATTCACATCCTTGGGATCCCTGGGTGGCGCAGCGGTTTAGCACCTGCCTTTGGCCCAGGGCGCAATCCTGGAGACCCGGGATCGAATCCCACATCGGGCTCCCGGTGCATGGAGCCTGCTTCTCCCTCTGCCTGTGTCTCTGCCTCTCTCTCTCTCTCTCTGTGACTATCATAAATAATAATAAAAAATTTAAAAAAAAAAGAATTCACATCCTTGTCACATGCAATTCCTCTACCAAGATCCTCAATTCACATTCCAGTACAGCATCAGCTCCAAGTCCAGGCTCTTATCTATACCAAGTCCAGGTATGAATGAGGCTCCACAGATGCAATTCCTTGCATACAGTTCCTTGAGAAACTACTACTCTTGATTTGAAGACCTAGGACTAAAGAGATGAGTTATCTGCCCTACATAAATGGAACACATATGGTGGGACAGGCCTAGGATAACCATGATATACCCTTCCAACAAAAAAGGGGAAAAACAGGAGATAAATTGCAATTACTGATTGAGAACACATATTGCCAGTTCCTTGGCTAGGGCTCAGTCTTTCTATCTATGGGGCTTTTGCTAGATCTTGGCTGTGTCCTCTCACTCTTGATTCTGCTGAATCATCCTTGCTTTTGAATAATACTAGCTTTTTTTTTTTTTTTTTTTTTTTTTTTTTTTTTTTTGCAGGTGAGTGACCTTTACCAAAAGTTTGGGAAGTCCAGATCCTCCTTTCATTTTCTTGTGTTTCTGTCCCTTTCAGGCCAGGTTGATACAATTTCTCTGAAACCTTTGTGGACTTCTTATTAAATCATTTTATGAATTCACTTCGTTAGACAAACTCACACCCAAAAATCTCTTCAGGATAAGCCCTCCTCAACCTTGAGCTCCCTATGAGACTCTAGTGGGACAGCATCCTTAAGATTCTTGGAAGCCCTAGTGTTGAATGGAGTAATTGTGAGGCATGTCCTTAAATATCTTTGGATAGCCTCCCCCCACCCCCCATTTGAAAGGGTCTATAAGACACCGCTTTAAATATTTCTCAAGGTCTTAATGAAAGATCCTAAAGGTTTATTCTAGCTCTGATATTTGCCCAGAACCTATTTCTTAATTTGAAATAGTTTACCTTCTATAGAGATAGAGAATGAGAAAAAGTTTTATTTTCAAACCCAACAAATCCTGGGTTGTGTATATTTCCTTTAAAAAGTGACAGACTTTTTCTTATCTTTTTTTTTCTTTTTTTGTAGCTTATCTCTTACATTTGTATTTTACTAAAGATGGCTAGGAGAAGACAGCACCATCAAAACTCTGCCCCAAAATCTCCTTAGCTAGAACACTGAGTTCATTAGGTAGGTTTCCTGTTTTCTACATTACCATAGGTGGCAATATTGCCCAAATCTCCACCACTACATATATTTCCTCTAGCTTCTGATAAAATTTTCCTCACTTACCTTTAAGCTCTCAGCAGAGCCTCCTCAAGTCCCACCCTGTTTCTTCCTACCACCACATCTTGGAATCAGGGCCATATGTTTTAGGTTTCTGATGTCACAGCAGACTGCATCCAGGAATACGGACTTTGGTTTGTCAAATAGAAGTTTTTTCATAGGGATGTCTGGGTGGCTCAGCGGTTTAGCGCCTGCCTTGGGCCCAGGGCGTGATCCTGGAGTCCCTAGATCGGGTCCCACATCGGGCTCCCTGCATGGAGCCTGCTTCTCTCTCTACCTGTGTCCCTGCCTCTCTCTCTCTCTCTGTCTCTCATGAATAAATAAATAAAATATTTTTTAAAAGAAGTTTTTTTCATAATCAATGTGCTTTAAGTAAAATGAGTAAATTTTAGAATATTTTCCATTAAAACCACTACAAATCGAAAATGTGTGAGTATATGATAATTGTGATTATGTTTTTATTTTTATTTTTAAAGATTTTATTTATTCATTCATGAGAGACACACAGAGAGAGAGAAAGAGAGAGAGAGGGGCAGAGACACAGGCAGAGGGAGAAGCAGGCTCCATGCAGGGAGCCCGATGTGGGACTCGATCCCAGGACTCCAGGATTAGGCCCTGGGCCGAAGGCAGGCGCCAAACTGCTGAGCCACCCAGGGATCCCAGTGATTATGTTTTTAAAATAATTTTGTCCCTTAGAGATATTAAAATATTAGTGTATAACATGATATAATTTCTGAAACTTACCTCAAAATAATTAGCAGGGGAAATGGGGTGTAGAACAGATGAGATAAGATCAACCGTAAGTTGGTAATTGTTGAATCAGGGTGATGGGTACATGGGAATATATTATAGAATATATTTATATATACTTAAAATTTTCCACAATAAAAAGTTGAAGTAAAAATACTTTAGGAATTCTTCCAGGGAGAGAAATTTAAAACTTGAAAAGATGTTATGCTTAAAGGGATAGGCTTTAGTTTCATAGAAAATTCACTTATGTGGAACACTCAATTTTCTGACCATGCCAAAAAAATGAGACATCATGTGGTATTTTGGTCACCTAAAGTTGTACACTGAAGCTTTTGTTTCAATTTCTTTTCTTTTTCTTTTTTTAACTTTATGAATACTTTGTTTATCCACAAAAGCTACCTGATGGTCTACTTCTCTGGATCTCACCTGGCATCATAACAACAACAATAGCAAATCAGTATATTAGGTAATTTTCAAGCTATTCTGAAGTACCCCTAACTCTAGAGAGTGAGAAGTATATCCTCTCAAGATCCTAGGGATATTCTTGGCAAGAGTAAAGTTTCTCTGAAATCCCATGTTTTATGTTTGAAGTTTGCATATGTTTCTTATTCAACTATGTATTCAGTGTATTTATTTCAATATTAACTCTATTATAATATTAAAGTCCTGTCTACCATAACTCCAAGAAAAATACACTCCAGGAAGTTGGGCCGAATTTTTCCTTTAACACCAAGTAATACCTGAGCACGCTTATTTTATTCATCGCCCAATTCGATCACAGCTCCTCATGACTGGAAATGTTGGCTTCTGATAAGACACCTATGATGTAGTATCTGTTTCTTGGCACAAGAGAATAGTTTGGTTAAAAATAATGCCATTTTGTAACTGTTCATTAATTCATTAATTCACCAGGGATTTCTCACGAAACACTAGGAAACCCATATCTTTTACTCTGTTGTAGGGATATCCCATTATAATAATGGGATAATATCCCAATATTAACTGTTGTTAATATTTCTCAAATAATAGAAGAATTTAACTGTTTCAGAGATATCCCATCCAGTCTAAAGCAAGGCCAAAGCCTTATTTCCTTTTTGACCAAGAATTGTTTAACAGAGAATTTTAAAATTTTCAGGTAGGAGTTTATTTTCTGATTTTTGTCACAATTTTCTGGTTTTATTACACTATGATTAAAGAATGTTCTTTTTATTTTTGTTATTCTTAGAATTTATTAAGATTTCCTTATGACTTAATGTGGTTACTTTTCATAAATGTTACATGGGCATTTGGTGAGGTTGTTTTGTTTTTAATTTTCAGGATACAGAATATAGTTACATATCTATATGAATACATGTTCTGGTTTAGCTTTTTCCTCCTTATTTTTGTCTACTTTTTCTCTGGTGATCTAAGAAGTGAATGTCTCCTATTAGTGGTATGTTTGTTTTACCTTGTATCTCCTACTGTTTCTACTTTATGATAAATAGCTGCCATGCTGTTAGATGCATAAATATTCATAATTGTTATTTTTTTGTGAATCATTACTCTTGGGAGACTGCTTTAGATATTTCTTTCAAGCTGTGTAATCTTGTACATGTTATCTAACCTCTATGAACTTTCAGTTTGATGGTAAAACAGTATTAATGTAATTCAATATATTGAGGTTTTACATTTTTCCTTATTTTCCCCTAGCTACAAAAATAATTCATATTCAGTGATTCATACAATATGAACAATACAGAAATGTGTAAAAGGGAAAGAAAACTACTCAGTTTTTTACTAAACTAAGTGCTTAAAGGAGAAAAATACCCATCATCCCAGCACCCAAAGATAACTACTATATTTTTATTGCATCCTCCCAGAACTTTTTTCTTTGTGCATTTACATTTTTTAACTTTTAGAAATCTTTTATTAGAGAGATATTTGATAATTTTAAGTAAGTAGACAATATGGAAGTGTTACAGAGTAAAAAGCAAAAGTCATCTCCCCGTTAGAGATAAAACCAATAGCTGTTTTTTTTTTTTTTAAACCAATAGCTGTTTGATGTAGATTTTCTCAGACTTTTCTCTATACATATACAAATATATAAATATATTTTAAGTGCAGATATAGAATCATACTTTATATTTTAACACTATTTTAACACAAATTTAAAATCTTCCTATATTTAATTTAATTTAATTTAATTTTTTTAAAGATTTTATTTATTTATTCATGAGAGACACAGAGAGAGAGGCAGAGACCAGAGACACAGGCAGAGGGAGAAGCAGGCTCCATGCAGGGGCCCGATGTGGGATTGGATCCCAGGTCTTCAGGATCACACCCCAGGCTGCAGGCGGCACTAAACCGCTGTGCCACCGGGGCTGCCCTATATTTAATTTTATAACTTAATTTTTGTGCCTAAGATCTCTATGATATACTCTTTTCACAGATGTGTGTAGATCAACCTCATTCTTTTTTTTTTTCTTAAGATTTTATTTATTTATTCATGAGAGACACATAGAGAGACAGAGACATAGGTAGAGGGAAAAGCAGGCTCCCTATGGGGAGCCCAGTGCAGGCCTCAATCCCAAGACCGTGGGATTACCCTCTGAGCCGAAGGCAGATGCTCAACAACTGAGCCACCCACACACGTCCCCAACCTCATTCTTCTTAACAGCTATGTAGTATTTCATTATATTGACATATCATAACTTGTTGAGATTGTTTCCAAATATTCATTATAATAAACAGTGCCACAGTAAATATTCATTCCTTAATATATATTTAATGAGTACCTTATGTGTGCCAACCACTATTTTTGGTTTTGAAAACCCAGTAGTAAATAAAACTAAGTTCAAGCCTTCATGAAAGTGTTCTCCAGTGAATGCTCCTATTTCTGAATACTTGTGACAAGTTCAGCGCAGAAAATACTTGAGAGCAGAATCATTGGGGCAAAGAGCACACATTAGATACTGCTCAATCTCTTTATTCTAATAATATAGGAAAAAAACTCATTTCACTGTGATGTATATAATAAATTGCTTTTGAGATACATTTGTTGGAATATCATAGTTTCTATTAATTTTTTTCTTTATAATCATTCTGACAATGCAAAAAATGGAAAAGCCTTTTGTTCATGAATCAGCAAGTCAAGATTTATTTACTGAATGACTTAATGAGTTCATACATCTACCCTGTCTAAAAATTACATCCTTGTAGTTTTTCTCTTCATTTGAAAGCCTGAAAATCACTGATAATAAAAGCAAACAATGCTGAATAAAAGAGAAAATTGTATTTTCCTAACAAAATCTTTGAATTGAATTGTGTTTTGGATGTTTTTTTTTTAAACCTTGCCCACATTCATTAAAATTTTTTAAAAATTGAAACATAGTTCACATGCAAATAAGTACATAAACCTTAGGCTTTGGATTATCTGGAAGTGAAAGGAGAAATCAGAAAATAGAACATATTGTCATTAACTTGGGAAGATAGAGGTGGGTAGAGTCCATATTCATAGTTCTTTGAGCACTTTCCTCTAGAAAATTCATAGTACTTATAGTGTTATGATACAATATCATATTGTATTAAGCTAAGTAACAATTACTTACTGTGTGGTAGAAATTTAAAGTGCTTTCCAAATGGACGTGATGAGGGGTTCTAACTGATTAAATAATTTTCTGGGTAATCAGTATTGACTCATAACACTTGCAGTCCTTTTTTGCTTTAAGTATTTCCAAAAGATCTGTTCTGTTCTGTTGATTTTATAGGTGCAGTATAATTAATATAAATGAGTCTTACTTGAATCATTATATTGTCAGGTACTTCTGGGACATTTATTTTTCATCATCTAGGATTATACTATTGAAGCTGTGTGATCAAGAATGATACGGTAGAACTGTATAGTCAGGATCTTAAAGATCATCTAATCCAGCCCTTGAATCACAGATGGAGAAACTGAAGTTCAGAGAGAAGTGAGGAATTTGAGAGAAGTCACAGTCTTGGCTGGTTCTGGAAGTCAGCAGTAGAACTCTGGGCTCCCGATTGGTCACATGTTCCACCCATGTACCCGACTTCCTTTTGAGAGGCTTGGACTGACTCTGACCCAGAGACTTTTTAAAAGTAATTCTTTGCCAGTTTATTTTCTTAAAAATTGCCATTTTATTTTAAAAGTTGAAAATAGGACACATACCTTGGTTCCTGAGGGGTTTAGGTAATTAATTCAAGGTAACTCTTAATTAAGCATGCTTTCCACATCCTCTAAGATTTCCTTTAAGAATGCATATGTGGCCTTTAAGAAATTGTTGATACCAAATGTTCAACTCAAAAGTGGAAACTTCCACATTTGAGAGATTGGCCCATTCTGTCCTTAAGGACATAAAAGGCATTTCCTGATGCAAATGATTCTAGAGACAGACTCAGAGCATCCTCAGGATTTTTCTTGCTTCCTTTGAGATAATCATCTATTCTTCAGTAATTTCAGCTTGCTTGTTTCTCTCTCTCTCTCTCTCTCTCTTTCAGAGAGAGTGCACACATGTGCATGTGCCCATGTATGGGTTGGTGGGTGGTGGGAGAGAAAGAGGGAGAGAGAATCCTCAAGCAGGCTCCATGACCAACATGGAGCCCACCGTGGGGTTTGATCTCACAACCCTGTCATCATGAACTGAGCTGAAATTAAGAGTCAGACACCCAACTGACTGAGCCACCCAGGCACCCCTTCAGCATTTTCAGTGAGTCTAGAGGGACAATAAAAAATAAGACAAATTTTGTTAACCCCATTACCAGTTAAGCATAATTTTGTATTTAACTGAGATATAAATCAAGCCTGTTCGAGTTTTCTTTAAAAAAGAAGATAAAGGTTTATGAGTGACACAAAGCTGACCACTCTGACCAGGGCTTCTGAACAATACTTAAAAGTCCTTTAGTGAAACTGGGAAGGACCTAAATGAGGCCTACCAATATATAATTTCATTAGAAATGGAGTGAAAGGAAAATTATGATAAAGGTAAATACTTAACTGCTCAGGCTGTTAGATAACCACAGCTCTCAAAGCCTACCCTGCTCAAATATATTCATTGTGTATATATCTTCATTGTTCAGCTTTTGCTTTTAAAAGCCAAAACAAAACATGGATTCCTTTGCATAACCCTTCAAGTTTCACTTCTTCTTTTGTGTTTCATGCTTTTATTTGAACATTAAAATGTTATATTTTCCTCTTTATTCTGTAAGTGCCTATGAAAAGTGATATGGTAAATCTGTTCAATACTTCACAAAAACATCACTACTCAAATTTATTTTGAAATATTTATAACTCCCAAGTAATTGCACTGAGCAGTTTTTCACTACACCTTAATCAACAGTGGCTCCATTCCCCATACAACCTTCAGATCTCCTACCAAGAGAATTGTATCTTATTTCATTTGTGTTATTCATGACTCATTGTTTCTGTGTTTCTCTTATAATAGAATAATATTCTATTTCCCTTTATCTAGAATAAATAATATTCTATTTCTCTCTTCTTGTGGGTTTTATTGCCAGAGAAGATAGGCTTAAAGCAGAATACTTTCCAGGAGCAAATTTGGGTAGGTCTTTCTATCTGAGTAATCTGTTTTGGCTTAGTTTGTTGTAGTAGGCAATATAACTTACACAGTAGATGGTTTGTTATTTTCTTTTCCTGCTGGTATCTTTGTTTTAGAAACCACTTTTTCACAGAATCAGCAGCAGTTCTAATTTTTCCTGTATTTCTTCATCTAGTTGGCTCTCATTTTCCCCTACCTTCTGTTGCCTATTGTAAGAGATTCAGCAAGCCTACGAAAGCTGCAGGATTTTTATTTAATAGTGTAGTACTGGAAAGAATGCACAAACATTTGACACACACATACAAAAATCCAAACTCACAAATCTAGATTGTTGTTTGTTCTCGTAGCATCCTCTGCTATTAACGTATCTATCCATATTAAAAACTCTGAAAAGAGAACTTGTTTTTGAAGGCTTTTCTTAGAGAATCCCTAAATCTATTCAGTTCCTATCCTCCAATAAATAACTTTAAACTGTAATAAATAACCTTAAGTTTCCATTTTATATTCTTAATATTTTATCATGAAAATTTAAACCTTTTTTGATAATTGGAAGAATAATGAATCTCATGTATCAGTTACCTATCTTAATCAGTTATCAACCACATTGCCAGTCTTACTTCATCTTTACCTTTACCCATTTACTTGAACATAACACACACAATATAGGATTGTTTTATACAAATTATCATATCATTTTTCAACGAATACTCCAATATATTTCTCTGACATGAGGATAGCCACTATCATCATCACAACTGAATATATTAGCAATATTTTCTTAGTATCATCAAATAACTAGTAATTATTCATATTTTCCTAATTGTCCCATAAATGTTTTATTGCAATTGGTTCATTTGAAGTAGAATCTAAACAAGGACTATACGTTAAGTTCTGTTTTATTCTGTAAATTCCTCTTCCTTCACATTTTTTAAAACAATGTTAAGTGAATATTTATTTAGAATGAGAAAAGAACTCCACCAATTTACAGATTTTAAAAGCCAACAAATACATATTCCAGAATAATAACAAAACATTTTTATTTTTATTAATTACCTGCCTGACACACTTCTGTAGTACTCCCCCCCCCCCCTTTTTTTTTGGTCTTCATACTCTTAGATCATTTCTTCATATGACAATTTTCTAGATAATTTTCTGTAGAGGGCAAAAGCTGATTTAGTCTTTTATCTAGCATGATTTATTGCAATTTGCTTTTTATTGTGGATAGTTTGGATGCAAAAAAAAAAAAAAAAAACGAATTCACACACAGATGCATTCATTGTAGTTTTACTCCAAATAGGAATGTTGATTAATTCTATTTTGTGCAGTTTCCAACAACAGAAAAAGGTGTGGTGCATTATAATTGCATGCATATGTTATTGAATATATTAGTGACAGAAGAGAACTTCCATTATAGTTTCAGCTCAGTTGGAAGAGCATGTGACTCTTGATCTTGGGGTCATAGGTTCATGCCCCACATTGAGTGTAGAGATTAGTAAAAAAAAAAAATCCCAAACTTAAAAAAAAAAGTAAAATTATAATTTCCTAAGTGCTTATAAGAGAGAGATGAAAAAACTTGAAGAGTATTAGGTAGTAGATTGCCTGGCTGGCTCAGTCAGAAGAAGAGCATACAACTTTTGATATTGGGATGGTGAATTTGAGCCCCAGGTTGGGTATAAAGATAAACTTAAATAAATAAACTTTTAAAAAACAAACAAACAAACATTAGGCAAAGGGATTTGACCTCGTCTGGTTATATGAGGGGGTGACTGAATGAGAGTTGCAAAATGAATAGGCATTCGTCAGTTGAAGGAACAAACTGGGATCTTTCTCTAAACAGACTGAATGAAGAAAGGCCCTGTGCCTATAGAGGAGAATATAGAATTTAACTAATTACAAAAAGCCAGTGTGCACTGAAGTACAGAGTAAGGGGAAGGCTGATGTGAGATGATGCCAAAGACACAGGTAGGCACTAGGCCACAAAGGACTGAAGCAGCTGTGTGGAAGCCTTTAATTCATTAATTCATTCTAATAATGCAGTAATTATTTGAATAAATATGCCTACGATGTGCCAATTACACTGCTCTTGGTGCCAGGAACATATAGTTGAGCCAGTCATGGATCTTGTGTTCTAGTGGTAGTGTGGGCAGAAGGGAAGGGGATGAAAACAAATCAATTAAGAATCACCCAGTGAGAAGTACCAGGAATAAAATTAAGCAGTCTTGTGTTCACAGTCTTGTGTTCACTGTTGAGCCTCTTCAGATTGATGGAAAGAGAGGACTCTGAAAAGAGATGTTTAATGAAACCTGATTGACAAGAAAAAGCCAATCATATGAAAATCTATGGAAGGAATATTCCAGGCAGAGAAGAGTAATTAATGCGAAGCCATAAAGCCAGAACAAACTTAGCCAGTTCAAGGAGTGAAGACAACAGAGGGACAGAATAAGGTCAGAGAGGCACATAGCTCCTATATCACTATAAAACTGTATTATAAAACTAGTAAATTTCAATTGGCCTTAATTTTAAGTGGCAGTGTCTTACAATTAAATGGCCAACTTGAAATATGATTATGATACTGATTACCACCACTGCTCAGACTCTTTTGAATTCAACATACATATGTTACTTTGTGGTGTGGTGCTCAATCTCCTGCCATTATTTGTTTCTTTTTGAAATGATATGAAAGCTTTGTACCATCTATCATAATGTCACTTGGCTGCACAGAACTTTGCATTGTGTAAGACAGAAATGTGGAAGTGAGTTTCATAGCATTACTCCAGTTTGTCTAGGTTATGGTTTTTCTACACTTCTAAAGAGTGACCTTTGCTCTGGTAATTAATGTGATTTCTTCAAGTCATTGAGAAATGATAATTGTTGTATTGCTTTTCACACACAGGAGCAGCATTTTCATTTATTATTTGGGTATTTAGATGAGTTTAAAACCGGACTTTGGCCATAAAAAAATACCATAAGATGATTCAGCTTTAGGGAGTGGGGCAGGGGAGAAGACTTTGTAATAATGCCTCATTAACAGCACAATCACCTGAAATAAAACCTAATGAGAATCTTGAGGAATATATTACCTATTGTCAATATTTTAATGTCTTCTCATTGGGTGAGGTGAGCTTCTTCTGAAAATTTTTTTAAAATTTTTATTTATTTATGATAGTCACAGACAGAGAGAGAGAGAGAGAGAGGCAGAGACATAGGCAGAGGGAGAAGCAGGCTCCATGCACCGGAGCCCGATGTAGGATTTGATCCCGGGTCTCCAGGATCGCGCCCTGGGCCAAAGGCAGGCGCCAAACCGCTGCGCCACCCAGGGATCCCTGAAAATTTTTTTAAAGATTTTATTTAAAAATAAATAAATAAATAAATAAATAAATAAATAAATAAATAAATAAATAAATAAATAAAATAAAGATTTTATTTATTCATGAGAGAGAGAGATTGAGAGAGATACAGAGAGGCAGAGACCCAATCAGAGGGAGAAGCAGGCCCCCCTCAGGGAACCCAATGTGGGACTGGACTCCGGGATCGTGCCCTGAGCCAAAGGCAGATGCTCAACTGCTGAGCCACCCAGGTGTCCCTCTTCTGAAATGTTTAAAACAACAACAACAAAAAACATAAAAGGTGCTTCTCCTTGGAGCCAGTAACTTTGATGTGGTCTAAGCTAAGATAACTAAATAAAATCTGCTCAACTCTACTGAGTTCTTTATTGGTCATTTTTATTAGAAAAGGAGGCTAGAGGACACCTGAGTGGCTCAGTGGTTGAGTGTCTGCCTTCAGCCCAGGCTGTGATCCCAGAGTCCCAGGATCAAGTCCCACATAGGGCTCCCTACATGGAGCCTGCTTCTCCCTCTGCCGCTCTCTCTGTGTCTCTCATGAATAAATAAATAAAATCTTTAAAAAAATAAAAATAAAAAATAAAAAAGGCTAATTGTCACAATATAACCAAAGCCCAAAAAGCTCCCAGGTAACTCAGTTCTAAATTGTTTATTGGTAGAGTGAATTTAATACTTTGGTTTTTCTGTTTTTCATTCTTCTTTCAATATATACAGATAGCCTCTGTTTCCTTTTCCTCCTTTCCCCACACACATAAGCTTTGTTCAGAAAATAGACCTGACATTGGGCTTTCTACTGAAATGGTAAGTGACTGTTTTAAGAGATGGCCAAAGAAGATAGGGTGCTGAGAACCTTTTCCCTACTCTCTGCCAGGAACAATTCATAAAGTAACATTCTATTAACACGTATTTATAAATTATTAGTAGGATAAACTAATGAAATAAAAAAAATGCTTAAGAGAAAAATCACTGATTCCTAACCAGATTTCATTTATTTATTTAAACATCTAATTACTTTTCCAAATAGAAGCAAATCTCTTAGATGCAATCTAGTCAGTAAGTAACACAAAATATGAAACTTTGCAGTAATCTTTAGATACACTTATTTTACTTGATTGTAAATAGATGATTTCTGTAAGAAATGCTTAGGAAAAGAATACCGTGAATTTAAAGAATAGTTATGTTTTACAATGAGATATCACCACCACTAATGGATATTAGATTTCTTTTGTCATTATATTTTGCAGTTGGCTTACCTTTTCTTCCACCTGCAATATCTGAAACTTAGCCAGATTCTCTTGTCTTTGGCTCATGATGCAGAGCTCATTACCAGCCAAATGAGAAAAGATTCAGGTAAATGCTTGCCCTGAAATTAAATGAGTCTGTTATAGAAATTTGTGAGGCAGGAACAGTCAGGGGCATCAGAAATACTAACTTCAGAAGCCTTGCAGAATCCTAAGAAAATATTTTACGATTTTGACTTGAGAATGAAGTTTCTAAAAGTTCTTGTTAAATTTTAAGTGAATTCCTCATATTTATGGGCTGGCAGCTGTTAGATAAAGGAAATAAAACTCTAATGACCCACATTTTTAAGGTATGTTTTAGTAGGAAGTATCCTTTCAGGACCTTGAGGAAGAGCTGGGATTGGTTAACTTTGTGAAAAGTCTTGAAACTCATATGAAGTTTTGGCTTTATCCTTTAAACAAAAGCTAGTGAAAATGTTTTCAGGAGAGGATGGTATCCAGTTTTTATTTAGGCAGATGACTAGTGTACCCTCGTGGATTTATTTGAAGGACAAAAGATTGGAGGCTATTGCAGGATTAATTAACAATAGCAGGGGGTTTTTTTGTTTGTTTGTTTGGTTTGGTTTTAGTGTTTTTGGGTGTCATTGCTTTTATACATTAGTCCTTTGACCTCTCACAACATTTGGATTTATAGATGCAGAAACTAAGGCTTGAGATAAAGAACTTGCTCAAAAATCACAAAGTTAGCAAATGGGAGAGCTGTGATCCAAAACCATTTGTGACCTCAGGGCCATCTAGCTAAGGTTGGATAACATGAATTTGTAGTGATGTCATTTAACACAATTATAGTGTTAAAGTGTTTTTATAGTCCCTGCTTCATCCTGTGACAGGAGTTGATTGAATGGACTTACCAGAAGTAAGGGTTGGTGAAGTGGGTCTTGGACATCAAGGAAGCTGAGAGAGACCCTAGAAAACATAACTAAAATAAGGCTTATACTGAGTAAGAAGAGTCATAAAGCAGGGAGGTTAGGCCTAGATATGCTGAGGGACAATATTGAAGCTATGTGGTGATTTCTTTTGGTTACACCCCATAAGAAACCTGTTAACATGCTTTTAGTAATAGCTACTTTATTAGTTGACTTCTCGGGGTCACACTTTGAACCAAGAGAGTTTAGACTCAAGATTTTCACTGATGTTTTTTAAAAACAAATGCATAATTTATAATATAGGAAAGATAGGCTACAATATAGTGGATGATAAGATTTAAGTCCAGGTTGCCTTTTCAGTTTTGTTGTAGTGGTGGTGGTTTTGAGAAAAAGTTCATTATGTTAAAGAAAATTTGCATTATAGCATCAGTGAGCCAAAATATCATTTTTCAAGATCTTGATAAGTTCATGTATGTGTGTATGTTTTTGCTGAAATGAATTGGCATTTTTATGAGATAAACATGTTTTTGTGTCTGTTGTAGTTATTTAAGTACTGGAGATCCAGTGTAGCCAATAGACTTGATCTTTTATTAATTCACTCAATAAGATTTGTAGTGTAAAATCAGTGCGGGCCATTCAGATTATTCTTATATTTGGATTTTCTTTTCTTGACTAGGCTGCTACTCAATCCTTGTATGTTGTTCTCTCAATCGGTGCATTAGTATGTCAGAGCAGGGGGAAGGAATCTCAACTCAATTTAGTTTGATACAAAGGCATGCTATTAATTTAAATGCATATGTTGTGTTTGAGCTTATTGTTTAAGCATTGCTTTCTATCTCTGTATTCAAGGACTGGGTAATGAGGATGTTTAAATTTTTGAAAAAGAAGTTTCATGTTAACCAATTTATCTTTGAAGATGAATGATAATTTCTCAAGATACTATAAATTTTTTGCAGAGTTTAGCAAAAAGACCCTATGGGTTTTATTTTGATACCTGTAAAATTCTAAATGATGTCTTGTCCTTCATCACAGACACAACCTAAAGCATTCCTCCTTATATGCCTCTTTTCAGGAGAAAAATAACACCCAACCAAGACTGAGTTCCTTGACATTTAGGTACTAGATAAACCTAAAGGCAATTTCCCACATAGAACATATTTTAGGGGACACCTGGGTGGCTCAGTCAGTTAAGCATCTGACTTTTTTTTTTTAAGATTTTATTTATTTATTCATGAGAGACAATGAGAGAGAGGCAGAGACACAGGCAGGGGGAGAAGCAGACTCCATGCAGGGAGCCTGACATGGGACTCGATCCTGGGTCTCCAGGATTATGCCCTGGGCTGAAGGCAGTGCTAAACTGTTGAGGCACCCGGGCTGCCCTAAGCATCTGACCCTTGATTTCAGCTCAGGTCTTGGTCTCAGGGTTGTGAGATTGAGCCCACATTGGGCTCTGTGCTTATTAGCTGGGAGTCTGCTTGGAACTCTTTCTCTCCCTCTGCCCCCTTCCCCTCCAATAGATATCCCCCCTCTAAAAATAAATAAATCTTTTAAAAAACCCATATTTTAGGAAACAATATTATTTACCTATTCATTTTTGATATGGTTGGTGCTTTTTTTCTTTAGCGGGGAAGGTATAACACTTTCAGTTTCAAGATTTCTTCATTATTAACATGAGGTAGAGACAGTGGGCAGAGCAAGAGATAGGACAAAAGGAAGAAAAGGGACCTCTGAGTCAGTGACCAGAGAGAACGGAATTTTATAAAGAGGTTATGTGGTTGAATATAGGATGTGAAAGGGCAAAGGAATTTCGTCTCTAGTGAGTAGTAATCTGTAGTATTCATTATTGAAAATATGCTCTAAATAAGCTTACCATTGCAATTTGAAGCAAATTGTTGCAAAGCAATACAAAGAGGAAATAAGCTTTCTTCCCATTACTGGTTTAAATAATGTTTTATCAAATACTTGGGTTTTATGTTGTCCGTTTATTAGTGTCCTGTGGGAGGTTGGCAGAGTGGGACATCCAGCACTTGAGTAAACATAAGATCTACAACTTGACAATTTAGTCATCTTTGAGACTTTTAGATTCAAAATGTGCTTTAACTGTTACATCTGATTCTGAGATCACTTTCATCAGTGTCATTTCTAAGCTGTACTAAACATTAAATAGCATGAGGGCTCACTGCTGCCAGCACTTGGAACACAGTCCGGTTGTTAGCTCACTATTCCAGCCCCACATTCTCGATTTTTTATATATTGAGGATGACTCATGTCAGGAATCCAAACAGATTCCCAATAGGAAACTGAAATGAAACAGCTTTTAGCAAGATGAGTAGAACCCATTGTAACCCAAATTCAAATTATCTAGCCAGCCATGGACTGCTAGTGAGAGCTGCTGACCAGCCAACTTGGATATTAACACTTAGAGGATCTTTTTATGCACAAAAGACATCAACCAGCAATAAGATGTAAGATACAGAGTGGTAAGCAACTCTGAAGACTGCAGAAAACCAAACCTTCAGTTACAGAAGATGATTAAGAAATCAGACAAAATTTGGGAAAGAAGTGTAAAAGGATTTGTTAGTTTGTCCTGTCTTTTGATATCTGTACTATAGGTAGTATATTTTTGTGATTTTTTTTCTGATTGTGAAATAATACATGATTACTGTAAATAATTTGGTAACTATACAGACATAATCACCTATAAGTCTACTTGTCAATGTTCCTTAATCTATACATATATATATTAAAAATATAATTCAGGAGTGCCTTGGTGGTGGCTCAGTAAGTTAAGTGTTTGACTCTTGATTTGGCTCAGATCATGATCTGATAATGGGATCTGGTAGTGGGATGGAGCACTGTGTTGGGCTCTGTGCTCAGCTCAGAGTCTGCTTGAGAGTCTGTTTCTCCCTCTCCTTCTCTCCCTCTCTCCCTCTCTCCCCATCTCCCCCTCTCCCTCTACCTTTGCCCCTCCCCCTGCATGCTCTTTTCTTTCTCAGATAAATAAATATTTTTAAAAATATAATTCAGCTTTATACTGAACAATGTGTATTATAATCAACAACATGATACTTTTATACCTAGACTCAAAGAATTTTTTTTAAACCTTAGAAATCACCTAGTCTCTAACCTCCTGAAATTGAAAGGGATATTTGAACCAGAATGGCAAGTGATGAAAAAGGTAATGCAGTTATACACAAGTATGTCAACAAATGAGGGCTAAATCAAAAGGAAGAGTGGAAAAAGGGTCTGTATAAAGTGATGTTCAGGTGAAACTGCTAATCCTTATCCTAAGCTTAATTGAAAACATGCTATGGAAGTCTTATAGTACAGCATTCTGCAGCTACTTTTAATCCAAGTCTCACAACTGATTTGGCACGGCTGTTGGAACAGATCTCCAAACAAATGTTGTTCCTGGCACGGGCTTCTTCTAAGCAATTCTTTCACACTGCTGATGTTGGATTTTTTTTTTTCTTTCATTACCTGATGCATTCAAACCTGTCAAGCCTATAATTTATTTATTTGAAGATTAGCTCATCTTAAAATATAATGTGTCAGGAGAAGACTTCAGTTAAAGATAGCAGAGTGAAGACATTTTTACTCTTCTCCTTTGAAACTCGCTAAAAACGAAAAGACAGGAAAATAGAAAAGAAGTCCATCTTTAATGAAATTAGACATGAGGCTAAGCCCAGAATGCAAACAATGAAGTTTAACTTGCTATATACTGTGAAATCTACTCCACTGTGGGAGAATGCTGACCCTCTCTTGGGAAGCCCAAGTAATATATTGGTTTCTCTAAAAGTAAGTATTACAGTACTTTAAAAGGTCTAACAGGTGAAGCTTTATTGGAGTTCCAATAGTTATCATAGATGCAAAGAAATTATAGACATGATCTGTTACAGAAAATATAGTTTTTAAAAATCTCTCCAACATAAATGTTAAGAAGAGATAATAGGACAGTAGAAGGAGCTGAAAAATCAGCGGGCAAACCTCAGGAAAGAAATACAGGAGAAAAAAGGTAAACAATAAAAGTAATGAAAACCACGTTAGAAATTATAAAAAGAGAGTAAATGTAATGAGACATGGCTGAGAGGCTTGAGGAAATTATATAACATTAAATAAAATATAAGTATAAAATTATAGAGCAGATAAGGGAAACCAAAGGAGATAAAACATATGCATGGGGTCAGCAGATTTTTTCTGTAAAGATTCAGATGGTAAATATTTTAGGCTTTGCAATCCCATTCAGTTTCTGTTGTAGCCAGTTGGCTCTGCCCCCTGTGCAGAAGCATCTATAGACACTATGTATGGCTGGGCTCCAGTAAAACTATACACAAAAAACAGGTTTGGGGCTGGATTTTACCTGTTCATAGTTTGCTGATCTCTGTTCTTGATGCAAACAACCAATAGAACTGAAAAACATTCAGAGTCATAATAGAAGAAAATATTTCCTGAGATAATTAAAACTTTGAATCAAAATGACTACCCTGTGGCCTAGGAACAATTGATATATGAGAACTTGTACCAAGGCATATCCTGGTCAAATTATTCACTTGAAAAAAGAATTCTGTGGCTATCTAAGAAGTGGCATAGGTATAGAACCTGTCTCTTGTTGAAGAAGCTAAAGTAGGTCCAATGCTAGAAAATAGCGGAGTAATTCTATCTTGTCCTGAGGCTTCACCTGAGATTTTTTACTTGAATCATAAATACAATGCATGCATGGATGTACACTAGCGTGGAGAAGCTGAACAAACATATACCCGTAAGACCTTTTAAAGCAAATTACATCATGACAGGGACGCCTTGGTGGCTCAGCGGTTGAGTGCCTGCCTTTGGCTCAGGGCCTGATCCTGGGGTCCCGGGATCGAGTCCCATGTTGGGCTCCCTGCATGAAGCCTGCTTCTCCCTCTGCCTGTGTCTCTGCCTCTCTCTCTGTCTCTCATGAATGAATAAATAAAATCTTTAAAAAAATTACATCATGATAAAATCGACATAATCAAGAGATGAATCAAAATAAAAAATTCAGAAATAAACCATGGCAAAAACAGTGTGATAATAAGAAATTTAAATTCATTTCATGACAGAAATGTACTTCTGTGGAAATTATACTTTCAAAAATAAATTGTAAATTTTTAAACTTTAATATTATAAAAATAACAAATCAAGTGGGGAAGGAGATGGACAGAAGTATAAATGTGATCCTTTCTTCATCATTCATGGTAAGAAATCATGAATGCTCCTTAAAGTTGAACATGGTTAAAAAATTGCTCCAATCTCCTAGTATTTTTCATAATTTTTTTCTTAACTCCAGAGGGGTCTTTTAGGGACCAGTGTGTTGTATATGCAGCACTTGTCAGCAAGTCTTTCATTTTAGATTTTTTTTCTAAAGGTAATTCAATGAAATTTTTAATATACCATAGAAAAAACTCCTAGGAATATTTGGAATATGTTAGGATGAGCAAAAAATAAGAGATTTATTTGGTTGCAGAGTAGAACTTTTAGTAGTCATTTATATAAAAGGAAATTTCCTCTGGCTTCCTACACTCCAGTAACTGAAAGGTATTCCCTTCCACCCAGTTGTGTGCTTTTAAGTAGCTAATTCAGAATGATTAAAACTAAGACATAACCTGGTAAAAATTACTGAGCTTCCTTATAAAAAATCTGCTGGGCAACCAAGCAAACAATCCCATATAGGTAGGATGAGGAGTGGTAGCACAATGTTATAATTTAAATAGTTGCATTTTATAATTTGATTAATAAGAAGGGTTATGCAGCAAACTTATTGCCAATATTTTTTTCTATTTATTTTCATTGCTATGAATTTATGATCACTTACTGGAGCTAGTTTCCTTTGCCCCCCCCCCCATACACTGTAAAATCAATTTAATTCAGAATTTCCCTGAAGAGTGACAATATTGTTTGTTTTTTTAAATTTTACCTTAACAATAGCCTGAGGTATGCTGGCTTGCTAATAGTTTATAAGGAAACCCAATACTATTTTGAATAAACATTTGAAACTCTCTTTAGGTGTCACAGTAGCCACTGGCCTTGGATATTAGAATTATTACTGTCTATAACATTACAATTATAAAGCTGTTGCTAAATATGAGCATTGAAAGAAGTATATGACACCGTTTCCACATTTTTCAAAGGGCTTGCAGTCTAATTGGAGAAGCATTGAAAATGAAAAGTTGGAAGTATATTATTTTGTATTAATAAAGTGATAGAGGGAGAGTAGTAGAGACTTTAATGGACTTGGTTGATGCAGAGGACTTTGAAATTCTATCCCAAAGAGAATTAACATTATTTTATGCCTTGCCTGTACTAAGTACTTTTATATGGTGCAATCAAGTCGTAACTCTAATCTCTAAGTGGTGGATAATATTTTGACTTGTTTCATTCTTTTAGAATTTCATAAAATGGAAAATAGCTGTTTGGAAAGAGGCAAAATGGAAAGCGTTCAACTTCCTTTTGGAGAATTAGGTGATAGCACAGTAATGGAGCAAAAAACATGAAAGACAAAACAGTTTATAATCAAGCAGCTGTTCTGGCTATATTATAGGATTGTGATTTAGAAGAAAAGTTCCTCCTGGTAATTTAGGTCGTTGTCCTCTTCTGTGACTTTTCAGAATTTCGTTTGCTTCAAATGTAGAATGATTAATTGGAGGGGATAGGCTGAGTGAGCAAACCATGATTACTCTGTTGTGGTAATAATAATATTCACAGTGTTTTGCTAACTTATTCTATGAAAATAATACCAAAAGTACTATTCCTAGAAGCCGCTAAAGTTTTCCTTTGGCTTTCTTGATTTTAAAAACTTGAACTCCTTTACCATACCCCGATTGTAGAATTGACCAGCATTTATTTATTGGAATTGTTACTGAAGATCAATTTGTAAATTATTTAGTAGTGTTGAATCCAGAGAGGAGGAAAGTGATATTCTGGCCATCCTCAAAGAGCTTGTGTTATCAAGCCATAGGAAGACAGCATTGACTCAGAGCATTGTCGTAATGATGCTGTTCGAAGACATTTAAACGTATTGGCACTGAGAATTATACACTAGCAATAAAAGTAATTTCTAACTCTTAATACTCTTAATCCTCCATTTATAGGACCATTAATTCAGTGTATAAACAGATGCCAGTTTGGACTTTGTCATGTCTCTATAATACTTTTCTTCTGCTGGGAAAGGTAGAAAAAGATAAAAGGTATTTTGGGGGGTGCCTGGGTTGCTCAGTGGGTTAAACATCTAGTTCTTGATTTCAGCTCAGGTTATGATCTCAGGGTTGTGAGTTTATTTATTTATTTATTTATTTAGGGTTGTGAGTTTAAGCTCTGCATTAGGCTTTGTGCTTAGTGAGAAGTCTGCTTGAGCTCTCTCTCCCTCTGCCCCCTACCCACCACATACTGTCTCTTGCTCTCAAGTAGATAAAGAAATCTTTCAAAAAAAAAAAAAAAGGAAAGAAAAAGATGTAAGGTATTTTGTCAGATGCCATTTGGTTGGAGAACCACATGGCAAGTAGTGTCTGGATCCTAACCAACATCTCTAAAAATCAACAGCAGAGAGGGATTTAAATCAAATTTCATTATTTTGACAAATTGGGGTAAACCAGGATAGGCCTTATAGCTTGCATATGTAGTTCAACTGAAAAGCTACTTTGAGGAGATAGCTTTCACAGTAAGTTTGACATTTTGTTGAGAAGAGAGAATAGCAACAGAGAAAGAAAGGAGGAAAGAAAAGCATTTTTATTATGCATACACACATATCTCTTTTATATATTTTATATTTGAAACCTCTGATATCTGTTTGCATATTTATTAAAAGATAGGCCTTAGGAGTTAACATCATGTTTCATGTAGAAGCATAGAAGGAATTATCAAGACCTTGGAGGTCATGGGGGTAGAATATATTATACATGTATATATTAATACATATGAAAATTAAAATAGCACGTTTCTTTTAACTTCTACAGTAATATAATTTGCTTATCCTTCTATATTTTTTAATTTTAAGATTTATCCAGTATAGATCCATTAATAGTTTTTAATTCTAATTGAACTTTATTATATGAGTTATTACATTTAATTACCCATAATATTTATGCTATTCCAAGTTATAATCTTTTCAACCTCCTGAACCACTGCCAATCTGTCATCAGTAGGCCTCCACTTAGGTATTACAGTGTTTTGACTGACAAAATAACCCAGCATGAATCTTGCAGCACCAATTTGACTTTTAAAATCAAGAAATTTCTTACTTTCCCTCTCTTCTCTGCTTAAGTTAGCTTTGGAATATTGAAGATCTCAGAGTGTCCCCAAATTAAGCATCTGTTTTTTTAGGGTTCTAGGGAAGACTAAGAAACACAGAATTAAGTAAGACACAAGCTGTTAGTCCTTCCATTAATTGTGGTTATTCCTATTTCCCACTATTTCTTTCATCTTAACATCGTAAATACTTATCAGTAAGTTTAGATACCAGCATATTAAGTATAAAAATACCAAGATAAATATAAGAAGTTAAAGAGGAAAGTTTTTTTCATTCAGGTAGCTTAGAATATTCTAAGTATTAAAAGCTTCTGGCAACACCACAACTATAGATACTTGGCTATTTTTTTTATTTAAAGATTATGATAGACATAGAGATAAAGGCAGAGACACAGGAGGAGGGAGAAGCAGGCCCATGCCAGGAGCCTGACGTGGGACTCCAGGATCGTGCCCTGGGCCAAAGGCAGACGCTAAACCACTGAGCCACCCAGGGATCCCCTACTTGGCTATTTTCAAAGGCACATAGAACATTTTCCAAAATTGACCATAAGCTAGGCCACAGAGCACGGCTTGATAAATTTCAAATGATTTAAATCGTACAGAGTATGTTTATTAACCACATTGGAATTAAGCTGAAAATTATAACATTTTCTTTGGAAAATCGTCCAGTATTAGTATATCAAAGAAGAAATAATAATTCAAACTAACAGATTAAGAACAAAAGTAGAGGGGATCCCTGGGTGGCTCAGTGGTTTGGCACCTGCCTTTGGCCCAGGGCGTGATCCCGGAGTCCCGGGATCGAGTCCCACGTCGGGCTCCTGCCATGGAGCCCGCTTCTCCCTCTGCCTATGTCTCTGCCTCTCTCTCCTCTCTCTATGACTATCATGAATAAATAATAAAAAAAAATTTAAAAAAAGAACAAAAGTAGATACAATTTACCAATATCAGGAACAGAAAAAGGAAATATCACTACAGATCCTACAGCCATTAAAAAGGTAGAAAAGAAAGAGAGTATTCCCAACAACCTTATGCAAATAATTTTTAAACTTCACATGATATGGACAAATTCCTAGAATAACATAACAAAACCAACGCTAAACTCAATAATAAAAAAGACAACCTGGGGCACCTGGATGGCTCAGTGGTTGAGTGTCTGCCTTTGGCTCAGGTCGTGATCCTGGTGTCCTGGGCTCAAGTCCCACATCAGCCTCCTTGTTGGGGAGTCTGCTTCTCCCTCTGCTTATGTCCCTACCTCTCTCTCTGTGTCTCTCATGAATAGATTAATAAAATCTTTTAAAAAAAAAAAGACAGTCTTTTAAAATGGTCAAAGAATCTGAATAGGCATTTCTCTAACAAGATATGATAGCAAAACAAAAAAAACAAAAAAACAAACAAACAAACAAACAAAAAAAGATATGATAGCAAGCATGTAAAAAGATGCTCAACATTTTATCAGAGAAATGGAAGTCAAAGCCACAATTAAATACTGCTTAACATTCACTCTGGTGGCTAAAATAAAGAAGATAAGTATGGGTGAGGATATAGAGAAATTGGAACCCTTAAACATTGCTGGTGGGAATGTAAATTGTACAGCGACTTTACCAAACAGTTTGGCAGTTCCTCAAAATCAAATATAGAGTTCCCATATGATCTCACAGTTTTACTCCTAGGTAACTACCCAAGGGAAATGAAAACATATGTCCGCACAATAACTTACAAATATTCATATTAGCATTATTCATAATAACCAAAAAGTAGAAACAACTCAGATTTCTGATCTGACAGATGAATGGATAAACAAAATATCTTTTATCCATACAATGGAATATCATTTGTCAACAAGAAGGAATGGAGAACTGATACATGCTAAGACATTGATAAACTTTGAAAAGATTATGTTACGTGAAAGAAGCTGGTAACAAAATACCATATATTCTATGATTTCATTTATATGAAATGTCCACAGTAGGCAAATTCATAGAGACAGAAGGTAGATGTGTGATTGTCAGAGGTTAGGGGTCAGGAGGAACAGGAGATGACTGTTAAGTACAAAGTTTTGAGGATAATAAAAATGTTCTATGACTGTGGGATGGTTGCCTAACTCTATGTATAAAAAAACTATTGCGTACTTTAAATAGATGAACTGAATGGTATGTAAATTATATACTTATATTGCTGTTATTTTAAAAAAAAATAGGGGATCCCTGGGTGGCGCAGCGGTTTGGCGCCTGCCTTTGGCCCAGGGCGCGATCCTGGAGACCCGGGATCGAATCCCACGTCGGGCTCCCGGTGCATGGAGCCTGCTTCTCCCTCTGCCTGTGTCTCTGCCTCTCTCTCTCTCTCTCTCTCTCTCTCTGTGACTATCATAAATAAATAAAAAAAAAAAAATTAAAAAAATAAAAATAAAAATAAAAGCAACCCTTCCCCCCAAAAACAGTGAAATCCATCCTAGAAGAAATACATAATCTGATCGGTCTCTTATCTATAAAAGAAATCTAATTTATAATTAAAGCCTTCCCACATAAAAAACTCCAGGCCCAGATACTGTGCCACTGATCAATTCTTTAAAACATTTAAGGAAGAAATAATAGCTGTCTTAAACTCTTCCAGAGGATATAAAAAGTGGGCTTACTTTATAACTTGTTTTGTAGCCAACAAGGACATTATAAGAAAGGGAAATCCTAGGCCATCTTCTTCTTAAAGATGGATACAGACATCCTCCAAAAAAAATCAAGCAACAACAACCAAAAAAGAAAAATGGAAAACTAAAAACAAACCTCTCAGCAAACTAGGAATAGATAGGAATTCCCTTAATAAGTCTTGTACTGGAAAGGAAGATTTAAAACCGTTTTATTTGCAGATGATGTAATTTTTTACAACAAAATCCAAAACATTCTACAGATAAAATATTAAAATATGTAGACATTGCAAGGTTGCTAGAACTGGAGTCAATATATAAAAATTGGTTGTATGCTTGTTGTGATCAGTTTGTAAAAATCACCAAAGTATAGCACTTAAAATTCTCTTTTCTCATACATATTATACTTCAGTACAGTCTCTAAAAAACCTAGTTGTATCACTATATGCCACCAATTAGAAAAGGAAATTTGAAAAATCATACTCTTTACCATAATGTCAAATAACATAAAAATACCTAGTAATAAATGAAACTTGTGCCAAACCTCTAGAGGAAATCACAAAGACAACCCAAGTGAATGGAGGAATATACTGTGTTTAAGTACTGAAAGCCTCAACATTGTTTAATCATTAGTTCTCCCCAAGTGGATCTGTATATTCAATGTAATACTTAAAACCTCAGGAAAAAAATGTTTGTGAGAATTAACAAACTGATTCTAAAATGTGTGAGGAAATGCAAAGGGCTAAGCATAGTCAAGATGATCTTGAAGCAAAACAAAACTGAAGGATTTATAGTATTTGGTATTAAGACTGTATAAATCTATATGAAGTTTTATATACAGGATAAAACCATATAAATCTTTGCATACTGTTTAAAGCTATTGTAATTAAGATAGTGCAGAATTGGTGCAAGGACAGATACATAGACGAATGGAACAAAGTAGAAAGTACAGAAACAGACCTAAATATCTGACTTAGAACAAATGCTTATTTCAATTTGTGGAGAAAGGATAGTCTCCCCCCCCCCTTTTTTTTAAGATTTTATTTAGTTATTCATGAGAAACACAGAGAGAGAGGTAGAGACATGTGCAGAGGGAGAAGCCTCCCTTCCCCCACAGGGAGTCTGATGTGGGATTCAATCCAGAGACTCTGGGACCACTCCTTGAGCTGAAGGCAGACGCTCAACCACTGAGCCACTCAGGCATCCCAGGATGGTCTTTCCAATACATGTTGGTGGATCAATTTGTTACCATATTAAAAAATAAAAATAAATTTTATCTTGGCCTCAACTCCTATTAGACACCCCCGCCCACCAATAAAAACCACACTTCTAGGTAAAATATAGACATAAATGGAAAACATAAAACATTAAAGCTTATTAAAGAAAACACAGGAGAATATCTTCATGACCTTGGAGTAGATGATTTCTTAAATAGGATACAAAAAGTTCTAGCTGTAAAGGAAAAGATTGCTAATTAGACTACATTAAAATTTTTTGTTCATCAAGACACCATTGAGAGAAGCAGCAAGCTACAGGGTGAAAAAAGATACTACGAATACATCTGTCTGACAAAGGGCTTATGTCCTTACTATATCAAGAACTTTAGTCATCAGTGAGAAAAAAGACAATGTGACAAAAAGGTGAGCAAGAAATTTGAGTGGATGCTCACAAGAGGATATCTAAATGGTCAGTAAATATATGAAAAGGATCTCAACATCTTTAATCATGAAGGGATAAAACTACAAGGAGATAACCTGAACATCTACCAGAATGGCCACAATTTAACAAAACTGACAATACCAAGAAGGTGTAGTATCTGGAACTCTTAAACATTAATAGATGTGTAAGTTGGCATCTACCCTCTTTAAAAACTGCTAATATCTCTTAAAGCAGAACGTATGCATATCCTGTGACCGAGCACTTCTACTCCTAGTTATACCCAAAGGATGTATGGGGCGCCTGGGTGCTCAGTCAGTTAAGTGTCTGACTCTTGATTTCAGCTCAAATCACGCTCTCAGGGTTGAGAGATCAAGCCCCATGTGAGGCTCTGTGGTCAGTGCTGAGTCTGCTTAAGATTCTCTCTCTCTCTCTATCTTCCCCTTTTTCTCCCCCTCTCCTAAAAAGGAAGAAGAAGAATGTTCACCACAGCATTTTTAGCCAAATCTAGAAAAAGCCCGAATGTCCATTTTGGAATATTCATACAATGGATACATATACATACATATACATATAATGGATACACAGATATGTAGCAAAGACAGCTCAACAGTGTGGATGAATCTAATAGACAAAGTGTTGAGCAACAAAAGTCAAACTGAAATTAATAAATGCTGTATGGTTCCATTCATTTAAAGTCCAGTCCTAGGACAGCCTGGGTGGCTCAGCGGTTTAGCGCCACCTTCATCCTGGGTCTCCAGGATCCAAGGTGTGATCCTGGAGACCCGGGATCAAGTCCCACGTCGGGCTCCCTGCATGGAGCCTGCTTCTCTCTCTGCCTGAGTCTCTGCCTCTCTCTCTCTCTCTCTCTCTCTCTGGATCTCTCATGAATAAATAAATAAAATCTTTAAAAAAATAAAAAGTAAAGTCCAGTCCTGTATCACAAAATAAAATCTTCAGTCTTTCCAGCACCCATAAAAAGCCTAACTGGAGAAATGATTTTTTCAAATACTGTTAAAAGGATAGTGTTTTATTTCTTTGTTTTTAATTTAGAAATTTTGTAGACAAAATTAAATACTCACATTTTGTCATACCTGTATCAAATCTTTTTTACTAAAAAGAAAAATAAACAATGTATTGTGCTCACTTTGGCATCACATATACTAAAAAAAAAAATTGGAAAGAAAATAAGCAATATAAATATAATAAAGTTAAAGTTGCCTTTGTTCCCATCCCAAGTCCCCAAATCCTTTCTTTCCAGAGATAATTGTCATAAAAATGATATCTTTCCCATATATTTTAATATTTAATATTTGTGTCAAATATACATGTATATATTAATACATATGAAAATTAAAATAGCACGTTTCTTTTAACTTCTACAGTAATATAATTTGCTTATCCTTCTATATTTTTTAATTTTAAGATTTATCCAGTATAGATCTATTAATAGTTTTTAATTCTAATTGAACTTTATTATATGAGTTATTACACTTAATAACCCATAATATTTATGCTATTCCAAGTTATAATCTTTTCAAATCAGGCTGACTCTGCCCAAAAAGTCCAAACTTGGTTTATATTATTTTACTCCCTCAAAGATTGACTTTTTACTAATTGTATCTTAAGATGATAAAGATATTCTCATCTTTTATCAAAGAATAATGTAAGAAAAAAATCATGTAAAATTTCTTGTTTAATATTCAGAGTATTATTAGGAACCCTGCATCTCTCATGACTAAATAAGTAAAATCTTTAAAAATAAAAATAAAAAATAAAACTCTATGTCAGAAAATATTTTGCCTTTCCTGACAAATTGTTATGTTTCCTCCCTTCTACTAATGGAGGTTATCACTGATTGTGTTGTCTTTTTGTCTTGGGAGCAATAGTTTTCTATGGTTGCTCTCACAAATTACCACAAACTTTATGGCTTAAAACAACATAAGTTTTTTATCTTAAAGTTCAATAGTTTAGAAGTCAAATACAGGTCTCACTGAACTAAAACCAAGGTGTCAGCAAGAAAGTGTTCCTTTCTGGAGCCTCCAAAGGAGAATCTGCTTTTCCAGTAGCTTCCACTTATTAGAAACCTTAATTCCATCTATATAACCTTAATTTCCC
Organism: Vulpes vulpes; assembly: GCF_048418805.1. NCBI lineage: Eukaryota > Metazoa > Chordata > Mammalia > Carnivora > Canidae > Vulpes > Vulpes vulpes. The sequence continues at coordinate 83,104,988 of NC_132783.1, forward strand.
CTTGGCATGTGCATGCCCACAAATTCCGGAGATTAGGGCATGGACATTTGGGGGGGCCATTATTCTGGCTATCTTAGAGGTTTAGAGTATGGAACTTAATTTCGCAGTGTGAAGGTTTTAATGATCCACATGTTCTTTTGCCCCAATATTTGTTTTCAAGTATTTTTGTTTTCTTGGTCCTGGTTTTTTTAAATTTTGATTTCAAGATTTTTTAAATTAACCACCATTTTATCAAAAATGTTTGTGTTGGGGCAGCCTTGGTGGTGCAGTGGTCTAGCACTGCCTGCAGACCAGGTGATCCTGCAGACTCGGGATCTATTCCCACGTCGAGCTCCCTGCATGGAGCATGCTTCTCCCTCTGCCTGTGTCTCTGCCTCTCTCTCTCTCTGTCTGTGTCTCTATGAATGAATAAATAAAATCTTAAAAAAAAAAATAGACCAACCTCCTTTAAAAAAAATGTTTGTGTTGTAGTTGCCTCAAATTCTTTGTAGAACTAAGGATAAAAAAATAATTTGATAAATTGGACCCTATATATACTTAGAAAATGAAGAGGATGATAGTGATTATATATCAGGGATCTCTAGATAAGGCTCTATCAATCTCTCAGACTGCGTAAAGTTGTGATTAGGATTGTTTGCTGAGATTGGTTCCCATGTGATCCCTTAACAGATGGAGAGATCAGCTGGAGTCAGAGAATGTGGGATGAAGACCATTCTGGGTTGAGTATTTTCAGTTTTGAATTATATATGAAAATGATCTCAACTATCTTATTTGATCTTACCCTTTGTACTGCACTAAGACCTTTAATGACTATTCTTTTGTATTAATTTTAAGCAATGTGTTCATTATCTGAAGTTATACTCTAGAATGGCTTTGTTAAGGACATTTTTTAAAACTAAGCAAATTAAAATGAATCCCCTTCTGTAATGGTAGTTAAAAGGAGGAAAGGTTATCAAAATCTGTGTTATTTGTATGAGGCCAATGTTAAAGACAAAACTTATGAGTGTTTTTAAATATCTGATTAATTGAAGATAGATTTATTGTTTTTATGGTATTGAAGAAAGTCTGGAGAGACTGAAGGAACATTATCAGTTAGCTAGTACATGAGTTTTTTGGTATTTTGGGTTGAGATTTACAGTAAAGCAGGACAGTTATGTTAGAAATGCAGGCAGTGTATTTATTTTGTTTTTAATTTGGTAAAGTAACTTACAGTACATGGAAAAGGAACCCTGCAACAGAACCAACTGCTTTGCTCTTTCTTTTTTTATATTTTGGTCTTCTCATGGTTTAAGTCTATTACAATTACACAGCACATGGGAGGGTGGAGAATGATTTTTATAGCAGCTGTTGTATCCCTCTCCTTGCAGAGAAATAAAAAAAGGCCTGTAGTTATTTATATTTGTGAGTGGTAGCTACATTCTTTTTCATTATTAGCCAAAGCTAGAGCAAAAATGAAAATTGTACAACGCCAACTTTTGGTTTAAAATTGTTTACTTCATTAATATAAGGAAAATATGAGGCAACTTCTCACCCCTTCTTTCACCCTTTTTATTTTATCCTTAGCTAGGAAGAAAATTAAGCAAGTCTGTATCCAAAAGACAAAATAAAGAAGCAACATGGGAGTGTAAGTTGCACTTAACGCTTCTTTATAATCTTCTAGATAATGATTTTTTTCCTTTTAAGGTTTCCTCTTGCATGTTAAAGGTTACAGAAAAATAAATAAATCTATATTTTACTTTAAGGAAGAAAGAATAAAATAGGCATTTTGGGGTTAGTAGATAATATATTTATGTTAATTTTTTTCTCTCAACTTTTATTTAGAAATTATTTCAAACCTACAAAAAATTACAGAAAGTATATAGTCCTATACCCTTCACCTAGGTCCATCGTTATTAATATTTTGCTACATTTGCTTTATTTCTCTTCTCTCTCTCGTGCATGTACACACACACACACACACACACAGATGAATTTTATTATTTCCTGATCCATTTGACAGTGTCAGGAATTATAATCCTTTACATCTAAATGATTCATATTTTTCCAAGAACATTAACATTCTCATACTCTTACACAAAACATAGAATCTGATTTTACTTTTTCTTGAATCCTATTACCTGTGTTTTATCTGCATTTAAGAACAAAGGAAGCAGTGAGGGAAATTATTAATAGCAGCCGCTCTATGTATCTTCCAGAAACCAAGTGTGAAAACAAAAGAGGTTAATTTTCAAACCTAAATAAACATAAAGGAATTGATGAACAAGATACCTATAGCATTAAAAGTAGACCCAGTTCCTTGGATATCACATAAAGTTGAGCCAGTTCCCTAAATATCTGTTATTTATTTTCATAAATTTGAAGACTTTTAGAATTGAAGGACCTTACAGTGAATGTTGTATAACCCATTCATTTTACAGATGAGAAGAACTAAGGTTCAGTGTCACATACAGAGATGGGACTACAGCCCCATTTTTCAAACTCGCAGTGTCACATTTTTTCTATTTTGTCATGTTGTGTCCCCACAAACTCTAAATTCTTATGCTGGGGTCTGGATAAAGGAGAAAGGTAAAATGTCTGAGAGTACTACATCTAACCATCTAATGTAAACCCCCTTGAAGCTCACCTGGGTGAACTATAGTGGTGCTTCTCAAACTTGAATATGCATATGAGTTTCCTAGTGGTTGTGTTAAAATGCAGAATGTGATAAGTTTGAGGGGGGGCCTGAGATGTACATTTCTAACATGTTTATCTGATGCTGATGCTGCAGATCTGTGGACAGTATTTTTGAGAAGTTATCTAGAACAAGCACAGAAGTCTCATAGCCCCCAGGCACTAGCAAAGTAGAGAAAACTACAAAATATTTCAGTTATATAGAGAATAATATAACAAATCCTGTTTACTCATCATCAAGCAAAAAAAAAAAAGTTTAAAACTTGTTATTTTCCTTTTATACCATTTCAGAGTGAGAATTTTATCCCATTACATTAATTTATAGATGCAACTACTTACTTCCCCAATATTGTTATATCAACAAATACTGAGCTTCCAGACTTCAGTGGTACTAGAGGGAAATACAAATTCAGGTAATAAAAGGAACCATAGCCAAATTGAACTGTCAATCAAAAAGAGCAACCAGTGAAGTTTCAGTTTTACTCTCAATAAAAACATCTTTCAAAAACTTACATTTATACCTTTAATACTTATTGAAAGTTCATGTTCCAGTGTGGTTTATATTCTGATTTCATTACCTCATGTCTAAATCTTTACGCTGCTTTGAAATGTACAAATAATTATTGAAAGGTACAAATGCTGGCTAGGTTTGGTGGAACAATGAGTCCTTTGAGGATTTTGCATTTGGGTTTTTTTGTTTAAAAACAATGATTAGGGGCACCTGAGTGCCTCAGTCAGTTAAGTGTCTGCCTTCAGCTCAGGTCATGACCCTCAGGTCCTGGGATTGAGCCCCTTGTCAGGCTCCCTGCTCAGCAGGGAGTCTGCCTCCCCTCTCTCTACTGGTCACCCCCACTAATGTATGCTCACTTACTCTCTCACTCTCTCTGTCATATAAATTTTAAAAATCTTTAAAAAATAAAAACAATGATTAGCAGTTTAATGGCCATCCCAATACAGCATGGAATATATTTATGCAATGACAGTAGCTAAAATAAAGTAGATATTTAATATATACATGAAGAAATTTACACTCTGAATATCTACCAAAATGCTTATAGAAATCATAATTACTTCCTTATTTCTCAGGGTAGTTTAGCAGTAAAAGAAAAGTTAGTAACAATTTCCAAGAGAGGAAAACCTGGACACAAAGCAAAGTTGTAAAACTTGCCAAAGATATTGAGATATGAAGAAAAAGAAGAAGACAACACAAAGCTTAGTAAGCTTCTATTTTCTCCTAGGGTCTAGGGGTGGGGTGGGCTCCAAAATATAAAGAAATGAAAGCAGTCTTCAGGGTGATTGTTACTCTGAAGGGGAAGCAGGCATCTAAATAGACATTTAGAATACAATATTACAAGTGAAAACAGGTAATGACAAAAATCTGAGAACAGTGCCGGAGAGTTGTAAAGGAAATCGAGTTGGAAAAGGTAATGCATTTAAAAATGAAAAACTATAAGAATTAAAAATTTTTGTAAAATTTGAAGGAATGGATAGATAACCTGATAATATTGAATCTAGGTGAAGGTGGTTATAAAGGGTGTAAAATTATGAGCTAATTGTTAAACCGTAATATAATTTAACTCAGTAAAATCTTTTCAATTTTGCTGCATGTTTGAAAAGTCTTATAATTCAAATGTTGGATAAAAATAATAGTTGTTTAAAAACCCAAATAAGGTAGTATAAAGAGGCCAACATTTTCTTTTCTTTCTTTTTTTTTTTTTCTTAAAGACTTTATTTATTCATGGGAGACAGAGACAGAGACAGAGACTGAAGCAGGCTCCATGCAGGGAACCAGATGTGGGACTCCAGGATCACGCCCTGAGCCCAAGGCAGATGCCCAACTGCTGAGCCACCCAGGCATCCCAACATTTTATTTTTGCGTGTGAATGTAGGTTCTTAATAAATAGAAAGAAAGGAACAAGGTAGAAAAGAGCTTTCCAGTTCACTGTGGGAAAGGAAGGTTGTCACTTAAGAAAAAACAGAATTCCTCACTGTGGTATCATTAACATATTTGTCATGAGACCCAAGGGAGTAAAAGTGCATCCATTAAGGAAAATGTAGCAACCATTAGGGTGGTTAACCTATAAACACATACCAAAATACAGGTGTAGGATTACCTCAAATACTAGGGATCTCGACTATACAATGGAATTATAGCAGATATTGGGCTCTGTTTCTTGCATAATATAAACTATATGTTGTAATTTTGCAGTAATACCAAATCTAAAATAGAAACATTGTATATCAATGAAGTTAATTCATGCCAGAAATATCACTAATCTTTTAAGTCTTAAAATCTAGTTATTAATTTTAAGACCTAATATAAGAGAATTGGCTTTAATGAGCATTTCTTGATACAGTTAAGTGGATGAATATTTATGTTTATTAGGATTAAAAATGACCTTTCAGGGGATCCCTGGGTGGCTCAGCGGTTTAGCACCTGCCTTAGGCCCAGGGCATGATCCTGGAGTCCCAGGATCAAGTCCCACATCGGGCTCCCTGCATGGAGCCTGTTTCTCCCTCTGCCTGTGTCTCTGCCTCTCTCTCTCTCTCTCTCTCTCTCTCTCTCTCATGAATAAATAAATAAAATCTTTTTTAAAAAATTAAAAAAATGACCTTTCATCAGTTTATATTATGTTGAATAATATGTACAACTAGTTTCAGTTAAGGTTTGAGTGCTCTGATCATTTTAATCTATTGCTAGATCAGCAGTGGTGCTGAATATTATGGCTAAGGTCTTGCCTTGTATGCTTAGGTGAGGGGGGAGGTGTGGAGATAAAAGAAATTCCAAAGGTATTTTTATATGTTAAAGGAAACTTCTAGGATCCTGGGCTATTGTTAAGCTAAGGTTGCCTTTTGCCCTTGGCAAAGTATTAACATCAAGGCAGTTGAGTTCCTAGAGGAAGGTCACTCTGCCCATTGCAAGTACTTGTCAACAGGCTGTAAGTTGTAAGGAAATTTAATTGATATATATCCTTTATGCCCCACATCAATGGACAAGTATTAATGTTTAAATAAACTTCTTGATAATTTAGGAGCTAGATTTAATTCCCTAATTCAAAAATTGATGTTGACTACATGCGACAAAAAGTCCTTCCAAAAAAAAAAGCTTCATATTGCCTTGTTGTATAGATACGAAATTCTCTAGGAAATCAAAGGTATATCAATTGAACCATGACTTCCATTATAAAGTAACAATATATTCTAGTGGAGGAAATGTTGCCTATGTTATAATAAAATGTGGTAACTTAATTATTTTCAAGGAGAAAATAATTTTCTAATGTTAAACTGTAATATAATTTAACTCAAAAAATATTAATGCCACTTTCACTGCATAAGAAACTTTGTGTCCTTGGTGAGTTATTGAAAGAAGATTAAAATAGACCCTATATTTAGTCTAACCCTTTAAATATTTTTTATGGTTTACCTTAAGAGATTCTCTTCTAAAATCTTACCTTAGATTTCTACCTTTAACATAATAAGGTGTTTAGGTTGTATAATATGTCCTTGTTTAGAGGTAGTTTACAGGTAGTCAAAATACATTATACTAACTAAATTCTTTTCAGTCAGTCTTTTAAGGAGATTTAAGATTATTTTGAGTTTATATTTCTAAATATCTTACATTTTAGTAAGACATTAGTCATTCAAATGTTGTCACATTCATATTATCACTTATCCTTAAATGAAATCAGCCTTGTGAAATCATCAATTTTGTTGTCATTGCTGTTGTTAATTTAACAAATGAAAATACCAAGACTTAAGGGTAGAAATTGAAGATAGTGAATTGGAACTGGGCCCAAGTCTTTTGGTGTTTTCCCATATATCATATCTTGAGGAGTTACAGTCTTGGTGCTTATTTCAGTATATTGTTAGAGTTGAAGTAGGAAAAGTTATCAAAGAAGGGATGCTTCAACAATTGTATTATATAGAGGATATAGATAAAACTGATGCCAAATTGTAGAAGCTATTATAAGTTTGTCTTGTGTTAAAAATCACAATTCAGCTGAGTGGGTTTGAAGATCTAATTGTCTTTATTAAACAAGTCATGAATCGGGTCACATCCCATATAGCAAGTACGGGGGGAACCCCAAGGAGTTGTACAAAATGGAAGGTTTTTATAAGAAGGAGACTGAGCAGGAAAGTTATTAGCAAAATGAAAAGACTGTTCCCTTAGAGGGAAGAGCAGAGTGTCTTATAACAGACTATCTCATCTTACTTTGGGAATGGAGAGGGCCCTGGTGGCAGACTTGGTGGCACCCATTAGAAATTTCTTGATGACCAATTAAGTCTACATTTCTGGGGGAGGTTGAAACTGCAGTTGGGTTTATTATAAAGCCCTGGTTTGGGGACTCAACTTAAGTGGTGCCATTCTGGGCCTCTGGTTTTCTTTTTAACATTTGCTTGAGATCAAATGAAATAGTTTTACAGTGTTAATCTAAGATTTTTTTAAATAGATGGAATTGCGCAAATAGGGAACTGCCTTTTTCTTTCTTTTCTATATTCCTTTCTCCTCCTTCCCTTTCTTCTGTTTTAACTTAGATGGTCTAGTGTCTAAATGGCAATTAATATTCTGAGGGTATTGACAGGTTATTTAGACTTGACATTCTTCCCAAGTTGCTGACAGAAATATGTTGCTGAGTTTGCTCTTCTGAACAATGAAAGGTGAGTGTAGGGGAAGTTGCATAATTGATGATAGTAGTAAAGAATTTTAAAGTAAGCTTTGACTTACGTTTAATAATTTGCTCTGAGGGCATGAAATGTCTTTTTATAATGCTTAAATTTGATTTTTTATTAGCTTGAATTTTATGACTTGGGAAAATTAAGTAACGATGTTTTGTAGACTGACTCGAACTTGATAATGCTAGCATTTTTCTTTGTCTGCAGTTAAGATTTAAGAAATGGTTGTAATACCAGAGCAGATTTTATACTTTAACTATAAGCCCTTGTTTTTCCCAGAAATACTCCAAATTATTTATCAAGGATGTGGACAATCAGGGCACCTGGCTGACTCAGTTGGTAGAGCATGCAACTCTTGATCTTGGGGTTGTGAGTTTGAACCCCATGTTGGGTATAGAGATTACTTTTTAAAAAGGAACAAGAAAAATATATGGGCTATTTTTAAAAAGATTTATACATCTATTTTAGAGAGAGAGGAAGAGCATGAGTAAGGGGAGGGGCAGAGGAGAGGGAGAGAAATTCTCAAGCAGGCTCCCCACTGAGCATGGAGCCCAATGCTGGGCTTGATCCCAGGACCCTGAGATCATGACCTGAGCTGAAATCAAGAGTCTGATGCTCAACCACCTGAGGCACCCAGGTGCCCGTGGACTCTTTTGTACCAAAAGTATAAACTTGTTTTTTCAAGGAATCAGACACCAAATCACCTTGTTCATTTGGCATTGATATTACTAGAGATTTTACTCTTATGATTTCTGCACATTTGAATATTTGCTTTCTTAACCTTAATCTTCATGTTTGCCTATGAAATTTAAATGTGTGAATAAATACATGCCATTTGCCTGAATGTTTTCCTTTTTTTTTTTAAGATTTTATTTATTTATTCATTCATTAGAGACACGGACTGAGAGAAAGAGGCAGAGGCATAGGCAGAGGGAGAAGCAGGCTCCTTGTAGGAAGCCCAATGAGGGATTCAATCCTGGATCCCAGGATCACAACCTGAGCCGAAGGCAGGTGCCCAACCACTGAGCCACCCAGGCGTCCCATGTTTTCCTTTTTTTTAACTTGAGATTTTTTAACTTCAAGCATCAGATAAGAATTTATTAAAAGCTTTCTATCTTCTTGTGTTTTGTTAAGAATATACAATTAAGGGTTGCCTGGGTAGCTCAGTTAGTTAAGCATCTGCCTTTGGCTCAAGTCAGGATCCAAGGTCCTGGGACTGAGCCCCAGAGCCAGCTTCCTGCTCAGTGGGGAGCCTGCTTTGCCCTCTCCTGCTCCCCCTGCTCATGCTGTCTTGCTCACTCGCTCTTAATCTCAAATAAATAAAATCTTAAAAAAAAAAAAAAGAATATAAACTAACAGTGAAATATATTGAATCTGGGGGAGTAATGGAAGACAGTTTAGAATAACTGCTTCTTTGCTCTCCAGCATGTACATTTCTCTCCTTCATTTTGTCTTGTTTGGGTTTTGTTGGTTTGTTGTTATTGTTGCTCCGTTTCAAAAAAAAAAAAAATGACAAGAGCAAAATCATTTCTGTTTCTACTGGTCTATTAGACTCTATGGTATTAGAAGGTTTAAAGAAAGGAAAGGACCTATATGTGTGTTAGTGAACATTTAATAAGTAATATTTTATAATTACCAGTATCATTATAGAAGTGACTGGGAAGGACTTTGGGAAAGTGATTTATCTCAAACTACAGAGGTAGCATTCTACAGCAAGGGTCAACAAACATTTTCTTGAAGGCCCAAGGGTAAATATTTTACACTTTCTGGGCCATATAGTCTCTGTTGTAACTACTCAACACTGCTACAGTTACTCAGTTACTCAGCCATTGTAGTGAGAAAGTAAATGACTGATGACTTACTCTAGACAGGAAGTAAATAAATGGGTTTGGTTGTGTTCCATACAACTTTATTTACAAAAGCAGTTGTTTTGCCTGCCAACCTATGTTCTATGGCATCCTAACAAATAATACTCATAAACAACCATGTGTTTAAGCAATTCTTTGCCCCACAAAAACATTTTTTACTTTTAAGGATACCTTGTAAAATCACAGATTTTAAATCCTATTTTAAAATGGTCTAGTAGATGTGTGTAGAAATAATTTCAGGTAATGCAATATGCTGGTTGGAATTTCCTTTAAGTTATTCTACAGGTAAAAAACTAAGTGGATATAGATGAAACAAATTTGATAAAATGTTGGTAAATATAGGAGTAGGTGATGGTACCTGGAAGATCACCCGGTGCTCTTTACTTCATCACACTGTGCTCTTTACTTCTTTGTATGTTTTGAAATGTTCACATTAGAGAGTTACTATTTAAATAAGTAATGGCCTGATAAAGGCAGCACTTTTCCCCTTCTCTTGAAATAACCTTAAAATAAGAAAGTGAATAAGAAAATAAGCTCCATCTTCAGCACAGCCAGAGAGATCCTAAAGCTTGATATATGAAGAAATGCTTCCAGATCCAGTGAAGGTCAAATAGGTGTGTGTGAGAAGATTCTGAGAGACGTTATGTATGGCTCCAGAGCCCCAAAAGCTGAGAGCTCAGTTCTCCAAAAGAAGTAGCTGACCTCAGTCTTCTCCAACGCAACATTCAATACTAGCACTTTACCTAATACTTTCCTCAAATATTTATTTAGGAATTGTATGCCAATCCAAATAATCTTTCAGTATAAAGGCAAGGATTTTCTAACATGCCAAATTCCAGAGAAATTTTATTCTGATGAGTCCTACTTCTATAGGATGGAGTTCAGACCCCAACATGTGAAAGGAGAAACTATAGTTAACACAGTGGTTAAGTGAGCATCAAGTCCATTGGATCCATAAAATTAAGACTAGAATAAATATGTAGATTAGATTAGGATTTTGTTTTTTTGTTTTTGTTTTAGATTTTATTTATTTATTCATTTATTTATTTATTTAGAGAGAGGCAGAGACATAGACAGAGGGAGAAATAGGTTCCCAGTAGGGAGCCTGATGGGGGACTCAATCCCAGGATCAGGACCTGAGCCAAAAGGCAGATGCTCTACCACTGAGCCACCCAGGTGCCCCTACATAGGGTTTTATAGAGCAAATATGAATGTTTAAAACCTTGACAAGGCAGTATTGATATAACTAACAAAAGTTGGAAAAGTGAGGACAAAAGTGACATAAAGTGGTATAAACCTTATGATGTGTAACACACTAACAAAAGATGTTTAAAATCAATAAATCCAGTAAAAGAGGGTGTGAGTGATGATAATACATGATATAGATGATGATAGATAAATAGGTAATAGATAATTAGATGATAAATAGGTAAGCACTAAGAAATAATATAAACTAAACTGTATAGTAGTGGGGCGGAAAAAAAGAGGCATAATTCAGGGCACCTGAGTGGCTCAGTTAATTAAGCATCCAACTTTTGATTTTGGCTCAGGTTATGTTCTCAGGGTCATTAGATCAAGCCCCACATCAGGCTTCATGTTCAGTGAGGAGTCTGCTTGGGATTCTCTCTCTTCCACTCCCTCTCCCCCTCTCCCCACTCATGCTCATTCTCTCTCTAAAATAAATAAATAAAATCTTTTTTTTTTTTTAGGGCATAGTTAAATTCATCACTGCTCACAACAGAGGTGGGAAATATATAAATATATATATCAGCAGTACCAATTGTTAGGGTTGACATTTAAAAAATTTTTTGAATTTAAATTCAATTTAGTTACCACATAGTGTATTATTAGTTTCAGGAGTAGAATTTAGTGATTCATCAGTTGCACATAACAACAAGTGCTCTCCTTAATGCCCATCACCCAATTACCCCATCCCCCCCACCTACTTCCCTTTTAGCTCAGGGGTTTCCCTTAACTATAGGAAACTCTCAGATGGTTTCCTTTAGTTAAGAGTCTCTTGTGGTTTGTCTCCCTCTCTGTTTTTATCTTATTTGATTTTTCCTTCCTTTCCCTTATGTTCATCTGTTTTGTTTCTTAAATTCCACATATGAATGAAATCATATGGTGTTTTTCTCTGACTTATTTTGCTTAGCATAATACCCTCTAGTTCTGTTTATGTCATTGCAAATGACAAGATTTCATTCTTTTTGATAGCTGAGTAAATACCACATCTTGTTATGTTTTGTTTTGTTTTTTTCTTTACGATTTTTATTTGAGAGAGAGCATGACCAAGCATGAATGGGGCAGGGGCAGAGGGCAAAGCAGACTCCTTGCTGAGTGGGACGCTTGATGTGGAGCTCCATCCCAGGACCTTTAGATCATGACCTAAGCCAAAGTCAGACGCTAATGACTCAACCACCCAGGCGCCTCAGTATACCACATCTTCATCCATTCATCTGTTAATGGACATCTGGGCTCTTTACATAGTTTGGCTATTGTGGACATTGCTGCTATAAACATCAAGGTGCATGTGCCCCTTCCAATCACTATGTTTGTATCTTTTGGATAAATACCTAGTAGTGCAATTGGTGGGTCATAGGGTAGTTCTGTTTTTAACTGAGGAACCTCCATTCTGTTTTCCAGAGTGGCTGCACCAGCTTGCAATTCCACTAATACTGTATGAGGGTTCCCCTTTCCCATATCCTTGCCAACATCTGTCGTTTCCTGAGTTGCTAATTTTAGCCATTCTGACTGGTGTGAAGTGATATCTCATTGTGGTCTTGATTTGTATTTCCCTGATGCTGATGTTGAGCATTTTTTCATGTGTCTGTTGGCCATTTGTATGTCCTCTTTGGAGGAATGTCTGTTCATGTCTTCTGCCCATTTCTTGACTATATTTTTTGTTTTCTGAGTTTTGAGTTTAATAAGTTCTTTATAGATTTTGGATACTAGCCCTTTATCTGATATGTCATTTGCAAGTATCTTCTATTCTATAGGTTGCCTTTTAGTTTTACGGATTATTTATTTCCTGTGCAAAAGCTTTTTATCCTGATGAAATTCCAATAGCTCATTTTCTTTTGTTTCTCTTGCTTTTGGAGAGTGTCCAGCAAGATGTTGCTATGACTAATGTCACAGCGGTTACTTCCTGTGTTCTCCTCTAGGATTTTGATGGATTCCTATCTCACATTTAAGTCTTTCATCCATTTTGAGGGTTTGTGTGTGTGTGTGTGGTATAAGAAATTGGTCCAGTTTCATTCTTTTGCATGTGACTGTCCAAGTTTCTCAACACCATTTGTTGAAGAGACTCTTTTCTCCATTGGATATTCTTTCCTGTTTTGTCAAAGATCATTTGACCACAGAGTTGAGAGTCCATTTCTTGTTTCTTTATTCTGTTCCATTGATCTATGTGTCTGGTTTTGTGCCAGTACTATACTGTCTTGATGATTACAGCTTTGTAATGCAGCTTGAATAATCCAGAATTTGATGCCTCCAGCTTTGATTTTCTTTTGCAACATAAGTTTGGCTATTTAGGGTCTTTTCTGGTTCCATACAAATTTTAGGATTGTTTGTTCTAGCTCCATGAAAAATACTATTAGTATTTTGATAGCGATTCTGTTGAATTTGTACATTGCTTTGGGCACCTAAGTATCTTAGGATTTTTGGTGCAATTGTAAATGACATTGATTCCTGATTTCTCTTTCTGCTACTTCATTGTTAGTGTATAGAAATGCAGCTAACTTCTGTGCAATGATTTTATATCTTGGGACTTTGCTGAATTCCTGTATCACTTCTAGCAATTTTTTGGTAGAACCTTGAGTTTTCTACATAGGGTATCATGTTGTCCATAAAGAGTGAAAGTTTGACTGCTCCTTTGCCAATTTGGATGCCTTTCATTCCTTATTGTTGTCTGATTGCTGAGGCTATGACTTCTAGTACTATATTGAACAACAGTGGTGATAGTAAACATCCCTGTCATATTCCTGATCTTAGAGGAAAAGCTCTCAGCTTTTCCCTGCTGAGGATGATATTCACTGTGGATCTTTCATATATATGGCTCTTATGATGTTGAGGTATGTTCCTTTTATCCCTACATGTGGTGGTTTTTATCAAGAAAGGATACTGTATGTTGTCAAGCCCCTTTTCTGCATCTATTGAGAGGATTATATGGTTCTTGTCCTTTCTTTTATTAATGTGGTGTATCACATTGATTGATTTGTGGATATTGGACCACCTCTGCAGCCCAGGAATGAATCCCACTTAGTCATGGTGAATAATCCTTTTAATGTAGTGTTGGATCCTATTGGCTCTATCTTGGTGAGAATTTTGGCATCCATGTTCATCAGGGATATTAGTCTGTAATTCTCCTTTTTGGTGGGGCCTTTGTCTGGTTTTGGGATATGGTAATGCTGGCCTCATAGAATGAGTTTGATAGTTTTCCTTCCATTTCTATTTTTTTAAACAGTTTCAGAAGAATAGTTATTAATTCTTCTTTAAATGTCTGGTAGAATTCCCCTGCAAGACTAGCTGGCTCTGGACTCTTGTTTGTTGGGAGATTTTTGATGACTGCTTCAATTTCCTTGCTGGTTATATGTCTCTTCAGCTTTTCTATTTCTTCCTGTTTCAGTTGTGGTAGTCTATATATTTCTAGGAATGCATCTATATCTTCCAGGTTGTATAATTTGTTTGTATACAGTTGCTCATAATATATTCTTATAATTATTTGTATTTCTTCAGTGTTGGTTGTGATCTCTCCTCTCCATTCGTGATTTTATTAATTTAGTCCTTTCTCTTTTAAGTCTAGCTAGGGGTTTATTAATCTTATTCTTTCAAAGAACCAGCTCCTTGTTTCATTGATGTGTTCAACTGTGTTTTTCATTTTATTGATTTCTTCTCTAATCTTTATTATTTCTCTTCTCCTGCTGAGTTTAGGCTTTATTTGCTATTCTTTCTCCAACTCCTTTTGGTATAAGGTTAGGTTGTGTGTTTTTCCTGCTTATTGAGGAAGAACTGTCTATACTGCTATATACTTCCCTCGTAGGACCATCTTTGTTTCATTCCAAAAGTTTTGAATTGTTGTGTTTTCATTTTCATTTGCTTCCATGTATTTTAAAAAATTCTTTAATTTCCTGTTTGACCCATTTATTCTTTTGTAGGATGTTCTTTAAACTCCATGTATTTGTGGTCCTTCCAAATTTCTTCTTGTGTTGACTTCAAGTTTCATAGCATTGTGGTCTGAAAATATGGATGGTATGATCATAATCTTTTTGTACTAGTTGGGATCTGATTTGTGACCCACTATGTGATCTCTTCTGGAGAATGTGCCATGTGCACTTGAGAAGAATGTGTATTCTGCTGCATTAGGATGATATGCTCTGAATATACCTGTGAAGTCCATCTGGTTCAGTATGTCATTCAAAGTCTGTTTCCTTGTTGATCTTCAGCTTAGATTATTTGTCCATTGCAGTGAGTAGGGTATTAAAGTCCCTACTATCATTGTATTATCATCAATGGGTTTCTTTATTTTTGTTATTAATTGGTTTACATATTTGGCTGCTCCCATGTCAGGGGCATAAATATTTACAATTGTTAGATCTTCTTGTCGGATAGACCTGTTTATTATGATGCAGTGTCCTTATCTCTTATTACAGTTTTTAGTTTAAAATCTAGTTTGTCTGATATAAGGATGGCTACTCCAGCATTCTTTTGATGTCCATTAGCATGCATGATAAATGATTTTCTACCCCCTCACTTTCAATCTAGAGGTGTCTCTGTGTCTAAATGAGTCTCTGATAAGCAACATATAGTGAGTCTTGTTTTTTAATCCATTCTGATACCTTATGTCTTTTGATTGGAACATTTTTTTTATAATTCTTTTTTTTTAAATTTTTATTTATTTATGATAGTCACAGAGAGAGAGAGAGAGAGAGAGGCAGAGACAGAAGCAGGCAGAGGGAGAAGCAGGCTCCATGCACCGGGAGCCTGACGTGGGATTCGATCCCGGGTCTCCAGGATCGCGCCCTGGGCCAAAGGCAGGCGCCAAACTGCTGTGCCACCCAGGGATCCCCCTTGATTGGAACATTTAAGTCCACTTACATTCAGAGTAATAATTGAAGGATATGTATTTAGTGGCATTGTATTACCAGTAAAGTAGCTGTTCTTGTAGATTGTCTCTGTTTCTTTCTGGTCTTTGTTACTTTTGGGCTCTCTCTGTACCTTTAATATTTCTTGCAGGACTGATTTAGTGCTCACAAATTCCTTCAGTATTTGTTTATCCTGGAAACTCTTTCTCTCTCTTTATATTCTAAATGAAAGCCTTGCTCTATAAAGTATTCTTGGCTGTATACTTTACCCATTTATCACATTAAATATATCATGCCAGTCCTTTCTGGCCTGCCAGGTCTCTTTGTAAAGGTCTGCTGCTAGCTTTATGTGTCTAACCTTGTGGGTTATGTGTCTAACCTGTTGTCCCAAACTGCTTTCAAGATTTTATCTTTGTAATTTGTAAGCTTCACTATCATATATGTCGAGATGTTGACCTATTTTTGTTGATTTTGAGGGGAGTTCTCTGGACCTCTTGGACTTAAATGTCCGTTTCCTTTCCCAAATTAGGGACGTTGTCAGCTATAATTTGTTCAAATAAACCTTCTGCCTCTTTTCCTGCTCCTCATCTTCTGGGACTCTTATAATTCATATATTATTTTACTTTATGGAATCTCTGAATTCCCTAAGTCTGCCTTCATGATCTAGTAGTTTTCTTTCCCTCTTCTTTTTACCATCCTTATTTTCCATCATCTTATCTTCTATATCAATGATTCACTCTTCTGTTTTGTTCATCCTTTTTTTTATGGCCTCCATCTTGGACTGCATCTTGATAATAGCATTTTTAATTTTGACTTAACTAGATTTTAGTTTTCTTTACTCTAGAGTAAGGGATTCTCTAGTGTCTTCTATGCTTTTTTTCAAGCCCAGCTAGTGTCTTTATAATCATTGTTTTAAATTCTAGTTGAGACATATTACTTGTATCCATATTGATTAAATCCCTGGCAGTGAGTACTACCACCAGATTCCAGCTCCAGACTCCACTAGGTTTTTCTTTTGGAGTGAGTTTCTCCATCTCGTCATTTTTGTCCAGGAAAGAAAAGCAGAAAGAAACAGAAAAAAAAAAAAAAAGAAGAAGAATAACAACCACAACAACAGAAAACAAAACAAGATCCTGAGTATGTTTTGATCTGCTTGTTAAAAGAAACTAGATCCCCAAATAAGAAAGAAAAACATATATATGTGAATATATAAATGTGAGTATAAATACATATATATGTGTATTAATATACAATGAAAGGAAGCAAAAAATATATAAAATACATATAAAAATCTAAAAAGAATTGAAAAAATAAGAAAATAACTGAAAATATAATATTAAAAGACTAAAAAATAAAAATACAAAGAATAGTATATATTGTTTTCCCCAAGAGCTGAAGTTTTGTAGACTTCTATGATAAATAAACTTGGTGCAAGTGAGTTGTTCATCGTGGTCTTCTGGGGGAGGAGTCTATTGCGCTGATTGTCAGGTGGACTACCTCTGGTGAAGTGCCTCCAGTATTCAGAGGGGCCAGGGCACAGTATAAGAGCTCCAGACTCCACTAGGTGGCACTGTTTTGCTCCCTGAAGGCTTTCAGCACTAACGGGCTGGATGAACATGGTTGCACCCTGCTCCCTAGCCCCAGAGGTGAAAATTCACACCCCTCCTCCTCAGTGAACCCTCACAAAAAAGCAATCAATCACTCTTGTCTCCCTGGTTTCCATCAGAATTCTGTCCACCCATCTTATGACCAAGCTTTTTTATCTCCGGCATATGACTGAGTTTCAAAACTCCCAAATTTTAGGACTCCCATAGCAGATTCACGCTTTCCTCTTGGGGAGGGGATCTTGCCAGGCTTTTGCCTTTTGCTGGATCCTGTCCAGGAAAGCAGTTGCACAATCATCCAGTTGTTGCAGTTTATGGCAATACAGAATAGAAAGCCTGCACCTAGACTCACTGTTTTCAGCCAGCTTCTCTGCTCCTGTGCCTGGAAACTCTGCCCCCCACTGCCCCCTGTTGTTCTTGCCATCCCAGGGATCCTGAGACCATCCTGTCACATCTGGGTTTTCATTCCACTTTGCCACCTGGGCACCTTTAAGCCAGGGATGTCCCCCACTGTAGCAGACTTCTAGAAGTTCCGAATTTGCTCTCCGCTTCTTATAATACTTTACAGTAGCTTCCTTAAGCAGGCTCCCACCCCTTCATCATATCCTTAGGTATATCAGATTCAAGTCTCTGTATCTCCTACCTCCTAAACTGTGATTTCTTTTCTACCTGTAGACTTGCAGCATTTATTTTTTCAGATTTCTGATTGATTTTTCAGGTATTCAGAATGATTTGATAACTATGTAGTTGTATTCGAGAGAGGAGACCAACTTTGGGTCCCCCAAGTACTCTGCCATCTTAATTTCTGGGACTGACATTTTAAATTGGGTAGCCAGAGTAGGCCTCCCTCAGAAAGTGAAATTTGAGCAAAGTGAGGGAAGCCTGATAGTTACCTGGAGAAATAATACTTCTAAGCAAAAGTAACTATTGCTGAAGTCTTGAAGCAAGAGCATAACTGGTGTATACAAGAAACAGGAAAGAGTCTAGAGGGGCTTAAGCAGAATAATTGAGAAAGGGGTAGGAGATGAAGACTGAGAGATAATAGGATATCTGATAGTACTGGATCTTAAAAGCACCTAAAAGAACTTAGACTTTTACTCTGAAATCAATAAACCAAAGTAAACTTTCCATATTATCAGAAGAAATGAATGCATAACTAAAATAAAGCAAGCCTGAACTATTTAGTAAATTATTTTTAAGAAGAAAGAGCAATAATAAAAGAAAGCATAAAATTTTTATAACATATTTGATGACTGAAAGATAAAATATGTTATATTAATAAGTGTAAATAGGCTGAACTTTCCCATTAAACGGTTCCCAGATTAGATCACAAAAAAAATTATTTAGAGTCATTTTTGAAAAAAACTCTGAAAGAATAACAAAATGAGAGGGCAGGTAAAGATACAATAGACATATACAAACCAAAAAAAACCCCACAGGGGTCATGATCTTAATATCAGACAAGATTGGTACAGTTAGTACAAGAAGCATTACATTAGGGAAAAGGACATACAAGATCTGTGTGAAGAAGACCTTAAAATGCTTCTCAGTGACACAAATATAGACTTAAAAGGAAAGGCCTACAAGGTTATTGGGTATGAAGACTCTAAATCATATGGAAGTCAGTTTCCCTTACGTTAATCCATGGAGTTAATATGATCAAAAACAAAACAAAAAACTAGTCAGCATTATGGAGCAGTTTTCTACAAAGAATACATGTTATTTAAATAATCAAAAAGTTATTTATCACTTACACACACATTTGTTGCTCTCACCTGACCCTGAATATATCTTTTTGTGTCTTCTAGGTGCACCAGAGGCTCTCTTTCTGGCAGAATTTGGGAGTTGTTTATTGCAGTACTGTTGTGCCCTCTGATGGTAAGTTTTGGCAAATCCATTTTTTATGTCTCATTTTTTTTCCTTAACTAAATATTTCTCATTCTGTAGCATATAAACTTAAAAATCATACTCCTTCGCTTGAGATGGACTTAGAGTCAGACAGAGAAGCTGAGGGAGTGTGGTGCTAAAGAAGAGAAAATTCAAATGAAAATACAGTGAATTTAGAGGAGAAATCAGAAAGAAAAACTAATAGACCCATCAGGTTTTCGTAGAACATAGAATATTGTTATCTCATCTTTCCATTTATGTTTTAAAAATGGGGACATAGGTAATGTAAAGATCACAGAAGCACTGTTTTTGGTATTTCCTAACCATTGGGTCTTCATATTATGGATCATGATCAAACTCTCCAGCCCCTTTGTATCATCAGCACCTAGACAGAAGCATTTCAAAATCTGAGACCTCCTGCCCTGATCGTTTTTTTCTTCCCTTAGACTGAGGGCTGTAATACTCTTCTTTGATGTGAGAAAGAATGAACAGATGCTTGGGAACCATACAGTCCTTTGATGTCCATGATGCTGCAAACTGGCAATAGGATAGAGGTGGTAGTGGTTATTACAGTAGTGGGAAATATGTTCACAGTTCTTACTGTCATTTTTCTTACCCAGTATTACACATCTACAGTTTAGATTGTTTGCTTTGGTTTGAATGTTACATATATTTCCTCTGTATCAAGTTTAGTTTGATAGAATTCTAATTCCAACTTTATAAACATTAATTTATGGGCAAAGCAACCATCAGGAGAACATCTAGCAAACTTATAGACACCAAAAGTGAAGAAGCCTCAGAGGAATTTTGAAACTCCTAGAATCCCCTGTTACTCATCAAAATAAATACTTGCAGTGTTATCAGAATCCTCCCCTCACCCAAAGCTATTTAAACTTAATGCAGTTGCTGTTACCCTGTATGGAAATATTTCAATAGGGTGACAATGGTACAGTTATATTGGAGTATCTGGATTATTCTGAGACATAAATGCTAGTAGATTGCCCCTGTATTGCATAAGGGGTTGAAAAGATACATACTTTAAAAAAAAAAAAAGCATGGCTCCCTAAATTCCTACCAATGCTATTGCCCTTCTCAAGAAAACCAACTCATATTAGTTATCAAGAAATAGAAGCACATAATTTTTAATGCAACTCATGGTCTTTACTGTCCCCAAATTATACATTTTTCTTATTTTTACTTCTAAACTAATTTTACCTTAGGTCTGTATAGCCTATGAGAAAACTCTGCCTAATACACAGCTACTTGAATAGAATTAGCCACCAGTAGTAAACATCTCTACCATTATTCATTGCTTTTAGTTGAGGCTGCTGGATCATACTCTTTATCAAATGAGGACCCCCATTTTTTAAAAGTACAAAATCTAAAATACCACCTTACATTTATATGCATAGTGTGTGTGTATATATATATATATACATGCCTAATCTATACTACCTCTCAATAATTGCTTATTGTGCTGTTTGATACATCTTCTAATCATGACTATAATAGCTGATATAAAAGGTATATATTATCTTAAGTGTTTAACCTTCTTACCAAAGCAGCTTAAAAATTCTTTATTTTTCTTATGTCAGAAATACTTTCAAAGATCTGGTGAAAGTTCTAGACTCTGTCTTTAAAGAAAAGTTATTTACATATATAGGAAATTTTACACATAATTTCTTAGTGATACAAACTCCCCCAAACCAGCCCACGGACTCCCTAGTCCCATGGCTGTCAACTGGAGAACCACTTTGGATACATGGTGCACAGACACACATGTACATACCCACACCCATGCCCGTGTTCCCTTTCAGGAGAGGCATTATGCTTAGAGATGAAGTAAGAGATAGGTTTGGAGTCAAGAAGACCTGAGTGTACTCAGGTCAATTTCACCATTTAACCACCTTATAACCTTAGGAAGATAATTAACTTCTCACAGTCTCTTTTCTCATCTGTGAAATGGAGAAAATAGTAAAGAGAGAAAAACATACTTACCCTGCAGAAATGGTGCTTGTCCACTAGAAACACTCACTCTGTGAAGAATGCTAGTGGTAGTGTTAAATCCTGCTAATCTAAAAAATGTGGCTTGAGGCGTCTCATTTTAATCTCCCTGTGCCCCTGACCCCCTGACCCTCAAGTATAAAATAAATAACAGCACAGTCTTGATGATTGCATTGTTTATACCTACTTACGATGTTCAGAGCCTTCAGGGGGTTCCCTTTCATGTTAATGAAAGTTAAGGATGAGAATAATTCTGCTACAGACAGGTTGAATGTATAATTGATCATCCAGCTCAGGATACTTTTGAGGATGAAAAACGGACAACAGAGTTTTCCTAACAATTTTTAATAGTATAAGCCAGGACGCGTCTTCACCTTAGCAATTGGGAAAGTAACAAAGGTGATCTAGGATAAGAACAAGGAAAATAAGCCTTTTCTAGCTGTCTTTCTCTATCCAGAACGTAATGCTGCTGAATTAACCCTGTAATGCTGCTGTGTTGAGAATTGTGGTAGACAGTTGTGTTTATTTTGTACTTAACAAAAGGTACAAGATTTCCTTACAAGAATTGTTTGAGGGCAAATCATGTTAGTAATGAAGGGTCATTCAAAATTCCTGTTTAAGAATAATCATCTGTTTAATCAGCCGAAATATAGATAACATAGAAATTCTTAACCTAAGGTCTGTGAGTGGTTTGGAGAACTAAATATGTGCCCCAACTTTTTTTTGGTCCTGTTACCTTTTTTTAAAGCCTTATTGAGATAAATTTTACATACTATGAAATTCACCTATCGTGTCAAAGCATCATAACTTAAGATTACTTCCTTCACCCCCAAAAAGTTTCCTTGTTCCTGTTTTGCAGTCATTCCCTTCTCCCACCTTATGCCTCAGACAGCCACTAATCTGCTTTCTGCCTCTAATAATTAAATCTTTTCCCGAAATGTCTTGTAAATCGACTCATATATAATATGCAGTCTCTTTTTACATGTCATAATGTTTTATAGTTTGTTTTACATATCAAAATGCTTTTGAGGTTTATCCATGTTGTGGTGGGTGTTGCAGTTCTTTATTTTTATTGCTGAGAAATATTCTAGTATATGGACATATCACATTTGGTTTATTCACCAATGAAAAATGTTTGGATTGTTTCCCATTTTGGACTGTTAATACTGCTGGTATCAACATTTGTTTATAAGTCTGTGTGAACATATGTTTTCATTTCTCTTGAGTAGATAGTGGAATGGCAAGATTATATGGTATATGCTTGACTTTTGAAGAAATTACAAGACTGTTCTCCAAAGTGGCTGTACTACTTTGCATTTCCACCAGCAACATACAAGTGTTCCAGTTTCCCTGCATCCTCCCCAACACTTGTCAATTGGATCAGTCTTCTTGATTATAGATACTTTAGTGAATATGTAGTATTATTTCAGTGTGGGGTATTTTTTTTAAGAATTTATTTATTTATTTGAGAGAAGGAGGGGCGAGGGAGAAGAAGCAGAGTCCCCCACTGAGCTTGGAGCCTGCCAAGAGGGCGCCATCCCAGGACTGTGGGATCATGACCTCAGCTTATTGTTTGAGTCCTCTTGTTTTATTAATGGCCACTCTTATATACATTTGGAAATTCTGTGTTTATTGTCATTGTCATGTTGAGGGCACAAACTACCCCACCACTATCTTTCATTCCAACTTTTAAGAAACTTGACAACAAAAAAGAAATGAAATCACCTAATCACCAAAGATGCTAGAACACGAAGCCTTAGTTTTTTAATGTGGCAGAGTTCTCACCAACCTAAGAATGAAGTTGGGAAAGCTGAAACAGCTTATAGTTTTCCATTTTTATTTATATATATTTTTTTAAATTTTTAAAAAATATTTTATTTATGCATGAGAGAGAGAGAGAGAAGCAGGCTCCATGCAGGGAGCCCGATGCAGGACTCAATCCTGGGACCCCAGGATCACGTCCTGGACCAAAGGCAAATGCTAAACCTCTGAGCCACCCAGGGATCCCTTCGTTTTCCATTTTTAAAATATATCTTATAGTTTGGAATTTTTGTTCTAAGTAGAAGTTTCAGTTAGGAACCATCAAAATGTGATTGAATTTGTTCGATCACAAAACCCTTTTTTGAAAAGGTTCTATAAAATTCACTTTCACATTGCCAAGAAAAGCTGCTACATGAAATTGGAAAGACCTTTAAGTTTTATGTCCTGACAGTTTTGAACCGACTTAGCTTGGAGTAGAAGCAGATTTATGTCAAATTTCAGATGATGTCATCCATTCTAGGATTGCTGTCATTTATTCCAATATTTTGAAGTTTTGAAGGAATTGAAAACTATCCCATTTCCCTTCAGAATGCACCTTGATGAAACCAGTGATTTCTTCTGGGGAGTTATTTCCTAGGGTTTGTCCGTTAATAAGCATGTTGACACAATCAAAAATAAAATCTCAAATATGTGAGATTCTCTTACAGAAATTTAAAAAGCTGTTAACATTAATGGCTGTCACCATCTTTGAAAGACTGTTAAATTTCTTTGCCAAAATAACTACCAGAAAAAAATTTTTCTTGATGCTAAGGAAGATCTTGGTACTCTGCACAGATGGTGCATCTTCCAAGCTTAGTAACATGCATATTTATATTGCCTCTGAGAAGAAAGGAGCCCCACCCATTGTAATAATACATTCGGTTTGTTTTTCTTCCTTGGCACCTACTAGAGTTGAAGGCTCTTCCAACAGCCCTAAAAGAATCCTTGCCTACCACCACAGAAGTAATCATCATGAGAAGAAGATTTTATCAATATAGAAAGTGTTCCATTGCTTGTTTAAACTTTAGACAAGAGTTTGCTTTTTAAAAGAAGAGAAAATTTAGTACAAGGAAGTGTTTACTTATAGCTTGATTTATTTAGGGATATTTGGGACTTCATGAATGAGCATGTTCGCCAATTCAGGACCTTGCAGTCATTATGATGAATTTGATAGAACAATCCTGAGTTCTTTTATCCAAGGAATAATTAGAAATAGACAACCTTGTGAATTTCTCAATTGCTGGAGGAAGTTTCTCTGGGGCTAGTCATGAATGGAAAGCTTTATCAGCTTCTCTACAAGAATTGAAAAGCCTCAGGGCTCTTGAAGATTACCTCCACTCAGAAACCTTAAAATTGAATTTTGGATTTGTAATCTTTTCACTTTTAATGCTGCCTCAAAACAGTGATATGAATTCAATTCTTTTTTTTTTTTTAATTTTTATTTACTTATGATAGTCACAGAGAGAGAGAGAGAGGCAGAGACACAGGCAGAGGGAGAAGCAGGCTCCATGCACCGGGAGCCTGATGTGGGATTCGATCCCAGGTCTCCAGGATCGCGCCCTGGGCCAAAGGCAGGTGCCAAACCGCTGCGCCACCCAGGGATCCCTGAATTCAATTCTAAGAGTCTTAGAATTTCTTAGGTTCCATACACATACCTAGCCTACCATCATCATGTGGCAAAATGAGCTGTGATTATATTTGTTACCGCATATCTTTACCAGAGTCTCAGAGTTTTCATAACTTCTTTTCATGAAAACAGAAAGGCACAACCTTTTAGATATCAAAGATGATAAACAAGTTAACTATGTTCCTAAACCAGGCCATTATGTGGCTTCTTTATGCAAACCAAACAATAGAAGCCTTATAAGTGAAATAGTTTTTTATAAAAAATTAAAATTTAAGTCATACAATTTTGTTTTATCTCTTTAGAGAAGCAGGAAATGACCATTAATTTGGGATTTAAAATGAGGAAAATACTTAAGTTTTTGGTCAACATTTATTTTAAAAATATTATCAATGTAGTAGTTTGCTTGGTCTGCCATAATAACAAAATGGCATAGGCTGGGTGGCTTAAACAATAAAAATTTATTTTTTCACAGTTCTGGAGGCTGGAAGTCTGAGGCCAGGGTGCCAGCATGGTCTGGTTCTGGTAAGAAATCTGTTAGCTTGCAGATAGCTACCTTGTCTCTGTGTTCTCACATGGTAGGGGGATGGGGAGATTTCTTACTTGTCCTAACAGATTAGGGCCCCACCTTTAGGACCTCATTTAACCTTAGTTACTTCCCAAAGACCCATCTCCAGATAGTCACACTGGGAATTAGAGCTTCAACATATGAATTGCGCAGGGATACATAATTCAGTACATAGTGGGTAATATGAAGGAGATCAGTTTCTGATGCATTAAAATAAATTATATCTAAAATTTTTATGTATAAATTGTTGGAATTTTTTCAGGAAATAGGGCCAAAGGAGGAATCCATATCTTTACAGTGTCTCAAAGAGGTCAGTTATCCAAAAATACTAAGAAACATGGAATTGCTTTGTATAGCATACACTGTTTTTCTTCTTGTTGCCCTCAGTGGAACAAATCAAATTTCTTATCTTGAGATTTAAAAGGCATGATTGGAAATTTTCCATGGATGTATTCTGATTGATTGATTGATTGATTGATTTATATTCTGATTTTAGACTTTGGGTTTTAAGACCTTAGTTTTTAGGAAAGTCGGGAGAAACTATTAAAGCAGGTATTTTTTTCACATATTCTGATTGAATCTTCAGAGCAGCCTTGTGAGATTTTTGAACCCCTGTATTATAAGAGAGGTTATAATGAGGTTATAGTGAGAAAACTAATGTACAATTATTTTCAGTAGTGTGCCAATTCAAGGTGTCCTCTGTGGTAGAACTTGAGTACTATCAAATCTGAGATTCCAAAACCATACTATTTCAACTGCATTCCACTGTCCCCACTTTAGGACTGTATTCTGCTTCTCACTACCCAGAAATTAAAGTGGGTCAAAGGTCAACGTTTGATAAAGTTACTTTCACAGCACCCAATCAAGAGCATTAACTTTTATTTTATTTTATTTTTAAAGATCTTATTTATTTATTCATAAGAGACAGAGAGGCAGAGACACAGGCAGAGGGGGAAGCAGGCTTCTTGTGAGGAGTCTAATGCAGGACGTGATCCCAGGATTCTGGGATCACGACATGCCAAAGGCAGATGCTCAACCACTGAGCCACCCAGGCAGCCCAAGAGCATTACTTTTAAAAGGAAAAAAATGTTACAGTACTATATTGGGACAGGACATCATTTTTACAAAAGCAAACACAAATTTTTAATTCTCAGTAGAATGAGTGCATGAACAAAAAGAAAGGAGGGGATGACCTTTTTAGCATAAATGGTTTTGACATGTATGAGAAATATTTTCATTAACTCATTTTAAAAGAACCAGAATTAACAAAAGGTACATAACTTATACAGCTATTTAACATCAGACTGATGATACCATATATTCAAAGATGATTTACAACTTTGTGTTTTTCTAACTTTCATCATTTAAGCTTCATAATAACTTCACAAAAATAGTTTTTACATAGTTTATAGAGATTCAGTTGTACAAATACTGATTCACTTGAGGTATAAAGTGAAATATGTAGTTGATGTGATTAAAATTAATTATAGGGGTGCCTGGGTAGCTCATTCAGTTAAGCTTTAGGGGTGCCTGGGTAGCTCATTCAGTAAGCATCTGACTAGTGGTTTCTACCCAGGTCATGATCCCAGGGTCCTGAGGTCAAGCATCAGACTTTGTGCCTAACAGGGAGTCTCCTTGTCCCTCTCCCTCTGCTCCTCCCTCTTCTCTTTCCTGACCCCTCAAATAAATAAATTCTTTTTTAAAAATTAATTTATATTACTGGTTATAAAGAGACAACTGGATTAATCAATCTACTAAAGTTACAATTATATAATTGGGATTTCTTATTGCTATGGAAAAATATTATCTATAAAACATATATTAAGAAGAATAATATTTTATGTCCTTTATTGAAGGACATAAAAGAAGATGAAAAAAAATTAGAGTTATAACACATTAATGAATGTGAAGACAATATTGTAAAAATGTCAGCTCCCCTCACATGAATTTATAAACTCCAGTGCAATGCTAATCTAAACCCCAACAGTAACTGCTGAACTTACTCAAAAACTCATACGAATGAATAAAACTATACAAATACCTGAGATAAATTTGGAGTACAAAAAGGGAGGAGGTTTGCCCTAACCACATATTCCACATACTAGGATGTATTTTTAAAACCATAATAATCAAAACAGTGAAATACTGGTTCAGGAAAGATCGTAGGGTCAGATTAGAGGAACATTGCATATATGGAAATTTGAGGTATGATAGAATTAACATTGTAAATCAGAAGAAAAGGCAGACTATTCAATAAATGCTGCTGTTAAATTTGACTTCTTACCTCAAAGAAGTAAATTCCAGATGGCATAAGGAGTAAAGTGTGAAACAAAGAGCTCAAAAAGGAAAAGAAAATTTGGCCAAATTTATATTGGAAACTAAAAACAAGGAGTGCTGGTAACTCTCTTAGCTTTCTTCTTATTTAGAATAAGAATAAAAAATCTGGTTTTTCAACGGATGAATAAATTGTGGTATATTCATACAATGAAATTCTACATAGGACTTTAAATGAATGATCCAGAAATGTGATTCAATTTGGATAAATCTCAAAGCATTATTGAGCATAGAAGGCAAGTTGTAGAAGGTTGAATACAGTGCAACCATTTATGTAATATCTAAGTACATGTAAAAACCATGCAAAATTTAGTTATTAATACCATATAGCAAGTTATGGCAATACTTAGTGGCTTAAAACAATAACAATCCATTATTTCTTGTTTTTATGCATTTGGAATTCAGGCGCAGTTTAGATGGGCAATTCAGGATCTCATGGGGTTGCTACAATCATCTAAAGGTTTGATTGGGGCTAGAGGATTCAATTCTAAGATGACTTACAATATGGCTGAGAAGTTGGTACTGGCTCTTTATAGGAGACTCCACTTCTTCTCAATGTTGGCTTCTCCATAGGGCTGCAGAATTGTCCTTGTGGCTACTGGGTTTCCTCAGAGCAAGTGATCCAAGAGAGCAAGACAGAAGCTACAGTCTTTTATGCATAGCCTGGGAAGTTACACACCATCACATCTGCTGTATTCTACTGATTTTGACAGACCAGCCCTGATTTGATGTGGGATGGGACCACACAAGGATATGAATACCTAGAGGCAAGGATCATAGAGAGCCATCTTAAAGGCTGGCTTCCATATACTATATATGGTATATTGAGCTGTGTCTGTGTCTGTCTGTGCGTGTCTGTCTGCCTGCCTGCTTGTATGTATATAATGGATGGGAATGCTAAACACCAAATACCAACTTCAAGATAGTGGTTTCCTTTGAAAAAAGAAAGATTATTCTGTTTAAGTGTAGATAATGTTTTGAACAGGAGCAAGGCTGAAATAAAGTAAGGAGTCCAATTACAGTGTAGCTGATAGAAGAAGGTGTTGTTGGCCTGGACTAAGAAGATGTTGATAGTGGAGAGAATTGGAAGGATTGAAGATGTTTAGGAAATAGAATGAAAGGCCATGGTGACTGATTAGATAGGAAGAATATCATGTTCTGGTTCTTAGAGTAGTCAGGGATATCAGACAATTTTCTGAATTGGGCAGTTGTTAAATAATGGTGGTGTTATTGACTGAGATGAGAATTGTCAGAGATGAGTGGTAGTGGTTCGGGGAAGATTATTAAATTTTAGGATTTTTTGAGTTTGAGGTATGTGTATAGGAAACTTAGCAGAGAATTGAATATAGATTTGGGACATCAGCAGCATTTAGATGGTACCTGACAATATGAAAGGACATGAGATTGCCTGGAGAGTGTATGGATTGAGAAGCACAAAGACTGGGGGCAAAGCACTGAGAAACTTTCAAAAGGGATGAATAGGGGAAGAAGAACCTATGAAGGAAAATGAGAAAGTGTAGACAGAGACAGAAAGATACAAAACAACCAGGAGAGTATGAAATCACAGAAGCCAAAAGGAAAACTTTTTATAAAGTGAAGAAGTAGGTGGACATATTAGATATTCCTAAAACAAGCAAGTTAAGGGCTAACATTACCACTGAATTTAGCAACCTAAATCCCATATGACCTGGAAGATAATGACTTGTTAGTCATTTTTGGATGAGATCCAAAGCCACTTTGCATTGGGTTGAACCTTAAAAATATCATTTAACCATAATGGACTTTATTGTTCTTAGCTGCAAAAGAAGGACAAAGTCTATATGATTTCTCTGTCTCTTCCAACACTAAAAGTCTATGCTTATAGTTCACATTTTTATGCATAGTAATGCAGAAAGAAGAAAAGAAACAGACAAGATATTAAACCACTGGAATCTTATATCATATAAGGTTCACCTTTGCAAAAAAACACCCTATATGTGCTTCCTTATTATACCAGTTCCCTTTCGTAAGTCCTTAAGATATATACAGTCATGTTCATACATGAGATGATCTATTTTGAAGGACTTTACCCATGGTTTTGGACATCAAAGAAGTTTCCTAAATGAACTTAACATTCCTACTTAACAATTGGCTAAAAAATAAGTATTTCTACATTACAACTTTTTCTGTACCTGATGCCCTAGACTTTTTTATAAATGTAGTCCTTCTTCAACCCCAAATGTCTATTGTCCTTGCACTTCTCTTAGTCTGGAAAATCCCTTGCCTTTTGGTTTTATGCGTGAATCCACTGTCATATTCTCCTTCTCAATATTCATATTGGTTGACCCATAATTTCTGGATTTCTTTGAAGCAGACTACCTCAGAACATACTTAGGTTATTTTCTTATATTATTGAAATGGAAATCAAAGCAAAAGATTAAAAATAAACCCCAGGGAAGAACTACCTGGTGCAATTTGCACTTAAAAAGAATTTTTGTCTCTAGAGAATAGGAGCTGACAATTGTCAGTAGCTTGTAAATACCCATTGTGACTTTGCTACAACCAGCAGCTATTTTACATATTGTTAAACTTGAGGAGCTTGGGTAATTGTTCTTGGTTGCAAACCAAGAAATCTGACATTTACATTACAATCTAGTGTGTGGGAATGGGGGAGGCTTAGGATTTATTTCAAAAACAGTATTATAATGAAGGTTTGTCAGTCCTGAATTGTGTTATTCCATGCAGTTTCTCAAAGCTTTCATGTTTCACTCCTTTGAAAGGCTTCATGATCTTTAGTGTAAAAATGTGGCTGAGAAAGACCTTAATTTTCTCTGTTGACTTCATCTCAGTTATTTTAAAACAGTAACCCCTAAGCACTTAACCTGCAAAACTGAAGCTTTAGTGAAATCTTCCATGCTTTTGTGTTTAAGATTCCCATCTTTTATTTAAATTCACCTCTGTCTGGGCAGCCCGGGTGGCTCAGCAGTTTCGGGCCGCCTTTGGCCCAGGGCCTGATCCTGGAGACCCGGAATCGAGTCCCATGTCGGTCTCCCTGCATGGAGCCTGCGTCTCTCTCTGCCTGTGTCTCTGCCCCCCCTTGAAAAAAATAAAATAAAATATTTAAAAATAATAATAATAAATTCACCTCTGTCTACTTCTTGAAATCTGTGGCAGAATAGTTTTTTCACATATAGAAAGAAGATAAGGGGGTGGGGCACAGAAATAAATAAGTCAACCAATTTTATGATGCCATCATCATCACTGCCTTTAGAAGTGAGGATATTCATATTAATGGCTCTGACTTTAAGGAAACACTGGATTGCTAAGGATTCTTTTAGCAATGACAAAGAAACTGACAATTTCCAGATATCTTTAGACATTGAAAACTTTAGATAGTACTTATTATAAAGTTCATATTATTATCTTTGGCCTCTTCTTCCTAAAGAAATATAAACTACCCGTTTGGAAGAATTAAAGAAATAGAGATTTCTGTCTTTTAAATTTTTATGTAAAAATTCAAATCATGTATCCACAGAGGATTAACTACTATGGGAATTGCTGCCCTACTGTTAACAACAAGACCACCAGACAAAATATGTAAAACAAATTTGTTTAGACATTGGACAATAAGGACAAGATTGTGACCTCTGAGAGAAGAAGAGCAAATGGGATTGACCTTATACTGCCTCAGCTCACAGCCTGAAATTTTGGCTAAATTCTAAACCACAAGACCAGGCTAGAATAACTTCCAATATCAATTACCAGAAATTGTAAAATGGATAATTCTTAGTACTCATACAGGGCCAGAAATCATTAGACTTCCCTCCAGCCAGAGAAGAGGTATCATTGAATATATGAATGTTCAATGTGCATTGAATCTTAGAAGTGGGGCCAAATTTGGCCCTATAACAAAGTAATCTCTAGATCTGTCCTAAGAAACTTTCTAAAGGACCTGAAAGGATCAAAATAGCATGCAACCAATGATACAACAAGATCCAGCACTTAATGTAAAATCACAATGTCTAGCTCCAAATCCAAAATTACTAGGCAAATGATGAAGGGGGGAAAAAGAAAAGAAAAATTAGTCAATAGAAACAGATCTAGAAACAACAGATGATGGAATTAATAGACAAGGATTTTAAAATAGTTACTATAAATGTCTTTATATTCAGGAGAAAAAAGGAAAATAAGCATAAAATGAAGAAAATAGAACATACAAAAATAAACAGATGTAACTTCTAGAGATGAAACAAATAATATCTGAGATGAAAAGCAGTTGTAGAGGGAACTAACAACATATTTAAACACTCCAGAAATGAAGTGTATGGCAGTTAAAACTATCCAAAATTAATCTGAGAGGGGGGGAAAAAACCTGAAATACATGAAAAGAGCCTCAGTGCCCTGTGAGACAGCACTACATCATCTAATAGAAGTATAAATGGAATCTGAGAAGGAGAGTAGTAAGAGCTAGAAAAAATACTTGTGTAATACCAAAAATTTTCAAATTTGATGAAAACTATGAGCTCATAGATCTAAGAAATTTAATAACTCCCATGTTAGAATACTTATAAAGCCATAAAAAGGAACATTATAATCAAATTATTGAAAACCAATGGTAAAGAGAAAATATTAAAAGCAGCCATAGGGAAAAAAGACATATAAAGCAGAGGAATAAGGAAGACTATACATGAACTTATCATATACTATGCAAACCAGAAGACTTAAGTTCTTTAGAGTACTAAATAGAAAAAAATCTGTTCACCTCGAATTTTTTATACTGCAGAATGTTCTTCAAAAATGAAGGTAAATAAACTTTTTCAGACTTACCAAAATTGGGGAGAATTTATTGTCAACACATCTGTCCAACAAGAAATGTTTAAGGAGGCTCTTCAGACAGAAGGAAAATGATGCTAAATAGAAATTTAGATCTATAGAAAAAATATTTTTCCTCATTTTATAATTTCTTTAAAATCTAATTAGTTATCAAAATAAAAATAATGGATTGTGTGGTTTGTAACATGCAGATATAAAATGTATGAGAACAATAGTACAAAGCAAGAGAAATGGAAGCATATTTATCTAAGATATTCTACATTGTACCTAAAGTTGTAAGTTTTATGAAGATCAAGTGAAAGAAGTTAAAGATGTAAATTGTAAAACTTTGAGCAAGGTTCAGCAAACCCAATAGGTCAAATCCAGGCCACTGCTTATTTTTGTAAATTAAGTTTATTGTAATAGCTATGCCCATTTGTTTACATACTGTCAGTAGCTACTTCTGCACAGTGCACTCTGTAGTTCAACAGAGATCTTTATGGCCCACAAGACATAAAATCTTTAATATCTTAGCCCTTACAAAGTTACCTGGGTGGCTCAGTTGTTGAGTGTCTGCTTTGGCTCATGTCATGATCCCAGGGTCCTGGGATCAAGTCCCACATCAGGCTCCCCACAGGGAGCCCGCTTCTTCTTCTGCCTATGTCTCTGCCTCTCTGTGTCTCTCATGAATAAATAAAGTCTATTTTAAAAAATAATAATATCTAGTCCTTACAGAAAAAGTTTGCCAACACTGACTGTAGGTAAACCCCTAAAAATATGAAAAGGTATGGTTAATGAGCCAATAGTAGAGATTAAGTGTAATCATAAAAATAGTTAATCTAAAAGAGAGCAAGACTAGAGGAAAAGTAGAAGAAAGAACAGGTGGGTCAGTCAATAAAGAAAGAAGCAAGACATACACAAGTAGATTTATACACAACCCTACTGATAACGTATTAAATGAAAATAATGTACACACTTTAATTGGGCTGAGATTGGTGGGCACCTGGGTGGCTCAGTTGGTTAAGTGTCCAACTCTTGATTTCAGCTCCGGTCATGATTTCAGGATCCTGAGATTGGCTCTGCTTCTGGCTCCACTTTCAGCTTAAAATTCTCGTCCTGTCCCTCTTTCCCTCACATTTGTGCAGTCTCTTTATTTCCTCTCTAAAATAAAAAAGTCTAGGAAGAGACTTATTTATTTATCTGAGAGACTTATCTAAGATTGTCAGATTAGATAAAATAGCAAGACTCCACTATATGCTCTCTGCAGAAAACCCTTTTCTTTTTTAGGATTTTATTTATTTATTTGAGAGAGACAAAGATAATGAGAGAAAGAATGAGTAGGGAGGAGAGGGAAAAACCGGCTCTCCACTGAGCAGGGAGCCTGATGCAGGGCACAATCCCAGGACCCGGGGATCATGACTTGAGACAAAGGCAGTCACTTAACTGAGCCACCCCCTCTGTTGAACTACAGAGTGCACCCACGTACCCCAGAAAACCCATTTTAAATATAGACATGAATAGGTTAAAAGTAAACGGATAAGAAAGGGTATAGCACAGAAACATATGTCTATGCAAAGACTTGAAAGTGACTAATCATAAAAACTTTTCTCATAGTAGCTAGAGACTGGAAACAGTCCAAACATCAATCAGGAAAATGAATAAGTCATGGTATATCCATACAGTGAAATACCACTCAACAATAAAAAATGAACTACTAATGCATGCAACAACACGGAATAATCTCAAAATCATTATACTGAGAAAAGTCAGATACAAAGTCTGTACTATATGATATGATTCTAGTAATGTAAAAACTCCAAAAAAGCTAAATACAATCTGTATTGACACAAATCAAATCAGTGGTTGCCTGGGGATTAACTCAGATAGGAAATTGGAATTTGGGAGAGTAATGGAAATGTTCTTTATCTTGGTTACTGTGTCAAAACTCATCAAATGTCTATTTAAAATAAAAGTATTTTATGTTATTTACAAACTATGCCTCGATCAAGGTTACTTTTAAAATGTACTGAAAGAATGTAGTGGAGGGGTACCTGGGTGGCTCAGTCAGTTAAATGTCTGTCTTCAGCTGAGGTCATGATCCCTGATATCATAGGTCCTGGGATTGAGCTCTGCATTGGGCTCCCTACTCAGTGAGGAGTCTGCTTCTCCTTCTCCTTCTGCCCCTCCCCCCACTGCTCATCCTCTCTCTCTGATTCAAATAAATAAAGTCTTTTAAAAAAATGTAATGTGAGGCTATTGTATATATTATAGGCCTTATAAATTTACTAGAATGAGCAAGGAAATAGGATGTAAAAAATTATAATTTTTTAATAAATTTTTAAATAAATTTTATAAATAAAAATTATAGCACTGAAAGTGTGATACATTTGGAATCTCCAGAAGATTAATCTGTATATATTTCCTCTCAACTCTGCAATTTTGAGGGTTATGAGTCCTTAGAAACATTGTAGAATTTATTTTTTATTCTTAAAAAGCTAATAAACATTATCATGTATATATCAAGCAGTGTGTTGTTTAATTTTTTTTTAAGATTTTATATATTTATTTGAAAGAGAGAGTGATTGAGAGAGAACACAAGTGGGGGCAGGGACAAAGGGAGAAGCAGACTCACCACTGAGCAGGAAGCCTGACATCTGGCTGGCTCTATCCCAGGACCACAGGATCATGACCTAAGTCAAAAGCAGATGCTTAACTGACTAAGCCACCCAAGTGCCCTGTGTGTTAAGTGTTTTAAATGATTTACTTATTCCTTGAAACAACTCTGTCAGTTAAGGATTAAATCTAATATGCCATGAAAGTGTGGCCTCAGAGAAGTTATGTAATATGTCCAAAGTTATAAAGTCAAGATTCCATCCCAGATTTGCCACTAAAGCCTATTCTCCTTCACAGGCTAGTGCTAACTTACCATCTTTAAATCTTAGTTGCTTGTGTAAAAAATTCTGCTTCAGAATTTATTATTTAAAAAATGCATATGAAAATTATTTCAAAAGTTATTTTATTTTGACATTTGTTTTAGTTACTAAGGCTTTGTAAATCAAGACTATTGAGGAAAAAGATAAGGAAATAGGAATTCTGTGCCATAATGTAGAAAATCTTTTCAGTTTTATAGCTTATGATAATGTTTCCCTTAATAACTTTTGTTAGAAAATCCCAAATGGTTGAGTTTTGGCTTCTAGCTGACCTGAGGATGATGTTCAAGAGAACATGGAAAGAATTGTTTTGGTTATGTTGTAATATATTCACATCATCTAAGAGAATACTGATTTATCAAGTACCCTGGAAATAATAATCTTCCTCAATAGAACTAGGGTTTATAATTACCAATACCAAAATCTTTACCTCAGATTCCTGGGAAAGTCTCTCCTTGACCTACTTAGAAGATAATCCTCTGCTTGGGTTTGGTTTGTTGGTTTGTTTTTTTTTTTTTCCTGAAAAGTGAATTGTGTGATCCATATGATTGATCTTCCATAAGCCAGTTCTCAGAATAACCTTCAACAAAAGATGAAGGGCATATTCTTAAACCTTTGAAAACATTTTAAGCCACATTGATGATAATAGTCCCTATATAAGAATAGTAATAATGTAGCTTTAACTTCTAATGAAATCTAATTATCATATGATTACGGGTCTTTTTCATTCAGATGTGACAGTGGTGTATCAAAATGGGTTACCTGTGATATCTGTGAGGCTGCCATCCCGGCGTGAACGCTGCCAGTTCACACTTAAACCTATCTCAGACTCAGTTGGTGTGTTTTTACGACAACTTCAAGAAGAGGATCGAGGAATTGACAGAGTTGCAATCTATTCACCAGGTACGGTCACATTCATTATTAATTCCCACCCAACCCTCATTTCACCCCAGACCACTTCTGCGTGCACACACACACACTGCTACTAAAGAATCCCACACTCTTAACTTTAGAACACATATTTTTTGCTGAGCAAATGTCAAGAGAGACAATTATTTCTCTTGCAGTTCTCAAAATATAATTGTTCAATTTTAGAACTGTATATACACAGAAGTCTCATTCAGAAGCACCTCACATATAATGCCACAGGCAAAGATAAGCAATGACATTTTATGTTCTTGAACCTTTTATTATTATCCTAGGTATAAAATAAATTTTTCTAGTAGTTGAGATCTCATCTCTGGAGAAGAAATACTAGGACTTCTTTTTAGATCTTCTGCCTTTCACATGAAAGTTTTCAAAGTAAAGACATACGTGTTTGGAAAAGAATGTAAAATAAGGCACTAAAAAATTCCCATTTGATTTGACATCTGTCCTATTTATTTGAGTGCCTTACATTTTTTTCCCATTCTTCGAAAAATCTTAAACCTACTGAAAACATAAAAGACTACATAGGAAGTACCTATTTACCCTTGGATTTATCAGTTATCAATTTACTACATTCTATACTTCATAGTGTTTAAGTATACTTAATTCTCATCTTATCTAGTAATATAATTAGTATACCAGTATGGTGTATTTTGCTGACGCTAACATCTGTCCTATTAAATTATTTGCAACTAATCAGTAATTATACTGAGAAGTACCATACATAGAAAGCATTGTGTTTTTATCAACCAACTTCCATCATAGATATATGATATCCATGCTGCTCTCCCAGTGACCCTATATTTCCAGTTAACATCTATATATCTATGTAATTGTTTTACTTATTCATGAAGTTCTGTTAGAAAAGTATATTGTTAAATCTTCATGGACTTGAGGCCATAAAAGCAAAAAACCTCAGATAATAAAAGCTTTATTTAGCATAGTACTTGGGAATGAGGCAAAAGTAAACTGGAATTTAAAAGAGAAGATATAATTTTTAAAATCTATTTTAAGGATTGCTTTTTCCTGATCATTCTTGAATAATTATGGACATATGACAAGTTTAAATTTTTACATTTAAATTTTTCACAGATGGTGTTCGAGTTGCTGCCTCAACAGGGATAGACCTCCTACTCCTTGATGATTTTAAGCTGGTCATTAATGACTTAACGTATCATGTACGACCACCAAAGAGAGGTAAAAAGTAATCTTGATAAGGTCAGACAAATGTGGAAGGGCTTTTGGAAAGAACTTTGTTTTTTCATGGATAACCTTGACAAGTAAATAATCAACAAAACTGAAAGTCTTAGGTCCAGATAGACTCTTTTCGTTGAAAACTCATTGAGTACCTCATACTTGAGTACCTGGTTAGTACACTGACTAAAAACTTAGATACCAGAATGCTTTATTATGGGATATTATCATGCATTCACATACATTAATATTCTAAATGAGCTCCTTCCCTCCATTTTACCTTTTACAAGGTAAAAGTCATATTCTTCTAATAAAATTGTAGGGGGAATCTTTTTATTTTATTTATTTTTTTTTAAGATTTATTTTTTTTATTTATTTATGATAGACATAGAGAGAGAGAGAGAGAGAGAGAGGCAGAGGCACAGGCAGAGGGAGAAGCAGGCTCCATGCCGGGAGCCCGACGCGGGACTCGATCCTGGGACTCCAGGATCACGCCCTGGGCCAAAGGCAGGCGCGAAACCGCTGAGCCACCCAGGGATCCCCCTGGGGGAATCTTTTTAAAATAAATTATGGACTTCTTGTCCTCTTAAACATTTGTAACAGGAATTAATCTGTTTTTTTCCTGATGGCTCAAGATCAGTAGTGTGAAAGTCAGTATAAAATAATAGTCCTTAGGAACTTCTGATGTATAATATATATGCGTTTATATAAAAAGCGTGGTATTTACCTCAGGTGCAAATTTTAAGAGGGTGCCCCCTCAAAAAAAATTTTGAATACCTCAGTAATCAAGATAAAATTTTAAGGAACTATTTTTTTAAAACCAAAGTTAATGCAAAATACCTGTGATGAACAAAATACCAAAATTTACATGAAGGCAATTGTATATTGATTTTTCTTTTTATCCCAGACTCTAAAATGGCTGTGCACAGTACTGATGCTAGAAGACTCTCTTAAAGTAGCCTTCAATTTGGATCTTTTTTGGTCATTTTTCTCTCTCTGCCATTGATCTTTCTTGTCGCTTATACTTTAAAGGTTTTCCTCCTTCCCCCTTACATGCTGCCTCCTTTACCTCCACCCTCTATACCTTTGCTCTTTTCTGAACTGTACCATTCTTTGCCATCCCAGTACTTGCTCACCTTTCTCTAAGGTACCTTTTCTCTGTCTTCCTAACCTTCTATTCCTCATGTGAAAATTGTCAAGGTCAGCTTTTCCACGAAGGCTTTAATGATCCTATTTTTTCTATTCTTTTTGCTCTGACTCCCAGCC
The DNA here is from genome assembly GCF_048418805.1 of Vulpes vulpes. Classification (NCBI taxonomy): domain Eukaryota; kingdom Metazoa; phylum Chordata; class Mammalia; order Carnivora; family Canidae; genus Vulpes; species Vulpes vulpes. The sequence goes on from NC_132783.1 coordinate 83,143,209, forward strand.
AACTAGAAGTGACTAATCTGTTCTGTGAACTCTTCTTATTCCTCTTCTTTGTTAATGCTCAGACAGAAGGCGCTGTGATTTTGTGTTCCTCATTGTCTCAGGTGGTCATTCTGTATTGAATGAAGTAAGTGAGTTAAGGTGGTAGCATTTTGGTTGTTCAGAAGCCAGATTCTCTTCTGTGTGTGAGCTAGTTGACTAGCTTAGAAAAAGTGTAGTGAATACAGCAAGAATGGAAAAATGTCCTTGAAATAGTAAGACATTACTGAACCAGACTTTATCATGTTGGAATAACTGAGTAATGTAGACCAGCGATTGTTAGCTATATACCGGCTATGCTAATACGTTTTTCTTTCCCTGATTTTTGAACTAGAAGCTCTCTTTAAAATAACAAAAGTACAGGCCTTAGTTTACTCACTTTATTGTTGTTGTTCTTTAAAAATGCTCTTTCTTTTCCAGCTTTATTGACATATAATTGATATATAACATTGTGAAGTTTAAGGTGTACAATGTGATGATTGATAGACTTTAATATTACAAAATGATTGCCACAATAGGCTTAATTAACATCTCCATCACCTCACATAATTGTGTGTGTGTGTGTGTGTGTGTGTGTGTGTGTGTGTGTGTAGTAACACTTAAGGTCTACTTTCTCAGCAAATTTCAAGTATACAATACAATATTGTTACCTATAGTCACCATGCTGTACAACAGATCCCCCAAACTTACTCATTTTACAATGGGAAGTTTGGCACCCTTTGCAGTCATACCATAATACCATACGATCCACCAATCCCACTTTTGGATATATATCAATGAAAATGAAATCAGGATCTCAGAGAGATACTTGCACTCCCATATTCACTGAAGCATTATTCATAGTAGTGAAGATATGGAAACAACTTAATTGTCTGTCTGCAGATGAATGGATAAAGGAGTTGTGGTATGGTATATACATATAATGGGATATTATTCAGCTGTGAAAAAGAAGGAAACCTGCTATTTGTAACAACCTGAGAAAACCTTGAGGGCATTATACTTAGGAATATTTTGTGTGTGTATGTGAATTATCCTGAAAGTTCACATTCTATTTTATATTTTCTATTAGTAAAATTTTATTTTATTTAAGATTTTATTTATTCATGAAAGACAAAGAGAGAGAGAGGCAGACAGATAGGCAGAGGGAGAAGCAGGCTCCCAGTGGGGAGCCTGATGTGGGTCTCAATCCCAGGACCCCAGGATCACAACCTGAGCCAAAGGTAGATGCTCAACCACTGAGCTACCCAGGTGACCCTGTTAGTAAAAATTTTAAAGCTTATTAATATATCCTTACATTAGGTATAATAAGCAAGACAGTAAGCTTCCATATATTATGTTGTCAAAAATGAGAGGCTTTTGGGCAGCCCCGGTGGCTTAGCAGTTTAGCGCCGCCTTTGGCCCAGGGTGTGATCCTGAAGACCCAGGATCAAGTCCCACGTCAGGCTCCCTCTATGGAGCCTGCTTCTCCCTCTGCCTGTCTGTCTGTCTCTCTCTCTAATAAAATAAATAAAATATTTTTTAAAAAAATGAGAGGCTTTTAATCAATGACTAATTCTAAACAGCCTGTCTAAATTCTTTATTTTCAGAGTAAAAAATGAATGTTTTAGGTTTTTAAATAGGGTTATTCCTGAGCTGAATAATAAAAAGTAAAGGTAGAAACTGAAAGGGGGAGATATATTTGATTCTCTGGTAGTCAATTTGGCACTCTAACAACTCTTTGCTTTATCTACATCTCAGAATTGTAGAATACTACTTAGCTTCCCCAAAAGTCAGTTAGGATATGAAGTTTGTGGGGCACCTGGCCACTCATTTGGTGCAGCATGCAACTCTTGATCTTGGGATTAGGAGTTTGAGCCCCACATTGGGTGTAGAGATTACTTAAAAATAAAATCTTTAAAAAAAAGGAACATGAAGTTTGCAAAGGTTAAAAGTTTATAATTCATGGAATAACTAGAAATTGAAATGTGAAATTTGGTAAGCTCAATGACACTGGTGTAGAATTTTTAAAGTATCTTCTTTTTAAGGATTAATTTGTTTATTCTACATAAAGCATATGAGTCAGGGGAAGGGCAGAGAGAGAATCTCAAGCTGACCCCCTGCTGAGAACAGAGCCCTTCACAGGGCTTGATCTCACAACCCATGAGATCATGACCTGAACTGAAACGAAAAATCCAACACTCAACCCAACTCAACTCAGCTGAGCCACCCAAGCACTCCTAAAATATCTTTTCAGCGTTTAAAACATTTTCACACATTATAGTTCTCTTATCTCTGTTATTAGACAATGAGAGATTATGCCATTAGATACCATTTCTCACAGGAGCTCAAATCATACTGTTTCAAGTCCGTAAACACTTTTCCCCAAACTTTTAAAACATAGTAAAAATTGGGCAGCCCTGGTGGCTTAGCGGTTTAGCGCTGCCTTCAGCCCAGAATGTGATCCTGGGAACCCAGGGTCAAGTCCCACATTGGGCTACCTGCATGGAGCCTGCTTCTCCCTCTGCCTGTATCTCTGCCTCTCTGTGTCTCTCATGAATAAATAAATAAAATCTTAAGAAAATAATAATAATAAAAAAAAGAAACCATAGTAAAACTCAAAAATGTAAGAAACAACAAGTGTTGGTGAGAATGTAGAGAAAAAGGAGACTGGTACAGGCAATTAAAAATAATTAAAATAGTTGAATAATTAAAAATAGAAGTACTCGGGGCAGCCCCAGTGGCTCAGCGGTTTAGCGCCTGCCTTCCACCCAGGGCGTGATCCTGGAGACCCAAGATCGAGTCCCATGTCGGGCTCCCTGCATGGAGCCTGCTTTTCCCTCTGCCTGTGTCTGTTACCTCTCTCTGTCTCTCTCTCTCTGTCTCTCTCCCCGTCTCTCATGAATAAATAAATAAAAATCTTTAAAAAAAAAAATAGAAGTACTCTACGATCCAGTAATCACACTATTGGGTATTTACCCTAAAAATACAAAAACACTAATTCAAAGGGATACATGCACCCCTGTGTTTATAGCAGCATTATTTACAGTAGCCATATTATGGAACCAGCCCCAGTGTCCACGTAGATGAATGGGTAAAGAAGATATGGTATGTATGTATGTGTGTGTACATATATATGCACACACAATGGAATACCATTCAGCCATAGAAGAAAATGAAATCTTGCCTTTTACAATGACATAGATAGAGCTAGAGAGTATAATGCTAAATGAAATAGTCAGAGAAAGACAAATACCATATGATTTCACTCATGTGGAATTTAAGAAAAAACAAATGAACAAAGTAAAAAGAGAAACTAAGAAACAGACTCTTAACCAAAGAGAACAAGCTGATGGTTACCAGAGGTAAGGAGAGTGGGAAGATGGATGATACAGGTCATGGGGATTAAGGACTGTACTTGTTGTGATGAACACCAGGTGTTGTATGGAAGTGTCACTATATTGTTATAAGAATCACTATATGGTTCACCTGAGGTTCACCTGAAACTAATATAACACTGTATGTTAACTATATTGGAATTAAAATTTTTTATAAAGATCTTTTAAAAACATAGTAAAGAAAACCATTTTCTTTTGATGATACATAAAACAGATTTTAATTTTATTTCTATCATATTATCTTCCTCTCCCTGTCTGAGGAAGATACTGCTGGCATCCAAATTACCAGTCTTTTTCAGCTGCATCAAGAGAGCTGTTTGAATTTCTGTATTTAAGAAGGTTGGCAGTCATGCAGATGAGCAGGCATATTCCTCTTCCCCACATTAGAACTCTTTTATAGTGAAAAGGCTAAACAGAAAAGCAATTGAAAGTACTAAGGCTCAGGGATCAAATGATGAGGAGGAACACTAGGATTATATATACCCACGGAGCAGATGGAACAAATCTAATAAAAGAATTAATGAAGGAGAACTTTTCCAGGACAGTTTTTTAAGTTTTGAAATAGTTTTTTCTACTCACTGCCCCCCTCTCAACTTTCACTTCTCTCCTATTTTTCTTTTCCCTGTTGATGTGTGGCACTTTAGAACTAAAAATGCTATATGTTGTGTACTAGAAAACCTGAACTTTACACACTTCCATCAGGCATTGATGATAAAGGACGTATTGATAGAGGATCGAATAAAGGCCTATTTAACCTTTATGTGGGATTGACAGTCTGTAAGTATTACAGATACTTAAGTGTTAACAACCCTTGTACCTAACCTCAAAATTGAATGGAAAGAGGCAGAAAAAACCTGAAATGAAACCAAGGGACCAGGTCATAGCACTAAGTCTAGCTGGAAGCATCATTGCATTCTTTTGATTACCATAGCTATGGCTAGATTGCCCTCTGCCCACAGGATTAGAAGAGTAACTGTTTTAGCAATTAGATTATTTTAAACCTAATCTAAATATAAAATAGAGGAAGGCCTATGGAAAGAGAGTACTTTAAAAGGTCTTTTATCTCAGTCCATGTTGAAATAATAATTAACTGCCTTCGACTTAGTATTGGGGAGGAAGAGAATATAATTTAAATCACTGGTTGTTGAAAGTTATTGTGCTAAGGAGAATCATTTTGATTCTCACTAAGCCCTTTTCCCCATTTATCCATCCAGAGGCTACTGGAAACCTTGCTTCTCTCTTAATGATGTAAATGACTTGAGAGAAACAGTTGAACACGCAAACCAAATAAAAACAATAAGTACTTTATCAGAGACTCAACCAAAGTCCTTCTCAAACCATTCTAGTAACTAAGACTTTTAATACCCATTATGTTAACACATCTCTTTGCCCTTCTGTACCTTAATTTCCTGGCACTGATGTTAAGTGCAAAAACATTAAAAATTTCTAATTGCATTTGTAGTAAAGCATACACAGATCATCCAAAACTGTTGTTGTTAAGCCATTAGCAGATTTATCTTCTCTCATAATTTCATCTCCAAATATGTGGGCATATTTTTCTAGGTCAAAGGGTTTGAGGTTGATGTTTTCTTCCACCATGATAATACCTTGGAACCATGTTCTTCCTGACAAGAAAAATCTAACAAAATAAAGCCAATTCTCTTGAGTTTACTGGGGCTTTAGTAATTGGATATCTGTGAGATTGATCTATAAATTATCATTTCACGGTTTTTTCCATTGCTGTTAGAAAGTATCTGATTACACATTAAGTTTTTTATTTGTTTAGAATAGATAGTGCATTCACAAAGTTCAACTCCCAAAATCAAAGTATATATGGGAAAAAGTCTTCTTTTCCTTGTTCCACATCCACCTTTTGCTGCTTCTGTACGAGGAAGCACTGTTTTTAGTTTCTTATGTTTTCTGACAGACATTGTTGATGCATTTAAGAAAATATAAATGCATAAATCCCCCCCCTTTGTATGCAAATAATATCATACATATATACATACATAGTATTTGTATCAGTGAGGGTTCAACTGGGGAAGCAGAACCACATAATTATTATGGAATAGAATAATTGTTATAGGACTGAGTCAACCTTGTACAACTATAAATGAAGCTAAAAAAGTAAGAGTGGATTCTGAGGAAGGTGATGGTGGAGTAGGAGAACCCTAGGCTCTTCTCCCACAAATACAACTAGATGCCTATCAAATCCTCTTAAATACCTCAGAAATCAATCTAAAGACAGAACAAGCTCCACAACTAGAAAGAACAGTAGGGCATCTGGATGTCTCAGTTGGTTAAGCATCTGTCTTTGATTCAGGACATAATCTTAGGGCCCTGGGATGGAGCCCCACATCTGACTCCTCTCTCAGAGGGAGAGTCCTTTTCTCCCTCTCCCTCTGTCTCTACCCCTGTTCATGCTTGCTCTCTCTGTCTCTCACTCTCTCAAATAAATAAATAAAATCTTTAAAAAAAGATGAGGGGAGGGAAGAGGCTACATTGTAGATGGAGAAAAAGACATAACTGACTTTTGTAACACCCAGAGGCAGGCAGAGACTAAGACAAAATGAGAAGACAGAAAAATTTATCCCAAATGCAAAAACAAGATAAGGCTGCCGCTGGAGATCTAAGCAAAACATATAAGTAACATATCTGATGGAGAATTTAAAGCAGTGATCATAAGATTACTCTCTGGGCTTGAGAAAAGAATGGAAGATATTACTGAGAACTTTACCATAGAGATAAAAAGAGTTAAAAGGGAATCAAACAGGGATGCCTGCGTGGCTCAGTTGGTTAAGCACCTGCCTTCATCTCAGGTCATGATCTCAGGGTCCTGGGTTAGAGCCCTGCAGTGGGCTCCCTGCTCAGCAGGGCAGTCTGCTTCTACCTCTCCCTCTGCTGTCCTACTTCTTCTGCTCATGATCTCCCTCTCCCTCACTCTCTCTCAAATAAATAAAGTTTTAAAAAGGAATCAGAATGAGGAGTGCAATAAACTAGATTAGAAACACACTTCAAAAAGAAAAAAAATCCAAATATATCACTAAAGAAAAACAGCAAAACACAAAACAGAGAAAGACAAGAAAGGATCTAGAAACTTATTGATGGACTTTTATGTAATCTTAATCCTTTGCTATAGTATTTACTATAGTGTCAAATAATCTTAAATATGTGTCATTTAGGAAGTCTATGAGTGTATATGTAAGAAAAATACCTGGAAGTGATAGACTGTATCAAAGGGTAAATGGATCAAAAACTTAAATTTTGAAGAAGAAAAAATTTAAAAGTACTGAAATACAATCAAAACAGAAATATTTTTTGTAACCTTGGATTGAGAAAGAGCTTTCTAACTATAACATAAAACCCAGAAGCCATAAAAGACAAGATTGGTGTAAAAAATAAATGTTCTACACAGCAGAACCTATAATACGAATATTTTTAAGCTAACAAATTTTCAATGAACAGTATTCTCATAGAGACTTACATTTTGTAAAACAAATTCCAAGCCTGATTTCCAATTATATAGATTTTCAGATTATGATTATCTACACATATTTGATCATTAACATGTCCATATTTCATTAGGAAAAAAGAAAAGATATTTAGTTTTGCTTACTTGCCTCCTTTCCTCTTTTCTTCCTCCTCTATCCTTCCCCCTCCTTCCCTCCCATCCTTCCTTGGACTTCTACACAAATACAGCATTATAGTATTGAAAGTTAAAATGGGGGCACCTGGGTGGCTCAGATGGTTAAACATCTGACTCAGGTTGTGAATTTGGGGTTGTGGGATTGAGCCCCTCCCCTTGTCGTGCTCCATGCTCAGCTTGAGATTCTCTCTCCTTCTGTCCCTTCTCCTGCCCCCCTCAAAAAATAAATCTTAAAAAAAAAAAAAGTTAAAATTGAAAGAGCATACAATAGGAAAGTCATTGGATTACCAGTCTGAAGATTTTTGTCCATTCCCTGCTAGCTATGCAACTTCCTGTGAAAATTATTATTAGACCTCATGAAAGAGAGTAACCACTGCCTATATTATTTTTTTCCCTTTGTAGTGACTAGATCAGTAACTAATACAAAAACATATGTTAATCTTATCTCTAGGATTCAGACTCCTCATTTATAAATTTTGGCTGCCAAATTTACTCATGCTTTTTATTGTGAGGATAACATGATATAAATAATAGATGAAGAGATTTTGTTAACCATGGATAATTGATCACTACTTAAAGAGTTGTATTTTTGATAGGGGACCAAGCTTTCAGGAGCAATATTGTTATTGATCTAGTAGAAACATTATAACTCAGTTCCAGTCATGGAGTCAGGAGACATGGATGGACTCTATCACTTCACTGTGACATTCCAGACAAGCTACTGCCTTCTAGAGTGTAGCTTCCTCTTCTGGTAACTTTGGAGAGTGTAAAGCCATATGCAAATGTGAGCTACAACTTCAGTGCAAAGAAGACCCTGTTGACATGGATGACTTCTAGAACTCAAAGTGTTCTTGCTTTTGTCTGTTCCCATTAAATCAGCACACATTTATTGAAGTGTGCAAGATGCTCTACTAGGTGCTATATCCTGTTTTACTTTATCAGCTCTTCTCTAATCCAATTTGCTACCCTTATTTGAATTTTTCATTGATTGCATTTCTGTGATAACTGTACTAAAGGATATCCTTGAAGAAAGTTTAAATACATAACTAATTCTGACTATGGCTTATTTTTGTTTAGGTGAGGGCTGACCTTATGCTGTATGTAACAAAATGTCTCATTTAAGGCTAATAAGGTTTTAAAACAAAAGTTTTCTTTCTTGTGTTTTTTGTTTTTATTCTTTTGACAGCTGAGATCAGCAGATTTTTTATTAGATTCTCAAAACATAATTTTTAGATTTCTGGAAACACATGCTACTCACAGAAAAGGGTATTGAATCAAAGAATTTAATGTTTTACCCTTTAAATCATTGTTCTTAACTTCATGCCCTCTAAAACATGATATTGAGGTCCAAACAGCTATATCCTGTGTCTTTTCCCAACAGGAATAAATTAAAGTTGGTATGCTAGGGGAAAGGTTTATGGAGCTAATAGTTTTAGGATAATTGTATTTTTATTTATACTTTTGTATTTGCAAATTTGAAATCCTGTGTATTTTTTTCCTTAGGTGTTAAACAGGAGGAATATCACCAATTAATATGGCAAGACCACAGATAAATTATAGATAAGCATTTTGATAAGCATGACAATTAGATACATTCTGAACCTTTCTGCTTGTTTTTAACATATTGCCTAAAATTTTGTTTTTATCCTATGAAGATTATTACTATTGTAACCTTATTTGTAGTATTTTGACTTCTAAGAATATAAAGGTATATGTTGGCTTCAAAATTTTCAGGTTGCCTAAATATGAATTGACTTTCTAGGATTTGTAGATACCTTTTTCTTAAAAAGCAACTATCACTCTCCTTCAGTTGAACTGATGGTGGCATCCCTGTAGCAAATGAATCTGTCTTATTTTTATTATTGTCTAACAGACTTGGGAATAGTAATGTTCCATCTAAGGCAAACATTTAAAAAAATGTAACCCCTTTTTTTCAGACCTCTTAAGCCATGAAAATGCAGCAACACTGAATGATGTAAAGACACTTGTCCAGCAGCTGTATACTACACTGTGCATCGAGCAGCACCAGTTAAACAAGGAAAGGGAGCTTATTGAAAGATTAGAGGATCTCAAAGAACAACTGGCTCCCCTGGAAAAGGTGCCAATTCAAATCACAGACTTTCCTCTTCAACAGTAATTTTCTAAAGCATATATGTTTGCTTTCTCCCCCCTCGATCATTTTTGGTAATTGAGTTGTGTCAATCAAATTGATCCTTTAGTTTTGGGAGCTAAACTATAAAAAAATTTCAGTCAAAGCTAAGAAAAAACTTTAAAAGGAATAGTTTTGAGTCTTCATAATGGCATATAATTTTGAGCTCTAAATGTCTCCCCTTAACCAGATTTACCATCTTTGAAACAAAAATTGAAAAAATTACTGAGAAAAGTGGTGGGTGTAGTGAATAATGATTTTGGCCAGGGATCAATATTATATGGAATATTATGCAGCTGTTAAAAATGATTATATAGCCCTAATACAAGAATATGCATGTTATTTTATGAAAAGTAAATTATAAAACAGTGTGCACATTAGTGTATACTATGATACGATTTTTTAAATTTTTTATTTATTTATGATAGTCACACAGAGAGAGAGAGAGAGAGAGAGAGAGAGGCAGAGACACAGGCAGAGGGAGAAGCAGGCTCCATGCACCGGGAGCCCGATGTGGGATTCGATCCCGGGTCTCCAGGATCGCACCCTGGGCCAAAGGCAGGTGCCAAACCGCTGCGCCACCCAGGGATCCCTATGATATGATTTTTAAATGTGTTGTGCATATAGCTATGCATATTTATATATATGTATATGTAAACCACAGGAAAAATGTCAAAAGGAATGTATTCCAAAATGGTAATGGAGTGGTAGGATGATGATTTATTTTTCTTTTTTACATTTTTCTAGATGTTTTATAGTAAGTGTGTCATTCTTATTTTTCAATGATGCAGATATTTTCATTTTCAGAAATTAGACTATCAGAGATTACCAAAGGGAACAAATACTCTTAATATTGTGCTTTTTCTCATTTCCTTAAAAATAATGAACATGTATCTCAAGGTTGTTCTCATTAAATTTAAGACCATTAGAAATGTGATAAATTAAACTTGAACTGTTACAAAGGAGAATGAGATTTAAATTTGATATTTTCAGAATATAAGGAAAGCTTTTTTTAATGTACCAGCTATAACAAAATAATTATCATCCTTTATTGAATACTTATTCTGTGCCAGGAATTGTGCAAGTATTTTATCTATGTTCCATTATTTAGTCCTCAGAACAACTCTGTAATGACACTGATGATGATATACAGATTGGGGCCTGGGCACAGGCATTCTGAATACAAAGTCCATGCTCTGACTCACTGTGCTGTTCTGCCCCAGCAGACCTCTTGAGTAAAGAATGATGATAAATTAAATCTTGTATACTACAGTAAGAGAACACTGGCATGTTTTCATATCTCGCCCTCAAAGAAGATAATTATGTAGTTGGATGAAGAGTTGTTGACTCTAACATATTCCCATAGTTTCACTATATTTTTATCTACTTCTAGGGTGAAACATAAAACATAAGTATCCTAAGAAAATTGTTACTCCTATAAAATACTCAGTAAAAACTACAGATGCTATCTAGAAAGACAATCTGCGTTTAATAGAATAGAGGCTAATATGTCTTGATTATGAGCCATATTTCTTCAGTGAATGTAGAACAGTTTAAATTTTTAATTTGTTCTATGTTAAAATGCCTTATGGTTGATTGATCATGTGTGCCCTGTAGGTACGAATTGAGATTAGCAGAAAAGCTGAGAAGAGGACCACTTTGGTGCTATGGGGTGGACTTGCCTACATGGCCACACAGTTTGGCATTTTGGCCCGGCTTACCTGGTGGGAATATTCCTGGGACATCATGGAGCCAGTCACCTACTTTATCACTTACGGAAGTGCCATGGCGATGTATGCATATTTTGTAATGACACGCCAGGTAAGAATTCCTCTTCAAGTAACTTTATGAGATGCTAATGAAGTTTTGGTGTCAAAGTAGTTCTCTTTTCTTTCATATTCTTTCTAAGGCCAGTTCCCTTTAAGTACTCACTTTTATCCTACACACACACACACACACACACACACACACACACGTACCTGCATGATAATTGTGTATTAGCCCCTATTCTAGGTGCTAAAAGATAGGGAGGTAAATCATGGCTACTGACTTCATGAACCTCACAGATTATAAAATGAGCCATATAAACCATTAAATTCAGGAAAAAATTCACACTAAGTTATAGGATAAAAGGGCAAAGGAGAATGATCAGCTACAGGATAGCTTATTCAGCCAGTTGGCCTGGCTTTTTGTGTACTATGTAGTTAATTTGAAAGTTGGATAGGGTAGTCTCAAGCTTTCTGTTTTTATTGAATTTTTGGAATGGAAAGTTGGTGATCAGATATTTAAACTCAACTCTATGCTATCTCTAAGTATCTTAAGAGTATAGGTAGGCTTCTTTGTTACTGTTTTTACTTCCTGGAAGATAGGTGAAAATTAGGTATCTAATCACTTTATGTGCCTGTCCTATTCTCTAGGAGGCAAGACTCACTTATTAAATATCAGTATCTAGAAATAATTTTTGTTGCCAGTGTTATTTTTATAATAGCTTGAAAATCCCTGTGTCACTTTAGAAAGTATGAAGAACTTATTATTACTTATTTTTATCTGTGTGATACCAACACAGATCCAACCTTCCTTGATAAAAAAAACATTTGCGATGAATGATGATACATGAGAAACCTTTTCTCTATTCTTAGGTATCAAAAGAAAGTTGAGAATGGCTTCTCTTATATTTTTATATGGCTGCTATTGAACATAGGCATTTTGTGTCTGTTGTTGTTAGAACACTGGTCATAGGCCTATTTCTGGGTGAGAAAATGAAAGCTCAAGAATGTTATTTAACCTTTCTGGGCCTCCCAAATTTGTTTAGTAGAAAAGAGAGATGATAAACTGTTCATGTCCTGCCATCATTTGCCCAGAGTATCCATCACCAAGTCCCATGTCTGGCTCATACTCATTACTCTGTGTAAACAGAATTAAACAACCAGATTAGTCATGTCTAATCACAGCTCTGGACTTGGCTTTGCTGTCTGTCTGTCTTTTTTTCTTTCCTTCTCTCTCTCCTCTCTTCCCTGTTCCTGTTCCTTATATACACACCCCTTTAGTAGGTTCTTTTTATCTATTGATTGAAGTCCAAACTCCCTAGCCTGATATTCATAACTGGTTGCTCTCTGTCTTCTCCAAAGGTGTGTCAATTCCCACAGTGTACTTACCATGTGTTCTAAACAAATCAAATTATATTCTTAACTCCCCCAAATGCCCTGAGTTTTCTACCATTTCATTCCTTCTCATCATTCTGTCAGCTGGGAAAGTTCTCCCTGTTCATCTCTACCTGTTATATTTCAAGGTTTCTTAATGCTTATCTTTCATAAACCTTTGGCTAGTTCCCTACAGCCAACTTTGAATGGTCCTTCTGAATTCCTGTAGCACATTGTGCCTCTCATTTCACGTATCCTATGCTATCTTGCATTATATTTATTCACATATAATTTCTTCACCCCTCTACTAGACTTAATGTCTTATGAGGTGAGGCATTCAGTTTTTTCTATTTCTGTTTCCCTTAGTTACTATTAATCCATTACCTGTCATCATCAATCATGAATAATTCAGTATTTACTTCTGCTTCTTGTATGGCATACTGGGCAATCAGACCAATCCTCCCATTAGGAAAAGTTAGAATAGTTAGACAAAACATAAAATACATCTGCCATAGGCACTAGAGAGCTTATAAGATAGCAAAAATTACCATGCAAGGACCTGAAGAAAAGGAAGGTGAACTTGATGTTGGGTGTGCTTATTTCCCTGGGGATTTATGCTGACAAAACAGGGTAAGACTGAGAAACCAAGAAGCTGAGCCATACTTGATAGTCTAGAAGAACCCAAACCATAGAGTTGGCTTTGGTTTGGAACCTCTAATGGCTACCATTGTAGAATAAGGATGAACCTGTTGTAGGTTCTCTCTGAACCGTAGCCCATATTCGTTTGTCTAAGTCCTTCAAATTAGACTAAGATATTCCTAGAAGAGTGGTAATCCCAAAGTGGTAGTGCTCATAGATTCCAGGCAGAAGCAAACAGAAGTCATCCCTGGAAGAAGAAGAAAAGGAAGGAAAAAAAAAAAAAGATTGGAAAGAAGGAAAACTGACGTTATTCAAAGATTTTGTACCTAAAAAAATACAAAGCCATGTACATATAATTGGTTAGAATCTGTGAGTTTCACAAGGTTACTAGATACTAGGTCAACATACATAAATCGATTGCATATCTGTATACCAGCAACAAACAATTATAAAATGAGAATTTAAAAGACGCAACTTAAAATGACTTTTAAATAATCTATAAGTAAATCATGCAAAATATATCTAAAAGTAAATCGTACAAGACCTCTGTGTTGAAAAACATAAAATTTAAGGAAACTTCATAAGTAGAATAAGCATGTTCATAGACTGGAAAAGTAAATATTAAAATATGTCAGTTGTATCCAAATTGATCTGTTTCAGTGCAATCCCAGTCAAAATTCCAACAATTTTGGAGATGGGGGAGGGGAAAAGATTTGAATAAGCTGCTTCTAGAATTTCTATGAAAATGTAAAAGCCAGTAAACCCTTGAGGAAAACTAGGTTTTCCTAGTTTTGGAAAACTACAAGACATGGACGACTATAGCTTTATTTATAATGCTACAGTAATTAAGAAAATGACACAAAGGCAAATAGTCCAATGGAATAGATGAGAGAATGTGGAAACAGATCTGGTATAAATGAACTTTTGATTTTAAAAAGATAGTGCTGCAAGGAAAGGAGAATCTTCTTCTATGAATGGTGCTAGGACAATTGAATATCCATATTAAAACAAAAGTGAAACGATCCCATCTTTGCACACCCGTAATTAACAAAAATTAATTCCAGATGGATTATAGATCAAAATATGAAAGGTAGGGGATCCCTGGGTGGCTCAGCAGTTTGGCACCTGCCTTTGGCCCAGGGCATGATCCTGGAATCTCGGGATCGAGTCCTGCGTCGGGCTCCCTGCATGGAGCCTGCTTCTCCCTCCTCCTGTGTCTCTGCCTCTCTGTCTCTCTGTCTCTCTGTCTCTCTGTCTCTCTCTCTCTCTCTATCATGAATAAGTAAATAAATCTTTAAAAAATAAATAAATATGAAAGGTAATAAAATAAAGCTTCTAGGAGAGGGCTCCTGGCTGGCTCAGTAGGTAGAGCATGCAACTCTTGATCTCAAGGTTGTAAGTTCAAGCCCTACATTGAGTGTGGAGAATACTTAAAAATAAAATTTAAAAAAAGAAAAAAGAAAATAAGAATGATAAATTCTACTATATTAAAATTAAGAACTTCTGGGGGCACCTGGGTGGCTCAGTCAGTTAAATGTCTGCCTTTGGCTCAGGCCATGATCTCTGAGTCCTGGGATCAAGACTCACATCAGGCTTCCTGCTCAGCAGGGAGTCTGCTTCTCTCCCTCTCCATCTGCCCCCACCCCACTGCTTGTTTCTCTCTCTCTCTCTCTCTCTGTCTCTCTCTCTCAAATAAATAAATAGACTCTTTAAAAAAAATTAAGAACTTCTGTTTATTAAAGAACACCATTAAAAGAGCTAACAGGCTGGGAGGAGATATTTGTAGTACATATATCCAACAGAGGATCCATAACCAGAGTATATTAACACTTCCCCGAGTGGGAGTCCCAGCAAGAGGCAGAGCCAGCTGATTGACACCCTGCAGCACCAAGTGAAGTCTCTACAGCAGCAGGTGGCTGACACTGACAGCACCAAAAGATGATTGCGATTTATCGGACACACCTTCTGAGTGCTGCACAGGATCACATGGACGAAGATGTGCAGGCGGCCTTACTCCACATCATACAGATGAGGCAGGGGCTCGTGTGCTAGCGGGAAGTGCTGACTGGCTGGTGTGTGCTTTGGCTGATGGTGCCAAGCATTCCCCTTGCAACTCCATGGGCTTTCTGGGCCTTGTGCTAGTATAATTGAAATAAAATATATTTTGTTTCATCAAAAAAAAAAAAAAAAAGCCTGTAAATCAGTAAGAAAAAGAGACAACCCAATAGAAAAAGATGACAAGAGATTTGAATAAGCACATCTAAACAAGGAAATTCAAATGGCCAGTAATATATGAAACAAAAAGGCCTCAGCCTTATGAGTGATCAGGAAAATTCTATATATCTCCAAGAGAAATGAAAACATGTTCACAGAAAAACTTGTACAAGTATATTCATAACAGCATTATTCATAACAGTCAAATTGGAACAACCCAAATGTCTATCAGTTTATTAATGGATAAATAAAATGTTGCATATCCATTCAATGAAATATTACTTTGCAACAAAAAGAAATGAAGTACCAATATATACTGCAAATGGATGAACCTTGAAAGAAGGCAACCATGAAGGGCTGCATGTTATATGATTCCATTTATATGAAACGTCCAGAATAGACAAATCCATAGAGACATTCCCTGGAATTGGAGATGTTGAGGGAGGTGGGACGTGACTATTAGAGTACAGGATTTTTGGGGGGGAAAATGAAGATTTTCTAGAATTGATTGTACTGATGGTTATGCAACTTCCTGAATACACTAAAAACCATTGAACATTGTGCTTTAAATAGGTGTATTGTGTGGTATGTGATTTATATCTTAGTAAAGCTGTTTTTGAAAAGTGAGGTGGTACTTCTGCACACACACCAGAATGGCTAAAAAATTTTTTTAACTGGCAATACTAACTATTGGCAAGGACATGGAATGATGGCAGCTCTCATAGACTGCTGATGGGAGTATAACTGGTACCACCATTTGGAAACCTGTTTGATGTCACTTCTTAATTTGAACACAGGCATACCTTATGATGATCTAGTATCTCCACTTATAGGTATACATCCAACAGAAGAGATAAGCCCCAAAATGTTTTTGGCAGTATTATTTATAATAGCAGAGCCTGAAACAACCCAAAACTCTATCATTAGTAAAATGGATAAATAAATTGTGATGTAGTCATACAGTAGAATTTAACATAGCAATGGAAGTGGACTCAAAAGTATGAATATCACAAACATTGAGCAGAAGTACAATACCTACTGTCTGACTCCATTTTTATAAAATTAAAAAAAAAAAACAGATAAAATTAAGCCATAGAGTGCAAGGGGATGCATGCTTAATTGGAAAGTTGTAAAGAATGCAAGAAAATAGTTACCATAAAAGGCAAGATAGTGATGAGTTTTGGGAGGAAGGAAAGATTAATAATTGGGAAGAAGCAGGAAGATGCCTACCTGGTTGTTGGCAGTATTAGATTTTCTTTATCTGATGATGATTAACTTGTTTGTTATAAGATGATTCATTGTGATGTGCATTTTTGTTGTGTGTACTCTTACATGTATGTTTCACAATAAAAAAATAAAATATTTAATACAGCACACATATCTGTATATATTTTATATGTGTGCACATGTATCGAACCTAATCAACAGTTAGTAAGTGTTCATTTTGTAAAGATAGTGTTCTAAGAACTAGTAATTTAATTTCTCCTTTATTTTTGTAGGAATATGTTTATCCAGAAGCCAGAGACAGACAATACTTATTATTTTTCCATAAAGGAGCCAAAAAGTCACGTTTTGACCTAGAGAAATATAATCAACTCAAGGATGCAATTGCTCAGGTAAGTTTTCCCCAAAAATAAAAATAAATTCCAGCTCCATTTTATATGGTATGATATTATAATAATAATTCTTTTTATTATACTATTATTATTACTATTATCCATAACCATAGTGCTTTGATGGATAAACTCTGAAAAGGATCCCACCCATCTCTTCCTATATTAATTATTCCTCAGTTAATAAAAATGTCTATTTTAGCATGGACACCTCGTTGTAAAGTTTTAGAACACAAGCAGGTGAAAAGGTGATGGGTCTCACATAGCATATTGAAATTTGTGGAGCTTTTTTTACCTTTTTTCTTTATGTTTCTCTAAAGAGGTCTATTTTAATTTTTCTCTCTTTTTAAAAATCTTTTTTATAACAATTTCCAAAGATGTCACACCTAACATGTGTGGTAGCAATGGGGCAAAAATAAAATCCAGGTAAGAGAGACCAATGGAAATGTTTGCCAGACACAAGTCACGGTTTATTGAATAGAAGATGCTATTTTTAAAAAGACTGATGTATTTCATTTTTCATAATAGTTACATCTTTCAAATTTCTGTGTTGCTTCCTTTTGATATCTTTGATTTTGGTGTGTAAGTCTTCATTCTTCTTCTCTGTAGTCTAACGTGACTTCAGAGATTTTTTAAAAGTCTCTAGAAGCTCTTCCATCCTCTGTAATATTTGGTTGTTCTTCTCTGCCCCTTATTGGTGATGGGGCTGTACTTTGAATAGGCTTAGTCTGTCTTCCTGCCTTGGCCCAAGTGGACTTGTGTCTACTGTTGCCCTGTGTGATGGTTCTCAACTAGAGAGAATGCATCAGATTATCTCTGGAGCTGTTAACAATACAGATGCTTCAGCCCTGCCCTAAGCCTAATAATCCAGCTGCACAGGGGTGAGGTCCCAGCCCGAGTGAATTTTGAAAGTGCCACTGTTGTCAGCACATCCCTGTTTTTAAAATCACTACACGAAAAACTTACCTACTGGAGAAACAACTAAAGTCTTGAGCAACATAAAGTAAAGCTCTGGATCAGGTTAAGGTCTGTGAAAGGACTTTTCTCTTGAGAAATGCCATCAGGGGATATCAGATGCTCTCCACATTCTTGAGCCTCTAAGTCCTGCCCTATGGACAGCACAGCCTCTTGTGGAGGCTCTGTTGACAGCTGAAACTGCCAGCACAGACTTCATTCTGGTCCCCATTTGCTGTCCTCTGCCTTTATTTTTTTTTTTTTAAGATTTTATTTATTTACTCATGAGAGATGTAGAGAGGCAGAGACACAGGCAGAGGGAGAAGCAGGCTCCATGCAGGGAGCCCGACGTGGGACTCAATCCCTGGTCTTCAGGATCATGCCCTGGGCCAAAGGCAGACACTCAACCGCTGAGCCACCTGGACTGCCCTGTCCTCTGCCTTTAAAGCCCGTTGTTTCTGAGGCACTCTTATTTTGAGAGTAGTTGAGATGATTTCTGTGATTCACAGTGATGCAGAAAAGACAATTTCCTTTTCTCAAGAGAAGTAATATCATTGAAAGCTTCACTAGCCAGTTTTTCTCACCTTTGTTTCTATTTTAGGCAGAAATGGACCTTAAGAGACTGAGAGACCCATTACAAGTACATCTGCCCCTTCGACAAATTGGTGAAAAAGATTGATCTGCAAAGAGCCTCTGAATCCTGGCAGAAAGAACACCTGTTTAGAACTATTGCCTTTTTAATTAAAGTATTGCAGGTGGAAGCTGGGAGCCATGTCGGGGTAGAGGGTTTTTACCTTTAATTAAAAAACAATAACAAAAAGGATCTGAGGGAAGAAGGGAATGTTAAAATCTAAGGATCAGGCTTTGTGGAACATAAGCTCAAAGGGCTTAGTGAATATTGTCTTAATCAAGCATCTTAGTTTCTGGATGAAAATGATGCATTATATAGTTGAGAGATTCATAGGGAGAAAAGGATGCTGGGGTGTTCCTTTCTTGTATCTTCTTTGCAGGGTCAGCAAAACAGTAACACACCAGCACCCAACTCAGCTCTAATTTTTTTTTAATTTAACTTTTCTTATTTTTGACATAGGAGTAAATAAATATATCAGAAAAGCAAATCCTCAAGATATGTGGGTGGCAAACAAAATCTGAGCCCATGTCATTAACATTTATCTTAAATTGGACCCAGTCTCTGCCAAGTTACCAGGAATCTCTCCTATTTGTGCCCCATTTCTGACCACCCACTCCTGTTGGTTACAGTAATTTTATCCATATGATAGTTGGAACCAACTTAAGACTGTTTGATAATTGACACTTTGGATTACCCCATAATACCTCTTAAATGTCTGTAATATTCCAGTGCTCTGGATCAGTATCTAGGAATCATTGGCAACACTGCATGAGGTTGTTTTGTTTTGTTTTGTTTTTTACTAATTAATCTTTAAGAGGAGGCAAAACTTCCCTCCTTTATATAACTGTCCTACTGAGATGTCCCCTCTCCCTCCATAACTCAAATCAGAGGAGGGTGTTCAGCTGTATTACCAAATCAGGAAGATGTTAAGGTTTACAAATTGGCTAAAAATCATGGCTCTCTAGCCATTTCAAACCAGAGTAATTTCACTGCTGTTGATCTGCTTGTGTGACAGCATTCCAGCTCCCCAGATGGCGCTGCCTTGTCTGGAGACTTTGTTAA
Source organism: Vulpes vulpes (assembly GCF_048418805.1). NCBI lineage: Eukaryota > Metazoa > Chordata > Mammalia > Carnivora > Canidae > Vulpes > Vulpes vulpes. The sequence continues at coordinate 83,162,667 of NC_132783.1, forward strand.
TCTTGAAGGACACACACTTCCACACTGTTTGTGAGCCACCCCCCGCCCCACCTCCACCACTTCAATAGTTGTAAATCAAGTGTGTGGATCTCAAAGGGTGCAATTTATCTTTATACAGGAATACATTTCTATGGCTTCCTTCAGCCTACCCTCTTCACCCTATTTTTTCTTATCTTAAATTGAGAGAAGGAAGAATTAATCTTATACTCTATCAAAATATTTTCTACCATATTTCCAGATGACATCTGCACTTGAAGAGTCAAAGGAATCTGTCTAATATCCTGTTTTTAACTACTGTGGGGGCAGGATGGAAAGGATGATGAGGCTTGCCACACAGCCAATTGGCTTTTTCTTTCACATGATTCACCCCTCCTCATTGTGGCAAGGAGGTTCTTTCTCATTTTCTTCCTCCTTTGGGATCATTGTGTATGAAAAGAAACACTTTCGATGACAACCCAGACTCCAGGTGCCTTGCAGAGGTTGAAGGCCAGCCAGGACCGCTGCCGCTGCTGCTGCTCCTGCCGCCACCCCTTCCACTGGCATGATGGAATGAAAGGATGCATGTCGCCCCTTCCTTCCAGTACCCCCCCGCCCCGGTCGTTCAACCCCTTCCCTCATTTATTTTTGTTAAGTTATATGAATTATTTTTAAGTCACTTATCCTGTTTGTGTGCAGCGTTTTTAAGAAGAAACAGCACAGTGTAATGTACAAGCAAATCCTTTCAGGGTGTGTGGGAGGCAAGGGAGGGAAGATGTGGAGAAAAGTCCTTTAAACAAATAGCAAAATATTGAACATGTGTAAAATCCTGTATCATTTATGAAATATGTATAAAAAGCAATGTACCTTCTGGAACAATAAATACTTATTCAATTTTTGAATTAGAGCATCTTATTCTTTAAAGCAAAACCAAAAAAAAAAAAAAGCCAACAAGAGCAAGAAAATTTACTTTCCTGTGATTCTAGGTGGAAAACTGTTTACTTTTAAAATTAATTCTTATAGAAATACCATTTTGAAATTAAAGTTGGTTCCTAGAGCTTGTATTTTAAAAATAGGCATTTCATTAATGCTTCCTAAATCTAAGATGGTCAGTATTTTCCTAATTTTTCAGAGCCACCAGAGGTTAAGTGACTTCTACAGCTAAAATTAAGCCACTGGCAGTACTGAGACTTGTATCCTGATTAATAGGGAGTTTTTCCATTATATCAGACCACCAGATTGCCTAATGTGGTCTCCTGGACTTCAGAATGTTGTTCAAGAATGAACCAAGAGAGATGCCTGGGTGGCTCGGGTCATGATCCTGGGGTCCTGGGATGGAGCCCTGGCATCGGGCTCCTTGCTCAGTGAGGAGCCTGCTTCTCCCTCCCCCGCTACCCCCCCAACTCATGCTGCTCTGTCTCTAGTACCCTCTCTCTCTCTTTCCTCAAATAAATAAAACATAAAAAGAATGAACCAAGATTAAATATTCATTGTTTTAAGAATTTTATCAAATTTGATCAAATCAAATAGTGATCACCAAACAGGAAAATATCACATGCTAACTAGTCCATTGGAGGCATATCAGAGAGCATACGTTAAATGTCTGACTATATTTAGTGTGAGATATACTGAGAGTCTCCTGGCAGCTACAACAAACCAATACATCCCTGAGACAGAAGTAAAGCGTAAGAAGATAAGATTGAAAACGTTAAGCCATTGTTTGATTTCAAAGAATAATGTCTACATATTCAACAACACTGTTAGGCGTTAGTAAACTTTTCAGTGGAGATAGATAACGGAGAGTTAAATCCATTAACGAGTGTAGATAATGCAGGTTTGCTAAAGGATAATAGACCTTTGGAGCTGGAAAAGTAAAAAGGGTTCTCATGGTATGATTGCAGGAGCAGCAACCTGGTATCTCCTTGTTAAAAATGCAAGTTCTCTGATCCCTACTGAATCAGAAACTAGGCATGGGGCCAGCAATCTGTCCTAGTAAGTCCTGGTGATTTTGATGGGAACTGTTGGTCTAGTCAAACCAATGCCTTAAAGAGAAAGGAAACTGAAGCACAGGACATCTAATCACAACTCACCAGTGAATCCTATGACCAACAACGAAACCAAGTGATAGAGGATTGGTGAGTATGGTGAATATGGTAAATGAAAGGAATAGAGCTCACGTCACATGTACTGTTGCATCTTGCTTATGGGCAGGAGAGTAGTGATGAGCACATAGTAGATGCTTACAAAAACAAAAATGAGCTCCTGAGTGGCTTAGTTAAGCGGCTGCCTTTAGCTCAGGTCATGATCCCAGGGTCCTGGGGTCAAGACCCACATTGGGCTCCCTGCTCAGCAGGTAGTGTGCTTCTCTTCCTCCCTCTGTGATCCCTCTTGCTCTTGCTCTCTCAGATAAATGAAATATTAAAAAAAAAAAAAAAGATTCATTACTTGAGAGAGAGGGAGAGGCGGAGGGAGAGAGAGTATCTCAAACAGACCCCACTGAGCACAGAGCCCCACATGGGGCTCAATCCCACAACCCCAAGATTGTGACCTGAGCCGAAATCAAGAGTCGGTCACTCAACTGACTGCACCACCTAGATGCCCTAGTTGTGATCTGTTTGTTTGTTTTTTTAAAGATTTATTTATTTATTTATTTATTTATTTATTTATTTATTTATTTATGATAGACATAGAGAGAGAGAGAGGCAGAGACCCAGGAGGAGGGAGAAGCAGGCTCCGTGCCAGGAGCCCGACGTGGGACTCGATCCCGGGATTCCAGGATCGCGCCCTGGGCCAAAGGCAGGCGCTAAACCGCTGAGCCACCCAGGGATACCCTTTAATCTGTTATTATCACTGCCAAGGATTTTTAGTTAGTTGCTCTCTCAAGTAAGTACAAACTCCTTGTCTTCCAGAATGTACTACATAGTTACTCCCTTAGGACAAATGTATAGGTGAATTTTAATGAATTCTACTGAATATAAAATGACCTGTCTCGTAAATTTTCATTTGCATATGTTTTATAAATGCATCATCCACTGAGCAATCCCTCTTTCTTGAAACTGTCCTCAGCTCCTATGACTCTACTCTTGGGTTTCCTTCTTTAAATTTCTGACTACCTCTTGGTCTCATTTGCAGTATCCTCCTCCTTTGCCCACATCTTTGATGTTGGGCTTCTCCAAGGTTTCATATTGGACCCCATTTTCCATGGATGATCTCACCCACTCCCCTCCTCCATTTATATGCGGGTAGTTCTCAAATTGTTAGGTAAGCTCAGATCTTTCCTGAATAGCAGACTGGTTTATCTATCTCCTAACTGACCTATGTCCCCCACTGTACATTAAATTCTTTCAGTGTCACCAGAGTATTTTTGTTTTTAATTTCTAATAGCACATACTTTGGAAAAATAAAATATGAACAAGAATTAACATTATATGGAAAAAGGGGATGCCTGGGTGGCTCAGCGATTGAGCGTCTGCCTTCAGTTCAGGGTGTGATCCCAGAGCTCTGGGATGGAGTTCCACATCGGGCTCCCCACAGGGAGCCTGCTTCTCCCTCTGCCTGTGTCTCTGCCTCTCTCTCTCTCTGTGTCTCTCATGAATGAATGAATGAATAAATAAATCTTACATGGGATTTAAAAATAAAAAATATTTTAAAAATAATATTTTATTTAAAAATAAAAAATATTTTATTTATAAAATATTTATTCCCATAAATAAAAATTATATGGGAAAAGGGATGCCAAAAGACATCCCAAGAAGCAGTCAGACAAATACAGAATGTGAGACATTCTATAGGACAAATAACTGACTTTCTTCAACAAAGGATGTGGGGCTTGGGGGAGAAGGGGACCATTCTAGATTAAAAGAATATATGAGACACAACCATATGCAATGTATGGTTTTTGTTTGAATCCTGACTCAAACTAGCAATGCAAAGAAATTTTTGAAACAACTGGGGAAATTTAAATATGAAATGGATATTAGATGGTACTAAATTTTCACAGTTGTAATAATGACATAGTTTTGTAAAAAAAAAAAAAAAAAGCCATATGTTAGAAATTCATCTTGGTGTATAAATAAAATAAGACTGACAAAATAGTAGTATCTGCAGCTGTGTGTTTGTATGTACTTTATGCTTTTGTATACATTTGAAATTTTTCATCATAAAAGATTAAAAAGAGAGGGCAGGTCAACTAAAAAGGAAAAAATAGGAATAAGGAAAAAAAAGAGGTCCTGTCATCCTGGGAATGCTTGTTTACAGAACCAAAGGGCTATCTGGTAAAAGTCCTTGACTCTGGCAATCAATCCTGGCAGCAAATCTGGGTTTATCTCATGCACACGTCCTCTGTTTCTCTGTAACACTTACGAAGCATTCAGATAGTTTCTCTGGGACAGGAAATTGCAGGGTTTTGTTTTTTTCTGTTAAGAGCACTATTAACTGCAATGAAACAGTTCCTCAGTCCCAGAATCATCCATTGCCATCATCAAATTGCAACTTAATAAGCTAAAAATGGTCAGGTTGCCTGTGTTCTGCTAGCATTAGTGATAAAGTAGCCAACTATAAATTTAGATCACCGGAAACCCCTTGCTAGAGCTTTCCACTCTAGATGATTGTAAACTCTGTACTTCCGGGAACCACTTTTACCTTAGTCACTGTCAAAAACCAGAGACAGCTTGGCACTTAGCCCCCACTAAGCACTAATGTTTAATTGAACCAAAACCCTTAGAGAAAAGGGGCCACAATAATTTGAATGCCACTTAGCGTAGGAAAACATTGTGATAAGAGATTAAGAAGACCAGCTAATGAACTACTTCCTAAAGCAATAAATATTCCTTCCCCAGTCACTAGAAATTTGGTTATTAAGACAAGAAACACAGATGAGAGAAAGAGTAAGAATGACAGAGGCCAAAGCATCAGGTCAAGGTAACATTAGGAAAGAGAAATTTGGGGTTCATTCAGATCCTTCCTTCATATAGTATTTACAAACAAACTTTTTGGGCACCTGAGTGGCTCAGTTGGCAAAGCATGCAACCCTTGATCTCAGGGTCGTAAGTTCAAGCCCCATGTTGGGTGCAAAGCCTACTTTAAAAAAAGAATGGTAAAAAAAAAAAAAAAAAAAAAAAAACTTTCCCTCTACCTTCCTTTTTGTCCTTCCCCTTCACATTATTTTCAGTAATAGTGCTTTGCCAATTCTCAGATGTCCAAACACTATAGAATGCCAGGGAGCCGGCATTCTGTTGTCCGGGGGCACATATTATATAGGTCCCTTCATTTTGCCTCTTGTGTCTAAAAAAATCCTTGTAAATATCACTTTTCAGTGTTGTTAATTTAATGAGTCGTTCCTAATTCAAAGCCTCTACCTCAATCTTAATGTGAGAATTAGTAAAATAACACTAAACCATTTTAAATTTGGGGAAGGCAGGCACTCTGAAAACATGAGATATTGCTGTTTGAATTGGTAAAAACACAACTTAAACCTTGTTTCTTTAGGAAGTTTTGAGACCAAAGACCATAACGGAACACACTTAGGAGCTTGCTTCAAGACAATGTCGTCCCCCCATTCCATACCTTTCCCTACTACTACTTTTTTGTATGCTATTGTAAACTCCTTCACCATCAGACCAAGACATTTCCTAATGACCAGTTGCAACAATTTGGCTTTATCCCATTGGTAAGCAATGGTAGGGCTACATCATGAAATTAATTCCTAGAAGTCACAAAACAGGGTTTTGACATGAGGGGACATCCCTCATTTAGAGTTCCCTTCTGGATGAGATACTGGAGGCCTTGTTGCAGGGAATTCTTGGGAGAAAACAATAGGAGGATGAGGGATTGTGATGGGTTCTTTCCCCCCTAAAGAAAAATATCAGTAACCCTGTTGACAGTGTAAAGCAGTGTTTCTATCTGGGGTCAAGGCCAGAGCAATGGACACCTTATCCCATTCATCCTCTTCCTCTGATAAAGCACCGGCCAGTACTGTAAAGTCTTTTTTCAGAAGAGCCTAGTGGCCTTTTTTTTTTTTTTTTTTTTAAGCGCTTGAAAAAGAAAGGGACAAAGGACGACTGGAATTAAGAGGATTTCCAGTCTGTTCTGGTGGCTTGTCCAGAAGGATGCTTCAGTTCCTGCTTCTCACCTGCCTCTTCATCACAATCACACCTGTATCACTAATGGGTGAGTCTTGGCACAACGAACTTTTTGTTGTAGGAATTTGCTATTATTTCCAGATTAAGAGTTAGGTTCCAGTATCTTAAGTACTGGTTCTAGAAAAGTGTAAAAATCTATGATAACCTACAATAGATATATTTTCATAGAATTTCTGTTTCATGTTCCGATTAGCCTCTTGCCTGGGCATCCAGAATTTCCATGGACCTGCCATATCCAACAGCTTTCCACTAGTTAAATATTTCTTGGAGTACATGTAAAAAGAATTACAACTTTTTTATATTATAGGCACTTGTATAATTCCAACTTTGAAAGCAGAAATATAATCTTTAGAGTTGAGGATAGAGTTTTTCTTCTTTAGTGAATACAAAGCACTGAATGAAAGCTCTATCCCCATGAAAGGCACAGATCTGGATAAATCAAACTTCTCGGTCTGGACATCTGAAAAATATGACTTTTGCATAGAATCTTAAACTCTTTCCCTTTTCGGGCTTGGCACAAAAGTGGCCAACAAGGCAAAACAAAGTTTCAATTGCAGTTACTAACACATTTCTCCTTTTTCCAGTAGAATTTAAGTTCTAATTGGAAGTGAGAGAAGGTTGAGATGGACAGAGCCATGCTTTTTGGCACTTTGGCGTTTCTCTGTTTAATTGACCCCAATTTATTTCTCCAGGGCAACTCAGGTCTTGCTCTAGCACCTTTAAGGATACCTATTAAAAATGGGCTTTGAGACCCTAGAAGATGTGAAAATTAGGGTAATTTGGTTTCCTGGATGGGATCCTGGAATAAAGACACAGGCAAGAAAAAAAAGGAAATCTAAACTATGGACTTGAGTTAATAATAATGTATTTCTAGTGGATCATTAATTGTGGAAAAGATACCACCCCAGTGTATGGTGTTTCATAACAGGGGAAACTGGGCACCAAGTATATGGAAACTCTTTGTACTATTTTCTCAAGTATGTCCTAAATCCAAAACATAAAAAAAAAAAGTCTATTAGAAAAAGTCTTGAACTAAGTTTAATCACGCTGTATCTGCTGCCAATAACTAGACAAGACTTGCCTAAGCAAAGGCTGCCCCCCACCACCCCACAACTTCCACTGCCCTTTCTTCTTATTTTTAATTGCTTACCCTTCCTCTAGTACCTCTTGTTCCCATCATAGATCTCCCTCCCAGACCTTTTTTATTTTATTAATTTTTTTGTAGCCCTTCTAGGATGTTTGACTCAACGCCAAAAGTGAGATAAAGAGAAACTCTGGGCGCTGGGGAGCAGGGAGGGGGCCTTCCCTGGGAGGAGAGGGGAAGTGAGAGAAAAGGAGAGAAAGGGAGGGAGAGGAGGGGAGGGAGCAGAAAGCAAAGGGGGAGAGGGGGACGGAGGGAGAGGGAAGGAAGGGCACCCGGAGCTTCAGGACCTAGCTGGAGGGGCCGAGTAGCCTCCACCTGCTGGGCTGGGCCAGAGGGGCAGGGTCCCTCTGCACTTGGCTCCCCACTTGGCTGCGAGGGGCCGGTCCTGGAGGACACACACTGACGGCCCTGGGGGGACACACCGACGCCCCTGGGGGGACACACAGCGACGGCCCTAGGGACACTCACACCGACGCCCCTGGGGGACACACACCGACACCCCTGGGGGACACACACACCGAAGGCCCTGGGGACACACACACCGACGGCTCTGGGGACACACACCGACGGCCCTGGGGGACACACACACCGAAGGCCCTGGGGACACACACACCGACGGCTCTGGGGACACACACCGACGCCCCTGGGGGACACACACACCGACGCCCCTGGGGGACACACACACCGACGCCCCTGGGGGACACACACACCGAAGGCCCTGGGGACACACACACCGATGGCCCTGGGGACACACACACCGACGGCTCTGGGGACACACACCGACGCCCCTGGGGGACACACACACCGACGCCCCTGGGGGACACACACACCGACGCCCCTGGGGGACACACACACCGACGGCCCTGGGGGACACACACACCGAAGGCCCTGGGCACACACACACCGACGGCTCTGGGGGACACACACACCGACGCCCCTGGGGGACACACACACCGACGGCCCTTGGGGGACACAGAGGCGCCCCTGGGGGACCCGGTCAAGGCCGAGGAGCCCCCAGGCCGGCCCGACAGCAGGGCGGGGCTGGCGCCTCCGGGAGGACCGCCCAGTTAGGGAGCGCGCCGGGCGCCCAGTCCCGGCTTCCAGGCTCGGCACCGAGACCCTGAGGCGAGCCTGCCCAGGCCTGGGTATGAGAGGACTGAAGGGGTTATTCAGACGGACCGGTTATTTAATGTTAGAAAATATTGCGTGGATGACTTAAAAAATATATTTATTTTACAGAAGATAGTCGGTGACGTCCTGTCACCTATTTGTGCCATCAGCCCTGCTTCAATGAGAGGAAGTGAACTTTTAACAGAGAGCACAAGAAATGACAGTTAAATTTAAGGAAAGACTTTATAAATCATGAAATAGTTATTGAGGGAGGTTTAGGGATTTCTGCAAAAGCCATTAAGAGTTGAGTACCTAACCATTTCTTGTAAAATTAGAGCCAAGGAGATCAACCAAATATTTCTATGAATTTATAATCACCTGCGAAATTGCCCTGGAAACCAGGTTTCTGAAGAGAACTGCAGCTGGGAGGACAGATGAGAGAATTTTTCCTGTTTGAGAGGAGAGGCAGTCTCTTTGAGGACATTTCCTGCCCTCAAGTGACATCAGATATGGTCTAGGGCACAGCTGGGATATCTCAGGGACATTTTTTTTTTTAAGATTTTATTTATTCATTCATGAGAGACTCAGAGAGGTAGGCAGAGGGAGAAGCAGGCTCCCTGTGGGGACACTGATGCGGGACTCGATCTCAGGACCCCGGGATCACCACCTGAGCTGAAGCCAGACTCTCAACCACTGAGGTGCCCAGGCACCTCTCTCAGGGACATTGTAAAAGAGAGAGAGTGTCTCCTGCCATGTGCAACTCTGCAAATGTGTTATTTCCAGAAAATGCCATAGCCAACTTATTTCCTGTCCCAAACCGTCATATTCTCTTCGGGACCATTAGCACCAGGCTACACCCTCCTCTACACGTGATTGAATTTAGAGAGTGAACTGGAGTTTGAAACGTAGACTGGGAAAATCCAAAATATTTTCTAGACAACTTAAATTTTATGATCATGGCCCATCCACATTTAATTATCGTGCAGTATCTGCTAAAACTGTATTTTCTGCCTATAAAATGTATCCGTCTTAATGTGAATTCCCTGCCTACAGTGTCAGGCAAGTCAGCCTCATGTGCGTTACAAAAGATAGTACTCTCTGGCTAGGGTTCCTTTCCAGAATTTCTTGGCTTTATAGAGTCTTCATAAGGACAAACCGCCCATATTAATTCAATGTTTCCCTGAAATTGAGGGAAACTGAGAATATTGGGGATACTGGTGTCTTTAGTCATTAAAATTTTTTTGATAAGATCCATGTGATTTTACGCATTAAAAATGCAAGCTTGAGAAATTAGGCTCTCTTATAGATAGTGATGCCATGGCTGATTCTTTATACACAAAGTTCATATTTTCAATAAGCTGATGGCAAATGTACCGACATTCACTTAGAGAATATCTTTGGTAATAATTTGCCAATATGCTGTATATTTCGAAACAGCAGACATCTGCCAGAGGCATTTTCCTTTTCAGTGGAATGAGCTATACACCTTATTAACAAGACAAACTTTCCAATAGTGCAAAATTTCATCTACAGTCTTGCGTACAAATGACCATCTAAACACTTTGAGAATTTCCAAAGATGAAGAGCTTACAACACTGTGATACAGCCTCTCCGTTATACCACAGCTGAACTAAAATGTGCTCCCCCAATGATCTGTTCTTGCTTTTATAACAGAGAACCTAGATTTGTGAGAACTGGTTCATGCTCTTCAGTCTTTTTTTCCTCCAAACTATAGTTCTCAGGTTCTTCCCTGGTTAGTAAGTTTTAGACTCCCTTCCAAGTCTGGTCACTTTTCTCAGGACACCAGGTTTGTCCATACTTTCGTGTAATATAGTCTCCAGGTGAACACAATATTCAGAATATTTTCTGAGCACTACCGAGTTCAGTGAGACTATAATCCTAACCTCCCTTGGTCTGATCAACTATCCTTCTATCAAATGATTACTCTGGATAAAAAGTTTAGTCCAACAGTAACACTAACCCTTAAACAGATTTGAAATAATTTTGTAAAAGGCATTTATAAAATGTGTTTCAGTCAATTTGAGGGGGATTTTAGATTATTTCTTTCTTTAAAAAAAAAAAAAACAGCTAAAATGTAAGACCAAGAAGGTGGACTCAGCAGGCTCCTGCCATTGTAGTTTGAGACATCACAAGGTGCCTTTTCAAATTCCCAGCCCTAGATCCTTGTTCTGCTTACATCAGTTTGAATGAGCCATGGAGGAACACTGACCATCAGTTGGACGAGTCTCAAGGTTCTCCTCTATGTGACAACCATGTGGATGGGGAGTGGTACCGCTTCACAGGCATGGCGGGGGATGCCATGCCCACCTTCTGCATACCGGAAAATCACTGTGGAACCCATGCACCTGTCTGGCTCAATGGCAGCCACCCTCTTGAAGGTGATGGCATTGTGCAACGCCAGGCCTGTGCAAGCTTCAATGGGAACTGCTGCCTCTGGAACACCACAGTGGAGGTCAAGGCTTGCCCGGGAGGCTACTATGTGTATCGTCTGACCAAGCCAAGTGTCTGTTTTCATGTCTACTGTGGTCGTGAGTACCTTCTCTGTGCTCTTTTTCCTCCCCTGTGAGGGCCATAGAGCGCATCAGAAAAATGCACTATGAAATTCAGGATAGTATTTCACAGTCTGAATAACATTGATTTAGGGCCCCAGATAACTTCAGATTATGAGAGGGAAGGGAGCTGTGACTCTGATCAGTTCTATTTTATTTTGTCTTTGTTCTGTTCAAACAAAACATTAGAAAATGGGATATTGACTTGGGTTATCTAGATAATGGATTTCCAACCTTTTTGAATATGGAGGACCCTTTCTTAAAATATGTATCAGACACCCATAGGGTACCATCGTGCGTAGTATCCATTGATTTTAAAAAATGATATGTAATGAGAAAAGCGAGTTTGAGATCAGTAATATTTTAAAATGAATTTTTGTGTTATTAATCCCACCAAAATCTGTAGGCATTAAAGAAAACATGGTACATAGAAGAGTGGGGCATAACATTTATTTAATCTCCAGTTCACATTTGGTGAGGTTTTAAATTTGCAGAAACTCTATCACCCATGGATCTCAAGTTGGGAATCATTGATCTGAATGACAGATGTCCCAGGCACTCTCTCATTCCATTGGGTTACATAGACCCTGAACAATGAGAACTCTCTTGATGTTGTCCAGGAACTCAGACTTCATGACTGAACTCGTGAGGCTCCCTCACGAATGAAAGTGCCCTCTGGTCCTCGCCCCTCATGAAAAGTTGGCTTCATCCTTCCACAGATTTTTATGACATCTGCGATGAAGACTGCCATGGCAGCTGTGTGGACACCAGTGAGTGCACGTGCTCTCCGGGAACTGTGCTAGGCCCCGACAGGCAGACATGCCTCGGTAAGAAACTCATCTTGACGTGGAAACAGGCCATTAGATCAAAAGGACAAACTCAAAACTTCCCGAGTCAGAGCTCTGTCGTTTATCTAGTCTGTGTCTCTAAACACTTAACAATGGGGTTTGCCTTTTTAGTTCATGACTGAACTAAATTTATATTGTGTGTAGGAACAGTCTAGAATCGCACAGTCCAGTACAGCAAACCCTAGCTGTGTGTGGCTGTGGAGCTCTTGATGTGTGACTGAAAAAAATTTTATTTTACCTAATTTTTTAAAAATTATTTATTTATTTATTTATTCATGAGAGACACGCAGAAAGAGGCAGAGACATAGGCAGAGGGAGAGGCAGGCTCGGAGCCTGATGTGGTGATCACACCCTGAGCCAAAGGCAGATGCTTAAGCACTGAGCCAGCCAGGTGCCCTGTAATTTTACCTAATTTTAATATAAAAACGGACGCTTGACTCAGTTGTTGGAAAATTTAAAATGTTTGGGACAACTTGAGTAACCAACTGTAAATTTTATGACTAAATACTGATCAAGTATTTCCAATCAAAATTAGCATCCAAATTGAGATGTGCTATAAGTATAAAATATACACTTGATTCATTCAAAAAAGAATGAAAAATATCTCTATAATTTTAATAATGATTTTATATTGAGATGAAATATTTTAGATGTACTGAATTAAATGTATTATTAGAATTTTTTAATGTGACTACTAGAAAATATTAAATTACTTATGTGGCTTGCTTTGTATTTCTGTTGGGTGGCTTTGGTCTAGAATTATCTAAGGACATAGTTCTATGGCTTCACTGAAATGATTACGGTTTCTCTGAGTAGCAAGAAAGGGGAGTCAGAATATTTTCTAGGAAATATAAAGTTGTCTCCTTGTAAATGTGTTGTTGTCTGTAATTGGAAGAAAATAGAGTTGAAAAACCCAAGAATGAAGATCATATCTTTTCCCATTATGAAACCTTTTGTATTCAGATTCAAATAGATTTAAAACACAGAGAGAAAGGGAGGACTGGCTGATACCCACCTCCTCAAGAGGAATAGTAACTGCTCAGAATGGAATGGAGATTAGGTTGAAAGGTATATAAAAAAGATTCTTGTTTTAGAAAAGCTTTTGTTCTTCAGCCTCCTTAATGAACCCCGCGGACCATCCTATGGAGCATGTTTATGCCCCCCATACCAACTGTTAGAGCTCTTCTGTGATGGACTTTGTGTCATTTAATGCTAAGGTTTGGGATACTGGAGAGGATGGTTCCTATAATCTTCCCCAACCTCCATTCTTCCACCCTCCTGCCCTCCTTCACTCTGTCTTTCTCTCTCTGTCTCTGTCTCTGTCTTTGTCTCTCTTATGCACACACACATGCACAAACACACATACACAGTGTGCTTGGCAAATATTTGATGTCATTTTAAGGCAGGCTTTGTTTCATCATTCAGCTTTTGGGATTTTTTTTATTTGTTTTTTAAATATTTTATTTATTTATTTGAAAGAAAGCATACACGCCAATGGGGGAGGGGCAGAGGGAGAGAATCTCCACCAGTGTGGAGCCCTACATGGGGCTTGATCCCACCACCCAGGTGCCCCTCAGCCTTAATGGGTCCCAAATTAAACAGCATGAAAGGTATCCAATGAAATGTCTAGCTCTCTGTCCTCCATTTGTGGTATTTCTCTGTTCTCCAACCCCATCTCAGGTAAACTCTTTTATTATATTTTTTCTAAAGATTTTATTTATTTATTTGACAGAGAGAGAGAGAGCACAAGCAGGGGAAGCAGCAGGCAGAGGGAGAAGCAGGCTGTATGCTGAGCAGGAAGCCCAATGTGGGGCTCCATCGCAGGACCTGGGGATCATGACCTGAGCTGAAGGCAGATGCTTAACAGACTGAGCCACCCAGGCGCCCCTCTTATATTATTTTCTTATGTGTGCTCCCTGGGTTTCTTCAGGCAGATATAAAAAAATGCAAATATATATGTTTATTTAGTGCCCTTTTCTTATGCCAAAGGTTGCATATCATACACATCTCTTGCTTAACAATTTATCTTGAACATTGTTGCCCAGCAGTACATAGTGGAAAACCCCCAGTTCCTACCTAAGATCTGTCTATTTCAGGGGGGTCATGAATTCCCTAAAATCGAAGGCAAAGTTTTGTGTTAATGTGCATTATGTCAGTTTTCCTTTATTTTTTTTTAAAGTAACAATTTTAATTCTTTATTTTAAATTATGTAAATTTTTTTCAGGCAGAGAGAAAAGTAAAGGAAAATAATACTACAGGATTTCTGGCCAAGATGATAAAATGATATAAATCATGTACCCTGATTTAACTATAGTTCATTTTTTTTCCTTTTTCTTTCTAATAAAATTTTACAAATACAAATAAAGCCATCTCACTCCATCTCCTTTTTCATTTTCCTATTTCATCCTCCAGGGGTAATCACTGTTGTGAAGTCAGTGTGTATTCTTCTGGTGCCTGTTTTTATGCTTTTATCATTTTTGTATGTACCCTAACAATACAGAGTGTTGTTTTTATGTTCTTAAAATTTACATTAAAATGATTCTCCACATGTGAGATTTTCTCTAGAGCATACCCATAAAAGTGGAATTGCTGGGACACAGAGTATCTAAGGCTGTAAATGATAATAAATTCCCGAGTAACAACAGCTTAAGTCAGTAGAAGGGTATTACTCTCTCACATTAAAAAAAAAAAAAAAAAATCGGTCTCAAGGTAAATTGTCCAAGCTTGGAACAGAGTGTGGCCACATCTGGGAGAGCTGCAACCGCTTTCCAGGCAGTAGTGGCTCCAATGAAGAGTCTACTCTTAACCACTACATTTCTCATTTCTACAAGTTCTATGTTTGTTTGGTTTCAATTCCTCCTTGTCTTTTCTTTTCTTTTCTTTTCTTTTCTTTTCTTTTCTTTTCTTTTCTTTTTCATTTTATTTAAATTCAATTTGCCAACATATAGTATAACACCCAGGGCTCATCTCATTGCCTTGTATTTTTGCACACTCCTTTATCTTGGTTACTATCCTTTCTTCTATCTGTTTAGTGATTTTTAAAATCCTTGCAACATGGATTTTTCTGGATTATTCTGTTATCTCCAGCTCAAAGCCTCCCATTTGTAATCTTGCTGAGTCATTCTCATGGTGGATCATTTCCTCCTGTGTAGTGTTTTGTGGCAAACCACCTTCTGTTGTAATTGTGTTTCTGTGGAGCTGCTCTGACCACCTGGTTTGTGGAAGTTTGACTACAGAGCAGTTTTTCAGATGCTTCTATCAGGTATCACAGAAGCTTCATCGGTCCAGGCCAAGTTTTTTAAAAGACTTTTAAAATTTGTTTGTTTATTTATTCATGAGAGACACAGAGATAGAGGCAGAGACACAGGCAGAGGGAGAAGTAGGCTCCCCACAGGGAGCCCAATGCAGGACTCGATCCCAGGACCCTGGGATCACGCCCTGAGCCAAAGGCAGATGCCTAACCACTGAGCCACCCAGGTGCCCTGGTCCAGGCCCAATTTTATACCAATTTCTCAGCTTTAAGATAAGTTCATACTTCACCCGTGGCAAGACCTGACTTGGGGTTCCTGTTGTTCATGAAGGCTTTTCTCTCCCCTAGAGCCTCAGAGAGAGCTTGCTTACTGCGTCCATGGGCCTTGGGGCAAAGTTCTACTCCTCCATTCATTGTGGGGATATCTTTTCTGGGGTCCTGGATTTAAGTAAGGTTTCAATTGCAGCTCATCACTTCCTCTGGGCCCAAGGCCATGCCTTCTGTCACCCCGTGGGTGTTTAAATCCCAACCCTCAAACCCCAACCCTGAGCCATGATACATTTAGTTCCCAAGCTTCCCTTTCCTTATAGAAGGAAGAGGATTGACATTTGTTCCCAGCTATGCATTTTCTTATAGCAAGAGTCCATATCCTTCATTAGATTCTTAAAAGGTTAACAATCCTTGCTTAAGTACAGTGTAGGAATATTCCCATATTTAAAATAGACTTCAAGGGCAGTTGTTCATGTTATAACAGAAGACTGCCTCACACAAAATTTTATCAGCTATTTACTTCTGTGATGTAAATGCCTTTGATGTATTTAAAACACAGTCTGATTTATAAGGCTATATTTATTTAGCAAATCTTCAGGAACTCACTGGAGTAAATGATAGTCACCAATACAAAAAAAAAAAAAAAAAAAAGAAAAGGTGAATCCAGGTAACAAAAGAAACATCATTTCCCTTCAGTTTTGCTCTTAGAAGGGAATTAATTGGCAAACAACGAAGTGCCTTGTACTCCAGCAGAGGGCAAATGGACAAATAACTTGGTTGAGGAGATCAAGTTGATGGAAGTAATTATAAGGATTATAGCAAAGGAGTTGTATCAATAGGCTCTGAAAATGTGAAGATTCTGCTAAGGGGCTTGGGAAAAGATTGTGTTGCTCAGCAGTATGTAAATGGTGTGGTTTCTCTTCTACAGATGAAAATGAATGTGAGCAAAACAATGGTGGCTGCAGTGAGATTTGTGTAAACCTGAAAAATTCATATCGCTGTGAGTGTGGGGTTGGCCGTGTGCTAAGAAATGATGGCAAGACATGTGAAGGTGAGAATGGGCAAGAAGGGATTCAGATCAAGAGCTCCAACTAAGCCATTGACTCATTCTTTGATTGATGTTCATGAAACTGTCCAATGTTAGAAAAGAGTCAAGGTTGGGCTGTGTAAAAAAATGACAAAAGGGGTTCACCGATGTTGAGGAGCAGAATTCAGTGTTGATTTTATCTTCAAGATTTAACAGGAAGGAGTTGTTGCATTTTGCAAGAGGCAGAAAGCCACCTAAAACAAAAAAAAGTAATCTCTACCCTTAACATGCTGCTCGAACTCACAGTCCCAGGATCAACAGTCACAGGCTCTACAGACTCTTCATCTGTTTTGATTTGGGAAATAAAAATAGGATATTATGTGTTTCTCAAACATTAATATACCTGTAAATCATCTGGGATCTTTTTAAAATGCAGATGCTGATTCAGAAGGTCTGGGGTCAGGGAGAGAGTGCATTTCTAAATAACTTCTAGGTGACAGCTCTGCTGCAGATCCCGGAGCATACCTGGAGTAGCAAGAAATAGAGGTGGTAGCAAAATTGGTTTCTCAAACATTCCTGCTTAGAAGAATCACCCAGATGCTTTCACACCTGGCTCTTCCCAGGCTTCTCTCCTGGAAGCTTGGTTTAGTGGGGCGAGATGGGCCTTACAATTTGTGTTTTTACCAAGTTCCATTAGGTGAGTCTTACCATCTTGAAAGTTTGGAAAACTAGTTCACCTGAAGCCTTTTTTACCCCCTTTGTGCTTTGCATTTATTGGAGATTAATACACTTTGGGGGAAATAAGTAACATTATCTTTTATTCTTGAAGTTTGTATTTATTTATTTATGTATTTATTTGAGAGAGACAGAACATGAGTGGGGTGGGGGTGGGGAAGTAAGAAGAGAATCTCAAGCAGACTCTGGCATTGAGTATGGAACCCCATACGGGGCTCAATCCCACAACCCTTAGATCACAACCTGAGCCAAAACCAAGAGTCACGTGTTCAACTGGGACCCCACATTATCTATTTTTAATAGCAGGAATGCTATGTACATATTATATGATTAAGTAATAAAAATAATTTGTAATGTATGTCAAATAGCTGAAATTTGTGACAGCAGTATGAAATTTAGAAAATGTCCCTTCTGTAAGGCACATTTGCCCTTGCAAATTATCAAAACTAAAATGTCATCATTTCTACTTAATTAAGTCTGAATCTCATGATGTTGGGAGTTGAGGGATCAAAAGAAAAAAAAACCTTTTTGCAGATTATATAAAGAGATAAATGGCTTAATTATTATTATTTCAGAGGACATATGATTTGTCCCTGAGACTAATTGAATTTGTGGTATAATACTGCTTATAAGAGTTCACTTTATTTGAGTTATAGTCAATATAATAAAATACTACCCCAAAAGGAAAAATTATGACTAGTTCCCACACTTTATTCTATGCAACCAAGTTTGCATTATTCACTAAGGACCATTAGCCAGAATATTAAATTACTGTCCCTTATAACAAGACTAGGTGTACTTTAAATTTTATCGAATACAGGTAATGTCCTGAATCTTCCTTAAATCTTAATTATTTTATGTAATAATCTTTGCATATTTGAATATTAAAATGTTCCATGAGGAACATTTGTAATTATTCATGAGCTTTTTATTGGAAGTATTACTGTTAATCCTCATATAATTTTAAAACCTAATAGTCACAATTGAAAAGTGTTTTCACAGAGGATAAAATTTGTACATAAGTTATACTTTAGCGTTAAGGTTTATATTTGAAACCCTTAAGTTATTTTTTAAGGATTTATTTATTTATTTTAGAGAGAGGACAGCACAGTGGGAGAGGGGGAAGGGGCAGAAGGAGAGAGAATCTCACAGACTCCCCACTTAGTGAGGAGCCCCATGCAGAGGTCCATCTCATAACCTTGAGATCATGACCTGAGCCAAAATTAAGAGTCAGACTCTCAACCGACTGAGCCATCCTGGTGTCCCTGAAACCTTAAGTTTTATTGACAGTTCAAACATAATTGTTTTTACAGACTAACCAACTAATCTTTGGTTAGTCTGTAAAATAATTATATCTTTTTTAAAAAAGTGGCTCTTTTTAATTTTAAGTAATTTATATTATTTTGTCTCATTATGAAAATTATGTTCATAGAAGAAAATAATGGAGGAGTAAATTGAAAGATAACTAAAGTGACCCACAATCCCACTTGCCAGATCTATCCAAACATTTTGGAATACCTTCATGCAAGACTTAAGTCCTGTAAGCCAACCTAGAATTTCAATTTTTGTGCTTTGCAGTTTTAGGCTTGGAAATACCCTAAGTGAACATTGACTCCAACTCCTTCCTTTTACAAAGATTGAAATATGAAATATGAAATTGAGACACAGAGAAATTAAATGACTTAAAGAAGATTATTTTTATGTACTCATTTTAATATTTATTTATTTTTTTAGAGAGAGAGAGCACATATGTGAGCAGGAGGAGGGATAAAGGGAGGAGAGAATCCCAAACAGACTCCCCACTGAGTGTGGAGCCCTACGTAGTGCTCGATTTCATGACCCTGAGATCACGACCAAAGCCAAAACCAAGAGTCAGATGTTCAACAGACTGAGCCACGCAGTTGCCCCAGGAAGATCATTTTTAGGAAAAAAAAATTCCCATTAATGTTGATTTTAACATTTTATAGTATATTTTTATGCTGTCATCTACATTGTTATATATCGTTTTCAGCTTTTTAAAAACCCATAGCAGTACTTTTATCATTTTTAAGTATCCAGATTTATAAACAGGTCATAGCCTAATCTTTCTTAAGTTTTGCAAGGATTAATTCGCTGTAAATTTACACTCTGTATATGTTTCACCAAAATTGATTCATCCCCAGTTAATTTATTGATGTTCCAAAGAACTAATTTTTTTTTACTATTTTTGAACTGAGAATTATTGAGAATTTTAACTATAACTGGAAATCAGTTCAAATCTTTCCTTAAGCAGCTGAGATGATTTAAAAGCATCCCCTTTATTTATCTTACCCCTAGAACAGGGGCAGCAAACTTTTCCTGTGTAGGCCAAATAGTAGGCATTTTAGGCTGTGCAGATCAAATGGAATCTGTTGCAACTGTTCAAGTCTACCATGTAGTGAGAAAGCCCTCATAGACAATAGGTGAATGAATGGATGTGGCTGTGTGCCAGTAAAACTTCCAAGGGCGTGTAGCAGGCCGGAGTTTGATGACTCCTGACCTAGAAGATAATTCCAGAGCCCACAAAGGTCATTAATTTTTCTCTACTATGAAATCATATGGTAGTCTCTTTAGTTTTCAGTTGAATCCTCTTTTCTTGTCCACTTGTTGAGTATGCTTTTTGAAAATGCAAGACTTTTTACTTTTTTTTTTTTTTTTTGGTGGAGCTTGAACTCATGACCCTGAGATCATGACCTGAGCTAAGATCAAGAGTTGGATGCTTAACTGATTGAGCCACCTAGGCGCCCTCAAAAAATGCAAAACTTTTTAAAAGGAAACTTAAAAACTGCCTCAAAAGAGGAAAGTAGCAAAGAGCTTGATGGAGTAGACCCTCTTAGTGTGTTATCCAGGCCTCATTTTTATAGTGTGCTGTCAGCCCAAAACATATATCCCAGGCAATCCGACCAACTGGCAATAACTAAATGATCCATCTAGCTAGTCTAGTTGAATTTATGTTTTGTCAGTCTCATTTATATCTGTAATATTCTATAAAATTTCAAAATGGGTACATTAAATGTTACAGCAGTTAAGAAATGACTTTTGGGTCTTCCTCCCCAAAACTGTAGTGTAACCATGAGAGAAACAGACAAATCCAGATTGAAGGACATTCTACAAAATGACCAGATGAAGAGGTTAGAGCTTTGGATGTTGTAAGATTGCTCTTTGCAGCTATCACATTGAATAAACTTTTTTTTGTGGGCTTCCCTACATGACTCAGTGACTGAGTTAGGCCCCAGTGACACTGTGATGAGTCAGGTGTATTCCCTGATGCCAAGTGCTATCCCAAGAACCAGAATTCTCAGGGAAGAGGCCTGCAGGATCATTCCCTTTTCTTTTGGTTTTATTGCAGACATTGAAGGATGTCACAGTAACAACGGTGGTTGCAGCCACCTGTGCCTGGTGTCTGAGAAGGGCTATCAGTGTGAATGTCCCCGGGGCTTGGTGCTATCTGAGGATAACCACACTTGCCAAGGTAGTACATGGATGGGTTCAACCTCTGTTCCCCCTCCACACAAATCTCCCTGCCTTCCTCACTCAAGTGTGTTAAAATTCTCATCTTTTAGAATATCAGCTTTTTCAGCAGTGTGTATCCCTATAGCTTTACTCTGGGGTCATTCAAAAGAGAAGCTCTCTAAGAAAATATTACCAAAAAGTTAATTTTCTTTCACTTTTTTAAGATATTGTGGTTTAAAAAAACATACGACAAAAAACTGACCATCTAAACCAATTCTAAATGTATAGTTTAGTAGTGTTACATATGTTCACATTGTTATGCAACAGATTTCCAGAATTTTTTTATCTTGCAAAACTGAAACTCTATATCCATGAAACAACAATTCTCCATTCCTTCTCCCTCGACCCCCCACCATGGTTGGCAACCACTATCTATTTTCTATTTCTATGAAGTCTACTACTTTAGACACCTCATGTAAGTGAGATCATATAGTGTTTGTCTTTGTGTGATTGATTTACTTCACTTAGCATAACATCCACCAGGTTCATCCATGTTGTAGTGTATGACAGGATTTCCTTCCTTCATAAGGCTAAATAATATTCCACTGTGTATATATACCACCTTTTATTTAGCCACTCATCCATTGACAGGCACTTGAGTTACTTCTGTGGCTAAGATATTGTGAATAATGTTGCTATGAACAGGTGTGTGCAGGTATCTATTTGAGATAACTACTTTCAATTCTTTTTGGATATATACCCAGAAATGAGATTGCTGGATTGTACAGTTTCCTTTGCTTTTTACTTGTGATTTTTTTCTCTAATTTCTATTATTAGTAGTACAACTGGTAGTTCATTTTGAAGCCTTAGACATTGATGCAGTTCATCTCTTTTCTAACAGATACTTGGGTGGTGAAACTAAGTTGAAAGTCTTAGGAAACTGATTCTTCTACCTACAATTACAATATGAGCATCAACAACCCTCTGAGTACTATTTTCTGGAAATCTAGTAATTTATGTCCAGAATCTTAACTCATTCATCTAGCAAATATTTAATGAGCATCTACCTCTGATTTCTTTATACTGTCATTGTTATGATATATCCTCACATATTTTTTGACAGTACCCATAAATATTCCTTTTAGGGTATTTGTAGAGCCGGGAAAGTGAACACAGGAATGCTAAATAAAAGCAATCCTTTTCATATTAAGTTCAAGTGGAATTTATAGTCAGCATTTATGGTTTACTGAACAATGCAAGAACAATTTGGAACTCTTCCCCAAGTGCACTAACGTTGTTTTTATTACCTCTGTTTTATGAGACATAATTAATGGTAAAGTCAAAGCAGTACTGTTATGTAATTTAAGCCTATATCAAAGCAGTATTTTTTCTGTATTGCCAATAAATTGTTTTTGTGCTAAAAGTTAATCCTTTAGGTGGTTCAGTTCATGGAACCATGCTACCCGTATTTTGAAATAAATGTTGAATCGAAACTTGAATGCAATATTTCCTCAGTGGGGAATCAATGTATTTGAGGAGCAATTATTTGACCACAACCCGGGGAGTTAGGAGTCCTGGTTTTATTCACCAGCTTGTTTTGAGCTTCATAGATTTCCTTGAGGATAGAACAAAAAGTTCAAGTTGTGTGAGGGTAAAATTATTTCTCCTAGAAGCCTTCCTTATCCTTCTTCCCATTCAGATTTCCCAATTCTGACAGTACCCCCTTTCCGCCGCAGTCCCCGTGCTGTGCAAGTCGAATACCATTGAAGTGAGCATCCCCAGGGACCTGGTTGGTGGTCTGGAGCTCTTCCTGACCAACACCTCCTGCCGAGGAGTGTCCAATGGCACCCATGTCAACATCCTCTTCTCCCTCAAGACGTGTGGCACAGTGGTTGATGTAGGTTCTTCCTGGAGGACTCTTGGGGAATGACCAAAAGCCAGTTATTTGGGAGGTAGTGGACAAAGGTCTGCAGTGTGGCTTGTCATAGATGAAATATTTTCGCATGAAAGGATGGAGCTCAAAAAACCATTTGCCATTCGTTTAACACATGTATTATTGAGCTTCTACCGTGGTCCTGGCACCGTGAGCAAGGGAGGTAAGAATTCTGCTCTTTCTGTTCTTCGATAGTCCTATCTCCCCAATATGAGCAGACATTTTCCTGAGCGCATCAGCACCAGGACTGGCAGGCTGGTTGCATCTCCTCTGACCAATTATTTTACTTGAAAGAAAGCAACTGATATAGATGAAGGTTTGTTTACAAGGTAACAAATGAGCTCAAGTGTTGAACTTGAGGTAGAGGGAAGAGGTTTGTGCTTCCTTCATCCAAGAATGTGTGCTGGAGTCTAAGGGATACATGAAGTAAGATTCCTAACTTTGGGGGACACAAGCAGTAGTGTTGAGATGACAACACACACAAGAAATAAGAAACAAGGGTACAGGTGACAGGTGCTGTCCCAGTCTGGGAAAGGACAAACACTGGAGCAGTCATGACAAGGAGGACTTGACCTGGGGTGGAAGCCTGGGTGTGGCTTATACAGAGAGGAAAAGAGAGGGCATTTCATAGGGGAAACAAGTGAGCCGGCCTCAGAGATGGGACTATTTAGGGCCGAGTGAACGGGCGGGGCAGACTGACTGGCAAGGAATCCACTTTGGAAAGGGAAACTGGAAAAGTTGGGAGTGGGGGGTGGGGATGACCATGCTTCCAGAGCTCTGCCTTGTGTGCGAGGGTGAGTCGTTTGGGCTTTGTTCCATAGAGTGAGGTTTCTGGTACTGTTGTGATGAAATCAGAAGTGTGTGAGATGATAGAAAAGAAAGCGGGGGAGACCTGGATCCAGGAGATCAGGGCAGAGGTTCTTGCGACCATTTGGTTACACCAATATTTATTTATTGAATCTGATGAAGAGAAAATCAGAGAGCTAATTAGACTTGGGGAGAGACATGGAGGTGGTATCTCAGGAGAAGGGGGTCCCACTTCAGGCAAATTGTGTTTGTAGTATCCGAGGATAATCAAGTGGAAATGCCCAGTGGTGGGTTGGAATTGCTGGCACCTGGGGGAGCAGACAAAGCTGGAGATAAAGAGCTGAAAGTCATCTGCCTAAATGTGGCAGCCGAAGCTTTGCCTGTGGATGAGTTCAGCACAAGGTCAGGCTGCAGCCTGATCAGCAGGTCTAGGATTCCAGAAAAAAAATGATGTGAAGAAGCCATTCTTTCCTAAAATACCAGAGCTTTGAATTTGCTGATTCTGCATAGTTCAGGTTTAATGAGTAATACTCCAAAGGAATGTGTGGGTTGACCATGAAGTAGTATATAAAACTCTGAACGGTCAGAACATCTTGCTAAAAAGAGAGTTTTTTTTTTTTTTTTTTTTTTTTTTTTTAAGGCTTCAGGCCTCAGCAACCAAATCTCTAATTGTTTTGATGTAAATAGAAGTTTGGAGAATGTGACAGTCAAGAGTGGAGTGGGGTGGGGGCTGGGGTGGGAAGGTAGGATTGGGGGGTGGGGGGGAACTCTACAGAAATAGACATAAAATCTTTTTCTTCTGCTGTCCCTGGCCTGGCTCAGGTGGTAAATGACAAGATTGTGGCAAGCAACCTCGTGACAGGCCTACCCAAGCAGACCCCAGGGAGCAGTGGGGATATTATTATCCGAACCAGCAAACTGCTGATCCCGGTGACCTGCGAATTTCCACGCCTGTACACCATTTCCGAAGGATATGTTCCCAACCTTCGAAATGCCCCATTGGAAATCATGGGCCGAAGTCATGGAATCTTCCCATTCACTCTGGAGATCTTCAAGGACAATGAGTTTGAGGAGCCTTACCGGGAAGCTTTGCCCACCCTCAAGCTTCGAGACTCCCTCTACTTTGGCATTGAGCCTGTGGTGCACGTGAATGGCTTAGAGAGCCTGGTGGAGAGCTGCTTTGCCACCCCCACCTCCAAGATCGATGAGATCCTGAAGTACTACCTCATCCAGGATGGGTAATTATGCTGCTTACATGATTTATTATCCCTGGTTCACATCCGACTTCTGAGCGCACAAACATACTTGGTCATTTCCTAAAACAACAGGACAC
The DNA here is from genome assembly GCF_048418805.1 of Vulpes vulpes. NCBI lineage: Eukaryota > Metazoa > Chordata > Mammalia > Carnivora > Canidae > Vulpes > Vulpes vulpes. The sequence continues at coordinate 83,187,281 of NC_132783.1, forward strand.
TTTTGTGAGCTCCTAATTGGCTCAGAAACCATTTATTGACGTTGGAGGTAAAAACTGGTGAGGGAGCCGGGGTCAAGAATGACTCCAAGGGGTCTGGCATGGATGACCAACTAGATGCCATTAACCCGGATGGAAGGCTGTAAGCAGAAGAGCAGATTCGAGGTGAAATATTGAATATGATAATTCTGTATAATAGTATTGAATTGGAAAGGCCTACAGCATACATGGGAAGAGAAGTTCAGTGGAAGTTGGGAATGTGTATCAGACCCAGGAGGGCTAGAGGTAAGGGAACAAGAGTCATCCCTGTTCTATTTGAAACATAGGACTGACTAACCTGTTCAGAAAGAGGGTAGAGCATGAATACTGAGCATGGTGGAAGGCTGATAAGTGCAAGGGGATGAGGAAGTGGAAGCAGCAGATGTAGATGCCTCTTTTAGTGAGGGAGAAAGAGGAAATATTTGGAAGGTTTTAGAAGAAAGGTCAAGTGAAATTTGGTTTTTGATTTCTTGTTTTTTTGTTTTGTTTTGTTTTTGTTTTTGTTTTTTTTTATTTCTTGTTTTATATGAAGGAGATTTCCTTATTTCCTAAGGATCCCTGGATTGAGAACTGTGCATCCCACGGGACCATTGGAAGCCTAGCAGTTGTCACACCCATTGCTTATATTCCCAGGAAAATTACACTCAAACCCCAAACTCATGAGAGAATCTTATCAATTTCTTCCTTGTTCTCAATGTCAGATGGGACGTAGCTCAGGTAGGGTCAGGACCTGCAGCTCAATGAAAGGGAAATGGTCTGACAAGAGCACCACGTAGGTCATGCCCTTTGCGAATTGGCCTGATGGACTCTGAAAGGTCTATTTAGTTTTTATCTACTGGATCTCTCACCACAAGCATCCTCCACCTGCTGCTGTCAATCTCTTGCACAGTGATGTTCAACCTTGAAGTACATTGGGATCAACTAAGAGGCTTTTTGTAGAAGTCGCAGTACCCCCAACTTTTTCTCTCTGTACTACTCTTACCATCTTAATTCCAGGCCTTAACCTTTCACCTCACAACTAAAACAGCCTCCCAATAGCCCCCTATACCCCAAATCTCAAATCTCAGCTCTCAGAGTCCCTGGGTAACCAGTCAAAAGGAAAATAAATTTTAAAAATTAGAAAAAATATATATATGTACTCAAATCCCTGCTGAAAACCTTTAATGAGTCTTGATTTCCTTTGGTTGGTAAATTTCACTGTTTACCAGCAGGAATACTTCTAGCCTCAGATTTCTATAGCCTCCTTAGCTTGTTTTCGGAAGACGGAAAATTTCTCACTCTTCTTTGGATGACCAGTAATAGGTCTCACAAGGGTCTGTAGTTCTTTGGATTTCTTGCCATCTTACAGTTACCTCTACAAGGTTTTAAAATGAATAGTAGAAGTATCATGTTTTATTTCTTTTTTTTAAGGAATGGATCTCCTTTAAGGGGGGGAATAGATTCGGGTTCTTTTTTTTTTTTTCTTTTTACAGCTTTATTGGAGTACCATTCTCATACAAATGAGCATACACATCGAAAGTGTACAGTTTGGTAAGTTCTGGTGTATACATTCATGAAGCCATCACTACAATCAAGATAGGGAACATTTCTTTCATTCCAAGAGTCTTCTCCTACTCCTGTATTTACTTTTTGGAAAAGTAAATGTATAATCATAACCCACTGGAAAAACCTGTAATCTACAATCTCAGTAGAGCTTGTAAAATTTATTTCTGTATTTGTTATTCAGATGCTCAGTTAAGGACTATATACTTTCTATTTTAGACAGTTCTGAGAAGCTGTACTATTTAATTTTGTAGCCCTTAGCACATACGGAAAAGCAACAACAACAACAACAAAAAGAGCTGCAGGAGAAATTAAAATGCATAAAAGCCAGAGGCAAGAACTCAAAAACGCAGCAGCAGAGGTCTATTTAGTAAACAGGCAAATAGTCCCATCTCTAGCACAATTATGGATAGTACCAGAAGGGTGTCTGTGAGACAATTCCTCAAGATAAAATCCAACTCTGAGCCTGACTCACCTCACCTCACCTCACCCTCTGCCCTCTGCCCTCTCCAGTTTCTGCTCCCAGCAAAGGGAACTACTCTAACTCTATTGTTCTTACAAACTCTATTGTCTTTTACACCCTCCTCATCCCACCTGCTATTTCCTCTGCCTGAAATCTTCTTTCCCTTTTTTTTTTTTTAAGATTTATTTATCCATGAGAGACACAGAGAGAGGCAGAGACATAGGCAGAGGGAGAAACAGTCTCCCAGCAGGGAGCCCGGTGCAGAACTTGATCCCAGGACCCCAGGATCATGCCCTGGGCCAAAGGCAGATGCTCAACCGCTGAGCCACCCAGGTGCCCTCTTCTTCCCCTTTTCTTCCAGCTGAAGTCTCACTGTTCCTTCCAGATTCAGCAAGACTTCTTTCCTCCATGAAGCCTTCTTTGATTCCTTCCACCCTGAGCTAGAAATTTCCCTTCCTTCTCTTTCCTTCTCAATGTCTGGCCTATACTAAGAACCATTGAATAGTTGCCAGATGAACTATTGAATGAACATTTATCATAATAATCATTTGAGGCAAGTCCAGAACCCTAAAATAAACATAATGCAGAGTGCTTACATTTATAAATTGATTATTCATTGTCCTCGGCTTACATTTAAATCAGGCCGTTTCCCCCTGATATTTAATACAGCTCATTCACAATGTCGCTCCAGTTTTGCCTGGCACGTGCTCTGAAAATACAAAGTAACAATACAGGCAGAAGCAAAGTAGAATTAGAAAGTTAACCTCCAGACAAAGAAATGTATTGAATGCCAAAGTGAATTACTGGACAACTTTTGGGTGATTGATTATTTTGGATTATCCTATACCATCATTACTTTCACAGGAGCTTGGAGGTGATGAACCAGCCTTGTCTAATCAAAGCAAACACCAACTCAAGAGCCAGAATTTGTCCTGGGTTCCATTCTGTAATATATATCACCCTGAAACAACTCTTTCTTCCTCGTTTTTTCTTTTAAAGAAAAACAATGGTATTTTGGGGTATAAATAAATTGGAAATGGTGAGGCACTTAGACAAAAAGAGCCATTTTAATATCATGTTACTATTTTTGTCCTAGATACAGACTATAAACTCCTTGACATCACAGACCATATTATTCATCTTTATATCCTCTGCAGCTCCCAGCCAGAGTGTGTTGCACAGACTAGATATGTGATAAGTATTTATTATAGAACATAATCAAAAGATGATATAAATTAACTTTACCTCAGGAAAATGAAAATGAGTACATAAATACAAGAAATAACAGAAACCGTGTTATATATTTAGATCCTATTCAGTTCAGGGGAATATGGTACTAGGGGTAATATAAATAACAATGCCTTATTTTTAAACAACTTTATTGGATTTTTCAACTGCACTGAAATAGCACTTAGCAATGAACTAGAAAGTGGTCTGTAAACATGTGGAGCAAGGATCCAGTTTCATAGACTTTTATTTCTGATCCCTACGTTTTTTTCCTGGCCTGGTAAACAAGAACTATTAGGTATCCAGAAAAAGGAAAATACATTCGGGGGTGGAAATTGTTCTTTTAAAATTCAGAATGGGAAAGATGACACAAGTGTAATCCCTAGCCTGTAAGGAGAAAATGTTCATCAAATACTAAACCTTGGTCTCAAAATCGAGAATCAATAACACTTCTTTTTCCCAGCTAACCCTGAGGTGAGCCTAGGAGTCACTGTTAGCAGTAGACCTGAAATTAAAACCTCAAAACCCTATCAAACTACAACTTAGCATTAAATCTGGGGAAAGAAGAAGTAGAGCAATTTATTTGCAGGTGACAGAACTTTCCCAATAAAACCAGTTATTCCCTCTGGAACTTAAATCTTTATGCAGTTCTGTGATGCACAAATTGGGATTTGCTCACCTTTAAGCCTCCTTCGGGGGTTAGTGTATATTAGGTGTCCAATAAATATTTATGAAATCCAATTAAGTAAAGCCTTCTCAACCCCATAATCAAGTATGTGAACACAGGATTCCTGCGATATGTTACAAATGAAAATGCAGCCTTTCAAAGATGTCTTCATTTCAAAAGCTATCTTTGAAATAAATGTGGTTGCTGTTGCTAATGCTTCAATGCATTGGCATCTCAAGATCCTTGTGCCCAGCTTGTGGGTACAGAGAATGAGAGATGGGAAAGGCAGTATTAATGAGCAGGGCTGTACCTGAAGATGCCTTTGCAGGGAGGGAATTTCATTTTTCCTTCATTCTCGAAAAGCTTGAATACAGCCCAACCTCCTCCACCCAGTTAGCCTCTCTTTGGGCCAAACACATTGGTCTGGATTGTTTTTCCACCTCTGTTGAAACGATCAAGTCCTTATGTGCTTTCCTGTCCTGCTTTCAGCTGTGTTTCAGATGACTCAGTGAAGCAGTACACGTCACGGGACCACCTAGCAAAGCACTTCCAGGTCCCCGTCTTCAAGTTTGTGGGCAAAGACCACAAGGTGAGCTGAACACCTTTACCTTGTAACACCCCCACCCTCACCCCCAGACCTGAGCGTCCTTTCTTGGTTTGCCAATTTGTTGACATTCTCTGTGAGCCCACAGTAGGGATCTATGTTACCCACTATGAAAAACATTGTAGAACTGGCCATCTAGAAGCTTAATGCCTACCTTCATGAAGGTATTAACACAGTTATCTGCCTCCCTTCCAATAAAATCATTGTTTTTTCAAAGAAAATAATATAGGGTCATAATTTGATTTTCTTTTATGTTTTATAAAACTTTTATTTTATATAAGTCATTTCTATGCCCAACGTGGGGTTCAAACCCACAACCCTGAGATCAAGATCTGGGCTGGGATCAGGAATCAGACACCTAACAGACTGAGCCACCCAGACATAGGATCATAATTTTAAATTGTTGTGGGTAGGTATGGTTGTAAAAGCCTGTGTGGTAGTCATATGGCAAAGGATATGGGCAGAAAATTCACAGAATAGGCAAAACGTGAATTGTCCAGTGAAAACAGTACTTAAAATGTCAAAATAATTATAAGACACTATTTTATGCATATTAAATTGATAAAAATTATAAATCACAGTGCTTTTGCAGAGTTATAGGGGGAAGTATACAGTGGCAGTATAAATGGGTATAGTTTCTGGAAAGTTATCTGATAATATGCAGTAATAGCCATAAAATCATCATATTCTTTTATCTAAAAATTCTAATTCTGACAATTTCTCAAAAACAAGCAAAAGAAGAGAAACAAGATTTGTTGGATGTTATAGAGCATTGTTACATGGAGAATGAGAAAAAGCCCCCAAACAGGGCTACCATATATCAATTAGTGCAATATTAAGCAGTTATTCAAATGAAAAATGTAGAAAAAGAAGATAATGAAAAATCATTTATCATAACAGTAAACATGCATGTTGAATATGCTACTTTTTTTAAAAGTATACATACAACAGAGGTTATAAGAGGCTGTAGATAGTATGTTAAGGTGGAGACTGTTTTGTTTTTTCAGTAGAGCTGTTGAAACATTTAAACCAAAGGAAGTTTAAGAGACAACAATCTTTTCCACGCTGCATTTAAGTGAATTCATGTCCTTTCCAGTTACATCCCTGTTCCAGAACAGCTGCTAACCATGATGGCCTCATCAAGTAGGCAGCATGCTTTGGGAGGTAACTTATAGGAAGAAGCTTGGACATAGGACTTGTTATTTGACACTGAAGCGTGTGAGCACCGATGTTTTTCCTAGACCTTGAAGTGAAGAATGAGGATGTTAACGTTATTAGGTGTTCCCTTCTCGAAGGTCTGTCCCTGCGCAAAGGCAGGAGCTGTGCGTGTGGGGGTTTAGATCACCACGTGACTCAGTGTGTGTGCCCACCTGATGAGTGGTGTGAATCTGGGCAAGTTCTCTAAACTAGGTCTCGGTTTCCTCATCTATAAAATGCGGATGCCAACGTCTACCTCAAAGGGTTTGTTGTTTAGATGAAATGAGATATTATATATGAAACATCTGGTACAGCATCTGGCTTCCAGAAAGGGGCAGCTGTTGTCACTATATTTATTAATTATAATTATGGTCTTTCCAGGAAGTGTTTCTGCACTGCCAGGTCCTCGTCTGTGGCCGGCTGGATGAGCATTCCCGCTGTGCCCAGGGCTGCCACCGGAGAATGCGTCGTGAGGCAGTGGACAGAGAGGATGCAGCTGGTCCACAGAGCCAGATGCTGACAGGCGGCCCCATCAGCATTGACTGGGAGGACTAAGAGCACCCAACACCCAACTCCTGGCTTTGGGCTGCCCACCTCTGTGGAGCTTCTCCCCATGGCCTCTGAGAACATCAGTCAACACCCTAGAACATGGCACTTCTTTAAACCTCACACTGTGGGTTTAGACTGACTCTCAGAACTGACTCATTCTGAGTCTGGCCCCTGGGTCAGGAGAGGTCACTTCACTACTGATGCCCTGACCCACATGGGGCTTCATCCTCCTGATGCCAAAGAGTAGCAGTTCACCCTACTTCCCACATTTCTTTCCTACAATAAAACACCTAGTATAGGATGCAGTGGGACCACTAAAATCAAGAGTTGGGTATGATATTTCAAACTACAAACTTAAAGTAAATTAAATAGTTGCTTGAAATTATGACTTAAATATCCAATGATTCCTTAAATATGTAAATAATAATTATGCTCTGAAATTTTTTTCTTTTCCTTTTTTTCCCCCTTTTTCTCCTCCCATCCCGCTCTGAAATTTCAATTCAAACACAGAATAGTTTTAGGGGATTCGGAAGTTTATCAATATGTGTGTACTAAAAATTACTATTTGATTTTCCTCTTGCACGATGTTTTCTTTTGATATTTTTATATTAAGTGAAATATATTCAATTTAATAAATATTAATAAATTTATTAACGTCCAAGGTGCCTCAGTGGCACAGTTGGTTATGCATCTGACTCTTGGTTTTGGCTCAGGTTGTCATCTCAGGGTTGTGAGATCAAGCCCTGCCTTGGGCTTTGTTCAGCATGGAGTCTGCTTAAGATTCTCCCTCCCTTATCTTATCCCTCCTCCCCACCCCTCTCTAAAATAAATAAATAAATCTTTTTAAAAAAATTTATTAACATGCTTAAGTTGTTCAATGACTGAACTATAGACAAAGTTAAAATTTGGTACCGTGTGCCCTGTTATTTGGCATCCTATGCCCTCAGACTAATGAAGCAATAGAAAAAGGTGTAAAATTATACCATACTCTATTTCGTAGGTAGATGCTTAATACATTTTATTGAAATAAATATTATAAACCACTGGGATAAATTTTATATGCAATTAAATCCAATTTCTTAATGTGCCAATTAATTTTATGGCTTTACAGATCAGGAAACAGTTTTTCTTCTTTTTCTTTTTAGAAATGGCTATCATCAACAATTCTTAACGAACCAGTAAAATTAACAAAATGAAGGGAAAAGAGAATGACCCAGGTCAGGAATTGGCCAACTTTTTCTGTCAAGGGCCAAATGGTAAACGTTTTAGGCTTTCTGGCCATACAGTCTGTCACAACTATTCAAGTCTGAGGTTGTAGCACAGGAGTGGCCATAAACAAACGAGAGCATGGTTGTGGTCCAATAAAACTTCACAGAAGCAGGTGTTAGGCCTGATTTGGCCCATGAGCTTCACTTGCCAGTTCCTGACCTTAGGACTTCAGCCTTCCCAGGGCATCAGAATCAGGTGCGGAGCCTTTGCAAAACACCAATAGGGAGATACCACCCCCAGAGATGCTTTGTTTTTTAATGCTCCTCTGGTGCTTCTAATCTGCAGTCAGGGTAGAGAACCATAGTTTAGGGATTGACCATTTGTGTCTCCTCAGATTTCAGGGACTTTTCTTGGCTTTCTTCAGTCGCAATTTTTACCAAGTGCTTCTCAGATCTTAACAGGACACTAATACCACTTAGGAATTGGGAATATCAGCAGGAATAGTTCACTGAAGGAAAAAATGGAACCTCTAACAACATCTGATCTCCACCTCCATTGGCCTCAACCAGGTAAGTCTCTGACTTTGCCCGCCTGTTCTTATCTCTTCAGCACCAGTGAGAATGATGGTTATCATTGGTGGAACTTACCGAGATGGGTTCTGTTCTCTTCTAAATGAAATGGAAGCACATTGGAGATAATGGAATTCATTCATTTCTTTTCTAAAAAGTACACTTTATTAAATATGAGATGCTGACTGGCAACTAAGACATGGACCAGAGGAAAGTCCTTGCCTCGCAAATGGTTGAACTCTGTAAAATTTCACTTAAGACTGTAATTACCCAGTCCAGGAATCCCAGTATTTTCGTCTTTATTTTAGTCTTTAAGAACTGAGTTGCCAGGCAATATGTCTTGGTTGGGGAATCCAGTGTTAAAATGAAGAATAGTCTTCAAATATTTCCATGGCTTTTTTCCAATTCTCCTCAAAGGGACTCACTTTCCAGCTGTAGAACAAGGTTTTCTTTCTCTTGCTTTGTGGCATCCAAACTTTTGGAAGCAAGGATGAGACACATCTGCCACACTACCCTCTCAGAGACTGACAGCTGTGGCGTCACTCAAAACCAGGAAGGGAGCACCTCTTTTTCACAACTCTTCTTTCTCCTCTTCTGCACAGATGCACGCTGCACGTTGGCTATTCATAAAAGGTCGGCAGCCCAAGGTCCACACAGTATTGAACACGGTATCAACCAGAGAATCACAGGCTACTTGAAAAAAAAATGAAGAGAAGTAAAAGGTTAATATACAAAACTATCCCAAGTGGTTTGAGTAATTCCACGGATGACATACCAGGATGACATCATCCTACTTAAGGCCTTAATCCAAATACAGAATTAAAAAGAAAAACATACATGTAGAAGAAGCTTTTTCATTAGCTTCCATCCAATCTAGTAAAGCAGAATACATTTGGGGGTACTCTTCTTTTATGGGCCTCCAGGTCTAAATCATGTTTAGCAATCAGAATCTCCCATACTCTATGGAAACCCTACCATTGCGCAGAACATTCCCTCAGGTAACTGTATGTTTCCTACAGCTTTCTCTGTCCAGGTGTGGGATAATTAACAGTTCACTCATTGAAAAACCATGTGTGTTGGTCAGTCATTCTGTTAGGTAAGGGATACAAAGACCAAAGAGATGCCAGCTCAAGTACTCGCAGTTTGGACTAAGAGGTGGACAGGATGGGCAGGTAAACAATGGTTACACTACACCATTATGGAAGTGACATCAAGAGACCCAGAAAGAGTCTCTATCCCTTTAGGGGCAAGGGTTATTAGGGAAGGGAAGGCATCTCAGAACATCTTCCATTAGAATTTTGATAGGGATTACATTGAAACTGTAGATTGTTTTGGGTATGCACATTTTAAGAATATTGAATCTTTTCATCCATGATCACAGAATATCTTCCCATTTTTTTGTGTCATCCTCAGTTCTTCCATCAATGTCTTATAGTTTTCAATGCACAGGTCTTTCACCTCCTTGGTTAAATTTATTCCTGGGTATTTTATTCTTTCTGATGCTGTCGTAAAAATGAAATCTTTTGGGGATCCCTGGGTGGCGCAGCAGTTTGGCGCCTGCCTTTGGCCCAGGGCGCGATCCTGGAGCCCCGGGATCGAATCCCACATCAGCCTCCCGGTGCATGGAGCCTGCTTCTCCCTCTGCCTATGTCTCTGCCTCTCTCTCTCTCTCTCTCTATAATAAATAAATAAAAAAAATTAAAAATATATTTTTAAAAAATGAAATCTTTTTTTTAATTTCTCTTTCTGATAATTCATTATTAGTGTATAGAAACAAAACTGATTTTTGTATATTAATTTTGTATCCTGCAACTTTACTGAATTTGCTTATTAGTTTTAACAGTTTTTTTGTGGAGTCTTTAGGATTTTCCATATATGATATCATGTTATTTGCAGTGACAGTTTTACATTTTCCATTCCAATTTGGATATCTTTTATTTCTTCTTTTTGCCTAATTTCTCTGGCTAAAATACTTCCAATACTATGTTAAATAAAAGTGGTGAAAGTGGGCACCCTTGCCATGTTCCTGATCTTAGAGGGAAAGCTTTCAGCTTTTCTCCATTGAGTGTTTTGTTAGCTGTGGGCTTATCATGCATGGCCTTTATTATGTTGAGGTATGTTCCCTCTATACCTACTGTGTTGAGAGTTTTTACCACAAATGGATGTTGAATTTTGTTAAATGCTTTTTCTGCATCTATTGTGATGACCATATGATATGCTTCATTTTGTTAATGTGGTGTATCAGATTGTCTGATTTACTGATGTGAAACAATTTTGCATCCCTTGCGTAAATCCCACTTGATCATGATGTATGATCCTTTTAATGTATTACTGAATTAGTTTTGCTAATATTCTATCAAAGACTTTGCATCTATATTCATCAAGGATATTGACCTGTAATTTTCTTTTCTTGTGGTGCCCTTGTCTAGTTTTGGTATCAGGGTAATGCTGGCCTCATAAGGTGAGTTTGGGAGTGTTCCCTCTTCTTTTATTTTTTGAAAGACTTTGAGAAGGATTGGCATTAATTCTTCTTTAAATGTTGAAGCCTGGGCAGTCCCAGGGGCTCAACGGTTTAGCGCTGCCTTCGGCCCAGTGGTGTTTTTTGTTTGTTTGTTTGTTTGTTTTGCTATTCATAATATTTTATTATTTGAATAAAATTGTGATGATGTTATAAGTAGAAATTCTGCAAAAGAAGAAAATATTCAAAGAGTATATTCTAAAATTTAAAGTGATCATTTGTTAGATATAAGTACGGATACTTTGGAGGTAGGATCCCTTTGTTGATTTTTTTTTTTACTATAAGCATGCATTAATCAGAGAATCAGAGTTAATTAGAAAAAAGGAAAAAAAAATCTTGTCAATTGGCTCTTTCCTGACACAGCTCTTCTTGGATCTGTGACATCCGTTTTCTGATGTCGGGACATCTGCTGATCCTGGTGGTCCAGGATCGAGTCCGGAGTCGGGCTTCCTGCATGGAGGCTGCTTCTCCCCCTGCCCTTGTCTCTGCTTCTGTGTGTGTGTGTGTGTGTGTGTGTCTTTCTTTCTTTTTTTTTTTTTTTTTTTTGTGTGTGTGTGTCTTTCATGAATAAATAAAGGCTTTAAAATAAATAAATGTTGAAACCATTTCAATGGCTTATTAATTCTTCTTTAAATGTTAAAGCCACTTTAAAAGTCCATCTTGTTCTTTCATTTGTGGGGAGATTTTTTTTTTTATTTTTTTAATTTATTTATGATAGTAACACAGAGAGAGAGAGAGGGAGAGACACAGGCAGAGGGAGAAGCAGGCTCCAAGCACCGGGAGCCCGACGTGGGATTCGATTCCGGGTCTCCAGGATTGCGCCCTGGGCCAAAGGCAGGCGCTAAACCGCTGCGCCACCAAGGGATCCCCTGTGGGGAGATTTTTGATTGCTAATTCAACCACCTTACTAATAGTCTGTTCAGATTCTATTTTTTCATTATTCATTCTTTGTAGATTGTATGTTTCTAGGAATTTACCCATTTCACAGTTGTCTAATTTGTTAGTATATAATTATTCATAGTAATCTCTTGTGATCCTTTGTATTTCTGTGATATCAGTTGTAATGCCTCCTCTTCCATTTCTGACTTTTTTATTTGGGTCCTCTCTCTTTTGTTCTTAGCGAGTCTAGCTACAGTTTGTCTATTTTGTTCATCTTTTTATAAAAGACTGGTTCCTAGTTTCATTTACATCTTTTCTATGGTTATTTTAGTCTTCATTTAATTTATTTCTGCTCTGATCTGTGTTATTCCCTTTCTTCTACTAACTCTGGGCTCCACTGTTTTTCTTTTTCTCATTCCTTGAGGTATAAATCTAGGTTCTTTTATTCAAGGTTTTTCTTTTATTCTTGATGTAGGCATTTATGTCTATGAATTTCCCTCTTAAAACTGCTTTTGCTGCATTTCATAAGTTTAAGTATGTTTTGCTTCCATTTTCATTTGTCTCAATATTTTTTTTTTTATTTCTCGTTTAGTTTCTTCTTTGATACTTTGTTTTGTACCATTTGTTTATTTGCTGCCTACATTGCTCTCACCACTTCTATTCAATATTGACTGGAAGTTCTAGATTGGAAAATTGGCAAGAGGAATATATAAAAGGCATTGGAAAGGAAGATGATATGTAGATGGCATTATCTTCTGTAGAGAAAAACCTAAGGAATTTACTAAAATCTATCAAAATTAACAAGTAAGTTCAGCAAGGTTGCCAGATAATAGATCAATATACAAAATCAGTTATATTTCTGTACATTATTAATGAATAATCTGAAAGTAAAATTAATAAAATTTTATTTACAATAACAACAAAAGAAACAAATTAATGCTTATGAATAAATTAAACAAAGGAGTATGAGATTTGTGCTCCAAAACTATAAGGCATTATTGAAAGAAATTAAAGAAGATCCAAGTAAATGGAAAGATTCATGTTTATTTATCAGAAAACATAATATTGCTAAAAGGGTAACATGCCTCAAATTATCTACAGATTTAACAAAAGCCCTATCAAAATTCCAACTGCCATTTCTTGCAGAAATTGACAAGCTGAACCTAAAATTCATATGGAAATACAAGGGATTCAGAATATTCAAAACAATCTTGAAAAAGAACAAAGTTGAAGGACATTTCCTGATTTCAAAGTTTACTACAAAACCACAGTAATAAAGACTGTGTGGTACTGGCATAGATCAATGGAACAGAACTGAAAGTCTAGAAATAAACACTGAATTTATGTTCAATTAATTTTTGATAAGAGTGCAAAAAAACAATTGGATGTGAGAAAGAATAGTCTTTCAACAATATGCAGGCACATCTGTATATCCATATACAAAAGAATGAAGTTAGACCTCTTATACCATACACAAAAGTTAACTAATAGTGGATCATATACCTAAAAAGCTAAAACAAAATCTTAGAAAAAAATTTAGGAGCAAATCTTTGTGACTTTGAGCTTAAGCAAAGCCTTCTTACATATGACACCAAAAGTACAAGCAACAAAAGGAAAAAAAATAGATAAACTGTACCTAAAATATTAAACTTCTGCTTTGCAAGTAATTTCATCAAAAAAGTGGGGAAAAAAAACCCCACAAAATGAGAGAAAATATTAGGTAGGATAGGGCTGGATCAGAAAGAGCTATGTGTATCCTACTAAGGAATTTGGATTTAATCCCAAGGAAGAGGAACCAATTGAAGGATTTACACAGAGAGTAGAAATGACCAGATTCGTGTGGTACAAAAATATATCTGGTCCCTATGGGGGAAAATAGATCAGATGGGACCCAGAGATTAAATTAACTTGCAGTAACCAGGCAAGTGGCATATCAAAGAGATAGGAGAAAGAAATCAATAGAACATTGCTTAGAGGAAGTAACTTGACCTAACTCTAGATTAGCAGCAGGCACTTATTCACCTTTTGTAGATACAGATAGAGTGATACTCCCTTTTACAGGGCCTAACTAATTATTCATATTTTCAAGCCTTCACACTTTAGGACTACACTCTAGACATTGATCTATGAAAACGATCCAAGATTCTTTCTACTGCTGACTTTCTCAGTGGCATGAGGCCAGCTCCTTATAAGATTAAACTTCAAACTTTGCCAACTAAAAATATATAATGCTAATACCTGGATGTAATTTTCTGGCTTTAGAAACTAAAGGATTACAGCTTTCCGTAAGGTGAATCAGGGAAAAGAAATCACACAATCAGCAATCAGTGGTAGAAACTAGGTAGCTAAGCAGTTGCCTAAAAATAATTATCCTCAAGTATATAGAGAGAGCTTTACACAAAAAAAAGATAAGTTTGAAAAAAATATTTCCCTAACTGAAAATAAAATAAGGAAAAAAGAGCTTAAACCAAACCAAGTGGTCCTCTACAGAATTACTCCTGATAGGGAAAATTATTTAATAGTGGAATGAATAACCAAAGCCAGTTGGGCAACCCTTTCTCCGATCTTGAAGGATAGATTTTTATATCTCTGGGAAGACTTTGGTGTGGCACTGTCCATCAGGAGTGGTGCCAGCAGCTCCTGGGCAGGACAGCAAGAACTTTAGTGAAGGAATGCCCAGAATCTTCCTTCGCCCATCTTACATTTGTCACAGTGCTCTATAAGAAAGTTCAGCGAGCTCTGATGGTCTCTTTGTGTAACGGGGCTCTGGATACATTTCTGTATGAAAACAGGAACAAAACTCCCTGCTTACCAGATGATGCCCTTAAGATACCTACCTGCCACATTAGAGACAAAGCCCAGACTCCGCTTCAGATCAGAACAGATAGAATGGAGACACCATCGGAATTTTGCATCACAGCGATACTTATTGGCACCACAAGTGTCATAACAGACATCCAGCTGGTTGCAGCACTTGGTCATTGCTGGAATGCCGAAGTCCATCTGGAGAAAAGTGAATGAAAGAAAGAGAAGGAAGAAAATGCCACGTTTAGACCAAGGACCTTAGGCAACCTTGCCCTCCCTGTTATTAACTTACCAGTTCTCAGATTCCGATTATACATGCAGATCAATTCAGAAACACCAACTGGAGAGAATACATCAGGTTGACAGTCACAGGATGTTAAGTTTCAGTCATGGTTTGGTTATTAGTTTATTAACTCTGAGTAGCCTATTTTCTTCTTTTTCTTTTAGATTTAGCAATTTTCAAATTCACAGGCCATGACAGTGATGAAAATAGAGATCAGAAGTTTAGTGAAGACAGAGCTGCAGGACTTCCAAATTCAACTAAAGCCTAAGATATGAGATTTTGCTTGAGCAAAGGATCTGAAAGCTCAGAATTATGAAAAATTAAGCCTCAGTTCATCAAGAGGTCATCAGCATTCATTAGGGACCCATCTCATATAGCGCTGTTTTAAAGGTTTGTGTGTCAGGGAGCACAGTGAGCTGTAGAGCACATGATTCCTGACCATAGGGGGACAGCAGTCAAATGGCAAGAGCCAACACACACACACACACACACACACACACACACACACACACACACACAGAGATATATGTATTAAGCATCTTATAAACAATTGTAAATGTTGTGCATAAACTGAGTAACTAAGTTCATAGAATGCCAAATCTAGAGTTTGATAACTCTACATGTTTTGTTTTGCTTTGTTTTGTTTTTTTGGAGAGGATTATTAGGAGTGAAAGTAGACTTAAGGTGTAGCAGGTAAAAAAAGGAGATATGAGCAAATCATATGTGTGCAAGTCAGTTTGTTTAGTCTTTCAGGGGTCTTAGCAGGGATTTTTTTGTTTGTTTGTTTATTGTGTTTTAAATTAGGGAGAAAGGCAAGTTGATGGATGACCCTGACTTCCAAAATAACCAGGAAGAATTGATAAAGACTCTCAAACAAGGAAGGGGCATGATAGAATGAGTGATTACAGAGAGCAATTGTTTGGTGGTGTGTGAAAATTTTTGGAATGAGGGTGTCTAGACAAAGGCAGAGCATCTTAGAATCTTTTGTGGTTCTTCTGATCATACAGACTTGGACCTGAGGGGAAACTGTGGAAATCTGGTTTCACGGTATGGATGGGGGTTGATGAACCAGCTATTAGAGATCCTTTCCACTTGGGTCTCCTGAAGTGTTCCCTTACTTGAACTTTTGCTCCAAGGTCACCTAAAGCAGAGTAGTGACCTTGGTAGTTTAAAATGCCCTTGTGAGAAAAAGAAAAAAAAAACACATTGTTACATTAAGAGGGAATGTAACTCATTAGACAAGGCAACAGCCTGGGCCCTGCACTTCTGGGCAGATTCCTATCATTGCAGTAAACCATTTTGTTTGTACCTCATCCCTACAACGAAACACATATCATCACAGCAGAGGTGCCTGCAAATTTGATGAGTATAGTCACTCTCATTCAATTCAACTCAACTGGAAACTCTTGAACTAGTTCTAAACAATACTAGTACCATTAAACAAAATGACATTACTCCCAAAATTACTCCCAAAATAGAGTGCCTACTGTCGTTGAAAACTGACCTCTGTGCTCTGGAGCCAAAATGTGTAATATGAAGACAGAGTCTGGGGTTAAAATAGGGAGCTAGTTTATTCCTTTGCCAGGCAAAGGAGGCTACAGCAGGCTAATGCCTCCTAGACTACAAGCAAGCCCCGGGGTGAGGGGCTGAGAGGTTTTATAGGAAAATACAGGGTTGGGGGCAGTTTCAGTAGGAATCTGATTTATGCTGCCAGCATGTCCCTTATGTTTTCAAGCATGGGTGCCAGCCCTCCAAATCTCGTTACTCGGTATCAACTCTAAACCAAGTTCCTAGAACAAAGATTCTACAGAAAAAACAGTGAAGGGCAGAGGGAAGTTTGTTCACAAGTCAAGCCTTGCTGAAGCATTAATGTGTCCATCTTAATTTCCATCCACTTTTACATTTCCATAGAGGTTTCAGTACCACTTCCATAGCTTCTAAATTGGCATCAAGTACATGAGCTAAAAACAAGGATTTCTCTAATATAAATATATATTTGAAAAGCTTGCCTTTCTTCTGTGTCCATATGCATATTGATGAGCATAGACAAGGCGGGACATATAGCTGGGCAGGTCATGCAGTGTGCAAGAGTGTCATATGAAAAGGGCCACCTTCCCATGGGATATCGTAGATTTGTATATTAATTGAGAAAAATACCTAGCCAGGGTGCCTGGGTGGCGCAGTTGGTTAGGCATCTGACTCTTGGTTTCAGCTCAGGTCCTGATCTCAAGCTCATGAGACCGAGCCCTGAGTCAGGCTCTGCGCTCAGCAGAGTCTGGTTAAGATTCTCTCTTCCTTTGCCCCTCCCTCCATGTTCTCTTTCTCTCTCTCTCTGAAATAAATCTTTTTTTAGAAAAAAGAAAAATGTCTAGCCAGTGGCAGTGAAATTTCCTCTTCTAACAGTATATTGAGATAAAGTTCTGACAAATGGAAGAGGCGAGGGGACAGTTTTCCAATTTGCACAAAAATGCATTGGTGGGCAGCATTTTTGATAGAAGAATAAACATTAAGCTGCTTAGAAAACTATTACAAAGTAAATCTTTTGAATCAGCAGAAAAGTGAAGTTTAGCCTGTGAAGTTTGTTAAGACACAATTCAAAAATCATGGCTTAGGGGCGCCAGGGTGGCTTTGTCTGCTAAGCCTCTGTCTTCGGCTCAGGTCACAACCCAGGGTGCTGGGATCAAGTTCCGTGTGGCAGCCTGCTTCTCCCTCTGCCCCTCCCCACACCTCGAGCTCTCTCTCGTGTGCTCTCTCTCTCAAATAAATAAATAAAATCTTAAAAAAAAAATCACAGCTTAGATATGAAATCCTTCTACCTACATTTTACATAACATCTCTTTTCTGAAGTAAAAAAAGATAAAGGAGCCTCCAAGAGGTCTTAAAATAAATCAGTTTATTACTTGTTTTCATGGGAGGCCAGGGGTTTGAGAAACAGCCAGCAGTTTAGCCAGTGGCCGAATGGGGGCAGGGGTGGGGCTGGGGGCTGGATGCTTGTATGTGAGTGGGTGTGTGCAGATTACTATGACCTTGATACTCTAAACATACTTGGTTCGGTGCTACCAACCTGAAATCAACCACTTGCAAAAGTATCTATGGTCAGTGCCAATGGCTCCAGCACATCACAGGAAAAGTCTCACTAAATTTAAGAAGTCAAACTTGTTAGATTTCAGATGAAGTGATGTTTGATCCGCTAAGATTTGGCTGATACTAGCAGAGGTGATTTTGAAGTTCACTACACAAGGTCTTCTCTGAGGACAGCTGTCTCTGATGAAAGGAAATCAGGTGATTTCTTTGAAAATTATCTCCCTTACTCTGCATCCAGTTTAAAATAATTATACTGCTCAACTATATTCCCTAAGTTATCACTCTGATCACTGATAACTTGGACTTGCCTCAGTTAAAACAATCAACTAAGAAAATAATGATGGTGGTACATACACTTTCTGGTATCTTAAGACCCAGGAAATAGGAGCTGCAGCCGTTGGGCTCCTGAGGCTTGTAGCCGGGTCTGGGCATTGGTGCCTTTCCTAGCAGGAGAAAGAAAGGAAAGAAGCAGGAAGAAATATTTAGAAATTAAGCATTTGAGAACATTCATCAGATAAAAATTATCTAAAAGCATATGCAACTTTTCTTTTAAAAGTTATTATTCCTCAAAAAAATAAAAAATAAAAATAAAAGTTATCATTCCTCACCAGATATTCACTTCCCAGTCAGGTGGTAATGATGGTAATGATAATGATAATGTCATAACCTTCAGATTAGTTTGGCATTTTTCTCCTATTCTCAAAGACTTTCATGAATATTCATTTACTAATAATTCTAATGTTTCTTTTGTTTCTGTTAGCTTTTTTCTTTTCTAATTTTTCTTTTATTTAAAATCAGTTTGTTAACATATAGTGTATTATTGGTTTCAGAGGTGAAGTTTAGTGATTCATCAGTTGGATCTAACACCCAGTGCTCATTATATCACATGACCTCTTTAATGGCCATTACTTAGTTACCCCCTCCTCCCCTTCCAGTGACCCTCAGTTTGTTTCCTGTAGTTAAGGGTCTCTTATGGTCTGTCTCCTCTTTGATTCTGTCTTATTTTATTTTTCCCTCCCTTTCCCTATGATCCGCTGTTTCATTTCTTAAATGCCACATATGAGTGAAATC
Organism: Vulpes vulpes; assembly: GCF_048418805.1. Taxonomy (NCBI): domain Eukaryota; kingdom Metazoa; phylum Chordata; class Mammalia; order Carnivora; family Canidae; genus Vulpes; species Vulpes vulpes. The sequence goes on from NC_132783.1 coordinate 83,205,984, forward strand.
AAATGATATTTGTGTTTTTTTTACTTATTTCACCTAGCATAATACCCTTTAGTTCTACCCACATCATTGCAAATGGTAAGATTTCATTTTTTTTGATGGCCAAGTAATATTCCATTGTATATAAGTACCACTTCTTCTTTATCCATTTATCTGTCAATGGACATCTAGGCTCTTTCCATAGTTTAGCGATTATGGACATTGCTGCTATAAACATTGGATTGGGGTGCAGGTGCCCCTTCAAATCATTATGTTTGTATCCTTTGGATAAATATACAGTTGTCCAATTGCTGATCATACGGTAGCTCTATTTTAACTTTTTTTTTTTTTAATTTATTTATTTATGATAGTCACAGAGAGAGAGAGGGGCAGAGACACAGGCGGAGGGAGAAGCAGGCTCCATGCACTGGGAGCCTGATGTGGGATTCGATCCCGGGTCTCCAGGATCGCGCCCTGGGCCAAAGGCAGGCGCCAAACCGCTGCGCCACCCAGGGATCCCTATTTTAACTTTTTTAAGGAAACTCCATATTGTTTTTCAGAGTGGCTGTACCAATTTGCATTCCCACCAATGGTATAAGAGAATTCCCTCTTTCTCTGCATCCCCACCAACATCTATTATTTCTGACCTGTTAATTTTAGCCATTCTGACTGGTGTGAGGTGATATCTCATTATGGTTTTCATTTGTATTTCCAGGATGACAAGTAATGTGGAGCAATTTTTCATGTGTCTGTTGGACATTTGCATGTATTCTTTAGAGAAATGTCTCTATTTCTTCTGCCCATTTCTTGACTAGTTTATTTGTTTTGGGGGTGTTGAGTTTGATAAGTTCTTTATGGGTTTTGGATATTAGCCCTTTATCTGCTAAGACATTTGCAAATATATCACTTGCTTCTTAGTTTTGTTGACTGTTTCTTTGATGTGCAAAAGCTTTTTATCCTGATGAAGTCCAAATCATTCATTTTTGCCTTTGTTTGCCTTGCCTTTGAAGATGTGTCTAGCAAGAAGTTGCTGTGGACAGCCTAGGTCAAAGAGGTTGCTGCCTGTGTTCTCCTCTAGGATTTTGGTGGATTCCTATCTTACATTTAGGTCTTTCATCCATTTTATCTTTGTGTAAGGTTTAAGAAAATGATCCAGTTTTGTTATTCTGCATGTGTCTTTCCAATTTTCCCAGCACCACTTGTTGAAGAAACTTTTTTCCGTTAGATATTTTTTCTTGCTTTGTTGAGGATTAGCTCACCATAGAATTGAGGGTCCATTTCTGGGTTCTCTATTCTGTTCCATTGATCTATATGTCTGTTTTTGTGCCAGAACCATATTGTCCTGATGATTACAGCTTTGTAATACAGCCTGAAGTCTGGAATTGTAAAATTGTAAATATTTATGCTCCTAACTTAGGAGCAACCAATTATATAAACCAATTAACAACAAAATGAAAGAAACTCATTGACAATAATATAATAATAGTAGGGAGAGCATGAGCAGGGGGTGGGGTTGGAGGGCAGAGAGGGAGGGAGAAGCAGACTCTCCACTGAGCAGGAGCCCAATGCGGGGCTCAGTCCCAAGGTCCTGAAATCATGATCAGAGCCAAAGGCAGACGCTTAACCACCCAGGTACCCCTCTTCATTATTCTTAAAAATTGTTTTGACTATTTTGGACCTATTGTCTTGCAACTGAATTTTAGAATCAACTTAGTAAAGTCTATCAGAGGTAGTGCAGGATTTTGATTGAAAATACATGGATTTTATAGATTAATCTGGAAACAACTGACTTTCTTAAAATATACTGTCTTCCTAAACAAGGGCATAATACAGTTTTCTATCTACTTGTGTCTTCCTTTATGTCCCTCAGTAGAGTATTATAATTTTACCATGTATTTATTCTATTCCCTACATACTGTATTATTCAGATGCTTAAACAAGATAGAATATATTATAATCTAGAATTGTGGATATAGGCTTATATTGTAAATCTACACTTTTCTGCTCCTAGCTTTCTGATCTACCAGCCCTAGAATGGAACCCTGGCTGTCATGGTTCAAGATGGAACTTCAGCCAACACAACCATATTACAAGCAGGAGGATAAAAGAAGAAGGCAGAATGGTCACAGCCCCTCTCTTTAATAAACACACTCCAGAAGGATACACACATCGAACTTCCCTTTGGCCAGACCTTAATCAAACAGCAATACCTAGTTGCAAAAGTGGGTACCCATGAGCTTAAAATTGGGCAGGAGGGACTTATTACTATAGAGAAGGAGGAAGATATTAGGCTACAAGGATCATCTCTGCCACAATCTGTTTGGCATTTGTTTCTGTGGTACAGTGTTTATATGAGGTCGTGTTCAAGATGTCCCCAGTGATCCCAGTCTCTTGGTGTTCACACCCTTGTGTGTTGTCCCGTTGGTCTCTGTGACCTAGAGAATACGGCCAAAGTGGAGATATGTTGCTTCCAAGATGAAGTGATCTATCAGCCCTAGACAATCACTAATCGACTTTCTTTCTCTATAAATTTGCCAATTCTGGACATTCACATAAATGAAATCAATATGTGGCCTTTTGTGTCTGGCTTCTTTCACTTAGCATAGTATTTTCAAGGTCCATCCATGTTGTAGCATGGGTCAGTATTTAATTTCTTTTTATTGTTGATAAATATGATGAATATTTGGATTTTTTTTAAGATTTTATTTATTTATTCATGATAGTCACAGAGAGAGAGAGAGAGAGAGGCAGAGACACAGGCAGAGGGAGAAGCAGGCTCCATGCACCGGGAGCCCGACGTGGGATTCGATCCAGGGTCTCCCGAAACGCGCCCTGGGCCAAAGGCAGGCGCTAAATCGCTGCGCCACCCAGGGATCCCTGAACATTTGGATTTTTTCCACTTTTTGGCTATTATGAAAAATGCTACTACAAACATTATTTTGTGTGGACAATATGCTTTCATTTCCCCATGAGAATAAAACTTCTGAGTCATATGCTAGCTCTGTTTAACATTTTGAGGAGCCACTAGACTATTTTCCAAAGTGGTGGCACGATTTTACATTCCCCACAGCAATATAGAAGCGTTCTAATTTCTCCACATCTTCTCCTCCACTTGCTTTTTTTCCCTCCACTTGTTAAAAACTGTCTTTTCAATTACAGCCATCCTAGTGAGTGTAAGGTGGTATCGCATGGTCATTCTGATTTGCATTTCCCTAATAACTAATTACATTGATCATCATTTCCTGTGCTTATTAGCCACTCATGTCTTCCTTCCAAATACTTTTTCCCATTCTTTGGCTTGTCTTTTCACTTTTTTTTTTAAAGATTTAATTTACTTATTTGAGAGAGAGAGAGTATGAGCAAGAGGGAGGAGGAGAAAGAGAGGAAGAAGCAGACTACCCACTGAGCAGGGAGCCTGATACAGGGCTCCATCCCAGGATCCTGGGATCATGACCTGAGCCAAAGGCGGATGCTTAACTGACTGAGCCACCCCCTGGCGCCCCTCTTTGTATGGATATTAAAACCCATCCCTCAGCCCCTAGAATCTACATATGTTCCTGACAAAAAACTCCAAGTCAGCTCCTGCTCACCACTTTGGGACTGCTGTTCCTCTTCAGTTAGAACTTATAGGTTTTGCTTTATTCCATTCTAGCTTGAGGGTGTACTTTTTTAATGTTTTATTTTCACCCAACATTTTATATTTGTAATGGAGAGGAACTATGTTTATTGATGGGGCCTGCCAACCCACCAGTAATCCCTACACTACTTTTCCAAGGTCTTGAGAAATGTAACCTACCACTGATACCTATTCTGTATGTGTATCCGTGTGTGTGTGTCTGTGTGTGTGTGTGTGAGAGAGAGAGAGAATTACCAGGAGTTGGGGAATGGGTAAAATGTGTTAAATAGTGTTAGTCATCAAATTACACATATGAAAATAATCACACTATGCCACAGATTAAATGTGAATTGTCCCCTGTAGGTAAGATGATTGTGGTGATTTTATTTTTTCTTTGGATTGTTCTGTTACAAATGTCCTACACATACTAGCTTTATAGAAATTAGGGAGGAAATTTTTCACGAAGAAACAAATGTGTAAATTTTATGATAAAACTTCTCTAATAATTTTGTTGATAAAGAGCTTCTGCAGCAGATGCAGTGCCATTTCCTGGGTTACCCTCTGCCTTTTTCATTCTTGATGACTCATAGAAGATAAAATTCTCTATCCCAGATTGAAAGGTAATGGAACACCAACTACAGACACTGCCTACCTGTCCTGCTATTGATAGTTATTTTGTGTGTGTGTGTTTAATAGTTCATGATAGCTGTTCATGAATTTAATAGTTTACGAATTCCATTTAGAAATGAAGCTTGTAAGAAAAGTTTATTTTTTAAAAAAATATTTTTATTTATCTATCTGACACAGAGAGAGAGAGCACAAGCAAGAAGAGGAGGAGAGGGAGATGGAGAGGAAGAAGCAGGCTCTCCACTGACCATAATGCAAGGCTTAATCCCAGGACCTTGGGATCATGACCCAAACAGAAGGTAGACCTTAACCTACTGAGCCACCTAGGTGCCCCTGAAAGAAATGTTCTAATAAAAAAGGTGATGGTTTGAGTCTGGGCAGCAGTAATTTGCTATATCCTCAACTTATAGTTTGAGTAGTTTTAGGTTGTATTGAGTCTTTATAGTTTGATGTTTTCAGTCTAGGCATTGATAATATACTATGTCCACAGATTAATTTTTTTGTCTGGTTTTGGCTATTTATAGGAGTGGGAGGCTGACAACTTGATCCTGTAGCTCAGGGGTTGGTAAACAATGACCCAAGACCAGCCCATAGCCTGTTTTTGTATAGCCTGCCAGCTAAAAATGTTCTTATATTCTTAAATGGTTCGGAGAAAAAAGTAGTCAAAACAAGGATAATATTTTGTGACCTGTGAAAATTTATATGAAGTTCAGATTTTAGTGTCCATGAAAATTTTAATTGGAACCCAGCAACAGTCATTTATTACATATTAGCTATGGCTGCTTTCACAGACAAAACGAGCAGAAGGTGGTTGTTATAATTGTGATGTGAGGATGGCTTTCCAAGCAAGATACAAAATTGAGAATCTGTAAAGAAAAAGACTGACAGACTTGATCTTATGAAAATGAAAAACTTCTGAACAAAATGAAACACCATAAAACATGTCAGACACTTAAAAGACAAATGAGGGGGTGCCTGGGAGGCTCAGTTGGTTAAGTGTCTGCCCTTGGCTCCAGTCATGATCCTAGAGTCCTGGGATCGAGCCCTGCACTGGGGCTTCCAGTTCAGCAGGGAGTCTGCTTCTCCCTCTCCCTCTGCCACTCCCCCTGCTTGTGCGCTCTCTGTCTCTCTCTGTCAGATAAATAAATAAAATCTTTTAAAAAATAAATAAAAGGCAAATGAGATAGATTTAGGAGGCGAGTTAGTTAGAAAACCCAAGTTCGGCCACAGGCATGCACATTGCCTCCTGGACCCAGCCTTTCTTCTCTCTCAGTTTTGTCACTGAAAAGTACAGTAAAAACTACTGGGCTTTATTACTCAGGTCAAGGGTTATGTCTTCCCGGGAGGGTGTGTCCCTTCTCCCCACCCAGCTGGCTCCTGCAGAAGCTGTGCTCCACTGGAAGTCCACTAAAGAATCAAAGTACTTTATTTAAAATGTATATCCTTCCAGGGGTCCCTGGGTGGCTCAGTCAGTTAAGCATCGACTCTTGATTTTGGCTCAGGTCATGATCTCAGGGTCATAGGATGAGCCCCAAATTGGGCTCATGCTCAGCAGGCAGTCTGCTTGAGATTGTCTCTCCCTCTCCCTCTGCTCCTCCCCAGCTCATGCATGCTCTCGTGCTCTCTCACTCTCTCTCAAATAAGTAAATCTTAAAAAAAAAAAAAAAAATACATGTATATCCTTCCAGAAACACTCAAATGTGACATGACGAACACATCAAGGGAACAAAGCAGAACTCTGACAATTTTACTGAAGCAATAAACTCTATTTCAGTTGCTAAAACAGATTAAGTTACTGCAGGAGGGAGGATGACCAAGTTGTCCTGGTTTGCCTGGGACTGCCCCCGTGTTAGTACTAAAAGTCCATATCCCAGGAATCCCTACCCCATCCTGCCTCTTCCCTCCATCCCCAGCAGACCAGGACAGCTGGTCACCCTAGCAAAAGAACAATCTTTGCCTCTAAACCAGTGGCTAGGGCAGCCCTGGTGGTGCAGCGGTTTAGCGCCGCCTGCAGCCTGGGGTGTGATCCTGAAGACCCGGGATCGAGTCCCACGTCAGGCTCGCTGCATGGAGCCTGCTTCTCTCTCTGCCTCTCTCTCTCTCTGTGTCTCTATGAATAAATAAATAAAATCTTTAAAAAAAATAAAATAAAAAATAAACCAGTGGCTATTTCTTTTTTTCAGGCTATGGATCCCCTAAGAATCTGATGAAGGCTGTGAATCCTTTCCCTGGAAAAATATATAAACTCACAGGTTCATAACACTTCACTCTAGATTTTATAGAGACAAAAAGCCCTCTTGAAAACAGATGACTGGGCAGCCTGGGTGGCTCAGCAGTTTAGCTCCTGCCTTCAGCCCAGGGCATGATCCTGGAGACTCAGGATCGAGTCCCACGTTGGGCTCCCTGCATGGAGCCTGCTTCTCCCTCTGCCTGTGTCTCTGCCTCTCCCTGTCTCTCTGTGTCTATCATGAATAAATAAATAAAATAAAAGAAGAAGACTGAAGTTTAGAGATACTTTTTCTAGAACTAAGCCCAAGAAGAAATTCATCATGAGGTCCTTTTAATCAAGCATGAGTGCAGATAGTGTCTTCAATCATGATTTACAAAACACAGAAACTCTGCTCCGGGTACCCTCATCCAGAGACCTTCATAAAGGCACAGAACATTTAAATCAGCATTGGATGATTTCTTCCAGAAGCTGAGAGGGTGTTGTCCAACTACTGGGATTTCTGTGTTTTTTAAATTTTTTAAAAAGATTTTATTGATTTATTCATGAGAGAGGCAGAGACATAGGCAGAGGAAGAAGCAGGCTCCCTGCGATCCCAGGACTCTGGGATCATGACCTGAGCCAAAGGCAGACGCTTAAACACTGAGCCACTCAGGTATCCCTGTGTTTTTTAATTTTATGTTGAAAGAGAACTGGAAGGATCTGAAGGCATAGCTAACCTGTTCACCAGACCATCTTTCTCATAATGTTTATAAAATCTGCTTGGTATCTCCTATACCTAAGGTAGGTGTTATTAACATATTTATAAACATGAGGCAACAGAGGTTGAGAGAGTTAGGTAACTTGCCCAAGGTCACCAGCAATGGAATTCACTCACTCCCACCCCCAACCCCACCCCCAGTTCAAACCCATGATTTTTCCGTTACTAGTTATTTCTCAAAGTCTGGTTCCAGAACCACCTGAGCAGTTCCAGAGCCCTACCACAGACCTACTGAATCAGAATCTCTGGGGGTGGGAGAGGGACTCTTGTTCACAGTAGTGCAGGCCCCTTGTAGCAATTGTGCTACATCTCCCATTGCTACCTGCTGAATCTCATTATATTTATAGCCTGTTCCTTGACAAGTACAGATTTTGTGTTGACATGAAAACAAGGCTGCTATAGATCTAAGAAGTGAGGAAACCAATGTCACAGTGTTGTAGGGTACCAGGACACAAACGCACCTTCCCCTGTCTGAACAACCTATGGACTGAAGTTCTCCAAGAATGACCTTTCAAAATACTGCTCCATACCTTGACTACACTTGCTAATCACCCGGGAGACCTTAAAAATACTGATGTCTCCAACTCACGGAGATTCTGATTAAATTGGTTTGGGCAGCAGGAGCTTTTGAAGCTCCCCAGGTGTTTATAATTGCAGGGCCAAGATAGGACTATGGTTTTAAATAGTGAAGTAGAAATCAAATAGAATCTTTTAAAAAATATTTTACTTATTCATGAGAGACAAAGACACAGGCAGAGGGAGAAGCAGGCTCCACGCAGGGAGCCTGATGTGGGACTAGATCTTGGGTCTCCAGGATCATGCCTTGGGCCAAAGGCAGGCGCTAAACCGCTGAGCCACCCAGGGATCCCTAGAAATTTTTTTCTTGTAGACTAATTGTTGCTAAGTTATTTCCTCTGACAAAAGATCACAGTCTTTAAAGCAGTTTTTTTTTTTTTTTCTTTCTTTAGAAGTGTGGACTCAGGACCAGCAGCGTCAGAATCACCTGGAAACTCTGGCAAAGGCACATCCTCTGGCCCCACCCCTGACCTACCGCCCTACCCAATCAGAAACACGGGGGAGTAGCAATCTTTTTAAATGAGCACACCAGGGGATTCAAAGCACAGGGGAGTTTGAGAACCACTGCTCTAGAGAGAGGCATTACACACAAGAAGTGTATCACAAAGCAAACTGAGAAAGGACAGAGACCCAGTTAATTATTAGGTATTATCTCTTCCAAAGACAGCTTGATTCATGATCAACTGAGAAGATATTTTGTGCTGTTTGGCCACAGCCTCTAGGTTTTCGAACTCCACCGGGTTCCAAAGGTAATAAGGCTTAACCCTGTATTTCCTATGTGTTTTTCAGGTCCCTCCTTGAACAGGCTCTGTTTTCAGAGCGAGTGGAGTTATTTGCCTTTCTGCAATGTCTCTGTTGACTATACCCCACCCCTGACCAGTGACTGCTGACCCTAATGGGGTCGAGGCTTGCAACCAAAATTTGCTGAAATCTTTTAATGCTCTTTTGCTAGAGAAGGAAGAAGGTTTGATTCTTGTTTCCCCCTAAAATTCCTGTGGTTATGTATTTGCTAAACCACAGTCTCTTATTATCTCTAGGAAGGAAAATAGCACCTGTATTTATTCAACCCGGGAAGCCAGTTAACCCCCTTCCTGCACCATTGCTGAGAGCTGGGTGAGCACAGTCCAGGGACAAGGCACCTCTGCATTTGTCCGGCCCACTTGGGACAGAGGTAGAGTTAGGGGCCCAGGGGGTCCTAGCACAGACCACTTTTTATCCTCTGGGATCTTCACAGAGAAGATGCAGCTCCTCTGTTCACCATAAGTGTACCGGGTTAAAATCCGTGTCCTGTGAGACTCTGGGGTTCTGCTGCGAGGATGACCCATTGTCTCTGAGTCACTTGTGGTTTGTAAGGAAGTGATGTGCCCAGCTCGAAGGTAAAAAGGAGTGAGACTGATGAGCCCAGCAATTAAGGAGCTTTTTCAAGTCTCTCTCCAAGCTGAGTTTCATCTGCTGAGTGTTTGGAGAAAACATTTCTCAAATGTTTTTCCTGCTAGGCTAGACTGACTCACCATTTTCGTCCAGTCCTGTGATGAAATATTTGATAAACTAAACCATAAAACTAATGCTGTGTGAAACTGTATACTTTAGAAAATAATCTCTCCTCTGCATTTGAAGTTCCCCCTGCCTCCTGGCTGCAAGGGCCCAGGGCCCTGCTTTCTGCTGCGCTCACGTGACTCCCAGCTCAGAGAAGGGAGATCTGGTGCCAGGGACTCCTTCTGGCAGCCAGAGTGCTCCCTGGTGCCCTCTCTACAACTCAGGCAAGGTGGTGCCTCCACCCATTCACCGTTGTATATGGGGCACCAGGACTGAGAGGCAGCACGAGGCCTGCTCAGGGCCGCATCCATGCGGGCAGAGTTGGCTGGCGGCAAGGCCCCCTGCCCCCTGACGGCCTGCCATCGCTGATCCAGGCCGAAGCAGCAGGGCCTGCCCTCCTGGGAGCCCTTGAGGGACTGGCCGAGCTGGCAGGAGGGTGTGAACTGTGTGAGGGGGAAGGAGAATCCATCTCCAAGCTTAGCACGGGGGAGACTGAGGAAACTGATTCCCCCGCTGGCAGAGGTTGCTTCAAATGTTCATCTCCAGTTTTCACCCCTAGGAACCCCTCACAAAGACCCCTCATCTTCTCCCCCCCTCCCCCCCCCCACCCCTGCTCCCAGTCCCTAAGTACTGGCCTCCCCACAAATTCATTAAAATGGCCTCAGGGGGATCTCTGGGTGGCGCACCGGTTTGGCACCTGCCTTTGGCCCAGGGCGGGATCCTGGAGACCCAGGATCGAATCCCACATCAGGCTCCCAGTGCATGGAGCCTGCTTCTCCTTCTGCCTATGTCTCTGCCTCTCTCTCTCTCTCTCTCTGTGACTATCATAATTAAATTTAAAAAAAAATTAAAAAAAATAAAAAATAAAAAATAAAATGGCCTCAGGGAACCAGTCTCCGAGGAGTACGTTTGTCAGAAAAGTTACAGGAAGCTCAGTGAAATTTGTATTTCAGATAAACAACCAGTACTTTATAGGGTGAGTATGTCCCAAATATTTCAGATGTATTAACAAATGATTGGTTGTTTATTTGAAACTCACATTTCCCTGGGATCCCTCTGTTTTTATTTGCTGAATCTGGCAAGCCAACCTAAGAAGTGGATGACAGGGATGACCCTGCTCCAGCTGTTCACAGGTCCACCTGGGAAGGGAAGCAGGGCACGCACTCACCGTAGCGGCATCTGTACTGGCAGATTCCATTTTTCCCTCCGAGAAGCTCCAGAAAGGAATCAAAGTAGCTGTTGACAGATTCAAAGCTGCCCCTGATGTGCCGAAGGCCCCAGTCTGAATAGGACTCCTCGGCATCGGGGCTGGTGTCACTCTGAGCCAGGCCACCCCCCAGGCTGAGCCACAAAATCAGGAAGCCGGTGGCCAACTTCATCCTGAAGCCAGGTAGGTACTGGGGTCTTCCTCAAACCCTGGCCAGTGTCCCAGGAAGTCCAGGTCTGAAGCCTGCTGGCCAGATGTCAAGCAGGACTGGAAAGGGGATTATCTGGAACACTCAATCTGTGTGTTCCCCAGAGGTGGACTTTAAACATAGCTATGGAGGTTGGGATGAGATCAGGGCAATTAGAAAGGGCAAAGGTTAGGCAGTGGGAGGGCCTGTCTAAGGGATGGCCAGTGAGAGAGAACACTTCAGAGTGGATTCCACAGGCCTGGAGGACAGAGATTAAGATGTTGGCCAATTTGTAGGGGGCTTGAGCCGTGGAGCAGTTGGAATTCTCCCCCCAACCAGCTTGTTGACCTACTGATCTGTTACAAGTTTGGTTCTTCAGGGCCAGCCTCTTGACACAAGAGCTTGTCCGCAGGTCCCAGTGTCCCCCTAAAGCCAGTTACCAGGGCACGGTCTCCAGGGAGATGTGGTGGGATGTCTTGAGGGCTCAGGAAAACCACAAAAGCAGGGAGTCAACAGTGTCACCTGTACCAACGGTCAGAATATTGTGAGTTTGCACGAAGTGGGCTTCCAGACTTGGGACCCCGGCTTCTACCTTGATCCCTTCTTCTTGGCTCTCAGACTCGGCCTCTAATCCGGCAGAGCTACTAAGCGCGGCAATGCCAGTGCTGGGACAGTTTGGCCTCCTTGTTAGAGTGGTGTTGCTTGCCCTCAGCAGTGTCTGAGGTCTACAGATTGCCCAGGGATGGTGCTGGGGGGGGGGGGGGGGGTTGGTGTCGGCCTCTGCTTTCCTCGTCTTGTTTTTACTCAGAGCTGCTTAGAAGTTAGAGGGCTTGTCAGGAACAATATTTGAAATCGTAGGCTTTAAGACCGTTGACTGGAGTCCAGTGTTTTGGCATCACTCTCATACTTTGCTTTTAGTCACATGAGGAAATGAATTCCATCCATGAGATCCCTCGTCTATATAAATGATTCCTATATGAACAGGAGGAGTCATTTAGGCTATCTCTCAAAAGTCTGGAAAGCTCTATAGGAAATCATGAATTACACTTCTTCATTTTAGATAAAAAATGTATTTGTCTAGAGACTCAAACTCCAGAAAGGGCAATGGCTAAAAACTATTTTTCTCTTCTTTTTTTTAAAGATTTTATTTATTTATTTAAAAAGGAGCTAGAACATGAGCATGGGGAGGGGCAGAGGGAGTGAGAAAGAGAGAAGCCAACTCCATGCTAAGCAGGAAGCCCAACGTGGGGCTCGATCCTGGGACAGAGATCATGACCTGAGCTGAGGGCAGATGCTTAACTGACCAGGCCACGCAGGCGCTCCTAAAAAAATATTTCATATGGACAACAATGCCACCAGTATTTTAAAACACCTATTTTTTTCCAAACCGCTGTGTGTGTGTGTGTGTGTATGTGCGTGTATTTTACATCAATTCTATGAAGCAGGGTAGACACCATTCCCATTTGAGACATGAGAAAGCTGAGATACAAAGGCAAGAGGACTGTTGGAAATGGACAGGCTGTTACTGGTAAAGCGGGGATCAGGGGTTTGTGGGGCCAAGTCAAAATGGAAACAAGAAACTCTTTTTCAGAAAGCAGGAAAAAAGTGCCACTAAAGGAACTAAAGTATAAAGCTTTTCCTTTAAAAAGATCTTATTAATCATAAAATATCCTGGGATAATAGTGATAACTGAGTAACAATATAAACTTGCAAATTGCAAAAATATTTTTGGTGTCCTAATTTTATATAATACAGTATGTGCTGCGTTAATAATATGTGATGTATTTGTTGATCATCATAAGACTTTTCTGACTTCTCTGCAAATGTGTTTAATAGCTTAAGATTTACACTCCAATTAACTTCATTTTTGATTCACATAATTGAAAGCACTGTCAGTTGCTCTTGGCAAATGCAAGATTGCAAATATTTGATAATTTTTAATTTTGAGAAGGATCTTTATGCTGATAAAACTGTTACTGGAACTATAATAGTATTTTTCCCCATTTCTTGATACCATACCATTTTTATTTTTGTGATAAGATATGTATAACTGCCATTTTAATTGTTTTAAAATGTGGCATTAAGTCCACTAAGTACATTTGCAGTGTTGTTCAACTGTCATCACTGTTCATCTCCAGAACTTTTTCATCATTCCCAGTTGAAACTCCATACATATTAGACAGTAGTAATTCCCCATTGCACTCTTCCCCCAGCATCTGGCAACCACTATTCTACTTTCTGTGGAATTTGTAATTTGCCTGTTCCATAGAAGTGGAGTCCTACGTTTGTCCTTTTATGTCTGGCTCATTTCACTTACCATAATGTTTTCAAGGTTCATCCATGTTATATTAGCAATACTTCATTATTATAAAAAATACTGTTCGGAATATTGGTATACAAATACCTGTTCAAGTCCCTGCTTTCAATTCTTTGGGGAACATACCTAGAACTCGATTAGTTAGATCATGCGGTAATTTTATGTTAAACTTTTCAAGGAACTGTCATACTGTTTTCCATGGCAGCTGCGCTATTTACATTCACCCAGCCGTGCAAACAGGTTCCAATTTCTCCACATCCCCACCTACACTGCTTATTTTCCTTTTCTTTTTTGTTTTTGACAGGAGCCATACGAGTGGGTGCAAGATAGTGTCTCTTGTTCTAGATTTACGTTCTCTAATGATTAGTGACTTGAGCATCTTTTCATGTGCTTATTGATTATTTGTATATCATCTTTGGAGAAACGTCTATTCAAGTCTCTCTTTGCCGAGTTTTCTTCCCCAGCTTTATTGAGATATAATTGACAGAAATACTCTGTGAATTTAAGATGTACATCATGTTGATTTGATATACTTATATATCATGAAATGATTACCACAATAGCATTAGTTAACACCTCCCTCACCTTGCATAATTACAATCTCTTCTTTGTGGTAAGAACAATTTAACATCAATTTTCTTAGCAACTTTCAAGTACATAATACAATATTGTTGACTATAGTCACTGCACTGTACATTACATTGCCAGGACTTTTTTGTCTTATAACTAGACATTTGTGCCCTTTAACCAATATCTCCACAATTTCCCCAACCCCTAACCTCTGGCAACCACTTTTCAACTCTGTTTCTGTGGGTTTTGCTTTCTTAGATTTTACGTATAATCATGATACCATACGGTGTCTTTCTCTGACTTATTTCACTGAATGTAATGCCCTCAAGTTCCATCCATGTTGTCACAAATAGCAAGATTTCCTTCTTTCTCATGGTTGAGTGTGTGCATGTGTCACATTTTCTTTATCTATTCACTGTAGACAGACACTTAGGTTGTTTCCATACATACCCAGTGTGAATAGTGCTACAGTGAGCATGAGAGTATAGATATATCTTCAGGATTCTGAGTACATTTCCTTTGGATATATATATAACCCAGAAATTGAATTGCTGGATGATAAGGTAGTTCTGTTTTTAATTTTTTTAAGGAAATTCCATACTCTTTTTTATTTATTTATTTTTCATTTACTTTTGGACAGAGCATGAGCAGGGGGGTGAAGGGGAGGGGCAGAGACAGACAGAGGGATAGGGAGAGAGTGAATTTTAAGCAGGTTCCACACTCTATCTCATAATCATGAGATCGTGACCTGAGCCAAAATCAAGAGTCAGACGTTTAACTGACTGAGCTGCCCAGGTGCCCCTCCACACTGTTTTCCATAGTGGCTGCACCAATTTACATTCCCACCAACAGTGCATATGGGGTTCCCTTTTCTCTACATCCTCACCAATACATGTTATTTCTCATCTTTTTGATAACAGCCATTGCATCAGATGTGAAGTGATATTGTTTTAATTTGCATTTCCCTGATTAGTTGAGTACCCTCTTGTGTGTCTGTTGGTCACCTGTATGTTGTCTTTGGGAAAATGTCTATTCAGAACACTCAGCCCATTTTTAAAAATTGGATTGTCTGGTTTTTTGCTATTGAGTTGCATGAGTTTGGATATTAACCCCATATCAGATATATAATGTGCAAATATTTTCTCCCATTCCATAGGCTGCTTTTTCATTTCTTGATGGTTTCCTTTGTGGTACAGAAGCTTTTTAATTTGATGTAGTCCCACTTGTTTATTTTTATTTTTGTTGCTTTTGGTGTCAAATCCAAAAAAATAATGACAAGACCAATGTCAAGGAGGTTACTGCTCATATTTTCTTCTAGAAGTTCTATGGTTTCAGGTCTTATGCTCAAGTCTTCTTTTTTTAAAGAATTTATTTATTTGTTTATTTATTTATTTATTTACTTATATATTTGGGGGAGAGAGAGAGAGATAGCAAGAGAGAACACAAACAGGCAGGAGAGGGAGAAGCAGGCTCCTTGTGTGCAGGGAGCCCAATGTGGGGCTTGATCCCAGGACCCTGGGATCATGACCTGAGCCAATGGCAGATGCTTAACTGACTGAGCCACCCAGGTGCCCCTACGTTCAAGTCTTTAATCCATTTTGAGTTCATTTTTCTGTATGGTGGAAGATAGTAGTCCATTTTCATTCTTTTTTTTTTTTTAGATTTTATTCATTTATTCATGAGAGACACACACAGAGTGAGAGAGAGGCAGAGACACAGGCAGAAGGAGAAGCAGGCTCCATGCAGGGAGCCGGACATGGGACTCAATCAGGGTCTCCAGGATCACACCCTGGACTGAAAGCAGCGCTAAACCACTGAGCCAACCGGCTCATTCTTTTGCATGTGATTGTCCAGTGTTCCCAGCACCATTTTGGAGAGACTGTCCTTTTCCCATTCTATATTTTTTGGTCCTTTTTTATTAATTGACCATATATGCCTGGGTTTACTTCTGGGCTCTCTGTTCTTTTCCATGGATCTATGTGTCTGCTTTTATGCCAACACCATACTGTTTTAATTGCTATAGCTTTGTAGTATAGTCTGAAATCATGAAGTTATGCCTCCAGCTCTGTTCTTATTTTTTTAAAAAAAGATTTTATTTATTTATTCATGAGAGACACACAGAAAGGCAGAGACATAGGCAGAGTGAGAAACAGGTTCCCCACAGGGGAGCCTGATGTGGGAATCGATCCCAGGACCCCAGAATCATGCCCTGAGCCAAAGGCAGACACTCAACCACTGAGCCACCCAGGTGCCCCTCTACCTCTGTTCTTTTTTCTTAGGATTGCTTTGGCCATTCAGAGTCTATTGTGGTTCCATACAAATTCAGGATTGTTTGTTCTATTTCTTTGAAAAAAGCCATTATAATTTTGATGGGAATTGCTTTGAATCAATAAATGTTTGGGGGCATAGTGGACATTTTAAGATTCTTCCAATCCATGAACATGGAATATCTTTCCACCATGTCACCTTCAGTGACTTTCATCAATATCTTATGGGCTTCAGGGAACAGATAGTCCCTAACTTGCAATGGTTCAATTTACAATTTTTGGAGGCACCTGGGTGGCTCAGTCGGTTAAGTATCTGACTCTTGATTTTGGTTCAGATCATGATCTCAGGGTCATGAGATTGAATCCTATGTCAGGCTCCATGCTGGGTATGGAGCCTGCTTAAGATCCTCTCTCTTGGGCAGCCCCGGTGGTGCAGCGATTTAGTGCCACCTGCAGCCCAGGGAGTGATCCTGGAGACCCTGGATTGAGTCCCACATCAGGCTCTCTGCCTGTTTCTCCCTCTGCCTGTGTCTCTGCACCCCCCCCCCCCCGTCTCTATGAGTAAATAAATAAAATCTTTTTAAAAAATCCCCTCTCTCTCTCAAAAAAAAAATTATTTCTCTCCATCTCTCTCTCCCCCTCCCCTTGCTTTCTCTGTCTCAAAAAAAAATGTGGTGACAGTGGGCATCCTTGTATTGTTCCTTATAGTATAAAAGCTTTCAACTTTTCTCTGTTGAATATGATGTTAGCTGTTGGCTTCTCATATATGGCCTTTATTATGCTGGGGTATGTTCTCTCTATATCTATTTCATTGAGAGATTTTATCATAAGTGTGTATTGAATTTTGTCAAATGCTTTTTCTGAATCTATTGAGATGATCATATATTTACCCTTTATTTTATCAATGTGGTATAGCACATTGATTAATGTCAGTGTTAATCTTGCATCTCTACAATAAACTCCACATGATTATGGTGTATGATCCTTTTAAGGTATTGTTGAATTTAGTTTGCTAATAATTTATTGAGGATTTTTGCATCTATATTCATTGGGTATATTGGCCAGTCCTATTCTTTTCTTGCTTGTAGTGTTCTTGTCTGGATTTGACATCAGGATAATGCTGGCCTCAAAATGAGATTGGAACTGTCTCTCCTCTATTTTTTGGGAGAGTTTGAGAAGGATTGATATTAATCCTTCAAATGTTTGGTAGAATTCACCAGTGAAGCTATCTGATCTTGGACTTTTGTTGCAAGAATTTTGATTGCTAATTTAATCTCCTTCTTAGTAACTGGTTTGCTCAGATTTTCTATTTCATCTTGATTTGGTCTTAGTAGGTTGTATATTTTAGAAGTTTATCCACTTCTAGATGCTCAATTGTTAGTGTATAATTATAATAGTCCCTTATGATTCTTTGTATTTCTGTGGTGTCTGTTATATCCTTTTTTTTCCCTTGGTGAGTCTAGCAAAAAGTTTTTCTATTTTGTTTTTCTTTTTAAAAAATTAGCTCTCAATTTCAGTGATTTTTTTTCTATACTCTTTTTTTTTTTTTTTTGGTCTCTAATTCATTTACTTCCACTTTGATCTTTATTTCCTTTTTTTTCTACTAATACTGAGCTTCATTTGTTCTCCTTTTTCTAGTTCATTGAGATATAAAGCTAGGTTGTTTCAGACCTTTCTTGTTTCTTAATGTAGGTATTTATCATTGTGAACTTCCTTTTGAATGGCTTTTGCTGCATCCTCTAAGGTTTGGTGTGTTATATTTTGGTTTCATTTGTCTCAAGGTATTTATTATTTCTCTTCTGACATGTATAATTTCCACATATTTGTGAATTTTTTTCCTTATAATTGATTTTTCTTCTTGTAATTGATTTCTAATTTTCTACCATTGAGGTCAAAAAAGATTCTTGATATAATTTCAATCTTAAATTTATTAAGATTTGGTTTTTGGCTAACATATTGTCTTTCCTAGAGAATATACTATGTGCGCTTGAGAAAAATGTGTATTCTGGGTTTCTTTGCATGGAATGTTCTATATATGTGTGTTAAGTCCATCTGGTCTAATGTGTTGTGTAAAAGTGAAGATCTCTTCGAGTTAAGATGAGTTTCTTTGGTGACCTATGAGCTTCATGAACTTAGATATTATTGTCTCTATCCAGATTTGGGGAGTTCCTTCCCACTATTTCTTTAAATAAGCTTTCTGACTCTTCCCTCTCTTCTCTTTCTGGGACTCTAATAATTCACAAAGTGTGTCTTTTGATGTTATCCTATAGATTAAGTTGGCTTTCTCTATTCTTTTTCTTCTCCTCTGACTGGATAATTTCAAACATCCTATCTTCTAATTCACACTTTTTAAAAAATTCACAATTTTTGTTTGTTTTTCTCCTGCTTGATTCATTTTATTGTTGGTGCTCTCCATTGAATTTTTCAACCTCCTCATTGTATACATCAGCTCCAGATTCTCTGTTTGGTTCTTTTCATGACTTCTGTCTTTCTTATGCTTCTTATTTTGTTCCTGTATTTTTTCTGATTTCATTGAATTGTCTTTCTGTGTTTTCATATAGCCCATCAAGCAACCTTAACACAGTTCTTTTGATTTCTTTTTCTTTTTAAAAAATTGTTTAAAAGATTATTTATGGGAGAGAGGGAGGGAGAGAGACAGTATTTGAGTGTGTGCATGTGTATGTATGCAAGCCAGAGGTGCGGTGGTGGTGAGGCCAGAGAGAGAGAATCTCAAGCAGACTCCACTCTGAGCATGAAGCCCAATGTGGGGCTCAATCTCACAACCCTTAGACCATGACTTGAGCCTAAATCAAGAGTGGAACACCCAACCGACTGAACCATCCAGGCACTCCTGATTTTTTATTAAGTAAATCACAGATATCCATGCCTTTGAGGTTGGTTACTAGATTTTTTGTGTGGCCAAATCTTGTTTTATATTATTTAATTCCAGTATAGTTAACATAGTGTTATATTAGTTCCAGTTGTACAATATAGTAATTCAAAAATTCCATACAGCACCCAGTGCTCATTATGATGAGTGCACTCCTTTATACCCATCACCTATTTCACTCATTGTGCCACCTGCCCCCCCTCATGGTAACCAGTAGTTTGTTCTCTATAGTTAAGAGTCTGTTTTTGGTTTCTCTCTATATATTTTTCTGTTTGTTTCTTAAATTCCACATATGAGTGAAATCATATGGTATTTGTCTTTCCCTGACTGACTTATTTCATTTAGCATTATACTCCCTTGCTTCATGTCATTGCAGATGGTAAGATTACATTTTTTTGTGGCTGAATAATATTCCATATGTAATGGAATATTTTCTCACTAATGGAATATTTTTTTCTCACTTTTCAGAGGCCAGAAATAGGACAACGTTTGAAATCTAAGAGAGCTAGGTGTACATGTGGAGCTCACTGGTGGTTGTGGTAGGAACAGGAGCGAGGCTGTAGGGGCTCCTTTCTCGTGGCTTAAAACACCAGGCTGGTTTCTAGCAGGACCCAGGAACCACACGAGGGGCTGGAGCATTCCATATGTAATGAAATATTATTCAACCATAAAAAGAATGAAATATTGCTTTCATGTGTATACATATACACACACTACATCTTCTTTTCCATTCAGCAATTGATGGACATGGGCTGCTTCTGTATCTGGACTATTATAAATAATGCTGCTATAAACAGAGTGGCATATATTCCTTTGAATTAGCATTTTTGTATTCTTTGGGTAAATATCCAGTGCTGCAATTGCTGGATTGTAGGATAGTTCTATTTTTAACTTTTCAAGGAAACTCCATATTGTTTTCCACAGTCTCTGTACCAGATTGCATTCCCATCAACAGTGCAAGAGGGCTCCCCTTTCTCCATATCATCACCAACACCTGTTATTTCTTGTGTTGTTGATGTTAGCCATTCTGACAGGTGTGAGGTGACATCTATTGTAGTTTTGAATTTCTCTGATAATGAGTGATGTTGAGCATCTTTTGATCTGTTGGTCATCCGGATGTCATCTTTGGAAAAATGTTCACATCTTCTGCCAATATTTAATTGGATTATTTGTTTTCTGGGGATGTTGAGTTGTACAAATTCTTTATATATTTTGGATACTAACCTTTTATCAGGTATGTCATTAGCAAATATCTTCTCCCATCCTGTAGGTTGTATTTTAGTTTTGTTGGTTGTTTCCTTTGCTGTGCAGAAGTTTTTTATTTTGATGTAGCCTCAATAGTTTAGTTGTGCTTTTATTTCCCTTGCCTCAAGAGAAATATCTAGAAAATATTGCTACAGCTGATGTCAGAGAAATTACTGCCTGTGCAATCTTCTAGGATTTTATGGTTTCAAGGTCTCACATTTAGGTCTTTAATTCATTTTGAGTTTATTTTTGTGTATGGTGTAAGAAAGTGGTTCAGTTTCATTCTTTAGCCTGTTGCTATACAGTTTCCCTAACAGTATTTGTTGGAGATTTTCCCACTGCATATTCTGTCCTTTGTTGTAGGTTAATTGACCATATAATTGTGGGTTTATTTCTGGGCTTCCTATTCTGTTCCTTGATCTATGTGTCTTTTTGTGCCAGTACCATGCTGTTTTGATTATTACAGCTTTGTAATATAACCTGAAGTCTGGAATTGCAATTATTCAAGGCTTGTTTTTCTTTTTCAAGATTGTTTTGGCTATTTGGGGGTATTTTGTGGTTCCATACAAATATAAGGATTGTTTGTTCTAGTTCTGTGAAACATGTTGTTGGTATTTTGAAAGGGATTGCATTAAATCTGTACATTGTTCTTGGTAGTATGGATATTTTAACAATATTCTTCAATCCATGAGCATGGAATAACTTTCCATTTGTATATTCTTCGATTTCTTTCACCAATGTTTTCTAGTTTTCAGAGTAGGTCTTTCACCTCGTTGGTTAAATTTATTCTTAGGTATCCTTTTTAAAAAAAATTTATTTATTGAGAGAGAGAAGGATGGGGGAAGGGCAGAAGGAGAGGAGGACAGAGAATCCCAATCAGACTCCACACTCAGCTCAGCACAGACCCTGATGTAAGGCTTGATCTCGTGACCTGAGCTGAAACCATGGATGTTTAACCCACTGAACCACCCAGGCACCTCTATTCCTAGGTATTCTATTATTTTTGGTGCAATTTTATTTTTTTTAATTTTTAATTTTTTTTTATGATAGTCACACAGAGAGAGAGAGAGGCAGAGACACAGGCAGAGGGAGAAGCAGGCTCCATGCACCGGGAGCCCGACGTGGGATTCGATCCCAGGTCTCCAGGATTGCGCCCTGGGCCAAAGGCAGGCGCCAAACCACTGCGCCACCCAGGGATCCCATTTTTGGTGCAATTTTAAATTTTTGGTGCAATTTTTAAATGAGTGCAATTTTAAAATTTTGGTGCAATTTTAAATGAGTCTGTTTTCTTAATTTCTCTGTCTGCTGCCCTATTAAGGTGTATAGAAATGCAACAGATTTCTGTACATTGATTTTTATATCCTGTGATCTTACTGAATTCACTAATCAGTTCTAGTAGTTTTTTGGTGGAATCTTTAGAGTTTTCTACATATAATATCACATCACCTGCAGATGAAAGTTGTACTTCTTCCTTACCAATTTAAGTGCTTGTTATTTCTTCTTGTTGTCTAATTGCTGTGGCTAGGACTTTCAGTATTATGTTGAATAAGAGTGATGAGTGACACTCTTCTTTTGTTCCTTATGTTAAGGGAAAAGCTCTCAGTTTGCCCCCATTGATGAGATGGTAGCTATGGGTTTTTCATATGTAGCTTTTATTATTTGAGGTATATTCCCTCTAAACCTACTATGTCAGGGCTTTTTTTTTTTTTAAAGGAATCCGTAAGCCCAATGTGGGATTCAAACTCACAACCCCAAGATCAAGGGTCACATGTTCCACCAACTGAGCTAGCTAGGTGCCCCTGTTGAGGAATTTTATCATGAATGTTGTTGTACTTTGTGAAATACTTTTTCCAAATGTATTGAAATGATCATGTGGTTTTTATCTTTTTTTTTTTTTTTTTTTACTCTCCCATATTTTAGGTATATGGTATCTTGGCTTTACATTCTTTTGTGAGTTGCTTGACTGATTTTTACAGATACACTTATTTTTACTGCTTTTTAAAAAAGATTATTTATTTTAGAGAAAGTGCACACTGGGGTGAGGGAAGGGTGGTGGTGAGAAAGGAGAGAGAGAACCCCAAAGCAGACTCCCTGCTGAGTGTGGAACCCAATCTGGGGCCAGTCCTATGACACTGAGATCACGATGTGAGCCAAAATCTAGAGTCAGTTGCTTAACCAACTGAGCCATTTTTTGCTGCTTCTATGCTCCCCACTTTTGTTAGTCTTACTTATCATCTTCCCTTTCCATTCAGAGTCCCTTTTAACATTTCTTGTAGGGATGGTTCAATGATCATGAATTCTTTTAACTTCTGTTTGTCTGGAGACTGTTTATCTGTCTTTCTATTCTGAATGACAGCCTTGCTGGATAGAGTATTCTTGGCTACAGATTTTCCTTTCAGCATTTAGAATATGTCATGCCACTCTCTTCTGGCCTTGCAAATTTTCTGCTGAAAAATCCACTCTAATGGCGGTTACTCTTTTATGTAACTGTTTTTCTCTTCTATTCCTGCTTTTAAAATTCTCTATCATTATTTTTTGATATTTTAATTACTATGTGTCTTGGTTGGATCTCCTTTGGTTTGTTTATTCGTTTATTTATTTAGAATGCATCAGTCAGAGGGTGGGGGTGCAGAGGGACAAGGAGAGAGAGCATCTTAAGCAGGCTCCACTCCCAGCATGGAGCTTGATGGGGGCCTTGATCACATGGTTCTGAGATCATGACCTGAGCCAAAATGAAGAGTTGGACGCTTAACCAGGTACCCATCTTGATTGATTTTATTGGGGGGATCTCTGCCTCTTGGATCTGAATTTCTGTTTCAGATTTGGGTAGTTTTCACTTTTATTTCTTTGGATAAGTTTCCTGGCCCCTTTTCTCTCCCTTCTCTTTCTGGGATCTGTATAATGCATATGTTATTATGCTTGATGGAGTCACTGCTTTCCTTTAGTCTAGTCTACTTTGTATAATTTTTTTCAGTCACCTTGATTATTTTCCATTACTCTATCCTCCAGGTTCCTGCTCCATTCTTCTGCTTCCTCTATTCTACCAATTATTCCATCTAATTTCATTTATTGTGTTTTTCATCTCTGATTCTTTTTCTCTTCATTAAGGATCTCACTGATGCCCTCCACTCTTTTCTCAAGTCCAGTGAATATGTTTATGATTATTACTTTAAATTCTCTGTCAAGTATATTACTTATATCTGTTTCATTTAAGTCTCTTGCTGTGGTTTTGTTCTGTTCTCTCATTTGGGATGTTTTTCTCTGTCTCCTCATTTTGTTTATGTCTCTGTTTCTGAGTGTTATGTAAGTCAGATATGTCTCCTGCTCTTGAAAGGTGTAGCCTTATAAAGGAGAGATCCTGTAGTGCTGTGCTGTGCAGTACCCCCTGTGGACCAGGACCTGGCACTTCAGAAGTGTTTTCTACGTGTGTTGGGTGCACCTTCCTTTTGTGACCAAGCTGCTTTTTTCTTCAGTCCAGCCATCTGCAGTGTCTCTCTTTGCCTGTCATGAGCCATGTTTAGTCCCTGTGGTATTAGTGGATCAGTCTGTGGCTTCCTTGGGCTTGAGATGAATCAGATTCCGCATTTGCCAGAGATGCAATAGCACCAAATTGCAGGGTGTTTTCCCTGTGTTGTGCCCTGAGAAACTTCTGGTGGTGGGCGGGGCCTGCAGTCAGATCAGCTGTCTGCCCCCAGCCCACTGTTGGTCATAGTCAGACTGGTGTGTGTGGATATCTTTCCGTCTCTCCAGAGCAGGCGTCACTTTGGAGTGGTGTTGGTGCTGTCAGGACTGCTTGCACACTGCCACATTTGTGGCTCCAGTTTGAATGGGCTGTGTTCAAGAGCGTATTAGAGGGGGCAGATCCACAAAGCACATGGGGGCAAGACTTGCAGTTTTAGCAAGGTTTGTGCACAGGTTCCCTGGGAGAAGCGACTTTGCTGCTCCTGAGACCGAGGCCCCACAAAGCATGCAGTTCAGGATACACAGTGTTAGCAAGGTTCGCTCAGGACATCTGGAGTAGGGAACCCACAGTGCTGGGTTCCCTGGGTGCCCCTGGCTAGAGGGGCAGATCTGCCAATGTTGGAGAGGCCGGGTGCAGTACAAGCCAATTAGGTAGTGTATGGTGGCACTGCACCGCTCCACAGCTGGCTGCCTGTTTCCCCTGGGGAGTGGGGAAAGGTAAGTGTTGCCTGCCAGCACCTTTGTTCCTAGAGGAGTTTCCCAACCATCTCTTGTCTCTCCCTCCAGACACACTCTAATATTAGTAAATAACCGTCCCTCCTGCGTGCCCCAGGCATTTTTCAAATTACTGCTTCTATGTTGAATCTTTGCAGGCTGTTTTTTGTGCTGTCTCTTTAAGGCCAGGGACTCAGTTTCCTCTGCCCTCCCAACTTTCCCAGAGCCAAGCCTGCTGATTTTTTTTTTTTTTATTCCAGGTTTTAAGTCTTTTAAGTCCTGTTGGTTGTAAGAACTCTTGAAACTCTGCCTCTGTGGTTTTCAAAGCCAAATGTTAAGGAGGATTCTTCTTCCTCACGCTGGCTCCCTGGTGTGATAGTCCCGTTTCTCTCCCCTCTCGGTGCTGGTGGGTCCGTCTCTCCCACAGATGGTCCTGAAATCTCTTGGGCTCCTCACTAGGTCTCCGCCCTTCCTACCCTCTTTGATGTGGCCTCTGCTCTGTGTTTAGTTGTGCAGTTGGTTGTGCCAGTCTTCGGGTCATTTTCTGGGTTGTTTACGCTGATGTGAGAATTATCTAGTTGTGTCCATGGGACAAGGTGAACTTCAGGTCTCCCTCCTCTGTGTCCATGAGACAAGGTGAACTTCAGGTCTCCCTCCTCTGCAATTCTCCTCGGCAAACCCTTAGGAAACATTTTCTTTTTCTTTTTCTTTTCTTTCTTTCTTTCTTTCTTTCTTTCTTTCTTTCTTTCTTTCTTTCTTTCTTTCTTTCTTTTTTTAAAGATTTTTCTATTTAATCATGAGAGACAGAGAGAGAGAGAGAGAGAGGGGCAGAGACACAGGCAGAGGGAGAAGCAGGCTCCATGCAGGGAGCCCGACGTGGGACTCGATCCCGGGTCTCCAGGATCACACCCTGGGCTGAAGGCCGCACTAAACCACTGAGCCACCCGGCTGCCCGTTAGGAAACATTTTCAATGGAAGAAGTGCTAGTAAGCGTTTTGACCCTATTGTGGGGCGGCATCCTGATTAGTCAGTTAGGGTCTACGGCTATTTCAAGGTGGGTCACTTAGTTAAGCCTGTTTGCGTCAGCAGAGCAGTCACTATGGACCCTTTTGGCTTCCTTAAGTCTCCTTTGCTCTGGACGCCTGGGTGTCTCAGTGATTGAGGCTGCCTTTGGCTCAGGGCGTGATCCTGGAGTCCCAGGATTGAGTCCTGCAGGGAGCCTGCTTCTCCCTCTGCCTGTGTCTCTGCCTCTTTCTCTGTGTCTCTCATGAATGAATAAATAAAATCGTAAAAAAAAAAAAAAGTTTCCATTATTCAAACCTGTTGCCTCAAAGCTGCATCTACATTAACTGGAATACTTTAAGACTAGTTTTACAATCAAGTGTGATATTTACTGGAAGCTTGTAGTAGATACTCCTAATGAGACTAAGGAAGCTCCCCCTTACTTCTAGTTTTCAAAATTTTGTTTGTTTGAAATCAGGACTGTATGTCATACACCTTTCCCTAGCAATTAATATTATATATTTTTAAGACTGGATTTTATTAATAGATTTTTTTTATTTTTTTAAGAAGACTTTTTTTTTAAAGATTTTCTTTATTTATTCATGAGCGACACAGAGAGAGAGAGAGGCAGAGACACAGGCAGAGGGAGAAGCAGGCTCCATGCAGGGAGCCCGATGTGGGACTCAATCCTGGGTCTCCAGGATCACACCCTAGGCTGCAGGTGGCACTAAACCACTGTGCCACCGGGGCTGCCCAATAGATTTTTTTAAAAATACTGATCCTTACATTCTTAGAATAGACAACACTTGGTTAGGCTATTTTTGATTTATAGTTTGCAATGCCAAGTTGTTTGCTAATTTTTAAAACCTACAGTACTGGGATTTCAAAGAACAGAAATTTAAAATCTTGGTAGGATCAAATTATAATTTTTTTCTTTTCTGGTTAATGCTTTTTATGTCCTAAGAAATTTTGCCAACACAAAGGTCACAAAGTTTTTCTCCTGTATTTTTTCTAAATTTTTATACTATTACTATTCACATTGAAGTATATTATCCGCTTCAAGTTTTTCTGTGTGTATGGTGTGAGATAAAGGTGAAATTTGATTGGTACACATGTGGTAGATAGGAAGATAGGTAGATATCCAATTATTGTTAAAAAGCTACACAGTTCCTATTGCATTACTTTGACCCCTTTGTCAAGAATCAATTGACTAGGGATCCCTGGGTGGCGCAGCGGTTTGGCGCCTGCCTTTGGCCCAGGGCGCGATCCTGGAGACCTGGGATCGAATCCCACATCGGGCTCCCGGTGCATGGAGCCTGCTTCTCCCTCTGCCTGTGTCTCTGCCTCTCTCTCTCTCTCTGTATGACTATCAAAAATAAATAATTAAAAAAAAATTTTTAAAAAATCAATTGACTATGAATTTATCTATTTCTGGACTTTGTATTTAGTTCCACTGATCTGTATGTCTATTCTTATAACAATACACACTATCGCAACTACTGTGACTTCATAAAAAGTCTTTAAATGAGGTTATGTAAAACTTCCAACTTTGTTCATTTTTTCCCAATTTTTTTCATCTACATTCTTTGGGAGGGGGAGTCCTGACACAGGACTGGATCCCAAGACCCTGAGATCATGACCTGAGCTGAAAGCAGATACTTAACTGACTGAGCCACCTAGGCCATGTTCAGTGATGTTTTTTTTAATCTTACATATACATTGGTACTTAAAATTTAATTTTAAATTGATTTTTGTATATGGACTTTGTATTCTTATTAATCTCTACTAGTTTTTAAAAAAATATTTTATTTATTTATTCATGAGAGACACAGAGAGAAAGGCAGAGACACAGGCAGAGGGAGAAGGAGGCTCCATGCACCGGGAGCCCGACGTGGGATTCGGTTCCGGGTCTCCAGGATTGCGCCCTGGGCCAAAGGCAGGCGCCAAACCGCTGCGCCACCCAAAGGATCCCAGACAAGGTAGTTTAAAGTATCAATTTTATTTCTCACAGTTCTGGAGGCTGGAAGTCTGAGATCAACCTGCCAACATAGTCAGGTGAGCCCTCATCTGGTTTACAGAGTTCTTGTATCCTCATATGGTGAAAGGGCCTAGGGAACCTTGTGGAATCTTCTATAAGATCACTAATCCATTTCATAAGAGCTCCACACTTATGACCTAATCACTTCCCAAAGGCTCCACCTACTAATATCATAATATGGTGATAATTTCAAGATATCAATTGGTGGAGGAGGGACACAAACATTCAGACCATAGCACAGTGTTAAAAAGGAAGGGGGAAAGCAAGCATTATTACCTCATTCCAAACATAGTGAGAAAACATTTAGTCTTTTACCATTTATACATGATGATAGAGCAAGGTTTTTATAAGTGCCCTTTATCAAGTTGAAGTTTCTCTCTATAGCTAGTTTGCTTTACTTTTTTTTCTTTAAACTAGAAATTACTTTTTAAAATATGTGACACTTCCTGAATTTGCCTGTCATCCTTGCACAGGGACCATGCTAATCTTCTCTGTATTGTTCCAATTTTAGTATATGTGTTGCTGATGCAAGCACTGTTTTATTTTTTTTTTTAAGCATGAATGCTATTGAAATTTGTCAAAAGTTTTATCTGCATCTACTGAATCATGTGATCATTTTTTATTTCTTCTTCTGGCAATGTGGTAAATTTCACAGATTGAATTTTGATTAAAACAACTTCGTATTCCTGAGATAAATATGACTTGGTTCAGAGAATATTAACCTCTTTTTATTGTTGAATTGGATTTGCTAATATTTTGCAAGGGATTTTGCTTCTGTGATCATGAGAGCCTTATTGGTAGTTTTGTTGTTTTTGGAATCAGAATATTTCTTAAATGAGTAAGGAAGTTTTTCCTCTGTTTTCTAAAAGGATTTGTATAGGATTGGTATTCTTCTGTACATATTTGATAGAATTTGCTTACTGAAAATATCTAGGCCTCAATTTTGCTTTATGGTAATGTTTTTCATTATTAGTTCAATTCCTTTACTTCATATGGAGCTATTCAGGCCATTTATTCTTGGTATGTGTCCAATTCATATAAGTTATCTAATTATTGATATAGACGTTCATTATATTCCATTATTATCCTCTTAATATCTGTAGAAACTGTAGTAATGTCCCCTTTAAAATTCCCAATATTGGTAATTTGTTTTTTTCTCTCTGTTTTTTATCATTCTTGCTAGAGGCTTATCAGTTTTATCAATCTATTCAAGAAACTGGCTTTTGGTTTCATCGAATTTCTCTATAGTTGGTCTATTTTCTATTTCATTTATTTCTGCTCTTTGTTGTGATGTTACCTTCTGCTTTTGATTTAATTCATTCTTCTTTTTCTAACCCTAAAAAACATTTTTATTGAAATATAATACACCATACAACCCAACAACTTAAATGTACAATTTGGTATCTTTTAGTACATTCACAGAATTATATATTATTCATCATCACGCAATTTTAGAACATTTTCATTACCCCCAAAAGAAGTCCTATATACCTTAGCCAACACTTCCTAATTACCCCATCTCCAGGCAAACCCTAATCTTTTCTCTATAGATTTGTCTGTTTTGGACATTTCATATATATGGAATCATATAATATATTGTCTTTAGTGACTGATTTTTCACTTAGTATATGTTGTCAGGGCTCATCCATCTTGTAGCATGTGTCAGTACTTCATTCCCTCTCATTGCTGAGTAATACTTCATTGTATGGCTTTTTTAGTTTCTTAATGTAGAAACTTAGGTTATTAATTTTAGACCTTTCTTTTTCCTAATGTAAGTAGTAAGTACTCCAAACTTTCATGTAAGCACTAATTGTTTCCATGATACTTACTAAAGGTTTTCTCTATTCTGTCTCTAATTAAATATATTTATTTTATGATATTTTTGTTTTTATAATGTCCTTTAATATTCCAAGAAAAAATAATAGGATAAGAAATTTATTTATCTATCAGGCTCAACTGCAATACTCCTTGGAAAAAAATTGAGGAGGAAGTTTTACTTGTGGAATTCTTTTAAAATTCTTTATTTAAATTCATTCAGTTAACATGTACTCTATTATTAATTTCAGGGGTAGAATTTAGTGATTCATCAGTTGCATATAACACTTAGTGCTCATTACATCAAGTGTTCTCCTTAATGCCCATTCCAGTTATCCCTCCCCCACTCACCTTCCCTCCATCAACTCTCATTTTGTTTCCCAGAGTTTAGCATCTCTTATGGTTTGCCTCCCTGTTTTCATCTTACTTTTTTTTGCCTTACTTCCCCTATGTTCATCATTTTGTTTCTTAAATTCCACACGTGAGTCAAATCATATGGTATTTGTCTTTCTCTGAATTTCTTCAAGAAAATACTTCATCACAATTAATTAATTTCTATCAGCTATTCTTCATCAGACTGCTGAGATCAGGGTTTCTCAACTTTGGCACTATTGACACTTGGGGCTAATAATTCTTTTTTTTCTTTTGTCTTTTCTTTCTCTCTCCCTCTCTCTTTCTTACATATACCTGACATAAGATTATATTCATTTCAGATGTATAATGACTCAATATTTATATATATTGTGAATCATCATAATCTTTAACATCCATCATCACACATAGTTACACTTTTTTTCTTATGAGAACTTTTAAGATTTACTCTCTTAGCAACTTCCAAATATACAACACAGTATTATTAACTATAGTTATGATGGTATACATTATATCCTCAGGATTTATTTATTTTATAACTGGAAATTTGTACTTTTTGACTACCCTCACCCATTTCACCCACCCACCTCTTCCCCCTTAACTCTGGCAACCACCAATCTGTTCTCTATGAGTTCAGGACTTTTTGTTGTTTTGCTTTTGTAGAGACCACAGATAAATAATATCATACTATTCATCTTTGTCTGACTTATTTCAGCTAGTATAATATCCTCAAGGTCCATCCATATTGTCACTAGTGGCAAAATTTTCCCCTTTTCCTCTTTTTTTAGGTTGAATAATATTCTGTTGTGTGTACACACATACACACACACACACACACACACACACACCCCACATTTTCTTTATCCATTCATCCACTGATGGACTCTTAGGTTGCTATATAAATAATGCTGCAGTACACATGGGGGTGCCTATATATTTACAAGTTAGTGCTTTTATTTCCTTTTGATAAATACCCAGAAGTGGAATTATTAGATCACATGGTTCTTTTTTAAATTTTTGAGGTACTTCCATACTGTTTTCCATAGTAGCTAGACTATAAATACATTGATTTTAAAACTGTTTTGTATTTTACTATAAACATTAAAAGTTAATTTTCCTGTAAATGCTATTGTATATCACAGCATTCACTGTTTTTCATGTCTATTTCATAATTTCCCTTTTGGCATCTGAAGCTCATTTTCTAGATTTCCTGAGAAGGGATCCTGGGCACATACACATTCCTACATGTTCATAGATTTGTCTGTGTCCTTTATATTTGAAGGTTAGTTGTGTCAGATATAAAATTCTTCATTCACATTTTCTTTCCTTGACTATTTGAAATATATTAATCCATGTTCTTCTGGGATAAAGTGTTGCTGTCAACATCTGATCATGATCTAACTTTCTCTCCCTTATGAGTCATGTGGACTTTTTGCCAAGCTGCTCAAAGAAATTTTTTCCCTCTGTAAAACATGGTAATTTACAAGGATGTTTTGGTGTTGGTCATTTTGACTCACTAATCACAGGTACACAGCGTTTTTTTCATTATATAGTTTTAAATATTTTAAAGAAAGTGTGTCAATTCCAGCCTATTGATAGTGATGCTATTACCTAGGAATGCCTGAGACACGCATCTGGGCCCATATTACTCATGGCAAACTCCAATAGACATTTCGTAGATTGGAACCAATGTTGGTGCTGGACTATTCCTTGTCATTCTTATTATTATTGCAGGGCACACGTAGCAAAAGCCATCAGAGACTTAGAAGAACAAAATTTATTATAGATTCTCGAGGGTTACAGGGCAAGATCATAGATAGAGAAAATGGGCAAGAGCACAGACCTGACCTCTGTCTTTATTAGGATCTGAGGTTGATGTGCCTTAAGTTTCATGGGTTCATTCTCTATTGGCAAACTCAAGCATAAGAGTAGAAATGTGCGAGGATCCCTGGGTGGCTCAGTGGTTTACTGCCTGTCTTTGGCCCAGGGTGTGATCCTGGAGTCCAGGGATGGAGTCCCACATCAGGCTCCTGCATGGAGGCTGCTTCTCCCTCTACCTGTGTCTCTGCCTCTCTTTCTCTCTGTCTCTAATGAATGAATAAATAAACAAAATCTTTTTTTTAAAAGAGTAGAAATGTGCATGAAGGGAAAAGTAGGGACACTCAAGTGGCCAGTTATCTAGGTTACCCAGGAATTTCTAAAAGAGGATCTTCATGGGTTGGGGCAGCCTGGTTCCTTATCCAGTTGTTTCATTTGTAGCTGCTTCATACAGTTGGCAATATCTTTGTTGGAGATGGATGTCTTTGAAATGGACACCTTGGCAATCAAAGGCTTAATGTCAAGCAGTTATATTACAATCAAATCCTTAATGTCACATGCTTACAATACAGAAAGTTTTCTTGAAGCATAATCTGTAAGCATTATTCTCCTCTTTGTTATATATTTAGGGATTCCTATTATCTCTATCTTAGATCTTCTTTGCTTCTTTTCTTTTTTTTTTTTAAGATTTTATTTATTCATGAGAGACACAGAGAGAGAGAGAGGCAGAGACAGAGGCAGAGAGAGAAGCAGGCTCTATGCAGGGAGCCTGATGTGGGACTCGATCCCAGGACTCCAGGATCATGTCTTGGGTCAAAGGCATACACTAAACTGCTGAGGCACCCAGGGATCCCCTTCTTTGCTTATTTTCAATGTAACTTTCTTTTTAATTCTTTTATTTATTTTAAAAATTGTCCTTTAAAAAAATTTTTTTAACTTTATCCTATTATCTGCCAATGCACTTACTTGCTTTCACCTTTTGGTTATTGTGAATAATGCCGCTATGAACTTGGGTATACAAATATCTGAGTCTCCTTTTAATTCTGTGGGGTGTATACCCCCAAAAGGGAATTGCTGGATCACAGGTAATTCTATTTTAGTTTTTTTGAAACTTCTTTTATTGTAGTAAAATTTACAATTTTAACCATTTTAAGTGTATATTAAGTACATTTATTGTTGTGCAACCATCACTATAATCTATCTCCAAAACTTCATCATCTTCCCCTACTGTAACTCTATCCATTAAACAATAACTCCCCATTAACTTCTGGCTGCAGCCCCTGACAACCACTATTCTAGTTTCTAGGTCTATGAATTTGATTATTCTAGATACCTCATATAAGTAGAATCATATCATATTTGTCCTTTTGTATATGACTTATTTCACTTAGCATGTTTACGAGATTCATCCATTTTGTAACATGGGTCAGAATATCCTTCCTATTTAAGCCAAATAACATTCTATTATATGTATATACCACATTTTGTTGATTCATTCATCCGTTGATAGATAATTGGGTTGCATTTACCTTTTGGTTGTGAGCACTGCTGCTTTTATTAAAATGAGTTTACAGATATCTTTTTAAGTCCCAGCTTTCCTTATTTCTGGATATGTACCTAGAAATAGAGTTGCTAAATCATTTGGTAACTCTTAATTTTTTTGAGAAATGACCATACCACTTGCCAGTATCTCCCACCAGCAAAACACAAGAATTCTGATTTCTCCACAGTTTGATCAACACTATTATTACCTTCTATTTTTGTGATAACAATCACTTTAAAAGATTGGAGGTGGATCCCTGGGTGTCTCAGCGGTTTAGCACCTGCCTTCAGCCCAGGGCAAGATCCCAGAGTCCTGGGATCGAGTCCCACATCAGGCTCCCTGTATCGAGCCTGCTTCTCCTTCTGCCTGTGTCTCTGCCTCTCTCTCTCTCTCTCTTTCTCTCTCTCTCTCTCTCATGAATAAATAAAATCTTAAAAAAAAAAAGATGGGAGGTAATGTCTCATTGTGATTTTGAGTTACATTTCTCTAATGATTAATGATGTTGAGTATCTTTTCATGTGGTTACTGACCATTTGTATATTTTTTGGAAGATGTCTATTTAAATCCTTAATCCATTAAAAAAATTTGTTGTTGCTGAATTATAAGGATTTCTGTGCTATCTATTCTATTTTGGTTGTCTATATGTCTGTCTTTTTTTTTTTAATTTATTTTTGATAGTCACACAGAGAGAGAGACAGAGGCAGAGACACAGGCAGAGGGAGAAGCAGGCTCCATGCACCGGGAGCTTGATGTGGGATTCGATCACGGGTCTCC
Source organism: Vulpes vulpes (assembly GCF_048418805.1). Taxonomy (NCBI): domain Eukaryota; kingdom Metazoa; phylum Chordata; class Mammalia; order Carnivora; family Canidae; genus Vulpes; species Vulpes vulpes. Next base: position 83,239,523 of record NC_132783.1, read on the forward strand.
GGGATTGCACCCTGGGCCAAAGGCAGACGCTAAACCACTGCGCCACCCAGGGATCCCTATATGTCTGTCTTTATGCCAGTACCACACTATGTGGATTTCTGTAGCTGTATAGTAGGTTTGAAATCAAGAAGTCTGACACCTCTATTGTAATTCAAGTTTGTTTTGGCTATTTAGGGTCACTTGAATTTCCATCTTAATTTTAAGATGGCTTTTTATTTCTGTAAAAAGAAAAATCACTGAGATTTTAATAGGGAATATATTTTTTCCATCCTCTCACTTTCAACCTGTGCATGTCTTTAGATATAAAGTGAATATCTTTTAGATAGCATACACTGGAGTCATGTGGGGTTTTTAAAAAAGATTTTATTTATTTATTCATGAGAGACATAGAAGCAGAGACATAGGCAGACGGAGAAGCAGGCTTCCTGTGGGGGACTTGTAGTGGGACTCAATCCCAGGACTCTAGGATCACCACCTGATCCAAAGACAGATGCTCAACCACTGATCCACCCAGGTGCCCCTGGAGTCATGTTTTTTTTTTTTTTTTGGAGTCATGTTTTTAATTGATTATATCATTAATGTCTTTTGATGGGAGAGTTTAATTTATTTACATTTAAAGTAAGACTAACAGGGACGGACTTATTCTTGCCATTTTGTTTTATGTTTTACAGCTTTTTTGTCCCTCATTTCCTATATTACTCCCTTCCATTGTGTTTAGTTTTTTGTAATAATGCATTTTGATTCATTTTCATCTTCTTTTGTGTATATTCTGTAAATAGTTTATTTGTGGTTACTATGGAGATTATGCATAATATCCTAAAGTTACAACAATCTAATTCAAATTGATACCAACTTAATTTCAATAACACAAAATTCTACTCCTTTACAACTCCATTTCCCTTTGTTAGTGAAGTCACAAATTATACATTTATATGTTGTATACCCATTAATACAGATTTATTTTTTAGGTATTTGTCTTTTAAATCCTACAGGAAAAGGGGGAGTTACAAATTAAAACTACAGTATTGATTTTTTTGTTATCCATATATTTACCTTTATTACAGATATTTATATTCTCCTATGGCTTTAAGTCAACTTGAAGCATTTCTTGTAGTGTGGGTTTAGTAGTAATAAAATCCCTTAATTTTTAGGGCAGCCTCGGTGGTCAAGCGGTTTAGTGCTGCCTTCATCCTGGGGTGTGATCCTGGAGACCCTGGATCGAGTCCCACATTGGGGTCCCTGCATGGAGCCTGCCTCTCCCTCTGCCTGTGCCTGTGCCTGTGCCTCTCTCTCTGTGTGTCTCTCATGAATAAATAAATAAAATCTTAAAAAAATCCCTTAATTTTTATTTATCAGAGAATCTAATTTTTCCTTAATTTTTTGGTAAGGACATATTTTCTAAAAATGGAATTCTTGATTGACATTTTTTTCTTCATCAGTTTACATGTATTATTCCACTGCCTTCTGGCCTCCTGGGTTTCTCCTTCTGGTATCAGTGGAAAAATCCACTGATAATCTTATTCAAGTTTCCTTGTATATGTCAAGTCAATTTTCTCTTGCTGCTGTCAAGACTCTCACTTTATTTTTGGCTTTCGAGAGTTTTATTAAGCATCTCAGTGTTATTCTCTTTGAGTTTAACCTACTTGGAATTCTTTCCTTTTTTGGGATTTGTACATACATGACTTCAAATTTGGGAAATCATTGACGATTATTTTTTCAAATGCTCTCTCAGCAACTTTCTTCCCAAGGGATTCACATAATGTATATGGGCCTGCTTGATGGTGTCCTATAGTCCCTTTGGCTTTGTACAATTTTTTTCATTCTTTTCCTTTTGCTTCTCAGACTTGATCAATTCAAATGACCTGTCTTCAAGTTTGCTGATTTATTCTTCTACCTATTCAAGTCTGCAGTTTAACTCTTCTAATGAATTTTTCCATTCAAGTTCTTGTATTTTTTCAGCTCCATAATTTTTGCTTGATCCTTTTTATCATTTTTAACCCTTTGTCAATATTTTCATTTTGTTTATAAATTGTTTTCCTGACTTCCTTTAGTTCTTTGTCTCTGTTTTCCATTAGTTCTTTGAGCATATTTAAGACAGGTATTTTAAAGTCTTCATTTAACACATCCAGTGTTTATGTTTCTTCAGGGATGAATGGATCATGTTTTTCTGTTTCTTTGTATGTCTTGTGATCTTTTCTTTGGTTGAAAAATTAGATAATTGTAAAAATAGCCACCCCTCCCAGTTTTGCCAAATGACTCCAAGCTGAGGGACCTTTGGTAATTAGCAGGGCAAGATCTGATCCCTAGGATCAGCCTGGAGTGGTGACTTAAGGGCTTTTCTTGGCATGAATCTTGCCTTGCCAGTGTGCGTGTATGCATGTGTGTGTGCGTGCATGTTTAATCTCCCCATATACATGGCTGCTTTTAAATGTCTTTTTTTTTTAACTATTTTTTATATTATTTATTTATGATAATCATACAGAGAGAGAGAGAGGCAGAGACCAGGCAGAGACACAGGCAGAGGGAGAGGGAGAAGCAGGCTCCATGCACCGGGAGCCCGACGTGGCATTCGATCCCGGGTCTCCAGGATCGCGCCCTGGGCCAAAGGCAGGCGCCAAACCGCTGCGCCACCCAGGGATCCCTGCTTTTAAATGTCTTAATTTCCGTAAGACTCTCATCTCAGCCCATTTGGAGGTCTTATATTGTACTACCTGTAACCTCTTGCCTTATCTATCTGCAGGTGTGTTATCCCCATACAGCTTTAATAAAACAGTGTCTGATGCTTCCTAGGGCTTTTTTTTTTTTTTTTAAGATTTTATTTATTTGTTCATGAGAGACCAAGAGTGAGGCAGAGACACAGAGGGAGAAGCAGGCTCTTCACAGGGAGCCTGATGTGGGACTCGATCCCTGGATCCGGGATCACGCCCTGAGCCAAAGGCAGATACTCAACAACTGAGCCACCCAGGTGTCCCATCCCAGGGCTTTTTCTAGTCATAAGTTTTTCCTTATCTGACCTCTGAATTAGGTGGAACAGACCAGTCCTTCAGGCAACTTCCAAACAGGATAGAATGTTACAAACTAGGTCTGCTCTGTTACCTCTGGTTCAAGAGGGGAAATTGGGAATTGGGCAACTACTTCCTCTCATCTATCCAGCACCATTTTTAGAATAGGACAAGAGTAAGTAAACATACCACAAATTTCCTACCATGCTGAGTGTGGCTTTTTCTTGACTAGGAATTCACTTGGTGACTGTAAACCTTCTACTGTTTTTCAGACCTCTAGACTTCTAGAAAGTTATCTTATCCAGGTTCTAGTTGTTTATTTCCTGTTTCCAAGGGGAAACAGGGCTTGGAGCTTCCTAGTCTGGTATCTTCCTCTAGAAAATACATTGATCTTGATATTCTTGATTCCTTGATATGTTATTTACAAAGCTAATTATTCTAAAGTGTTTTTCCCCATTATCCTAAGACCTACAAAATTTGCTTTCCTTATCCCAAACAAATGCAAAACACACATATTAAACTTTCTTAGTGCTTTTAAAAATTCAGAATTAGGGGTGCCTGGGTGGCTCAGTCAAAAGGCTGCCTTCAGCTCAGGTCATGATCTTGGAGTCCTGGGATCAACCCACATCAAATGTAAAAAGCTCAGCAAGGACCCTGCTTCTTCTCACCCACCCCTGCTCATTCTTTCTCTCAAATAAATAAATAAAATCATTTTAAAAATATGGGATCAAACAGTTTGTATGTTTTAGAGCAATGCCACTTAAGCTAGTTCTAAGATAAGAACTTGTAACATGATGTAAATAACACACTGCTTTTTCATCTTGAAAATCTTGCTATGAAAAAGTCAACTAAACAAAATCATGTACTTATTGATACACGTTTTGATGTAATTTTCTTATCTTGTTGTGTACCAGTAACAAATCCCATGCCAACTCTTCTGCAAACCACACTCCAAGTAGGACTGTTTCAGAGCACTTTTAGTTACCTTAGTTTAACTTTCTATGGGCTACTTTCTCATGTTGCAGAAGAAAAACAGGAATGTGGGAGAGATAACACTGACTATTTTTAATAAGGGGCACTTTTTCCATCTCATAACAAAAGTCTGACAGGTGTTTCATGTCACAGAGCCTTAACTTTGTTGCCTTTTAAATGTAAAGCTAGAACATAACTAAATTAAACTATTATGTAAGTTATTTTATCTTCTTTTAAAAAAAATGTATTCATTTGAGAGAGTGTGTATGCGTGTGTGAGCAGAGGCAGAGGAAGAAGCAGACTCCCTGCTGAGTCAAGAGCTCAATGTGGGACTCCTTCCCAGGACCCAGAGATCATGACCTGAGCCAAAGGCAGATGCTTAACCGTCTGAACCACCCAGGTGCCCCCAAGTTATTTTATCTTCTAAGAGTTAACAACTACAATAAGTTTTATTATTTAGGTATCAAAGGATAAGATTAATGTCTGTTATTAGAAGTTAACCATTATGTAGTTGTTTTGCATAATATAATTTAACTCCTGTTATATTCAAACTTATATAAAACCTACACTGCAGTGGAGTTTACATTTAAAAGAGATATTACAATAATAATTCTGGGTCTCTGTTGCACTTAAAATCAATAAGTGCCTTTTCTAGAAAAGGACTCAAGATACAATTCATCTCCCTAAAATGCCCTGAAATATAAAATTGTGCATCACTCTGTGTTCTATTTGAAGTATTATTCTGAAGTCTTTAAAATGTTTAGCCTAAAACAGATTTGTATTAGAAATAAGCCTATCAGGATATTGAAACAACAAAATAAAATCTAAGGATTTTTTTGTTATTTTAAAACTTTATCTGTCATTATCTTGCTTTGTACAACTAATTTCAACAGAGAAGCACTGCAATGGAAATTCAACAAGACCTCAAAAAGTAGAGTATGGATGACTTCCACTGCTTTTGGCTGTTCCTTTTATTAAAAATCTGCTTTTTACATTTGATAAGACTGCCTTCCTCCTAATGTTTATTTTTTTATAGCTTATCAGTCTTGCTGAATCAAAATGTATATTTAGCTGAATCCTACAGTCACACAGAAAATAAACTTAAAATCCTCAAATAAAAGTTAATAAAGCAGGCAGCCAAGGACATTACAGGTCTACTACAGTTAATTTTGCATAAGTCATCAGTGTTGTGGGATAATATCCAAGAACATTAGAATAGGAATATGAAATTTATTTTATTCCGATCTGATAATTTAACAAATGGTACTCTCTAGTGTTGATAATTCATTCCCTTTTCTCAAAGTCACCCAATATTGTGCCTTCTAAAACCTGTCTTTTACCACAGTAAAATAAGTGCTGCCAAGAGAAGTGATTGCTTCTTATGTTGCTGGCTATCCAGATTAAGATGTCATTTCTCATTCTGTTTTCTCCTAGCAACTTATCTTTTGCAATTCTGTTTATTTTTGAGTGATTTATAGTTATTTTGTGATTGGATATTTGTTATGTTGTATTGTTTTGGTATTACTCTGTAAATTTCTTAATGTGTGCAAGCCAGTCATTCAGTTGTTTAAGCCCATGGGTCCCTGCACATATGTTGTTCATTTTCAGCTATACAGGCTTAAGGGGATACTGGATATGGAATGTACATATAACCAGTTAGCACTTGGTTATATAGAGATATTTAAATTCTTCTCAGCAATAATATCATACTTGTGTGTATGCATATGTATTGGTTTCCATATTTATATATGTGTGTTTACTGCTTACAACTCGTCTCAATCCTCTCACACTGTAATAACCATTTTATCATATTTTCACCAAAGTAAATGGTTAACTTTTTTTTGTTTTTATTTAAATTACAGTTAGTTAACATACAATGTGATATTAGTTTCAGGAGTACAATTGAGTGATTCAACACTTATATAAAATACCTATTGCCCATCGCAACAAGTGCACTCCTTAACCCATCCACTTCCCCCACCTTCCCTCTGGTAACCATCAGTTGTTCTCTATAGTTAAGAGTCTGTTTCTTGGTTTTCCTCTCTTTTATTCCCCTATGATGATTTGTTTTGTTCCTTAAATTCCACATATGAGTGAAATCATATATGGTATTTGTCTTTCTCTGACTTATATCACTTAGTATAATACTCTCTAGCTCCATCCATGTCATTGCAAATGGCAGGATTTCATTCTTTTTATGAATAATATTCCATTATACATATATGCCACATCTTCTTTATCCATTCATCAGTCAACAGACATTTGGGCTCTTCCCATAATTTGGCTATTGTTGATAATGCTACTATAAACATCAAGGTGCATATATCCTTTTGAATTAGTATTTTCGTATCTTTTTTAAGAAGGATTTTATTTATTCATGAGAGAGACACAGAGGCAGAGACATAGGCATTGAGAGAATTAGCTTCCTGCAGGGAACCCAATGTGGGACTCAATCCCAGGACCCCAGGATCACGCCCTGAGCCAAAGGCAGACACTCAACCACTGAGCCACCCAGGTGTCCCAGTATTTTTGTATTCTTTGGGTAAATACCTAGTAGTACAATTGCTGGATCATAGAATATAGTTCTATTTTTAACTTTCTGAGGAACCTCCATACTGTTTTCCAGAGGGGCTGCACTAGTTTGCATTCCTACCAACAATGCAAGAGGTTTTCCTTTCTTCACATCCTTTCCAATACCTATTGTTGTGTTAATTTTAGCCATTCTGACAGGTGCAAGGTTATAAGCTCATTGTTGTTTTGATTTGTATTTCCCTGATTGCTTCTTTCATCACTGTATTTACAATTTAGCTTTCCACAGAATCCTAAAACAATTAAAAAAATAATCCTACTAGGTTATTTCTTAGTTATGGCATTTAATTATCCTGCTGTTTGAGTGTTTTGGTAAATACTTTGTTAACTCCATGTTGGTAAAAATGATGATAATTCCATGCTTAGAGTTAACAAGTGACGAAACCCCTATCTTGAAGGATAGGCACTTAAGGTTGTTAAGGAAAGAGTTTCCACATCTTCCAAGATGGCTCTAGCCCTCATTTATTTTATTATTTATTTATTTTAATTGAAATGTAGTTGATGCACAATCTCACATTAGTTTCAGAAGTACAACATAGTGATCTGACAACTCCACATTATGCTATGCTCACAAGTGTAGCTACCATCTGTCTCCATATAGTGTTAACACAGTACCATTGATTATATTTATGCTGTACCTTTGATCTCTGTGATTACTCATTCCATAACTGGAAGCCTGTACCTCCCTTTTCAGTCATTTTGCCCATGCCCCCACATCTGTCCCTCTAGCAAACATCAGTTCATTTTCTGTATTTATGAGTCTGTTTCTTCTCTTTTTTAGCTTCCACATAGAAGTTGAAATCATATGATATTTGTCTTTCTCTGATTTATTTCACTTGGCATAATACTCTGTAAGTCCATCCATGTTAGTTAACCATAAAAAAGAATGAGATCTTGCCATTTACAATATATATAAAAAAACATCTTTATCCATTCATCTATCTGGACACTTGGGTTGTTTCCGATCTTGGTTATTGTAAATAATGCTGCAATAGACATAGAAGCACAAATCTTTTTGAACCAATGTTTTCAGGGGTGGTGGTAGTAAATACCCAGTAGTAGAATTACTGGATCATATGGTATGACTATTTTTAATTTTTTAAAAAGATTTTACTTATTTAAAAGCGAGAAAGAGACAGAGATAGCAACAAAGATAGCATGAACAAGGAGGAGAGGAAGAGCTAAGCAGGGAGCCTGACATGGGGCTTGATCCCAGGACCCTGGGGTTGTGACCTGAAACAAAGGCAGACACTTAACTGACTGAGCCACCCACAAAACCCTATTTTTAATTTTTTGAGCAACCTCCATACTGTTTCCCACAGTGGCTATACCAGTTTGCATTCCCACCAACAATGCATGAGCATTCTTTTTTCTCTATATCCTCACCTACACTTGTTATTTCTTTTCTTTTTTATTCTAGCCATTCTGACAGATATAGGGTGATATCTTATTGTGGTTTTAATTCACATTTCCCTGATGATGAGTGATGTTAAGCAGCTCTTCATGTGTCTGTTGGCCATCTGTATGACTTCTTTGGAAAAATGTCAATTCAGGTCCTCTACCCATTTTTAAATCACATTGTCTTTTCCGTGTTGAGTTGTATAAGTTCTTAATATATTTTAGATATTAACCCCTTGTTAGATATATGTCTGAAATATAATTTACAAATATGTTCTTCCATTCAGTAGGTTGCTTTTTTATTTTCTTCACTGTAAAAACAAAACAAAACAAAACAACAAAAACAAAAAAAACCCTGTCATTTTGGTGTAGTTCCAGTAGTTTATGTCTGCTTTTTTTCCCCTCTTGCCTGAAGAAACATCTACGTTGGTAAGGTTGATGTCAGGGAAATTACTGCCTATGTTTCTTTTAGGGGTTTTATAGTTTCATGTTTCACATTTAGGCCTTTAATCAATTTTGAGTTTGTGTGTGTGTTTGGTGTAAGAAAATGGTCCAGTTTCGTTCTTTTGCATGAAGCTCTCCATTTTCCCAGTACTATTTATTGAAGAGACTTTTTCACTTTATATATTCTTGCCACCTTTGCTATAGATTGACCATATAAGCACAGGTTTATTTCTGGCCTCTATGCTGTTCCATTGATTTACATATCTGTTTTTGTACCATGCTGCTTTGATGACTACAGCTTTTTAGTGTATCTTGAAATCTGGAATTGTGACCACTAATTTTGTTCTTCTTTCTCAAGATGGCTTTGGCTGTTTGGGTTCTTTTGTGATTCCATATAAATTTTAGGATTATTCACTCTAGTTCTGTTAAAAAAATACTATTGGTATTTTGATAGGAATTACATTGAATATGTAGACTGCTCTGAGTAGTATGAACATTTTAATAATAATACTTGTAATCCATGAGCATGGGATTTCTTTCCATTTGTTTGTATCATCTTTAATTTCTTTCATCAATGTTTTATGGCTTTCCAAGTAGAGGCCTTTTGCTTCTTTAATTAAGTTTACTTTTAGGTATTTTATTCTTTCTGGTGCAATTGTAAATAGAAATATTTTCTTAATTTCTCTCTGGAAGTTCATTAATGTATAGAAACCTGTTTCTAGGTATAAGCTTTAAATATTGTAAATTTACTAATTTATTTTAATAGTTTTAATAGTCTTTAGCGTTTTTTATAAATAGTATCATGTCATGTACAAATAGTGAGTTTACTTTCTTCCTTACCAATTAGAATGCCTGTTATTTTTCTTGGCTTATTGCTGTGGCTAGGACTCCCAGTATTATGTTGAATAAAACTAGTGGGACTGGACACCCTTGTCTTATTCCTAATCTTAGAGGAAAAGGTCTGATTTTCACCATGAGTATGATGTTAACTGTGAGTTTTTCATAGATAGCCTTTATTATGTTGAGGTATATTCCTTCTGAAGCTACTTTGTTGGGAGTTTTTATCATGAATTAATGTTAGATCTTGTCAAATGCTTTACCTGCACCTATTGAGATGATCATAATTTTTCTTCGTTTTGTAATGTGGTGTGATTTGATTGATTTGCTAATATTGAACCATCCTTGCATCCCTGGAATAAATCCCACTTGATGGTGAATGATCCTTTCTCTTCTAGATTTATTTGAGAGAGAGAGGGATGCCTGGGTAGCTCAGCAGTTGAGTGCATGCCTTCAGCCCAGGGCATGCTCCTGGAGTCCTAGGATTGAGTACTGCATCAGACTCCTTGTATAGAGCTTGCTTCTTTCTCTGCCTATGTCTCTGCCTCTCTCCCTGTCTCTCTCTTGAATAAATAAAATCTTTAAAAAGAGAGAGAGAATATGCAAGGGGAAGGACAGCAGGAGAGGGAGAGACAGAATCTCAGACTCCCCACTGAGCACAGAGCCCACTACAGGGCTTAATCTCATGACCCTGAGATCATGACCTGAACCCAAATCAAGTCAGATGCTTAAACTGACTGAATCACCCAGGCATCTTGGTGAATGATCCTTTTAACGTATTAATTTTCTACTTTATGTAGTGACTTTGGTTTTGTTATCAGGGTAATGCTGGCCTTGTAGAATGTATTTAGAAGCTTTCCTTCTTCTTCTTCTTCTTTTTTTTTTTTTTTTTTTTTTTTTGGAATGTTTTGAGAATAGGTGTTAACTCTTCATTAATGGTCTGCTAGAATTTACCTGTCAATCCATATAGTCCTGGACTTTTTGGTTGTTAGAGGAGTTTTTTGATTACTAATTCCAATTTTGTTACTTATAATTGGTCTGGTTTGATTTCCTTTTTCTTCCTACTTCAGTTCAGGAAGATTGTATGTTTCTAAAAATTTATCCATTTCTTCTAGATTGTACAATTTGTTGGCATGGTTTTTGTAGTAGTCTCTTATAATCCTTTGTATTTCTGTGGTGTTGGGTTGTTCTCTTTGATTTCTGATTTCATTTATTTGGGTCATCTCTTTTTCTGAATGAGTCAGGCCAAAGGTTTATCAATTTTGTTTCAAAGAATCAGCTGTTGATTTCATTGATCTTTCCCCTTTTTTGGGGTCTCCATTTTATTTATTTCCACTCTGATCTTTATTATTTCCCTTCTTGACTTTGGGCTTTGTTCTCTTTTTTCCTAGTCCCTTTAGGTGTGAGATTAGGTTGCATATTTGATATTTTTTTGTTTTTTAGGTATGCCTCTATTGCTATAAATTTCCCTTAAAACTCTTTTCACTGGGAGTTGACGGACGGTCTCTGGCTGCTTTGGGGCGGCCTGGGGACCACGGAAGAGGCTCCCCGGGGCGGCGGCGATGCCTAGCTCGCGGCGGGTCAGTCAGCTCCTGGATCTATGCCTGTGGTGCTTCATGAAGAATATTTCCAGATATATCACAGACATTAAGCCTTTGCCTCCCAACATAAAAGATAGACTGATTAAAATAATGAGTACCCAGGGGCAGATAACAGACTCAAATATAAGTGAGATTTTACATCCTGAAGTCCAAACACTAGATCTAAGAAGCTGTGACATTTCAGATACTGCTCTCCTACACCTGTGCAACTGCAGAAAATTAAAGAAATTAAATATAAGTTCCTCAAAAGAAAATAGAATTTCCATAACTTCAAAAGGAATAAAAGCTGTGGCTTCCTCTTGTTCATACCTCCATGAAGCTTCTTTGAAAAGATGCTGCAATCTTACTGACGAAGGAGTCCTTGCTCTTGCACTCAAATGCCGGCTGTTAAAGATCATTGATTTAGGTGGCTGTTTAGGAATGACTGATGTGTCCTTACATGCATTGGGAGAAAACTGCCCATTTTTGCAGTGTGTTGATTTTTCAGCTACTCAGGTATCTGATGATGGTGTGGTTGCTCTTGTTAATGGACCTTGTGCCAAGAAATTAGAGGAGATTCATATGGGACTTTGTGTAAATCTGATGAGGCTGTAGAAGCTGTCCTTACTTGCTGTCCTCAGATACGTATATTACTCTTCCATGGATGCCCCCTAATAACAGATCATTCACGAGAAGTCCTGGAGCAATTAGTAGGCCCAAACAAAATAGAGCAAGTGACGTGGACTGTTTATTGATGCTTATTGAAGCTTATCAAAGCAATGATCTTCATACTACATTCCCAGGAAACAATGGTTTTAAGAGATTGGCTTTCCAATAATGTGGTTTTTGCTTTGAAGTTAACAGACTCTTAAACATTTTAATAGTGCATTATCCTGTTTGTTTGCGGAGTCATGGTTTTTGACGTGGTAAGCCTAGCATTCCCTCTAATGTATGGGGGGGGGGGGTTAGGTTGGGCAGGGACTATTGTGTTTGTTCCTTAAATAAAAAATTTAAATTACCAGTTTTCCCTGAAGATTTCCTTCTCTTACCTACATATTTGAGCTGTTGCAAGAGAAATTTACCATTATGAATAACCATTAGGCAAATTCTAAGTATCTCTAAAAGCATAATTATTTTCCTTGCTATTTTCTGGCCCCTACCTTCCATAAGCATTTAAATGCTCATTGGCCAAAAGCAAAGCTGAACATCAGGCCCGTAAATCTTCACAGAATTTATTATTTCAATTAAAAAATAATAATAGAATAAAATATAATAGTTTAATGTCATAAACCCACATTATCCACCTTAACCATTCAGCCTATAAATATTACTGAGGCCTTTGCCCAGACACTTATTTGATTTCTATGGCTACTTTTCCCTAATAGTTGCTATTCATCTATGAAATTTCTTCCTTAAATACTGCATTCAGGAACATGTAAGAATGAGTAAATACAAAATATCATTGGACAGCCCAGGTGACGAAGCGGTTTGGCGCCACCTTTAGCCCAGGGCATGATCCTGGAGACCCAGGATTGAGTCCCACATGGGGTTCCCTTCATGGAACCTGCTTTTCCCTCTGCCTGTGTCTCTGCCTCTCTCTCTCATGAATAAATAAATAAAATTAAAAAAAAAATACATGGGGCAGCCCTAGTGGCTCAGTGGTTTAGTGCCACCTTTGGCCCAGGGCCTGATCCTGGAGACGGGGGATGGAGTCCCACATTGGGCTCCCTGCATGGAGCCTGCTTCTCCCTCTGCCCGTGTCTCTGCCCCCACCCCCCGTCATGAATAAATGAATAAAATCTTTAAAAAAAAAATCTTTTCACTGTGTCTCAGACTTTGGACCATTATGTTTTCATTTTCATTTGTCTTCATGTATTTTCCTATTTCTTCTTTGATTTCTTGGTTGACCTATTCATTGTTTAGTAGCATGTTATTTAACCTTCATGTATCTATTTTTTTCTAATTTCTTCTTGTGATTGATTTCTAGTTTAATAAATACCACCATTGTCAGGGATCCCTGGGTGGCGCAGCGGTTTGGCACCTGCCTTTGGCCCAGGGCGCGATCCTGGAGATCCGGGATCGAGTCCCACGTCAGGCTCCCGGTGCATGGAGCCTGCTTCTCCCTCTGCCTGTGTCTCTGCTTCTCTCTCTCACTGTGTTCCTATCATAAATAATAAATAAAAATTAAAAAAAAAATACCACCATTGTCAGAAAAGATGCATTTGACTTCAATCTTCTTAAATCTCTCAAGATTTGTGATCCAATATGTGCTCTATCCTGGACATTTGACTTCAATCTTCTTAAATGTCTCAAGATTTGTGACCCAATATGTGCTCTATCCTGGAGAATGTTCCACGTGCACTTAAATGTGTGTTCTATTGTTTTTGGATGAAATGTTCTTTATATATCTGTAAAGTCCATTTGGTCTAATGTCATTCAGTGACACTATTTCCTTATTGGTTTTCTGCCTGGATGACCTATCCATTGATATAAAGTGGTGTGTTAAAAAGTCTACTATTATTGTATTACTGTCAGTTTTTCCCTTTATGTCTATTAATATTTGCTGTATATACTTAGGTGCTCCAATGTTGGGTGTATAGAGATTTACAATTGTTACATCCTCTTGTTGGATTGGTCTGTTTAGCATTAATGGCCTTGTCTTTTGCTATAATCTTCATTTTAAAGTCTGTTTTGTCTGATAAAAGTATTGCTACCCTGGCTTTTCCCCCCCCTTATGTTTGCATGGAGTAACCTTTTCCATCCTTTCACTTTTGGTCTGCATGTGTCATCTTAAGTGAGTCTCATGTAGGCAGCATAAGACAGTTCTTGTTTTTTTAAAATTTATTCTATAATCCTGTATGTTTTGATTGAAGCATTTAGACCATTTACATTTAAAGTGATTGTTGATAGGTATGTACTTACTGCCATTTTAATTGTTTTTCTGGTTGGTTTTGTAGTTCTTGTTCCTTTCTTCTCTTACTCTCTGTGACTGATGACTTTTAGTGTTGTTTGGCTTTCTTTCTCTGTATTTTTTGAGTATCTGTTACAGGTTTTGGGTTTGTGGCTATCATGACATTCATATACAACATTTTAAGTATATATGTATGTATTAAGTTGATGGTTAAGTTTGAACACATTCTAAAAGAACTTTTTTACCCGCCCCCCATCATGTGTTCTGTGTATGGTATCATATTTTACATCCTTTTATTCAGAATTTTCTTTTAATTATAGCCTTTTACATGTAAAGAAAGGCCCTTTTAACATTTCTTGTAAGGCTGGCTTAATAATAATTAACTTTCATCTGGGAAACCATTTCTCCATCAATTCTGAATAATAATCTCACAGATAGTCTTGTTGCAGGTTTTTTTCCTTTCAGCACCTTCAATGTATCATTCCACTTCCTTCTAGTCTACAAAGTTTCTGCTGAAAAATCAGCTGATAATCTCATGGAGTTTCCCATTGTACCTATTTTGTTCTCTCTTGCTGTTTTTCAAATTCTCTTTAATCATTAACATTTTAATTATGTGTTGTGGTATAGACCACCTGAGTTCATCTCTGCTTCCTTAACCTAGATGTGTTCCCTTCCCCAGGTAATAGAAGCTTTCTGTCCCCAACTCTCCTCCTCTTCTGGGACCACTATAATGTGAATGTTTGCCTGCTCTTGTCCAAGAGATCTCTTAACATAGCCTCATTTTTAAAAATTCTTTTTTGGGGGCACCTGGGTGGCTCAGTCAACCAGTTAGGCATCAGACTCTCGATCTCAGCTCAGATCTTGATCTCAGGGTTATGAGTTCAAGCCCCATGTTGGGCTCCACAATAGGCATGGAACTTACTTAATAAAATAAAAATTCTTCTCTTTTGCTGTTCATCTTGATTGCTTTATATTACCGTCTTTCAGATTACTGATCCATTCTTCAGTATTTGCTAATCTGTTGATTCCCTTTAGGGTATTTTTTTTTGTTATTGTATTCTTCAACTCTGATTGGTTCTTTTTATATTTTCTTTGTTCAAGTTCTCAGAGCTCTTCCACTGTTCTCTCCAGTACACTGAGCATCTTTATGATCATTATTTTAAACTTATCAGGCATATTGCTTATCTCCATCTCATTTAGTTCTTTCTCGAAGGTTTTGTCTTAACTCACTTGGAACATATTTTTCTGTCTCTCCATTTTGCTTGACTTTGTGTTTATTTCATGAATTTTGTGGGACAGCTACTTCTAAACTCAAAGGAATGGTCTCATGTATGGCCATCCCGTGTAGACTGCTGGTGATTTTGATTTTCTTGCTGGAGCTGTCTGGCATAGGCTGGGGTGCTGGGGCTGTCCTTTTGGGATAGCCAGAGCTGAAATGGGCATAGCCTGGGGTGGTTCCTGTGTTCTCTGTGCAGAGGGTACCATGGCAGGCTAGCTGAAGCTGAAGTGGGTATGAACTAGGGTCCCTGGGATCTCTGCAGAGGGTACCCTGGTGAGGCACAAACTGGGGAATCTGGAGCCAAGGCTGGGTGTGATCTGGGGGGTTCTGGGGCACTCCACACAGGTTATGCCCTGGCAGGTAAAAGTAGCTGAAGTATGCATGTGCTGGCATGGTCCTGGGGCTCTTGGTGCAGAGAACACCCTGGCAGGACAGCTGAAACTCAAGTGGGTGTAAGCTGGGGTGTCTTGGGGTACTCAGTGCAAGGGATGCCCTTATGGAGCAGTTTGAGCTGAGGCAGGGTGTGGGCCAATGAATCCTGGAGCACTCCACACCGGGGTGCCTTGGTGGAGTGGCTGGAACCAAGGCAGGCACTGGCTAGGGGTTTCTGGAGTGCTGTGCCACGAGTGTCCTGGCAAGTCCTCTGGAGCCAAAGTGGTAGAGGTTTGGAGTGTTTTGGGGTGCTATGGGCCTCTGTCACCTTACTGAGATGGTTGGTGCTATAGTGAGCACTCACTAAGAGTATCCTGGTGTGTGCCCCATCCTGGCTCCAGCTGAGGCTGCCTTGGTGGGATGACTGGGGCTGGTGTGGACTCGAGGCATGCTAGGGTTGCCTCTGTTCTCATCCATGCTATCAAAGTGAAGGGGGACATAACCGTGGCACTTAATAGCCCCTCCAACCCAGAGAGTTCTAACAGCTCCCCTATCCTTTGGCAGAGTTCCTTTATTCTAGTTTCTCTTTTAAACCAGTTTTTTTCTGTGCCCCAAGGCATCCAGGGCTGGTATGTAGCCCTCATTTATTTTAATGTTCACCTTTAGAAAAAAAAAAAAAAAAGATTGCAATGACCACTGGGCTCAAAGCTTTTGACAGGATTTTGTTTTTCCTCCTTTTCATTTGGAATGAAAAATAGTTGGTAATGAAACTTGGGAACGTTCTGTAAGATATAATACTGAAAAGAGTTTACTGATCCCCATGGAGAGTTTGGGTTGAATATAATGAGGAAATTTGTAAGAATGTCATTTCCTTCTGAAATATATATTATTTTTATTCTACTTGCTAAATCACGTAAGGTAATAAAGGTTAGTTTCCATTCACTGAACCACCATTTTATTTCTATCCCCTCACATTTACATTGCTTCTAACAGGATTTTTTTTTAAATCCTCTATGGTCACAAAATTTAAGTAGATTAAAGTACTGAAGCTTATTTTCAATATTTTTTACCAAAATAGTTATGGTGAAACAAAGGGTATTTGGGAGAAAGGAATTTCACTGATTTTTTTTTTAAAGTTGGTAAAAGTAATAATACTTTCTTACCCAAATTAAATATTTAAAGAGTGCATAAAAGATAAAGAGCCCTTGTATAAACTTAGTATACTTCATTAGGGTCACAGCTTTATATTACTCCATATTTTTGAAAAAGAGAAAGCTTAAGTACCATTATTGTAATAGCTCCATAACCATAGTAAAGTTGTAGTTCCTTTTGAAGGAAACCTATTTTGAATAAATATCTGAAAGTTCAGAGAGCCTAAATTTTCTACCGTAAGAGTGTGACATTAGAGTGAATGAAAACCAAGGGGATAAACCTAAGTCCTATGCCTTAAAAAAAAAAAAGTAACATCAATAGAATCATCTGTGTCACTATAGCATGCATTCACATTCAGATATGAAAAATACCACACAGAAAACAGAAACATTTTTAAAAAAAGATTTAAGATCATAAATAGGTCATTGTTGTCACAACACATTTCAGAATTGAAAAAAACATTTTGGCTTTTTAGAAAATTTTTATCAATTCCCTCATCATTAAAAGGACTTGTACATTTTAAAATTTCCAGTCTCCTAAGGCACAATATTTTATCAGAATGCCAATATCACCACCTGCTGTAGCAGGAAAAAGAGGCAAGGTATTAGCACTAAGAAAAACAGTAAATTTTATGGACAAACTCATCAGTTATTTAAAAAAAGGGGGCAAGAGACTAATGATCATTTTAGTTAAGAAGACCCACTGTTATACAGGGATCTGTATTTAAAAATTCTTTAATCAAAGTATTTTAACTTAAACAGACTTAATTTACCACAATCAACTCAGAATAGCATATGGGGCAAACATCAAGTGGAACCCTGATTAGAGGCCTAGTTTATTCCTAGTCTTCAGGTAGATCTGGAAAGGTAAGACTAGGTAAACCTAATACCTAGGTACATACTGTGAGGCTTCTGTTCCTTAATCAGATGGCCCATTCTAGCTACTCCCTACTGAGATATAGTGAGATACTATAATCAGATGCTTAAACTGTTTTCTTTATCCGAGAAGTCCTTTAAGATAAAAGTGTAAAAATTCCTCACTTTTAAGGTCTACCTTGCTTTATCCTCTGTGATACCAACTGAACTTTAAAGGTTTATATGTACAATACGGTGATTTAGTGTTACTTTTAAAAGAAAAAACCCCCACAAAGTTAGTGATTGTCCACAGATGAAACATCAGATGAGGTTCATGACTGAAATCAATCATGGAGTGTTAGTCAATTGTAAACTCTGGAAAGTTAAGACTGGGAAATGTGCATATCAGACACATTAGAGTACAGGAGAAGAAGGGAAGCTTATTTGTCATTCCAATTCTGATAAGGTGCATGGTCTTCGAAACTCTTGTCCACGTTCATGGAGCCACTTATTGGATACTGTGAGAGGAAAAAACAATTAATATTCTTTACTATCTAATTAGTTTAATGAACTTGCAGGAGCTAGATCTGTATCAAAGTTTCTAAATGAGCTAAAAGTTCAAGACCAAGTAAGATGAAGGCAGATGAAGAGCTCCACTGAAAATTGGAACACACATTTGAGAGTTTTTGTGCATTTCCTAAAGTTTCTGATGTTCAATGAAAGGCTTGAAATGAAACGCAATTGGAATTAAGATGTAGGTACAGACAGAACATTATTTTTCCTGTTTGCAAAATACAATCTCTGATAGAGACATTTTAAAAATGAACACAAAGCCTCCACTCTCCAGGAACAACTCTACAACCAATCACTACTATTATGTGCTCATAATTAAGTTTCCTTGATTCTGAGATACTCCTTTACAACATACACCAGATGGAATTGTCTACTCCTCCTATATCCTACAGATCAATCAGTGGCATCAACGTGTATAAAATATCTAAACTAGGACCCATAATTACCCTGTCACTTTTTCTTATATATCTCTTCAGCCTCTTTACTCTTCAACCCTTTCGCTGGGCCTTAGTCCAGGCTTTCATCCTTGCCCACTTAGACAAGGGAAAAGAACTTTCTAAATGATCTCCCCTTCACTACTCTCTTTTAGTCCAGTGATTCTCAAGCATTCTAATCATCAGGGGAGATTTTTAAAATCCTAATAATCAGGTGTCAGTCCTTAGTCCTGCTATGTCAGATATGGTAGCCACTAGACTAGACACGTGGCTACTAAGTACCTGAAATGTGGCTAGTAATACATATTGAAATGGATTTATATATTATTTAGCCTCTATTTAAAACCATCTGGTTCTATATCTTTTTAATGTGGCTGGTCATGCACTAGCATGACCTTGAATATCTCTCTAGCCTCATGAGTCCTGGTCCCTAACATTCCTGGAAAACATACTGCTCTAGCTTCAAGACCAAGTTTTAAAATTAAGCTTTAGAGCCCCAATATAATAAGTTACCATCTTCTGTTTACATCTCTGTATTAGTAATGCACTATACTATATTCTATTTATCCATTAGCATGTCTCAATCAGAATAACTGCAAACTTCTTGAGGGATAGATAGTGTCTTATTCAAGTGGGAATTCAAGTTAAAAACTGTCATCAGAATTCTGATCTTTGAAAGCAAATTTCAAGATCAAAAACTGACTTGGCTGAATCCCTTTCAATGTTAGGAGTTCTCTTTTCTTTTTAAGATACAGACATTAATTTCAAAATAAGACTGAAATATAGGAAATATTTACCCCATTTGTTTCCAACCAGCACTGGACAGGCTGCATGCCGTGTACTATAATCTCCTTCTCCACTGGCAAACAGATTATACCAGAAAACAGCTGTACCCTATGGAGAATAATACAAAATTACCTCTACATAACATATCAGGTTATCATTTTTTGCAATAATTTAATTTTCCTGTGGAAGCATTATCTTCCTAATAAAATTCTAAAAATATGAGTAAATCTGGGATCCCTGGGTGGCGCAGCGGTTTGGCGCCTGCCTTTGGCCCAGGGCGCGATCCTGGAGACCCAGGATCAAAACCCACGTCGGGGGGATCCCTGGGTGGCGCAGCGGTTTAGCGCCTGCCTTTGGCCCAGGGCACGATCCTGGAGACCCAGGATCGAATCCCACATCGGGCTCCTGGTGCATGGAGCCTGCTTCTCCCTCTGCCTATGTCTCTGCCTCTCTCTCTCTTACTGTGTGCCTATCATAAATAAAATAAAATAAAAAATTAAAAAAAAAAAAAAAAAAGAAACCCACGTCGGGCTCCCGGTGCATGGAGCCTACTTCTCCCTTGGCCTGTGTCTCTCTTCTCTCTCTCTCTCTCTCTCTCTCTGTGACTATCATAAATAAATTTAAAAAATAAAAATAAAAATATGAGTAAATCATTTACAAAATTTTGGTGAGCATATGAAAATGCTGAGAACACAAAGCTGCTTGACAAAAGAGTATTTGCCAAAACAAAGCTAACAAACCTTACAATAGCAAGATGGAGGGATAAACATCATATGGAACCCATTTCAGAAATGAAAACTTTTAAGTACTAATCCTTGGCTGTTCACTACTTCTAGATAATCATGGTAAATTGTGCCATAAAAATACTCAAAATTTTATCTAGTATACATAAGGACTACATTATCTCTATCTTTAAAAAATGTAATTCATTAATTAGGCCATGAAATAAAGGGTGCATCTCTTCCTTAGGGGAAAAATAGACTCACAAAATTAAAATAACAAAGGAATCAAGTTTACCTTTTTGGGCCAAACACTTGCTCCTACTTCAGGAAAAACAGTGGCTCCTCCTGCTGACACATCACTCATCTGTAAGAATTCCAGAAACGATTATCAGAAGCACTGGCATAATAAAGTTAAATGTGCCATTGTGAGGGAGAAAGGATACTGCAGAGAATATGAGAACATCTGGACTTCTACTTAACATAGGAAGGTTTGTGCATGCTACTCAATTTTTTACAAAAACAAGATGCTGCTTAGGTTTATATACTTAAAAGAAGTAAAGAAATGATAGGAAGGGAGATATGGGTATCATTTATATTTTATAGCCAGACGTAAAAAGAGATTATTTAAAACCAATAAATCAAGTAATACAGGGGTATAATTATGCATTTATTGCACTTAGAATATCCTCTCCATGGGGCCAGGACTTCTCATTTGTTCATTGCTTAGCTTTAGTGTAGTTACAGTAGGTGTTCCTAGGTATTAGGTATTAGAATATGAAAACGCTAATTCAAAAGGATGTATGTACCCCTGTGTTTGCTGCAGCATTACTTTCAATAGCTAAATTATGGAAGCAACCCAAGTATCCATTAAAAGATGGACAGGGATGCCTGGGTGGGTCAGTGGTTGAGTGTCTGCCTTTGGCTCAGGTCATGATTCTTGTATTGAGTCCCACATTGGGGAGCCAATTCTCCCTCTGCCTATGTCTCTGAGTTGCTTATGAATAAATAAACAAGAAAGATGAATGGATAAAGAAGATGTGGTATATATGCACAATGGAATATTATCCAGCCATAAAAAAGAATGCAATCTTGCCATTTGCAATGTGGACAGAAGTAGAGAGTTTTATGCTAAGTCAGAGAAAGGTGAGTACCATATGATTTCACTCACATGTGGAACCTAAGAAAGAAACCAAGAAACAGAATTTTTAACTATAGAGAACAAACTGATGGTTACCAGAGGTGGGGAAGAGGAGATTAAGGAGGGCACTTGTGATGAGTACCGGGTAATATAAGGAAGTGGTGAATCACTAAACTGTACACCTGAAACTAATATCACACTGTATGTTAAACTATACTGGAATTAAGATCTAAAAAAAGTTTTTAAATGTAACCTAGAATAAAAACACAAATCTTCTAGATTGAGGAAGTACACGGACAAAATGAGACAAAGGAAACCTAGGCCATAAAGATTGTATCACAAAGTAAAACCAACTATGCTATATCCAAGAGTCACATCTAAAACAGGGACTTATAAACACTGAAAACAAAAATATTGCCAAGCAAATGTTATACCAAAGAAAACAGAGTTTGATCTTAATACCAGGCATTGTTTAAATAAAAATAAAAGCATTAAGTGGGATAAAGAAAAATATTTTACTATGATAAATACATCAGTAGCAAAGAGTTATCAGCTCTTTAAGTAGTGAAAAAACTAACTTTGGAGAAATGAAAAAGTTGTGCTAAATGGCCCACTTGGCAATAGTATTTAAACAAGGGGGGTATGAATTACTAATAAAAAATGCTACAGAATTAGAGGAGAACATAAAAATTGATAATCTAACATAATCAAATGGTCAAAGCTAATATTTACAGATATTAGACCAAATAATATAGCATCAATATTCATAAAAGCGAAAAAACCCACTGAATGTCTTTTAAACATCACCTTTCTAATGAGAGAAATGCAAATTAAAGCTACCATAACTGCCAATTTAATAAGTAAAAGATGTACAGATCGAAGTCAGACAAACATCACACTTAAAGGCAGGATATATATTGGTACAATTATGGAGAGCTCACCTCTAGAAAGTATTCAAGATTTCACTGTATGAATTTTATATAATGTATCAGATTCTCTGGTCTTCTCTTTGAGTCCTTTTTATTACAGTACTTAAATCCTTTTTTTATGGGATCTTAAATCTTTTTGGAAACAGATGAAGTTGTAGGAGGGAGGGAGAATGATAAAGTAGGCTGGAAGGAGGGAGAGAGGATTGGAGGATAGAGGTTTTGTAAAAGACAGGGAAGGCAGCAGGGATCAATAAAGAGAGGAAAAGAGAAGAGGTACACAGATTCTGGTAGGGTTTGAGAAAAATAAAAAGAGATGCCATTTTCATATAATTCAAATGGGGTAGGGGGTGGAAAGTGTGATGAAATAAGCAAAATTTAAGTCTAGATATAAAATACATCTTTTTAAGGTAACAAAGGTTACAACATTGTAGGAGATTATATTTTCCAAATATAATATATACCAATAATGTCCTGTCCCACGTGTTCTTTTTCCTGTTACACTAATACTTTAAAAAAAAAAATTTATTTATTCATGAGACACACACACACAGAGGCAGAGACACAGACAGAGGGAGAAGCAAGCTCCATGCAGAAAACCTGATGTGGGACTTGATCCCGGGACTCCAGGATCATGCCCTGAGCCACCCATGCATCCCACACTAACACTCTTATCAAGTGGCAGGGTCTATGTCCCCTCCTCCTGAATCATGGCAGATCTTTGTAATTGCCTTGGTTAATAAAATGCAAGAGAAGTGACATTATTTGATTTCAGAGGATAGGTAATAAAAATGTTATGCATTTCAGCCTTGCTTTTTGTGGGTATGAGTTCTTGTAATCCAGTCACCATGCTGGGAGGAAGCCCAGACCACATGCAGGTGTTCTGGGCCAAATCCAGTTTCAATCCCAGCCTTTAAAATGACCCCAGTGAGTCATCATCTCACCACAGATGCATTAAAGATCCAGAGCAAGAATCAGGAGTGAAGCCCACTCAACCTCACAACTATGATAAATTATTGTGCTCAAAGTTTAAATTGTTTAAATACTTAAAAACATATAGGAAAAATTAAAAAATATCATATTGTTTTGAAACTTCAATAAATAATGTGAATATGTTTATTCATAATTGGGCTTCCAGGATGCTATAATATGCTCTCAATCTGGCTGCTGCTTACACCAGATGTGTTCACTTTGTGAAAATTTATCAAGTTATAGTACTTATGATTTGTATACTTTTCTGATTTATATCAACAAAAATTTCAAAGTTTGTTAAAATGAGTGCAAATATATACAGAGATGCCTATGTACACATATTAACAGTCTATACTCCAAAATATCAGTAATGATCGTCTCCAAGTAGAGACTGTTAGTAATTTTAGCATTAAGGTTTTCATATTACAATTTTAAGAAGTTACAAATGCAAAAATCCCCTCTATTTACTCAGTTGTAAAAACTTTATGATGTTAAATAAGAGCTAAGGAAAACAAACATCTGAACACATCAAAATAAGTGTCATGTAATAAAATCCCAACTTACAAAAAAATTTTAGCTGTAACTTACATAAAACAACCATGTAGCAATTCTGTTTCCTGTCCCCAGCTCTTTGAAAGCATCTGGTTCATCTTTCTGTGAATGAAACACAACAAATTCAGTGGTATAAAATTCAGTAATGCAAATTACCTAGTGGCAAATAAACACCAGTAATATGCTAAAAGGATATGCCAAAAACAATCCTAAAAAGTTCAGATAGTGTGTACTGCACACTGTATAGCAGGCACTCAAATACTTGGATGTCAATTCAGCTTGTACATGAATACTTTTGATAAGACCACTGCAGGGGAAAAAAACCCAGATTCATTAGCCTAAATAATGAAAACCAGTATCTACTATCCACAGATTAATAAAATTAATGCCTACAGCTTCACTTCCAAACCAAACAAAACAGAACAAGACATGATAGCCTCTTAGCTACATTCATGAACTCTATTCTCTGTGAGTAAAAAATTTACCTTGAGATTTACTTTGAACTCATGATCCATTCAAATGTTTACTGCTACTATGCTTGTCATTCTTTTGGACAGTCAGCACTTTAATCTGGCTGGAGAATTCACATCTGGCTATTTAAATCTAAATTAAAATACAATACAGTCTCTTGGCAGTTATCCCAGAAAAATGAAAATGGATTTTTCACACAGAAATTTACACACATCTTTATTTGTGATAGCCCTAAACTGAAAACTACCCTAACATCCTTCAAAGGATGAATGATTAAACAAATTGAGGTGCATCCATAACCATGAAATAATACTTAGCAATAAAAAGAAAGACTATTGATACATTCTGAAAGAACATGAACCTCAAAGGAATTATGCTCAGTGAAAAGAGAAGATCTCAAAAGAATACATACTGCATTTAACAGTTATATAATGTTTGTGAAATGACAATTATAGAGAACAGGTTAGTTTGGTGGTTACCAGCAGTTAGGCATGGGAAGCAGAAGGGTATATGCAGCTACAGAGCATACTATAAAGGAGTCTGGCAGTGATGGTGCAACTTAACTGTGGTGGTAGTTTCACAAAGCTACACATGTAATAAAATTAGAATAGGCACACACATAAATTAGTGTAAATATAACTGGTGAAAATATGAATAAACTTGGTGGCATGTTTCATTGCCTCTTAGGTTTTTTGTTTGTTTTTTGTTAAGATTTGACAGAGAATGAGAGAGTGCGCGCAAGTAGGGGGAGGGACTGAGGGAGAGGGAGAACCAGACTCCCTGCTGAGCAGGGAGCCCAACAGGGGGCTCAATCTCAAGACCCTGAGATCATGCATGACCTGAGCTGAAGGCAGACGCTTAACCAACTAAGCCACCCAGGCACCCCTCATTCTTCATTTTGATAGTGTGCCATGATAATGCAAGATGTTAATGTTGGGGGAGGCTGAAGGAAGGGTTCATGAGACCTCCCTGTACATTTCTTTACAACTTCCTAGGAATTTGTAATTATTTCAAAATAAAAAACTAAGAAAAAATTTAGTTGCACTAATGGCAGGGCTTGAATTGTATGCTTTCACATCATCTAAGACTCAGACATTTTTCAATAATTGAAAATAGAAGGGAAAGAAACTAAAAATATATACTTTGCTGGCCTACATAGAAAAAGATTCTAGGATTTTGGTATTTAGGCTGGTCAAAGGCTATATATAACACAATATAGGCTGTGTTTTCTTTCAAAAGAATATACCATTATTTTACAATGGTAGTAGATCAAGAAGGTTATTAAAATACCTGAGACAGTTCTTAGAATTGATGTAATTATGATAAAGCTTAATTCATTGAGATTTGGTAATATATAATTTATAACTTGGTAAAGGACAGCTTTTTAGCAAACTGCTTTAATATTATTTATTTTCGTGTGTCTCTCTCTACATCTTTTTTGTCTTCCTGTCTCTGTGTATTCTTTTAATTCAGATTTATCAGCTAATTTGCTAATTCACTTCAACTGTCTCTGTTTTAAATTACCCACCAAACTTTATCTTATTTTTTTCTTAAAGATTTTATTTATTTATTCATGAGAGATACAGAGAGAGAGGCAGAGACAAAGGCAGAGAGAGAAACAGACTCCCTGTAGGGAGCCTGATGTGGAACTCAATCCCAGGACCCCAGGATCACGCCCTGAGCTGAAGGCAGATGCTTTAACCACTGAGCCACCGAGGTGCCCCTATCCATCAAACTTTAGATTTCAACAATTACTTTTTTCTACCTAGAGCTTGTTTTTCAAATGTTAAGTCATTTTGAAAGTTTATTAATTTTTATCCTCTAATTTTAAAGAATATTACACAGTTATTTTATATTCTGTATCTGATAATTCAACTACCTAACATCCTGGGGAGCATCTAAATCGGTCGGTTACTTCTGTTTCACCAATGGCGTTTTATCACCAGTTAGTAATTTCTTTTTTAAGGAGTACATATTTGGCTGACTTTAATCTTTAGAATTCCTGAGGTGCTAGAATGAGGATGCCAGTTTACAACGAGGACAAGAGTTTTTTTCTGCCAAGGATAGGTACCAAGGAGCACTATCTAACTGGAAAACTTTAACTTCTCCTCTTCTAGGGTAGTGAAAATTCAAATCCAAGGTTAATGTGGGAGCAGGCATATGCTTTCAAACTCCTGGAAGAGTCTTTCATACACATTACATCCCCACCAAGTTGATGACAGGCAACTCTCCTTAAGACTCCTGACTCAGAGCAGATTATTTTCGATGCTATTCTCTCTTTGAAGGCGTAACCCTTTTGGAGATTCAGGTTTTATATGTGTGTCTCTCAGGTTCAGTAGCCTGCACAGTGGTAGGTCCTCTCACAGAGCAGTCAGTCCTCAAAGCTCTAGATTCCTGGAGGCACAAGCCTTTAGCTTCAGCTTTTTTGCACCACCACCCTGCCTTCACTCTAATTTTAGTTTCTAGGTTTTCTTTGTTCATTTTGCCTCTGGGAACTGCCTTTACTTCCTTCCAGGCTCAGCAATGCATTTAAAAGTATCATATTTTTTTTTACTGTGTGTCTAGGGTTTTTTTTTTTTTACTGCTAAAAAGGTTTTATAGGGTATCATCTATTCCACTGTGCTTCCAAAAATTTGCAAACAGGCTATATATTTTTAATACTAAAAGAACAGAATTAACATGTCATGCCTGAGTTTCAGTAGAACTCCTATATTCTTTTTTTGTTGTTACTTACCCGTGCAAAATCAAAGTGGGGTTCATACTGTCCTCCAACTCCATAATTGGCTACCTGAAGGAGAGGAACAAAGCATGCATCAAAAAAAAAAAAAAAAAATCAAGAGTACTATTCAAAAAATACATAAGTCCTATTTTATCATGGTGATCTACTCCTAGAGAAATTAAAGGCAAAGCAGTTTAAATCAATGATAGTTCCTAAGGAACCAAGGATAAAAAACTAAGGATAGCTACTATACTATGTTTTAGAACGTTAGTTAATATGCTTTTCTTTAGCAAATGTTTGGGTACATGTTTTCCTCTAATACATGACTTAAATCTGACCTAGAATTTTATTTTTTTTTAAGAGTTTATTTATTTATTTATGAGAGACACACGGAGAGAGAGAGAGACAGGCAGAGACACAGGCAGAGGGAGAAGCAGGCTCCATGCAGGCAGCCTGATGTGGGACTTGATCCCAGGTCTCCAGGATCAGACCCTGGGCTGAAGGCAGCACTAAACTGTTGAGCCACCCGGGCTGCCCCTGAGCTAGAATTCTAAAATTAAAATGTTTAGAATTAAAATTTCCCAGAATTAGCGTTTTGAGATTTCTATTATCAGTTACTAAACACTTTTCTTTGGAATTTAAATCACGCCTTGTGTTTTCCAAATTCTCAAATGCTGGGAAACTCCTAAATCTATTTTTTTTAAGGTTTTATTTATTTATTCATGAGAGACAGAGAGGGAGAGACACAGGCAGAGGGAGAAGCAGGCTCCATGATGGGAGCCCAATGTGGGACTCGATCCTAGATCCCGGGATTACGCCCTGAGCCGAAGGCAGATGCTCAACCACTGAACCACCCAGGCGTCCCCCAATCTATTTTAATAAAATCTCCTACATATTTTTTTACCCTACAGTAAAAAAGGAAGTTAACACGAAACTTAATTATTCCTGATGGCCCTAACAATTTCAATTGGTAATGACAGTGTCCCAGTGTGAAGCAGTAAAAGAAGAAAAGTATCTGGTCTGACTGTAAATTCTAGCTTTCTTAGTTATAATATATGTAACTTTTCAATATCATCTGTTTTCTTATTTGTAAACTAAGGAGAATGATACCTTCCTTAACTCCTTCCTTGCATCCCAATATGACAAAATAAAAGGAGAATGTAATTTAAACAGCACTGCTGATGAAATGAAAGGAGAACATAATTAAAAGAGTACTGCCCACAGCAAAGTCCCAAGTCCTATGTAAATTATTATTACTCTAGATATTTGACTCCTTATGTTGTAGACATGTTGAATCAGCCTAGTAAGTAGAACTTTATCAAATAGGCTTAAAGATTCTGTGAAGATGAGAATAAACACAGATCAGGAAATAATAAGATATATATAAGAGTTTTTAGTAATATAATAAATACCAAGGAAGTTGTAGATTACCATGGAATAAATGGCAACTTCATTAAGCAAATTTAAATATAGGCAATCCTGCTTTGCACAGTTCCAAAATGCACAAATCTAATAGTTTAGTCAATCATTAACATTAGACCACCAACAACGTAAGTTTAAATTTCAGTTACCACAACATAGTAACTGTAATTGCATAAAGCACTATTGTCGCTGCTAGTGCTTTAGTCCACAAATTACCATGTAAATAACAGCTGCACATCATGATCAAATACCAATCACTTCTTTCAAAGTCTATCACTGCATATCTGTTATTCAGTTTACACAAAGACAGCAAAGTATGTAGTTGGGTTGCCTCCTATCAATGAAAACCCATGTGATATTTTATAAAAATGAATAGCTGGAAGAGGAACTGGTTAACAAAGATAACATACAGCACAGAAATGGAAAGTAATGATACTTTAAGTACAATTCAAATCAAACCTAAATGGAGATACAGAAAAAACTGACAAGGGGAATGCTTCTACTTGTGCTGTTCAAGAAACTCTACATATACCGTTCCAAAGGAACTGTGAAGGCAAACTTATTAACATAAGGAAAGTGACTGTGATGGAAAGAATAAAGATGTTTTGAAGGAAGTGATATTGGAAAAAAATCTTCAGAGTAAAAAACAAACCTTATTATGTATCCTCAAGGATATTTGAAAGCACGAAAGATAAAATGTTGAAAGCTGACCCAAACCTAGATGTATGACAATTTGCAAAGGCAGAGAAAACATGCTTACTCTGTATCATTTCACAATGAGAAGAAGGAATGTTTATTTTTGATAAGTGTTTACAAAGAAATAAAACACTTTAATTCTCAATATTCATAATATTTTAAATTACCAAGACAATTCAATAAGAATAGTTTTTTTAACAGATGATGCTGAGACAACTGGAGAGTCAGATGAAAAGAATGAAGCTAAGACCTCTGCCTCCTACCATATATAAAATCTGACTCAAAATGGATCAAAGATCTGAATGTACAAGATAACTATAAAACTGTTAGGGAAAAACACAGGTGTAAATCTTTGTGACCATGCATTAGGCCATGGTTTCTTAGACATCTAAAGCACAAAGCAACCAAGAACTTCTGAGAAAGATGTCAGAATAGGAGGATCCTAGGCTCACCTTGTCCCGTGAGTACATCTAGATAACACCAAAATCAGTGTAAATAACCCGGAAATGACCCGAAGACTGAAGGAACACACTCTCCACAGCTAAATGTAAAGAGGCCACACTGAAGACAGCAGGACAAGCTGAGACATGGTTGGGAGCCAAACGCTGTGGGTCTGCCTGTGGGAGGGAGGGATGCAGTGGAGTGGAGGGGGAAGAGGAACAGACCTTCACATTAGGTGCCCCAGGCAGGGACATGCATGGCTATGTGCATATGATGAAACTCTAACATCTGGCTTTGAAAACTAGAGGGTCCTGGTTTCTCAAGTTCTCACAATCAGTGGGGCTTAACACCTAGAACTTTAAAAATCAGTAAGCTCAGCTCTGGGAGAGCTGGAGGGCTAGAAGAAACTGAATCCAGTGCAAAAAGAGCCCAGCTGAGATACAATATGGAAAAGGCAGTCTGAAAAATGCCTGGGGTATATAGGAAGGTAATTTATTTACTATTCTCAGAGCATATGCTGGAGGGACAGGGATTTGAGGGAGACTTCTCGAAGAACAAAAGAGCTAGAAGGTGCCATTTCCTTCTCCTGTCCCAACCTAGAAACACAGATACCTGTGGGAACCAAGGCAGCAGAACATTCTCCTGCTAAAAGTGAGAGCCCTGCCCCAACATTCTTCTACAGACACATCACCTTCATCCTAGGCAACTTCAGATCCCCTCCCGCAGCACAGCTGCATGCATCTTACAGTACACCTCCCCCTTTCCTGAGCTTTCCTATGGACCCATCATTCCATTCCAACCTGGGCAGGAGTTTTCCCAGGGGCTGTAGGCTCCCTCCTGCAGCAAACCAGTGCAGATCCTGCTAGCACCATGATCTCCAGCCCTCTCCAAAACACTCTTAGAGTCCACCTGGCTAATTAATGCCACAAGCCTAGCAGTGTGCAAGTAGCCCTGACACAGGCCTCTACCACTCCAAAATGACTTCCGCCCTGGGGAGAGGTGAAGATAAATACATTAGTTAAACTGCAGTCCAGCAGTGGGCTGGGGGTAGACACTGGTCTGCCTGTAGCTTCCGCCCACCAACAAAAACTTCTCAGGGCACAACACAGGGAAAACACCCTGCAGTTTGGTTCACTACATCTTTGGCAAATATCTGATCTGACTCAGCTTAAGCCCAAGGTGGTTCCAGACTGGCTCACTAACAACACAAGGACCTAAACCTGCCCACAATAGGGAAAGAGAGCCATTGCAGATGACTGGACTAAAGGCAAAAGTGGCTCAGCCACAACAGTAGGGTACATGCAACACATATAGGAGAAACCCCTGAACACTGGGTTTTGGTGAACAGGGGACATTGTGTTGCAGGGCCCCACAGGACCTCTTCTTCATAAAGCCACTACTTTCAAGAATAGGAGACATAGCTGACTTACCTGACAGAAACAGAGTTAGACAAAATAAGGGAACAGAGGAATATGTCCCAAAATGAAAAAAACAGGACAAAAATCACAAGACACCTAAGTGAAACTGAGGTAAGTAATATACCTGATTGAGAATTTAAAGTAATAGTCATAAAGCTCATGGGACTTGAGAACAAAATGAAGGACCTCAATGAGACCCTCAACAATGAGATAGAAAACAAAAAAGACGGGGAGCCCAGGTGGTTCAGCAGTTTAGTGCCACCTTCAGCCAAGGGCATGATCCTGGAGTCCTGTGATCGAGTCCCAGGTCAGACTCCCTGCGTGGAGCCTGCTTTTCCCTCTGCCTGTGTGTCTGCTCCCCTGCTCCTGTATGTGTCTTTCATGAATAAATAAATAAAATCTTAAAACAAAACAAAAAAGAACCAGAGATGAACAACTCACTAACTTAAGTTAAAAATACACTAAAGGGAATAAATAGTAGAACACAGGAGGTAGAAGAACAGACCAGCCACCTGGAGGACAGAGTAATGGAAAGCAATCAAGCTGTACAGGAAAAAGAAAAAAATAAATGAAAATAGACTAAGGGAACTCAGTGACACCATCAAACATGGTAACATTTGGATTATATAGTTTCTAGAAGGGAAAGAGAAAAGGAAGCAGAAAATTTGAAGAAATAATAGCTGAAAAGTTTCTAAATCTGGGGAAAGAAACAGAAATCTACCTCTAGGAGGTAGAGAGAGCCCCCAACTAAATCAACAGGGAGGTCCAAACCAAGACATAGAGTAATTAAAACGGCAGAAAGCAGTGATAAAGACACAATTTAAAAAGCAGTAAAAGAAAAGAATTACATAAAAAGGAAACCCCATGGGGATCCCTGGGTGGCTCAGTGGTTTAGCACCTGCCTTCAGCCCAGGGCATGATCCTGGAGTCCTGGGATCAAGTCCCACATTGGGCTCCCTGCATGGAGCCTGCTTCTCCCTCTGCCTGTGTCTCTGCCTCTCTCTCTCTGTGTCTCTCATGAATAAATAAAAAATCTTTTTAAAAAAATGAAAGTGAAGGGAAGGAAAAAGCATTAATCATGCAAGTGGAAGTGAAAAGAAAGCCAAATAGCAATACTTATTTTGGACAAAACGCATTTTAAAACCAAGATTATAACAAGAGACAAAGAAGGACACTATATAATCATAAAGTGGACAATCCAACAGTAAGATATAACAATTGTAAATATTTATGCACCCAACATGGGATCACCCAAATACATAAAGCAGGTAATAACAACATAAAGGAAATAATTGATAATAATAGTCAGAGACTTTAACACTCATAATGGATTGATCAAACAAAAAAATCAGCAAGAAAAGAGTAGTTTTGGATGACACACTGGACCAGATGGATCTAACAGAAACTGAAATGGAAAGATATTTCATGGCCATGTATTGGAAGAACAAATACTGTTAAAATGTCCCTGCTGCCCAAAGCAATCTATAGATTTAATTCGCTCCCTATCAAACTAACAGCATTTTTTATAGAACCAGAACAAAGAATATGAAAATTTGTATAGAACCACAAAAGATGTCCAATAGCCAAAGCAGTCTTGAAAAAGAACTGTAGGTATCACAATCCCAGATATGAAAATACACCACAAAGCTGTAGTAATTGAAACAGTATGGTATTGGCACAAAAACAGACACATAGATCAATGGAACAGGACAGAAAACCCAGAAATAAACCCATGATTATATGACTGATAACCTTTGACAAAGGAAGAATATGCGATGGGAAAGATAGTCTCTTTAACAAATAGTGTTGGGAAAATTGGACAGCAACATGCAAAAGCATGAAACTGAACCACTTGCTTATACCATACATAAACATAAACTTGAAATGGATTAAAGACCCAATGTGATACCTGAAACTATAAAAATCCTAGTAAAGAGCACAGGCAGTACAGTAATTTCTCTAACATTGGCTATATCAACTTACACAACTCAACACTCAAAATATAAATAATTCAATTAAAAAATAGGCATAAGACATGAACAGACATTTCTCCAAAGATGACATACAGATGGTCAACAGACACATGAAAATATGTTCAACATTTCAACATCACTCATCATCAGGGAAATGTAAATCAAAACCACAATGAAACATCAGCTCACACCAGTCAGAATGGCTAAAATAAAAAAATGCAAGAAACAACTGGTGTTGGTGAGGTTGTGGAGAAAAAGAGACCCTTGTGCACTGTTGGTGGGAATGCAAACTGACACAGCCACTGTGGAAAACAGTATGGAAGTTCCTCAAAAAATTAGAAATAGAATTACCATATGATCCAGTAATTCCAGAACAGAAAAACACTAATTCAAATAGATATATGCACCCTTATATTTATTGCAGCATTATTTACAACAGCCAAATTTTAGAAGCAACTCAAGTGTTCATTGACAGGTGAATGGATAAAATTATCATAGATAAACACAATGGAATACTACTCGGCCACAAAAAAAAAAATGAAATCTAGCCATCTGCAAAAACATGGATAGATCTAGAGAGTATAATGCTCAGTGAAATAAGTTAGAGAAATATAAATACCATATGATTTCACTCATGTGGAGTTTTTTAAAGATTTTATTTATTTATTCATGAGAGACACACAGAGGCAGAGACATAGGCAGAGGGAAAGCAGGTTCCCTGTGGGGAGCCCGATGTGGGACTCAATCTGGGATCATGCCCTGAGCCAAAGGCAGATGCTCAACCACTGAGTCATCCCCAGGTGTCCTTCATATGTGGAGTTTAAGAAACAAAACAAATGTACAAAGAAAGAGACAAACCAAAAAAACAGACTCAACTATAGAGAGCATTCTGATGGTTACTAGATAGGAGGGGAATAGAGTAGAATGGGTGAAATGCATGATAGGGATTAAGAGTACACTTATCATGATGAGCACTGTAATGCACAAAATTGCTGAATCACTATATTGCACTTCTGAGACTAATATAAAACTGTATGTTAACTATTATGGAATTTAGTAAAAAAGAAAGCACAAGCAACTAAAAAAAACTCCAAAAACAAAAAAGACCTATCAGACTTCATCAAAATTAAAAATTCTGTGCCAAAGGATATCATCAAGGAAATGAAAGATGACCTACAGAATGGGAGAAAATATTTGCAAACCACATATCTGATAATGGTCCTGTATCCAGAATGTAAAAAGAACACTTAAAATTTAACAAAAACCCAAAAACTCAATTAAGAAATAGTCAAAGGATGTGAACAAAAATTTTCTCAAAAAAATAAAGATGCTCAACATCATTAGCCATCAGGGAAATGGAAATGAAAACCGTAATGAGAAAAAAAACATACAAGAACAAGTGTTGACAAGAATGTGAAGAAATTGTAATCCTCATACTGCCAATGGAATTAGAAAATTGTGCAGTCATTTTGGAAAATAGTTTAGTGATTCCTCATATGTTGAACTGAAGTTATTACATGACTCATCAATTCTATATGTAGATATATACCCATGGATTTTAAATGTTTGTACAAAAACTTGTACACAAATGTTCACAGCAGCATTAGTCATTATAGTCAAAAAGTGCAAACAACCCAAATATCCTTCAGCTGACATGAAGTGTGGTACATCCAAAAAATGGAGTATTATTCAGCATGAAAAAGAATAAAATACTGATATATTGAAAACATTACATTAAGTGATAAAAATCAGACATAATAAAAAAAATCAGACATAATAGGCCACATATTATTCAAATTATATGAAATATCTAGAAAAGGCAAATTCATAAATAGAAAGGAGATGAGAAATTGCCCAGAGCATTAGGGAGAGGGAATGGAGAGTGACTGCTTAAAGTTTCTGAAGTGATGAAATATCTTGCAATTAGATCGTGGTGATGGCTCCATAACCATGTGCATATAATAAAACCAAGGTAAATCTTATGGTATGTGAATTATAACTCAATAGAAAAGAGAGGAAAACACATTAAAAAATAAGAACTGCCCCAATTACCTAACAGAATTATAGTTAAGAATGACAAAAAATTATAGTGTACTTAATAAATATTAATGTTCCATATTGCTCATTTCCCTATAAATTTATACTTAACAGTAAGTTTTTAACATTTTGTAAAAGAATTTCAGAGATCACAGACAAATCTTAATTTTTCCCAGTGATTATTAAGATCAGTTTGCATGATTTCAGCTTGCATATTCACTTTTGGGGTCCCAAACTCTCCTGCAATACCTTACAGTGCTTGTACAATGTGAAGAACTCTCATCTGAAGCATGTTTTGAAAAAGTATAAAGAAATAATGTGATAGCATATAATTTAAGGATAATATCAATACCTACCTGTAATTCCTCTGCTGTGGAAACATCCAGTCCTGTTAAATCTTGTATTCTCATATTAATTCGAGACACCACCGGGTTTTCATAGCCAGAGAGCCAAGCACTAAGAACAAGAATATTAGTTTTACTGATAATGTTTCACTACATAAAGATTAAAAGCCATCATTTCAAAAGTCATAATATATGAGACAGTAAGCCTTCACCCTATAGGCATTTAGTTGGCTTGCTTGATAGGATTTTTATTGATGAATGCTGTAATTTTTTAAAGATGCTACATTTTAAAGGTTAGAAAAAACTGACTCATTTATTACACAGTTTCTTTGAAAACAGCTGGATTAATTTAAGAAGGTTACAGAGAGCTATTACATTGAGAATTTTTAAAAATTCTGTTAAAATACATAACAAATTGAAAACAATTTTTCTTTTTAGGTAAAGTATAGGAATTGACTGGGGTGGAGATCATAGGGTTTTTAGCCTGACTTCTACAGTGTAAATATTTTATAAGAAAAAAATTCATGTAGGGGCATCTGGGTGGCTCAGTTAAGTGTCCAACTCTTGATTTTGGCTCAGGTCATGATCTCAGGGTCATGAGACTGAGCCCCTCATTGGGCTCCATGCTCAGTGGGGAGCCTGCTTGAGATTCTCTCTTTCTCTGCCCCTTCCCCTACTCACACACTCTTTCTAAAATAATCCTTTTTTAAAAAAGAAAAAATTCATGTTATTTGCATAAATAAAAAATAAATTTTTAAAAGGTACCAAAATACACCCAGTAGGAAGACTATAATAAAAACAGGTGGACAGGGACCCCTGGTTAGCTAGTTAAGTATTTGATTCTTAGCCCAGGTCCTGATATCAGGATCTTGAGTTCAAGACCCCAAATAAAACAAAAGATGGACAATTACAGGAGCTGGTGAGAATGTGAAGAAATCAGAACCCTCATACATTGCTGGTAGGAATGTAAAAATGGTGTAGCTGCTTTGGAAAACAGTATGGCACTTCCTCAAATTGTAAAATGTACAGTTACGTATGACTCAGCAATTCCAATTCCAGGTACATACAGAAAAATTAAAACATATGTCCATACAAAAACTTGTACATAAATGTTCATAGCAGCATTAGTAATGGCCAAAAAGTGGAGATAATCCAAATATTCATCAACTGATGAAGAGATACATAAAATGTGATATATCATCCATATAATGGATTATGCTGCCATGAAAAGGAAGCGGGTACTGATACATGCCACCATATGGATGAACCTTGAAAACATTAAGTAAGCAAGATACAAAAGGCCACATATTAGGATTCCATTTATGGGAAATGTCCGGAATAGGCAAATCAACAGATATAGAAAGTAGATCAGGGGTTGCCAGAGGAAGGAGGAAATGAGGAGTTACTGCTAGTAAGTACAGGCTTTATTTTGGGGTAATGGGAATGTTTGGAAATTAGATAATGGTAAAGATTGCATAACTAAAAAGACTAAAATAACCACTGAGTTATACACTTTAAAGGAGGGAATTTTATGGTATGGGAACCATAGCTAAATAAAAAAAGCACCCCAAATTAAACTATCTCCTTTGCATATGCTTCCTTCTGGTCTATCAGCCTCATTCTTTCTTCACTTCTCTCATCAACCTCTGATTCCACGATCTATCATTTCAACAACATTCTTGCTAAGTGCCTAAATTAAACTGCCTGGCAAAAATACTATCCTCAGGAATGATTTTTTTTCTCTAAGCTTATACCTGTGTCACCAAACCCTACTGGACAAAGTCCTGAAATAGGGCAAATGTATTCCACTGATAATTCATGAATACCAACTTCGAATGGGCCCAGACTCCTACTCCTTCTTCTACTCTGAACTCCAACCCACCTCAGCTTCCCCCTTCTTTCAGTACATATCCCCTCCTTGACAGAAAATAGAAACTGTACAATCTACCTACATTTGCATCTATCTGTTCCTTTTAGTTCATCTAGTTCCTTCATTCCAGTTCCAAAGAGATTTCTCTCCATAATCTAAAGCTAATCCTCTGCCTTAGATTCTATTATTTTCTGACATTTTAGGAAGCATAAATCATTGATTGGCCCTTTCTCCCTTAATCAACTTTCCTTCTCAATTCCTCTCACAGCTTTAAACTGAGCTCAAGTCTCTCCCTTAAATATATAAAAATTCTTTCCTTCAGGGGTGCCTGGGTGGCTCAGTCAATTACGCATCTGTCTTCCACTCAGATCATGATCTCAGGGTCCTGGGATGGAGTCCCACATGGGGCTCCCTGCTCAGCAGGGTGTCTGTCTCTCTTTTCCTCCCTCAACTTGTGCGCTCTAACAAATAAAATCTTTTAAAAAAATGTCTTTCCTTCAAGGCTCTATCTTCTTCCAGCTACCAATCTCTTTCTCTTCCCTCTGTAAGCCAACTTTTCCCACAGATTCTTCATTTCTTTTTTAATATTTTAAAGTAATCTCTACACCCATTGTGGAGCTCAAAATTACAACCCCAAGATCAAGAGTCACATGTTCTACCAACTGAGCCAGCCAAGAGCCCCAACTCATTTCTTAATTCATTCCAGTGTAGCTTCAGTCCCTTACCACTCTATCAAAACTGCTCTTGGTAATATCACCCCAACTAATGTACTAAATCTACCAAGATTTTTCCAATTCTCATTGTATTTGCTCTTTTAGTAACAACTGAATGTTCATCCTTCTGGAAACTCCTCCTCATTCATTCTCCAGCATTCCTTCAGTCTCTCTGGTTGGCTTGGTCTTGGTTTCCCTTACAGCCTCTCCCACTATAGTCTCTCTCCAGGTGCCCCACCTTGATTTCTTTAAGAACATATTCCTTCTAGCCCCAAGGCCAGTGCATGTGCTCTTTCTTCTTTCTGCCCAGAATAGTCTCTTTTTCACTTTGCAAAGATGAGGCTTTGGATTATCAATTTAGTCATCTCTTCTTCAGAGAAGCCTTCCTTGACTCCTCCCTGTCAAAACTTCTTATAATTTTTATTTTAATAAGAGGAAAAGGAAGAAGGAGAGTGAAGAAGTTTTTACTAATCACAACATTAAATTGACATGACATGCTATTAGAACTGAACCAGGATAAATAATACTGTTATAAAATTTATATTTCTCACACCCATTTCAAAAGAAAATATATAGGATTCTTCTTGTTCTGATGGACTGACTTCAGTAAAATTAATTTAAAAATAGTAAGTAACAATAACATACTTTCTCAAACTGTGTCAAGAAGTTGTAAGAAAGGCAGCTATAAAATCTATAATGATTACAATTGACAGGATTTTTTAAAAACATTAAGAACCACATCTCTTTTTTAACTGTTACATTAATGCACCTTTTTCATCAGTAAGGCGATATTTTGCTGTGGATACCACAATGATTAGCAAGTCTCTTAAGAAACATTCTCTGGTTCAAGACTAAAATGAGTTTTCTAATTTTGCCCTCCTTTAGAACACAGGCAACTATCTTTGTTTTTTGTATGCAGGTGGGTAAATATTGTGAAACACAGTTATTGCAATCTTCTAAATTTTATTCTCTCACAAACAGGGACAATTATTTATTAAGAATAAGACTGTGAAACACTTTCAGTTTTTAAAATAGCAAGGCTTCTGAAATATTGCTTAAAACTAGCTTTCCATTTTGGTATATGACCTGATACATGACACATTTCATCTGTTAATAGTTTTCTATCGACTATACTTTGCCCTCAGTAGGGATTAGTATTGTAGTTTCAAACAACTTTTAGATAAATAGATTTTAAAATAAGTCTTAATTTCATGAAGGGAGATTATCACTCACGTACCTGTAGAAGGTAATTTGAGCGCCTACGTGTATTTTTTTTTTTAAAGTAAGCTACTCTTACCATTAAAATAAACTAGACTACAGGAACAAACTTTGAGACAATTTGTCTTCCTTAGAAATCCTTTTCCAGGTTGAAGAGGATCAGTAGTTTGCTGAATGATTTGATTAGGCTATAGGCTTTTCATCATCCCCTAATTCCACCTAGTAATGTCTCACCACAACTACACACGTGTCCACTTCCTCAGCAACACAAGGCTCTAGACTGATGCTGTTGGCTGAGCATTCAATGCTGCTTGCAGTCTTTCAATAACTCTCTCCACTTTATGCCCAACCTTGGCATCCATGTTAACTATCCACAAGCTCAAAACATCTTCCTCTTTAGAATGCACATGTCATAGTTTCTGTGCCTCTACCCTCCTTGAAGAACAGATAGACATCTCTTTCCAGCTTCTCTCCATTTCCTAGCTGCTTGAATGACTTCTTCAGTGAATGCTGCTCTCATTCTCCCAGCTGTGAAATGCTGCCTTCCACTTGTAACAGTACCATCTTTCCATCCAGAGATCTCTGCCAGCGCACATGATCTACCACAGCATGCATCATCGAGTGCACATCATCCACCCCATTCCCAGATGCTGCAGAGGTCAAGATAACCCACCCTGATGGGAATCCTCTTCAGTCTGTTACCTCAAAAGACTGAGGTCCTGCTAGCACTCTTCTTCTAAGAGGGAAGAAGTATTTTTCTGAGGTAACTCTTAACATTTTCTCTTAGAAATAAAATGCTCTTCACAAAAGCAGTCAAGCTTTTGTAGTACTTCTGATATATAAAAGACCACAAGGACTTTGGTGGGCACCTGCTGGATGCTACTATGGGAATCACCCTTGGTCCAAAGGATGGAGGATGGTGGCAGCTGTACCCCCAGAACCATTAATCTTAGAGCTGGCAACCATTTGCAACTGAAGCACCTCAGATAGAGGCTACCTCCATCCCCTTGGAAATGCAAAAGGCAGCTGCGGGTAATGTTTTTGGGTTTTTTGTTTTGTTTTTGTTTTTTCTGGTAATGTTTTATAGTACTATATATCTTTTATAGTACTATATATACATATAGTACTATATAGTACTTTGTAGCATTTATCACAGTAACTGTATATTAATTTGTTGTTTGGTTAAAGTAAAATGTCTTCATTCAACTACTAATCCCAAATACATATAAGTTCTACTTGGTTTTGCTCACCACTATATCTACAGAACCTATTAGAGTGCCTGGCACATGGTAGATGTTCAATAAATATTTGCTGAATGAAGAAATGAATTAATCAGAAATTTCTTAGATAATCCAAGATTTATTCTATTTTACCATAATTACTTGTCTGGTGATCCCTTGCAAATTTATATGGACTGGCTGAGTAGAATTCCTCAGTGAGGCAGAAATAGGAAGGATCCAAGAAATTTATCATTATGAAGGCTGCAGCAGATAAATACACTAAGAATTTATTT
Source organism: Vulpes vulpes (assembly GCF_048418805.1). NCBI lineage: Eukaryota > Metazoa > Chordata > Mammalia > Carnivora > Canidae > Vulpes > Vulpes vulpes. Next base: position 83,279,851 of record NC_132783.1, read on the forward strand.
CTCCCAATTCTGACGGAGTTCCTAGTAGAACTAGGCACTAATCTAGTCTGTCTATACCTATCTTTCTAGCTGGCAACAATTTGACAGATTTTGAACTTTATAAGCCACAAACTACTGACTTGATTTTTACAGATAACTGCAACACAAGATTGGCAAGTGTTCTATTAAAATTTTAGGGGCACCTGGGTGGCACAGTTGGTTAAGCATTTGACCCTTGGTTTTGGCTCAGGTCATGATCTCAGGGTTGTGAGATCAAGCCCTAAGTCAGGCTCTGTGCTCAGTGCATAGTATACTTGAGATTCTCTATACCTCTTGCCCTGCCCCTCCCCACCTCTCATGCATGCGTATGCATGCACTCTCCCTCTCTCTCTATATCTGGGCACCTGGGTGGCTCAGTAGGTTAAGTGTCTGCTTTCAACTCAGGTCATGATCCCAGAGTCCTGGGATTGAGCCCCATGTAGGGCTCCTGGCTCAGCAGACAGCCTGTTTCTCCCTCTCCCCTCCCCGACTCATGCTCCCTCTTTTAGCTCTCTCTCAAATAACTAAATAAAATCCTTTAAAAAAAATAAATATCTTCTAGAAAAAATTTCAAACTAGATACATCTTGAGAATTGTTCCTATCCATCCTGGAACCCACCACCCACAGAGAACCTTGTTTCCTACTTGTTACCTTCAACTTCCTCCCTGCTACCACAAGAATCTACTCTTACTTTTTCTCATATACTTTGATAGAAGCACTGTCCTTCAGCCTTATAGAGACTGGATCTTTTCTCTATGCTGTTGAATCTACCCTTTCTAACTCAAATTGTTGCTAGTCAGAAAGACAGGTACACTGACACACTAGATTAGCTCCTAGTTCTACTAGAAACTCAGAATTGGAAGAAATACATTCTAACTCAACCTACCAATTACTGCCTCTCTTTATCTTTAATCTTCTCTTTGACAATGCTTACTCTGCAGCCTAAAGTTTCCTGTTACCAAACACCTTCACTTTTGGTATTCTAGCAAATTATCATTTTGATTTTCACTTCACACTTTTAAAATTATAAAAGCAAGAAATGTGGGGCACCCAGGCAACTCAGGTAAGCATCCAACTCTGGATCTCAGCTCAGGTCCTAAACTTAGGCTTGTGAGTTCAAGCCAATGTGGGGTCCATGTTCAATATGGGGCCTACACACATATATATGTGTGTATATACACATACACACACACACATATATATAAGAAGTGTTTGTTATATTCAAAAAATAGTCTTGGGCCCCAAATAAGCATATGCAAAAGAAAGAAGTTGGGCTCCACACCTCATATCATATAAAAAAAAATGAACTCAAAAGGAATTAAAGACCTATATGTAAGAGCTAAAATTGTAAAACTCTTAGAAAAAACTGTAAGTCTAAATCTTTGTGACCTTAAGTTAGACACTAGTTTAGCTCTGACATCAGAAGTATAAGCAATAATAAAAAAAATAAACTGGGTATCATCAAAATAAAAAATTTTGTGCTTCAAAGGACACTACCAAGAAATTGAAAAGACAAGTCAGAGACTGGAAGAAAATTTCTGCAAATCAAGTATCTAATAAAAATTTGTGTCTAGGGGCAGCCTGGGTAGCTCAGTAGTTTAGCACTGCCTTCAGCCCAGGGCATGATCCTGGAGACCCAGGATCGAGTCCCACATCGGGCTCCCTGCAGGGAGCCTCTGCCTGTGTCTCTCTCTCTCTCCCTCTGTTTCTCATGAATAAATAAATAAAATCTTTTTTAAAAAAAAGATTTGGGTCTAAAATATATAAAGAACTATTACCACTAAATAAAAGACAAATCAAGTCAAAAATAGGTAAAGGATCTAAAAATAAAGAGTCTTCAAAGAAAATAAACAAATGGCCAATAAGTACATGGAAAGATGCTCAACATCATCAGCCACTGGGAAATGCAAATCAAAACCACAATGCAATAGCACATTACAAAAATGGCTGTAATCATAAAAAAGACAGACAATAATAACAAGTGTTGATGAGGATGGGAAGAAACTGGAATGACCCATACACTGCTGGTGGGATTATAAAATGGTGCTGCCACTTTGGAAAAGGTTAGCAGTTCTTCAAATGATTAAATACTGAATTATCCTATGACCTAGCAATTACACTCCTAGGTGTAGGAGTACTCCTAGGTGTACCCAAGAGAAATGTAAACTTATGTTCACATAAAAATTTATACATGAATGTTCAGACCAGCATTATTCATAATAGCCAAAAAGTAGAAACAATCCAACTATGAATAGGTAAATAAAACCGGTAACATGCATATAATGGAATATAGTTCAGCCCCCAAAATGAATGAAGTGTAGATACATACATACATCAGTATCAATGAACCTTGCAAACATGGCAAGTGAAAGAAGCCACATCAAAATGCCACATATTGTATTATTTCATTTATATGAAATAAACAGAACAGAGACACCTGGATGGTTCAGTTGGCTAAGCGTCTGACTTCAGCTCAAGTAATGGTCTCAGGGTCCTGGGATGGAGCCCCTCGGCGGGCTCTGTGCACAGCAGGGAGTCTACTTATCCTTCTCCCTCTTCCCCTCCCCTGCTAGTAGTTTCTCTCTCCATATAAATAAACCAAATATTAAAAAATATATCCAGAACAGGCAAATCTATAAAGACAGGAAGTAGATTAGTGATCACCCACCAGGGCTGGGATAGGAGAGGTGATGAATTGAGGATTGAGTGGTTATTGCTAAGGAGTGCAGATTTTCTCTTTCAGGTAATGAAAATGTTCTAAAATTCATTGTGAGGGGTGCATGCCTGAGTGGCTCTGTCCATTAAGCAGCTACCTTCAGCTCAGGTTATGATCCCAGAGTCCTGGGATTCAGCTCCACATTAGGCTCCCTGCTCAATAGGCACCCTGCTTCTCTTCATCACTGGTGCTCTCTCATGCATGCTCTCTCTCTCAAATAAAATCTTTTTAAAAAATAAAATGAAATTCATTTGTGGTGATGGACGCACAACTCTGAATATACTAAAAACTACTCAACTGTACATTTTCAACCAATGAATTGTATGGTATGTGTATCTCCCAATAAAGCTATTTTAAAAAATACTTATAAAAATTTCAGGGATCCCTGGGTGGCGCAGCGGTTTGGCGCCTGCCTTTGGCCCAGGGCGCGATCCTGGAGACCCGGGATCGAATCCCACATCAGGCTCCCAGCGCATGGAGCCTGCTTCTCCCTCTGCCTGTGTCTCTGCCTCTCTCTTTCTCTCTGTATGACTATCATAAATAAATAAAATTTAAAAAAAAAAATTTAAAAAAAATTAAAAAATAAAAAAAAAAATAAAAATTTCAAACGATACAAAAGTATATAAAGTCCTTTTCCTAGTCCCACTCCTTACGGATACACAGTACTAATAAATAGGTACTTATCCTCTCAACATTTCCCTGTATGGAAACAAATATACAGAGAGAATTTTTTTAAAAAGATTTTATTTATTTATTCGTGAAAGAGAGGGAGGGAGAGAGAAAGAAAGAGAGAGAGAGAGAGAGAGGCAGAGACACAGGCAGAGAGATAAGCAGGCTCCATGCAGGGAGCCCGATATGAGTGGGACTTGATCCCAGGACTCCAGGATCACGCCCTGGGCAGAAGGCAGATGCTCAACCACTGAGCCACCCAGGCGTCCCCAGAGAGAATTTTTTTAAAAATAGAAATCTACCCACCTTCCAATCTCCATATCAATAAACACATTCACTTTTTTGTCCCTGAAAATACTTCTGACACTTTTCCAAGTCAATACACATAGCACCTCAGTTAAAAAAAAACTATTGTGGTAAAAACTACATTAATATAAAATTTACCACTTTAAGCATTTTAAGTGTAAAATTCAATGCCATTAAGTACATTCAACAAGTTGTGCAATGATCACCACTATTTCCAGAACTTTTCATCATCTCAAACTGCATTCTGTACCCACTAAACAAGAATTTGCCATTTCCCTCTTCTCTTAGCCCCTTAGTGAATTAGTAACCTCTAATTCACTTCTCGTCTGCATGAATTTTTCATTCTGGTTACCTCCTATAAATAGAATCACATAATATTTATCCTTGTCTTACTCCATTTAATAGAATATCCTCAAAGTTCATCCATGTTGTTGCATGTATCAGAATTCCATTCCTTTATTAGGCTGAATAATATTCCATTATATGGACATACAACATTTTGCTTATCTATTCATGCGTACCTAGGTTGCTTCCACGTTTTGGCTATTGTGAGTAATGCTGTTATGAATTTGAGTGTACAAGTACCTGCTTGAGTCCCTCCTTTTGATTCTTTTGGGTGTATACCTAGCAGTGGAATTTCTGGCCCATATAGTAATCCTGTGTTTAACTTTTTGAGGAAATACCAGACTCTTTTCCCTAACAACTATATCACTTTATATTCCCATTCCATGCTGTTTTTTAGCTACTGGTTTTCATTTTTTTTATTTTAAAAGATTTATTTATTTGAGAGAGAACGTGAGCATGAGCAAGAGAGACAGAGGGAGATGGAAGAGAGAGAGAATCCCAAGCAGACTCCGCTCTGAGGGCAGAGCCTGATGTGAGGCTGGATCTCATGACCCTGATTATCACAACCTGAACCAAAACAAAGAGTCAGATGCTCAACCAACTGAGCCACCAACCTAGGTGTGCCCCTGCTTTTCATTTTAAAATAAAGTTTCTTTACTTCTAAAATGACCATGAAGATCTACCAATAAAGCACTGGTTAAATAAGGCTATTTCTAAAAAAAAAAAAAAAAAAAAAAAATAAGGCTATTTCTACTTTTCCTCCATTACAAATAATACTGTAATGAAAATTTTTTTTTATATCTTTGCACACTTGTGGGAATACCTCTCTGTAGGTTAAACTCCTACAAGTGGAACTGCTAGACAACTTTACATTTTGATGAATGATGTCATATTGTTCTCCAAAAAGGTATTTTATACTTTTACTATACATTTATGAGTGCCCTTCCAGAAAATCCTTGCAGTATCAATCTTTTAAATTTTTCCTAATCTTAAAGGAAAAAAATTTTAATGTTAATTGTTTAGATTTCTTTTAAAGTTTTATTTATTTACTTATTTATTTAAGATTTTATTTATTTATTCATGAGAGACAGAGAAAGAGGCAGAGACACAGGCAGAGGGAGAAGCAGGCTCCATACAGGGAGCCCAATGCGGGACTCGATCCCAGGACTCCAGGATTATGCCGTGGGCCGAAGGCAGGCCCTAAACCACCGAGCCACCAGGGAATTCCCCATCTTCTGAAGTTTTAATTTGCACTTTTTGTTATACCGTAAATGATCTCAATGGAAGGTCTGAGGCTTAGCAGTTAAAGTTACTAATGATTAAAGGTTAAAAAGAACTTATCTTAATTACGGTTCTATTACTGTCACTAGAGAGGAAAATAAATTCTACTTATGCATGTAAAGTTATTTTACTTAATTTGACCTTCATGTGAAAACCTCTCCAAAATATAAAAGGATTCTCTTTAGCTGGAGGACTCTATATGTTTAAAATATTTTGTTAAAAATAATTAATAAATAAATAAAATATTTTGTTCATCCGGATGCCAACTGCTAATCTGTCTTCAGCAACACTGTTACAGACCTATCAGTTAGTCTAAGAAATCACCCCTGAATTTAGATTGTTTTAACACTGCTAAAAGATTCAGTGGAGGTAATAAGGATACTGTAATATATATTAACTGTCTATTCTTCAGGATTTAAAAGTCTTATTCCTCCATTAAATTAAATCAAGGTTCCCAGTATTCAGTATTTTTTAATCAAGTTAGAATGTAAAGTACAGTATTTTTCATTACTAATTAGATAACACAAAATACATTCCTTTTGGTCTTAATCATAGGAACCCCAGATCTAAGTTGTACATTCAGAGTAATGTTTCAACATTTTTTTAAAGATTTTATTTATTTTTTATTCATGAAAGACAGAGAGAGAGAGAGAGAGAGAGAGAGAGAGAGAGAGAGAGAGACTGAGACACAGGCAAGAGGGAGAAGCAGGCTCTCCTCAAGGAGCCCAACGTGGGACTTGATCCCAGTCTCCAGGATCACAACCTGGGCTGAAGGCGGCGCTAAACTGCTGAGCCACCCGGGCTGCCCCGTTTCTTCTAATATATTATTTGTTTTACAGCATTACTGGAATGCTTTCTTTTATTTTCTTTTTTTTTTAAGTAGGCTCCATACCCCACCAACATAGGACTGGAACGCACAACCCCAAAATCAAGACCTGAGCTGAGATCAAGAGTCAGAAACTTAATTGACTGAGCCACCTAGGTCTTCCTGGAATGCTTTGAGTAAGAAGCAACATTCTCACAGTGCAGGACTATATTTTTAATCCATTAATAAGGATATCATGTTCAAATGAATAGACAGTCACTATCATTTTGGAGGTTTTGGCAGAAAGCCTCCAAAGGAAAATGTGAATGATAAAATTTGCACTAGCTTCTCCTTCTAACCCAACACATGTAAAAACTGACATTTTACAATTAGCTAATATAAAAACTGTGATTTTTTTTTTTGCAAGGGCAAAAAATAATTCTGGACCCTAAGTCTTCTTCTGTAAGTGCTTGATGGTTAATAAAGAAAGAGTTATCATCTAGCCTGGAAATTCATCCTGGTCCTCTGGTTTTTAGTGGGACAATTAGACAATGACACTATAGATCTGTCCGATTCAGTTAATCTCAATCTGAGAACCACTGTTCAACCTAACAGAGGGCAATGTCGTTGTTAAAAGTGACTCCAATTTAAAAAAATATCTGAAATTCACAGATATTTGTATTTGCCCCTGTTCTATAAAATATTAATATGCTTTTATATCATATTTGCTCCTTATTTACATGAGTAAATTAAATAAGCATAAGGAAATATATTATAGGAAAATGTGTATCAGAGTAGGAAAATGAAAACCACTTCCAAAAATAGCTCCCCAGAATCAAAGAAGCTTTTTCTACCACACTAGATTGTTTATTTGCATATCTCTTAATATTACTTTAACAGGACTTTATGAGCTCACATAACTAAACTGTCTTTTTTTAGAGCATGTAACTCAATGTTTACCTTTCTAAAACCAGAATTCCATTTCTCTGACTCAGCCCAAATCATTAGCATCTCCATTAACAAGCTGTAGTAAATTTTTTTTTTTTAAATACTGTGAAGGACAGAGATGACTTACCAAAAGTTAAAAGACAGTCAATAAATAAACAGTAATAGATTTCTACACATACTTTACCCAAATAAAATTCTTTTTGCTAGGATGCTGGAACATATTTTTCCTTCCATGGAAGATGATGCAATCACTTAGAAATTTCTCAAAATACAGATATTTGAAATTCCCTTCTGACCCATTCAAAATACAGATGTTCCCACAGCAAAAGGAACTACATTAATATTAGTACACATTAATTTTTCTATTTTACATTTGAGATGCCTTTTTCAGAGTTATAATGTGTGAAGGAAACATAAAACACTCATTTATTTCACTTGTAGGAATCTTCAAAATTCCAATTCCCAGTGTTGGGTAGAAAATGTCTTGATAGAGCTAATAAATTCCCAAAATAGCAAAAACTTTTTATTTGTTAAAATACGAAAGGTTTAGGATATGTTATGGAGCAAATTCCTTCTTTAACAGTTAAGGCCTCTCTCTTAACATATGCATTTTATTTTTAAAAGACTTGCTGAACAATTTTCCTTAAGAGTAAATATGAGTATCACTGTGCTGTGGAACGCCATTGTTACTAGGTTGTTTTGAACACAAACACACACTGCATACTATGCTGAGACTGAGTAAATTTATTCTGGTGTGTCTTCCAATGCTTCTATGGCTGCTGGTTAAGGTCTTCTATTGCCATAGACAAAATAAAGTATGGTTGTGTTTTTCTAAAGAAATCCAATGAAACTGCTTTTCAGAGGTATAAAATTAGAGTATTGTAAAAATAAGCTCAAACGTTTAGAAATATTTAGTTCTTAAGGGAAAAAAAAAGATCGTAGATCACCTTTCCTTTTTTTTTTTTTTTTTTTTTTTTAGATCACTTTCCAAGTGTAATTTATTTTGCCTTATTGGTAAGAGTCCAATGACTCTGTGGGCTGGATATTTCTTCAAAAGGTCCATTGTATATATAAAAAATTTCCAAAAATGACTTCCAAAGAACCAAGTTCATGAAATTTTATGCACTTCCTAAAGGCATCCAAATCTGGAAAATTTAGATACAAGGCTCATGACAGTAAAAATGCCTAAAACTATGTAGTAATCTTTGATAAAATATATAATGGCTTATTTTCTTTAAAAACTTAGGTAATGGGGTAGCCCTGGTGGCATAGCAGTTTGGTGCCGCCTGCAGCCTGGGGTGTGATCCTGGAGACTCAGGATCGAGTCCCACATCGGGCTCCCTGCACGGAGCCTGCTTCTCCCTCTGCCTGTGTCTCTGCCTCTCTCTGTGTCTATGAATAAATAAATAAAATCTTTAAAAAAAAAAAGTTAGGTAATGGGTTAATTTTCTTCTTTTACCCCACCTATAACAGGTTAATTTTTTAAGACATAGGATTCTGTAATAGAATGAAAAGTAAGCTGAAGTTTAACTTGAAATTTAGAGTTAATTACAATGCACAGAAGCATTATAAATCACATATCAAAACATTATCCAAATTAATTTCTGCAAATCCTTGGTCACCCTGAAATCAAACTCAAATGATAGAAGTTAAATTTTCTTCATATCTTCTAATTGGGGACAGGGGGCAGGTAGCATGGGGCACACAGTTAGGAAGCCATGATATATGTGTGGCCATGTTAAAGGTTATTACCATAAGAAGGACATATAGCTTTGCCCAAAAAGAATAAGGAAACAATGAATTCTGTACAGCCTTCATAGTACTTTTGCTATGACTTATAGCACTAATATTCAAAATTTTTGTTCCTCTAACTCCTAAAATAGTTGCTAAAATCTACATGCTTAGTTTCTGCACATTTTTTTAGTTGACAACTAAAATTTTTCATCAAGTAGTTTCAAAGGATTTAATTCTGGCATACTGAAATAGTAATTACTGAAAAATGATTTTTTTTTAACATATCCAGTGGAATCTAAATACCACAATGACATGAATGAAGTATTTTTTTAATACTTGGGAAATTTTATATCATTCTTTTTTTTTTTCCTTGAACTGTATCTTCATTCCATTCTTACCCTAGAGTAGTGGCTTTCAACATGGGTGAAGAGGTTAAATCTGGGGGTGGTGGTGGGAATTTTGCCTACCAGGGGACATCTGGCAATATTTGGAGACATCCTGATTGTCACAACTGGGATGAAGGGTGTTACTGGCATCTAGTGAGTGCCAGAGATGCTGCTAAACATCATACAAAGCTGTGACAACCCCAAACAACAAAGAACTATCTGATCCAAAACATCAATAGTGCTGAGGTTGAGAAGCCCTGTCCTACAGAAATATATTTATATGCCTAAAAGTCTTTTATTACATTAAACTTCTCTACAACAAAATTTTATAAATTGATAAAAATATAAATTCCTATTACCCTAAAGGTATAATTGTTAAAAACAATGTCTTCTGGAATGAGATTACAATTATTAGTATACATTATTCTAAATAATGCGATTAAACAATTATCCAATATAAAAAGTGAAAATATGTTAAGATATTTCTAATGAGACAGAAGGAGCTTATTTTATTTTCAATATTCTTATTTCTAAGAGAGCTGAGAAACTTCCTTTACATAAATAAGTAGATGGAAAAGGAGCTCCTGTTGGAATAATGTCACTTATTCTGTGGGCTCCTTCTAAGTTGTATACATGAGTTATACAGGAATCTACTGTTCAAAATTATTTCAGTGATCTATCAGCTAATAACTTAAGTACATTCTCTGTAAACACTGTTAAAAGCAAATAATTTGAAATCATTTGACTTAAGGATTTGTCATGGAATCCTTCAAGGCATGTACTTTCCAATACCTACAGTTAGCTATTGGGGTGACCCTGAGATTTTTAAATCTTTGCTTTACTATAGAAGCCAAATTAGGCCTTGTTTCTATGAAGCATAACTCCAAGTTCTTTGGGAACTTCTCTTACTTCAATATGGGAACACAACTTCATGTTTCAGATGGGGCCTGGGGAGTTTCAGCAGGCATTCTGAAATCTAGTAAGCTACTTCTGGAAAATCTATATTAACTGCCCCATAACCATGTCTGGGGTTAGTCGTCTTAGTCTATCATGAAAATTCAGGAATGATTGTCATGCCTAAAGTCTTGGTCTTAGAAACCACACGATGGGTTTTATGAAAATTAGATTCTCAAGAAAGAAAATGGTTCAAATAGGACTAAAATTCTCTCCATTACTCCCTTACCTCTTAGATACTCTGTACTGTGCTGTGGTCAATTTTCCAGTCTCAGGGTCATGTACTGTAGCTCGGCTCAGCTACAAAAAAAGAGAAAGGACAAGGACTTACTCACGTAGCAGGCAATTTTGGGCTTTTGTTTGGTTGGTTTTGTTTGGTTTTGCCAAGCCACAGGTGATCGGAAAGGTTCAGATTGGTCTGGATGGTAGGTAATGGTTTCAAATCAGCAAAAACATTTAGACAGGTGGCAATAAGAAAAGCCACTTCCAAATCAAGAAAAAATGGGTTGACATATTTTTGTTGTAGATTTATTGTCCTTTCACTTTTTTTTTAAAAAAAATGATTTAAAGCTGTATGTAAATGATTTATAGCACTGGGTTTCACAGGAGCTTTCTCAGACCTAGAAGTTTAATGTCCTTTAAGTATTTTTGACAAAAGTATAGTTAATAGTCTCTTTAAATTTATTTTTTAAAACTCTCACTGAGATAAAACTGTTAAGTCTCTCTGGCAAAGTAAAACAAGTAAGTTCATGAGTACTAGTAGTTGGAAGACTGAGATCAGAAGCATAACTCTGTTCTTTCCATTGCCAACTTTCAAGTCAGCAAGTTTTTTAAAATAACTCCAAGAGGAGGAATTCAGATTACTCCAAAATGACAATGGTATTTCACAAGATGAATGAACAAAGGCCAATATAATCACCATGAAGAATGATGTGAATTCACTGCAGGATTTGTGAATGTGAGAAAACTATATAAACAAAGACTACTCCCATATTAATCAAGCTGCTTCTTTTTCTTTCTTTTTTTCCCCTTTTGCAAGAAAAAGGAAAAAAGAAAACAAGTATCAAGCCATTTCCTGGAGATTTGATTCCTGACCTGAAGAGAGATGCAAAGCATATTAATTCCCTAAAAATAACAGACAAATTAAAGATTAAAAACAGAACTTCTAGTTGAAGGGAAAGACCTGTGAAACACAAAGCAGTTTATCCATGCGTATATAAATAGGCGGTGACTTGAGCTGGAGACTGAAAATGACCTACTTCCCTTAAATGAATATTCCTGTAGGATGTACAAAACACTCATTAGAGGGCAAAATATGCAACATACACATCTCTTACCTTTTGCTAATTCTGTAATGTACCGTCTCCAAGTCTCCTGTTATTGGGTTTGAAATGGTGGCTCGCCTCAGCTGTGAAGCCAACCATCAAAATAGTTGCATTACAAAACAAAAAAAAAAAAAAAAAGAATCACATTTATCCAACCAGTTAGAATTCTGGGATTTTTACAAAGGAGGATGAAAAGAAAAAAATAACTCCATAGACTTCCAGTCACCTTGTGCTGAGCCTTGAAAGACAGCTGGCTCTTTAGCTTTTTGTATATTTTTGTTATTTTTAAAGTTTTGTTTTTTTTGCTTTGCATGAATGGAGAGTATACACACAAAAGAGATTAAAAACTAAATTTCTTTCAGCGGTTGGAGAATAGGACTGTGAGGAAAGAGAAATTTCTAAAATTTGAAGTCTAATTTATCATTATAAGAATGGCTATTTGTGGGATCCAAGGGTGGCTCAGCAGTTTGGTGCCTGCCTTCAGCCCAGGGCGTGATCCTGGAGTCCTGGGATCGAGTCCCACATCAGGCTCCCAGCATGGAGCCTGCTTCTTTCTCTGCCTTGTGTCTTTGACTCTCTCTCTGTCTCTTATGAATAAATAATCTTTTTTAAAAAAAAAGGCTATTTGTAGTTAATGATCCATGTCAATCTTTTGATTTTAATTTGTTTTTAGTGATGGAACTGTTTACAAACATTAATGTTCAAAATTTGTTTCAATGGGATCCCTGGGTGGCGCAGCGGTTGGGCGCCTGCCTTTGGCCCAGGGCGCGATCCTGGAGACCCAGGATCGAGTCCCACGTCAGGCTCCCGGTGCACGGAGCCTGCTTCTCTCCCTCTGCCTGTGTCTCTGCCTTTCTCTCTCTCTGTGACTATCATAAAAAAAAAAAAAAAAAAAATTTTGTTTCAAGGACCATCTTTTCTTCCTTCAACATATCTGCTCATATATTTCACATATACAGTGAAATAATCTTGGACTTAGCAGAAAGGCAGATAAAAAGAACTCATAAATGTACAAAAACAGTAAGAAAGGAGGACAACCAAGATGACTTTAAACTAAAAAAAAAAATGATCCTCAGATTAACAAAAGAATATAAAATTTTTATTGCCATTGAAATTTTTGATTAAAATAATCCAACTGAGCATCTCCTTTGAAGACTGAGGCCCCCAAATCCAGAGATATAAGACTCGACCTCTAAACTGAAATGAATTCTTAATAAAAATTCTACAAAGATATTTTGGTTTACTGGGTTTACAAACCACAAAGAATGATCTAAAATAGAAACTGAAAAGATACTGACAAAATATGATGCAACAGATGTAGTGCTCAGTTTGAAATATTTAAAAGAATTCCCTTGGACAGCACCTATGCATATTAGAGTAGTCTTTTCCACTTAAAATGTAAAAAAGAAAAAGAAAGGAAGAAAGATAGAAGTACTAATTTGTAATAGTAAAACTTAAAAATTCTGACCTTAAATTTATTTTGAGTACAGATATCCAGATACTTAAACCTTTACAGTAAGGATCAGCAAACTATGGCCCATGGGCTAAATACAGCCTGCCACCTATTTTTGGAAGTTTTATTAAAATATAGCCACATTCATTTATGTATTTCCTATAGCTGCTTTTACACACGATGGCAGACTTGAATACTTGTGATAGATGGTATGGTCAGCAAAACCTAAAATATATTTATTACCTGCACCTTTACAGAAAAAACTTGCCAATATTTTGAGCAATATATGCCTGGTAAGAGCACAAATATGCCTGGTGTTTATTTAACAATCTCTTTATGAAAGTGATGGCAGTTTGTATTTTACTATCAATGAGATCAAATAGGTTTTAAGAACAAGGTGATGGAAAAAAAAAAAAAAGAACAAGGTGATGGGGGAAAAAGGCAAGAGTATAAAGCATAGTCTTTCTCATATTCTCTTAAAAGAAGAATTTCTATGCTAAACACTAAGTTTATGGGTTTGTGTTTACATTGTTTCCCTTAATAAATCACTAAATTCTATCTCTGAAACTAGTAATACACTGTATGTTAAACTGAATTTAAATTTAAAAAATTTTTTAAATTGTTTTCCTTAAGATAAATGATGTTGAGTTAAATTTAGAAAACTATGCTGTCCTTATTTCAAATTAGCATGATGTTTGTGCCCAATTATATCTTCCAGTAACAATGTACCCAAAGGGGAATAAAAATACTTCAAGAATTCTTACAGATTAAAAAAAAAAGAATTTTTTCAGATAAAAATATAGAAGATATAGGAAAGTTAGTCTTTGATTAGGCTATGAGACTAAAGGGTTCAAAAATACATATAAAACTTTTTTAGAAAGATGCGGAAACATCTGTGAATAAAATCAGTGTGAATAAAAATCTCATCTATGACTTTCATAATTAAGTGCCTAAAACCCAGCTGCAGGGTATTATTTGTATTAACAGCAAACTGAGGAAGAACTGGTATAAACAGAGCTTATTAACAACTCCATTATGAAAAAAAAACAAAAACAAAAAACAACTCCATTATGTTGTGACAACAATATCTACAACTATCTGTGTGGGGTTATTGCCATATCAATTACCATTTTTGTAATCTTGCAAAGGCAAAACTGATACACAGAGTAAACGGAGAGAAAAAAGAAAAAATTATTTACCCTTGGTTTTGCTAGATCTTTGACAATTTCAATTTCTGCATCAGAAATAATATCATGGAAGCGAATAATACGAGGCTTGTCCCACTCATCCTCCTGTTTGGCTGGAGCCAGAATGAATTTCGGATTCCGGTTTCCATCATGGTAACGACAAAAGAGTTTTTTCTGTCTCCGGGGAGTCTAAACATAGTTAAGAAAATGATAAACCTGTTAGAATAATAATAGTTTTAATGTTTGCTGTTATGCAGAAAAGAAACAATAATCATGAAAGAATATACAAAAGACAGTACTCTGCAAGTATTTTGCATCATCTAGGATGTTCAGGATTGTAAGTTTAATTAATGATTATTTTCTGGAAGAGAGGCTAGACCTTAAATAAGAAAAAAGGTAGGCGTTTCACTTTTAACCCATGTCTCAGGTGTTTAAATATGAAAGAAATAATGAAATATTTATGAAAATATGAAATGAATGACCTGCACTGCTCCAAAGTTCACAAAGTAACTGGGAAGCCTCCAGAAAAAAAAGTTTCTAAAAGGAAAAATAAAACAAAAGCTCACCAAGAAAACCTGGTTTTCCTAAATATCTCCCAGTTATATGCTTGCACCATAAATATAGTTTTAAAAAGCAAAGATGAAAATGACTAATTTTGAAAAAAAGAAAGTTATTAAAGAAGGCAAGTGTTTTTTTTGATGGTATCAAAAATAGAGTGATCAACAAAACGAATAAATGTTCCTTGCTTTCTATATTAACTAAATAAGTTATCCATTGCTAATTCTTCACTTGATTAAACAAGTATATCATCTATGAAGTAGGAATAATATTAGTTTTTTTTTAGTTATTAGCTAACATACTAAGACAAATAATGATGCATGCTTATTCTCCTTTACCTGAGAGTCAAATCTAAAGATTTATTTATTGTAAGTGTTTGATACAATAATGAGGTGAATTTATTCTGAGAATAAAGATGATCCTTTGATTCTGGGCAGTGTTGATGTGTTATGTCATATCTACAAACTGCCAAATTAAGCAGACTTCTGTTTTATACCTATGGTTCTATTTTGATCTTGTCTTTAAGAGTTATTAAGGGCAATAAAAAAATATCTGGGGTAGCCTGGGTGGCTCAGCGGTTTAGCGCTGCCTTCAGCCCAGGGCATGATCCCACATCAGGCTCCCTGCATGGAGCCTGCTTCTCCCTCTGCCTGTGTCTCTGTCTCTGTCTCTGTCTCTCTCTCTCTCTCTCTCCCCCCCGCCCCCCGTGTATTCTCATGAATAAATAAAATCTTAAAAAATAATAATTAATAAATAAATAAAATAAAATAAAATAAAATAAAATAAAATAAAATAAAATAAATGTGAAAGCCAAAATCTGTTGAAACACTTTCTGCATTTTAAGTATTTCCTAAATAGACTAATACATTTCACTAAGCAATCCTGTCAAGGTCAACTAGGAGCAAAACCATAAGAGATTATTGTATATATGTGTTCTTTGTTTTATAGGATGGTTTAAGACAGTATATTGTTTCTGCTTAAGACTGTGGAAATCTCTTTTGCATTAAAATATGTTTAAAAACCACCTTATCACTCCCCTTAATTATCTGATCCTCCATCTTATAAAAATAAGCTTCTTTGGCCTATGCAAAGAGTTATATTACAAAAAATTTACAAAATGGCATAATGATTCAAAGTTTTATCATAAGATTATTTTATGAATAGTCGTAGCATATTAAGTGCGACATCCACAATAAGGTGATTTAGCGCACTGTAATATTTTAAGCAGTTAATTCTAATTTTTATCACACATGCTTAAATATAAAAGAACTCTGATTCTCTCTAGAACTATGTACAAACACACACACATTCATACACATACACAATTGGCTTTTCCACTTTACCATTTTGATACCCTCCCCACGGCACAGCATTTCGTACTTCTGTCTCTCTGGCAGGTAATCCACAGCGGCCCCTTTTTTCTTCAGTGTGGTTTTCTGATCAGATTGGTCATCTGAAGCAGATTTGTTAGCATCTTTTTCTTTAGCCATTATATATTCAAAATATTTTAAGTTACCATTAGCTCTCTGGTGTTCAGGATCTATTAAGGAAGAAAACATGTCCATGGTTAAGTTTAGTCATTCAAGCATCAGAATATAGTAATATAAAAATAGAGGACCACATAATTTACCTTCCTATCTGAGATACTTTGAGAGTGAAAGGAGGCACTAATAAAAATTTTAGCTAGAGGTGCCTGAGTGGCTCAGTCAATTAAGCAACCAACTCCTGGTTGCAGTTTGGGCTTGATTTGGGGCCATGGGATGAGCCCTACCTCTGACACCACATTTCAGCACAGAGTCTGCTTGAGATTCTTTCCTTCCTACCCCCCCAAAGCCCATCACTTGTGAATGCTCGCCCTCTCACTCTAAAATAAATAAATAAAATCTTTTAAAAAATTATCATACCGACACAGTATATAAAATCAGTACTGCCCCAAGTAAATCACATACAGTCACCATATACAAAAAGAGTTCTGGAGAAGGAAGCAGCCATTTATTTCAAAGTAGCAAATATTCTACTTTGGAACTTACTAATCCGCCAAATAAATTATGATCAATTTCATGCCAAATAAATTCTAAAATATTACTCATTCTACTTATTTTAAGCAATGGAAAAGATTTTTCTGAGACTGAAATGTAATCATCATGGGGAAGACAGCGTACAATTCAAAAGCAACATTCACCACAGATACACTATAAATGCAGAACATAGCCTACTTCCGAGGGCTGAGTGAATTTCAGTCCCAAAATTCTAAGTGAGATGGAAAAAGAGAAACTTAAAGATATAATTTTCAAATAACCAGAATCCACTAACTGCCTCTGAATAGCTAGTCATCATTTAAAACTATCTTTTAGCAGGGGAAAAGAGGACTACTCCACCCATCCAGGAGAAAAAAAAAACCCAAACCACCACCACCACCCACCCACCGACCCAAATAAAAAAGGAACAATACATAGAAACTTCACTTGTGAGATTAACTGTCTAGGAAATCTAGCATTAGATTTGTAAAACATTGTGTTTGAGAAACTCCTCACAATATATGTTGAGATATACAGTATGATCTTAATTTTGTTAAAGAAAGAAAGAAGTGTATATGCACAGGGAAGGCAGTATATACTACAAGGAAACAAAATTTGTCAGTATCTTTCAATGACTGGCTTATGGATGACTCTTCCATATCTTTTTCTATTTTTAAAAATTTCCTATAATGACTCTAAGTCAGGAGGGGAAAGAAAATCTCTAAAAAATACTGAAAAAAAGGATACTTAAACTAATATCTTAATTTATTAATTCACCTGACCAAGAAATAACCTGTCAGAAGTTCATTTTCAGATGACCAATCCTTTTAAATGGTTTGACTCTTCTGACATACACATATTAACCTGTTCAGAAAATAATTAATTTTTAAAAAGTTTTAAAGCTTCATTATATACCAAAGGCCACCTGAACTTATTAGCATACAACTCTACCTCCAGAGATTCTGACTTAGTAGGTCTTGGGTCGAGATCAGGGAATTTTTCATTTCTAATATGTATCCAAGTAATTCTGATGCACAGTCCCTCGTTCATACTTAAGAGAAATGAGTTCAAAATACTAGTGATAAAATCCTCATAGGATATCACATTATCTAACATTTGAATATGACAACCAAATATATTTTCAGTCTATTTCAAATCACTATTTTTAAATATGAAATGCAATAAAACAAAAAAATTCTTCAAAGGAAACTGGTTAATATTTAATATGACAACATGGTAAGTAAACATTTTTAACTAAGTTAGCTAGGTTAGGTCCAATTTTGAAGTTCCTGAAGAGTACACAGCAGAAAAACATAGCCACTGTCATAGCACCATTAGCTGAGAAAAATGAAAGAAGATATAGAAGATAAAATTCTATAAATTCATTTCATAAATTCATATAAATTCATTTATAGAAGATAAAATTCGTCTAAAAGACTCTTGACTTACAACAAAACTACCAAACGGATAATACTTAGCCATAAAAAAGAATGAAGTCTTACCATTTGTAATGACACTTATGGAGCTATCAGAGAGTATGATACTAAGTGAAGTAAGTAGGTCGGAGAAAGACAAGTGCCATATGATTTTACTCATTTAAGAATTTAAGAAAGAAAACAAATGAACATAGAGGAGAAAAAAAAGAGGCAAACCAAGAAACAGACTCTTAACTATAGAGAACAAACTGATGGTTACTGAAGGCAAGGTGGGTAGAGGATGAGTTACAGGTGATGGGAACTGAGGAGGGCTCTTGTGGTGAGCACCGGGTGTTGTGTGTAGGTAATGAACCACTAAAGTGTACACCTGAAGCTAATATTGCACTGTGTGTTGACTAACTAGAATTTAAATAAAGACTTGAAAAAGAAAAAGTACCAAAGCTATATGATGAATTACTTATCAGAATTACACATATATCAGAATTATATATGTATATATATTTATCATTGTAGAAGACAAAACACAGACATATATCAGAATTACATATATCAGAATTATATATATATATTTATCATTGTAGAAGACAAAACACATATACATATATCAGAATTATATATGCACAAAATCTTGAATCAGACCAAATTAACATACCAAGTTCAAGAAGCTTCTTTGTGAGCAAAAGTGCCTTATCCAGGTCTCCCTGCTGGTATACCGCATAACTCAAATAATCTAGAACAGAGACTTTATCAATGGTAGAGACCTCGCCATCATCCAGCTGCCTTAGTGCTTGTTCCATCCACAGTTCTGTATGGTAATAATCTGCTTCTGTATAGGCCACTTTGCCCAACTCAAAACAGTCTTCAACTGTTAGAAAAGATTTGTGTTTTACTCCTATGGAAAGAAAAGAAAGAGAACTTCAGAAATATTTAGGAGTATACAGCTTTCAAAGTGCTATCTCACTTTCATTTGAACTTTATAACAACCTTCTGAGGTAGGAAATCAAGAATTATCCTAAGTTTATGAACAAAGGACAATCTAAAGGGGAATGAAACATGGTAAAAATTACATTAGGGCCGTGTACCCAGAAAACTCAAGACTTTAATTATCAGCCATCACGCCAAAATGAAACATCAATTAAGTTGAAGCACGCAGTTTTTTACCACAGCAGGAATCCCCATAGGACATACATCTTACTCCTAACCAACAATTTGGGCAAAAATGAATGGACAGGAAGAGAAGCAGACCTATAAATTGATTGGTTCCTTCCCTTTTCAACACCATTAATGATGTATGATTTACATACCATAAAGTTCACCCATTTATTTATTTATTTATTATTTTTTTTTTTTTAAAGTTCACCCATTTAAAGAATACAATAGTCTTTAGTATATTCGGAGTTGTGCAACCAATACTGCAATCTCATTTTAAAACATTTTCATTGGGCAGCCCGGGTGGCTCAGCAGTTTAGCACCACCTTTGGCCCAGGGCGTGATCCTGGAGACCTGGGATCCAGTCCCGCATCCGGCTCCCTGCATGGGGCTTGCTTCTCCTTCTGCCTGTGTCTCTGCCTCTGTGTGTCTCTCATGATTAAATAAATTTAAAAAATCTTTAAAAAAAATAAAAATAAAACATTTTCATTACCCCAAAAAGAAACCCTGTACCCATCAGCAGTCACTACTCATTATCTCCCCCTCCTTGCCCCAGCTCTAAACAACCACTCATCTACTTTCTGGATCTATAGATTTGCCTATTCTGGTTATTTCATATAAATGCAATCATGCAACACAGGGTCTTCTGTGACTGCATCTATCAACTCAGCATAACGTTTTCCAGATTCATTCATGTTGCAAAATCTCTTTTATTGCCAAAAAGTAGTCCCCTGTATGGAAAGACTATATTTTGTTTATCAGTTGATGGACATTTGAGTTATTTCTAGTTTTTTTGGCCTTAATGAATAATGCTGCTATGTACATTCATGTGCAAGTTTCTCCATGAACATTTGTTTCCATTACTCTTATATCTAGCAGTGGACTTGCTAGGTCCCATGACAACTCCATGCTTTAAAATTTTCAGGAACTGCCAAACTATTCTCCAAATACCTACATCATTTTACAATCCCACCGGCAATATATGAAGTTTCCAACTTCTTCACATCCTAATACTTGTTGTCCATTTGTTTTGATTATAGCCATTCTATTGGGTATAAAGTAGTTGTTTCATTACGATTCTGATTTGTATTTCCCTAATGATGATGCTGAGCATCTTTTCACATACTTATATGTGAATTTTTTTAAAATTTGTATTTATTTATTTATGATAGTCACAGAGAGAGAGAGAGAGAGAGAGAGAGAGGCAGAGACACAGGCAGAGGGACAAGCAGGCTCCATGCAGGGAGCCCGACGCGGGACTCAATCCCGGAACTCCGGGATCATGCCCTGGGCCGAAGGCAGGCGCTAAACTGCTGAGCCACCCTGGGATCCCCTCTTTTAATTTTTTTAATATATTTTATTTATTTATTCATGAGAGACACAGAGAATGAGAGAGAGAGAGAGAAGAGGCAGAGACATAGGCAGAGGGAGAAGCAGGCTCCCCCAGGGAGCCCGATGTGGGATTCAATCCCAGGACTCCAGGATCATGCCCTGGGCTGAAGGCAGGTGGTCAACCACTGAGCCACCCAGGGACCCTGGTACCAAGAGTCTCAACACAAAAGAGATAGAAGTATATAAACCCTATAATCTTGTATTTGAATTGGAACTAACAACATGAACTCATATATTTCCTACCTCTGTCTGTTGAAAAGACCTAGAATCAATGACAAACTTCTAGCAATAGACATCCCTAGAACCTAGCTACACTCTACTCCCTAAATGTCATTCCCCATTAAAAAGGATCAAGGTTCATGAACTATGCAAGGTCTGATTCTCCCTGCTTTGGGTAGAAATTTATAATATAAGCTTGGAAAAACTGTGCCAAAAAATTAAATTTCCTTGCTAGCAAAGAATAATAGGATCATCACAAAAAAACAAATTAGCCAATCTAAAGAGAGTCCCACTGGCCTCAAACAGGATAACTGGGCATCAAATGAATAATATAATAGAAATATAAAAATATATAAAAATCCATGAGTTTATAGTGATATTTCAGATCAAAATCACTGGTCACTACTAGAAGTTATTACATCATCAACTCATTACTCTGAAAACTGATATAAGAAAAACAACTCGTTACTCTGAAAATCAATATAAGAAAAATAAATTTATCTTGCCCTTCATATATAAACTATTTCAGGGTAACCAAATGGTTCCTGAAAGAAAGTTTCTACTAATAGAATTACAGCTAATAAAGCAGAAGGAATAAGATAATAAAATCACTATTTTTCAACCCCTAATGAAATAGTTCTGGGCCATGATCATCAAAGACTGCCACAACAATTAGATGACACTCATGGAGGGACCCCTGGGTGGTTCAGCAGTGGAGCGGCACACCCTTCCGGCTTAGGGCGTGATCCCGAGGTCCAGGATCCAGTCCCACGTCGGGATCCCTGTGAGGAGCCTGCTTTCCCTCGGCCTATGTCTCTCTCTCTCTGTGTGTCTACTATCATGAATAAATACAATCTTTAAAAAAAAAAAAAAAAAAAAAAGAAGAAGAAGAAGAAGAAATTCATGGAAAACTTCATAGGGACTTAGCAGTCTCCCACCACCGAAGCTACCATCAATCACTATCACAAAAAGAGTGATGAGATGTTAGGTGGCTGGTTTGTAATTCAATAAAAGTTCAGAGCGCCACCTATGGAGTTAATTACAAAACCTGAATCTAATTGAGACTCAAGCTCTAATAGTTTATAGGAAACACAGAAGTTAGAGGAACAAATTTTTTTTTTTTTTTAGAGGAACAAATTAATACAAAAGAAAAAAATCAGGCAATTCTAAAATGTACATTCTACAATGCATATAACCAGGTTTTTCCAACTTAATCAATGGACTGGGGGGAAAAGGAAAGGAAGAGAGAAGAATAAAACAGATTTAAGAGATATAACCAAAATGCACAACTGTTAAAAGGTATCTCTGAGATCACCAGAGAAACTGAGGATTGACTGGGTATTAAATTGTATTAAGGAAATACTGTCACTTTGTTAGGTTGGATAATAGTAAGTAATTATATTATTTAAAAAAAAAACCTTATTGGGCAGCCTGGGTGGCTCAGCAGTTTAGCACTGCCTTCAGCCCAGAGTGTGATCCTGGAGACCCAGGATCGAGTCCCACATCAGGCTCCCTGCATGGAGCCTGCTGCTCTCTCTGCCTGTGTCTCTGCCTCTCTTTCTCTCTGTGTGTCTCTCATGAATAAATAAATAAAATCTTTAAAAAATAAAAATAGGGGATCCCTGGGTGGCGCAGCGGTTTGGCGCCTGCCTTTGGCCCAGGGCGCGATCCTGGAGACCCGGGATCGAATCCCACGTCGGGCTCCCGGTGCCTGGAGCCTGCTTCTCCCTCTGCCTGTGTCTCTGCCTCTCTCTCTCTCTGTGTGTGACTATCATGAATAAATAAATAAAATCTTTAAAAAAAATAAAAAATAAAAAAAATAAATAAAAATAAATAAAAATAAAAAATACTTTATTGATCAGTTAGATACGCATATTTAATTATTTGTGTATAAAATGACATTATGTACAGGATTTGCTTTTAAAATGGTTCAGTAAAGGGATCCCTGGGTGGCGCAGCGGTTTGGCGCCTGCCTTTGGCCCAGGGCGCGATCCTGGAGACCCGGGATCGAATCCCACGTCGGGCTCCCGGTGCATGGAGCCTGCTTCTTCCTCCGCCTGTGTCTCTGCCTCTCTCTCTCTCTCTCTGTGACTATCATAAATAAATAAAAATTTTAAAAAAATTTTTTTTAAAAATAAAAAATAAAATGGTTCAGTAAAAAAATAATTAATTAATTAATTAATTAAAAAATGGTTCAGTAAAAACAACTAAAAGCAGGGGATAGAGGGAACAGAGAAACAAGAATGGCAAAGTGTTAAAAACTTTTGAAGCTGTGTAATGAATACATGGAAACTCATTATGTCACTACTTTTATTTTTTTTATATTTTCCATAATAAGAAATCTTATAAGCAACATTAAGAAGGAGAAAGTCATGTCCCATGGAGTTCTTTCTATGCTTTATAAAGGAAATCACAAAATACCCTTTTTGACACTAACAAAAAAGAAAATGACAAATATGTGAAAAAATAATAAAATTTAGATAATAAAAAATAAATAATACTTACCTGACATTTCCCTTTGAACATATAGTTCTAAGAATCAGGATGGTCAAGATGGTGGTGGAGGAGGAGGAGGACCCTAGGCTCATCTCGTCCCATGAATACAACTAGATAACTATCAAATCATCCTAAATACCCCCGAAATCAATCTGAAGACTGGCAGAACAAACTCCACAACTAAAGGTAGACAAGAGGCCACATCAAAGAAGGTAGGAAGCATGGAAAGAAAGGGATCATGGCCACCATGGTAGGGTGGAAGCTGTGCTATCAGAGAAGGGCAAGAGACAAACTAGCACACAGGGAGCACATAGGAAAAAGGAATCCCCATAACAACTGAATTGGAAAGCAAGAGGGCCTGAATTTTGTGAGTTATTGCAACCTGCCGAGTTTAAAGCCTAGTGTGCTGGACTCTGGGAGAGCTCAGAGGACATTGGGGCTGTTTTTGGAGAACAGGCAAGGCAAAAGCCTCTGTACATACAGCACTGAAACAGCAATCTGAAGAACACCTGGGGAACACTGTCAGGAGGTTAGTTGCTCATCTTGGAGCATGTCCCAGAGAAGCAGCATTCTTGAAGAGACCCCATCTGGGATCAAAGGAACTGGCATATGCCATTTCCCTCCCATGCCCCTCAGCATAAACACAGAGCTACCTACAGGAACCAGCTCACTGCTGGTATTTGAACCTAACTTGCTTACACCTCAGCGCTCCGGAAGAACTGTCCTTCCCAGTCACACTTGCTCCAGTTACAGAAGATCAGCTCAAATCCCTGAAAACATCACATCTCCTAACCTTGGAGTTTGTGAGGCCTCAGTTCTGGTGATGGCCAGGGACAGGTCTCATTTTACAAGCAGACCAGAGCATACCTAGTTAAAACTCACCACATTCAGGCCAAGGACTATACACTGCTGACAACAGGCAAAGAGACCCTCTGCAGATGACTGGCATAGAGAATAAAGTAGCCAGAACACAATAGCAGAGCACATGCAGCCCACAATGCAGACACACCTGGGAGCACCAGGACCTGGGGAACAGAAGATACTACTACAGGGGACAATAGAATCTCTCCTTCATAGAGTCATTACCATAAAAATAAGAGATGTAGCTGACTTCCCAACACAGAAATAAGCACAGGGACTTAGACAAAATGCAAAGACAGAGAATTTGTCCCTAATGAAAGAACAAGACAAAGTCATGGCTAGAAATCTAAGTGAAATAAATATGAGTAATATGCCTGATGTAGAATTTAATGCAATGATCATAAGGATGCTCACTGGACTTGAGAAGAGAGTGGAAGACATCAGTGAGACTATTAACACAGAAATAAGGAATAACAGCAGTGATAAAGGGCTCAATAAATGAAATGAGAAACTCAGTTAATGCAATGAACAGCAGGCTAGAAGAGAGGAAAAAATTAATGACCTAGAAGACAGAGTAATGGAATGTCATCAAGCTGAACAAAAGAGAGAAAGAAAAACTATGCAAAACAAGAAGAGACTTAGGGAACTCAGTGACTCCATCAAATATAAGAACATCTGTATTATATGAGCACCAGAGGTAGAGAGAGAAAAGGGAGCAGAGGGTTTTTTAAGAAATAGTAACTGAAAATTTCCCTAATCTGGGGAAGGAAAGAGATATCCAGATTTAGGCAAATGAAACAGATATCCAGATTTAGGCAAATGCCTAACAAAATCAACAAAAGCAGATCCATAGTAAGACATATTGTAATTAAAATGACAAAATATAGTAATAAAGAAAAAATATTAAAACCAGCAAGACAGAAGAAGAGAGTTACATACAAAGAAAATCCCATAAGGCTATGAGCAGATTTTTCAGCAGGTATTTTCCAAACCAGAAAGGAGTGGCATGATATATTCAAAGTGCTGAATGGGAAAAACCTGCAGCCAAGAAGACATCCAGCAAGGCTATCATTCATAATAGAAGGAGAGAGAGAGTTTCCCAGACAAACAAAAAATAAAGGAGTTCATGACCACTGACCCAGCCCTTCCAGAAATATTAAAGGGACGGTGAGTGGAAAAGGGAGACTAAAAGTGACAGTATAAAGGTAGGAAACACAAAAGCAGTAAAAATTAGTATTTCTGTAAAAAAAAAATCAGTCAAGGAACTCACAAAATAAAAGGTATATGATACCATATACCCAAAACACAGGGAAGAGAATAAGGAAGAAGTTCGAACTTAAATGACCATCATCTTAATAAAGACTGCTGCATGTAGCAGAGGTTATATACAAACCTAATGGTAACCACAAACCAAAAACCACTAATGAATATGCAAAGAATAAAGACAAAGAAATCCAAATATATCACTAAAAAAACAAAACCCAGCAAACCATGAAAGAAAGATAAGAAAGGATCAGAGAAAAATCTTCAGAAACAATGACAAAACAAGAAATAAAATGGCAATAAGTACATATCTATAGGTAATTGCTTTGGATGTAAATGGACCAAATGCTCCAATCAAAAACATAAGGTGACAGAATGTATAAAAAAACAAGACCCATCTATATGCTGCCTACAAGAGACTCATTTTAGACCTAAAGACACCCACAGATTGAAAGTGAGGGGATGGAGAAACAGTTACCATGCAAATGAATGTCAAAAGAAAGCCAGAGTAGCAATACTTATATCAGACAAACTAGACTTTAGAACAAAGATGGTTACAAGAGACAAAGAAGGGCACTATATAATAATCAGGGAGATAATACAACAATAAGATCTAACAATTGTAAATATTTATGCATCCAATATGGGAGCACCCAAATACATAAAACAGTTAATAACAAATATAAGGGAACTAATTGATAATAATACAATAATAGTAGGGACTTTAACACCCCACAAACATTGATGGACAGATCATCTAAAAAGACAATCAAGAAAGAACACTGGCCTTGAATGACACACTGCACCAGATGGATTTAACAGATATATTCACAACATTCCATTCTAAAACAGCAGACTACATATTCAAGTGCACATGAACATTCTCCAGAATAGATCACATATTAGGCTACAAAACAAGCCTCAAGAAATTAAAAAAGATCGAAATCATAGCATACATCTTTTCTGACCACAATGCTGTTTTTTGGAGTTTTTTTTTTTTTTAAGACTTATTTATTTGAGAGAGAAAGCACAAACTGGGAGAAGGGTGAAGGGAGAAGCAGGCTTCCACTGAGCAGAGAACCCAATGCAGTGCTTGATCCCAGGACCTTGGGATCATGACCACAGCCAAAGGCAGACACTTAACCAACGGCTAACCACAACACTGTAAGACTAGAAGTCAACCACACACACACACACACACACGCACACACACACACACACAATCTGAAAAGTCCACAAATACATGGAGGTTAAATAACATGCTACTAAACAAGAATTGGTCAACCAGGAAATAAAAGAGGAAATTAAAAAGTACATGCAGGGGTGCCTGGGTGGTGCTGTCAGTTAAGTGGTTGACTCTTGGTTTCCACTCAGATTGTGATCTTAGTGTCATGGGATTGAGCCCCATCGGACTCCACACTAAACTCAGAGTCTGCTTGAGATTCTCTCTCCCTTTCCCTCTGCCCCTCAGCCTCAGGCTCGCTCTCTCACAAATAAATAAATAAATCTTAAAATTAAAATATCAACAAAGCATTTCAAAAGATAGGCCCAAAAAGGAAGAATTAGACAAAATTAATCAAGGAGTAACATGGCATCAACATACATCCACTGAAATAAAATTTCTCTGACTTTTTTGTTTTGAAACAATTGAAAAAACAAATATCCTTCCCCCTCAACTCTCACTCCCATTGTTTCACATCTAAACTGCTACAGTTTAAAAAAAAATAAAAAATAAAAAATAAAGAAACTGCTACAATTTTAAGCCTGACAAAACCAAGGATTATGAAGTATATGAAGAAATGGGAATTTGCTGGTGATAATATAAATAGGTGCATCTGCTCTGGAGAATAATCTGGCCACATTTGGTAAAGCTGACAAAGCATATACCCTAACTTCTTATATCCCAAGGAAACATTTGCATGTGTATACATGAGCAAAAGAATACATAAACAAGGATGTTTACTGAAACTTTGACATAAAAAAAAAAAAGAAACTTTGATATAGCAAAAAACTGGATAACCAAAATGCCCATCCATGCATAAGAGAATGAATAAACCAATTCTTCATATAATACAGCAGTTTGATGAATTTACTCAAAAAATTGAGTGAAAAAGTTGAAGATATACAGAATATATTGTTTAAAAGATATGGTTATGATCTTATCAGAACTGTTATACTATAGTATAACAGTTATACTATAGTTATAAGTTATAACTTATAAGTTATAGTTATAAGTTATACTATAGTTATAGTTATAGTATAACAGTTATACTATAGAACTGTATACTATTAGTAGAAATAGAAAATAATGGAATTATGTACCAGTTTAATGGAAATTTTATTTATTATTATTTAATATTGTTGTACCGTGGTTAGCAATCCCACTTGATATTCACCCCCAAATAAAGAGAGATGAGCCAGAAACATCTTAACAAGTTACTCATTCCATTCTATATTCTTACTGAGGAAATCAATTTCAATATGAAGACAGGGGTAACATATTTTATTTCTTCAGCTGACAAGGAGATAGTAATGATAGCAAGCCACATACTCGTAGAAAAAGTGAGAAAGCAAAAAGTAAACAATTGTGAGAAGTCAGGTATCAGTACCACAAAGTAAGATTAGCAAATTTTTAAATTTGTGGAGATGAAACAACACACTCTTAAACAACCAATGAAACAAAAAAGAAATCATAGAAAACACTTAAAAACAAGTTAAAACAAACAAAATACCAAAACTTAGAGGACACAGTGAAAGCAATGTAAAGGGATGTAATGTAAATGCTTACATTAAAAAGCTAGAAGGATCTCAAATCAACAACCTAACTTTACCACTTAAGAAACTAGAAAAACAAGAACAAACTAAACCCAAAGCTAACAGAAGGAAATATCACAGGTAAATTAAGTAGAATACTTTAAAAAAAAAAAAAAAAAGAGAGAGAAAAAATTAATGAAACCAAAAGTTGGTCCTTAGAAAAAAATCAACAAAATTGATCATCCTTTAGGTACATGGACTAAGAAAAAAGAGGAGATCCAAATTACTAAAATAAAAAATGAAAGGATAGGACTACTAATTCTACAGAAATTTAAAGGATTATAACAGAGTACTATGAAAAATATACACCAACAAATTAGATAACCTAGATAAAATGGGCAAATTCCTAGAAACAAAAAGCCTACCAAGACTAAGAAACAGAAAACCTGAATAGGCCTGTAACTAAATGGTAAGGAGACTAATTTGATAATCAAAAGTTTCCTGACAAAGAAAAGCCCTGGATCTGAAGGCTTCACTGGAGAATTCTATCCAACATTTAAAGAACACCAATCCTCAAATTTTTCCAAAAAACTGAACAGGAATGCTTCCTATTTCATTCTATGAGGCCAGCATTACCCTTACACCAAATCCAAAGATTCTACAAGAAAAGTACAGAAAAGTATCCCTTATAAATATTGATGAAAAACCCTCAAGGATTGGCAAAAAGAATTCAGCAGCTATTAAAAAGATTATACACCATAACCAAGTGGAATTTATTCCTGGATAGCAAGGATGCCTCAACATATGAAAATTGATCAATGTAATATACCACATTAACAGAATGAAGGGAAAAACCATGATCATCTCAACTGATGCAGAAAAAATACTTGACAAAATTCAACACTTTTTCACAATAAAAGACACTCAACAAACTAAGAGTAAAAAGCAGCTAGGTAACTTGAAAAATACAGCAAATATATGCAATGGTGAAAGACTTTAAGATCAAGAACAAAAACAAGGATGCCCACTTTCACTACTTCAGTATGGAAGCTCTAGCCAGAGCAATGAGACAAGAAAAAAGTAATATTAGGCAACCAAATTGAAAGAGAAAACGTAAAATGATCTCTCTTTACAGATATTATCTTCTATGCCGAAAACCCTGAAGACTACATGTACAAACTGTTAACATTTATTTGCTAATAAAAAATTCAGCAAGTGGCAAAGACAAAGCCAACACACAAAACTCAATTGCATCTCTACATACTAACAATAAATAATCTGAAAACTAAATTTTTTTAAAAAAAAGATTTTATTTATTTATTTTGAGAGAGAGAGAGCATGAGTGGAAAAGGAGGGGCGGAGAGAAAAGCAAACTCTGCACTGGGCTGAGACGCCGATGTAGGGCTCCATCCCAGGACTCTGGGATCATGACCTGAGCCAAAGGCAGATATTTTAACTGACTGACCCACCCGGTGCCCCTACTAAAACAATTCTAAGAATAAAATACTTAGGAATTAACTTAAGCAAGGAGGTGAAAGACTTATACAATGAAAACCACAAGACATCGTTGAAATAAAAGAACATAAATAAATGGAAATACATCCCATGTTCATGGATTGGAAAACTTAATACTATTAAGATGGCAAAAGTACCCAAACCAATCTACAGAATCAATGCAATCTCTATCAAAATCCCAATGACATTTTTTGCAGAAATAGAAAAACGCATCCTAAAATTCGTTTGTATTCTCAAAGGATAGTCAAAATCCTGAAAAAGAATAGTCAAACACAATCTTGAAAAAGAACAAAACCAGAGAACTCAAACTTCTAGATTTCAAAACTTACTCCAAAGCTACAGTCATCAGGGGCACCTGAGTGCTCAGCCAGTTAAAAGTCTGTCTTGCTCTGCCTTCAGTTCAGGTCATGCTCTCAGGGTCCTGGTATCAAACCCCCACTCGGCTTCCAGCTCAGCAGCGAGTCTGCTTCTCCTTCTTCCTCTACCCTTCTCCCCTGCTCATGAACCCATGAGTGCATGCTCTAATAAATAAATAAAATCTTAAAAAAAAACAAAAGCTACAGTCATCAGAACAGTATGGTATTAATATGGTATAAAGATCAATGGAGGGATCCCTGGGTGGCGCAGCGGTTTGGCACCTGCCTTTGGCCCAGGGCGTGATCCTGGAGACCCGGGATCAAATCCCACATCAGGCTCCCGGTGCATGGAGCCTGCTTCTCCCTCTGCCTGTGTCTCTGCCTCTCTCTCTCTCTCTCTCTCTCTCTCTCTCTCTCTCTGTGACTATCATAAATAAATAAAAATTAAAAAAAAAAAAAAGATCAATGGAGGGGGATCCCTGGGTGACTCAGCAGTTTAGCACCTGCCAGGCATGATCCTGGAGTCCCGGGACTGAGTCCCACATCAGGCTCCCTGCATGAAGCCTGCTTCTCCCTCTGCCTGGGTCTCTGCCTGTCTCCCCCTCTCTCTGTATCTCTCATGAATAAATAAATAAAATCTTAAAAAAAAAAAAAGCTGAAGTTAAAAAAAAAAGATCAATGGAATAGAAAACTCAGAAATAAACCCTTACATATATGGTCATATACTTTTGGACAAGGGTGCCAAGACCAATCAATGGGAAGAGAACAGTCTTTTCAACAAATGGTGCTGGAAAAACTGGATATCCACATGCAAAAAAAAAAAAAAAAAAAAAATGAAGTTGTACCCTCACCCTAACATCATATGCAAAAATCACCTCAAAATGGATAAGGAACCTAAATATAAGATGTAACACAAAATGGATAAAGAACCTAAATATAAGACGTAACACAATAAAACTCTTAGAAGAAAACACAAGAGAAAAGCTTCATTCTACCGGATGAGGCAAAATTTCTTGTATATGAGGCAATAGGCAACAAAAGAAAAAATAAACTGGACCTCATGAAAATTTTAAAATTTTGTACATCAAAAGACATTATCAACAGAATAAAAAATCCACAGAATGGGAGAAAAAAATTGCAAATCGTATTATCTCATAAGAGATTAATATCCAGCATATGTAGACAACTCCTAAGAAAAAAAAAAACAATTTAAAAATGGGCAAAAGACTTCAATAAACATTTCTCCAAGAAAGAAATACAGGGGGATCCCTGGGTGGCACAGCGGTTTGGCGCCTGCCTTTGGCCCAGGGCGCGATCCTGGAGACCCGGGATCAAATCCCACATCAGGCTCCCAATGCATGGAGCCTGCTTCTCCCTCTGCCTATGTCTCTGCCTCTCTCTCTTTCTCTCTCTGTGACTATCATAAATAAATAAAAATTAAAAAAAAAAAGAAAGAAAGAAATACAGAAGGCTGCTAAGTATATGAAAAGATGCTCAACATCACTGATAATTAGGGAAATGCAAAACTATAATGAGATACCACCTCCTACCCATTAGGATGACTGCTATCAAAAAAGGAGACAATAACAAGTGTTGAAGAAGAGGTGGAGAAATTGGACCCCTTGGGCACTGTTGGTGGGAATGTAAAATGGTGTATCTACTATGGAAAATAATACGGCAGTTCCTCAAAAAACTAAAATAGAATTACCATATGATCCAGCAATTACACTTCTTGGGTATATATCCAAAGAATGGGAAGCGGGGTCTTGAAAAGATATTTGCACACCATATTCATAGCAGCACTATTTGCAAGAGTTAACACATGGAAGCAACCCAAGTGTCCTATTGATGGATGAAAGGATAAGCAAAATGCACTATATATTTATATACACGATGCATCATTATTCAGGCTTAAAAAGTGAGGAAATTCTGACATTTGTTACAATGTGGATGACCCTTAAGAATATTACGCTAAGTAACCCATCACAAAACGACAAATACTGTATGGTTCCACTTATTTGAGGTACTTAGAATAGTCAAAACCATAGAAACAAAGTAGAATGATGGGGCTGAAGAAGGTAAGGGACAGGAAGTTACTGTTCAATGCATACAACTTTTAGTTTTACGAGACAAAAAGAGCTATAGGGATGTATACTGGTGATGGGTGCGTAACAGTGTGAGAATGTATGTAGGGCCACAAAATCACACATTTAAAAGTGATTAAGATGGTAAATTTTGTTATATACATTTTGTACAATAAAAGCATTTCTAAAGCAAATTATCATGAAATTAGCTGTAACCTAAATAAAAGATTTTGTCAAAAACAAGTCATAAAGCAGGATGTTCCATATTACAGAACACTTTCAAAATGTATGTATACCCAATGTCTTGGTTTTTAAATTACTGAACACATAAACTTTGATTATCAATTCCTTTATAACTTTACATACAAATATTGGATGTTCTAAAGAAAAACATGAGGAAAAATGATTTTCTCTTTCCAGGCTAAAAATGCCTACTTAAAATTAAATACCTATAATATTAAGCTTTCACAGTAACAAGCCATAAACTTATCCATAGCTATTAAGTCCTAAGGAAAGAGAGTTGTTTTGTCCTCAAAGACCGTAAAATAAACTAATGTTAAAAGTCTTAAAACACGGGGATCCCTGGGTGGCGCAGCGGTTTGGCGCCTGCCTTTGGCCCAGGGCGCGATCCTGGAGACCCGGGATCGAATCCCACGTCGGGCTCCCGGTGCATGGAGCCTGCTTCTCCCTCTGCCTGTGTCTCTGCCTCTCTCTCTCTCTCTCTCTCTCTCTCTCTGTGACTATCATAAATAAATAAAAATTAAAAAAAAAAACTAAATTCAATTTAAAAAAAATAAATAAAATAAAAAAAAATCTTAAAATACGAAAGTCTTTTTTTATTGTCCTGATGGATTGAAGAGAACAACCAGGTGATAAATATTTTATAGACTAGAAGAATTCTTACCTGGGAGATTACCCTTTGAGATGGTGTCTGTATCCAAATTGTAGGTATCCTGTAGTCGCAACAGAGCTTTCGCTGCCCCAACCTGATCTTCATCATTAGGGAAATACTGTCTCTGAATGGTTAGGTTAGAGATAAAGCCTTGAAATAAGAAAAAAAGAAAGAAAAGAAAAGGAAAAAAAGAAAAAAAAGACTCTAGAACCTCACAGACTTCCAATTTGCAATATAGAGTGTTTATAAGGATTTTTCAGAATTGATTTTATTATAATTTTCTACCACACCATGCAAGTTCCACACACTCAACAAGAAAAAAACTAAATACACTGAATGAGACTTGAAATACCTATAACTTATTCAATCTTCCCAAATTCTAATGTTGCTTAAGTAATCTGAAGTCATCACATAAACCATACCTGAATTAGGTAAAAGATCAACATGATAATTGGAAACAACCCAAGTGTCCTATTGATAATTGATATGATAATTGAGTTTTTATTTACACTAAGCTTGAAAATGAATGGATTTATGATTTGAAAATGACATCCACTGGCAACCAATTATACTTTCAAATAACAGATGGTAAGTAAAATGTATGCACTTAAAGAAAGTTCTATATTCTTCTGCATGTACCACACATTATGTAAATATGTAAATATATAAAGTTTGGTGGAATTCTTTGAGGGGGAAAGAGAGATATTAATTATATATTTAATATAATCAAGTGAGCTTGTTTATTAAAATATATTTAGATATATTAAGTTATGGAATATAGTGATCACAAGATTTGCTCTCCATAAAATCTAATCTTAATTTTAAAAGGCTTTATATAAAATATAGCAAAAACCAAATTAACAAACTACTGCCAAAGGAGAATGGTTGCTAAATACTCCTTAAGGAACCAAAAAAGACAAAAACAAAAAGTAGTTTAAAATTTTAATGTAAGTGTCATCACTGGCAAATAAAAGTTAGGTATTAAACTTCCCTCCCCTCTCAGTTACTTATAATCAACTATGTGGATTTTGATCAGCAAAAGGCCAGGCATTTTTATGTTAATGAAAATGTACAAATGAACACCTAGCTAGGAGAGGGCTAAACCTCATATCAAGCATTTTTTTTTTTTTGGTTTTAAGACCAACTCTTAGTCACAATGTTCACATGGAATTTTACAAGTTTGACAGATTTTTTATGACCCAAAATAAAATCCAAGAATTGCTTAAATCCTCTCCAATAAAAAAGAGGAAAAATATATGTATTACAGCATTATAAGGATGATTACCACAGATTAAAACATCAAGTCCCAAGGCTTACCTTATAAAAGAATTTAGGTCATAAACATCATTACTTGATAATTGTTTTAAATTAATAAATGTGTGTACACACACACACATACAAGACTTTAAAAATGTTCTCATGGTGCTATATAAGAGCAAATAATCATTGATATTTCCCTCTCACCATGAAGAAGTTGTCACAAGTGCTTGCCTTAATTTTCCTCAAGGCTTTCTGTACTATGTGCAATAGTTTACTGCTCACACTCATAAACACTCAAGAGTATTTTCATTTACATAGCTAGCTCAGTTCTTTCCCTCTTTCTTGCATTTTTTCTTTCTACCTTCAGTCACTGAGTAAGTATTTGAGCCATTACTATGTCTAAGCATATTCACTCTAGTTCTTAAACTCCAGGCTTAGTTTTCTGTATATCTGTTACTAAATTATCTAAAACACCTCACTATTCTAATTTTGTTTTAATTAGAAAGACCTTCATTGTTAAAGTTTGCAGTCTTAGTTTTTAAATTTATTGTCTAAGTAAAACAAATCTAAGATTCAAAATACTATCTAAAACACAGCTAACACTCTTCCTAATAGTACCAGTCCCAATACATTAACAATTGATAAGAGAGAGATTTACTCATAAATTTTTGAAGTCTGAAGGTAATCCTAAAATGGAAAGGATTACCCCCAGAAATGAAGCTATATGTCAAGTAATTGATTTGCTTTTGTAAATTTCAAAGCAAAAAATGACAGTGCTAGTCTCCAACAAATCACTTTTTTACACTAAAGTTTTATTTTTGTTTCCAGTTTTTCTTCCCTTTTTTAATTAAGGAATTTAGAATCTAGACTAACTCCAGTCAAACCAAACACACCCCTGCAACAATTCAGTTACAACACTAAACACTTGATGTTCTGGGAAATGAATTTATTAGTATTGGCATTTCCACACATGGCAGCAATACTGTCTTAACTATTTTTGGCTCCTTAGTCTTACCATCTGACTTACCATCTGACATATCCTTAAGGACCAGATTCTCCAACTCACTCCATTCAGTGTTCAGACGTTTCATTAATTTGAATGCATTTACAGGGTGCCCAACAAATCCTTCTGGATCTTTTGTTGCTGTGCTGGTTAGTCGATCTAACTTCTCTGCCCATCTATACACATAAGACATTTAAATGGAGCACATATACACTTACTAAGGAAGAACACAATTTAATAAAAACACTCAGAAAAATAAAAAAAGACTAAATTAGAGGTTTTTGAGTGAAAACTAAATTAAAAAATTCTTTTTAAAATAAAATTATAGGTTTTTTAAAAAGCAAGACTGTTACGGGTAAAATCTAGCTTGGTAGAATCAAAATATAACAAGTCTTTTTCTTTCAGTTTTGTTTCTCTCAAATGGTTACAGTAAATAAAACCCATCTTAAAAAAAAAAAAACCCATCTTAGAAAAGGTGTGACTGGATCCCTCAAGAGTCTAAAAATTCATCTCCCCACAGGTCCTTAAAGATAACTAGTTATTTTAAGGTACAGATTAGCCCAATCAAAATTCAGTTACAGGTTAATTTAAATCAAACTTATACCAAAATTTTACATTCAGTACCTAAGACTATGTTTTAAAACAAAAACAAAACAACTCCCTGAATATTCAGTTTCTCACTAAATAAAAGGCAGGAATTCACAGGTCAGGATTAACTTTGAATGTGTCAGTTAAAAATAAATTAGCAGTTAAGGAAAAACCATATCAATTAAATAATTAACAATACTTACCACTGTAATCTCTAGAATACAACCATAGGAGTGAAGATAAACAGAATTAGAAAAATGCTCTAAAAGATGACTTGATTAGGGAGGTTAGAGGAAGATGTTAGCAACCACTTTTAGAAATTGTCAGTCAACACCCATTCCCATTTATATCCTTATCTCAATCCACATTCCTCTACCTAAATTCTTGGCCCAGGCATAACTCTTGTTTCCTGTGCTCCTATTTTAGCCATTCCAACCAACTTTAAACTATTTCCACCTGTTTTAGCTCTAGAACAAAAACATCCAGGTGGGATCAGAATCATAGAAAGTAGAACACTTTGCTTACTTTTTTATTTGTTCCAATTTGTCCTCTTCTGCCTTAATATAGTCTTTCAGAGAAGTCACCAGATCTTTCTCAGTATGGATCAAATCAGTCATCTGACCTAGAAGGAAGAGAAGGGAAGGTTATCAAATATCTACATTGGTCAACACAAGTATTTTAGAATAACTTAAAATTGATCAAGAATGTTTCATTCCAAAAAAAAAAAAAAAAAGAATGTTTCATTCTTTGAGAAGAGTTAACTGTTAATAAACACAGATATGTTGGAGAAGACATCTTTTTTATATCATTTTATATCCTGAAACTAGATGTCATAAATATAATACCCATATTTTAGTAAGCACTACGATCACACAAGGGTAAAATTGGTTAACGGCATGAAGGAAAATATCTCATTTAAGGCAGATGAGTGTGCACAGATTAAATATAAAAGGATACACATCAAACATGAAAAATACTTCTGGGGAAAAGAGGACATGTGGTAGTCTTACTTTGTTTCTTCTTTAACCAATATGCTATTTTAAATAGTAATATTTACAAAGATTTCGTATAAAATGAAAAAATTACATATAATTTCGAGTATTAAATTTATGGCATCTAATTTCGGGATATAAAATGACTTCTTATCCTCTTATAAATAACTAAACATGAAAGATTTGAACTTCATTGGTGAAGTATACCGTTTGTTAGTGTGGTTTTAATTTATTGAATAAAAATTTCTAAATTCTAATTAGTCTCAAGAACAAAAAAAAGGTGAGAGCCGAGGTAGGGAAGAAGAAAAAGTAGTGTTGTTTTATAATTTAAAAATAAATTTTTTGATGAATTTGCCAATATTGTCCGACTTGCAAAATGAAGTAGACTTAGAATTGGAATGGCTAAAATAGGAGCACAGAAAACAAAAGTTATGCCTGGGCCAAGAATTTAGGTAATTTATAATTTTTATTTAAAAAAATTTAAATGCAAGAACAATATAAACCAAAAAACAGTAAGACTTACCAATTGAAGTAAAAAAGCCTGGATGTGCAAAAGACTGGGGAAGTAGAATCCCTACAATTAAAATATACCACATCATCTTGGAAAACTTAATTTTTCAGGTTCACACACCTACAAGAGAAATATGGCCATTACAACAACAAAAAAAGGATAGGTAAAGTTCCTAACTGATTTTTCCTATGAACAAAATATAAGACATTAACGTTGCCCATAGACTGTTGTTAATTCTTGTAAATTGATTTAATAATGTAATTAATAAGAGCTACTATCTTATTTTTCCATATAACTAGAGTACTAACTTTATATTTCATGTTAAAAAAATATAAATGTTTGTTATCACCTGATAATTAATGCTTAAAAATTCAACCTGTTTGCTTTCTCCTTAGTTACTACTATTAGAGTGATTAGATAGTAATTCATACATCCTGAAAAATAAGTTTTCTCTGTTATTTACATCTAAACCATGAATGTCTCATAAAAATTACTTCATTAAAGTAATTTAAATATTACCAAAATACAATCTAATGTATTCTCCATCTAATATGTTAGAATATGTTTTAAAGGGAGAAAAAAGGTTTTAGAGCCACTGATTTATCCTTTAAATTCCTTTTTTTTTTTTTCTTTTAAAGATTTATTTACTTACTCATGAGAGAGGCAGAGACAGAAAGAGGGAGAAACAGGTTCCTCACAGGGAGCCTGATGCAGAATTCAATCCCGGATCCCAGGATCACGACCTGAGCTGAAGGCAGGTGCCCAACCGCTGAGCCCCCAGGCATCCCTATCCTTTAGTTTCCTAATTTGTTCCATCCTTTCCTTACATGGCTTTCAATTTTAAAATAAGTTCAACTAAAAGCTGTACATTCTCAGGGTGCCTAAGTGGCTCAGTTGGTTAAAGGTCTGACTCTTGGCCAGCCCGGGTGGCTCAGCCATTTAGCACCGCCTTCAGTCCAGGGCATGATCCTGAAGACCTGGAATCAAGTCCCATATCAGGCTCCCTGCATGAAGCCTGCTTCTCCCTCTGTGTCTCTGTCTCTGTCTCTCTCTCTGTGTGTCTCTCATGAGTAAATAAATAAAATCTTAAAAAAAAAAAAAAAGGTCTGACTCTTGATCTCAACTCAGGTCTTGATCTCAGAGTCATGAGCTCAAGCCCTGTGTTGGGCTCCACACTGGGCATGGAACCTACTTAAAAAGTTGTAGATTTTCAGGTGATGAAAATGTTCTAAAATTGACTGTGGTGAGTGATGGTTGAAGAACACTGTAAAAGTACTAAACACCACTGAATCATGACCATTAAATGGGTGAATTGTATGGTACATGAATTATATCTCAATAAAGCTGTTATTTTTTAAAAGCTGTACAGAATCAAAAAGAATAAACAGCCCTGTCGATTTAAGCTAGTAATTTCTCTCAAAGGACCTAGTACTGAGGTTTTTCTATCTGCTGTGTTCTATGTAAACATTCTTAGCCTAGTACATAGCTATGGTTTTTTTTTTTTTTTAACTTGGCAGCAAAACATGTCTTTTTTCTTTGTCCCTGGTAGCACTGACTTTTCTAGAACGGATTCTTCATGGCAGCAGCAAATATCAACTAAACATCAGAAAGATTTTACCTTTCTTTTCCAAAATATCCTGACAGCATGCTGTTCTTGCTCCTTCACCATCACATCCATGGACTTTTAAGTACTCCTTATTACCTTACAGAAGAATAAGTTACTATTACAGTACCTCTTGCCCCAGTAACAGGCTCCCATTTGTTACTCTTCTTGTCTCCCTATTTGTCTTTGAGCAGGCACTTCTGACTCCTTCCAAGTGACTTCACTTAAACCAACAAGTTCAAGTCCACATTGGAAAGCTATTTTGCCAAAAAAATCCCCCCAAAAAACAAAAAAAACAAAACCCTTTCCCCTTCTTGAATCTCAATAAAAAATAAATCCCCACAGAAACTGACATTCTGGAAGTACTCCTAAGTCTCCTCCCTCAAGTTTGCCACAAGCTTCCAGATACTTCCAGAACCACACAGTAGTAAAATGCACTGCTCTCTTGGCTGCTTTACAGTAACTCTTTGGGAAGGCTTCTAGAATACAGCAGATGCAGACACTTCCTCTCCTGGGCTCCTGCCAAAGCACAAGGCTTTTTCAAAATCCTGGGCTGTCTGAAAAGTCTAGAATCTTCTCACTGTTTACACGGACTTCTGCCATAATTTTCTTCATGAATAAATGTTATTTCCAGAAAATACAAATGCTTTTGCTGTACTAACAAAAGGCTAATCAGAAATGTTATCTAAATGTTTAACTCAGATAAGAAAGTTTAGATTTGTCAGGTAAGAGCTTATCATTTTTTCATAGCTAAGATACATTTGTCACTAAAGGTTTTTTGTCATCTTTCATTGTCCTTAAATTTCTCAATGAATCAAGAACCATTCATTAGCCTACAGAAATCACTAAAGTTTGAAAACTGCTTCTAACAATGATAGGCCTTACATAAAATTTCAAAGCATTAATCAAATGAAGAATATACCTTTACCTTACATCATGCTGCAAAATAAATTCTAGATGGATCAAAGAGATATTATTAACAAAAAATAACAAAAAGAAAAGTTACTAGATGTCTAAAAAGAGAAAAGAATCTCTAAACTTTAAAAATGATAAAACAAGTAACCTATCAAAAGCCAGATGGAATTCAAATACAAAAAATAAACTAGGCTTATGTGTTTTTAAAAAACCCTATGAAAGGGGTGCCTGGGTGGCTCAGTCAGTTAAGTGTCTTGACTCCTGATTTTTGGATCAGGTCACAATCTCAGGGTCCTGAGATTGAGCCCTGTGTCAGGCTCTGTGCTGAGAGAATGGAGCCTGCTTGAAATTCTCCCTCTCCGTCATCTGTCTTCTCACTCACAAATAGTACACATGCTCTCTCCCACAAAAAAGCAAACAAAACAAAATTTTTAAAAATCCTATAAACTGGGATCTCTCGGTGGCACAGCGGTTTGGCGCCTGCCTTTGGCCCAGGGCGCGATCCTGGAGACCCGGGATCGAATCCCACATCGGGCTCCCTGCATGGAACCTGCTTCTCCCTCTGCCTGTGTCTCTGCCTCTCTCTCTCTCTCTCTCTCTCTGTGACTATCATAAATAAATAAATTAATTTAAAAAAAAATCCTATAAACTAGGAAACTAAAGAAAATAGAGCTCCTATAAATCAGTAAGAAAACCACTAAGATATTAATAGAAAAGTAGATTAAGAATACAGAAAGTCACAAAAGAACTAAAAATAATTTTAAAAGTTCAGTTATCAAGGATCCATTTTTTTGTCCTTCAAATGAACAATTATCAAGGATCCATTTTTTGTCCTTCAAATGAACGATTAAATTTAACAAATTCACAAATATCTAATGATGATGCTATATACGTCAAGGAACCTAAAATGAGTATATGCTATAACTTGTGAATTTAAATTAAAACGCAAAATTTAAAAATTAACAAACATTCATTGGTAAAATGGTATAAGCCATCTTGGAAGATGGTTTGGCAGTTTCTTAAAAAAGTCAGACATACTTTTACCATACAATCTGGCAGTTGTTCTCTTTTGTATTTACCCAAAAAACTTGAAAACTTATGTCCACACAAAAATGTGTACATGAATATTTATAGATTTCTTCATAATGACTAAAACTGGGAAACAACCAAAATGTCCTTCAAGGTAAATGGATAAACTGGTACATCCAATGAATTATTATCAATGCTAAAAGGAAATGAGCTATCAAGCCATGAAAAGACATGGAGGAATCTTAAATGCATATTTCTAAGTTGAAAAAAAAAAAAAACCCAGGGATGCCTGGGTGGCTCAGCCTTTGGCTCAGGACATGATCCCAGAGACCTGGGATCGAGTCCCGCATCAGGCTTCCTGCATGGAGCCTGCTTCTCCTCCCTCTTCCTGTGTCTGACTCCCTCTCTGTGTCTCTCATGAATAAATAAATAAATAATCTTTAAAAGAAAAAAAGAAAAAAACAATCTGAAAAGGCTATGTATTGTATGATTCCAACAAAAGATATTTTAGAAAAAGCAAAACTATGAAAATCGTAAAAAGATCAGTAGATGGGAAGTGGATGAAGAGATGGAGTACAGAAGATTTTTAGGGCAGTGAAAATACTCTGTATATCATAATGATACATACATCATTTATTTTTGGACATACATTTGTCCAAACCCACATACATTTGTCCATACACAATGCCAAAAGTGAATGGATAACATAAACTATGTATGGGCTTTGGGTAATTAGGATGTGTCAATATAGAATCATCAGTTATAACAAATGTACCACTCTGGTGGGGGATGTTGAGGCTATCCATGTGTGAGGGCAGAAAGTAAATGGGAAATCTCTGCACCATCCTCTCAATTTTGCTGTGAACCTCAAATTGCTTTTAAAAAAGAAAGTCTTGGGATCCCTGGGTGGCTCAGCAGTTTAGCACCTGCCTTCAGCCCAGGGCATGATCCTGGAGTCCGGGGATCGAGCCCCACATCAGGCTCCCTGCATGGAGCCTGCTTCTCCCTCTGCCTATGTCTGTCTGTCTGTCTCTCATGAAAAAATAAATAAAATCTTTTAAAAATAAATAAATAAATAATAAAGTCTTGGGGTGGGATGCCTGGGTGGCTGAGTGGTTGAGCATCTACCTTTGGCTCAGAGTGTGATCCCTGAGTCCTGGGATCGAGTCCCACATAGACTCCCTGTGAGGAGTCTGCTTCTCCCTCTGCCTATGTCTCTGCCTCTTTCTCTGTGTCTCTCATGAATAAATAAAATCTTAAAAAATAAAATAAAGTCTTGGGGTGCCTAGGTGGCTTGATCAGTTAAGTGGCTGCCTTCAGCTCAGGTCATATCTGAAGGTCCTGGGATGGAGCCCTACATCGGGCACCCTGCTTCTCCCTCTCCATCGCTTGTGTTCTCTTGCATATACACACTCTCTCTCTCTCTCTCTCTCAAATAAGCAAACAAATAAATGTTCCAAAAATAATAAAAATTAAAAATTAAGTCTTAAAATAAATCAACATCCTACAACCGTGATGGAATCTGTATTGAATGAGATTAAGTTTCCTCTACTCCAAAATTCAGAAATAAATACTGATAAAAATAAAGAAAAAAATTATAATATGATAACTATGCATGAAAATATACAGAGGAAACTCATCAAAATGTAGTTGTTCCTAGACAGCAGAACATTAGGTAACTTTTTCTATTTCTTTGTATTTTCCAGATGTCCTAGGGTATATTTACTTTTATAGTGACAAAAAAGTTAACTCTATACAAAATAATAAACCTACAATAATAATAAAACATCAATTCCCATATTATGTATGTCACTCTAAGTTTTTTTTTTTTTTTAGATTTTATTTATTTATTCATGAGAGACAGAGAGAGAGGCAGAAACATAGGCAGAGGGAGAAGCAGGCTCCCTGTGGGCAGCTCAATGCAGGACTCTATCCCAGAACTCCGGGATCATGACCTGAGCCAAAGGCAGAAGCAGCTCACCACTGAGCCACCCAGGTGCCCCTCACCCTAAGTTTTCTTTTTTAAAGATTTTATTCATTTATTCATGAGAGACACAGAGAGAGAAAGAGAGAGGCAGAGACACAGGCAGAGGGAGAAGCAGGCTCCATGCAGGTAGCCCAACATGAGACTCGATCCCGGGACCCCAGGACCACGCCCTGGGCAGAAGGCAGGCGCTAAACTGCTGAGCTACCCAGGGATCCCCTACCCTAAGTTTTTAATGAAGTGGTTAACTACTCCCTAATACAAAAAAAGTAGCTAACAAATACAATCCACATTTGTGCCTGTTTCATATTCTCCAAATTTCTCTCTCTGCTACAAAGACAGTAAGCTTATATGAAAGCAACTCAAATATCTAGCCATGAACTACACGGTCAGATTATTATCCTTCCTTCTACAGAAAGACATATTGATGCGGGCTAGGCCAGTCATTGACACTTTCTCCCAAAAACATTTGAGGAGTGGGCTTGTGAAATGGTACAAAGCAGCTCCTTCTGGAGTTGCTAAGCTCATAGGATATGAATTTGGATCTGCCTGTGACGATCTTTCCCACTTGTCAAGGACACATAGAAACCCAATCTATAAACAAAGTCATTCAGAAATAAACAATTCCAAGCTCCATAGCCCTGACTCTTCCAATTGTTAGTAAAGCAATCATATCTTTATTAACCACAGTTTTTAAACCAATGCTTTGAATCTGTGAGCTACTGCAATAATCTTCCAACCCAATAAGAGAGCCTCTGAATTCCCTTAAGGAATTTTAAACTAGATCAAGTTGGATTTGTCACTTGCAATATGAAGTTCAGACGACACAGCATTACTCCAAACTACTATGACCATCAAATGAAGAAATAGCCCTAAATAGCCCTAAATAGCCCTAGATAGCAGTGGTTCTCACTGCTGTATCAGAATCACCTACAGGTCTGAGGTATGTAGTTAATTTATACAAATTCTTAGGTGATGGTGATGCTGCTGGTCTGGGATCACACTTTGAAAACCACCAGATACAAACAAACATCCCTTAAAATCACGCAAAAAGAGCTTTCTACCTTTAAAAGAGTAAAATTTCAGGGGTACTCGGGTGGTTCAGTCGATGAAGCATCTACCTTCCACTCAGATCATTATCCTGGAGTCCCAGGATCAAGCCCCACATCGGACTCCCTGCTCAGTGATAAGTTGCTTCTCCCTCTGCCCCTCTCCCTGGCTTGGGTGTGTTCACACTCTCTCCCACTCTCTCTCAAATAAATAAAATCTTAAAAAAAAAAAAAAAAAGTAAGGGACGCCTGGGTGGCTCAGCGGTTAAGCGTCTGCCTTCAGGCCAGAGCAGGATCCAGGAGTCCTGGGATTGAGTCCCACATCGGGCTTCCTGCGAGGAGCCTGCTTCTCCCTCTACCTAGGTCTCTGCCTCTCTCTGTGTTTCTCATGAATAAATAAAATCTTTGAAAAAAAAAGTAAGATTTTACTTATTTTTTGAAAAATATAATTGAATTCCTAATTATTCTGGTGAATAGTTCCTCTAATCTTTTTTTCTTAGAAGTAGGCTCCATCCCAAACTGAGAGCCCAAAATGGGGCTTGAACTCACAACTATGAGATCAAGACCTGAGCCAAGATCAAACCCTGAGCTGAGATCAAGAGTCAGATCCTTAACCATCTGAGCCATTCTGGTGCCCCTCCTCTAATCTCTTTTAATATTAAATACTTGTTTGTAAGCAATCATAACTTTATTAACCACAGGTTTTTTAAAACAATGGTTTCCTTACTTCTGATGTCTCACTTCCATTTATTTCCATCTTCATTCAGTTAGCAGCTTGCAAAGCAAATCATTATGAGCATCTAAGAGTCAAGCATCCTAAAAGACACTGGAGTTTTATAAAAAAATAGTAAGATACAGGGGCGCCTGGCTGGCTCAGTTGGGAGAAC
This sequence comes from Vulpes vulpes, assembly GCF_048418805.1. NCBI lineage: Eukaryota > Metazoa > Chordata > Mammalia > Carnivora > Canidae > Vulpes > Vulpes vulpes. The sequence goes on from NC_132783.1 coordinate 83,324,793, forward strand.
ATGAGACTTTTGATCTCAGGGTTGTGAGTTTGAGCTCCACAATGAGCGTAGAGATTACTTAAAAATTTAAAAAAAAATTTTTTTAAATAGTAAGATACAAATATCTCCTGTTCTAAATCCTAAGACAAGCTTGAAATAGAATTTAAATGGGTTAAAGAGGATGTAAAGAAGGCAAATCTCAGATCCCTGAAAAGACTGGACTCAAAAAAACGGGGAGAGGGAAGAAAAAAAAAAAAGAAAGCCAAGGAAGAGTCAAAGATATAAACATAAATTTACACTAGTATAAAATTTAGTGCTGAAATATTACAGATATACTGATATTTTAGTTCTTGATTTAGTTCATGAGTAGGTTCATGAGTGCTTATTATCTAACTTTTATAACATACATGTACTTTATACCTGTTTAATATACATGAACATTATATTTTAGAAACTATAAGAAAAAGTATATGGAAAAATCTTCCTGGAAAACATTCTCAGGTAAGCCCAGATAAAAATAAATAGCAAAGTATAATATTTATCTAAAACTTTCCTACAGTCCTTCTCCCAGGAAAGTCCAATCCCACACACTCACAGGTCAATCAAACCTGGGAACAGATTTTAAAACAGTTTTACTACATTGTAAATATTTACAACTTTGAGTTATCAGGATTCATTGAATTGTATGTACAAGTTATTTAATGAATTACTAGGAACAGGGTATCTGGCAAATAATTCTATTAGCCTTTTGGTCTAACATTTTTCTTCCAAGAAAAAAATTGCAACATTTTAAAAAGTTGGTCTTTCCCAAACAAATCATTAAAAATTAATAAGGCCGACTAAAGAATGCTTGATATTCTAATCTAAACTTTCACTGACACTAAAAATTTTCCACAGGTCTTCTAGCAGTCTCTCCATGCCTTCCACATTGTTCCAAATCTTTTAGAGGGCTCCAAAGTTTATTTAACCTCATACAAATTCCACAGTCAAATGCTGGTTGCCCTGACATGTGTGTTAGACTTTAAATTTTTTGACAATTTTTATAGTGAATGCAAAAGACCAGCACAAATTCAAGCTTCTAATTCAGGCTATTACAACGTGGTATATATCAAGACTTTGCATGTCTCTTCCACATAAGTAGGATGGATTTTCTAAGACAACTAAGAGTACTTACTAATAGAACTAGTTATATTTCTGTTCTTCCCTATAATCCCTCTGGCAAACTGCCATTTGTTTTAACTTAACACCATGAATTCCAGTCATACTTAAGCTCCCAAAGAGAGGGAGCTACATCTCCAGTACATACAATCTGACAGTCAAGTGTTTTAATAGTTATGACCAACTTTTCTATAAAAACTCAGAAATCATGCTAGCCTCTTTCCCACAGCTGTCTTTCCTCAACCAGTGAACCCAGTTATTGGTATAACTCCAACTGACCAGCACTTTGAAATTTGTTTGGAAAGAAGCACTAAATCAAGATATTAGCCTTATCTGATCAAGTTGAAAAAGTCCTACACGATCTGTCTTTTGGAGATTCTTGCAAAATTCAATTTTTCTTATCGGAAGGAACTTGAATATAATGTCATTTCAAAAGCACACACCTATTTTGCCTGTATGGTGTTCTACCACCACTACTCTCTTTCTTCTGGAAACTGCCCTTCTTCTGCCTTTTTTACGGCACCAGTCTACCTTTAATTCATCCCCACAGTTTCATCACTCATGTTACACAGCATGATACTTCTCCCTCATCAAGTTGCCAAAGTTCCTTCCTGGAAATTTTGAAAATAAAATTGAGAGGGGGAAAAAAAAAGGCAGGCACTCATTGAATGCCTGAATTGTATAAAGCTCAGAAGCAGCAATGGACCAAGTTTTGATATACAGGCCAAAAAGTAAATGAATTTTACCTGGAAAGAATAAAGAGTGAAGCAGGTATACAGAGAGGAAGACAGATAAGAGAGAGAATAAAACATTCTGACGTTTTCCACGTATTCTTGAAGCCTAATGGCATTCCTGACCTCAACTGTTAAGATAACTCCCTATCCCCACAAGGTGTACATAAATTCCACCGTGTGGTAGTATGACTGGGGTTTCTGTTTAACCCACAGTTCTAAATAATTGTCTTATTAACCCAGCAATTAATATTTTTATAGGCACAATAAGTAATAAGGTCTTTTTTGGCTTGTTAGAAATCCAGCAAGTTCCATTTCTATATAAAATAGAGAGTTTAGAATAAATATTATTTTAATCCATTTTTTAAAAGATTTAACTTGGAATTTAGATTCAAAATTGAACTTAGGGATCCCTGGGTGGCGCAGCGGTTTAGCGCCTGCCTTTGGCCCAGGGCGCGATCCTGGAGACCTGGGATCGAATCCCACGTCGGGCTCCCCGTGCATGCAGCCTGCTTCTCCCTCTGCCTGTGTCTCTGCCTCTCTCTCTCTCACTGTGTGCCTATCATAAATAAATAAAAATTTAAAAAAAAATTGAACTTAAACTTGCCTTGTCTTTCTTTACCAGTATTCTGCCCCTTGCTTGCTTCTGTTATATTGCCTAGCAAGCACACTGTGGTTGTGAAAATAGTATAGCAAAAAAGAAAATCCCCAGTTATTGATGTCATAGATTTGTGTATGTTTTTTAAACAGTTCTAGCTTCCACTTTACATGGAATAATCAGGAAAAGTGTAAAAAAAAGTGAAATAAAAAATTTTGTTAGTTAAAAATATTGAATTTAAATATGTTTAAAGTTTCTGTTTCAACTGGAAAAGTCAAATTCCCCTAAATCAGAAACATTTTACAAACAAATATAGACTGAAGGAGAAAGTTTTAGAAAGAAATGAATATTATTAAAATGGTGCTATTCCTCACTGACTATTCAATTATATATTTTAAACTGTATAATATACCTCTCAACTATTTCAAACACTTCAGTTAGAAATGCATACATTTCCCAATGTGAAGGGAAAAGGTCAAGATTCTTATGCCCACGATACAGAACATAAAAAATTTGCCATAAATGATATTAAAAGCCCCCCACAATAGTAAGAGTCATCAATAATGTCCTTTTTTTTTTTTTTTGTGATCCTCTTAACAAGAAGCCAAATAAGCAAAAATGGTATCAAAATATGAGGTCAAATTTGACTACCACCAAGAAATTAAAAAAACACCAATAATTTAGAGGAAAGTGCCTAGGAGGATACTTGGCACATAGAAGAAACTTAAGAAGTGTTACTTTTAGGGCAGCCTGGGTGGCTCAGCGGTTTAGCACCACCTTCATCCCAGGGCATGATCCTGGAGACCTGGGATCAAGTACCACGTCAGGCTTCCTGCATGGAGCCTGCTTCTGTGTGTGTGTGTGTGTCTCTAATAAATAAATAAAATCTTTTTTAAAATGTTACTTTTAGATGTGGGGCAAGAACTTAAGAATAGATGGATTTGTTGCCAAGGCTGTCTCAAGAGACACAGAAAAAGAAAAGGCTGAGAGCATGGTGGGAAGCTCAGGAAACCTCAATCCTGGGCTAAGACTGTGAAAAAGAACAAGTAGCCTAGTCTACTAGCAAACAGATGCAGACTTTCTTATTTAAGATTTTGAGTAGAAGTGGACGGAGGCAGTGGAAGAGAAAAGGGGAAAGAACCATTAAATTATATATGCCTTATTTGTTGCTTATAAGTATTTCCAAATATTAACATAGTCTATATATTTCTAGTTTTAAGAAAGACCTTGCAGTATCTTCTTGGCTGTATATTAGTATCTTCTTGACTAGTTAAATTAATGAAACTATGTGTATTTAGTAACACTAGTGTCAATAAACATTGGTTAGGGGATTTAAAAACTAGCAGTAATACAGGGCAGCCCCGGTGCTGCAGTGGTTTACCGCCGCCTGCAGCCTGGGGTGTAATCCTGCAGACCCGGGATCAAGTCCCACGTTGGGCTCCCTGAATGGAGCCTGCTTCTCCCTCTGCCTCTCTCTCTCTCTCTCTCTCTCTCTCTCTCTCTCTGTGTGTGTGTGTGTGTCTCTCACGAATAAATAAATTCTCTAAAAAAAATAAAATAAAAACTAGCAGCAATATAAAAAGCAGCATTAGAGATACAAACTAAACTAGGTTTGTTTTCTAATTTGGAGAGTGGTAAATATATACATGGAGAAGTTTTAAAGTTCAATTTCTAAATTCAAAGATTTTGTATCATACAAACACTTTAAAACTTTACACAGTAACTAAAAGAACTCAAAAAAATGTTAACTGAGAGGTGGGATCACAATGATCGTCACTCAACTTGTGCATTTTCTTTAGTAAACATTTAATAGAACATGTCTATTTCTGTAAGTAAACAAGTGAGCTAAAAAAACAAAGTCAAAGTAGCACTGAAGTGAAGAGACAAATTCAAATCAGGGACAGAGTGAGCAAAATCCAAATGTTTAACTCCCCAGCTCTACTTGCTGACATAATACCACCATCAATCCCTTCTGCTCCAAAACAAATTTCATCTATTTTTTTATTTACATAGAAAGTCCTGATAAGACAACTTTGTTTTCACCACCCTGAAGATATAAATGATCTAGATTTTCACATTTTAGAGTTTTTAAGCTTAAATAAGGAATATGAGGTGATAGCAAAATATTCCAAAAGCAGAATTTTCAATGAAACATGTAGATCAGTGGAACAAAATAGACCATCCACAGAAAATGGTTTTATATATATATATATATATATATATATATATATATATATATATATATATATAATCAGTTGTTATCAGGTAGATTAAAAAATCTTTTTAGGGGATCCCTGGGTGGCTCAGCAGTTTAGCACCTGCCTTTGGCCCAGGGCGCAATCCTGGAGTCCCGGGATCAAGTCCAGTGTCGGGCTCCCTGCATGGAGCCTACTTCTCTCTCCTCCTGTGTCTCTGCCTCTCTCTCTCTCTCATAAATAAATAAATAAATGAATAAATAAATAAATAAATAAATCTTTTAACAAAAAAAAAAAAATCTTTTTAGAGCCCAGTCCAATGCCCTCAGAGAATTCTTTCAGAGAAAAGAAAAAATTACTGATACGTGGTTTATGGTTATGTGTTTCTTTTCAGAAAAAAACAAAACAGAAAACTGGTTAAAGTTTACTGTAGCTATATAGGTGGATAAAATAAACCACCAAATTACAGCCTTCTCTTTGCACTACTTATTATGAAGAAACAGCTCAAATGCCCAAGAAGAAAGAAAGGCTGAGTATATTAATTTAACATATTATAATATTACTATTTAAATGAAAATTTCGTAAACCACCAAAACATGGACATACTTATATGAAATATTAAACAGGAAGAGGAAGTCCAAGATAGTATGCATTCACAGATGACACTATGTAATAAACAGGACTACTATACTGTATTTTTGCCAATGTCCTACCAAATATACTAATAGTCACACTGATCATCCAAAGAAACATAGGAAAAGGAATATTTCTCATTATATCAAGTTCAAAAAGTGCTGGCATACCTTAATGAAGTCTTTTGAATTTCTAGTTTTTATTAAGGCACAAAATTTGGCCAGAGGAAAACCAGTAAGAAGATAGCTTCATATTATACAAATAAATTTCATTGGGTAGAAACATGAATGAAGCTTTAACGAGTTTCATAAATACATACACATTTTATTTAGCCTGTGTCTTATATATTCATATAATTGTAAGCACAAACACACCATTATGATTTAATTGTAAGATTCAAATTCTCAATGTATGAAGAGCAAACAGTTTCATGCCAAGGGCCAATGCAATTTATTTTTATTTACATCCAAGCATTTTCTACTTTCAGAGGAAAACCAAAAATCTATTACAACATATGAGGGAGAGGGGAAGCCAGGGGGAGCAATACCACATATGATTGCCTAGACAATTCAGCAATTCAACAATTCTCCCACCAACCTATTAACCTTTGCTGAAACCCTTTCAGCAATAGCTTATTACTGTCATCTATATATTCAAATCCAGTTAGACTTATAGCTCAGTTCCGTTTTCAGAAATATTCAAGAAATACTGCTTCAAGATACCTAGATGTATTTAAAGATTAACTTTATATATCTTTTATTTTTTTATCCTTATAATAGTTAACAGATGTGTAAGGTTGAGGGAGGGGAGTATCTGTAAATGGTACATAACACTCCATGCACACGTACTTCCATTTTCTGACTCAGGACCCACACACCTCCTATCAGATTTTCAGTGGATTTCATGACCTCAAAATAAGTTGAGAACTGCTACTATGTATCTCAGGGTACACTTCTCAAATATAAAAGCAGTAATTATATCCCAGTTGGTAATTAATTGCTAAGTAAATAAGGCATTCCTTCCACAGAAATGGAAGGTTCACAGCTTTACCACTGAGGCCCTGGAGTAACTCTTGCTACATCCCTGGAATAAAAGCAGGAGTTTGAACTTCATCACCTTATGAAAGATGCTGCTTGTCAGTCAGTATACAACCCACTCTGCAATATTAGAAAAGGTTAGCATCTCACTATCAGAAAGCCAAGATTCACCTGCAACAACCTGGACCACCTAAGTGGTATAAAGCTTTCTTTCTTCAATAGTCTTTCACACTAAATTTTTCTACAGTAATTAAAAGGTGTATGTATTTCTTTTAACTGTTTTACTACCTTAGTTACCAAGGCAATAAAATGGCCAATGTAATTATCTGCTTACCAAAGTTATTACTTTAAGTACTTCGAAATAAAATTCATTTTAAGATGTCAAAGGAAACAGCATTATCTCATCTAAAAAGAGACAAAGTAGTCCTTTTCCTAGTTAGTCTACATTAAATCTGTAAGAAGCATCTACCATCAGCTTTTTAAAATACTGGCAGGACTTGAGGCATAATGTTTCAAAATTAAAACTGACCTGGCGCTTAAAGGTAAGTGATAAAGCCTATGCTTCCTACAGAAAGAAAGAGGTAAAAATTTGAGATTCCTACTTATGATTCCGAAATTCTATTCACAGGCTAGAAGCCAAAAGTTAGTTAAAGAAAAAAAAAAAAAAAAAAAAAAACATGCAAGGTCTATTTAAATTTCAAATGAAGGCAACACATATTAAAGATTGTTCACTTTCAGCTTCTTGACTATTCCCTGCTTAAGGTATCCATCTTCTCTCTAGAAACTCGATCAGAAAAATCCCTTCAAAATGTCTTATAAATTAAATTCTAGTGTTCCTACTATTCCATCTGATTATTTTAGAAAAAGACTAGCCTCATTCATAAGGCTATTCGCACATCTAAACCTAAAAGGGGAAATACGTCTCTTGCCAGAAACTTTTATTTTATTTTTTTTAAAGGAGCAAACCTGATGAAAGGACACTGCTGCCACGTCTTTTCCCCTCCCCCACTCACACAGTGGCTGTTTCATCCCTTCCGAGCGCTTTCCAAGGGAAAGTCCAAGAGCCGCCGCTCTCTGAGAAACCATAAACAGTTAAGTTGAAATTGGCAACCCTCGGTGGCCTCTCTGATCAATTCTTAAAAGGACGGCTCGCTTCTCCATCCCTTTCTTAAAGCAAACAGTGCACAGAATTCCAGGAGAGAATTCCCTCTCCGGAACGCCTGCGAGTTGTCTAAAAAAAAAAAAACTCAACTTTCACACATTCGAGTATTCAGGAGAGAAACAGTCACCTACAAATGGGAGAAGGAGTATCATCCTTCCTTCCCCTTAAGTAAACATACGTCTGGGGCGCGGTGGCGGGGGTTGGGGGGGCGGCATTTGTGCGATGCAATTCGAAGTTCTCACACAACCACGGAACTCGTTTTTACTGATGGGGACTTTTAAAAGCAGCAAACTCTCTGCTGAAAGAGAAGGGGGGGGGGGGTGAAGCTCGTGTGCCTTTAAAAAAAAAAAAAAGTCGTGGAAGGAGGAAGGAAGAGGAGCTTCCCCGACGACCGGGCCATCTGACAGCCGCCTTCCTCCACGCAGCAGCCCGAAACTCTGCGCCCCGGGCTGCGTCTCGCAGCCCCAGCAGCGCCGCTGCGCGCAACAGATGAGCCAAGCCCCAACTTCTCCGGCTATGGGTCCGTCCGCTCCTCAGACCGGACGACTTTCCGATGAGGGCGCAACGCCTCGAGGGCTCCAGCTCCCGACCCGGGGCTGTAGAGCCGGCTCTCGGCTCCGCCACATGCTAACCATCTGAGGCGGCGGAGGCCGAAAACCCACGCCCCGCCCTCGCGTGCCCCCCGCCCCCGCCCCCGCCCCAGCTCTGGTAGGAGAGGACCAGGTAGGAGAGCAGCTCGGAAAAACTCCACAGGCTGAGAGCCCTCCCCGGGAAGCGAGGAATATTCAAGAAAGTCCTGGTCCCCAGGGCGGGGAAGGAGGCTGCCGCTGCCTCAACGGCGGGGGGCGCCGACCAGGCAAGGAGGCGGGAGAAGGGGAGCGCGGCGACCGGCAGAAGGGCCTGTGGGGCGGCCAGGGGGCGCGGGGCCAGGTCTCCAGGGAAAAAAAAAAAAAGGGCAGCAGCCGCTGTGAGGGTCAACTGGAGAACCCTCCGCCCCCAAGCCATCCCATCGGAGCGAGCAGGGACCCGGCCGCCACCGCTGTCCGAGAAGGGCCACGGCGTGCTAAGGCCTGAGGCGCAGACTCCAGGGTCCCGGGGAGCGTCTCACCTGGGAGTGGGCACGGGGGGGCGGCGCGCTCTTCAGTCCGCTGTAGCCTGCTCTCGGGCCGGATACCTGCGCCCTTCCCTCAGCCCGCTGGCGGCGCGACTGGGCAGCAGAGGGAGCCAGTTAGCCCTTTTATAACCTCTAGGCTGCGACGGCGCCGCTGGGGAGGAGGCGACTGCAGCCCTCGCTACGTGAGCTCGATCACACCAGCGCCCGGGCCACTGCGCAGGCGCCCAGCCCGCGCCTCCCTCTGCTCGGCGCCCGCGGCCCACACCCGGCCTCCCCACCAGCCCAGCCGGGGAATCTCGGGCGGAGCGGGGAGGGGCGGGGGGGAGAGGGGGGGCAGGCGGGCCTGGTATGTGCTGCGCGTGCGCAGGGTCCTCGCCACGCCGCGGTCTCCTTCGCTACCTCTGGTTTGCTTCGCTCGTTTTCCGCAGGTTGTTTGAACGCGTTAATTTCAACCTCAGCCCGAGGCCTGGGCGTCCGAACCACCTGCAGTGAGATAACTCAGATATGGAAAGAGGAACAGGGGAGCGTAGAAAATGACGCAGAAAAGAAGCCTCGGGTGAAAAATAATACAGTGCATCCTCTCTTGGTACCTCAGCTATCTTACCCCTGAGGCTATTTCCTTTACTAACCTCCCTTTTTCACCTCTACTGTCCACCTTTATATTGTATCAGTAGGTAATTGCGCTCCGGAGATAGATTTTTTTTTAATGTAGTTTCCGGCTCAGCCCTGTAAAACGAAGGGCATTAACCTCTCTTTATCTCAGTTTTCTCATCTGTAAAATGGGAATGATGGTAGGTACCTCATAGGAATGCTGGGAGAATTAAATGCGAAAATGTATGTGAAGCACTTAGTACATGCCTAGCACGCAGAAGGGACTTGGTAAATATTAGATGGTATCCCTAGACCATGTAAGACGCCCAGCGTTGTTTTTGGTCTTGGTCTAACGTTTGCCTTTGCCGTTGTATTCCTCAAAGAACAAAGCCTTGCTATCAGAAAGGAGACAGTGAAGGAGATGCTTTTACCCTTGTCAGTAAAAGGGAAAAATGACTTCTCTAAGACTCGTGATTCATTAAAAATTGTTGTTTCTGGGGGCGCCTGGGTGGCTGAGCGGTTGAGCGTCTTCCTTTGGCTCAGGTCGTAAACCCCGAACCCCTGATAGAGTCCCACGTCGGGCTCCCCGCAGCTTCTCCCTCTGCCTCTGTCTCTGTGTCTCTCATGAATGAATAAACAAAATATTTTTTTAAATTGTTTCTGAAGTTTTTCTTGTATGCAAAAAAGCATAGCAATATTTAAACATTTCCCTCTTATCTAGAAGGTGGAGTTGATTATATAAATATAGAGAGGGGATCCCTGGGTGGCGCAGCGGTTTAGCGCCTGCCTTTGGCCCAGGGCGCGATCCTGGAGACCTGGGATCGAATCCCACGTCAGGCTCCCGGTGCATGGAGCCTGTTTCTCTGCCTCTCTCTCTCTCTCTCTCTGCGACTATCATAAATAAATAAAAATTAAAAAATAAATAAATAAATATAGAGAGAGTGGGTATTTTGAAAGCTGTAGGCATCCCAGAAAGTAGGTATAATGATGTCAACTCAGCAGTCCTCAAAGTTTAGTTGGGGATCAAAATTAGTTCATACGAAGACTGGACTTTTCCAGAGACTACATTTTCAGTGATACCGAAACAGATTGAAGGCAGAAGCAGATATAAGAATTCTATTAAGCCAGACATAGAGATTTACAGAAATGTAATGCCACTCTTCTTACTAAATGCTTTTTGCTTTGAAAGAATAGTTCTATTTCATTAAAAAAATGTTAATTATGTTAACATGTAACAGATTTGTTTACGTTTTTAAATGAATTAATAAATATCTTATATGTTTAACTCTTATTACTGATAATATTGACAGATATGATCCACATAAAAAGTTTTTTGGAGTCCTCAACTTTTTTAGGAGTGAAATGGTCATGAAACCAAAGAATTTGAGAACTTCTTAGTCTAAACAAAGCAGAAAGCCCTTTAACACAAGAGGCAAATCTTTGCCTCAGATGGAACTGTAATCAACCTATACACTGGTCCTAAATGAGCTGACTGAAAATTGACAATCTGCCCTATAAATAAAATGGCCCCAGACCCCAAGGCAGATTTAATGCATAGCTAAGAAGGTTTCAGCTTCAGGGGACTTCATTTGCACTAGCTTTTTCCAAGGCCCTGGAAGGGGCCCTAGCAGTATATTCACACAGTTCACAAAAAATTTTGACTGCGATATTTAGACCGCAAATTCTTTCTTCACTGATTTCTCCTCTGTCACACTTCCCCTTGTCCAGTGGTGTAGGAGTGGCTAGCAGGCATTTTTTAAATTTAGCTGAAGGAAGTTGAGTTAGAATACATTTGGTTTGAGTTTAGTGGGATATATTTTTATAACTCACAGTCACTTCTATGCATAGTTAAAATATTGCCAGCTGTCCCAGTGTAGGAATGGCATCCAAGAATACTCCTACCACCCATTGTGCCAACCCACCCATCATTATAAAACAAAGGTGAAGGGCCAGACATTTAGTAGCTATTTGAATGTGTCCTATGTTCTACCACCAAGAAAATATATATAGTGGAGCAGACACAAAACTTAGGGAGCCTAGAGCTAATCTGTGGGATATCCTTCTAATTACTGGATGTGTAAAAAAAATTGTAAGTAATCTCTACCTATCAGCACCAACCTCGAACCCACAACCCCAGGGTCAAGAGTCACATGCTCTACTAACTGAGCCAGTCAGGTGCCCCTGAATGTGTAAAATTTTAATGAAAGATTTAATGCTTGTCAATGCTTACCTATAAAAGGAAGTTCTTTTCTATTAGAATTAAATAAGGATATCCACAACAAGCTTGTTAGAGTATTATCAGTTTAAAGAAACCTAATGTGCCCTGAACTCTTTTCAGTCATATCAAACAATTTTATTTGAGATTCTTCCAAACGTAACAACAATCCTAAAAATTTACATGACATTATCAGTAATCAGTTGTGAAGCTGAAAGAAATGTCTAGCCTGTACCTATCAATATCGTTTGGTTGCCCAAAAAGGGCATTTCACATCAATTTTTATATAAGACTGCTGAACCTGATCATCCCTGCTTAGTTAGAATGAAAATGAGAGATACCTTGCAGAGAGAAAAAGAATGATACGACTACCCTTTGAAAGGCCAAACATTAAAAAAAAAAAAAAAGAAAGGCCAAACATTAGAACAGAACTGTTCTGGCCATACCATAAACCCCCGATTTCTTCTCACATCTGAAAAAGTTGAATGGGTTCATCAATTAATAAATAATTCTTGAAGAAAATATTAAAAGTCCCATATTTTTAGGAAAAGATGATTGTGTAGCTATGGTAACAACTAATGAACAGAAGTAATTTTCAACTCAATTAATAGATCAATGGTGGTGACTCAACGCTGTGAAGAAGCCTCTAATAAAACCAGCCAGTCAGTGACAGCTTCCCACTTTTTAAGTTAACCAAACAGCAACAGCTTTACTCTTGTGAACATATCTCTGAAAATCAGCCAATTGTAAACAGTCTCTCCACTAGAGTAATTATGCTTCCAGAGCTGACGTCAATCCAACCCGCTCCCATTTTGAAAGTCAGTCAATAACCGAACTCCACATTTCACAAAATACCATATACGATCAACAGAGAGACTAGGACCACACAAGTATAGTGCTTCTACACATACAAAGTAATAAATCAATTTTTTATTTCACAGTTTGAATGATAGCTTCTTCCAAGAAAAGGGGAAGCCAAAATAGAAAATGTAGACTTATTGAAGGCAGTTTTAATCAACTTGCATTCACACATATGAAATAACTAGAAATCATTTGAGAGAATAGATAAGTACTGAATTGTGTTGTGAGGATTATAAAATACTACATACTTTATTTGAGAGGAGAAATAATAAAGTTGAATTTGCTAAAAGAGGTAATAGTGGACATGTTTTTCAGCAGGGGATTAAGATGATGGAAGCAATGTTTTAGAATATTATGCTATGTGACTTAGAAGAGAAAGAAAGTGGAGTGTAGATCTGTAGTCCAAGATTCATTGAATAAATATTTATGGAACGCCTACCAACAGTGTCCAAGACGCTGCCTTCTGGGCTGTGGAAGATCAAACTTTAATTAGTCTCTTAAAGAGTTTATAATCTTATTGGCTAGAGTGATATATGATTCCTGCTGTCATATAACTTGGAGGCCTTTGAAGGAAACAAAAAATACACTAAATAAATAAATAGTAATTATAATAAAAGAAAATAAGGTTCTGTAGAAAAGGATAACAGTATGGACATAATTTAGATAGATAACACAAGGAAAGTGTCACTGAAGAAATGAAATATAAACTGAGACTTGAATTGGCCAGATGAAATGTGTGAACAAGAGCATTCTAAAGAGAGAGAATGGCATGTGTGAGGAGCATGTGACAGGAAAAAGCTTGATGCATTTGAGAAGCTAAAAGAAATTTAGTGTACTTGTAGTTCCATAAGCAAGGGAGAAACCAGGTGATCAATATGCAAAGGCTAGATTATGTAGGGCCCATACGTACTGTAACAAGTACAATGAGAAGGCATTGAAATATTTTAAATAATGAGGCAATAGCATGTTATTTACCTTTCACAAAAGAAAATGCAATGTAAGAATATGAGTTTTCCAGGATGCCTGGGTGGCTCAGCAATTGAGTGTCTGCCTTTGGCTCAGGGTGTCATCCAGGAGTCTGGGGATTGACTCCCACATGGGGCTCCCTGCATGTAGCCTGCTTCTCCCTCTGCCTATGTCTCTGCCTCCTTCTCTATATGTGTCTCTCATAAATAAATAAATAAAATCTTGAAAAGAAAAAAAGAATATGAGTTTTCCATGTCACTAGACACGAGGATGAGTCTTGGGACTAGGAGCGATAGAAACTTTCTGTTTAATCATGAGTAGGAACACAAAAGTCAAGAGATGAATGCCACTGAAACTGGAAACCATTCCAGTTACTAACATCCTATCACCATGGCATTGAGGAAAGTAGCTGCAGTGGGGTAGTGAGACTACCTATGTCATGTGGCCTCAATAGAGATATTCACCATGGCAGGCAGAATAATGTCCCCTCCGAGATGTCCACATCCTACTCCCTTGCACCTGTGACTATGTTACTTTACCTGGCAAAATAACTTTGCAGATATAATTAAGGATCTTTATATGGGGAGATTAGTCTGGATTTTCCAGGTAGGCACAACTTAATTAAATGATCCTTTAAAGCTGAAAACCTTTCCTAGCTGTGGTCAGAGAAAGAGGATGTGAGGTGGAAGCAAAGTGAGATATTTGCTACATTGCTGATTTGAAGATGGAGTGGGGACTAGGAGCCAAGGAATGTGGGAGGCCTCTAAAAACTGGAAAAGGCAAGAATTCTTCTCTAGGACAATTAGAAGGGAACACAACACTGTCGACACTTTTGATATTAACCCAATGAAACATGAGGCAAAATTCTAATCCACAAAACTGTAAGATAATAAGTTTGTATTTAAGCCATCAAGTTGGTGATAACATTATACAAGCAATAAGAAACTAATACACTCATCACTTATATGACCATGACTGAAACAATATCTGAAGACAATGACATTTCACAAGGGTCTGAGTAGATTTCCTAACATTCTGTCCTAGAAGTGAATATAGTAATTAGGACTGACCCCTTACTCAGGATAAGCATTCTTGAAATCATGGGAATTATCTGAGAGAACTCTAGAGAGGAAGAAAGACCTCTCAGTAAACAGGACAGAAGCATTAAGACGTTTAACGTAATTTTATTTTTTTAATTTTATTTATTTTTTGAAGATTATTTATTTATTTATTCATGAGAGACACAGAGACAGATAGAGAGAGGGAGAGACACAGGCAGAGGGAGAAAGAAGCAGGCTCCATTCAGGGAGCCCAAGGCGGGACTCAATCCCCGGATTCCAGGATCATGCCCTGAGCTGAAGGCAGGCGCTAAACCGCTGAGCCACCCAGGGATCCCCATTATTTATTTATGAGAGACACACAGAGAGAGGCAGAGACACAGGCAGAGAGAGAAGTAGGTTCCCTGCGGGGAGCCTGATGCGGGACTTGATCCCAGGACCCCGGGACCACGACCTGAGCCAAAGGCAGGCGCTCAACCACTGAGCCACCCAGGCACCCCAAGACCTTTAATTTTAATAAGCAAAAGGCATGTGTATATTGTACCCTCAAGCTGGTATAGCAGAACATATTAGTTACACACAAAAAATGTGCCATGGTCTCTAGTTTGGAAAGCTGATCATAATAATGGTATCAACAACCAAAATAAAGAAGTTGGGGAAGTGAGCTTACTTTGCAGAGCAGTTGAAGAGTTTGATTTTGAATCTTATTAGATTTGAAATGACAGGGGCTATCACAGGTTTCAAACTTATCCTGCCAATTAATAGTCAGTTTGTCAATATAAAGCAGATTTCCTATCACAATGAAACCTTATATAAAAACTAAACTCCTTTCTTTCTACTTGCAGTTCTTTTTTTTTTTTTCAGATTTTTTATTTATTTATCCAGAATGAGAGAGAGAGAGAGAGAGAGAGAGGCAGAGACACAGGCAGAGGGAGAAGCAGGCTCTACAGAGGGAGCCCAACGTGGGACTCGATTCCGGGACTCTAGGACCATGCTCTGGGCTGAAGGTTGAAGCCACTCAACCGCTGGACAGCATCACAGGTGTCCCAATCTGTGATGTCTTTAGATTTAATTCTGCTAAATTTGAGTCAGCTGCACATTAACTGCACATGTCTTTCTACTGTTGGTTGGCAAGGCAAGGCTATCTCTCCATGGTATTCATTAGTACTGTTCACCAAATATTTCTAGGACTTTTCCCATACAGTCTGCTCTTCTATACCTTCTTTAAAGTTAGTTGTGGCCAACTAATTTGCTTTGGACAATGAAAGTGACATGTTTGAAAGTCAAAATGTGATTCATCACAGTCCCTCCCAAGTACTGTAGTTACCATGAAAGCCCGTTTCAAGATGAAGCCTTTATCAATCCAGATCTCTGAGTTCCTACAATAAACAAAGCCTCAAACTCTGTACTGTCTTGACAATCTACATATGTAGCTTGAGTGGAAAACAAACATCTATTATGTTAACTCACTAAAACTTAGTTATTTATAACTTCAGCATTACCTTGTCTATCTCAACCTCTATACTGCCTAAACGAAGTCAAACTTTGGGACGCCTGGGTGGCTTAGCGGTTGGGCATCTGCCTTCCAGCCCAGAGCATGATCCTGGAGTCCCGGGATCGAGTCCCACACTGTGCTCCCTGCATGGAGCCTGCTTCTGCCTCTCTCTCTCTCTCCCTCTTTCTTTCTGTGACTCTCATGAATAAACAAATAGAATATTTTTTTTTAAAAAACTTGTTACCAGAATTGTATTTATTGATTATGTTTGTACCTGAAATGGACACTGTGTCCTGCCTACTTGGAATTCATCCCCCACTTTGCCAACATTATTAAGACTTTCCAAATTGCCCAGCATTTCAGTTTAGGTGTAACTTCTATTTCTGCTTGGGATGTTAAAAAAAAAAAGTGCCAAGAATTTTTTCTCCCACAATGACAAAAAAGCCACATAATCTGTAAAGTCATACATTTTCTTGAGCATATCAGACAGCTGAAGTTGCAAGGCAACCAAGGAAAAATGGGCCACACAGTTTTGACAGAGTGAGAAATAACAGAAAGTTGAATGAGTTGTTAAATGTCATGTGTATGCTAGTTAGTCAGTTGGGAGCCTCAGACACAAAGGGAGATTGCAATTCCAAGTATTTCCCACAAGCTTAGTGATGCTCAGATGAATTATTAGGGGCAAGGGAGGTGATCACAGAGAACCCCAAATGTTGCAGACATAAGGGAGGTAATTAGCAGCTGCTAGGAATTGGCCAAAAAACTTCCCAGACCCTTTTTCCTCAGACTCTTCTATCCTATGAAGCAGAAGCCATAAGCCACTGGATAGGGGTAGCAAACATGTTGGCCCCCAGGGCACAAAGACCCCTTTGGATTGGGTAAGTATAGAAGTATCTTTGCAGAGGAGGCAGGAAACTTTCTCAGACCCTGGATCCTACACTGATAACAAACTGAGATCCACTATTGCTGAGGGAGGAGCAGGAAACTTGCCCAAGACCAAGTGTAGATAAAAGGCTGAGTTAGCTTCCACTAAAAGGAGACTGAAGAAGTCCCACTTCCCAAGGCCCAGGCACACAGAACCTCCCTAGGACTGAGACTGGACTAGGACGCAAACACCTCCATCACAAACCCAGCTTAATGCTGAATGAGGAGAGAGAGAACCCCTCTGTGGCATAAGAATGCAGGGGCAGTTGAAAACCCAGAGGGAAGCAGGAACACAGAGAAACTCTCTGGCACACTAGCCCCCATGCTAAGCACAAGGAAACAGGATCTTCCTGCTAAATGAATTTGAAGCACGTGATATACACAGACAACCTGACAGAAATGGTGAGCTCATTGAAGAGGTGTGGATACTACTTACCAGAAAATATACTTTTCTACACATAATGTCCAGCATTCATTAGAAAATCATGAGACACAAAAACAAAAATTCCATTGTCAAGAGACAAAGTGGTTAACAGAAATGGACTCAGAAATAAGCCTGATATTGGAACTATCAGATAAGAACTTCAAACTAGTGAAAAAAAGTGGACAAAATGCATGAACAAATGAGGAATTTCAGTAGATAGATGAAAATTATAAGAACAAGTCAAACCAAGTGCTAAGGGAAAAAATCCCATGATATTCAGAGATGAATAATTCTTTTGATAGATTTATCAGTGTACTCAACACAGCTGAGAAAAGAAGATCAAGTTATCTGAACCAATACAGGTTTCACCACCTATCCGAAAGTAGAGCATTTCTGTGAACATTTCTCTAAGCTAAAAGTAAAGAAGCAATCACCATTAATTTGTCTAACACTCCCAGACCAAAAAAAAAATAACCTCTCTTAGGCTCTTCTGATACCTTAAGACACATCTTGCTAACAAATGCACAAAATAAATCTTAGATACAGAGCAAAGATACTCACAGATACAGTGTAAAGTTATGGTGGCTTGGTACTGATAAGTTTAGTGTAGCAACTAGGGAAGGAGCCTGGCAGTGCTACTCTCTCTGCTTGAGGCATATTGCCTCTATAATAGCTCACTGCAAAACAAACACTGAAGACTATTTTTGCTTTTTGTCTTTTTTTGGTAAAAGCGAAAATCCTCTTCTGATATCTCTCAGTACAGGTACTGATGGTACTGATGTAGGTCTTTCATAAAAGCAAAGTGGTGTTACACAAACTTTTGAAAAGTAGGGGATGTCAGCATACAAAGAGAAAAAAAGTGAAAAAAAAAAAAAAAGAACAACAACAAAATTAGCTGTGGGACAGTAACAAAAATCCTACATATGTGTAGTTGGAGTCCCAGAAAGGGAAGAGAATGGAAATGGGCCTTTAGAAATATTTGCAGAGATAATAACACAATACATTCCAAAATTAATAAAATCAAATTGCATATCCAAGAAATTTATCTACTCCAAAATCAGGGGTGGCTCCTCATCCTGATAGGCCTGATTCACATCAATAAAGTGATAATCTGTCTTGCCACAGTGACTAGGGATGGTCACTTAACACGCGTTCTAAACAATTCATGACGTTTCTTTGACCCAGGAATTGTTTGGTCAGGAGTCCAGAAAATGGGGCTTTGTAGTTTAAATTGATCCAAATAGAGTGAAGACCAATACTTTTGTTTCATGGCTGAGGGTAGACATACTCTCTGGATAGTAGCAAAAAAGTAAACAGCCTTAAGATCTCTGGCAGCCCTTTGTCTACCATGATGAAAGCCAACTTGAGGACAAGCCAATACATGAAATAGGTCAGAGCTAAGACAGACTGAGTAAAATCTTAATCAAATAGTATCTGAGGCCCAAATTATAGTTGGATGTTTTAGCTATGCAAATTAATAAATTCACTTTTTGTTTAAGGAAATTAAATTTGAATTTTATCAAATCTCCTTTGCAAGTAACCAAACACATCTTAACTGACATAGTACTCTAGCACCGGTATTAAGAGTTGTTTTAGAGAAGGCTCCAATTCAGCTCTCAGCTGTTTTCTTGTTTTGAACCAAATTTCTAATTCCCAAAGGAGGTGTACTTATTTTCCAAGAGAAAAACAATCATGTCAGAAGACTACTACATTTTACCAAACAACTTTTGTCTTCACTCTATTTGGATCAGTTTGTTGTAATAAGGAAGCCTATTTTAGTTATTCACTTATTCATTCATTCAATCAACAAACATTGATTGAGCACTTACAATATTCTAGGCATTATATCTAGCATTGGAAATATATTGGTGAATAAGGCATCCTTATGTATTAATTTTGGTTGTGAACAATTTATGAATCGCATGACAGCTGTATCAGATTCCAGTTACTCCTTTCTCATTTTCTGGTATCTTTTCTTAGCAATGTATCACTCTCTGCATATAAATAACTTGAGTCCTAAATATTACATATTTTCAAGTGCTATAGCTTGCAGGGGAATGTCTAACAGCTATTCTATCAAGCATAGGAAATATTTACAAATTAAAAAATTTATTTTATTGAAAACAAGTTACATTTCAGAAAAATGCTTTTGTTTATAAACAAACGGCATCTGACTTAGCTGTCTGAAAGATTTGTAGAGCTTGGCTAGTCCATGCATTCTTCCACCTAATGAACTTGTCAAAAGCTCTAACAAACCAGGCGAAAATGCCAGAAATCTCAACTTTATTTGGTGAAGCAAGACTCAGAGTTTAGGACCTGGAATTCATTCAGTCACAGAATTACAGGATATGGTAGGAAGAAAAACTTTGATCTAGAAGGAGCACTGGTAGAATCAGTGAGCCCAGGTTCTAGTCCATCATTAATAGTATAGAAGGCTGCCCTAAGCTTCATCCACCAACTGTCCATAATAATATTTGCCCTACCAACCACACAAAAACGTTATGAGAACCAATCAAGAGAGTTGTTTTGAAAATTCTTGGAAAAGCATGAAGTACTATATTGATAGGAGCAATCATCATTGGATACTGTCTAGTATAGTATGTATGAGGTTTTGTCTTGTTGGGTTTTTTTAATCATAGAAGCAAAGTTGATGAGTTTTAGATCTGTTTCAATGACTTTCCAAAAATTATGGAGTGATGAGTTCTAATCCTAATGGATACAAGGGGTAAAGAGGAAGCTTATTTATAGCATCTATAATTAGTTTGTGGTTAATGTCAGTTCTTAAGTCAATCCTAAAGTTAAATAACACTGTTTGATATCCTATACCAATTTCAGGAATACTTTTAATAGAGCTACTGTGTTTGGTTGGTTGCACTAATAGTCCTAATTCTTCCTTACTTCCTGTATTCATACCTATGTCTTTAAAAAAATTTACCTTGCCCAAAATGAGGTCTGGCTTTTGCCCTTGGTTTCTGGGAGGTCATCTCATGACTGACAGGAGTGTCTTTGTTTGCCTGGAGGTTTGGGGGCATGCTGGGTAATCTAACAATGTAATTTAGGATGGGGATTGGCCATACCCAATAGTATGAAAGGGGTTGTCGACACAACCCCAGCATTTGTGATTTACAATGGGGGCTTTGGGGCTTTTCAAGCCCCAGTAGAAACTCTGGACACCAATGCTCAAGTGGGTTTCTCTGGTCAGCAACATCCTATATGTATTGTCACTCACTGATGCTGTAAAAGTAATGCATTCTGTATGGAGAGAGAACAATGGGAGCTCCACTTTTGGTACCCCAGATTCTACCTTATGTGCTTCTCCCCTTGGCTGATTTTAATCTGTATCCTTTCCCTTTACTAAGCAATAATCATGAGTGTAATAGCTTTCAGTAAGCTCTGTGAGTCCTTCTACCAAAACTGAGAATGGGGGATCCCTGGGTGGCGCAACGTTTTAGCGCCTGCCTTTGGCCCAGGGCGCGATCCTGGAGACCCAGGATCAAATCCCACGTCGGGCTCCCGGTGCATGGAGCCTGCTTCTCCCTCTGCCTGTGTCTCTGCCCCTCTCTCTCTCTCTGTGTGACTATCATAAACAAAAAATTTTTTTAAAAATTAAAAAAAAAACTGAGAATGGTTTTGGGAAGCCCTAAAACTTGTAGTTGGTATCAGAAGTCAGAGTGATCTCTTGTGGGGCTTGCATATTTCCATGTTTGCTTTTACCTTCTGCCATCATCATCAAGAGAATGTGCCCATGTTAGTTACTAGCAAATGAGAGACATATGGAGCAGAGCCAATGTACCTTCACTGTCCTAGGCAAGACCATTTTAGATTATATAACAGTGTATCACTCCTAGGCATATAAATGAGCTTAACCAAGATCAGCAGGATCACCTCCCCAACCACTCCAAGTGTGTGAATAATAAACACTTGTAAATGCCTATGATTTTGTGATTGTTTGTTATGAAGCATTATTGTTACAACAAATAACTGATAACAGCTACCTCCCAAGCTTCCATTGTAATGTAGGAATAAAGAGAGTATGGATAATGTAAATCATGGGGAAATATCTAAATTCTTTTCACCCAACATTGAAAATATAATGATTATATATCTGGATAATACTTATGTTATAAAATATTACAGATTTAGGAATATCTCCAACTGAATCTTAGAGAAGCAAAATAACCAGATAAAGTAACAGAAAAAATTACACTTGCTTTGGGAGTATAATAATATACAATATACATTTTTTCTAATACTCAGAAACTTTTTAGATAGTGGGGTAAAGATGAAACTATACAAGACACTAGAGAAGTGAAAGTTATTTAACTATAGTCATACTTCATTATTGAAAGTCTCTTGCCAGATTTTTTAACTGATAATAAAACTGGTAAATTTTTCAGAAGATTTTATTTATTTGACAAAGAGAGAGGGAGAGGGAGTACAAGAAACAGAGCAGCAGGCAGAGGAAGAGGGAGAAATAGGCTTCCTGCTGAGCAGAGAGCCCAATGTGGGGCTCTGTCCCAGGACCCTGGGATCATGACTTGAGCCGAAGGCAGGTGCTTAACTGATTGAGTCCCCCAGGTGCCCTGAAACTGGTAATTTTTATTAACTTCTGCCAATTTTCTGATGGAACTTCTAGTGATTACAGTGAAATTGTTCACAGTCATTTTAAAAAGGGGGTTGTTGGGATCCCTGGGTGGCGCAGCGGTTTGGCGCCTGCCTTTGGCCCAGGGCGCGATCCTGGAGACCCAGGATCGAATCCCACGTCGGCTGCCGGTGCATGGAGCCCGCTTCTCCCTCTGCCTGTGTCTCTGCCTCTCTCTCTCTCTCTCTGTGACTATCATAAATAAATAAAAAAATTGAAAAAAAAATTAAAAAAAAATAAAAATAAAAAGGGGGTTGTTAATGTTTATAGCAGCAATGTCCACAATAGCCAAACTATGGAAAGAGTCCAGATGTCCATCCACAGATGAGTGGATAAAGAAGATGCGGTATATATACACAACGGAATACTATTCAACCATCAAAAACTGAAATCTTGCCATTTGCAACAATGTGGATAGAACTAGAGGGTATTTGCTAAGTAAAGTAAATCAGAGGAAGACAATTATCACATGATCTCACTCATACATGGAATTTAAGAAACAAAACAGAGAATCATAGGGGAAGAGAGGAAAAAATAAAACAAGACAAAATCAGAGAGGGAGACAAACCATCAGAGACTCTTTTATTTATTTTTATTTTTTTTAAGATTTATTTTTATTTATTTATGATAGTCACAGAGAGAGAGAGGCAGAGACAGACAGAGGAAGAAGCAGGCTCCATGCACCGACAGCCGGACGTGGGATTCGATCCCGGGTCTCCAGGATCGTGCCCTGGGCCAAAGGCAGGTGCCAAACCGCTGCGCCACCCAGGGATCCCCCATCAGAGACTCTTAATCATAGGAAACAAACTGAGGGTCACTGGGGGGGCGGTGAGGGGTGGGCAGTTGGGGTAGGTGGCTGATGGACATTAAGGAGGGCATGTAATATAATGAGCACTGGATGTTGTTTAAGACTTGTGTATCACTGACCACTATCTCGGAAATCAATAATACATTATACATTAATTAATTGATTTAAATAAAAAATTAAAAATAAATAAGGGGCTTGAGGAGCAAAAGCAAAGAGAATAAGAGTTCAATTAACAGGAAATAGAAACCCAGTCAGTCTAGTGACTGCCTTATGTTAATACAATCATGCACTCAAATTAATTTTTAACTTAGTATACCATAATTTTTCTGTTTTATCTTGTCTTTTAGCTGAGTATGGTCTTGGTTCCATTCACTAGTGTGTCAAGCATCATTGGATATTTGGGAAGGTAGAGGAGAAGGAAACCTTTTGTACTTTGCTCCTGAAGAGAAAGGTTAAGGACCTCCCACAATGTTTATAGCACCACTGGCTATGCAGATAGGGCTCTTTCAAAGTGGCTCTTTGAAAGTTATTTAAGGGACCCTCACACAAACCCCTTCCCACCCATTTGCTAAAATATTTTTCTTGTCCCACATGTAATGAGACACCATCTAATCATAAACTTGCTAGCAGATAGGCACCTGAGTGGCTCAGTTGTTGAGTGTCTGCCTTTGGCTCAGGGCCTGGTCCTAGGATCCTAGGATCGAGTCCTGCATCAGGCTCCCCAGAGGGAGCCTGCTGCTCCCTCTGCCTATGTGTCTCATGAATAAATAAATAAAATCTTAAAAAAAAAAACCTGCCAGTAGAATGAAGTAATTTCTCTCCAAGTTTATTCAGGTACACATTTCTTTTTTTTTTTTTTTTTTTCAGGTACACATTTCATCCTTGTCCATTCCCTTAAGTGGCTAAAGACTGACTAAATGAGCCGTTGTCTCATATGCTTGCATGCTAACTTGCTCTCTCTCATACACACACATCATACACACACACATATATATGAATAATTAATTTTTGATGCCAGAGATGGTATGTTATTCATCCTTGTAACCTCAATTCTAGCATGCTTGGCATATGACAGATTTTCAATAAATATCTGTTCAGTGAATTAATAAACACACATCTTTAAATACATCGTTACTTTCAGGGTGCCTGGGTGGCCAGCTAGTTAAGCATCATGATCTTGGGGGTTGTAAGATCGAGCCGCACCTCAGGCTCTCAGCTCAGCACTGAGTCTGCTTCAGATTTTCTCTCCCTCTCCCTTTGCCCCTCCCCCCACCTCCCATACAGGTGCGCTAGTGAGGAAGTGCTCTTTCAAATAAATAAATCTTTAAAAAACTAAATACATTGTTACTTTCACCACGAAAAAAGCTAGACTGGGATTCAACCATTTAGGGCTCAATTTTTGCTCTTAAAACGGTATTAACTTATTACGTGGTTACACATTGTCTTTGATTTAAACTTAAGCATGTTGGAGGAAAAATAATTTTTACCTTATCATGACCTAAAAACATTGTGAAGGTTATAGTTATTTATATTATATTTGTTGTATTTACTAACCATGCACTGTGATTGTTTAACATAATTGATGGTTTGAATATTTTAACAGCTTTATTGTGCTATAATTCAAATAACATATAACTTATCCATTTAAAGTGTGCATTTCCATTAAGTGATCTTTATTTCTTAGGCTCACAGAATTGTGCAGCCATCACCACAATCAATTTTACATTTTCATCACTCAAAAAACCCTCCAAACCTCTGTTTCCACCAGCACTCAGTCCTTATTCTCCTTTTCTGACTTTTCTAACCTTTTTTTTTTCATGTGTAAAGTGTAAATAATAATACATCTCTCATAGGATGTTCACATGGTTAATGATAATGTATGAAACACTTTGTATGGTACCTGGACTGCAGTAAATGCCCAGTTAATCTTCTCTATTTGTCTTAGTCCATTTGGTCTGCTATAACAAAATTCCAAAGACTAGGAAGCTTATAAACAAAAGAAATTTATTTCTTACATTTTGGAAGTCCAAGATCAGGGCACCAGCATGGTTGGGTTCTAATGAAGGCCCTCCTCTAGGCTGCAGACTGCTGACTTCTCTCAAATCCTCACATGGTAAAAAGAACAAGGAAGTGTTCTTGGGCATCTTTTTAAAATTTTTTTAAAAATTTATATATTCATGAGAGAGAGAGAGAGAGAGAGAGAGGCAGAGACACAGGCAGAGGGAGAAGCAGGCTCCATGCCAGAAGCCCGACGCAGGACTCGATCCCGGGACTCCAGGATCACGCCCTGGGCCAAAAGCAGGCACTAAACCGCTGAGCCACCCAGGGATCCCTTTTTTTGGTGGTGGTGGGGGGCATCTTTTATAAGGGCATTAAACTCATTCATGAGAGCTCCACCCTTATGATCTAATCACTTCCCAAAGGCCTCACCTCCTAATAGTATCACATTGGGTATTATTATTTCAGTGTATGAATTTTGAGGGAACACATTCAGATCATAGCATTATTTGTATTATATTGCACCTAACACTTAATTGCTCAAAAATATAGTTATTTTGATTTTTTAAGAAATCATTAGAGCCCTAACTTTCTCTAAGCATGTTTCCCCATCTCTTTGGAATTTATTGACTTTATAATCTTGTATCCCTCAGAATATTCTGTGCTTCCTTAAGGAAAATTAATCAATCTGATAAAATGCTTGGGTTCCTGTGTTAATGGAAAGGTCCAAAAGAAATGGCTGGTCAACAATCAGAATTACTGTTCTTCCTACCCATGTAACCAAGTTACATATTAACAATGATATTCAGGATTTAACAACCCATATTCCCTACAGTCTAATCACCACACTCCAGTAGTAATTCCTTTAAAATGTAAGTCAAATTGTCTCACTCTCCTGTTCAAATCCTTCTATAACATCTCATCCCTCTCAGAGTAAAAATCAAAAGCATTACATTGGTTCTATAAGAATTGTAAGACTTCTGAAGCACTATGTGATCTGATACTTGGCTACTCTTTGACCTCATTTCTAATCATCATGCTTTGTCTTAGGCTTTCCTCAGACCTGCCAGTTACACATCCTCCCCAGGACCTACGCATCTGCTAATTCTTTCTGTCTACAAATCTCTTCTCATAGATTTCCGCTTGGCTTCCTTCCTCAACTCCTTCAGTGTTTTTATTCAATTATCACCTTTACAAACAAACCTTTTATATGGCCATCCTATATAAAATAGCAAAATCCTCTCTCCTCTTATCTTGCTTCATTTTCTCCTCAACACTTAAAAACAGACACATTGTATATTTACTTGTTTCTTCCTTTAGCATGTAAGTTGCATGAAGACAGAAATTTTCATGTTTTTCCTCCTGCTATATCTAGTGCTTATTAACTGTTCAATTAAATACATGTTGAATAGGGGTACCTGGGTGGCTCAGCTGGTTAAATTCTGCCTTTGGCTCAGGTCATGATCTCATCGTCCTGCTCAGGCTCCCTGCTCAGCGGGAAGCCTGCTTCCCTCTCGCCTCTGCCTGCCGATCCCCCTTGCTTGTGCTCTCTCTCTGCCAAATAAATGAATAAAATATTTAATACATATATACATACATACATGTTGAATGAAAGGCCTTAAAAAATGTCTTTTCCTATAAGCAAACAACTTTAATAGTAAGAAGAGAGCAGAACCAAAGTAGTTTTGCTAGGAGACTGCTTCCAGTCATGGAATCCTGCCCTGGTTGACCAAGCGACACATTCTAACACACATTTAGACACAGCCAGGTCCTTTTAAATGGTCAGTATTTCATGAAATATTAGAGCTAATTCTAAAGTGGGCAGTCAGAGACAGAAATAGAGATACAGAAAGGATGAAAGTTATCTAAATTCCTGCCCCTCTCCTCCCCTGCAAAATATGCCTTTTGTATACTGGGAGGGGTTTAATGACTATATTTTTGTTATTCGAAAGTGAATCTACTGCTACTCCAAAGACAGGGTCTGTAGATTTCCTGGTAATAGATTTAGAAGATCTTAAATCATGCTTTTGATAATTATGGTTAACTTTGCAGTTGGAGTGGAGAGCCACGTGCCTCTGGATTAAACTACAATTCCCAGAGTGCATCTCTAGGTGGATTCTGGGAAGTGTGGCAAAAACATGCTTATAACCGTGATTAAGTTTGTAGGACTACCAATTAAAATAAATTTATTTAAAAAAAATGAAAACAAAAGAGAAAAGAAAAACAAAGACTTTGTAGGACTAAACAGCTAGCATGAAAATAGAACTACATTTCCCAGAGTGCACCTCTAGGAGATTCTGGGAAGTGTGGCGGAGGCATGATCGGTCCCTCTGAGGGAAAGCCCTACTTCCCAGGAACATTAGGGGTTCCCTGGTGTCTGCAGATTCTTGAGGCCTAGGAAGTCGCCCTCCCCCAACAGAATTCAGAGTGAGTACAGCGGAACAGAAAACTGTTGAGCTTCTAAGCTCAGGAGGGATTTTATGGGAAGGCATAATCAAAACTTGAAAAAAAAAAAAAAAGCTCTCGGTCACAGCATTTTGTGATGTTAGCTTAGTCTCCTCCTTCTTGGAGAAACTAAGGAATGAACACGGTTTTGCATCATAACTCAGGAACTATCTCTTTAACTAAAGCTAATATTTTTCTGGTACTTTCTTGGACAGTCGTTTAAATATGGAATTTGCTGACTTCTTTGCATTGTGCCTGCATTATTTTTGAATTAAGGGAGGAAACTTTTTATTTTTATTTTTTTTTTAAGAAAGCGAACCATAAAGCTGCTTAGTAAGATCTTGAAATCTGGATCCCAGTGGATCCTCAGTTTTGTGTATTTCCCCATTCCACTGAGGTCCACAGTAATGAATAGACAGACTGAAGAGCTCTCTCAAACACTACCAAACTTCTCGGAAGAAATAACCACAGAGATTGGAGTGGGCCTTTGCTTCATGCGGTTGTATTTTCTAAAGTAATTGTTCTTCTGTTAAGACGAACAGGATGAGAAATGTGGGAATTATTTAGTACAGGGCCTTGAGAGAAATGGTTAATCTTATCAGCCTTGCCTCCTCATGGAATAGTTTTTGGTAACAATAATATTATTTTTCGTCTCTATCAGTCTTTGTATCAGACATAAATTATAAAAGAATGTTGAAAAGTGCTTTCCCATGTATGTCTCATCAAAACATGAGTTTTGGAGCCAGATAGCCCTGGGTTTGAAACTGCTGCTTTCTAAATTATGATTTCAGGTTAGTTAAAGCTTTATCTTCCTCACTTGTAAAATGGGATAAATTCATTCATTCTCATTGATAGTGTTTTACAATGTGATAGACACAGTGCTAGGGGCTATAGATAGGAAAGACACAATTCCAACATTTAAAGATTTTACAGATCTGAGAATTAGGTATGTGAAAACCTGACATGGTTATAGTATACTTTAGATCCATTTTCTCTCCTTCCTTCCTTCCCCTGTGAGAAGTGAGATAGAAACCAAGCTCCCAGAAGTTAGATGACAGCTCCAGATCACAAATTCAGTCAGTGACAGAGCCCAGAATAAAATTGAGTCTCTTTAATTGTTTGCTTCCCTGTCCCTTCCTTGGTTTGGAGATACACACAGACCCTATAAACAAAACAGGCCTGAGCTTGTCATCTAACATAAGAATAACGGTGCTAGTATTTTCTTCCAAGACTTATTTTGTGAATAGTGAACTTTTATCCCCAGCATGCTCTCAGGAGTAAAATACAATAATAGCTGCCAATTTAAACAAAAACAATGATTCTGTTGGAAATGTGGCATTTGAGCAGCTGGATTTGAGTATCATGGCAGGTTTATCAGTTGTTTTCCAGCATGTTTGCTAAAGGTGAGACCTTAAGCCAATACACTTTGAATAAAACATCGCACTGAAGACCATTAAGAGAGTAAAAAATCACAAACCAGTTAGAAAAAAGTAACACATTTTCTCTGCATTAGATTCCTAAATAGCATGGAGTTATAAGAAATTATATTTTCATTCTAATGTAATTTCACATATTCTCATTGTTATAAGAGCCTTTTTTTTTTTTTTTTTTTTGTATCGAGGTTCTTTCTGAATGGCTGCTTCACAAAGAAAAGCAATACAAGGCAGCCCAGGTGGCTCAGCGGTTTAGCGCCGCCTTCAGCCCAGGGCCTGTTCTTGGAGACCTTGGATCGAGTCCCCACGTCGGGCTCCCTGTGTGGAGTCTGTTGGTGTCTCTGTCTCTCTGTCTCATGAATAATAGATAAAGTTTAAAAAAAGAAAAGAAAAGCAATACATATAACAGTTGGTTCCTATAACGTGTTTCTGTGATATTTTGGAAAAATACAATAAATGTACTATAAGATTCTAAAATCTAGAGTGGGGATCCTTGGGTGGCGCAGCGGTTTAGCACCTGTCTTTGACCCAGGGCGCAATCCTGGAGACCCGGGATCGAATCCATTGTCGGGCTCCCGGTGCATGGAGCCTGCTTCTCCCTCTGCCTGTGTCTCTGCCTCTCTCTCTCTCTCTCTCTCTCTGTGTGACTATCATCAATAAATAAAAAATAAAATAAAACAAAATAAAATCTAGAGTGGCCAAAACCACAGTAAATAAATGAGCACAGGACATCAAGCAGTTTGCAAAAGGGGAACTAGATCTATTAAATCTCAAAACACTTTCAATCTCTATAGTTATCAAAGAAATATAAAATGAAAGTTCTTGAAAGTTTGGCAATGTGTAGAAGACCCATATGATTTTAAACTGAATTTTGTCCCAGTAATTCTACTTTGGGAAATTTAAAGAAGTAACCTGAAAATATCAGCACACAGATTTAGTGGTATTTTATTTCTGATAATTTAAAATCAGAGCAACCTAAATGTCTAAAATACATTGAGAATGTTTAGAAAAATAAGGATGTCTACCTGAATGTAGTATTTTGCAGCTTAAAAAATTATGTAGCTTGTACAAAAACATAGAAAACTGCTTGTGATGTATTTCATGAAAGCAAGTTGACAAAAATGTGTCCTCTGATTACAAATATGTAGAATTTGTATGTCTAAAAAGATTAGGAAACACATATTAAATTATGTTATGTTTATGTGGCCACATTATGGATGCCCTCACAATTCTCTTTTTTAGAGATCCTGTAATGTAGTTCTCTTAATTTTATAATTTAAACGACCTATTTAAAAGAGAAAAATACAGTTACAGCTGATTTTTAAGGAAATCATTTTCTCTTCTTTGACTTTTCAGTAATCTCTATACTGTTTTTATGTAAAATGTATAATAAAAATATACAAGGGACCATTCAAAAAAGGAATTAGACCTAATCTTTATCTACTAGTTTTATGACTGTACCAACGAAGATAGAATTTTCAGTTAAAATAAGCCTGGTTTTCTCCTGATTGTTAATATTTTTTCAAAGCTGCATTAAGAGCTTGACTATAGTTTTTACAAGCTCTATGACCACCATCCCATGAATGAGCAGACCACGATAATCTACAACTGGCTAAGGTTAATTTAGTAACAGAAACTAGGCAAAACAGCAGGCAGTCAGTCAAGTACAGTGGGCCACACAGATTAGTTGGTAAAGCTGCAACCAAACAGCTCCTGGCTCTCAGGATTCAAGGAATTCACCAAAGGAATTTCTTTGGTCTCCCAGGCAATTTGGTGAGGTGCTCCTGAGTACAATGGCTTCCAATTAGCCTCATTATGCAGTTAGTCTCAGGAAGACTATTTTTAATATACTTATTTTATTGTAAAAGGAGTACATACATATGGTTAGAATTTTTTTTTTAATACAGAAATGTACAAAGTAAAAATTATAAGTACCCTTTTCAACTCCTCTCTCCATCCCACTTTTCCAAATTAGCCACCTGTTAACGATTTGGTATGTATACTTCTAGTTACTTTAAAAAAAGAAATAAATACATATATAATTTATGTTTACTGATATGTATATGCCACCTGTTAACGATTTGGTATGTATACTTCTAGTTACTTTAAAAAAAGAAATAAATACATATATAATTTATGTTTACTGATATGTATATGCCCTTTTCCTTCAGTCTTTTTTTAGAGAGGGAGAGAAGTGGGGGCGAGCAGGGACAGAAGGAGAGGGAAAGCGAGAATCTTAAGCAGGCTCCATGCCAAGACCAACCAACATGGGGCTCAATCCTACGACCCTGAGATCATGACTGAGCGGAAATCAACAGTCAGATGCCTAACTCACTAAGCTACTCAGGTTCCCCCATGTCCTTTCCTCTATAAATTAA
Source organism: Vulpes vulpes (assembly GCF_048418805.1). NCBI lineage: Eukaryota > Metazoa > Chordata > Mammalia > Carnivora > Canidae > Vulpes > Vulpes vulpes. Next base: position 83,355,638 of record NC_132783.1, read on the forward strand.
TTAGATCATGGTAAACCAAATATTACTTGCTTTTCTTAGTTAATCATATATTGTGAATGTTTTTCCCTGTTACTATATATGAATGTTTCCATTGTTATCTTTATTTATTTAATTAAAGATTTGGTTTATTTGAGAGAGAGAGAGAGAGAGTGGGAGGGAGAGGGTAAGGGAGAGAGAGAGACTACCAAACAGACTCCTTGCTGAGTGTAGACCCTGATGCAGGGCTTTATCCCAGGATCCTGAAACCATAACCAGAGCCAAAACCAAGAGTCTGATACTTAACCAACTGAGCCACCTAGGAGCCCCTTTTCTATTTATTTTTAAGAGCTGTATTTTATTCCCCTTTAACATACTTTTCAGTTAAGATTCCTATACGTATCCTTTCCCTCTCAGGATAAAATCCTAGAAGTGGAATTGCTAGGTGAAAGGGATGTTTATTTAACATTTCGATAGATATTCCCAAATTGCCCCCCCCAAATATTGCACCAACTTATATTCTCAGAGTTTGTACCTGAGACATATACATATGACATATCCATATATGAGAAATGTAAACACATTTCTTCCAGTGTATCAACAAGTCTTTGGGTTATTAAAGTAGGAATTACGCTTTTAATATTCTCCTAGAATGCTTTATAACCCACATATCACATGTTGTCTTCTGGGAAAGCTATGTTTGTTTTTTCTCTCCTGCTAGAGTCCCTTGACAGGTTTTTCATCTAGTACATTTTTGTGTTTTCTTAAAGGACCTTGCATAAAGTCAGTTTTCAACAAGCACTTTTTGTTGAATGTCATTTACTAAATATATTTTACCCTTGGCTAGGACATAGATTGTAGCCAAAACTATCCAAGGATTAGTCATCAGTGATTCATAATTATGCAACCAAGAAGTAAGCCTAAACTTTAGATGTTCTTCAGTAATTTGTTCAGTGTCAAAGCTTACTTCCCTTGGGCACAGTTAAAAGGGTGGTTGGTTAATTAACTGTACTGATTTTCTCGTTTCAGTGGAACTTCTTGACTTTTATTGCCAATGTGAAATGTACTTTTCATGGGGAATAAAATACTTACTGGTATACAATTTAAAAGGAATCATCTTCTGTAGAATGAATTTGTAAGATAGAGAATTGATTTTCTCTCACAATGAGATACACAAAATAGAAAATACCTTAGATTCATGTAGATTTGCATAGCTGCCTTTTGAGATGTTGTCCAAATGGCCATGATTTTTATATTTTTCTTATCTATAGGATTCCTTTTACTTCATTCTCAGAGGGACTTTAGTTTTCAAATATTCTAAGAAACTTAGCCCCATTATTCTGGAGACACTCCCGGTCTTACCTGGTCTATTAGAGTCATGCTAGCCACTGTAACAAACTTCAAAAGTTTAGTTGCTTATGTTTATTTCTTACTCATAAATATTCCAAAGCAGGGGTGGGGGTGTCTTTAGTTGGCAGGTGGCATTTTTTTTAAGATTTTATTTATGAAAAAAAAAAAAGATTTTATTTATGTACTCATGAGAAACAGAGAGAGGCAGAGACATAAGCAGAGGAAGAAGCAGGCCCCCTGAAGGGAGCCTGATGCAGGACTCGATCCCAGGGACCCGGGATCATGACCTGAGCCAAAGGCAGATGCTCAATCCCTGAGCTAACCACGTGCCCTGGCAGGTGGCTTTTCTCTAGATTGTGATTCAAGGATCCAGGCTTCTACATTTCAATGACTCTGCTATTCCAGAGTCTTCCAAGCAGAAGGAGGAAAGAGAATGGAGAAGGCATATGTACTTTTTTTTTTTTTTTTTAAGATTTTATTTATTTATTCATGAGAGACACAGAGTGAGAGGCAGAGAGACAGGCAGAAGGAGAAGCAGTCTCCATGCAAGGAGCCTGATGTGGAACTTGATCCCATCACCCCAAGATCAGGACCTGAGATGAAACCAAGAATTGGACATTCAATTGACTGAGCCACCCAGGCGCCCCTTAGGCATACCTACTTCTTAGCTGATTCAGCCTAGGAGAGATACATCACTTCCACTCACATTCCATTGTTAAGACCTACCTTTGGCCCTGCTTAGATATAAGAGAGAAATGTAGACTGTGGCTTAGCAGCTACCTTCTTTTTTTTTTTTTTTTTTTGCAGCTACCTTCTAGCAACAATCCTCCAATATGGAAGAAGGAACATATATTTTTTGTAGACAGTGGATTCTCACAATAACCTGTTAGGTAGGCAGAACAAGTTTCAATTTTGAGGTACTGAAAAGTTGAACTCCCATAGCTAATTAGCGGTTTAAGTGCAATTTAGAAGCCAGATCATCTGACTCCTATTCAGTTTCTCTTTCCTTAATCTTAAAAAGTCGGGTTTAAAGTATAACTCTCTTGGTGATTCATTACTTTAAATTGCATACTATGACTTTTTCTTTTTTTAACTCCTCTTTTCTCTAAGGACCTGACAATGTCCCTGTATTGTGGAATTGCTTGCAGGAAAAAATCTTTTTGGTGTTATAGGCTGCTGTCAACTTATGTCACTAAGACCCGGTGAGTTGTGACCAACCTGAGGTCTGATTATTCTCTTTGGCCCACCAAATTATAAAATACAGATATCTCAAAATCCTATTTTGAGGATTAAGGATGCATGATTAAGATATACATATAAGGATATTCACTGCAAATCATTTATAATGGAAAAAATTCTAAATTAACTAAAATTCAAATATACCTAAAATATCTAACATACTTAAATATTAAGTTCTATTAAGATAATAACTTTGTGTTTCCCATGGTGGTATGCCTTGTGCACAACACAACACCTGGTGCATGGTAGGCATCGGAGGCTTGTTGAATGGATGAATCAACAGTAAGGGAGAGATTAATTAAATGATGGCACATCTCTATGATGGAATTAAAAACTCTACTGAATAATAATAGTTCATGAAGTTTCCTGAAAATAAGGTAGATAATTCTAATTCTCTCACCTCTCACCCCCTAAGGAACTAAACTACTAGTTAAAGGTAGACCAGAAAAAAACCCAAAACCTACAGCACTACAGGAAGATGGTAAAGGACTTCTTTGTCATAGCCTGGGCAAATTTGAAATCACAAGCCTGTTCCCATAGTTTGGGGTTTAAATTTGTACCATCTGTGTTATGGTCCCCAAACCCCAACCCAGGAAAAGAATGTAAGTAGTAGTTGTAGACTTATAAGACCCCTGGGCACTATGCAGAAGCAAATGTAAAACTCCTCTGAAGAGATATACCCATAACCAGGGCTTTGTACATGAAAAGCTCTGCCAAACATGAGTGCCCAGTCCAAAATTTAAAGGCCCATAAGCATACAGTGTTACATGAACAAGAGTGAGAAAAGAAAATTGCTGTACTTAGAGTAGATATTGTTGGGCATTTAGGTTATTTGTAGTTCTCAGGATGAGACTCTTAAGAACAATAATTGAATTATGGAACAATTATTGAGAAGTCTAAAAATGGCTATATTAAAGTGGTTTTAAAATGAATAAAAAATCATTTAGAATTGAATCAATCATTTAGAATGAAATTCTATCAATAAAGAAGATGGTGTGAAAAGAATGTTAAAGAAAAAAGGCATGATTCTGAATATACCTATATATGTACAGATAAGCAATAAATAGTTTGGAGAATTCCCAGGTGTGAACAGTGATCATCCCTGAATGGTGAGATTCTTGATGATTTCCCTTTTTTGAACAAATTACTAACTGTATTAACTGATTTTTATGGGATGACTTTTTATTTTTTTAAATAGGAAAACAACAGCTTCAGTCTGATAATCTTAGAGTTGTTTCCCTGCTTTTATAACTAAAGGGGGAAATGAATTTTTAAAATTAGTGTTCCTGATCAAGAAGGTAAGGAGCTTTTGGGATCTCGGTTCCAGTTCCAATGAGGCCCCAGGCTTAAGACCTTAACCTGGGTGTTTTTGTAGGTGTTTTGCTTTTTAGGGTCATTAGGGCAAAGCACAGGTTGTACCACTCTTACTGTTCTTTTAGGAAGGCAGCAGTGTTTGTTCTATTGTTTATATTTGGTAACTTCTGAGTGGCACAGGTCTCTCCTTTGACATGCATTAAGTCTTTGCCCCAGGAAGCTGCAGTCACTTATAATGAGTTTAAAAATACCCTGAGTATTAAAATCTCAAGTTTCTTTGGTCTTGTGTTTATAAAGAGCTCATTGTGACCCCTTTTATCATACAGTAAAAAATAGGTTCCTAAAGATGCCACTGGGGCACATTTATCATTTAGCTTTGTAGTTTCATGTTGAGCTAACTTTTTTGGTATTACAAAAGCTCCCAGATCCTACAGAAAATATCTTTAAACTGTGATGGCTACATAAGTGACAAAATCTGCCATAAATCTGAGTCTGTTTAGGGCTTTTAATAGGCAAAAATGGTTATCCCTAAGGCTCCAGAAGGAGAATCTACATTCAGTACCCCCTGAATCACGTGGACCCTGACCTGGTTTCCAAGGCTCTTGAAATTAATCTTAATGAAGGTGCTTGAAAAGCCTAGAACTGGATCCAATGCTATTTCTCTTAGAGAAACTAATGATAGGATGTTGTGTTTTCCACATTTGTATTTTGGCTATTGAAGATATTATACTTATTAAATAAGTGTGGTCAAGTATAGGCTTTATTTCCCATCAGCAGTCTCTTCGGTAGAGATAATGAGCTAACGGTGTCCATGTGGGGGACTAGTGTTGGAGGCAGGAATGTATTAAGGTAAAATCTGCTCTTTATCATCCCTACATTGAATGACAGTGTTACTTAAGGTATAGTGTTTGCTCTTTATCTGCAATAATAAAGCCTGCTCCCATTTCTAGGGATTTTGTGGTTGATGTTTTATCACTGTACTTGTTTTCCTTTCACTCCACTGCATGTAAATTCTTGCCTCACAGCATAATATTGGCAAAGTACCTTGAGGTTCAATTCAGTAAATATTTATTACCCTTGAAGTTCAATTCAATAACTATGTATTGAATTGAGCCATTTAGTATGTTAATTACTGGAGATAGAGAACTAAGGCTGACCCTGCCCTTAAGGAGATCATAGTTTTTTGGGGGGAGACAGACAAATTAACAAATAGTATAAGTGCAGCCACAGAGGTATGGGCCAGATGTACAGTAAGTAGCACAAAGGAAGGAACTAAAATCCTTTTTAGAGCCACTTAGGATATAAGTGAAATAACTGTGATAGGAGAGGGATGCAAGGACAGAATTCTGAAAGATGAGTGCTGTACAAGTAATTAAGTGTGGTTTTGTAATGCTTTATTTCCAAAATACAGGTATTTATTTGAACTGAAAGAAGATGATGATGCATGTAAAAAAGCCCAGCAGACAGGAGCATTTTACCTCTTTCATAGTCTGGCTCCTTTGCTTCAGAAATCAGAACAACGGTACCAGGCCCCCCAGTATAGCCTACTAGGTAAGCCCAAAGAGGACCAGTAGAGTAGACCAGGCTGTGGCAATTAAGCAGAATTTCATCAATATCAGATCCCTGAGATCTTCAACTTTAGAATCCAGATTTTTCAAACTCTTTCTACTGATTATTGAGTGTATAAACCAGAGCTGCCCAAATATTATTTGGTGATAAACTACGGGTCATTGAAACTGCTGTCCAAATTGGAACCCACCTCTTGTTTTGTAAATATTTATTGGAACACAGCCATGCTCATTCATTTTCATACTGTCTGTGGCTGTATTTGCACTACAGTGGCAGAGTGGAGTAGTTGTGACAGAGAACACATGACTTATAAAGCCAAACCCTGCTTAAACCAGTGATTTCCAAGCCTTCATGGAATTGCATACTGTTCTAATGTCTAGGATTTGCATCATGGCTTCATTTCTTCTAGAAGAGTCAAAATTAAAAGTGAATTAAAATTAATTTGTTTTGAGAACTCTTTTAGGGTATATAACTAGAGATATATAAGCCACTGGGATTTGGCATTCAAAGTACCAACTTTCAGTTGTATATGATGTCACTATACACTGAGTTACTTCTAAATACAAAGCCAGTGAATTTCTTTCCTTCTTTCTTTTTTTTTTTTTTTTTCAATGAATTTCTTCCATGGGTCAGATGTTGAGTATTTGAATAGGTAGTTCCTAGCAGTGCAGAAGAATATAAGGATGCCATCAGAAGGCAATGCTATGTTGCATTGTAAACAAATATAAGTCCTTCATGCACAGGAGGACAGATTTTCTCCATGTACAGCACGTGTCTTATACAGACTGGGATCTTGGATGAATAGTCTACCCTAGCCCACACACTCAGCATAATCTGGAGACTAAATTATATGTAACTGATTTGGTTTCTAACATTTTAAGCATGACACTTTTTTTCAGTGCCATAATACATTAACTGTCATGTATCTTTTGAACTAGGGGATATGCTCCTTTCATGATACAATCATAGAATATAGTGTTAAACAGCTAGAGTTCCTTCTTTAGTCTAAACACTTCAGGTTGTTATTGGGAAGATGGAGGCCTAGAGAGGTTAAATTATTAGACCAAGATTATATAGCTAATTAGCTGCAGGGCAGCAGCTAGAAGCAGGTATACCTACTGCAAGCTGAAGTAGATGATTTCCTAGAAGGTTAATATGGTTGCTCGTGATTTATTTATTTATTTTTTAAAAGATTTTATTTATTTATTCATAGAGTCAGAGAGAGAGAGAGGCAGAGACACAGGCAGAGGGAGAAGCAGGCATCATACAGAGAGCCCGATGTGGGACTTGATCCAGGGTCTCCAGGATCACACCCTAGGCTGTAGGCGGCGCTAAACCACTGCGCTACCAGGGCTGCCCAGTTGCTCGTGATTTAATGAAAGCCTTTGTTTTCTTCCCTTCTCCTTTTCTGTTTCTTAGAGTTGGAAAGGCTCCTGGCTAAGTTTGGACAGGACACACAAAGAATAGAAGACTCGGTACTGATTGGATGCTCCAAACAGCATGAAGCATGGTTTGCTCTGGATCTAGGTCTAAATAGCTCCTCTTCCCTAAATGGTATAGAACATTATTCCTAATGGGAATTTCCCAGTAGTGCTCAGACTTTGGAATTCCATGTAATAGCATAATTTCAAAGAAAATTTTGAGAGTACCAAAGGTTATCAACCTTGTATTTTTTTTAAGTTAGGACATTAAGAAAAAAAAAATACTACCGTCGTGATTTACCGTCGTCATCATTTAAAAAAAATAGAGAACATTTTAATACTTTCTAAGCTAGGTGGTAGGTACGCAAATGTTCATTGTATTACTCTCTGTACCTTTATACATTTTATATTTCTTAAATATTTCATAGGAAACATTTAAAAATTCATGACATCATTCTTACCTTGGGTGAGTAAACATATTACCATGCAGTGGCTCAGGGTCCTCAGACCTGCATTTGGGAACCAATTGGGTATAGATTCATGGCTCCTAGTAGGCTTTCCTTCTCTTTCAGGTCTGGTTTTAAATGTAATCATGCTGGAATGCAATGCAGATAGGAGCTTAGAGGTCCCATTTTACCTCTTTTCCAGGGATAGTGTATGGCTAATGCAAATATTACTCTGAAGATGATATATTTTTTAAAAGATTTATTTATTCATGAGAGAGAGAGAGAGAGAGAGAGACAGGCTCCCCATAGGGGGCCCGATGCAGGATTCTCAGGAACCCAGGATCACACCCTGAGCCAAAGGCCGAGGCTCAGCAGCCCAGCTACCCAGGCACCCCTCTGAAGAGGATCTTGAGAAATACTATGCTCTGATAGTTCTCAAATTTGCCTGAAAATAAGAAATTACCTAGTGCTTGTTGAAACATAAAAATTCTGGGCCTCACTCACCTGCTGTTCAGAAACTTTATGTAGAGGCTTGAGAACCTACATATTTTTTTTAATTTTCCCTGGTTGAGTATTATTAGGTGAGTTTGGGAAAGACTGCTCTAACAGGCAGTTAGAGAGGGAGAGGCCTGAAGGCAAAGTTTAGTGTTTGTTTCATCTTATCCTCTGTTCTCGTTTTCTAGCTTCCTTACAGAAAGCAGAAATGGAGATAGAACTCAAGGGCTCTTTCACTGATCTGAGGAAGGCTCTATTTCAGCTGAACACAAAGGATGCCTCCTTGCTGACCACGGTAGATTCTGATTTCTCAGTTCTGTAGGAAATTTAGTAAAGCAGTGTTACGAGTGAATATATGGCATGCATGCACAAGGCTAGAATGACATTTGATGTCTTCTTCTGCAGATAGATCACAGTCCTTCCTACAAACCTTGGCAGGACAGTGTGCTGTAGGCCGACTGCTTATTCTTCTTTCTTTTGCCCTTATTTTTGGCAGGACCATTTTCTTCTAAGGACATGCAGATCTTTTTTAAAAATATTTTATTTATTTTTTTATTCATGAAAACACACACAGAGAGAGGCAGAGACACAGGCAGAGGGAGAAGCAGACTCCATACAGGGAGCCTGTTGTGGGATTTGATCCTAGGTCCCCAGGATCACGCCCTGGGCCAAAGGCAGGCGCTAAACCACTGAGCCACCCAGGAATCCCATATATATATATATATATATATATATATATATATATATATGTATGTATTTTAAATAATTCATAATACATTTAAAATATGTTTCCTTTTATTCATATTTCAGATGCTAGAGGAGTATGTTCAGATAGTTTCCTTATTTTAAAGTTCAGTCAATAACTGGGTAAAGTAGGTGAGCTGGAAAGGAATTAGCTTTTCTCTTTGAATTGTTCTCAATAGGAGGCCCAGCCTGATTATATATGAGCTCCATGTCCTCTCCAAATGAAATCAGCCTACCTTTGTATTCCTAGGCTCAGGCTCTTCTCCGTTGGCATGATGCTCATCAGTTCTGTAGCAGAAGTGGGCAGCCCACCAAGAAAAATGTGGCTGGCAGCAAGCGCGTGTGCCCTTCCAGTAAGATCATCTATTATCCACAGGTAAGCACTACTTTAAAAGGACAGTGATCCAAGAAGACTGTGTGCTAGTCTGCCCAGGGAGTAGTAAAGGCCTATATAATTAAAAGGCTTCCCTTAGTTATCTACTCCTTCATCCCATTAACAGGCCCCAACTCGAATTTCCATCCCCTCTTCCCAGATGGCTCCTGTGGTGATCACTCTGGTGTCGGATGGGACCCGATGCCTGCTTGCCCGCCAGAGTTCCTTTCCCAAGGGAATGTATTCTGCCTTGGCAGGTTTTTGTGATATAGGTAAGAGGTTTAGGGCATGCACAGATGCCCAGAGGACACAAGGGCTTAACAATTGTAGGTATTTTTTTGTTTTGTTGCTGTTGTGCTTTGACTCTGAAGCATACTGTTCCCTATCAAGTCAAGAAAACTGCCTTCTGGCATTAGAATTTTCCAATATCAGGCAAGTTTTCAAACATATGGCATAGCTGAAAGAATTATACAGTTGACACTCATTCACCACCTAGATCCTATAACTGTTTTCTTCATTTACTTTTATCACGGATCTATCCATCCATCAATTCATTTTATTCTTTGATGTATAGTTTGCACACATTAGTACGATTCTCCCTAAATATTTCAGCATGCATTGTATTAATTAGAATTCAATAGATAGTTATAGGTTTTTCTTTTTCCTCAGTCTAGTGGGGTAACATTTACAAAATGTAAAACATGGGATTAGAATTTTATTAAAGTTGAGGTCAGCAGTAGCCTCTTTGTCACTTATTCTGCATTCTCACTAACTAAGTCAGCACACAACTCCAGACTTGAGTCCTGTTGTTGTAAAGGCTCAGGAATTTAAGGCTTTCCCAAGAATACTTCATGAAACTTTGGAGCCAGTTTTGTGCTCCTTTCACAAATGGGCATCTGTATCACCCTTCCTGCTGCAGGGCTGTCCTGAATTAATCTGAGTGCTTATAGGTGAAAGTCTGGAAGAGGCTGTCCGGAGAGAAGTTGCAGAAGAGGTGGGACTGGAGTTGGAAAGACTGAAGTACTCTGCATCCCAGCACTGGTCTTTTCCTAATAGCTCACTCATGATTGCTTGTCATGCATCTGTGAAACCAGGGCAGACAGAGGTAAGTTCTCATGCTTCCCTTATGCTGTGATGTTCCCTTTGCTTCACCCAAGTTGGTCAGTAGGCACCTGTCTAGTCCATCACTGTCTATCTTGTATGAAGATGTGCAACTCACGATTTGTTCCCTTAAGGAATTTGCAATCTTGTAAAGGAAACAATCTCCAAGGAAATTCAGAGTGCCAATGCAGTTACTGTTCTTCTTTGTATGTATCTCAGTCATGTGGCAATTTATTTTTCATCAGGACTTAACAGAGCAGAGAAGGCACACAATAAGTATATCAAAGTAAGTGACTGCTTTCAGGATTGGTCTTATTGCTTGAGTTTGTTAGGATTTTGGGGACTAATTATATGAAATCATAGGAACTTCTGGTCGAAAGGGATTTAGACATTGTCTTATCCAGCCTCGTCTTGCTCTTCTGTAGCATCCCTGATAGATGGCAGTGTGGTCACTACTTGCCAAAGTCTATTGTGTTTTGGTTTGCATAGAATAATATCTCATTTGTCTCAGCTTCCTGTGGTTGCAGTGTGCATTACAAAGAAGATACTATGCTTTTTTTTTTTTTTAAGATTTTATTTAATTTATTTATTCATGAGAGATACAGAGAGAGAGAGGCAGAGACACAGGCAGAAAGAGAAGCAGGCTCCATGCAGGGACCCTGATGCGGGATTCAATCCCAGGTCTTCAGGATCTGGGCTGAAGGCAGACGCCCAACCACTGAGACACCCAGGCGTCCCATATGCTTTTGATAATCATTAATTATCCCTTATCCTTTAGAGAAGAGTAATTTTATGTTCTTTTTAAATTGAAAGTTAATCAAGAATTATTTATATATTACACCTCACTGTTAACCACTCTTTAGTATTTCAGTATTTGTGCTTCTAGGATTTTTAAAATGCACTTTTTTCTTTTACACTATTTAAAACAATATATTTAACTCTCACCTTTTAATTATGCCTCTTTTGCTTCTGCACAATAGCTAAAACTGATTATCTCTCAGCCCGTAGATCCTAGGTATTGCTCAGTTCTGGGAACATTTTCTCACCTTTGGCCAAAGTATCCTAAATTTTGTAGCTCCTAGCCTTACATTCTGTTTTTTTCTTATGTCTTTTAGATCCAGGTGAACCTGAAAGAACTAGAGGCAGCTGGCTGGTTCAGTCATGATGAGGTGGCCACAGCCCTGAGGAGAAATAATCCATATACTCAGCAACAGAATGGGACATTCTGGCTGCCCCCCAAGTTAGCCATTGCCCACCAACTGATTAAGGAATGGGTGGAAAAGCCATCCTGCTCTACCCTGCCAGCTTAGCTCAGATTGAGGCACCTAGATCCCTCCTCACTATCCTGGAGTGGCAAAAGAGAGATCAGTTGATAAAGAGGAGGTGACCAAAGGCCATCTCCAAGCCAACTTCATACTAAGGCAGAGTGAAAGGTGATCCTACAATGGGATGTCTCTAATAGCAGTGTTAGGGAAGTTCCTATTCATAGGCAATCAGAATGCAAACTGATAATGACGATTGTCAAAATCAGAGGGAAGATTGAAACATTAGTTTGGATGTAGGCCCCCGTTCACTCATTTTTACTGAGGCCTCGGAAGCAAACATCTTTCAGCATGTATCTTGTTAATGCTGGGTTTATACTAACTGCCAAAATGTGCCCAGTATAATTTTAATTTTATCTTAGTATTGAAGATACATAGCAAATCTCAGCCCACTTTTCATCCTCACAGAATTAAGAAAAATAGCACAATATAACATTATACAACTTGTGTACAGGTAATTATTTTGTACATGGTATTTAAATAAAAGTTATATTTCTTTAAGTAATCTGAAGAGATGAAGAAAGTGGGAAGTGGGAGCCAATGTCTTCCTCAGAGTACTCTGTAATAAATCAGATGCAGTGATATTCTGCTGAGGTAACTGCATCCCGGCGGGGCTTAAGATAGCTAAGTCTTTTGCTGTTACTTGCTCAGCATGTGACCCATGGAAAAGATAATCACTTTTTCTGATTTCCTAGATATAAAATGGTCACTGCTATTTGCATACCCAGTTATGTGTTGTAACTTCAGCTAAGTGAAGGTGAACCATTTTCTTGTTTTATGGGATAAACTAAATTTAGGATTACTCATCATTCATATATGTTATTCCATACCTTGTCATAGGGGAGAATTTATCTGGAGGAAATAAAATAAATTTCTACACCTTTGCTGAGATGTATTTTTCTGTCTTATAAAGTGAGGATATTGTAGAAAGTGAGAATCTGGGGCAAGGGGTAGGTGGAGAGAAAAGGAATCTATTAGTGTGATAAACATTTAAGTCCAGGTTTCAAGTGTGGAACAACTGAAGCAACGTGCAGAAGAAATATTGTTAGAGGTCTGTTTGAAAAGAGGAATGGCTGGGAAAGAGTTGTATCTTCGGATGATTTTAGGCAAAGACACAAGTGCCAGTGATCCTAAGATTATTTGGATGTGTAAACACATCAAAGTGTGCAGGACTAAGCAAAAGTGATTCTAGAACTAGACAAGATGAAGCACTGAATTTCCCTTTGATCCCAAAAGATCATTGTTTTTGCCATTGCTAGCAAATCATCAGTGCTTTGGGGAAATCAAAGTGCCTTCATCAGGAAATGTTGAGGGATAGTATGTGATGGGACTTGATTGTCCTGTTAGGTTGGCAGCTTGCCCTGACCTGAACTGAACCCAGCATGTAGAAGGGAAAAGCACTCTCGAAAGAGAGGTCCTGAGATTTCTTCATATCTTGCAGTTAGAAGAAAACAGTTCAGGGTCCATGTGTATTACCATCTCCCAATCTTTTCTATCTCTCTGTGGGTGTGTTTGTGAGCACATGTGTACACATCCCCAGTCTGAAAATACTGATAGAAAGGGGAGTGTGCAGGATTCCTGGTTGTGAGTTTCTCAAACTTAACATGGAGTAACTGTTTGCTTTTGGATTAATGTGTTGTTTTGGAAAAGAAAAGATGAGAGAGGCTAATAGAAGAGCTGCGACATTGAACTTTGTTTCCTGGCAGTGAGTGGAAGAGGGCTTCTAAGAAGAACTCCAAGGATATCTGAAAGCTGTGGCAAAAGAGGACAGGACTTGGGTAATGAAAATGGCAGATAAATAAAAGGAACTTTGGTACAGGGCCTGCCTGGCTGGACAACATTTATGTGGCAATGAGTGTCAAGGTGCTAAGAATAAAAAGAGCGCACCCAGTTCAAGAAACAGAAGAGCAAAAACAGGTAAAATATTAAATGTATTTGTCATTAGTGAGTCTGGCTCAAGGTCATTTCTGGTAACGAATAAAAAAGCAACTCATTCATTTCTCATTTTTGCCTATCACTCTCCTTTCTCTTCCTTTAATCCTCAATAAAGATAAAGTTCTAAACACATGGGATGCCTGGGTGGCTCAGCAGTTGAGTGCCTGCCTTTGGTTCAGGGCATAGCCCTGGAGTCCCGGGATCAAGTCCCACATCAGGCTCCCTGTGTGGAGCCTGCTTCTTCCTCTGCCTGTGTCTCTGCCTCTCACTCTCTGTGTCTCTCATGAATAAATAAATAAATAAATCTTAAAAAAAAAAAAAAAAGTTCTAAACACAGAGTATCTCCTCTCAGGGGCTGTCTAGGGGCTTGATTCTTCTTTCTTCTGCTGACTTCAAAACCTTGTATGTACCTAAGATGAGATCACAAAGACTAATGCAAAGTGGACAACATATGGGGCTCACAGAGAAGTTAGCCTGTGAAACTTGTACTGAAGAAACATTTTTACTAAATGAGTCATCTAAACTAGACATGAGCACAGTCAGACTCAATATTTATTTAAGAAGAAAAAAAAGAGCCTAGGTGTGCCGGCTAATCTTGTGTTGGCTTACTTGTGGGTCTGTGATCACTGTTATCAGGCAGCTGTACTCCCATGCTTTGTAAAAGGTTGGACGCAGGTCCTGCCAGTCCAGCTTGGGAACTATAGGATTCCAGTATATTTGAAACCAGGTTCAGGTCTACATCCACTGGTGTCATAACAGATCCTCCTGCACCAGAATCTTCCTCATCCGAATTATTATTGGTAGTCTGGGATAGAGATTCCTTATTTATAGAGAGAAAACAAAATCATGGGATAACGCCATTAGGGTAGATGGTAGTTACAATAAAAACTAAGCAATGATGTAAAACTAAATTCTAAATTAAACAGGAAATTTCCTATCCTTAATGATAGAATAATAAAAATGAAGTCCAAAAACTTCACAATTTAACACACATATTAGAATTTGGTTCCAAAGATTATAACACACTTCTTTCTAGGAAAAGCTTTTGTAAATTGGATTTTTTCCCTATTTTGAAATAGCCCAAGGGAGATAACCAGGGTTAAGGAGACATATTTATAGCTTGCCTAAGAGTTTAAGAGATCTGCAAAAAGGAACGCTTAAAAAAAAAAAAATCTATTTTTTTAGATTAAAAAAAAACTAGATTTCTTTTTTTCCCCCCAATGAAAAAACTTAAAGTAAAAACCTGAGGCTCTGTGGAGTCCAACCACAAAGATTCCAAACTGTTACTTGAGCCTCTGGTTTCACAGGTTAGGGAAAGGATTTGAAAGATTGTACCTTGATTTATAGACCTGAGTATCTTGTCTATTCAAAGTACAGTCCATGAATCAGTAGCATGTGTGTTGCTTGGGAGCTTGTTAGACACGTAAGATCTCAGGCTTCAGCCCAGATCTACTTAACTACAGTCTACATTTTATTTTCTATATTTTACTTTACTTCACTTTTACTTAGATCTTTAAATGGCTCATATGCATACTAATATTTTAGAAACACTGCTTTAGAGAAGTTTAACATGGTTTCTTGGTTTCTGTTAGGTTTGGGCAATATTGGAAATGACTTTAGTTTAAATGTGGTTTAGATGATCAAAGCAAGATGAAGAATGTTGAGATAAGGGCCACATTATGTATTTTTCTGTTGTCTCATTTAGTTCTATATGAATTCTATGACAAGAATTACTAGTTCATGGATATAGTCAGTGGATGGCTGAGCTGGATTTCAAGCCCTAATCCCTCAAATTTGAGAGTCCACTCTATTTCATGTGTCTATTAGGTCCAGGTTAGACACTGCTGGTATAAAAACTAGGATAAAAAAAATTAGTGGAAGCTGAATTCTTTATTTGGAATTGAGAAAACACAAAACACACTATTAAGACTTGAAAATTATTTGGATATTTAAGATCCTTTCTGTTTTTAAACTCTGTGTAAGCTGTTGGCAGTAGAAAGCAACTACAAACTAGTCTGGCCACATCGCATGACTTTTTCTTTTAAATCCTAATGGATAACAAAGAAGAAGTAATATAATTAAACTATATTTAGGAGAACAAGATTTATAATCCTTTATCTTATTAGTTAGGGAAATATTAGCAATCTTACATTCTTATTTATTTCAAATTAAAAAAAATCAAAATCATCACCAAAAAAGGATCACAAATAGAAAAAAAAAAAAAGGAAAGAAAAGGAAAACTAAGATAAAATATAATTTCAGCTCTCCTTCATAACAGTAAGATATTTAGACAGAGGGAGAGGTTAAACACACACATACCATTTGCTTCTGGGTGGTGAAACTTTTGCCAATGCTGGTATATGCCAATTCCCGGTCCATCTGGGCCATGTATGACTTGAGATTATTAAGAGTACCTTTTACAGATGCTTCTTCCCCAGCCTCCTCTGTTTTAAGATCCAAGTCATCATCACTATCTAAACATTCAAAGTCTTCCTCATCCAGATCATCGGAGTCTGATTCATGAGGACTTGGCCCTACACAGACCCCAACACAGAAAGAGCCATATAGTAATTTTTTGAGTGATTATACCTCTCCAAAGAGTTAATTAAATATTATCTGCAGAAAAGGACCAATAAACAGAGGTAAATTACTTCATAAAAATCCCTTCTGGAAAATGGTACTGCAGGCAGATATTTCCAGAAAGTATACAGGTTGAGCTGAAAAATTTAGCTTTTTTTTTTTTTTTAAATTTTTAAAATTTATTTATGATAGTCACAGAGCGAGAGAGAGAGAGAGGCAGAGACATAGGCAGAGGGAGAAGCAGGCTCCATGCACCGGGAGCCCGATGTGGGTTTCGATCCCGGGTCTCCAGGATCGCGCCCTGGGCCAAAGGCAGGCGCCAAACCGCTGCGCCACCCAGGGATCCCGAATTTAGCTTTTTTTAAATTATGAATTTGGTTACAAAAATTTTTTACTTAAAAAACTTAAAAGCTACAAAATACATGAATTATTTTGATATAAATTTCAACCCATACAGAGTTATTACTATCTCACCTCTAATTCTCTTCCCAGAGTTAAGCATCCCTGGGTACCCAGGCCTTTATGCAGTTTTGTACATATGTATAAAAACATAATTTAAAAAAATAATTATTTTTTTTACATATTTATACATATTGAACAATGGTTTGCTTTTCTACTTATTTATGTCTTAGAAGTCCTTCTTTGTGAAAACATACAGATGGGCCTCATTTTTTCTTAAGATCGCACAATATTTAATAATATGGATGTACTATAAATTATTTAACCATTTCCTTTTCCATGGACATTTAGGATATTCCCATTTTTTGCTACTACAATGATGTAATCACCATCTTAGCACATATGTGTCTTTTTCATAGAGAAAATTCCTGGAAGTGAAATTTCTATGTCAAAGGTTATAAACTCTCTAGAGTACCAAAATGCCCTGTAAAAAAAAATCCTACACTTCCACACTCATGGTTTGACAGTGCTCATTTCTTCAACTCTTGAGAAAACTCAGTATTGTGAATATTTTAAACCTTTGCCAATATAATAGGCAAAAAAATAAGTTATTTTGCATTGTGTATTTACTTATTAGAAACAGTTAACTATTTTCCAATATTTATTTGTCTATATTTCTTCTTCAAGGCATTGCTTATTTATATTCTTTGTTTTTGTTTTAAATTGGGCTATTTAGGGATGCCTGGGTGGCTCAGTGGTTGAGCATTTGCCTTTGGCTCAGGGTGTAATCCCAGAGTCCTGGGATCGGGTCCCACATCGGGTTCCCCTTCGGGGGGGTCTTGCTTCTCCCTCTGTCTGCATCTCTGCCTCTCTCTGTGTCTCTCATGAAATAAATACATAAAATCTTAAAAAAAAAATTGGGCTATTTGTCTTTTTATTATTAGTGTTAAGTACAGTAAGTTTAAAAGAGAAAAAACAGTATAACATGGGACCCAAGGTAAAACCATATCTAGCCACAGCATTCACTCACTCAACAAATATTCAATGAGCAGCTAGTATGTTAGGCACTGAGCTAAGCATCCTCTGCAAAATCATTCAACTGGGCAGAAGTTTATGACTGAAAGCAATTCAAAATCATGAGGCAAAAGCAAATACTCTGACCTCAAGAGATCCAATGCTCCAGTTCTCTAGCAACAGCTTTGCTATTTACCATTTCAAAATGAAAATAAACATCACAATGTAACTTACCTAAAATTTTGTCAAAATAATTAAGAAAAGAATCTGCATCAAAAGTGATTGGAGCCTCAGAAGGTTCTCTGTAAGATTAAAGGAAAAAAATCATTTATCTTGAATACAACTCTCTGGCATTTTTTTTTTTTTAAAGGCAGTGCCATTCTTAGGAACACTACCATAGATATGATCTCAAAATAATTGGAGCAAGAAAAACTGTAGTTTAAATGGTCTTGCAAAGCAAAAGAAATGGGAAAGACTGATAAATAAAAGTAAAAATTTCACTTTGTTTATGCATATTTAACTTATGTTGATTCAGGGACCTACCCACCCTGTACTTCCCACAAGACACACACACACACACACACACACACACACACACACACACACACACCAGCAGGCGAAATCACATATCTGAGTTAATTTTAAGAAAGTCTATTTGTTTAAGAACCAAACTTTTAAAAGTAAGAACATACTTTCTCTTATCTCTGCTTTCTTTTTTCTTTTTTTAAAAGCTGGCTCCACACTGAGTGTGGAGGCTTGAACTCACAACCCTGAGATCAAGACCTGAGCTGAGATAGAGTTGGACACTTGGGCAGCCCGGGTGGCTCAGTGGTTTAGCGCTGCCTTTAGCCCAGGGCGTGATCCTGGAGACCTGGGATCAACTCCCACGTCGGGCTCCCTACATGGAGCCTGCTTCTCCCTCTGCCTGTGTCTCTGCCTCTCTCTCTCTCTGTGTCTCTCATGAATAAATAAATAAAATCTTTATTAAAAAAAAAAAAGAGTTGGACACTTAACTGATTGAGCCACCCAGGCGTCTCCCTACCCAATCTCTTTTCTTAAAGAGAGAATACAGAATATAAATTTTAATCTTCTCATGAGGCTCAAGAGCATCAACACGAATAAAGATATATTTGCTGTTTAAGTGACAATTCCATCTACCTTACTTTTCTATTACTTGCCAAATGTAACTTCCCATTTCTTCTGTTATTATCTCTTCTCTGATGAGCTCTTTAATCTCCCTCTTTTGAATATGAAGCTTCCAATCTGCTTGTGGGGTGGGAGATTGGAAGTGTTGATTTGCTGAGAGCTAGATGTTAAGAGTCCGTAAGATTCTGAGTAAAAGTGTAAAGAGTAAAATGTACGATTTCCTTGCACAGCTCTGGGATGGAAGCTTTTAGATCTGTTGAGTAGTCTGACTTACTTTAAGAATTGCAAAGAATCAGGCTATTAGAAATACAACTCCAGATAACTCATCATGGTATTAGGCACCAAAAGAAGAAACACAGCAGTACAAATCATTTACTGAAAAGAAAAATAAAAGGGTGGAAATGGCAATGACTAGATGACTTCAACACCTGCATTCTAGCTACTTAGATATTTATATTCTAACACAAATTACCGAGGCAGCTCTGCTCCTTTGTGGGTTGAGACTTTGGATATGAAAGCTTTCATACTTTCTGAGACTTGATTTAAGTCATAGTTCTGTTCTTCCTTCTTGGAAATAGGCTCTGCTTCTTTTTTGCCAGCAACTTCCTGCAGTAGTTGGTCCAGTTGATCTGGTGAGAGATCTAACCACTGGTCATCTGAAAAAGAAGAAAACATGATGCCGCCATACCAAACTCGCATATCAAGTATTCTCAGTGAAATGCCCTGTGAGACTTAGTGGAATATTTTCATTTTCCCTAATCCTAACTCTATCCTGGTCCATCACTTACCATCTTCTGGGGGAAGATTAGCTTCTTCCTTCTTAAGCTCTTCTATATCAAATGGCATGGTCTGTAATAAGGTTAAGATTTCTTCACCTGGGCTCATAGCAAGAGAGCTATAAAAAAAAAAAAAAAAGACATAGGGATTTTTTCATAAGACAGTGCTGAATAATAGTCACAAAAAATAGTATTTTAAGGCTGGGAGGAATTATCTAATTTGTTTTTAAACAATTGTTTTAGGTTACAGACCTCTTTTTCTCAAATAAAATTTTAACAGGAACTCTAAAATATAAAAAGAGCTCAAAGAAAACCGCTTTGTACAGCAAAGGAAATCATCAAACTGAAAAGGTAACCTACTGAATGGGAGAAAATGTTTGCAAAATCATACATCTGATGAAGGGTTAATATCCAAAATATATAAAGAACTCACACAACTCAATAGTAAAAAACAATCTGATTTAAAAATGGGCAGAGGACCTGAATAAATATTTTTCCAAAGATGTACAAATGGTCAACAGGTACATAAAAAGGCACTCACATCACTAATTATCAGGAAATACAGATCAAAATCACAATGAGATACGACCTCACTTCACACCAGTCAGAATGGCTATTACCAAAAAGATAAGCGAGTTGGTAAGGATGTGGAGAAAAGGGAATCCTCATGCACTGTTGGTGGGAATGTAAATTGGTGCAACCGCTATGAAAAACAGTATGAAGGTTTCTTAAAAAATTAAAAATAGAATTACCATACGATCCAGCAATTCTGCTTTTGGGTATATATTAAAGGAAATGAAAAAGGAATACTGAAGAGATACCTGCAATTCCCTTTACTGCAGCATTACTCACAACAGCTAAGATAATGGAAACCACCTAGTGAGTGTTTACCAATGGTTGACTGGATAAAGGAGATATCCTTTATCCAGTGCTATATTATCTAGAGAAATATATTATCTAGAGAAATATGTATGTGAAAGAAGGAAATACTGTTATTTGTGAAATGGATTGAACTTGAGGGCATTATGCTAATGGAATAAACCAAATAGAGAATGATAAATACTACATGGTATCACACATATGTGGAATCTCAAAAATAAAATAAAGCTCACAGAGACAGTAGAAAAGTAGTTGCCAGGGACTAAGGAGTGAGGAAAATAAGGAGAGGTTGGTAAAAAGGTACAAAGTTTCTAAATACCTCTAAGGATCTAATTTAAAGCATGGTGACTATAGTTGATAACACTGTATCATATAATTGAAATTTGCTCAGAGAGTAGAACTTAAATGTTCTCATTGCCCACCATAAAGATAAATATGAGAGGTGATGGAACTGCCAATTAACTAGATCCCTCCATGTGTACATATATCAAGTCACCATGATGTACACATTAAATATTTTATGATTTTGTTCCTCAATTATATCTCAATAAAGCTGAAAAAGAAAAACTGCTGAGACTGAAATGGAGTATGGAGGTTCAGAGATGTATCCACTGGTTACATGTATCCATGTAACCTTTGGTTCTGCAGCAGGCCATATGGAACACCAGTCATAGAGTTGGACCAAATGCTGTGAAGAGTCACAGGAGAAAGTAATTAATCATATTAACTACAGAAAAGTTTTAAAAAAATGATAAAGACCATGGAAGTAGTTGAGTTAGGCCTTAAAGAATGGGGTGGGGGCTGCCTGGGTGACTCTGTCAGTTAAGCAACCAACTCTTTTTTTTTTTTTTTTTAATGATTTTATTTATTTATTCACGAGAGACACACACAGAGAGGCAGAGTCACAGGCAGAGGGAGAAGCAGGCTCCATGCCGAGAGCCCGATGCGGAACTCGATCCCGGGACTCCAGGATCACACCCTCGGCCAAAGGCAGGTGCTAAACCGCTGAGCCACCTAGGCGTCCCAAGTGTCCATACTCTTGATTTCAGCTCAGGTTATGATCTGTGTCATGAGATTGAACCCTGCACTCAGCGGGGAGTCAGCTTGAGATTCTCTCTCCCTCTCCCTCTACCCCTCCCCCTGCTCACACACGCTCTCCCTTTCTCTTTAAGTAAATAAATCTTAAAAAAAAAAAAAAAAAAAGAACGGGGAAGATTTTGACAAATAAGACAGGGTAGAAGAACTTCAGGCAAAGGGGGAAATGAGCATCTGTATAAAAGCAAAGAAGTACAGAGTGTGTTCACAAAGCAAATGGTGTTCAGTTTGGCATAAGCATGGAGGATGAGCTGAACAGATGGACTGGGATGAGAGCACAGTGAGCCTGAAATGGCTAAGTTTGGACTCAATGAAATAAGCTGTGGGTGATCACTGATGGCTTCTTTTTTATTTTTAATTTTTGTTTTAAGAGATTTAAATAATATAGACAAGTCCAAAAGACACAGAAAAAAAAAGATTATATAACAAATGATCATATCCCTACTACCTAGAATTATATTGTTATACTTACTTCTAGTCTAAAGGTATGACTGATTACCCTTATATATTTAGCATAAAAAATTAAACAAATGATATATATGACTATAGTTACAGCTAATATTTTTCCTTTGATAACCAACACTATCAGTTCTAATCCATTTCATTACTGCCCAGAGGTGACTGCTCTTGCAAATATCCTTCTGGTCTGGTCCATTGAGTGCACACACATGTATTTATGTTGTGTTTGCTGTTTGTTTTCTTTCTCTGGAATTTTATTCCTTCAGATACCTGTATGCCTCATTCCCTCACTTCATTTATATCCCTTCTCAAACAGAATCTCAGACATCCTAGTGGCACCTGGGTGGCTCAGTTGGGTAAGGGACGGACTCTTGGTCTTAGCTCAGGTCATGATCTCAGCGTCGTGCAGCTGAGCCTCACATCAGGCTCCACACTCAGCACAGAGTCTGCTTATGGATTCTCTCTCTTCCTCTCCCCCTCTTTCCTTTTGTGCTCTCTAAATCAATCAATCAATCAATCAACCAATCAGTCTTTAGAATAGCAGCCTGTTCATCCCTCTCCTCATATACTGTTTTCACTTCAAAGCACTTATCACCATCTAACATCTATTGTCTTTCTCCTACACTAGCATATAAGCTTCATAAGGCAGGGAGACTCCCGGTTCACCTGTTATATCCCCAGTGCCTGGAATTGGGGAGATACATACATAAGAGATACTCCACAAATATTTGTTGAATGAATGGATATATACGTATCCATAAATAACATATGGCATTTTGTGTACTAAACATTTTTATATGTATAACATCCATACTCTACATATTTACAACTTGCTTTTTTCACTCAACATCATGTTTTCAAAATCTATTTATTTAGATCAGTGGTTTTCAACTGGGGATAATTTTGCTCCCAGAGGACATCTGGCAATGTCTGGTGATATTTTTGGTTGTCACAATTGGAGGTGGCGTGGAGTGCTACTGGCATTTACTGGGTAGAAGTGAGGGATGTTGCTAAATATCCTATAATGCACAGAACAGTTCTCCACAACAAAAAATTATCTGGTCCAAAATGTCAACAGTGCCAAGGTTGAGAAATCCTGGATTAGATTTATGTACATTTAGCTAATCTCTGGTTAACTAATGGATAGTAGTCCATCATACAAATACATTGCAATTCATTTATCTACTATTGATGGATACTTACATTATTCAATTTTTCATTGTCACAATCTAATAATTTTTAGGAAAGGGATTAAAGATGATTGAAGATATATTTCAGGCATATTCTCCTGGCTCTAATGGTTGCTTTGGAAGAGAAGAGTCATTAGAGGTTAGGAAACAAGTGTAGGTATTGCCATAATTCAAGAAGTAAGAAAAAAAAAAGAAAAAGAAGTAATTAGAGTAAGTGGGTGGTAAAAAAAGAAAAATTCAAGATATAACATGATAATAAAAAGGATCAAGGGACTGGATACAAGGAGAGCCAGGGAGTCTAGGTGACAAGAAGTGGGAAACAGTCTATGATATTAATCCAGGTACTTAAAAAACAACAACAACAACACTGGGAATAGGTTTTGGTGGGAGATGTGAGTTTGGTTTTAAACTGTTGAGAAGTTTTCCTTGTTTGAGGAATGGGAGTCTCTTTTGCAACACTATTTAAAATGCTGGCCGTGTAAGTTACTTATAATTCTTTCTCCAGTAGTAAAAATCTGGTAAGTTATGATACATCAATTTGTTGAAATGTTGTGGAGCTCTTTAAAATTATGCTTATAAAGACCTTTTAATGTCATGGGGAAAAGTAAGATTATAATGAGTAAAAATTAGGGACAGGACACAAATTTTTATATAGTATAAAAATGTTTTAAAAATAACTAGATGGATATGGGGGGGGGGGGGAATCCTGGAAGGCAGTAGATAAAAATGGTAATAGTGGTTGACTCTCTGGTATAAATTTTTTCCTTATTACATCTTTCTGTATTTGCTATAATGAATGAATGTGCTACTTTTATAACAACAAACGTCATTATTTTAAAAAAGCTACCCAGCCACCAATCTATCTTGTTTTGTGCAAGGAGCCCTAACTAATATATGAGTCTGTCTAATTTCTTAACATTTCTTTAACCCAGTTCTGTAAGGTAACTTCTCCATAGGCAGAGTGGCCCTTTCAGGCAGATGGGAATCATCTGGGGGAGATTCTTCTAACCATGAGGCGCCACCGATTTTACTCCCCTCTCTTTCCCATGTTTTCTGAAATGATAACCTAAGAATGAATTCTCTTTTTATCACCAATTACTGCCATAAAACTGATGGGAATGGGACAAAGGCATACACAGACACTCCTGAAAGAAAGGACTGCTGTAAAGTCATTATTATCTCATAGACAACTGAGGCTAGAGTTCTCTCAGCATCAACTTTGCTTCATCAGTCCTCAAAGAACATAAATAAGTGACGTCTGAGACATAAGCAAAATGACTGGAGGTCAAGACCAGTAAGTTTCACTTGGAAAAAAAAAAAGCCCAATAACAAAATGATAAACACACACAACTTGGGACCTTTTAAATGTAATATATACAAAACTATTCTTTCATGTTATTCAATAGCTTTGAGTATCTCATTCAATTTTGCTAACATCAATTGCATTTTTTTCAATATTCAAAATGTGACCTTTGATTCCTGAGCTTAGTAGGACTGAAACTTTCTACTAGAGCTCTATTTTTTTAAAGATTTTATTTATTATTTATTTATTTATTTATTTATGATTTATTTATTTATTCATGAGAGACACACACAGAGAGAGAGAGAGAGAGAGAGAGAGGCAGAGACACAGGCAGAGGGAGAAACAGGCTCCACGCAGGGAGCACAACGTGGGACTCGATCCCGGGTCTCCAGGATCAGGCCCTGGGCTGAATACAGTGCTAAACTGCTGAGCCACCTGGGCTGCCCTAGAGCTCTATTTTTCCCTTGGTGCTGCACTGTCAGGGGGAATAATGTGGACCTTATCCATTGTGATCTTCTTCTTTTAGGGTCCTATTTCCTTCAATTTTTGCCTTATTTTGTTGTTTTATTATCTTCAAATAATTGTTCCTTATATTCTGTCCAGAGTTTATAATTACAATTAGCAAGGGGGTTAGTCAGATATGTGACTCCATCATTATAAGAATTCCACTTTGGGACACCTGGGTGGCTCATCAGTTGAACATCTACTTTCTGCCCAGAGTCCAGAGAACAAGGCCCACATCAGGCTCCCCGCAGGCAGCCTGCTTCTCCCTCTGCCTATGTCTCTGCCTCTCTCTCTCTCTGTGTGCCTCTCATGAATAAATAAATAAAAATCTTAAAAAAAAAAAAAAAAGAATTCCACTTAATTAAATTTTAAAGGGGTGGCATTTCCTCCCAACCTTATACTCATTTCTTTCTTTTCCCAGAAAATGTATGGCAGGTCAGAATGAAATGTGATTTGAAAGCTGAATGTCTGCTTTATCCTATATTTCAGACCTACCTAAAAGTAGCTAGACACAGCCAAGGACTCCTATAGGAAATTATACATATGTTCAATATCAGACAGCCTAAGTTCAAATCCTGTATCTGTCACGTATTAGCTGTTTGACCTTTGGCAAACTACTTAATCTCTCTTGGCTTAGTTTCTCTAGCGTAAATAGAGAACGATAATAATTATACTTACTTTATAGGATTGTAAGAGTTAACAGATTAAAGTAGCCTACATAAAAATAAATAAATAAATAAATAAATAAATAAATAAATAAATAAATAAATAAAGTAGCCTGCACTTTGTAAGTACCAGTAAATGTTAGCCATTAGATGATGATGATGACAGTAATAACAGGTGCCAAATCCAGTGATTTTTTTTTTTTTTTAGATTTTATTTATTCATGAGACACAGAGAAAGAGGCAATGACACAGGCAAAGAGAGAGTAGCAGGCTTACAGGGAGCCCAATATGGGATGTGATCCCAGGACCCCAGGATCATGCCCTGAGCCAAAGGCAGACATTCAACTGCTGAGCCACCCAGGCATCCCTCCAGTGATCCTCTGTAGCAACACCTCCTCTCCCCCACTTCAGCCCTGATCCTTATCATTAACTCTTTAAATATGGCAACCGCAACTTCTGCAACTATCTTAAGGGTGAGGAACACCTTAACTTCTGGCAGGTTACCACTCTGCTGTCATAGTTAGGTAGTGATAAACTCACCTTTCTGGCCGATTTACTGAGAGTTGGAAGTAGTTCTTTGCCATTTCTAGCCTTGCCTGGTACTGAGCAGAACCTTCTATCAGTCCCTTAAAAAAAGATAAAAAGAAAAAAGGCCTTTCAGAACATTATTTACATGGTATCATTAAAATATTCTGCTCACCAGCAATTTTCAGGGAGGCAAGTGTGATATGGTTCAAGAATCATGAGGCTTGAGTCCAATCCCTGTTTTGTTATTAATGTACTTTTTTTGGGCAGTTTCTCCAAATAAGGGGACTAGGTTATATGCAGTAGTTCCTAATCCTTTCATATTAAGGACCTCTTTCCAATTTGGAAGATTTGCTATCATTTTCTAATATTTAATTAGTTATTAAGAAATAATTGATTAGTAATTAATTTATAAAACATAGTACAATTAGAACCAAAAAATAGCATAATCCTACTTTATTTTTTTTAAGATTTATTTATTTATTCATGAGAGACACAGACTGAGAGAGAGAGGCAGAGACATAGGCAGAGGGAGAAGCAGGCTCCCCGCAGGAGTCTGATGTGGGACTCGATCCCAGGATCACGACCTGAGCCGAAGGCAGGCGCCCAACCACCGAGTCACCCAGGCATCCCAAAAGAATCCTACTTTACCATTTCTGCTTTTCACATGTATGTTTCTTTTGGCATTCACACTTAAGATTTTCTATTCTTTCATAAATAAACTATAATATCATAAGCACTTTTCCATATTGCTAGTCTTTTATCTTCAAATTTTAAAAAAATTTAATTCCAGCATAGTTAACAGTGTTGTATTAGTTTCAGGCGTACAATACAGTGATTCAACAATTCTATACATTACTCTGTGCTCATCACCAGAAGTGTATTCTTAATCCCCTTCATCTATTTCCTCATCCCCCTACCTTCCCTCTGGTAATTATCAGTTTATTCTCTGTAGCTAAGAGTCCATCTTTTGTCTCTTTTTGCTTTTGTTCATTTGGTTAGTTTGTTGAATTCCATGAGTAAAATCATATGGTATTTGACTTTCTCTTACTTATTTCACTTAGCATTATACCCTCTAGATCCATCCATGTTGTTGTAAATGGCAAGATTTCATTACTTTTTATGGCTGAGTAATGCTTATATATATATATATATATATATATCACATCTTCCATTTATTGATAGGACACTGGGTTGCTCCCCTTGGCTATAAATCATCTTGGTTATAAATAATGCTGCAATAAACACACTGCATGTATCCCTTTGAATTACTATTTTCATTTTCTTTGGGTAAATACCTAGTAGAATTATTGGATCATATAATAATTCTATTTTTAATTCTTTGAGAAACCTCCATATTGTTTTCCACAGTGGCTGTACCAGTTTGCATTCCCACCAATAGTGCACGAGGGTTCCTTTCTCTCCACAAACTCATCGACACTTGTTTCTTGTGTTTGGATTTAAGCCATTCTGACAGATGTGAGGTGGTATCTCATTGTGACCTTTGATTTGCATTTCTCTGAAGATAAGTAATGTTGAGCATCTTTTCATGTAGCTTTTGGCCTTCTGTATGTCTTCTTTGGAGAAATGCCTGTTCTTATATCACCATATTCTTTTTTTTAAAAAAAGATTTTATATGTTTACTTGAGAGAATATGAGAGAGAGAGAGTGCAAGAGCATGAGCAGGGGGAGGGGCAGAGGGAGAAGCAAACTCTCTCCTGAGTAGGGAGCCTGATGCAGGGCTCAATCCCAGGACCCTGGGATCATGACCTGAGCCAAAGGCAAATGCTTAACTGACTGAGCCATCCAGGTGTCCCTTCACTACACTTTCAATAGCACTAAATATCATACAAATTCTTTTTCACATATGTGAAAAAGTCTTTATTATTGTGTTCATATGTATATCTTTACTACTTAAGAGGGAAAATTTTTTATTTTTTTATAGATTTATTTATTTATGATAGACATAGAGAGAGAGAGAGAGAGGCAGAGACACAGGAGGAGGGAGAAGCAGGCTCCATGCTAGGAGCCCGACACGGGACTCAATCCCAGGACTCCAGGATCCCGCCCTGGGCCAAAGGCAGGCGCTAAACCACTGAGCCACCCAGGGATCCCCAATTTTTTATTTAAAAAAATTTTTTTTAAAGATTTTATTTATTTGAGACAGAAGGGAAGCGTTTGAGCAGGGGGGCAGGGGCAGAAGAAGAAGCAGACTCCCTGCTGAGCAGGACCCTGGGATCATGACCTGAGCCAAAGATATATGCCTATTTGAATGAGCCACCCAAGTGCCCATGAATTATTATTATTTTTTGAATTATTATTTTTTAAAAGATTTTGTTTATTTATTTGAGAGAGAGCATGGATGGGCAGAGATGCAGAGTAGCAGAGATAAGCAGATGCTCTACTGGGCAGGGAACCTGATGCGGGGCTTGATCCTAAGACCATAGGATCATGACCTGAGCCGAAGGCACTTAACCAACTGAGCCACCCAGGCACCTAGAGAGTGAATATTTTAAGAGAAATTTATTAGTTGTCTTTTTGAATTTTTTTAAGCCATGTCTTTGTTCATTTTTCTGTTTGGTATCTTCATGTTTGCCTATGATTTGCATAAGTTGTTCTTCTGATACAAATAATAACTTTCATCATTTGCATAAATGTTAATAACTTTTCTAAAATACTGGAAACAGTTCATGGTCACCCTGTCATTAACACCGAACTATAATAGTCCCTTTTAACTCAAGCCTTTATAACAATATTACACAGTAAATTTGAACCTTAGGACTCTAATTTACAGGCTTGATTTTCCCTGGATTGTACAATTTTATAAATGCATTGCAAGTCCTACCTTAAAGTAATCGTTCTTTTTCAGACTTTCAAGGAAGCCAGCCCAGAGTGGTGAGGTAGTCATGAAGGATTTCTTGGATTCAGAAAAATGTGGGCTACATTTGGAGCATAAGATCTCAAATCCGTGAGCCTAGATGGAATAGACAGAATTTTCATTATTAAGTTATTTTCTTTTCATTTAGCCACACTCAAGAACTGGTGACTGGATATATGGGCATACGGACATCTATAACACTTGGAATTTTATGAAAAAGTCAGGTGACTTTCAAGTTTTTGAATTTCTATAGATTACTAAAAATTATAAAGGGAAAGCAAATAATACAAAACAAAGATTCTTGTTCTCTTTAAAGAGATTTCTTTTTTTGCTGATTATAAAACCAGAAATTTAAACTTATTTCTTACTTGCTTAAAAAAAAAAAGACTTATAAAAGCTTTCTGTCTAACAGAAATGATAAATGATTTCAGCATGGTCTCAGACAAAGGGAGGTTCGAATCTCTTCATTTTAAGAGTCCTTTGATTAAAAAATATAATGAATGCACATGTCAAAATAAGTCAGACAGGGAGCTTTCCTGATCACTCTAGAGAAAATTATTGTTACCAATTTTTTGTATATCCTTTCAGAACTAATATATGCACATAACCAGATGTGTGTGTATCTGTATCAGTATATCCTACTCCATCACTGTGGTCATTTAGTGGCAACATACACACTGTTCCAAACCTTGCTCTTTCAGATATGATCATACAAATTTATCCATTTCACTGCAGAGGTAGACTAATTTACCTAACTATTCCCCTCCTAATATGCATTTAGGTAGTTTCCAATCTTTTGCTACTATAAATAATTCCATAAGTATCCTCATACATCTTTGTACACATGTAAAATATCTATGGAGGATAAATATCTAGAAGTGAAAATGCTGACCAGAAGGGTGTGTGCATTTTATATATTGATGGATATTGACAAATTGTTATGAGATCAAAACAACTTATAGTCTCATCAATGATGTTTTAGTATCTCTATGTATTTTTTCACCAATCCAATATATATTATCAAACATTTTGTTATTTGCTAGATGGTAGAAAATACTATTTTGTAGCTTTAAGTTGCATTACTTTTGTTATGAGCAAGGGCCAGCATTTTTCTTATGTTTAGATTAAAAATCACTTGTGTTTCCTTTTCTGTGGATTGTCTGTTCCTGATTTCTGAACACTTGTTATTAATTAGTATTTTTTTCACGTTGACTTGTAGGAGCTCTCTCTCTATATATATATATTAGAGAAATTAGCTCTTGCTATCTTTTGACTTACTTATGGGGTTTTTCTTTTCCACATAGAAATGCTTAATTTTTTTTCTTGGTGGGGGGGGAGGAGCAGAGGGAGAGGGTGAAGGAAAGTGAGAATCTTTTTTAAAAATTTATTTATTTTAAAGATTTTATTTATTCATTCATGAGAGACAGAGAGAGAGAGAGGGAGGCAGAGACACAGGGAGAGGGAGAAGCAGGCTCCATGGAGGGAGCCCAGTGAAGGACTTGATCCCGTGATGCCTAGATCCCGGGACTCCAGGATCAGGCCCCAGGCCAAAGGCAGGTGCTAAACCGCTGAGCCACCCAGGGATCCCCCCCCTTTTTTTTTTTAATTTAAATTCAATTTGCCAGCATATAGTATAACACCCAGTGTTCATCTCATCATGTGCCTTCCTTAATGCCCATCACCTAGTTACCCCATCCCCCTACCCACCTCCCCTTCTACAACCCTTTCTTTGTTTCCCAGAGTTAGGAATCTCTCATGGTTTATCTTCCTCTCTAATTTTTCGCTACTCAGTTTCCCCTCTTCCCTTATGTTCCCTTTCACTATTTCTTATATTCCATACATGAGTGAAACTATATGAAAATTGTCTTTCTCCGATTGACTTATTTCACTCAGCATAACACCTTCCAGTTCCATCCACATCAATATAAATAGTAGGTATTCATTTGGAAAGAGAATCTTAAGCAGGTTACATGCCTAGCATGGAGCCAGACACAGGGTGTGATCTCAGAACCCTGAGATCATGACCTAAGCTGAAATTGAGTCAGATGCTTAACCGATTGAGCCACCCAAGTTGCCTCAGAAATGTTTAATTTTTAATAATCAAATTTATCAGTCTTTTTTTAACAGCTTCTGGTTTCAAGTCCTGTTTAGAAAGGACTTTCCTATTCAAATTATCAAAAATTCTCCTGTGTTTTCTTTCAGATTTTATGGTTTCAATGTTCTCTTTTAAATATCTGGTCTACCTGGAATTTATTTTGGTATAGATGTGAGAGAATCAACTTTAATTTTTTAGACGGCTTCACAGTTGTTCTATTATCATTTACTGAACCCATTTTTTCTTTTTGTTTGAGATGCCACAGTTTACTATATTCTCACGCAAGTTAGGTATATTTCTAGACTTGTTATGCTGTATCATTATTCTATTAAGAGCCCTTTTACCGAAAGGAAGAATATAAAATTTTATGGTACATTACCAACTTCATGCCCAATTCATGGGCTCGATAATGAGGATGAGATGGAGGAGGCATCTTGTATCCACTCCGCCGGTCTGGCACAAACCTTTGTTGTACCAACTGTGCATACAGACATTTAGTGAAAGTGACCTAGACATTGGGACACAAAATATATGAGTCTTCCTGAAAGTAAAAATTTGAGTATCATTTTACAGTTAATAATTTCATTTATGAGCTTTGTATTCATATGAAATGCAAAGAAGATCCAACCTATTCACCTGCCAACATATTTTTAGTAACAGCTTTATTGTGATATAATTCACATGCCATAAAATTGACCTCACTGTCAACTTTTTAGTTATCACTAATGAAATTCCTCTCATTAATTACATTATGTGGCAATTTGGGTAGGTAGAAGATAAAGGATATTTCTTAAGTCTCTGGAAGAAATGAAATGTTTTACTTTTTTTTTTTTTAAAGATCTTATTTATTTACTCATGAGAGACAGAGAGAGAGGCAGAGAGAGGCAGAGACACAGGCAGAGGGAGAAGCAGGCTCCATGCAGGGAGCCCGACGTGGGACTTGATCCCGGGACTCCAGGATCACACCCTGGGTTGAAGGCAGGCGCTACACCACTGAGCCACCCAGGGATCCCCAAAATGTTTTTCTATCTATCTATCTATCTATCTATCTATCTATCTATCTATCTATTTATTTATGATAGTCACACAGAGAGAGAGAGAGAGACAGAGACACAGGCAGAGGGAGAAGCAGGCTCCATGCACCGGGAGCCCGATGTGGGATTCGATCCCGGGTCTCCAGGATCGCGCCCTGGGCCAAAGGCAGGCGCCAAACCGCTGCGCCACCCAGGGATCTCTGTTTTACTCTTAAGAAGAAAATAAAATAGGAAAAATATGGTCAGAAAGTATCTAGGAAACATTTAGATATAAAATAGGAAATGAAGTCTCTTGAAATCTTCCTCCATGGATGGGAAAAAAGAAAAAAGAAAAATAAAAGTATATTAACCTGCCCTGAGGAAACAAAATATTTCCAGTTTTCTCTAGTGTACAATTACAATCATGTTCAACTCTCTTTCCAGTGACACAACCTAAGTGATCAAGAAAGCTATCTTACCGATGTCATTATTCGTGTTTCAGGCAAGAAAGTCTTGAAAACACGGCAGGCTCGCAGGTCAATGGGGTCCCGTAGGTAAAACGCCTGGACTCCCGCAGCCACCAATCGGGGGTGCTGCTTTAACAACGCTACAATGCTGGCTGGAAGGAAGCAGTGTGCACGGTGAAGGGAGGCTTGAATTTTTTCTGGGTATCTGTATCAGATAAAATAATTATTTAATGATATGTATCTAGAATTCTTCTCCCATTTACTTCTCCTTATATCATCTTGGTTCATTAGAGTAAAATGTAGAATGACAAGGAAGGTGAAGATAAAGCTACCATATACACTAAAAACTGCACAAAAGAAAGGGAATGAGCAAAAGTAGGAAGAAATGGAAACTAAAGAAAAGGAATTAAAGTAGTTCAGCAGGGGCACTAGGGTGGCTCAGTCAGTTAAGTGTCTGCTTTCAGCTCAGGTCATGATCCCAGGATCCCATCCCACGATGGGCTCCCTGTCAGTAGGAGTCTCCTTCTCCCTCTGCGCCTTCTTCCCCCACAACTCTCTGGCTCATGCTCTGTCTGAAATAAACAAAATCCTTAAAGAAAAACAAAGTAGTTCAATAAAGACAAAACAAAAATTCTACTATTCTTTGAAATAAGGATAAAATCAGAGTTTTTTTCTTCTAAAACAATGTTACAAAGTATATTGAAAAAGTTAAAAGAGATTTTATATTGTTAAAACTTGATTAGTGCTAAACTTTAAATAGGTACTTAAATCTAAAAGGCTGAACTAATGTTATTAGGTGAAGACTATCTCCTTTGAATAGAGCCTAAAGTGTTCCACATAGGTAAAAGAATCCCACACAGAGCCTCAGAACCACAGAGTACATTGCACTCCCTTATGTTTTCAGTCCTGTATGTCTTAAAATTTTTACCTATGGATATAGTACATAAGTAAAGCAGTACAAAAATATTGGGAGTGGAATATTAACACCCATGAACGGGAATTAAAAGATGTATCTATTTCTTAATTTTAGAACATGTAAGTTTAATTTGTTAGTCACTTTCATGAAGGAAGAAGACAGAATGAAAATGAGCATTAAAGGTGAAAGAAATTCTACATGCAACCAAAGACTTGAGCTGCATTAAAGCAAAAGGCAAAAATAAATAAATAAATAAATAAATAAATAAATAAATAAATAAATAAATAAATAAAAAATAAAAAAAAGAAAAGAAAGCAAAAGGCTCCTTGACTAGCAATGAAAATATTTTACTTACCCTCTGATGCGTCTATTCACTGCAGCTCGTATAGATTCTGAAGCCAAAATTTCTTCTGGGTGTGTTGAGATTATATTCAATGCTTGTGGGACCGTTGGGGGTGTGGTGGGTAGCCAGGACATTGTGCCAGGTTTCCTTGGTGCAGGAATAAGGCACAATTCTCCATGCTGGAAAAACACCTGCAAAATGCACATTTTAATTTTCATTCTGGGCACTGACAAAATCTAGGTATGTGTGAAAAATGTTACAACATGATACTTACCCTATTGGCACTATTATCAGGATCCAACCATTTAGGGAGAAAGTCAGCAGCTTCTATTAACAAGAATTCACCATCATTGTCTTCAATCCTAATGCAAAAGAAATTCCAATTATGCGTTCAAAAAAGCACATATATGCTACTAATCAAGATACATTTATTCTAATATTTTTTTCTTTCATTTTAGTAAACATCTGAGTATATGCTATGTGTAGATTATTATAACAAAGCAAAATACTTAAGACTGAAATACTGAAATACTGAAATATGAAATACTGAAAGAGATTCTAAAATAAAGGGAGTTTGAGAGAGATGATAAGGAGAAAAAATAAGTACATAAATAAGTAACACCAGACAAAATATGGAACTATATAATAGGGTGTCAAAGGAAGAAAAAAATCACATAGAGGGATCCCTGGGTGGCGTAGCAGTTTAGCGCCTGCCTTTGGCCCAGGGCACGATCCTGGAGACCCGGGATCGAATCCCACGTCGGGCTCCCAGTGCATGGAGCCTGCTTCTCCCTCTGCCTATGTCTCTGCCTCTCTCTCTCTGTGTGACTATCATAAATAAATAAAAATTTTAAAAAAAATCACATAGAGCCAAGATTAGGAAAGCATTTATAGAAAAGTTACTTGGACCTTGAGAGATAATTTTGTTTTGCCTCATTTGTATCACTTTTTTAAAATTAAAAAATGTTTAAAGATTTTTTTTAAGATATATTTATTTATTTGAGAGAGATGGAAAGAGAGAAAGCACATGAGCAGGGGGAGGGGCAGAGAGATCATGACTTGAGCTGAAATCAAGACCTGGATGCTTAACCAGTTGAGTGACCCAGGCACCCCTAAATTTAAGTTTTTGAATAGGTAAGATAGTCACATTGCCAAACTTTTAAAAAATACATAAAGTTACACACTGAAAAAGTTTCCTTCCTCCTTTTGTCCCTATATGCCCCATTCCTATCCTCAAACCATTGTTATTTCTTACTTATCCTTCTAGAGGTTGCTTATGCATAATCTAGCAAATAGGAATATAAATTCTTATTTTCTTCTCTTGTCACACAAAAGGTAGTGTATTTTATATACTGTTCTAGATCTTTTCAATTTTAATGGTGGAGACATAAGGAGAAAAGGAGAGATGTTCTTAGAAGAGGGATTAGCATAAGCATAATCACAGAAATAGCTATTTGAGGTGGATATTTGGAGAATGACAATTAGTAAAGACTAAGACTAGAACAGAACAGTTATGGGGTGCCTGGGCTGAGCACCTGACTCTTGGTTTTGGCTCAGGTCATGATCTGAGGGTCGGGAGATTGAGCCCTGCGTCAGACTCCAGGCTCAGCATGGAGTCTACTTGAGATTCTCAATATCTCTCCCTCTGCCCCTCCTGCTTGTGTGTGCTCTCGCTCTCTCTCTCTCCCTTTCAAATAAATAGATCTTAAAAAAAAAGGCAGTTATATCATTTTCTGAAGAGTTTTAAATGTTAACAGAGTCATTGAGAATGAGCTTAGTTTTATATAGAAAAGGAATGAAAGATTTCAAGGCAGTGTAGAAAAGGGTTAGAGCACTACCTTAGGAAGATTAATCTGGCAAAGATAGAAGTTCTTTCTTTTTCTCATTAAAAAAAGAAACTGACAAGACAGTAGATGCCTATTATTTAAAAAGCTGTAGAGGCCTGGTTTGTAGGTATAGGTCATGATTATATAAAGATCAGAATCCATACACATAAGGCATTGCCCTCGCCCTATTATCCTTGTAAAAAGAAGGAATGACTATCTTTGTGTTTGTGTACTTAAAATTTTATCATTAAGAAATTATTGCTAATTATTTTGAGATGTAGTAATAGTAATGTTTAAAACAAGAGTTATCTTTTATATTTACATCTTAAAGTATTTAAAGATCAAATGGCATACTATTGGTGATTTGCTTTAAAATAATCTTGCTATGTAATGGAGTAGGGGAAAGGTATAGATAAAGTAGGAATGTTCATGAGTTGATAATTGTTAAAGCTAGGTGATGAGTACATGTGGGTTCATTCTTTTTATTTTAATGTTTGAAATTTTGATAGAAGTTTTCAAAGTTGTTTTTCTTTTTGTTCTGCTGGGGAAGAGGTTGGGTGTACAGATCAGAATTTGGAGGCTGACAGAAAAACTAGGATAACGTGGCAAATGGGTGAACTGCCCTCTGCTGACACAACTTGGTAATTATAGAGAACTATCAGTTCCCATTTTGAATAGATTTAGAATGCAGTTTTACCTACTTTGCTTTTAATATAACTGTTCTGATTTTTCTTTAAAATTCTCCATATGTGATTTCTCAAAAAAAAAAATATACAGCTAAGGTATAATAGAGGAAGATAGAGTAATCTGTCAAATGTATACATGTACCTGCAAATGGAATTTTTTTCTAAGATTTTTTTTTTTAAATTCTTATTTATTTATTCATGAGAGACACACAGAGAGAGAGAGAGGCAGAGACATAGGCAGAGACAGAAGCAGGATCCATGCAGGGAGCCCGATGTGGGATTTGATCCCAGGACTCCAGGATCATGCCCTGGGCCGAAGGCAGGGGCTTACCCATTGAGCCACCCAGATGTCCCCTAAGATTTTTTTTAAACACCCTTTGGTATTGTTTGGATTTTATTTACTATCTGTATTTGATCTTCCATAATGAGTATTTTTTTTTCCATAATGAGTATTAAAAAAAAAACTAAAATAGGCAGCTTTTGTTTAAAAATTGAGGATATTAAACTCGCCAATGTACTTATATTTTTCCTCAAGAAAAGGAAGTGACAAGAGAAAAGAAAACATAAAGTCGCTTTCAAAATCTAAGTCTCAAATTTGTACAGTCTCTACCAGACTACTGAAAAAAATTTGCTAAATGGATAAAAATATAGTCAGTCTCAAAAGAGAATTCCTTTAGATAATTAAAATAACTAATACCTTGCTACTAACTCTGGAAATTCCTTTGTAATTTGCTTTACTATATAAACAATAAACCATTCATCCTCAATGTTATCCCCAAACTTTGTCACACCAAACATATGAGCAGGAACATTTCCTAAAAACAAGAGAAAAGCAATCATATAATCAAATCAATTTGTTAGTGCACATAAAAATACATGTAATCATTCAAATAAACATTCATTGACTGACCATGCTGTAGGTACTATATGGGGAGTTGGGGTTACAAAGCTGAACAGGACATAAGAAGCCTACTTATGAGGACCCAAGGATCTAGACAATAGGAGACGGACCACCACACCATCTCAAAATAAGACAACAGATGTATGCACTGAGGGGATTGTGAGCATATAGAATGTGATATCTGAACTATGTTCATTTGGACGAATGACTAGAAGTAGGCTTTCCAGAAAGAGAGAATAGTATGTGCAAAGGCATATAAGCATGATAGACAATACAGTGTTCTGGGAATATCAGGAAGCTAGAGTTAGATGGAGCAGAAATCTTTTAAAGAAGTGCATTATTCAAAATCTGTAGAACTTTATACACTCTTAAACAACCCTATGGGTCAATGAAGAAATCATAAGGGAAATTAGAAAATACCTGGAGAAAATGAAAACAAACATGAGACATACTAAAAGCAGTGCTAAGAGGAAGTTTATAGTTATAAAGATCTCAGATCAACAACCTAACTTTACACCATAAGGAACTAGAACAAGAAAAAGCTAACCCAAAGCTAGCAGAAGGAGGGAAATAATGAAGATTAGAACAGAAATTAATGAAACAGGGAATAGAAAAACAACAGAAAAAAATAAAGTGATTTGGTTTGTTGAAAGATCACAAAATTGACAAAATCTCCTTTAGTAAGAAAAAAAAAAGATGGAAGTAACTAAAATCAGAAATGAAAATCAGATATTGCAATCTATACTACAGAAATAAGAAGGACTATAAGAGAACACTATCAACAATTGTGTACCAAACAACTGGATAACTTAGAAGAAATAAGTACATTCTTAGAAACACTAAACCTATTAAGACTGGAACATGAAGAAATAGAGAATCTGAATAGACTGGTTACTAGTAAGGACATTGAATCAGTAACCAAAAACTTCCCAACAAAGAAAAAGTCACTAGAAAATTTTGCCAACGTTTAAAGAAGAATTAACATCAATCCTCCTAAAACTTTTATAAACAACTGAAGAGGAGGGAACAGTCCCAAGTCCATTTTGTGAGGCCAGTATTATCCTCATCCTAAGGCCAAAGACAATACATGAACACTATGACCAATATCCCTGGAATACCGATGCAGAAATCCTCAACAAAATACTAGCAAACTGAATTCAACACATTAAAAGATTGTACACCACGACTAAGTTGAGTTTATTCCTGGAATGCAATGTGATGTATATGAAAATCAATCAATATAACCTACCACATTAACAGACTAAAGATCAAACAAGCACACTGGGGAGTGTCTCTAGAACTGCTATGGAAAAAAAAAAAAAGTAGGAAGAATAGCCTAGCTAACTCTTCTCCCCAACTCACATCTCTCAAATTTCTTTACTTAGAGAAGCACCAATTAGAGTGTCTATTTTCATCTACGTTATATATTAAACTTCAATTTATCCAGAAGCAATGGGTATCTGGTGAAGGATGTTAGGCAGAAGAGTGACATGATCAAATTTGTGTTTTTACAAAGGTAACTGGCAACAGTGTGAAGAATTGAGACACTGGAACCAGAGAGGTTAGTTGGGTTACTATAGTCTTCCAGATGAAGAGATAAAGGGGGTCTAGATTGTAGCTAAACAAATGTAGAGAAGCGGTCACATTTAAGGAGTAACCACATTAGGATTCAGCGCCTGACTGAACATGGTCAAGTGAGGAGCTGAGTATAATTCTGAATTATTAACAAACTTGAATAACTAGGTGGATAGCAGTGCCATTAAGCAAGACAAGAAAACATTGGGTAAAAAAGATTTTCTAGGAAAAAGATAAGGAGTTGGTTTTGGATGTGCTGTGCTAATGTGCCAGTGTTCTTGCCAATAAATATCACATGTGTTTCAGTGAACAGGAGTTCAATAAAATTAACACCAGGGAACACATCTGGCAACTGCTAGCCAAAGGAGAACAGATAAACACTAAATCTAAACCTAAACTGACAGTATCAAAAGATGCCAGACTCCTGATCTGAAATAAGACCCTGCATAAAATAAGAGCCATGGTCACCTCTTCATGCCTCATTTTACTAAAGCTATATGAAATGATAAGAAAAAGTGCCATATTTGGCCAGAGGTCAGATGTCAAGCACCAACAATACAGGGAAGCAGTGAAGCAATCTCAAAATGCTTCTGAGTAGCAAATAATGGCGCTAAGCCCAATTATTTCTCTTTATAAGCCAGGTAGAGCCACATAGTTTCACAACTATGTGAAATAATAGGCAGCCTACTAAACACATGATTAAGACTGAGGAATACAGAGTAACCACTAAAGCAAACTATGGTTAAGGAAGCCAGATGCCTGAACCTGTTGAGTATAGGTTCCTAGATACATTACAGCACAGAAGAGTAAAGTTGCAAAGAATAGCCATGGTTTAATAATGTTGAGTATACATTAGTTCCTAAGGTAATTACTATTAGAAAGCTTTCATCAAGATAATTTTTAAAAAATGTTTGGTTAAGTTTAAGGATTTAACCAAATGTAGGCAAGCATCACTAATCAAAAAAGTTCAGGTTATAAATCTCCTGACAAGACTGAATGAACTATGGACTATTATACATCATTGTCAGAATTAGATGTCACACAAAATAAGGAAAATCAAAATAAGGAAAAGAGCCTTACCTTTCCCTGGTTTATATCTGAGATTGAAAGGCTGATTTTGCCAGATATAGGGGGCCAGCATAGGTGCAAACTGAGTCATTATCCTCTCAATATACTTTTGAAGAATCTCTTTGTGCTTTTCTGGGTCCCTTGGTTCATCTGGTATCAGGAACAGGTGATACTCCACAGTGTCTTCCACTGTGGCCAGCTTCGTATTTTCCTCCATTCTTCTTTGAAAACTACATTTAAAGTTTCAACAATGTAAAACCACACAGAGTAATGTAGAAGTAAAATCCAATTCTCTGAACTATCCTACATGATTCCATTGTCTTCCAAAATTCAGTTACCCACATACTCTCATTTTAATTTTTTGCCTTGATCAAGTATGAGTGGTAACACCCATTTAATATTCTTATAATGATTTTTAAACTTAAAATTATGTTCTTCATCCTTAAAACTATATTAGAACTTTTCATACAGTACAGTAAATAGATGTTGAGTATCACATTCCCAAATTAACTAATAGGTATGCAAGAATAAAATAAAAGGTCTGCCCCTGTACTAGCGCTAGTGTGCATGCATAACACACTTTGAGAAGCACTGCAATAACAGCTTATGTGAAATACTATCAGAAGCCCCAGCTCTGCCACGAAATTAGTTGTGTCACTTTGAGCACCTCAATTTCTTTCTGGGGCTTTTTCCTTAACTGTAGAATGAGAATGTTACTCTTTTACTTCCGAATTCCTCTCCTAGTTTAAATTGTTTTTTAAAAGCTCTGGGGCAGCCCCGGTGGCTCAGCGGTTTAGCGCCTGCCTTCAGCCCAGGACCTGATCCTGGAGACTCAGGATCGAGTCTCACGTCGGGCTCCCTGCGTGGGGCCTGCTTCTCCCTCTGCCTCTCTCTGTGTCTCTCATGAATAAATAAATAAAATCTTCAAAAAAAAATAAATAAAAATTTATAAACAGAGAAAGGAATATAAAATTTATCCAAAGTAAGAAAAGAGGGCAGCCCCAAAGAGGGCAGCCCCGGTGGCCCAGCGGTTTAGTGCCACCTTCTGCCCAGGGCGTGATCCTGGTGACCCAGGACCAAGTCCCACGTCGGGCTCTCTGCGTGGATTCTGCTTCTCCCTCTGCCTGTGTCTCTGCCTCTGTGTGTGTGTGTCTCATGAATAAACAAATAAATAAATCTTTTAAAAAAACAACACGTACACTGTTAAAAAAAAAAAAAAAAGCAGCTCTGAACCTTCACTCCGCAGAATTTAAATTTCGTTTTATGAATATTGTCCAGCACAGGGGAGTTCAAAACCACAAAAACATTCATGTCCCATCATCTTCCACCAAAATAATTTGCCCATGGTTCTTGATCCTACAGCTGTCCTGAAACTAACCCCGTTTTCAAGTCTCAAGAGGAGGGAAATAGCTCTATTTTCTAAGGGTCTCCCTTACAAACACAAGTACCAGCTAACTGCTGCTGCCAGATGAGCCTTGCTAGAGGACGCACCGCGCTGGATGTGCCCACTGCAAGGCACAATTCGATTTTTATTCTTATTCGGTTTCCTAACGGGCTGATAAGACGAGGTCGAGGGGAACCTGCATCTTCTCTCCAGTCTGTCCAAATCATCATCTGGCTTCCCAACCCCGAGGGGCGGATACTCCCATCCACCCAACCCCATAATGTAAGGCACACATTTTTATATAGAACTTAGTGTCCAGGGATCCCTGGGTGGCGCAGCGGTTTGGCGCCTGCCTTTGGCCCAGGGCGCGATCCTGGAGACCCGGGATCGAATCCCACGTCGGGCTCCCGGTGCATGGAGCCTGCTTCTCCCTCTGCCTGTGTCTCTGCCTCTCTCTCTCTCTGTGACTATCATAAATTAAAAAAAAAAAAAAAAAAAAGAACTTAGTGTCCGAACAGGAAGGGATTTTGAGATCACTCGGGCTAACTCCTTGCTGTACAAGTGAGAAAACCGACACGCAGAGAAAGAGGAGCGACGGCGCAGCAGAGGGCTGGGCCGGAGTCTAGTGCTCCTCACTAGACGGAAGGAAGCCAATTCCGCTTACGATTCCCGGGCCTCCCCCACGCGTCTCCGCCGCGGCACCTCTCCTCGGCCGCCCCTCCCACCGCGGGAGCGGGTCCGGAGCGGCCAGTGGCAGCCAAAGCCCGGCCCAAGGTCAGTCCCGACGTCTCCCGGGCACCTGAGGCCAGCGGAAGCTCGCAAAGAACCCCCGGTGGCGTCACTGCTGCGCGTCCACCGGAGCATTAGGCGGGTGCCCCGGTGCTTTCGTCACTTCCGCCCCCGCGGGGAAGCAGGGAGGGCGGAGGGCCGGAGGGGTGGGGACTCTAGGAGTGGCGGCGGTCCGGAGTCTAGGCGACGGGGCGTGACGGGGCCGGGAGGTGGCCGGAGGGGGCCGGGCCGCAGCCGGCGGGAGGGCCAGGCCCGGAGGCCCCCACCCTGGCGTGCCCGCCCCCTTCGCGGCAGAGGAGGAAGAGGAGGATGATCTCCAGATATACTCGGAAGGCGGTGCCACAGAGCTTGGAGCTGTGAGTGGACTGCTCAGCCCTCCCAGCGCGGGCCGGGGGAGGCTGAGGCGGGGCCCCGGGCGCTCCGGTCGGGATCCTTCCCAACCGGTGCTTCTCACCTTCCCGTTCCCAGGGTGGGGAAAGGAACGTTTTCTTTGGAATTCTCTCCTCCCAGAGTTGTCAGACGCTGCCCGGTCTGTCTCCCTTGTCCAGCTAAGGGCGTGTCACTTGTGCTGTCCTAGGACTTGGCCCTCCCGGGCTGCACTTACTGAATTCAGGGACTGGGTCTCCTGTGGCATTTGTAGTTTTCTCAGTGCTTCATGCCTCACTGTCAAAGGCCATTGACGACTGGAGAAGGTACTAATAGGTGACTGAGTGCTACAACAAAGTTAAGTATATCTAGTGCCACTTGGCGGGATGAGCACTGGGTGTTATGCTATATGTTGGCAAATTAAAATCTAATAAAAAAAAATCCATATATCTATCTAGTGCCAGGCACCATGCAAAGCTGATTACATGCATTGACTCACTTAATCCTATCAGCAGGGATACAGAATAGGGAATATTATTTTTTACATTCTGCAAATGTCCCAGATTTAAGATTGAAGCAGGTCAAAGATTAAACAGGCAGAAGGCAGTGGAGCACACAAACCGGGTGTCAGTCTGACCCTGAAGCGTTGGCCATAATCGTGACACATACTACTTCCTCATCTCTGCAATTAAACATCGGAATCCTTAAGGATAAGTTTTGATCTAGAGAGCAAATATTTAAGCTTAAAGACCCACCTCCCGTCCCTTACAACGGTGAGGCATTGTAATTTAGCAAGTAATGATAATGTTGTACATTTGTTAATGCTTTCACTTTCAAAACGACTTTCACCTCTTGATCCTTGCAACAACCCTGTAAGATGGGCATGATTGTCTTTCAGTGTTTCAGAGCATGAAATATCAGAAAGGTTACACATCCTAAGATTATATAACCAATAGGTTTTGAGCTTAGGCTTTTTATACTCAACTCCCAACTTTTTTTCTCTCCATAGAGCCATGTAATTTTAGCAACCATACATTTATTAATTAAATACTAACTACATATGGTAATAACAAGCATGGAATCTTCAGTCAATCTGGGTTTCTGGCTAGGCTCTTTTCTAGTCATGTGACTTTTAAGCAGATTACTAAATATTTGAGCATTCATTTCTGTAATATAGGACTAAGACTTTATCTAAAAGCATATCTGGGGGATCCCTGGGTGGCTTAGAGGTTTAGCGTCTGCCTTCAGCCCCGGGCGTGATCCTGGAGTCCTAGGATGGAGTCCCACGTCAGGCTCCCTGCATGGAGCCTGCTTTTCCCTCTGCCTGTCTCTGCCTGTGTCTCTCATGAATAAATAAAATCTTTAAAAAATAAAATAAACAAATAAAAGCATATCTAAGGGGAGCCTGGGTGGCTCACTTGGTCAAGTGTCTCCCTTTGGCTCCGGTAGTGGTCCCAGGGTCCTGGGATTGAGCTCCACCTTGAGCTCCCTGCTCACTGGGGAGTCTACGTTTCCCTCTGCTCCTCCCCCCCCCCCCTCCGCTTGTGCTCTTTCTCAAATAAATAAAATCTTTTAAAAAAAATAAAGCATATCCAAAGTGATGGCACAGGGCTTGACACATAGTAGATTCTCAGTAGTTGGTTATTTCCTGTCCTTTCCCACCTTTACTTGGTACAACAGACATACAAAGAAAATCTGTGATCTCTTCTTGCCTTAATTTAAGAAGCTTATTATCCACTAAGTAATAGGATATTTATACAGTAGCAATTCAGACAATAAGCTTTTTAGGAAGTATGAAGAAGAAAGTAATTTTCTAATAAAGGGAACAGGGCTCAGCTAAACATCTGCTTTTAATTAATTCTGACCATTCTGAGAGTAAAAAAAATACATATTTATGGAAAAAGTTGTTGGTAGGCATTTAGTGGGTGAGGATTACCCCAGTATAGTTAGGGTACTTGTTCTCTATTGTTGTTTTGATACTCCCTAAAAGCAACCCCTCCAAAGATTCTGTAGAGGAGTCAGGAGGATAAGAATAATGAAAATAATGAAGATTATATGTACCTCAATGACAGTAAAATAAAAGCGATTTTTACTTTAGGTGTTATGATAATTTGGTTTGAATAAGTAACTTTAGGTTTCTCCCTATTAGTTCCAAATTATGGATATTGAAAAGAGTTTGAAAAAAAAAGGGATTTTCAGCATACGGCTTAACACTTAAAAAGTGATAAATTTCAAACATACACATGTATGTTTATAGCAAATAATATAATTAACCACCTATCAC
The DNA here is from genome assembly GCF_048418805.1 of Vulpes vulpes. Lineage (NCBI taxonomy): Eukaryota > Metazoa > Chordata > Mammalia > Carnivora > Canidae > Vulpes > Vulpes vulpes. Next base: position 83,400,049 of record NC_132783.1, read on the forward strand.
CCACATTCAACAATTATCACAAATTTGATATATTTGCTTCATCTTCATCTTTATCTTTTTTCATTTTCTCTGTCCATCATCTGTAAATAATGAAGCAAAATCCCAGACACTATCATTTCACCCCTATATACTTCAGTATGCACTTCTAAAAATTATAGGTATTTTCTTTTTTAAAAAAGATTTTATTTATTTGAGAGAGTGTGAGAGAGAGCAAGCATGAGCCAGGGGAGGGGTTTAAGGAGGGGCCGAAAGAGAGAAAGAAACAGACTCCCCGTGGAGCAGTGCTGGGCTCAATTCTAGGACCCTGAGATCACAACATGAGCCTAAGGCAGACACTTAATCCACTGAGCCAGCCAGGTGCCCCCAGGTATTTTCTTATGTAAAAGCAGTGTTACAATCAAATTTAATGTTTCTTTGGTGTTACCTAATCATTTCATACTCACATTTCTTTGAAAGACTAAAAAATGTCTTATGTTTCTGTTTTGTAGCTGGAATCCACATTTCTGTTCACTTCTACTGTCTCAAAGACAAGCTTTCGGTTGTAGGATCATTGAATGAGGGAAGTTCAGATAGCTCTGCACAAACCCATCCCCACCATTTGAGAAATAGTTTAAAGTACAAACTCTGCTGACTGGGCCCTTAGCTTTATCCTTATATACAAAAATGGTACAATTCACTAAAATCTCAAATTATTCATTTGGTCTGAGAAACCTCAGAGCCAGAGTACTTGGATTTGAATCCTGGCTCCCATCACTTCCTAGGCATATGACCTTAAGCAGGTTACAAAAGATTTTATTTATTTATTCATGAGAGATACAGAGAGAGAGAGAGAGAGAGAGAGAGAGGCAGAGACACAGGCAGAGGGAGAAGCTGGCTCCATGCAGGGAGCCCGACGTGGGACTGGGTCCCGGGACTTCAGAAACACGCCCTGGGCTGAAGGCAGATGCTCAACCGCTGAGCCACCCAGGCATCCCTTAAGCAGGTTACTTAATCTCTCTGTGCTTCACTTTCCTTGCCTATGAAATAAGAGTATTAGAGATTTATAATATACATTTACATATGAAAGGCCCTAAGGAGGCCTTTTATAAAGAAACGTATGTACTTTGTTTAGCTTATCACATTTCCTAAACTTATTTTATTACAGAATTTTGGGGAGAGGAAGGTCTACTATAGATGATTAAGACTGGAACATATTAAAAAAAGAAAAAAAGACTGGAACATATAGGGCAGCCCCGGTGGTGCAGCGGTATAGCGCCGCCTGCAGCCCAGGGTGTGATCCTGGAGACCCTGGATCAAGTCCCCCGCCAGGCTCTCTGCATAGAGCCTGCTTCTCCCTCTGCCTGTGTCTCTGCCTCTCATTTTCTCTCTGTGTCTCTATGAATAAATAAATAAAATCTTAAAACAAAAAGACTGGAACATATAATTGATCCCTTAGTTTAATGTACATGTTGAACTCCCTAGTGCAGCTCTGTCCAATAGAAATATACAGCCACATAAGGAATATTAAATTTTCAGGTAGTCATGTTAAAAAAAATAGAACAGATGAAATTTGTTTTTTGCCTTTTTATTTTGAAATAATTATAGACTCACTATAGACTCAATTATAGACTATGTATGTTAAAAAATCATGCATAGATCCCATGAACCTTTCACGTACCTTCCCTTAATGATGACAACTTATGTAACTAGTATGTCAAAGCTAGGAAACTGACATTGGTACTAGTTGATTAGAAACTATGAAACTGGGGCACCTGGGTGATTTCAGGCAGTTAAGTATCCATCTCTTGGTTTCAGCTCAGGTCATGATCTCAGGGTCCTGGGATCAAACCCCGCATAGAGCCCTATGTTGGGCTCCATGCTCTGTGCAGAGCCTGCTTGTCCCTTTACCTCTGCTCCTTCCCATGCACACTTTCTCTCACTCTCTCTCATAAATAAATTTTTTTAAAAATTGGGGCGTTGTGGTGGCTCAGGGGTTGGTTAAGCATCTGCCTTTGGCTCAGGTCATGATCCCACGGTCTTATAATGGAGAGCTTTGTGTGGGGCTCCTCAGCGGAACTTGCTTCTTCCTCTTTCTCTGCCCTCCACTCATTCTTTCTCACTCTTAAAATAAAAATTAAAAATCTTAAAAAAAAAAAAAAAAAGAAACTGTGAGACTGTTCCAGATTGGCTATACCTTTTTACCTTTCCACCAGCAGTGTATGAGACATCTGGTTTCTACACATCCTTGTTTGCATTTAATGTTATTACTATATTTTGTACTAGTTATTCTAATAGGTGTGGGGTTATAACTTACTGTAATTTAAGTTTTCAGTGAAATTAATTTTAAGAATATAAGTTTTTATTTAAATTCCAGTTAACATACAATGTAATATTAGTTTCAGGTGTACAATATAGTGATTCAGCATTTCCGTACAATACCTGGTGCTCATCATGCCAACTAACCACATTTTAATTTAATTTAATTTATTTTATTTTTAAAAGATTTTATTTATTTATTCATGAGAGACACAGAGTCAGAGACATAGGCAGAGGGAGAAGCAGGCTCCCTGCAGGGCCTGATGTGGGGACTCCATCCCAGGACCCCAACCTGAGTCAAAGGCAGATGCTCAATCACTAAGCCACCCAGCTGCTCCTTGACTAACCACATTTTAACTGCTGGTTTTAGTGGCTAGCACATAGGACAGTGCAGTCTCAGAGCAGCAGGAAGTAGGTGACTAACCTGTAGTCAAGTTATTGAAAAGTATATATTTTTTCTTCACAGGAAATATAACTTTTTAAAAAATCTTTCACAGGAAAGGAATAACAAAACACGCTGTTAATCATCATCCCCTTCCAGAGCAGCTGGAAGAAATTTCTTCTACTAATGACAGCCATGAAAAAGACACAAGTTCCCAAAGGTAATATAATAACACAAAGTGTACTTGTTTGCTTATTACACTTGATAATGGCAAAAGTATTTTTTTGTTTAGACTTGATACCTAGTCTTGTACTAATGAAACAAAACAATAATTTTTATCACATTTCAGTACCATTCAGTTTTCATTTTGGAACAGCTAATGGAAACATCATACTTATAACCCTTGAAAAGTAGTATTTTGACATACTCAAAAGCCAAGACTCAGAAGGAGTCTAACATCTGATTTTTAATCCTGGCTCTGCCACTTATTACCTGGGTAACAGTGGGCAAGTTACTTACCAGATAATAGTATCTTTTAAATTTTTATTTATTCATAATAGTCACACACAGAGAGAGAGAGAGGCAGAGACACAGGCAGAGGGAGAAGCAGGCTCCATGCACGGGGAGAGAAAGAGAGAGAGAGAGAGAGAGAGGCAGAGACATAGGCAGAGGGAGAAGCAGGCTCCATGCACCGGGAGCCCGACATGGGACTCGATCCCGGGTCTCCAGGATCGGGCCCTGGGCCAAAGGCAGGCGCTAAACCGCTGCGCCACCCAGGGATCCCGGTAATAGTATCTCTTAAAGGGTATTGTGGATATAAATGAGGTAAATATGTAAAACTTGGCACGACTGACATAATGGTTAATGAGTAAGTATTAGCTGCAGTTATCATTTTAAGAAACAGAGCATACTGTAATTTCAAAGAGGGTTCTGAGAAGCAACGTGGTATCATAGAAAAATTATAGTCATAAAACCAGTTTTCAAAATCTAGAACCAGGGGCACCTGGGTGGCTCAGTCTATTAAGCATCTGCCTTTGGCTCAGGTAATGGTCTCAGGGTCCTGGGATTGAGCCTGAAGTCAGGCATCTTGCTCAGCGGGAAGTCTGTTTCTCCGCTCCCCTTTGTCCCTGCTGTCTCCCTCTGTTATTCTCTCTCTCAAATGCATAGGTAAAATGTTTAAAAATAAAAATTAAAATAAAAAAAGCAAAGCCTAAAACTCAATCTCAGATCGTCTTTAAAATGGGGTTAATTGAGGTGTTTGGCTGGCTTAGTTGGAAGAGCATGCAACTCTTGATTTCAGGGTCATGAGTTTGAGCCCCACATTGAATGTAAAGTGTACTTAAATTAAAAAAAAAAAAAAACTTAAAAAAATTTTTAGATGGGGTCAGTTGACTTCTACATCACCAGGTTGTTGTGAGGATAAAATGGGATTATATCTATAAAAGTGCTTGGTAAACTGTAAAAGTGCCATACAAGTTCAAATATTACTGTTCATATTTCTGAAATGGTAAGTTGAATGTTAAAGTATTTGTTGCAAACTATGACTAGAATTATTTAGAATCACTGTCATCAATTCTGTAGGAATTAAGACTTTTCCATGATGTTTAAATATTAAATTCTTCATTTATTTTTGCTTCTGTGGATTGTATACATGCTTGCCACCTAGTAAATTGCTGAGTAGTTAATGCTACAGAAACTTGAGAAAGTATAAGAATTTTTCTGTTTTCTCTCTTCTTCCAAATTTTGCATTTAGTGACTCTGACATTACACAAGAATCACCTTTTACATCCGCTGACACTGGGAATTCAAGATCTGCTTTTCTAAGCTATACAGGCACAGGGATCTCTACGGAAGGCAGCTCGGACTTCTCCTGGGGATATGGTGTGAGTTGTATGTTATTGGTCTGATGGAGTACTTGGGAGACTATTCTGGGAGTTAGGATTTGTCAGTTTTGTCAGTATATTTCATTCCTCACTCTTGAACATTGGTTTTTTACATTTTAATACTTCTCATCAGTTTTTACCCTCTTTCAGTATTTGCTGTTTTATGGATACAGTAGTTGATCCTTTAAAATGTTAGTGTTAGACTTAACATTAGTATGAAACTGGGCCCTGGGTCTACACCTTTTGCTTTGTGTAGTCCACTAATGTGTCTCTTCACCACTGTTACCTGTTGTTTAAATTATTCTTGGAACTTGATTATTAAGCTACTATAGACTGGGAAAATGATTATGATATATGATTAAATGAAAAAAGCAGATTAAAAATAATATGGATAGTGTGGTTCTGAGTTTACATATATTTTTGCTTATATACATATTAGAAAAAAGGACTAAAGATATCTGCCCAAAATGTTATTCAGTCATTATTTATTAGGTGTTGAGAAGAGATTGACTAATTAATTTATTTATTTACTTATTTATGGCTGTTTCCCATTATTAAATATTTATTTTATTTATTTTTGTATGTTTTTTTTATCGGAGTTCGATTTGCCAACATATAGTATAACACCCGGTGCTCATCCCATCAGGTGCCCCCGCCAGTGCCCATCACCCAGTCACCCCATCCCCCCACCCACCTCCCTTTCCACCACCTCTTGTTCATTTCCCATGAGTCTCTCATGTTCTGTCCCCCTCACTGATATTTCCCACTCATTTTCTCTCCTTTCCCCATTAATCTCTTTCACTATTTTTTATATATTCCCCATATGAATACCATTATAAAATATTATTTTTAAAAGATCAAAACCTTAAAAGAAAATTTTATTTTATTTTTAAGATTTTATTTATTTATTCATGAGACACACAGAGAGAGAGAGGCAGAGACACAGGCAGAGGGAGAAGCAGGCTCCATGCAGAGAGCCCGATGTGGGACTAAATCCCGGGCCTCCAGGATCACACCCTGGGCCAAAGGCAGGTGCTAAACTGCTGAGCCACCAGGCATCCCAAAAAGAAAATTTTAAAGTCACATTTTATGCATGTTTATTGCCTTGATGCAATAGGTATTTTTATTTCTGTGTCTTCTTTCAATTTATATTTAATTTAGCTGTAATCATGGTGTACATACAATGTTATACTCTGTTTTTATACTTTGTAAGCACTCTTCCACAATACTGACTTTATAGCATATTGTTGTTAACAACTTCTTTTCTTTACAAGGTCTGCTAATTGTTATAATCTATTATTATCACCATGAATTATTTCCAGTCATTTGAATTTGGTTGTATAAACACTTTCCTTACTTAGTTGTATATGTGCATCCTATTTTGTGGTCTGCTTTTCCATTCACCATTATTCCATATAAACATTTCTTTTACTACTTCCATACCTCAATTTGAATAGCTATATATAGTCATATAATATCCCTAATATCATAATTGGAACTTTCCATTATTTGATGCTTGAGTTTTATTTTTCTTCATTCAGTAGATATTTATTGAATACATCTGCTGTTAGACATTGTACTGGGGAATATAGGGTGAGTGAGATTCACATGATTGAATAGTCTAATGAGGGAGAGTAACAACAATAAGTAAAATACAAAAGGTGAGAAGTCCTCTAAGGAAGATGACAGGCTACTGAAACAGGACATTATAGGGGAGATTTACTTTAGATAGGATTATTAGATAGACATTATAGGGGAGATTTACTTTAGATAGGATTATTAGATAGATAGATCTGGGATTTACAGAAACAGGACATTATAGGGGAGATTTACTTTAGATAGGATTATTAGATAGACATTATAGGGGAGATTTACTTTAGATAGGATCATTAGATAGATAGATCTGGGATTTACAGATTAAAAAGTTAACTACGTGAAGAGTGATGAAAAGAGCTTTCCAGACAGTTAACCAGCAGCATATGCAAAAGCCCAAAGGATGAAAAGAGTTTCATGTTTCCAAGGGAAAATGTTTGGTATGTTCATGGAACTGAAAAAAGGTTGGGGGATGGTCTCAGACAGAGAAAGCATAAATGAAATCAGAGAGGCAGGCAGGACTAGATCATATAAAGCCATAGTAAATAATTTAAATTTTATCCTAAGGGAAATAATTAATTTGATAGCTTATTGTGAAGTTTTAATGTACTAACTTTGTATTTCCATTAGTTGTCTCTATATTGCAATTAGTACTTCTTTATAAGTTATAAATGTCATACAAATGTATCCCTTTCCTTTGCTTTCCTTTTTTTATTTACTGCACAGCAGATTTTTTTAAAGATCAAATATTACCATTTCCTTTTTTAAAAAAGATTTATTTATTTATGATAAGGAGAGAGAGAAAGAGAAAGAGGGGTAGAGACACAGGAGGAGGGAGAAGCAGGCTCCATGTCAGGAGCTTGACGTGGGACTCGATCCCAGGACTCCAGGATCGCACCCTGGACCAAAGGCAGGTGCTAAACTGCTGAGCCACCCAGGGATCCCCACCATTTCACTTTCGACCTTCACATCTACTACTACTACTTCTTTTTACTACCTTCATTTTTATACGTCAGGATTTTATCTTTAGTAAGATGGAATATTGCACTATTCTTCTTAATAGCATTTGTAGAATATTATGTTTATCCTTTAACTTACCATACTTTTTAAATAATATATGGTGTGAGGTATGAATTAAGTTTTTATACTGTTGAACCTATTTTGTTTGATCCACTTTTCTATATTTGATTTAAAATCATGTCATTTTCAAAAATAAAATAAAATAAAATCATGTCATTTTCATTATATTTTTAAAATCTTTAGGGCAAATCTACCAATGTTCATTAAACAACATATATTATTTAGTATTTGTGTCCTAATATTCACCTCTTAAGCTTAATTTTATTTTCAATTGCATCAAATTTTATAAAATATTCATCAGGAATTTAATTGTTCTAGCATTGTAACTTTATATTAAATTAGGGAAGATGTAGAGAGGATTAAAATTTACTGAATATTTAGTAAATGCCAGGCACTGTGCAAAAATATATACACATTTCAATCATTTTTCATCTTAGTATTCTAGCTAGAAATACAGTTCTTTTTTTTTGAAATATAGTTCTTTTATTTAGATCTTTTTTTAGTTCTCTTCATCATTTTATTATTCCCTTTGAGTAAAATCTCAAGTACAGTTTATTCTAAGAAATGTACCTGCAAATGTAATATATTTAGCATCGATTAATTAAATGAAAAAGTATAATCAAACCTATAGATGCTGGAAAAATATTCAATACATTTCAAAAAGCATTCCTTATGAGAATTCTCAGTAAGCAAGGAGGAAACCCTTAAGACTTGATGACTATTTGCCAATTGAATAGAAAAAATCAGTTTGAATGTCAAAACATTAAAGCTATTTCTTTCTTTTTTTTTTTCATTAAAGCAATTTCAATTAAAGTAAGGAACCAGACAAGAATTCTTTATTAACAAATTTAATTTATTCCTTTGCTAACTTTATACATTTTAATTATTTTTATTTTTACATAAAGTTTGTCATATACACTGTATAGTGCCAGTTGTTTTTCTACTTAATATATTTTGAAGAATATTTATATTATAAAAAATTTACTTGTTCTTTAATAGTTGCATACTCGTTGCTATTACCAAAAAATGCATTTATAATACTGTATAATACTGTACATATACTATTTTACATAGATGTGGATATATCCAAGGATAACCTTCTAGAGGTGGAACTGCTGGTCAAAAGATACATGCTTTTGTAATTTTGAAAGCTGTTGCCAAGTTGGCCTCTGTAGAAGTTGTTCTAATCTGCAGTCTCATCAGGAACATATGAAGAGCCTGTTTTCCTATACTCTTGACCAAAACAGTGAATTATCAAACTTTTAAATCAGACTTTTAGGTTTAAAAAAAGGTATCTGATTGCTATTGGGTAGGTTAGACAGAAAAAAAAATTGCACAACTTAGAAACCGTGTGTGTGTGTGAGAGAGAAATGGTACCCAGATCAAGATATAGACAATCAGCACCCTAGATACCTCTTGCAACCCCCCCCCAAATAACCACTATTCTGACCTTTGTCACTAGTTTTTTTTATTATTGCCCTTCATATAAATGGAATCATCTGTATGTACTCTTTGTATCTGGCTTCTTATGCTCAGCATTATGTTTGGAGAGTTCCATAGATGATGATGCACATATTTGTAGTCTTTGACTTGCCTGTTTATATTTCATACCCATTTATTTATTGTTTTCATATTAATAGGAGTTCTTTATCTTTTAGATTGGGGTAAGTGTACTTTTTCGATAAAGTAGAAATATTTTAGACTTTATAGGCTCCATCGGGACCCTCAACTCTGTTACTGTAGTGAGAAGGCAACCATAGATAATGGGTAAATAAATGGGTGTGACTATACCAATGAAACTTTATTTACAAAACAAGCTGGTCATAGTTTTTGGAACCCTGTCTAGAAATGTTTATAACAGAGACTGTCAGATACCTACATTATATCCACTCTCCCTGTAGAACTTCAGGTATTGTACCTAGTTGAAAATTTATTTCTCAGCCTCTTACAGGTAGTGGTAGCTAATGAATTGTACATAGAAGTCAGGAGATGGAGCTTTCTGGAATGCTTTTTTCCCCATTACTCCCTTTCTCCTAATTCCTGCCTAGAACATGGAACTATGGCTAAAGGTACAGCAGGAATCTTGGACCATTAAGTGTCATTGAGAATGGAAATGATAGAAGAAACTGAGTTTTTGATATGCGTGGAGCTACCATATCAGCTTTTTAATGCCTACCCCTAGACTAATTTTTTTTAAAAGGCCTCTTTTTCTTTTTTAAAGATTTATTTATTTATGATAGACAGAGAGGGGGGGGGGCGGGCAGAGACATAGGCAGAGGGAGAAGCAGAGGGAGAAGCAGGCTCCATGCCGGGAGCCCGACGCGGGACTCGATCCCGGGACTCCAGGATCGCGCCCTGGGCCAAAGGCAGGCGCCAAACCACTGAGCCACGCAGGGATCCCCTAGACTAATTTTTTTAATGAGAAAAATAAACTTTTACTTTGTTTAAGCCACTGTTAATTGCTTTTGTTAGTCGTAGCAATCACACATTCATCCTTTGTTAAATGTATTACAAATATCTTTTCCGAGTGTGTGGCTTTTATAATTTTCACATTTAGGTCCATAATCCACCTGGAATTGTTTTTTTCTATATGGTTCACAGCAGGAACATAATTTTAATTTTTCCATATGGACAATGAATTTTTTTTAGCACCATTTACTGACTAATTCAGGATTTCTAAGCAGGGGCATTTTTGGCATCTTGGATATGGCTATTATACACAAATGTCTCATGCCTAGCAAGATGTTTAGTATTCATTATCCCTTCATATTAAATACCTGGAGCACCCCTTGGTCATTATGATCACTAAAAATGCACACATAACTTTTTCAACCCTTCCACAGAAGGTAGTTTCATTTCCCACAGAATCATTACATCCTCTCTCCACTGCTCTGCTGTGCTGCCTCTGTTATAGATTAAGTTTTAAAATATGGAAGGGTCTGGTCTGTCCTAAACTCATAAAACTGGTTTTAATTAAACTATGGCTTTATAATAATCCAAAATAATCTGGTAGGGAACTCTTACTGCATTGTTCATAATTGTCTTGGCCAATCCTTGTCAGGTTAGAATCTGATTATTAAATTGCATAGGTCAGTTTGGGGAGGACTGCTATCTTAATGATACTGAGTTTTCCTATTCATGAATTTGATATATAAATCTTTTCATTTTTTAAAAAGTTTATTTATTTAAGTAATCTCTATACTCAATAGGGGCTTGAACTCTTGACCCCAAGATCAACACTCAACATGCTCTTCTGACTGAGCCAGCCAGGCTCTCCATAAATCTTTTCATTTAATATCAGTTTCTTTAATATCTTTTAATAAATTGTTATAATTTTGTCCATAAAGGTCCATTTGTTGAAGATTTATTCCTAGGTACCTTATATGATACAATATTAAAAATTACATTTTTAATCTATTTATTATTGTTATATGGGTGTATGGTACCTGTTTTTTAAGGTAACTGAGTTCTGTGATAATGTTGGCCTCTAGCAAAAATTTATATTGTCATGTTTTTAAAACTTCTAATATTGTACTTACATATTTTAATAGATTTCTCCTCTATTTAATATTAGATTTAACTTTCACTGGATTTTCTTTTTTTTTTTTTACTGTGATATTAATTTATGTAACACAGAATTTACTCTTTTAAAGTGAACAGTGAAGTGGTTTTTAGTATATTCACAAAGTTGTGTAATCATTACTAGTGACTAATTTCGGGACATTTGTATTACCCCCCCAAAGAGGTCCCATACACATTAGCTATCACTCTGCACTCCTCCTGCTCCCCAGCCCCCTGAGAACCACCAATCTGCCTTCTGTCTGTGTGGACTTGCCTATCTGACATTTCATATAAATGAATCATACAATGTGACCTTTTGTGTCTGGCTTATTGCATCTCACATTATTTTCAAGATTTAGCCATGTTTTAGCATGTGTCAGAACTTCTTTTTTATTGATGAATATACTTCCAAAAATACTAAAGTTTTGATCATCTATTCATTAGTTGATGGACATTTGGATGGTTTTGTTTTTTGGGCTATTATAAATAATTCCATTCTGAGTATTTGTGTACAAATTTTTCTATAGGCATATGTTTTGAATATTCTTAGGTACACAACTAGGAGTGGGATTGCTAGGTCATATGAAAACTATTTTAATTTTTTGAAGAATACATTTATCATTGACCTTTATTGCAATGATTGTGTTTTCAAGGTTTTTAGTTAGTATATAGATAATGTTGGTATTTTCCTTGTGTTACACAAATACTTCATTGCAGGTATCACATGTAAGAGTAGGTAAGTCCTTTGAATTCCATTTTTTTTAAGGTTGTGTCTTAATGAAATCTAAAGTCTGAGATCAGAGTTGCAAATGCTATGTACAGTATTTTCTTAAAAACTTGAAACAACCTCAAATTTACAGGAAAGTTACAAGTACACTACAAAGAACTATTTTTCATGACCAACTTGAGAGCAAGTTACTGACATGATTCCCCCTCATACTAAAGATTTTTGTATGTATTTTCTTCAAACAAGGACACTACATGACCAGAGTGTAAGCATCAAATTCTGGAAACCAACAGTGATACATGGCTACCATCTAATCCTCTAGACCTCATTAAAATTTCACTAGTTATCCCAATATCCTTTATAGCAAAAGTTCACTTAACGTTGTTATGTCTCTTTAGTTTCCATCTGTGATATCACAGGTATGAGCTTGTTTTTCTCATTGCATTCTATTTGGTGGCACATGGTTCCATTTGTCCTATTACTGATGATGTTGTTCACTTTGATCACTTAATTAAGGTCTGGTGTCTTACACCTTAATTTTTTCTGTTGTTTCAAAGTATTTTGTGGAGGGCTGCCTGTGTGGCTCAGTTGGTTGAGTATCTGCCTTCAGCTTAGGTCATGATCCCAACACCCTGGGATTGCCCAAGTTGAGTTGGGCTCCTTGCTCAGCAGGGAGTCTGCTTCTCCTGCTCCCTTTGCCCCTTCCTTTGCTCGTGCTCCCCTTGCCAAAAAAATAAATAAATAAAATATTTTTTAAAAAAGTATTTTGTGGAGAGGTAACTTTGAAATTATGTAGCTGCTATCCTATTCCTCATCAAACTTTCAATTTTTGAATTTATTTACATCAGCGTAGATTCGCGGATTCCCATTTTATTCAGTGAGTTTTATCATTATCATTATTTATTTTTTAAATTTTTTTTAACTTTTATTTATTTATGATAGTCACAGAGAGAGAGAGAGAGAGGCAGAGACACAGGCAGAGAGGGAGAAGCAGGCTCCATGCACCGGGAGCCCGATGTGGGATTCGATCCCGGGTCTCCAGGATCGCGCCCTGGGCCAAAGGCAGGCGCCAAACCGCTGCGCCACCCAGGGATCCCCTCATTATTTATTTTTAAGTTCATATTGTCCCAGCTTTTGGCCAGTAGAAGTCCCTTCGTACTGGCAGAAGCCAGTAGGTCATATTGACATGTTCTCATCTCACTTTCTGGCACAAGATACTCGAGACTTATTTTGTACTTTCTTTGGCCCAGCGCTGGAATCAGCCACTTCTCTAAGGAGCCCTGGTTTCTTTTAGTGCCACATTTAGAAACAAATATTTGGGTGCTAAGTATGTTCATTGCTTTTTAGTTGTCCCTGAAGACCCTCTCAGTGGACAGGACTAGGGAATCTATGTATTTCCCCTATTCCATTCTGACATGACAAAGTTCATTCTAGTTTTTTCCTCTTTCATATTTGTAACTTCTTTCTTTGATACTAAGCAACCTGGATTCTATTATCCTTAATATATTTACTTATTTGATAAATGCCCCTGAATGTAACCAGTTTCCTACTAATGCCTTTCTTACTTCACAAATGTTTTAATACCTTATACTGGGTCACTACCCCCTGTACCCTTTCACCCATTGGATGTTGTTCTCACCCTGCTCAGAGCCAGACACCCATAGTAGTCCTGACTTCCATACAGGTATCTTCTTCACCCTTCTTGGACTATCACCATGTGTGAGGCTGCCTGCTCTCCACATAGGCTTCTCTCTATTCTGGTACCATCATTACAAGGAGGTTGCCTTCCACATGGACATCCTCCTCATCTTACTTGTGCTCCAATACTCTGCAACAACCTACTCTCCAGCCTACAAACACCCACTATGACACTGTACTTTCAAAGTCATGCCAGTATATATCCCATCTTACGTGCTCTTCTTACAAGATATTGATACTTCTCCATTGAGAGTTTTTTCCTCTTGAATGTGAATGACTGTTTGGCTCAATCAGTAGCATGCAGTGAATGTGACGCTGTATAATTTTCTAGATTAGAAGGTAACACAGCTTCTGCCTGCCTCTGTTTCTCTCTCTCTCTCTCTCTCTCTCTCTCTCTCTGGATACTTGACCTGGAATCCAGCCACCATATTGTGAGGAAGTTCAGACCAGACCACATGGGAAAACCCATGTGGAGATGAACTGAAGCCCCCAGCTAAAAGCCAGCATCAACTGCTAGATATTTGAGTGAATGAGCATTCAAATGAATTCAGGTCCAAGCTTTTAAATTTTTCAACTGATATCTCAGATATTGTGGAGAAGAGAGAAGCCATTCCTGTTGTGATCTCTAAAAATTCCTGACCTATGTAAACCTGAGGAAATAATACATGATGCTGTTTTAAGTCATTAAATTTTAGAGTAATTTGTTATACTGCCAAAGTAACTAGAACACCCCTCTTGCATTGCTCAGGGTCAAGAAGACTGCTTAGATGCAGGCCATCTTCCTACACAGACACCTTCATTACTGTGCTTGGGTTCCAATTTCATATACCAGAGTGCCCTCCCAGGTTGGTTGATGCTTTCCTTATTCTGTTCTGGCTTTGAAAACCCTATGTTGGGTGTCGCTTGAAGCATTGGATAATAGGCAACACATATCTACAGTCCCTGAGAGAAGGGAAACTCATAAGGTGGGCCCCTGGTTCCTGATTGGAGATAATTTTCTGACTATCCATTTGTGAGCTCAAGTCCAAACAAGGCATGGTGATTCCATTGTGCTGAGGAACAGAGATCAGCATTCATGGAAGATGAAGCAGCTGGAATATGCAAGGCAGGGAGATAAAGAGCATCAGAAATTGTAAATAAGTGGTAAATATAAAAGTGTATATTTTCTGGTGATTTATAATTTATGCAAGATGGAATTTATACTTATAGAAGTAAAAGATGAGACAAATACAGCTGAAAGGATCAGTGATCGTAAATGGAATTATACTGTTTTAGTGTTATTACATTTATGAAATAGGAAAGAGAAATTATCAAGAGAGAAATGGGAAGTATGAAGAAAGAGGTATAAAGTGGTAAAATATTGACTCTAACTAGACTTTAATAGGTTAGAAATGCATATTATTATAGAACAAGCATTACAAATTATAAGAAGAATAACCTAAGAGGGCAGCCCTGGTGGCGCAGCGGTTTAGCGCTGCCTGCAGCCTAGGGCATGATCCTGGAGACCCGGGATCGAGTCCCACGTCGGGCTCCCTGTGTGGAACCTGTTTCTCTCTCTGCCTGTGTCTCTGCCTCTCTCTCTCTGTGTCTCTATGAATGAATAAATAAAATCTTAAAAAAAAAAAAGAAGAATAACCTAAGATGCCAATTGGGGAAATAAAATGGAATACTAACTGATATTTCATTTGTTAATCAAATAAGTCAAAAAAGGAAAAGAAAAAAGGAAAGAATCAAGAGAGTACCAAAAAACAGAAGGGACAAATAGAAAAGAAATAGCAAGATGGTAGATTTCAATTCAACAATTAAAACAAATGTAAATGGATTAAATACTCCAATTAAAAGCAGAGATTGTCAGAATGGATAAAAAAGCAAGGTTCAACTGTATACTATGTAGAAGAGATGCATCATAAATATATAGTCACAGGGATCCCTGGGTGGCGCAGCGGTTTGGCGCCTGCCTTTGACCCAGGGCGCGATCCTGGAGACCCGGGATCGAATCCCACGTCAGGCTCCCGGTGCATGGAGCCTGCTTCTCCCTCTGCCTGTGTCTCTGCCTCTCTCTCTCTCTCTCTGTGACTATCATAAATAAATAAAAAATTAAATATATATATATATATATATATAGTCACAAATAGGTTGATATTTAAAGGCTAGAGAAAGATACATCACGAACACGGTCTGCTGACATAATTATATTAATATGAGAGGAAATAAACTTGAAAATACGGAGTTTGTCCTAGGAAAGAGGAATATTTCCAAAGAGGAATATTTCCTAGTGATAAGAGGCAATTTGTTTTAGTTCAGGCTGCCACAATGAGATACCATAGACTGTGTGGCTTAAACACCAGCCACTTGTTTTCTCATTGTTCTGGAGGCTAGAAATCCAAAAGCAAGGTGCCATCCAGGTTGGTTTGTGGTGAGGCCTCTCCTCCTGGAATACTGTATCCTCACATGGCCTTGCTTGTAGGCATGTGCACAGGTGGAGTCATCTCTGGTATCTCTTCCTCTTCTTACAAGAACCATCAGTCCTCAGATTAGAGTTCCACCCTTACCCTTTTTTCCCCAAATTTTTATTTATTTATTTTAATTTAAATTTTTAAAGTTTTTTTAAAGATTTCTTTAAAGATTTTAAAGATTTACATACAACACCTCGTGCTCATCACAACAAGTGCCCTACTTAGTCTCCATCACCTATTTAACCCATCCCCCCCTTTCCTTCTGGTAACCCTCAGTTCTGTATAGTTTAGAGCTTATGACCTCATTTAACCTAATATCCTTTTTAAAAGCTCCGTTTCTAAATACAATAACATTGTGGGTTAGGCTTCAACATAGGAGGACACAATTCAGTCTATAATGCAATTGACCAGGAAGACATAACAATTCTAAATAAGTACACATCTAATAGAATTTCAGTATGGATGAAGAAAGATGAAGAATGGAATACTATCAGCCATCAAAAAAATGAAATCTTGCCCTTTTCAATGTCATGGATGGAACTAGAGGATATAATGCTAAGTGAAATAAGCCAATCAGAAAAAGAGTTATCATATGATCTCATATGTGGAATTTAAGAAACAAAACAGAGGATCATAGGGGAAGAGATGAAAGAATAAAACAAGATGAAATCTGGGAGACAAAAAAAAACTGGGAGACCATAAGAAACTTTTTTTTTTTTAATTTTTATTTACTTATGATAGTCACAGAGAGAGAGAGAGAGAGAGAGGCAGAGACACAGGCTGAGGGAGAAGCAGGCTCCATGCACTGGGAGCCCGACGTGGGCCTCGATCCCAGGTCCCCAGGATCGCGCCCTGGACCAAAGGCAGGCGCCAAACCGCTGCGCCACCCAGGGATCCCCCAAGAAACTCTTAATTATAGGAAACAAACTGAAGGTTGCTGGAAGGGGGAGGGAGTGCGGGGGATAGGGCAACTGGGTGATGAACTTAAGGAGGACTCGTGGGATCCCTGGGTGGTGCAGAGGTTTGGCGCCTGCCTTTGGCCCAGGGCGCGATCCTGGAGACCCGGGATCGAATCCCACGTCGGGCTCCCGGTGCATGGAGCCTGCTTCTCCCTCTGCCTGTGTCTCTCTGCCTCTCTCTCTCTCTCTCTGTGACTATCATAAATAAATAAAAATTAAAAAAAAGAAAAAGGAGGACTCGTGATGTAATGAGCACTAGGTATTATATAAGTCTGATGAATCACTGACCTCTACCTCTGAAACCAATAATATATTGGTTATATATTAATTAATTGAATTTAAATAAAAATTTAAAAACTCACAAAAGGATAACAAAAAAAGAAAACTGATAAAATTAAAGAGATGGATTGGTGAACTCACAATTATTGTTGAAGCTTTTTATTTTATTGTTGAAGCTTTTAATAATTAATAGAACAATTATAAAATCAGTAAAAATATACAAGATCTGATGCTATACCCAGTAAATACAGAGTACATATTCTTCTGAAGCACACGTGTAATGTTCACAAGTACAGACTGTATGGTGGACTGTAAAATGTCTCAATAATATTCAAAAGATTAAATTTCACAGAATATATTCTCTGACCACAACAGAATTAAATTAGAAATCAGTAACAATAAGAAAACCCCCAAATATTTGGAAGTTAAACAACACGCTTCCAAATATCAAATTACAAGGAAAATTAGAGGGTATTTTGAATTACATAATAATAAAAACACAAAATATCAAAATATTTAGGTGCTACTAATGTATTTTTTACAAGGAAGTTTGTAGCTTTTTTTAAGATTTTATTTATTTATTCATGAGAGACATATACAGAGAGGGGCACAGAGACATAGGCAGAGGGAGGACTGTGCAGAGCCTGATACAGGACTTGATCCCAGGACCCCAGGATCATGACCTGAGACAAAGGCACTCAACCACTGAATCACCCAGGTGCCCCAGAAGTTTGCAGCTTTATTTTTTTAAAGATTTTTATTTATTCATGAGAGAGAGAGAGAGTGGCAGAGACATAGGCAGAAGCAGGCTTCCCACAAGGAGCCCGATGTGGGACTCGATTGCACACTCTGGGATCACGCCCTGAGTCGAAGGCAGACGCTCAATCACTGAGCCACCCAGGTGTCCCAGAAGTTTGTAGCTTTAAACACCTATTTTATTTATTTATTTTTTATTTTATTTATTTATTCATGAAAGACAAAGAGAGAGAGAGAGAGAGAGGGAGGGAGAGGGAGAGAGATGCAGAGACACAGGCAGAGGGAGAAGCAGGCTCCATGCAGGAAACCCGACGTGTGACTTGATCCTGGGTCTCCGGGATCAGGCCCCATGCCGAAGGCGGCACTAAACCGCTGAGCCACCCAGGCCAAAACACCTATTTTAGAAAAGAATACAGCTTTGAATGAATAATTTGTTTCTACCTTAAGATACTGGGAAAGAATAAACCCAAAGAAGAATGAAGGAAATAATGAAGAGCAAAAATCAGTGAAACAGAAAACAAATAAAAGAAAATGAGGAAATCCAAGAGTTGATCCTTAGAAAAGATTAATAATTAATAAACTCTCTGGAGATAGTGGTCAAGAAAAAGGAAACACAAATCACAAATACCATGAATGAAGGAGGAAAGATCACCTCAAATCCTATAGACATTAAGACTATTAGTAGTAGGAACAATTTTATGCTAATAAATTCTAAAACTTAGATAAAATGGGCAAATCCCTTTAAAAATCTGAATAGTTGTAAAATTCGTAAGGAAACTGAATCAACTCTCTTAGAGAAAGTTTTAGGCCTAGGTGGTTTCACTACTGAATCTATCATGCACTTTTTTCACACAAGCTTTTTCAAAAAAATAGTAGCATTTTTAATTTACATTATGAGGCCAGCATAATATTGATGCCGCAAACCTGACAAAAACATGTCATAAAAGAAAATTATGGAGTGGGACTTCTAGTTTGGCAGAATGAATAGCTTGACAAGTCTTCTTCCCCAAAAGCAGCAATAAAACTCGATAAAATAGTCAAAGCAACCATTTTAGGAAATTGATGAAAGGTACTTAACAAAGCAAAGCAGTTATTCACTAAAATCAGCAGAACCATGTGTTAATAACAGTGAGAGCCTGTACAGAGGGACAAGCTGTGATAACTAGCAGCTTCACTACCAGAGAGGACTCAGTAGTTTGGAGCGGAACTTGGACAAACTTCTATACCCAATGCCATCATTAATAACAGTAGCAAACTCAGTGGTGTACAAACGAGGCAAAATAGTGGCTTAGATAATCTGTGGATCTTGTACTGGCTAGGGCAAAGAAAATCAATTGTCAGACTATCCAGAAATTTACCAAGGAGATCTGGGAAATAAGATAGTCATAGTGGTCTGATAAACTCTCCACATATCCAAACAGCATGCAAATATAGAGATCATGAAAGGACACAAAAATTAAAAGCCAAGGCAGACAAAATAAACAGAATACTACTATAGAAACACAAAGACATTTCATAATGATAAAAAGGCCAATTTATCAGGAAAATAAAGCAATTACAAATATATACACACTAATAATCACGCATTAAAGTACATAAAGTAAAATTTGACAGAAGTGAAGGAGAAACAAACCACACAATTATAGCCAGAGACTTCAATACACTACTCCCAATACTTGATAGAACAACTAGACAGAAAATCAGCAAGCATACTGAAGACTTGAACAACACTATTAACAAACTTGACCTAACATTCCACCCAAAGACAAAAGAATATATATTCTATATATAAAACAAATTTCATAACCCTACAAGGACTGTAACTATACAAGGTATGTTCTCCAACCACACTGGAATTGTTAGAAATTGAAACCTAGAAATTTGGGATATTCTCAAATATTTGGAAAATTAAGCAGTTCTCTTTTAATTAATTGATGGGTTGAAGAAGAACTCTACAAGGGAAATTAGAGAATATTTTTAATTGAATGAAAAGGGAAAAACAATATCAAAATTTGTAGGATGTAGCTCAAGTGGTGTTTAGAGAAAAATTAATAGCTTTAAATCCTATGGGGGTAAAATCAAGCTCATAGACACAGAGAACAGATTGTTTGCCAAAGATGGGAGTCAGGGAGTGGGCAAAATAGATGAAGGCAGTCAAAATTTAAAAGCTTCTAGTTATAAAGTAAATAAGTAATGGGGATGTAATGTACAGCATGGTGACTACAGTAAATAATATTGTATTGCATATTTGAAAGTTGCTAAGAGAGACCAAGAAAAAATTCTGTAACTATGTATGGTGACATATTTTAACTAGATTTATTGTGATCATTTTACAATATAAATTATGATAAAATTTTAAAAAAGAAAAAAGATAAAGGAGGGTCTCAAATCAATAACATGAGCTTCTACCGTTAGAAACTAAAAAAGGAAACTAAATCAAAAGCAAGCAGAAGAAAGGAAATAATACAGATTAGAATAGAAATGAATGAAATAGAAAACAAAAAACAATAGGGAAAATCAGTAAAGTCAAAAGTGGGTTCTTTGAAAAAAATTAAACAAAATTGACAAGTCTTTAGCTAGTCTGACCAAGGAAAAAGACGCAAATTAACAAGATTAGAAGTGAATGAGCAGGACATAATTATTGACTCTTCAGAAATGAAAAGGACTGAGGAACTGTAATAAGCAATTTCATGCTAAGAAATTAGATAATTTAGGGACACCTAGGTGGCTCAGCGGTTGAGCCTCTGCCTTCGGCCCAGGGCATGATCCTGGCATGAAGCCTGCTTCTCTCTCTGCCTGTCTCTGCCTCTCTCTCTCTCTCTCTGTCTCTCTCTGTCTCTGTCTCTTATGCATAAATAAAATCTTAAAAAAAGACTTAGATAATTTAGATGTAATTGACAAATTTCTAGAAAGACACAACTGACTCAAAAAGAAATAAAAAATCCATATAGATCTATAATAAATAAATTAGTAATTAAAAATCTTCCTACAAAGAAAAACCCAGGCATAAAGAGCTTCATTGATAAATTCTATCAAATATTTAAAGGAATAAATAATAGCTATCTTTCATAAACTTTTTTAGAAAATAGAGAAAGGAACAATTCCCAACTCATCCCATGAAGCCAATATTACCCTGCTGCCAAAGCCAAAGACATCACAAGAAAAGAATTCTGTATGCAAAAATTCTATAGAATCCACAAAACAAACAAATCTATTAGAACTAATAGAGTTTAACAAGACCACAAGATACGAGGTCAATATAAAAAATTGATTTAAATATTTAAAGAAAAATATTACCAGTCTTTCAGAAAAGAATTCATTCCCTGAGGCCATTATTAGCCTGACACCCAAGTCAGACAAAGACATTACAAGAAAACTACAAATTAATATCCTTCTTAAAATTAAACACAAAAACTTTAAATTATTAGCAAACCAAATCTAGCATCATAAAGGGATTATTTACCTTGACACAATGTGATTTATTCCAGGAATGCACAGCTTATGTTAAACATTAGAAAATTAATTTAATACATCATACATCATTCCATGAAGTGATATATAGAATGATGGAATAAAAGACAAAAAGGACATCATCTCAGTAGACACAGAAATTGCATTTGACAAAATCCAATGTCTATTCATGATAGAAACTCAAAAAAACTAGAAATCAAAAGGAATTTCATCAACCTGACAAAGGGCATTTCAAAACACTTGCAGCTAACATTGTATGTAATGGGGAAAGACCAAATATTTTCCTCTTAAGATCAGGAACAAGGTAAGGATATCCACACACCACTTTTTAATTTAATTTATTTTTATTTTTATTCCAGTATAGTTAACATACAATGTCATATTAGTTTCAAATGTACAAGATAGTATTCAACAGTTCTATACATTACTAAGTGCTCATCCTAAGTATACTGTTAATCTGCTTTCCATATTTTATCCATGGCCCTACCCACTTCCCCTCTGGTAGCCATCAGTTTGTTCTCTATAGTTAAGAGTCTGTTTCTTGGTTTGTATGTTTTTCTTTGTTTGTTTTGTTTCTTAAATTCCACATGTGAGTGAAATCATAAAGCATTTGTCTTTCTCTTATTTCACTTAGAATTATACCCTCTAGATCCATCCATGTTCTTCCAAATGGTGAGATTTCATTCTTTTCTATGGCTGAGTAATATTGCTGTGTTTGTGTGCGTGCATGTATACATACCACATCTTCTTTATCCACTCATCTATAGATGGACACATGGTTGCTTCCGTATCTTGACTATTGTAAATAATGCTGCAGTAAGCATAGGGATACATATATCTTTTTGAGTTAATGTTTACATATTCTTTGGGTAACTCTCCAGTTCTATTTGTCACTTTTATTCAGCATTGTACTGGAGGTTTTACTCAGTGCTGTAAGATAATATAAGGAAATGAAAGGCATCCACATTGAAAGGAGAAAAAATGAGTGGGAAATATCAGAAAGGGAGACAGAACATGAAAGACTCCTAACTCTGGGAAACGAACTAGGGGTGGTGGAAGGGGAGGTGGGCGGGGGGGGGGGTGACTGGGTAACAGGCACTGAGGTGGGCACTTGACGGGATAAGCACTGGGTGTTATTCTATATGCTGGCAAATTGAACACCAATAAAAAATAAATTTATTAAAAAAATAAAAAAATAAATATTGTCAGCGTTTATGAAACAGCAACAACAACAACAACAAAAAGGCATCCACGTTGGAAAGGACTAAATAAAAACTATCTTCGTTCGCAGATGACATGATATAGAAAATCCTGAAGAGTTCACATTCCTTCTACCCCCACAAAATCTACTAGAAGAAATAAGTTCAGTAAGATCACAGTATATCAGATCAATTTATAAAAATCAATTATGAATGTGGCATGTTTACCTAATAGAATATTATCCAGCCATAAAAAGGAAAGTACTAATACATGCTATGCTCTGGATGAACCTTAAAAGGGGGCTCAATGAGAGAAGCCAGACACAAAAGGCTATTATATGATTCTATATAATGAAATGTCCAGAAGAGCAAATCCAGAGACAAAAAAGTAGGTTAGTTGTGGCCAAGGACTGGTAGAAAGAGAAATGCAGTGTGATTGCTAATGGAGACAGAATTTCTTTTGGGGATGATGAAATATTCTGGGATTAGATACTGGTGATGTTTGCACAACTGTGAATATACTACAAACTATTGGCCCCAAACCACTAACTTGCACACTTTAAAAAGATGAATTTCATAGCATATGAATTATATTTAAATTTAAAAATCTTTCTACACATTAGCACATGAACAACTCAAAATGAAAATAAAAAATAACATCAATTCACAATAGAACAAAAGGGATAAACTTAACAAAAGAAGCACAAAACTTATACACTGGGAATTTCAAAACTTTGCTGAGAAAATGATATATAAACACATTCATGTTCATAGATTGGAACACTAAATATTAAGACTGCATTTCTTCCCAAATTGATATATATGATGTATACATACAATACATTCCCTATCAAAATCCCTACCAGTTTTTGTAGAAACTGATTAAGCTGATCCTAAGATGGATATGGAATTGTAAAGGAGTCAGATCAGCCTAAACAATATTGAAACAA
This sequence comes from Vulpes vulpes, assembly GCF_048418805.1. Lineage (NCBI taxonomy): Eukaryota > Metazoa > Chordata > Mammalia > Carnivora > Canidae > Vulpes > Vulpes vulpes. Next base: position 83,423,338 of record NC_132783.1, read on the forward strand.
AAGGAGAAAGTCAGAGGACTTACACTCTCCTATTTTAAAACTTAATAAAATGATGCTATAATCAAAACAGTGTGGTACTGACATAAGAACAGGCATAATGATCAATAGAACAGAACTGGTAATCCAGAAATAAACCCTTACATTTAGAGTCAATTGATTTTTGGCAAAGATGCTAAAGACAAAAACTGTCAATCTTTTAGAAAAAAATATGAGAAAACCTGTAATACAACAATATACAATATGACACCCCAAAAGCACAAGCCTAAAAAATTGGATAAATTTGACTCCATCAATATTAAAATCATTTGTGCTTTCAAATATATCATCAAAGGAATGAAAGGTCAAACCACAGGTAGGGAGAGAATATTTGCAATAGTACATATATTTGACAAAGGACTTGTATCCAAAACTTAAAAACTCTGTACTAAGAAGACAGCAGGTGAAAAAAATGGGTAAAAAACTTGAACTCCATGAAAGAAGATATATGACCAAGTAGCATATTGAAAGATGCTCAGTATCATTAATCATCAGAGATAGGCAAATTTAAAATGGTCATGATACACCACACTCACTAAAAAGACTGACAATATCTAATTTTAACCAGGATGTAGAGCAAAATTGAATGCTCACACATATCTGATGGGAGTGCTAAATTGTATATATGTATGTGTGTGTATATATATATATATGTATATGTGTGTTGCATATATATATCTATATATATACTTCAAAATAGTATAGCATTATACATAATACTCATAAGACCCAGAAGTTCCACTTCTATATATTTATCAGAAGGAAATAAAAATATATATCCAGAAAAAGACTTGTACATAAATGTTCATATTACATTTACTCATAACAAATAATGCAAATGTCCCTCAAAAGAAGAATAGATAAATTGTAGCATATTCCTACAATGAAATTCTTCTCAGCAATAGAATGCAATGAACACTAACACATGCAACAACATAGAAGAACCTCAAAAAAATTCTGCTGAGTGAAGGAAGCTAAACACACAAAAGTACACCTGCATAATCCTATTTATACAAAGATCTAGAACAGACAAAACTAACTTATAATGATAGAAATCAGATTAGTGGTTTCCTGACATGGGGAATGGAAGACTTCAGTTACAAAGCAGAATAAGAATACAATTGTGGAGTGATAGAAATGTTTATATATCTGGAAGATTGGGCAGCCCGGGGGGTTTAGCGGTTTGGTGCCGCCTTCAGCCCAGGGCCTGATCCTGGAGACCTGGGATCGAGTCCCACGTCCAGCTCCCTGCATGGAGCCTGCTTCTCCCTCTGCCTATGTCTCTGCCTCTCTCTCTCCGTGTCTCTCATGAATAAATAAATAAAATCTTAAAAAAAAAAAACTATCTGGAAGGCAATGGTAGTTAGTTGGGTGAACGCATTTTCAAATATCATTGTGCTATATGTGCTTGAAATGTTATTGTATGTAAATTATTCTTCAATAAGTTTGTTAAACTTTAAAATACTCAAAGAATTAAATGATAAGATAGCATCCATTAAAATTATTGGGTTTTAAAACAAAGCAGATAGAGATATTTAAGAACAGACAGATACGAAGATTCAATTTGAACTCTTGGAATGAATAGCATTTGAAATATGTCAGTAAATAAGGTAAACTGGACTGTATCCAGTTTACAGTTCCAGTGAAACAGAACTGTAGTAAACAATGATAAAACTAAGACAATCACCTCAAACTAGAGAGCTAAAGACATTGAAAATTTGAAGAGTAGTTAGGAAACATGAAACCTGGATTAAGATGCTGTAGTACATATCTAACAGAAGTTTTAGAAAGAGGAAATATTGAAAGAAATAATCACTGATTTTTTTTAAGAATTAAGATAATAGTATTCATGTTGAAAAGTTTAACAACTGAGACAAAACAAAAACAAAAAAACACTGCCAGATCAATTCCAGAGAAACTGTTGAAAATATAAAAAGAGAAATGTTAAAAGCTATTAGAAAAGATATTCTACACATTTTGGAGTAAAAATCAGACTAACAACAGAATATTGGTCACAACAAATGCCAGATGATAATGATATTAAGTCTTCAAAATGCTAAGGAAAAAAGAGATATTTTCTATATGTCATATATATATTGAATGAATATATATATGAATGATATACCTCTTATATATGCTTAATAAGATATATATATCATATTTTAGCATTCAATAATGAAGGCAAAATAAAAACATCTTAAGCATCTATGAACAAGAATTTTCCATCCTTATGTATTATACACTGAGAGAACTATTAAAGGATTGATTATATCAATAAGAAAAAGGCAGAAAAAAGGAATGGGATACACACAGAATCAGAAAGCGAAGTTATTGGCAAAGCATACTGGTAAATCTAAGTAGTTACTAAAATAAGTAATATGTGTTATAAAAAAAAACAACATTAATACTAAAATTCAAAATAAAAACATGAAAAATACTTAGAGGAAAGTTAAAGCATATCAAAGTCCTTTTTAAAAAATGTATTTTACATAATTGGATAGCTCTTTTTTTTTTAAGGTAAGCAGTCTTTAAAGTTAACCTTCATATCTATATAGCAAAGCTTTTTTAATTGGGTAGAAGCTGATTTTTATTCTTGGAGTGAAAAATACAAATTTCTTATCTTATACTTTAATAAAAGGTTTAACTTTTCTTCCACCAGAACGTTAAAGGTGCATAAATACAGATGAAGTAGAGGACAAGCAGAGAATCAGATGGCATGATCAGATTTACATTTTATAGCCATCTCTATAGGTGCTGCTAAAGAATTATAGAGGACAGGGACAACCTAAACTGTCAATTGAAAAATACAGACTACAAAATAATGCATATACACTTGGCCTTTGAACACAGGTTTGAACTATGTGGGTCCACTTTTATGTTCAATACAGTACAGTGCTGTAAATGTATTTTCTCATGATTTTCTTAATAACTTTTTCTTTAGTATACTTTATTATAAGAAAACAGTATGTAGTACACATATAAAATATGAGATATTGGCAAAGCTTCCAGTCATCAGTATACTATTAGTAGTTAGGTTTTTGGAGACTCAAATGTTATATATGGATTTTCAACTGTGTATGCAGGGGAGGTGGGGGGATGGTCAGCACCCCTAGTCCCATGTTGTTCAGGGTCAAATGTATAGGATTAACTGTCTTCAGCTCTAAAAAAATACTGGAGCCAAGCAGCTATACTAAAATTAGCAATCATTATATTTGATAGAATTATTGGTACTTTTCATTTTTTCTTCATACCTTTCTTTCAAGGTGATTATAATAAACATAGTATTTAAAAAAAATAAAATAAACATAGTATTTTTATGATAAAGAAAATATTACTTTGAAAAAGTAGATATTTCTTTTTTTTTTAATTTTTATTTATTTATGATAGTCACACACACAGAGAGAAGGAGAGAGAGAGGCAGAGACACAGGCAGAGGGAGAAGCAGGCTCCATGCACCGGGAGCCTGACGTGGGATTCGATCCCGGGTCTCCAGGATCGCGCCCTGGGCCAAAGGCAGGCTCCAAACCGCTGCGCCACTCAGGGATCCCGAAAAAGTAGATATTTCTATAAATTTTCTTTAAATAGGAATAGAAAGAAAATCTAAATATTATAAGATGAAAATTCACTAACTTTTCCTTCATGGAAATTCAGCAGTATTTCATATGGTTAAATATTAAAAACAAAACTTGATTGCTGAAAGCAAACTTTATGACTTTAAAAGCCTATCTAAATATTTTGGTGTGATATTTTCTTCTAGGAACTTGACCAAAATGCCACTGAAAAGGTCCAGGCAATGTTCACAGCCATTGATGAACTCTTGTATGAGCAGAAGTTAAGTGTGCATACTAAGAGTTTACAAGAAGAGTGCCAACAATGGACATGTAGCTTTCCTCACCTCAGGTATCAAAAGCCCTAGGATTGGCTTGTATTCATAGCAAACACTAAAACTTGAAAAGTAGATATCCAAAAAAAAATTTGTATTCTGAAATCTTTATGGGCTTGGTTTTAATGAATATAAATAAGGCCATCTGATGGATAGACTCCGTTGAGAGAAAATTCAAGTTGAAGGAAGTTTCTTGGAGTTTTCATAACTACCACTATGTTGTCCTAATTGAATAAAAACAGTTTCTATGCCAGTAGCTGAGATCTGTGTTTTGTGGCTGTCCAAACAGCTCTTCTTTTGAGCAAGAGGGTCAGAAAATGTACTTGTTTACACTGTTGTCTACAAGAAAATTCATATGTATACTTGAAAGCAGATATAAGCTGTTAGGAAACTTTCCTCAGAAACCATATTACTTGTACTTAACTATTTAAAACTTGTTCAGCATCATGTTCTTAAGAATATAATTCATAGTTTTCACTAATTCAGGCTGGCTTTCATCCATTTTGGCAGATTTAATGAAGGTTACTGTAGAGGACAGAGGGAAAATTACAAATGTTTGCTCAGTTTCCTTGGATTTTTTCAATGGTGGGAGCTATCTATAGCTTTATCATTTATGTCTCCATTCTGTGGAAGAGAGCTATGCCTCTAATAAGACTCTGGATTCACATTTTCTCTCAAGAATCATTCCTAATCAGTATCAGACTAAGTACTGAAATTTTATATAGAGCCAGCATATTTGTTCCAAAAATATCTACATTTTGTATGAATGACAGGTGAAGGTGTTTAACTGTCTTTTTATGTTGTTCATTTTGAAGGATTCTGGGTAGGCAGATAATCACTCCAAGTGAAGGTTATGGGCTGTATCCTAGATCCCCTTCTGTTGTTTCAGCTTCACATGAGGCAGCACTTTCTCAAGAAAGAGATTCTACTATGTAAGTATTTATAATATTTAAGTATTTATGTATCCAAATGTGCAAGTGTTATACTAGGTGATTCAAAAACTTTTTACTTGTTCCTATTTAATAAAGCACATAAAATTCTGTTAAGATTGACTGTACTTTTTGCGCATATGAGAATTTTGTTATATAATTTTTTGTTCAAAAAATAAGACATTCCCTAGAGTTTAAGGATATTTTTGTTATTCAGATCTATCTCTATCTTTGTATTTCTATATGTCTATAAATATAGGCACTTCCTTCTTGAAATAAAGTGTAGATAGACTGGGTTAAAAAAATTTAGGGGTCTGAGAAACACACTTTAAAGATTTTTTGAAAAAAATTTTGAAAAAGTGATTTTTCTTAAACATGTAATATTAATTCCAACTTAATTTCTTTATACACATTAAGCTGTTAGTTTGTTAGCTTAAACTGGGTAATTAGTATATTATTTAAAATAGCTAATTCTTTTGAATACCTCAAACTCTTTAAGCAACAGCAAAATAAACCTAAAAAAGATTATTCCACTTTCTTACAACATACACAAAAACAAATTCAAAATGTGAGATCTGAAACCATAAAAGTCCTAGAAGAGAACACAGGCAGTAACCTCTTTGATATCAGCTATAGCAACTTTTTTCTTTTTTCTGGGTATGTCTCCTGAAGCAAGGGAAACAAAAGCAAAAATAAATTATTGGGCTTCATCAAAAATAAGAAGCTTCTGCACAGCAAAGGAAACAGTCAACAAAACTAAAAGGCAACCTATGGAGAGGGAGAAGATATTTGCAAATGATATATCTGATAAAGGGTTAGTATCCAAAATATATAAAGAACTTATAAAACTCAACACCTCCAAAATTAATAATCCAATTTAAAAATGGGCAAAAGACATGAAGACATTTTTCCAAAGAAGCCATACAGTTGGCCAACAGACACCTGAAAAGATGCTTAGTATTACTGATCATCAGGGAAATACAAATCAAAACTACAATTAGCTATCACCTCACAGCTATCAAAATGGGTAAAATCAACAACACAAGAAACAACAGGTGTTGGCAAACAATATGGAGAAAGGGAAAACCTCTTCTTTTTAAAGATTTTATTTATTTGAGAGATAGAGCAAGCATGAATGGGGGGAGGCACAAAGGGAGAAGGAGCAGGAGGCTACCCACTAAGCAGGGAGTCCGACTTGGGGGTCAATCCCAGGACTCAGGGATCATGATCTGAGCCGAAGACAGATACTTAATTGACTGAGCCACCCAGGTGCCCAAAGGGGAACCCTCTTGCCCTGTTGGTGGGAATGCAAACTGGAATAGCCACCCTGGAAAACAGTATGCAGGTTCCTTAAAAAGTTAAAAATAGAACTATCCTATGATTCAGCAATCATGCTACTGGGTATTTACCCAAAGAATACAAAAATACTAATTAAAGGGATAAATGCACCCCAAAGTTTATAGTAGCATATATCTACAATCGTCAAATTATGGAAACAACCCAAGTGTCTATCAACTGATGAATGGATTAAGATGTGGGGTGTGTGTGTGTGTGTGTGTGTGTGTGTGTAATGGAATATTATTCAGCCATAAAAAGAATAAAATCCTGCCATGGATGGATTCTAGAGAGTATAATTTTGAGCAAACTAAGAGACTAATAATGTATTATTTCACTCATATGTGGAATTTAAGAAACAAAACAGAGAAACAAATTCTTAACTTAAATGAACAAACTGATAGTTACCAAAGGGGAGTTGGGGGGGATGAGTTAAATAGGTGATGAGGATTAAGGAATGCACTTGTGATGAACACCAGGTGATTTATGCAAAGGTTGAATCACTATATTGGACACCTGAAACTAATATCACACTGTATGTTAACTGGAATTTTTTTTTAAAAGATTTTATTTATTTATTCATGAGAAACACAGAGAGAAAGAGAGAGAGGCAGAGACAAGGCAGAGGGAGAAGCAGGCCCCATGCAGGGAGCTCGACGTGGGACTTCATCCTGGGACTCTAGGTTCAGGCCCTGGGCTGAAGGCGGCGCTAAACCTCTGAGCCACTAACTGCCCCTAACTAACTGGAATTTAAATAAAACATTTTTAAAAAACCTAAATAGGATTATTTCAAAAATCTATGTTTACCCTTAAATCTATTGTAAAATATCATAGTTTTAATTCCCTTTTTTATTATTCCTAAATTTTTCCCCAAGACTATAATTTTACTTATTTGAGCTATGAGTTTTTAGTAGCAGTAGTTCTGATACTTTTTGGGGCTTGTAGTCATTTCAAGAGACCACAACGTAAAACATTACCTCATTAGGCCACTTATGGTTATAGGACCAGGGTTATCACCTAAATTGTCAGAGAATGGAATTTGTTTGCTTTTCTCAAAATTCAAGTTTCTTGTCACTAGGCTGAATTTTCTTTTTAAATTGAAACCTCATGTATTACATGAATAAGCCTTTTTAAATTTGCTCTTTTTATATAATTCCCAGAGTTTTACAAACTAATGTCTTTCACAGAGGTGATGTATTCTTTAATTCTCACTGACCAAAATTACATAACTCAAGTTACGTAATTAATATATTTACCTGATGTTAGTAGAGATTTTATATATGCCTTATTATTTTATAAGTAGTAGTTCTATTGAGACACTCATCTCCAAGGAACTAAGTAATCAAGGCCTGAGCAGTTAGCCCCTCTTCTTTTAGGATATCTGGCTAAACCATCCTGCAACATACTGCAGACTTCCTTTCTTTCATTTCTACTTGCTACCCTACTGCTGATTAGCCCTTCTTACTTTGGCTGTGCTTTTCTGGACTATTTGCTTACAGTTTTCAATTATTACTTTTATTTAACATACAGATAAAACATCTATTTATAATTCATATACAGACATATACCCAGCTGAAACAAATTATCCAGCTTTATTAGCATACCACTGCTTATGGAAAGCATAACAGAATCCATATTTACTTTCGTGTAACCCTTACTTTGTCCATACTTGATATTTTCTTGAATACCATTATGAACTCAGAGCATTTCAAAATATTTATATATTTTAATTAATCATAATTACTGATGCCCAAATTGTTACAACTTGGCCATGACAAGCTAGTTACTTTGTTTTTGTCTTGATGGTCTTTGCTTTGTGGTTACAGTAGGATGTTCCATGCCCATCTTTAAGTTTTTCTTCAAGACATAGAATCAGCTGAAATTTAAGGAGACCTACTTCTGTTGAGAGGCTAATAGTATTTGAGAACAAAATTTGGGTAGTGAAGTTCTGTAACTTGGTGCTGCTATTTTGGCACTTTTTGCTTTGTAAACGGTACGGAAAAATGTGTCATATTCATTTTGTTTTTTTTCAGTTTAACAAATCAATTTGCCATAAAATGAGGTTTATAAATGAGATTTTCTATAAAAATAATATTTCAAATTATATCCATTCTTGCCACTCAACATTACATCAGATTTTCCTTTTAAAATTAAGGGTTGCTCCTGTCTGTCTCCCACTTAAAAATCTTCAATAGCTTCCCACTGAATTTAAGATAAAAATGTAAAATTGTATCATAAGCTGACTTAAGCTATATCTCTATCACTGTCTTCTGTCATTCTCTTTCTTATTCACGAATCCTCTCACACTGACTTTCTTTAAGGTGTCAAATGTACTAAACAAAGTATTTGGTTCAATTTCTATTTTTGAATTCTTGGTCCAGAGAAAACTGGTACAATACAAAACACAAAACTACAGTATTTTCTTCTTTGTATTTCTTAACAGCACAGTGATTACAACATGATTAGCATTCAACATTTTTTTTTACTATAAGTTTAAGCATATCATATTTTTATGATACCAAATGATAGAAAAGTTAACGTATACACTGATATTATGGCTGCAAAACAATGTTATCAATCAAAACAAATATTAGTGTTTAGGTCAAAATGGAATTCCAGAACCGAAAAATAATAGAAGATGGTGGTAGAGAAAACACAGGCAAAAAAGGGCCATGAGAATATGAATTTAAGGATATTTCCACTTGAAAAAAAATATGCACTTTGCTGTTTCAAGTTAGCATAAGGAGCTGTCAACCTTTAGTTTAAATATATCCCTCAACAAAAATTAACTAGCTGTAATACCTAATAAAATGCTAAAGTGTGTGACTATATGCAGAATTGTAATCCTTGAAAACCACTAATAGAATAGCACATTTGTGTAAATGGCCAAATGACTTTCAACAAGTCTGCCAAGACTACACAATGGGGAAGGGACACTCTTCAACAAATGGTGCTGGGAAAACTAGGTGCCCAGATGCAAAAGAATGAATTTGGAACCTTACCTTGCATCATATATAGAAATTAACTCAAAGCAGATTATAGACCTAAACATAAGACCTAAGACTATACAAATCCTAGAATAAAACATAGGGAAAAAGCTTCAGGACATTGGATTTGGCAATGATTTATTGGATATGACACTAAAAGCATAGGCAACAAGAGCAAAAACAAATAAGTGGAACTATATCAAACTTAAAAATCTCGGAGCCTTGGGCAGCCTGGGTGGCTCAGCAGCTTAGCACCGCCTTCGGCCCAGGGCGTGATCCTGGAGACCCGAGATGGAGTCCCACATCAGACTCCCTGCAACTCAACAACAAAATAACCCAATTTAAAAATGAACGAAGGATTAGAATACACAATTCTCTGAAGAAGATATATATATGGCTAACAAGCATATGAAAAGATGCTCAACATCACTAATCATAAGAAAATGCAAATCAAAACCACAATGAGATACCACCTTACACACATCGGGATGGCCACTATCAACAGAACAGAAGATAACAAGTATTGGTAAATATGCAGAGAAATTGGAACCCTTGTGTACTTTTAGTGGGAATGTAAAATGGGGCGGCCACCATGAAAAACAAGATGGAAGTTACTTTAAAAAATTGAAAATGGAAAAAAAATTAAAAATTGAAAACATAATTATCATATGATCCAGCAATCCCACTGCTGGCTATATATATTAAAAAAAAAATGAAAGCAAGATCAAAAAGAGATATTTGCACAACCATTTGCAGCATTATTCACAATAGGCAAGATATCTGGAAACAACCCAAATGTCTATCAACAGATGAATGGCTAAAGCAAATACAGTATATATGTGCAATAGAATATTATGTGGCTGTAGAAAAGAAGGAAATCCTGTCACATGCTACAATATATTTTTTTTTAATTTTTTGTTAACTTTTATTTATTTATGATAGTCACAGAGAGAGAGAGAGAGAGAGGCAGAGACATAGGCAGAGGGAGAAGCAGGCTCCATGCACTGGGAGCCCGACGTGGGATTAGATCCCGGGTCTCCAGGATCGCGCCCTGGGCCAAAGGCAGGCGCTAAACCGCTGCGCCACCCAGGGACCCCTCACATGCTACAATATAGATGAACCTCAAAGACATTATGCTAAGTGAAATAAGCCAGTCACAAAGGGACAAATACAGTATGATTCTACTCACATTACCTATACAGAGTAGTCAAAATCATAGAAAATAGGAAGGCGGTTGCCAGAAGGAGGGGATTAGTATTTAATGTGTATTAGGGTTTCAGTTTTTCAAGATAAAAAAGTTCTTGAAATCTGCTACACAATAGTAATGTGAGTATACTTAACACTACTGTGAGGTACAGTTTAAAATTGTTATGATGGAAAATTTATTATATTTTTTACCACAATTTACAAAAGCCAGTCAGGTTGTATGGTATGGCTGCTGTTTGTCTTAAGCCTGTCTCCCTTGTATCACACATAAATTACAGCCTTTGTTTGTTTGTTTTTTTATTATTATTTCTTTTTTACAGCTATCCTAAATGCAAGGGCCAGTTAAGCTCAATACAAATCAGATTTTTTTTTTTTTTAGACATAAAGAGTTTTCTGAAACTCTCCAAAGCCATGGAGATATTTCAAATATTTTCAGTTCTACTGGCAAGTTCATCCACAGGCTTATTTCCTTTCCAGGATACTAAGTTACGTTTTCCTTTTGGCATCATGAAATCACACCTTCATGTAAATTTCCTTTAGTTCAGTCCTTTCTAGAGATCCACTGGATATAAGGTTGGTCTGAAATGGAATTGAGAGTAGCTAATTGTACTTTTCAGATCCTGATCAGGAAAGAGCTCTGGGCCACTTGTTCCTCTCAACCACCTCATTGCACTGATCACTTCCAGGAAGGCTGCAGATTTCTACCTCCTAAGGCTTACACGTGGATGGTCTGGCTCCAAATTAAACTCTTTGTTTTAAAAACCTAGCAAAGTCATTTTATCCTCCATGCATGTGAGAGAAGAATAAAGTACCAATGATTTTTTTTCCTCTCACAAGAAAATATTTCAAATTAAATGTTACTAACAGAGCAATACGTGATAAGGCAAAACCACTGTTATTTTTTTTTTATTACTTACAAATATTTTAGAAGTTAAAGGTTATTTTCCAGACATGGTAATCTTTGAAGTCTGATGATTTAAAAGGTTCCTTTATTAGAAATAATATTTGCAAAAACACTTTTATGATGTAGACTATTGGGGGTTTTTGCTGCAGTTTTAGAGGCAATGGGAACATTTTTCCTTTCATCCAACTGAAATTTTCTTACTAACAAAAAGGCCTATTTTGTTTTCAAAGCAAAAAAATTCTAGAGGGGTGCCTGCTGGCTCAGTTGGTAGAGCATGTGTGTGATTCCTGATCCTGTTGTGGCGGGGAGGGGACTGTGAGTTCAATTTTGTTGTACAAAGTTAATATTTGTTTTTTCCTCTCCCAGATTTGGTATTAGAGGAAAGAAGTTACATTTTTCATCTTCTTATGCTCATAGAGCATCTTCCATTGCCAAATCCCCTAGCTTGTATTCTATGGAAAGAGAAGAGGAAGACTGTGTAATCTTCTCTGAAGGAATAATAGAGGAATACCTAGCATTTGACCACACTGATATGTGAGTATTATGTCTTTAAAGCTTTTTTACTCCTTTCCTGTTTTGTGTATCAATATCTATCTTTTCCAAAGTATAGCACCAACATTACCTATAATTGGATTTATGTCACTTGGCTATTTATTTCCTATTACTTCCTACATACAAGGATATTGAATGCAGTACTGACTATAATAACAAAAGGTTGGTTGATCAGTAACCGGCCAGCTAGATATACCATGGCATATCCAATGGAATACTCTGCAGCTATTTTTTTTTCTGCAGCTATTTTTTAAGAGGCATATTCATCTGTATTAATAGGGATCAAGGGCCAGATACATTGTTAAGTAAAAAACCAAAGTGCAGTACAGTATATAATGTAACTATTTCTCTGGACCCAAGTATAGTGTTGGCTTCTGGGAATGGTAACTGAGGGACAGCGTTATAAACTTATTTTCCACTACATACATACATTTCCTTCCTTATAATTTGAATGTTTTCATCATATGAAAATATCTCCTATGAAAAGAAATATAAATTTAAATATAATTAATACTAATCAGCCTTCTCCCTGACTTAATGCTAGGCCAGCTCTTCCTTGGGAAAGAAGCAGAGGAGAAAGTCTTTAGTTGCTCTGCATAAACCTCTTACCATCCTTCTTTCCTGCTTACAGCTCCCCATTTAATTCTTGAGACCTCTGCTACCCTAGTGATAATTTTTACTATAGAGACCTTAAGATATTTCTTTATACCTCAAGGGTTCCGGAATTTTTTTTGTCTTAATTTATAATATATGTATCATAGTAAACATATCTGTTAGCTAGAGTATTAACCCCCAAATACTGGGGCTATTGGTTCTCCCTGACAAATGCAGATAACTGAGAGTTTCTGGCTTACAGATAGAATCTCCAGAAGAGCCTCAGAGGAGCTTCTTGTGCTATTGGGCTCTTCTGATTTTCCTTTCCTGCCAGTTAACAAATGTTTATTGGATTATTTGCTTTTGTTACAGGGAAGAGGGGTTTCAAGGAAAGAAATTACACGCAGCTCCAGAGAAAGAGAAATTAGGGTACCCACCCATTGCTCCATTTTACTGCATGAAAGAGGATGTCCTTGCTTATGTGTTTGACGATGTGTGGAGCAAGGTTCTGAGCTGTATGGAGCAGCTGACACGTAGTCATTGGGAGGGATTTGCTTCTGGTAAGGATCTTTGTGAAAACAATATAAAAAAATAGTTGTTTATGATTTCTAAACCCTAACTAGTTTATCAGATTAAATGCTTCATTAGTGTAAAAAGTTTATATTTGTATTTCCCACAGGCACGTACAGATATTTAGAAAATATTTGAGAATGAGTGGATGAGCAACAAGGCCTATTCTATGATAATTAGATTGTGTTTTCTTTGAATATAATTATTTGTGAGAAAAAAACATGTGCAAGTGGCAAATACATTTTAAAAACTGCTTTACTTAAGAATTACTGATATACAATAAACCATTCATATTTAAAGTATACAATTTGGTAAATTTGCCCCTGTATATAAACATGAAACTACAAAATAGTTAATATAATGAACATAATGAACCCTCAAAAGTTCATGACCTTTGTAATCCTTCCCTTCTGCCCATGCCTGATCCACCATCCCCAAGGGACAAAAAAATGTACTTTCTGTCACTATAGTTTAGTTTTTATTTTGTAGAGTTTCATATAAATGGAATCATGGTATTTACTTGTCAGCTTCCTTCCTTCAGCAGGATCATTTTGAGATTCATCCATGTAATTGTGTCTGTCAGCAATTTATTCCTAAAAAGTATTCCATTGTTCCATAATTTATCCATTTTACTGTCCATGGACATTTGGATTGTTTCAGTTTGGGACTATTACATGTAGCTGGTCTGTATGTTACTGTATCAGAGTTTTTTGAACATACATTTCCTTTTCTATTAGGTGAATGTCTAGGAGTGGAATGGTCTGATTATATGTTTAAATGTCTGTTTAGCCTTTTAAGAATTGTTCTCATTTTCTGTGATACATAAAAAATGGTCACAAAATTAGCAGTTTCAAACAACACACATTTATTATCTCACAGATTTGTGGGTCAGAAGTCCAAGAATTGCTTAGCTAGACCACTACTTAGGATCTTACAAAGTTGCAGTCAAGGTGTTGGCCATGGCTAGGTTCTCATGCAGAGGCTCAACTAGGAAAGGATCCACTACCCCTTTTGTGTGTTCTTTGAAGCATCTGGTTTCTTGTAGCTGTAGGAGTCACAGCAGCTTTCCTCTTCAAGGCCATCAAGAAAGACTGAGAGCTAGTCAGCTAGCAAAACAGCTAATATAACATAACATATTAATGGGAGTGACATCTCATCACTTTTAGGTGTGAACACCAAGAGGTAAGAATCATAGAGGGGCCATTGTAGAGTTTGTCCATCCTATTACTGCATTGGCTCTGAAGTCCAAAATATTATTATCTATCAGGCCATGATATAGACAAAGTTCCTGGATATAATACATTAAGTAAAGTTTCTGGGGCACAATTCCTTTCCATCTATAGACCTGTGAAAATAAAGACTATATGCAGTGGTATATAAACATCTAACTATATAATCCAGCCATTCCACTCCTGGAGAAAAGTTACCTTACCCAACACACCCAACATATAATAGTGGGCCAGGGAAAGGATCACAGACATTCCAGATAAGAAAGAGGGGGTAGTTTGCAGAAATGGAAGGTAAAAAAGGGGTTCATAGCAATTCTGAAGTCCAGTTGGGAAATACTGGAAGTTCCAATCCTAGAAATAATCCTCTCAGCTCTCTGTTCCAACCTCTGGGCTCTTGGTTTTACCCTCTGAGTCACCTTTCCTTTTTTCATAAAATATAGTGCATGTGTGTAGCTTAGTAGTTTTATCAGACTGCCTCCTGCCAGTAGAATTTTGAGGATCTGACAGCCTTCTTTCATTAAATTTTCTTGCCATCTAGAGATACAGAATTTTCAAAATCGTCAAGTCCTGGTTTCTTTATATTTAATAATTTTTCTTTCATTTTCTCTTCCTCATCTTGTGTTTTATTATAAGTAGCAAGAAAAATATCAGACCTCACCTTCAACACTTTTATTGGAAATCTCCTTAGCTACATAACCAGAATGATCACTTAAAAGTCCTGCTTACCACATGACCACAGAAGACCATTTCACTAAGATTTCTTCTACTAAATAACAAGCACCTCCTTTCTTCCAGTTTCTAATAAAATGTTTCTTATTTCCTAAACCCTCCCCTACAGCATCCTCCAAATCCAGATTTCTACTAAGTCCATTCGAGGCAATTTATGCTAGCACTATTATACTTCTCAAAATTCTTTCAGCCTCTATCAATGAATAATTGAAAATGAAATTAAATTAAGGAAACAGTTCATTTACAATAGCATCAAAAAGAATAAAATACTTAGGATTAAACTTAACCAAGGAAGTATAAGACTTTTGTACTGAAAACTTCAAAACATTATTGTATGAAAATAGAGAAAACCTAAAGAATTGGAAAGTTATCCTGTGTTTATGGATTGGAAGGAAGACTTAATATTGTTAAGATGGCAATACTCCCCAGTAGATTTACAAGTTGAGTGAATGTCCAAAATACTAAAAAGGAACAAAATATGAGACTTCACACTTCCTGATTTTAAAACTTGATACAAAGCTACATTAACTTAAAAAAAAAGCTACATTAACTAAAACAATGTGGTACTGGCATAAGAATTAATATATACATCAACAGAATAGGATCAAGAGTCCAGAAATAAACCCACACATTTATGGCAAATTGATTTTCAACAAGGGTGCCAAGACCATTCAATGGGAGAAGAATAGTCTCTTCAAGAAATGGTGCTAAAACAACTGGATAGTCCCATAAAAAGGAATGAATTTGGACCCTGATTTCACACCACATACAGAGTATCAACTCAAAATGGATCACAAACATACATTTAAGAACTAAAACTATAAAACTCTTGGAAGAAAACATAGGAGTAAATCTTAATGAGCTTGGCAGTGGATTCTTAGATGATTCCAAGACCATAAACAACAACAGAAAAAGCAATAAACTGGATTTTATACAAATAAAAAAAAACTATGTATCAAAGGATATTATCAAAAAAATGAAAAGACAACCTATAGGATGGGAGAATATAAGTGCAAATCATACACCTGATAAGAATCTAGGATCCACAACATATAAAGTATAAATTCAACAACAAAGAGACAAACAACCCAATTTAAAAATGGGCAAACAGGGATCCCTGGGTGGCGCAGCGGTTTGGCGCCTGCCTTTGGCCCAGGGCGCGATCCTGGAGACCCAGGATCGAATCCCACATCGGGCTCCCGGTGCATGGAGCCTGCTTCTCCCTCTGCCTGTGTCTCTGCCTCTCTCTCTCTCTGTGTGACTATCATAAATAAATAAAAATTTTTTAAAAAATGGGCAAACAACTTGAATAGATATTTCTCCAAAGGTTACACATGGCCAATAAGCATATGAAACGATGTTCAACATCATATTCCTTAGGGAAATATAAACCAAAACCAAAATCACAATGAAATACAATTTCATACCCACTAGGATGGCTACGTTGGAAAAAAGGACAATAGCAAGTATTGGTGAGGATGTGGAGAAATTGAAAACCTCATACATTGCCGGTGGGAAAGTAAAGTGTTATAGCCATTGTGTAAACAGTTTGGTAGTTCCTCAAAAAGTTAAACATAAAATTACCCTATGACCCAGCAATTCCATTCAAAGGTATATAACCAAGAGAACTGAAACCATATTCACACAAAAGCCTATGCATGAATGTTCACAACAGCATTATTTGTAATTGTCAAAAAGTAGAATAAAAGGCTCAGTTAGTGAAGCATGTGGCCCCTGATCTCAGTGTTGTATGAACCCCACATTACATGCATTGATTACTTAAAAATATATACTTTTTTAAAAAAAGTAGGATCAACCCAAATGTGCATCAACAAACAATTTTGTTTTGAAGAAACAGAATTTGGTATATCCAAGTGTTATGGACTGAATCGTGTCCTCTTCAGAATTTGTACATTGAAGCCCTAAACTCCAATGCGAATGTTTGGAAATGGAATATTTAGGGAGGTAATTAAGATTAAATGAAATCACAAGTGGGGGGCCCTAATCCTATAGAGTTGGTATCCTTATAAGAAGAGGAAGAGACGGCACAGCTTCTTTTCTGTGCACAGAAAAGAGATCACACAAGGAAGGAGACAGCTGCCTATGATCCAGAGAGCTCCTTGATCTTGGACTTCTAGCCTCCAGAACTGGAAGAAAACAAATTTCTGTTATTTAAGCCATCCAGTTTGTGGTATTTTATTGTAGCAGACTACGTAACTAATGTACCATGCAACGTAATACTATTTGTTCATAAAGCAATCCTGCATGTTACAACATGGAAGAGCCTTGAAAATATTATGTTAAGTGAAAGAAGCTGGACACAAAGAGCCATATATTTTATTATTTCATTCAGTGAAATGTCTAGAACAAGCACATCCATAGAGAAAGAAGGTAGTTTAGTTGTTGCCAGTGGATAGAGGAAGAAGGGAATTGAGAGGTATGTGGTATCTCTTTGGAGTGATAGGAATTTTCTGAAATTAGTGGTGCTGGTTGCACAACATTGTGAATATACTAAAATCCTATCAATTGTAAACTGTAAAATGGTTAAAAATGGTGAATTTTATGTTACATGAATTTTATCTCATTAAAAACATTTTTAATATTTTCAAATTGTATGAATGTGAGTCTGTTGATGGTTAATTCTTCTTATAGATGAGAAAATTTTTAATTCAAATTATTTATTCTAAAAACAAAACAAAACAAAAAATGTTCACCCATTTCTCCAGCTCCCCACACTTGCCTCTAGCAGCCACCAGTCTTTTACCTATGAGCTTCATTTTATTTGTTTTTGGATTTCATCTATAAGAAAGACCATATGGGGGCAGCCCGGGTGGCTTACCGGTTTAGCACCGCCTTCAGCCCAGGGCGTGATCCTGGAGACAGAGGATCGAGTCCCGCGTCAGGCTCTCTGCATGGAGCCTGCTTCTCCCTCTGCCTGTGTCTCTGCCTCTCTCTCTCTCTCTCTAATAAATAAATTAAAAATCTTTAAAAAAAAAGATCATATGGTATTTTTATTTCTCTGATTTATTTCACTTAGCATTATGCCTTCAAGGTCACAAATGGAACAGTTTCATTGTTTTTTATGACTGAAGAATATTCCACTATATACATATATATATATGTGGATGCCACTATATACATTTAGCAGAATATTCTTTACATATATATATATACATATATATATGATATCACAATTTTTTTAACCATTCATCTACTGATACTTAGGTTGTTCCCATATCTTGGCTGTTGAAAATAAATGCTGCAATGAACATGGAGGTACACAGATCTTTTCAAGTTAGTGTTTTCATTTTCTTCCGATAAATACCCAGAGGTGCAATTACTGGATCATGTGGTAGCTCTATTTTTAATTTATTTTTTAAAAAGATTTTAGTTACTTATTCATGGGAGACACAGCGAGAAGGCAGAGACATAGGCAGAGGGAGAAGCAGGCTCCTCGCAGGGAGCCCAATGTGGGACTCAATCCCAGAACTCCGGGATCACGCCCCGAACCGAAAGCAGACGCTCAACCACTGAGCCAGCCAAGTGTCCCACCATTTTTAATTTTCAAAAAAGATTTTATTTATTTATTTATTTATTTATTTATTAGAGAGAGAAAGCATAAGCTGGGGAAAGGGTAGGGGCAGAGGGAGAAGCAGACTCCCCATTGAGCAGGGAGCCCAACTCAGGGCTGTATTCAAGGACCTTGACCTAAGCGGAGGGCAAATGCTTAACCAACTGAGCCACCCAGGTACCTCTATTATTAACGTTTCCCCATACTGGCTACACCAATTTACATTGCCACAAACAGGGCACAAGGGTTTCCTTTCTCCACCTCCTTGCTAACCCTTGTTATCTCCTGACTTTTTGATAATAGCCATTCTGACTGGTATGAAGTGATACCTCATTGTGATTTAGATTTGCATTTTCCAAATGATTAATGATGTAGAGCATCTTTTCATGTACTTGTTGGCCATCTGTGTTTCTTCTTTGGGAAAATGTCTATTCAGATCTTCTGCCCATTTTTAAATTGGATTTTTTTGGGCTATGTATATATTTTCACGTATTTTGGATATTAGCCCCTTATCAGATAGATGATTTGCAAATACTTTCTCCCCATTCAATAGGTTGCTTTTTTCATTTTGTTGATTTTTTCCTTTTGCTATGTAGAAGCTTTTTTCAGTTGATGTTTTATTGTGCTTTCCTTGGTTTTGCTTTTGGCAGCAGATTAAAAAAATCATAGCCAAGACCTATTGTGGTTTCAAGTCTTATGTTCAAGTGTTTAATCTATTTTAAATTGGCATTTGTGTATTGTGTAAGATACTGGTCCAATTTTCCCAAAACTATTTATTGAAGAGACAGACTGTCCTTTCCTCCACTGAACATACATGCATGGATTTATTTCTAAGTTCTCTATTCTGTTCTGTTCAGTTTTTCTGCCAGTACCACACTATCTTAATTGCTATAGCTATATATATGCTATATGCTGTAGCTATGTTTAAAATATGGAAGCCAGATGTCTCCAGCTTTGTTCTTTCTCAAGACTGCTTTGGCTATTTGGGGTCTTCTATTGTTTTAATGCAAATTTTAGGATTGTCCTCTTTTTTTTTTTTTAAGATTTATTTGACACACACACACACAGAGAGAGCACACAGCAGGCAGAGGGAGAAGGAGAAGCAGGCCCCCAGCTGAGCAAGGAGCCCAATGCGGGACTCACTGAGCTGAGGGCAGACGCTTAACTGACTAAGCCACCCAGGCACCCTATCTGTCCTAGTTCTGTGAAAAAAGCCATTGGAAATTTGATAGGAATCACATTGAATCTATTTTTGGGTTAGTATGGATATTTTAACAGTATTAATTCTTCTAATCTAGGAGCACAGAATATCTTTCCATTTATTTGTGTCCTCTTCAGTTTTTTCATTAATGTCTTGTAGTTCTCACTTATACAGGTCTTTTACCTCCTTGGATATATGTATTCCTAGGTGTTTTATTCTTTTTTGATGAATTTTAAGTGGGATTTTTTCCCTTCTTTTATCCCCTTAATTTCTCTGATAGTCCATTAATTAGTATATAAAAATGCAACAGATTCTTGTGTATTTATTTTGTATCCTATAACTTTAATGAATTCATTTATTAGTTCTAACAGTTTTTGATAAATCTTTAGAATTTCTATATATGTCATCTGCTAATAGTGAGAGTTTTATTTCTTTCCCAATTTGGATGCCTTTTATTTCTTTTTCTTGCCTAACTGCTCTGGCTAGGACTTCCAATACCATATTGAATACAAGGGTGAGAGTGAACATCCTTGTCTTGTTTCTGATCTTAGAGGAAGCTTTCAGTTTTAAACTATTGAGCATGATGTATTCGGTGGGCTTGTCATATATGTACTTTATTATGTTGAGGTGCATTTTCTCTATATCTACTTTTGTTGAAAGTGTTGAATTTTGTCAAATGCTTTTTCTGCATCTAAGGAGATTATATTTATTCTTCATTTTGTTAATGTAGTGTATCATACTGACTGGTGAGTGTTGAACCATCCTTGCATTCCTGGTTTAATACTACTTAATCATGATCGTATTATCCTTTAATTTTTAATTTTTTTATTTTTCATTTTTATTTAAGATTTTATTTACTTATTCATGAGACACACACACAGAGAGAGGCAGAGGCATAGGCAGAAGGAGAAGCAGGCTCCATGCAGGGAGCCCAATGTGGGACTCAATCCCAGGACTCCAGGATCACACTGAAGGCAGATGCTTAACTGCTGAGCCACCCAGGCATCCCTAATTTTTATTTTTTGATGTATTATCCTTTTAATTTATTGTTGAATTTGGTGTGCTAATATTTTGTTGAGGATTTTTGCATCCATGTTCATCAGGGATATTGGCCTGTACTTTTCTGTGGCATCCTTGGCTTTAGTACCAGGGTAATGGTGGCATCATTAAAAAAAAAGTTTAAAAGAGTCCTTTCTTCTTTCTTCTTCTGTTTTTTTGAAGAGTATGGATTGGTATTAATTATTTTTTGAATGTTAGAATTCACCAGTGAAGCCAATCTGGCCCTGAATTTTTGTTTTTGGTAAGTTTTTAAATTACTCATTCAGTCTCCTTTACTAGTATATGTTCAGATTTTCTGTTTCATCATGATTCAGTATGGGCGTGCTTCTCATAAGTATGATGGGAGTTCTCTGTGCCTCCTGGATCTGGATGCCTGTTTCTTTTCCCAGATTAGGGAAATTTTCAGCTATCATTTCTTCAAATTAATTTTATGCTCCCTTTTCTCTTCTTCTTCTTCTGGGACCTCTATAATACAATCATTATTCTCATTATGCATAATTCTTTCTCTCTTTTGTTTAGTTTGTTTTCCATTATTTTGTTCTAGGTCCTTAATTTGTTCCTCTGCTTCATTCAGCCTACTGTTCATTGCATCAAGTGTATTTCTGATCTTGGTTATTGCACTCATCTCTGTATGATTTTTTAACTCTTTTATCTCTATGGTAATAGTCTCACTGGCATCTTCCATTCTTTTCTCAAGTCCAGTGAGTATCCTTATGATTGTGCTTTAAATTCTCCATCAGGGAGTGCCTGAGTGGCTCAGTTGGCTATGCAGGACTTTGGCTCTAATCATGATCCCAGGATTCTGGGATTGAGCCCCATCAGGCTCCCTGCTTGGCAGGGGGCCTGCTTCTCCCTATCCCTCTGCTTCTCCCCCTGCTTCTGTTCTCTCACTCTAATAAACAAAATCTTTTCAAAAATTCTGCATCAGGCATGTTACTTATATCTGTTTTGCTTAGATCTCTGGCCATGACCTTATCTTGTTACTTTATTTGGGATAAATTCCTCTGTCTTCTCATTTTATGTAAGTCTCTGCCTGCTTGTGTGTATCAGAACAGTCAATTATATCTCCTGTTTCTGAAAGTAATGGCCTTACAAAGATGTCATGTAGTGCCCAGGGCCTGGTGCTTCAGGGGGTGGCTCTAGTGTGTGCTGCATATGCTGTGCTACTGTGTTCTGTCTTCTCTGCCCTTCCAGCCAGTCATCTGCAGGGGCTTTTCTTTCCTGCTGGGACAGTGTTTTGTCCCTGGCCTGAAAGTGGTGTTTTAACTAGGTGTGCCCTGGTCTGCCTGTGAAATGAGACCTGTCACTGCTTCCACTGGAACTGAGGCCCTACAAAACTCTCTGGTTGGGAGATGTGGTGTGGGGAGGGGTCACGCTGGTCTTCAGGGGAAGGGGCCTGCTACACCAGGATGAAGTTAGTTTGACTGAGAAGGGCAGTACCATTGGAGCACAGGGGTTCAAGGCTTAGTGTAAGCAAGTTAGGTAGACACTGTCTGTACTGTGCTGCTTCCTACACGACTCTGTGCTTATGCTGGTGTGGGGGGTTAGGGGGGAGGGACATGGCACTGGCCATTTCCTTTGTTCTCAGAGAGATGTTTCTGAGAATACTGCCTCTGAGGGACACACTCCACGAAGAGCAAATAATCTCCCCACTGTGTACTCCATATTTTCTTCAGATTGTGGTTTCCACACTGTATGCCCCCAGGTTCTTTGCCTGCCTTTTCTCCAAGAGCAGCACAGTGCCCTCTAAGCTCTATCCCAACCAAGTCTGTTGACCTTTAAAACTCCAACCTTTAAGCCCCACCAATTGCAAGAACTCATGAAATTCAGCCTCTTTCATTTTCCAAGCCAGTGGCTATGGAGAAATGTTCTTGTGCATTCCCCTATGTGCTCCTCTCTCCTCTCTCTCTCTCTCCTCTCCTCTCCTCTTCTCTCTCTCTCTCTCTCTCTCTCTCTCTCTCTCTCTCTCTCTCACCTTTCTTCACATCCATAGCTCCCTCCCATCTGCAGCAATTACAATCCGTTTCTCTCTTAAATCACATCTCCACACTTCCTACATTCTTTGATGTGACTTCTCTCACTTTAGTTGTAGAGTTTGTTTTGTCAGTCTTCAGGTGGATTTCTGGGATATTTATGATTTGATAGTTATTCAGTTGTATTCAAGGGATAAGGTGAGCCTGGGGTCTTCCTATTCTACCATCATCTTCCTATCTCTACAGGAAGATTTCTTGACTTATTTTAGGACATGTGCCAGAAAAGCAGAGATGTGTGGCAATTTCCTCTGGGAACAGAAGAACTTGAAGGCACCATTATCCTTTCACTTACCTAGCATAGATAGCCAGATACTTGTGGGAGGCAGTTCTGACACCTCCATCTATCTTGTTGGTACTACTTACTATACCCCCATAATTCCCCTGCAGTCTCATCCCATCCAGCCTGACCTACCTGTCAGTCATCTCCAAAAGCAGCTCCTACCCTATCATCCTGGTAGTCAGCCCTGGCCAGGAACTTGCCTACAAAATGATGCCCACCCCAGAGAGTGGGGAAGCTAAACCCCACACCAGTATGTGAACAGTAGCATGCTGAGAGTAGATGCTGGTGGGTCTCTCAGCTAGCTACTCCAGGAGCAAGCTCTGCCCAACACTGTATCTTTACAGTTGGTCACTGTAGACTGTCACAGTTGGTCACTGTAGACTGTGGGACTGAGGATAGTCCTGCTCACCATTGAGTCTACAGCAGGTGCAGCCAGGCCTCTCAGTGAGCTGCTCAAGAAGCAAACACTGCCCACCAGTGTTCCCACAGTAACCTTGGTTCAAGCAAAACAGGAGGGTGCAGGCAGCCCTGCAGCACCTGGTTCTGATGACCAAGGTGGATTGCACTACAGAGCACCACAGGATGCCTCCTACATAAGGCAACTACTTTCAAAACCAGGCCTACCTAACACATAGAAAAAAACACAGATTATGAAAAAGATCAGGAGACCAAGGAATGGGTTCTAAATGAAGTAACAAGACAAAACAACAGAGAAAGAGCTAAATGAAATGGAGATAAGCAATCTACCTGACAGAGTTCAAAGATACTCACTGGACTTGAGAGAAGAGTAGGAGATAGAAAGGAATAAAAAATATTAAAAAGAGAACAAGTCAGACTAAAGAGTACAGTTACCGAAGTGAAAAATACACTGGGGGTGGGATTGCTTGGGTGGCTTAGTCAGTTAAACTCTTGATTTCAGCTCAGGTCACAA
This sequence comes from Vulpes vulpes, assembly GCF_048418805.1. Lineage (NCBI taxonomy): Eukaryota > Metazoa > Chordata > Mammalia > Carnivora > Canidae > Vulpes > Vulpes vulpes. The sequence continues at coordinate 83,447,367 of NC_132783.1, forward strand.
TCTCAGGGTTGTGAGATTGCGCCCCACATTGGGCTCCATGCTGGGCATGGAGTCTGCTTAAGATTCTCTCTCTCTCCCTCTGCCCTCCCTCTCCCCCCCCTCCCCCCAGAAAATATACTAGAGGGAATTAATAGCAGATTAGAGAATGTGGAAGAATGGTTCAGTGATCTGGAAGACAGGGTAATGGAAAGCAACAAAACTGAAACAGCAAAAAAGAAAAAAAATTTAAGTGTATAGATTAAGGCACAACTGTGATAACACTAAGTGTAATAACATTTACACTGTAGGAGTCCAAGAAGAGGAGAGAGAGAAAGGAATAGAAAATTTATTTGAAGAAATAATAACTGAAAACTTCCCTAACCTTGAGAAGGAAACAAACATCCAGGCCCAGGAATCACAAAGAGCTTCAAACAGGATGAACCCAAGGAAGCCCACAAGACATATAATAACTAAAATGACAAAAATTAAAGCATCAAGAGAAAAGGAAACCATTACATACAAGGTAAACCTCATAAGATTATCAGCTGATTTTTCAGCAGAAATTTTGCAAGCCAGAATAATGTGGCATAATATATTCAAAGTCTTACATAATATATTCAAAAACTTAAACCAGCTAAGTTATCATTCAGCATTGAAAGATAAAGAATTTCCCAAACAAAAATTAAAGGAGTTACCATGACTAAACTAGCCCTACAAAGAATGTTAAAGGAACTTTAAAGTGGAAACAAAAAGGTCATAACTAGAAGAAAATTTTGAAAGGAAAAAAAATTTCCTGTCAAATGCAAACATACAGTAATGGCAGTAATCAATCACTTATAAAGCTACTATGAAGGTTAAAACACAAAAGTAGTAACATGTATTATATCTACAAAAATCAGCCAGAATACACAAACTAAAAAGTTACAAAAATATATTATATATATAAAACATGGAGTAAAAATCAAGTGATTCTAGAATGTGTTCAAACCTAAGCAAACATCAACTTAATATAGACTACTATATATACTGATAAGGTGTTACATATGAATCTCATAATAACCACACTGAAAAATTTTGACCGACCCACACACAAAAAAGAGCAAGGCATCTAAGAATAACAATAATGGAAGTAATCAAACCACAATGGAAGAGAGCAATAAAAGAAGAAAGGAACAGGGAATAATGCAAAAATAACCAGAAAATAATTAACAAAAATGACAGTAAGTATATACCTATCAATTACTTTAAATGTGATGGATTACATGCTCCACTCAAAAGAAACAGGGTGAGAGAATAAAAAAAACAAGACCTATCTCTATGCTGCCTAAAAGAAACTCACTTTAGATGTAAGGAGACACAGAGAATAAAGTGAAGGGTTGGAAAAAGATATTTCATTCAAATGGAAACCGAAAGAAAGCTGGACTAGTATACTTAGACAAAATAGACTTTAAAATAAAGACTGTAATAAGCAACAAAGAAAAGCATTTCATAATAATGGGATAAATCCAACAAGAGAATATAACAATTGTAAATATCTATGCATCCAGAATAGCAGCAAAATATACAAAGCAAATATTAACAAACATAAAGGGACAAATTGACAGTAATACAATTGTAGCAGGGGACTTTACGACCCCATACATATTATGAATAGATCATTTAGACAGCAGATCAATAAGGAAACTGGCTTTGAATGATACATTACACAAGATGAAGTTAACAGATATGTACAGAACCTTCGATTCAAAAAATGGCAGGATACACATAGAACAAGTACACATGGAACATTCTCCAGGGTAGATTACATGTTACGACACAAAACAAGTCTCCATAAATTTAATATTTAAATTACATCAGGTGCTCTTGGGTGGCTCAGTCGGTTAAGCGTCTGACTCTTGATTTTGGCTCAGGTCATGATCTCAGAGTCCTGGGATCAAGCCCAGCATTGAGCTCCCCACTCTATGAAAGTCTGCTGGTCTCCCTCGGCCCTTCCTCCACCTCACGCTCACTGCCTCCGTCTCTCTCTCTCAAATAAATCTTTAAATCATATCAAGTATCTTTTCCAATCCCATTAGCATGAAATAAGAAATCAATTACAATATAAAAAATAAAAGAATATAAACACATGGTATAAACAACATATTACCAAATAGCCAATGGGTCAATGAAAAAATTGAAGAGGAAATCAAACAATACCTGGAGACATATGAAAATGGAAATAGGACAGTTCAAAATCTCTGAGACACAGAAAAGGCAATTCTAAGAGGGAAGGTTACCTGGCTACATTAGCAATACATGGCTACCCCAAAAACCAAGAAAAGTCTCATTTTAAACTTACATATAAAGGAACCACACATAGAAAAAAACCCAGAATTAGCAGAAGGAAGGAAATAATAAAGATCAGGGTGGAAATAAATGAAATAGAAACAAACAAAAATAGAAAAGGTCACTGAAACTAAGAGCTGTTTCTTTGAAAAAATAAAATTGAAAAAAAAATTGATACACCATTATCCAGACTCATCAAGAAAAAAAGAGGACTCAAAATCAGAAATGAAAGAGAACTTAGAAACTATATCAGAGAAATACAAAGCTTACAAGAGACTGCTATCAAAAACTGGAAATCTACAAGAAATGGGTAAATTTCTGGAAACAATACAAGTCTCTAAGACTGAATCAGGAAGAAATAGAAAATCTGAACAAATCAATTACTAGTAACAAAATTTTGAATTGGTAATCAGAAAGTTCCCAAGATGGGGTGTCTGGGTGGTTCAGTCAGTTAAGCATCCAACTCTTTATTTCAGTTCATGACTTCAAGATTGTGAGATCGAGCCCCTCATTGGGCTCTATGCTCAACAGAGAGAGACTGCTTGAGAGTTCTCTCTCTCTCTCTCTCCCTGTCCCTCTGTTCCTCCCCACTCACGCTCTCCCTCTAAAATAAATCTTTAAATTTTTTAAAAAATAAAGAGCAGATCTTGGAAACAACAAAACTCCCAAGAAAAGTCTGGGACATTATGCTTCACAGGTGAATTCTAGTTAAAACCTATCCCTCTCAGCATGCCTCAGTGGCTCAATCAGTTGGGCATCTGACTCTTGATTTCAGCTCAGGTCATGAGTTCAGGGTTATAGAATCAAACCCCACATCAAGCTCTTCACTGGACAGAGCTGTGAAGAACCTGTTTGGGATTTTCTCTCTCCCTCTTCCACTCCCCCTCTCCTGTTGCACTCTCTCTCTCAAAATAAAAAATAAAATAAATAAATAAGATAAAATAAAATAAAATATAAAATAAATAAAATAAATAAAATAAAATATAAAATAAAATAAATAAAATAAAATAAAATAAAAACCCTATCCCAAAAAATAGAATAGGAAAGAATGCTTCCAAGTTCACTCTATGAGATCAGCATTATCCTGATACCAAAACAAGGCAAAGACACTACAAAACAATAAGATTACAGACCAATATCCCTGATGAACATAGGTGTAAAATCTTCAACAAAATATTAGCAACTGAACATAAAAATACATTAAAATAGGGGCAACTGGGCGGCTTAAGCATCCAACTCTTGATTTCAGCTCAGGTCATGATTGGGGAATGGTGAGATCAAGCCCTGTGTTGGGCTCCAAACTCAGCAGGGAATCTGCCTGAGATTCTCTCCCTCTCTCTCTCTCTGCTCCTCTCCCAGCTTGTGGACACACACTCTCTCTCTAAAATAAATAAATCTTTAAGAAAATACGTTAAAAGAATCATTCACCAAGATCAAGTGGGATTTATTCCAGTGATGCAAGAATTGTTCAACGTCCACAAATCAATGTGATATAACACACTGACAAAATGAAGAATAAAAATCACATGATGATCTTGATGCAGAAAAAGCATTTGACAAAATCCAACATCCAGTCATGATAAAAACTCAATAACATGGGTAGAGAAGAAACACCTCAACAAAATAAAGACCATATATGTCAAACTCACAGCTAACATCATACTCAATGGTGAAAATATGAAAGCTTTCCTTCTAAGATCAAAAACAAGATAAGGAGTCCACTCTTCCTGTTTTTATTTAACATAGTACTGGAAGACCTGGCCACAACAATCAGACAAGGAAAAAAAAAAGGCATCCCAACTGGAAAGGAACAAGGAAAATTGTCACTATTTGCAGATGATATACCGCTTTAAAAAAACAAAAAAAAACAAAAAAAAAAACCTAAAGACCCCAGGAAAAACGTGTTAGAATAAATGAATTCAGTAAAGTTGCAAGATACAAAATCAATATACAGAAATCTGTTAAATTTCTAAATACTAGTAACAAAATAGCAGAATGAGAAATTAAGAAAATCTCATTAAAAATACATAGGACTAAATTTAGGGAAGGAGTGAAAGACTTGTATTCTGAAAATTATGACATTAATGAAAGAAACTGAAGTTGACACACATAAATGGGAAGATATATATCCATGCTCATGGATTGAAGAATTAATTTTGTTAAAGCATCCATATTATGCAAAGTAATCTTCAGATTCAGGGCAATCCCTATAAAAAATTAACAGCATTATTCACAGAACTAGAATGAAAAATTCTAAAATTTGTATGGAACCACAGAAATCCCGGACTATCCCAAGCAATTTTGAGAAATAAGAACAAAAGTTGGAGGTATAACAATCTCGGGATTCAAACTACATTACGAAGCTACAGTAATCAAAACAGTCACAAAAACACATAGATCAATGAAACAGAATTAAGAACCCAGAAATAAACCCATGTTTATATGGTCAATCTATAACAAAGGAGACAAGAATATACAATGTGGAAAAGGCACTCTCTTCAATAAATGGTGTTGGAAAAACAGAACCAGCTATATGTGAAAGACTAAAACCAGACAGTTCACTGCATACACAAAAATAAACTCAGAATGGATTAAAGACTTACATATAAGACTTGAAACCATAAAACTCCTATAAGAAAATATATACAGTAAACTCAGGGACATCAGCCTCAGCAATATTTTCGGATATGTCTCCCAAGGAAGGAAAAAAATAAAAGCAAAAATAAACAACCGGGACTATATCAAACTAAGAAGCTATTGCACAGTGAAGGAAATTTTTTTAAAAAGGCAGCTTAGCAATGTCCACAATAGCCAAACTGTGGAAGGAGCCTCGGTGTCCATCGAAAGATGACTGGATAAAGAAGATGTGGTTTATGTATACAATGGAATATTACTCAGCCATTAGAAACGACAAATACCCACCATTTGCTTCGACGTGGATGGAACTGGAGGGTATTATGCTAAGTGAAATAAGTCAATCGGAGAAGGACAAACAGTATATGTTCCCATTCATTTGGGGAATATAAAAAATAGTGAAAGGGAATATAAAGGAAGGGAAAAGAAATGTTGGGAAATATCAGGAAGGGAGACAGAACATAAAGACTCCTAACTCTGGGAAACGAACTAGGGGTGGTGGATGGGGAGGAGGGCAGGGGTGGAGGGGAATGGGTGACGGGCACTGAGGCAGACACTTGACGGGATGAGCACTGGGTGTTTTTCTGTATGTTGGTAAATTGAACACCAATAAAAATTAGTTAAAAAAATAAAATAAAATAAAAAGGCAGCTTACTGAATGGGAGAAGATAATAGCAAATAATATTCAATAAGAGATTAATATCCAAAATATATAAAGAACTCATACAGAACAAAATAGTTGTTGCCAGAGGGGAGAGTGGTGGTGGTGGGGAAAGATGAAATAGGTGAAGGAGAATAAGAGATACAAACTTCCAGTTATAAAAGAAGTATGTCCTTCAGATGAAAAGTATAGCACAGGGAATATAGTCAATAATACTGTAATAACTTTGTATGGTCAGAGATGTTAACTACACTTATCATGGCAAGCATTTTGAAATTTACATAATTGTCAAATCATTGTGCTAATGTTAAATAGTTTTCAATTTAAAAATGAATCTACATGTATGACCAGCACCCAGACCAAGAATAGAACATTACCAACATTAAACAAGCCCCTCTCATGCTTTCTCTATCACTTCCTAAACTCCTAAGAGTAACCCTATCCTAACTTATACTTTATAAGAATGGACTCCTATAGTATATATCATTTTGCATGTCTTTTTAAACTCACATTGTTAGATTCAATTGTTTTGCTTGAAACAATAGTTTCCTTGTTATATCATATTCTGTTGTATGACTATATCATATTGAGTAATTTGCAGTTTATATTTGTCAGCATATGGTGTCAGGAATGTTCCTGTACATATCCTTTGATGAACATATGTACTAGACACATAAGAGTAGCACTGCTGGGTCATTAGATATTCTATTCCAACTTCAGTGGGGACTGTCAAAAAAATTTCCAAAGTGGCTACAACCATTTACACTCTCCAGTATTGTATGAGAGTTCCATGTTTGCTATACTTGATACTGTCTATGTGGGTTTTTTTTTAAGCCACTCTGTTGTATGCATGTCAAGTTCTCTTTTATTTATTTTTATTTCTATTTTTATTTTTTTCAAGTTCTCTTTTAAAGCTGGAATTGGAGGTGCACCTGGGTGGCTCAGTCGGTTAAGTGTCCAACTCTTGGTTTCTACTCAGGTCATGATCTCACGGTTGTGGGATTGAGTCCCACATAGAGCCCCTGCTCGGTAGAGAGTCTGCTTGGGATTCTCTCTCTCCCTCTACCCTGCCCCACTGTGCTTGCTCTCTCTCTTTCAAACAAATAAATAAACAAACAAATAAATAAAATATTTAAATAAATAAAGCTGGAATTAGAAAACTAAAAACCTTTAAAAACTGGTTTATATCATATCAGTTTAAGTTTTTGGAGATATCAGATAAATGATAAAGTCCACAGTTATATCTGAACTGCAGTAATAATAAACACTGGTGCTAAATAAAGGAATTCTCAATTTTCACTATCCACCACTGAGATATCAGAGAGAACTTTCATTTCAACTTTCACAATTTACTGGGGTTAGGCTGTGAATTAATATCCTTTTAGTTTATTTTTTCTGTGCACCCATAAATTCAGGTTATTTCATTGTATTATTTGATTTTAAACTTAAAGTCTAAAAAAAAAAAAAGAAATTGATCTTGAAATGGAGCTGGAGGATCTCTATATGGTTTGGTGGACTGATTTAGTGAGTTAACCCCCTAAAACAGTAGTCACCAAACTTTGTGTATAAAGAGACAGGTTGTAAATATTTCAGTCATTGCCAGCCATCCTATCCTGTCTGATGCAATTACTCAATTCTGCCCTTGAAAGCAGCCATAAACAATATACCAATGGGTGGATGTGCCTGTGTACACTCTTATGTGCTCAGTATATATGTTCACTAACACATACATAAGAATGTCCATAATAGGGGACATTCACACCTAAAACAGTAGTCACCAAACTTTGTGTATAAAGAGACAGGTTGTAAATATTTCAGTCATTGCCAGCCATCCTATCCTGTCTGTTGCAATTACTCAATTCTTCCCTTGAAAGCAGCCATAAACAATATACCAATGGGTGGATGTGCCTGTGTACACACTCTTATGTGCTCAGTATATATGTTCACTAACACATACATAAGAATGTCCATAATAGGGGAGCCTGGGTGGCTTACTCCGTTAGGCAACTGCCTTTGGCTCAGGTCATAATTCTGGAGTCCTTGGATTGAGCCCTCTTCTCCTTCCCTCTCTGCGCTTCCACCTGCTTGTGTGCTCGCTCTCACTTGCTCTCTCTCTCTCTCTCTCGGAATAAATAAATAAAATCTTTTAAAACAGAAAGTCCGTAATAGTACCACATGCTGGAAAATATAAACTTGAAACTACCCAAATGTTCCTCAACAGTCCAATGTGATACATTCATAGGAGACTATTATACAGTGATAAAAATAAAGTGCTGTTAAAACTTTATTTATAAAAAGTAACAGTGGTAATGGACATGAGATTTCCTTTTGGGGTGATGAAAAAGTTAAGGAACTAGAGTGGTGATGGCTGCACATTATGCATGTACTCAGTGCCACTGAATTGCACACTTTAAAATGGTTAAAGTGGCAATTTTTATGTTATGCTCATTTTACTGCAGTAAGATAAACAGGTAATGGATCATATCTGGCCCATGCATGGGCCACAGTTAGCCAATCCCTGCTCTCAAATCTAATATCGCATAGGGTTGTATAAGGAGTAAATGAGTTACATTAAAGCATATAAAATAGTTCCTGGAATATGGAACAGTGCAATAAATGTTAGGTATTATCATTACTTTTGTAAAATAACATCTTCAAGTATGGAAAGAGAACTCTTGGATTTTGGGCTTTGGTGTGGACCAGTTGGTTAGCTGCTCTCAGAGCCAACCTGTGGGTGCCAGTACAAACCTATCTCTACCACTAAAACAACTTTTTCTACCCCTATGTAAGGAACAAAACCAAAGTGCATAGGACCATATGACAACTTGTGGTATTTTAAGGTTTGTCAACAGTAACCCAAAAGCATATAAAATGCTAAGAAAATATAAACATGGGCAGCCCTGGTGGCTCAATGGTTTAGTGACACTTCAGCCCAGGGCCTGATCCTGGAGTCCCCGGATCAAGTCCCACGTCAGGCTCCCTGCATAGAGCCTGCTTCTCCCTCTGCCTGTGTCTCTGCGCTTCTCTCTCTCTGTGTGTCTCTCATGAATAAATAAAATCTTAAAAAATATATATATAAACATTATTATAACTTTTATTTTTACAGTCATTTAATCAGGCCAGTTTTAAAATCCAAATTATGAAAAAATATTTTAAAGTAAAAACTAATAATATAATAAATTAAAATGAATAACTATTTTTACTATTAACCCTAATTTGCTAATGGGGAAACAAGCTTCACTGGATATTTTTGTCAAGATTTGGTTTACATTTTGGTTTACTACTGTACTGATAATATAAGTGATTTACAAACAATGAAGACCCAAAGTGCATATTAATTCTACTCAGAAACATGGTTCCTCATCTTGAGTTGTGCTTTGGAGCCATAACTGATGGTAAGAAGTGCTAAAATCCTCAAATCCAGTGTTTTGCAATTATGATCAATGATGCTATAAAACAATCTTGAGCATTTCTCTTGGTACACATGTGCAAGATTTCCTCTAGGGTATATACAAAGGAATAGAGTTGCTGGGTCTTAGGGAATATGTATCTTCAGTTTACTAGATCACACCAAACTATCCAACATGACTGTACCAGTTTTACATGCCCACTAACAGTACACAAGTTCCTGTGTTGACAATCTCATCAGGATACTGATCAATATTTCATTGTCAACATGTAAAAAGATGTTTCACTGTGATTTTATTTTATTTTATTTTTATTTTTTTATTTATTTATGATAGTCACACAGAGAGAGAGAGAGGCAGAGACATAAGCAGAGGGAGAAGCAGGCTCCATGCACCGGGAGCCCGACGTGGGATTCGATCCGGGGTCTCCAGGATCGCGCCCTGGGCCAAAGGCAGGCGCCAAACCGCTGCGCCACCCAGGGATCCCTCACTGTGATTTTATTTGTACATTTTTAAAACTAAGGTATAATTTATATACAGGAAAATTAACTTTTTAGAGTACAGTTCATATTTTTTTTTGTTTTTTTTGTTTTTTTGTTTTTTTGTTTTTTAGTTCATATTTTTCATCTTCTTTCCTCTGGATTGAATTCAGAATTATTTCTTCACATCTTTTTCTTCCAGTTCACTAACATCTTCAGCAGTATCTAATCTATTAGTTCTGTTTTTTATTTTAGCAATTTTCTCTTTTGTAGTTTTTCTTTTCCAAATCTGTTTGGCTATTTAAATTTTAATTTGTCAAATTCATTTTATTCATTAAAATTAACTAAAATTTAAAATTCTGTTCCTCAATAACGAGTCAGATTTTAAGGGCTCTAGTGCCACATGCAGCCAGAAGCCATTATATTATAACTCCAGGTGTTCTATGGGACAGCTTTACTCCAGAGATCTTTTTCCTTCTGCCAGGTACCAATAGGCCTCATGAGCCTCGGAAACCACTTTAAACTAACTTCTTAAATGGGTTTTTTTCTACATGAGGGTGGTATGAAATTGGGCTGCAAAAGTGAATGAAGGCTTAGATTATGAATTCTTGGGGAAAAATTTTTTTCACTGTCTTGCTCTGAATCCGAAGATACCCATGGCTTATAGACTCTGCTCCTTTGCTCAGATGATGAGAGCACGGCTGCCATCTCCAGACCAGCTTCAGCAAGCCCCCCTGTGCTGAATGAGCCACAACCTCTGGTCTTCCCTCCAGTGCCACAGTCGAAGGTGCCGCCCATCACCTCAAACCCAGTAAGCCCCGTGCAGGGAAGTCCTGGAGAACCCAGGGTTGTTCTTGCCAGAAGCAGCTTGCTCGGTTATTTGCTTTAATTTTATTATGTAGGATTCAGGGTTTTTTTTTTCAGTAAAGTTATGTGTTTATCACAATAATCCAGTGACTCTGCACTGATGTTTAATTTCAGTTTAAAAAGTAATAGCAAGGCGCCTGGGTGGCTCAGTCTGTTGAGCATCTGACTCTTGATTTCAGTTCAGTCATGATCTCAGGGTGGTGTGATCAAGAGCCATGGCAGGCTCTGCACTGGGTGTGGAGCCTGCTTAACATTCTCTCACCCTTCTCCCCTCCTCCAGCTCTTGCTTGCACACATGCGCTCTCTCTCAAGGAAATTTTTAAAAAAATTAATAGCAAATTAGGGTTGATAATTTTCAGTCAGCTCTTTTTAAAAGTCATCCATATGTCATGTAATGTAGAAATAGCTATGTGGTAGCCTAATTCTGTTTGAAGAATAAAGGATATGACTGAAAGGGGAACAATCTCAGATCTCTGAGGCCTTAACATCCTATCCTATGATTTTGTCCATTTGGTTCCTTTTTCTTTTATCTCAGCCTACCTGGTTTTTATTTTTGATATTTCAATCTGTTGACTTTTTTGCTTTTGGGGGGTTTTGTACTCATTATAACTGAGGCATAAAAGGCAAACCAAAGGAAGGAAGAAGTCCCAGTTAAGTCCGTGGACAAGCATAAACATGGCCATTTCTTGCAGAAGGCTGATGAGCCTGATTTCATGACTGTGTAATGACTTATCTAGGCTGTTTCCTAATAGTTTCCCAGTGTTACTTGTGGCAAAAAGAGAGAGAGAGAGAGAGAGAGAATGAGGGAGAGTCCTAACCCTTGAGCCATGGTCATCAACACTGGGCTTTACTACCAGATCTAGTATTTGCTTTGTATCCTGGCCTGATATTGTGCTGCTGGATTTACAAAGGGTTTATTTAAAAATAAAATCAGCAAGGCCCATCTATATCTTATTACACTGGAGGATTAATTGGTGAACTAATGTTTCTTCGGTGGTAATAAAATACTTCTAACATGAAGTGATCTATGGGTTAGGTAGCCTAAGTAATGAATAACCTAAATGTTTCTGGCTATTAATAACCAAAGAAAGGAAAAACATTAATTCAAATATTTCTGAGAGAAAATAGGAGGAAAATGCGTGGTATGGCAGAGGAGATGGCCAGAAAGGGCACTGAACTGATGATCTGACAGAGAAAATCAACAGCACCCCAAGGTGGCAATGTCAGTCCAAGGAAGATTAAGTCCTTCTAACATTAGGATAAGATGAACTCTTGCTAATAAGAGGCTTCAGAATTGAGGTCATGACTGCTCATGAAAGAAAAGCATTAGTGTAGAGCATAAATAAGATTGTTTGATGAAAGAGATGATGTCTGAGTTTACTCTAGTTTTTTTTTCCCATATTTGTTCCATATTTTATAGGGTTTTTTTTCCCTAATGTAAATAATGATAGGAATGAAGTCCTCTCTCCCCTATCAGAGTGGCTGTTAACTGCTTTCATCTCAGTTGATCAGGCTTCCCCTACCTGCAGTCACTTAGAAATGAAGAGAAAAGGACTTGGACCTGTCATCTTGACAGTGGACTTGGAGCTTCAGCTGCGGGGGGAATAGGAGAAGAATGTACAGATTATCTAATTTGAAAATTTGGCAAAGTTGGGAAACCCAGAAAATGTCTTCACCAACCAAGTAACATTTTCTTTTGACATATAGATGAATCTCTGTCAAGCAGCAAGTGGTCATCAGCCAAATGTGAATGGTCTCTTGGTTCATGGGATGCCTCTACAGCCAAGAAATCTCTCCCTAATGGACAAGCTACTGTAAGAAATGTAAAATTTTTAAGACTTTAGAATTTATGTAGATCACTGAGAAATAGAAGGAAAGATAAATCAGTCAAATCATCATACATATATTGAGTACATACCAAGCAAAGAGACATCTGGGGAGTAAAAACATTAAAGGGAAATGGTTTCTCATAATGTAACTGGAAAGAGAAGACAGACATGGGTAAAAAGAGACTCAACCAAACAGTGCATTTTTGTGACTGAATGTCAAGTGTGTGGTACCCAGAGTGAATGCATGGCAGTCCCAAAGAAGTGAGGCATTTTGTTGGGTAACTATAGTATGAACTTTTCCTTCAAAATGGGAGTTTGGATAAGCAGAGAAGAGCAACATGACTATTCTAGATAGAAGGAATGGTGTGGGAAAAGATTTGGAGGCAAAAAAATACAGACTCTTTAGAAGGGAAAGCAGACCAGTTTTGCTACAGTAAGAAAAGAGGTCAGAATTGTAATGCTTCTGACCAAAGATCATGGACCATCTTCCAGAATTAAAATAGATGATGGTGTAAGTAGTGGAAAGAAGACTGAAATTAATGAAGGTTGGGACCAGACTGGACAGTTTTGAATGCCATGTTTTTGAGATCCATTCATTCATGTTGTGGCATGTGACCTTCTCTTTTATTAACAAATAGCATTCTATTGTAAGAACATACTACGATTTATCTATTCTCCTGTTAATGAACATTTGGAGTGTTTCCAGATAGTGGCTCTTATGCATAAAGGCACCATAAATATATTCTTGCATGGGCTTCATTTTTCTTGGGTAAGTTTATGTTTAACTTTGTAAGAAACTGCCATACAGTTTTCTGAAGTAATTATGCCATTTGACACTTCCCAATTTCACTTGGGCAGCACATGTATTTAAGTCAGGAATCTGAAAGAGATTTTATAGCAGAACACAGACTGGATTGAAGAAGGAGGAACTGAAGGTAAAGAGTCTAATATAGGAGTTCAGGCATGAGCTACTAAAAGCCTATACTCAAGTTGTAGCAAAGAATAAGAAAGGAATGGAATATTTTAGAAGACATTCACACCAGAAAGACAGATTCTATAAAAATAGAGGAACCAGAATCAGCTCTGAGATTTCAAAGCTCAAGGGAAGTTTGTTGTAGGGTAAAGATACATTTGGTTTGGGGTGTGTTGAGTTTACAATGCCAAGCCATCTCACTGGAAACATGGAAGACATCAGATTTGGAGATTGATCTAGAAGTCACCTGGCTAAAGGTGATAACTGAATCCAGGATTATGAATGAGTAGTCCCGAAGACAAAATAAAGCTAAGCATGGAGCAGCTAAGTCCTAAAGCTACTGTAATAGAAAGCAGTTAGGGTGTGCAAAGAAAAGGCTAGTAAGTGAATGGTTAGGGTGGTAGAAGGCCAGCACGACCTCTGTGACTGACACTCAAGGTTTAGTTCCATTTCTTGGTAGGTATTCTCCCTTCAAGGTCCTCCAAATGCTGAGGTATATTTTGCACTAGAGGACCAAAGCAGTCACCAAGTTTGAGGAACTTGCTAAAAGCCAAAAGAGCATGTAGCGGAGCTTAATTCTTTCACTTTCCCTCCATTTCCTTGTCCAAATACTGTCTCTCAGGGGTCTTACAACAGAAATATCTCCTCTGCTTAAAAACAAAAATAAAAACCTGAGTCTGTAGGGCAGAGTTTAAGCTACTTAATTGTTTGGGCATGGTATTCTATTTACCAGAGTACTTACAGAAAAGTTGTATTTCAGTTGCTTATGCAAACTGATCTACCGTAGTGCTAGTGCCCTGGGCAGCATGAGGCTCTGGATCCTTTGTCTACAAGCTTCCAGCTTTCCAAGGAACCCAATCCCCATGCCTGCAGGCTCCAATGAGCTCAGTATTTTCCTCTTCTAGTAGGAACCTCGCTAGTGCCACACTTCCTAAGCAGCAGTTATTTGCCTTTCAACTAAGCCTTTCCTTCAGCACAAAGAATGCCTCAAATATGGTAGGGATCTCAGTCCCTAGGATGAACTTCTGGGAAGCATTCTAGAGTAGGTACTTCAGGTTAGCCTCACTGTCACTGAAGAAGTGACTGTCAAGCCTGGTGAATAATGGATGAGCTTTCCCAACCAAATCTCCATTCTAGTAAATTACCTGTACAATTAAAATGAGGTATTTCTTTTAAGAACGTGTTCTCATGCCTAAACTAGATTACATGACTTGTGTAAACTAGGTTACTCACTTTTGCTTTATTCTCCGTTGAATATATTTTATAGTTTAAGCCTTTGAGTCCTGTTTCCCTATACAGAGCAATGTCCATTTCATTGTTGGTTTCTGATTTGGCCACTAGAGATCTTGATGACAAGTTACTTATGAGACCTGGATCCAGTACCATCCTTTCATCTCGAAATTGGCCAAATCGAGCCCTAGAGCTCAGTACATCGGCTCTGTCATACACAGCACAATCTGCCAGGAGACGCAATCCTCCACCACGTACCCTTCATCCCATCAGCACAAGCCATTCATGCGCTGGAACGCCAAGACCTATGGAAGAAATCCTCAGAGGACCCCGAATGTAGGTTTGAAAAGCAGAATTTTTGGAAACTGTCATAAAACTAACGAATTTTATAGAGGATGAATTTAAGTGTAAGACTAAAACATATGCCTAAAAACTAATCATTACATATTCTCATGATGGACTGTACACTGGTTTAAATCCAAAAAAGAAATGTGATTAAATTTGAATACAATTCAGATATTGGATCTTCCCGTTAAAGATTTTTACTTATACAAATAAAATGTTGGCTAGAATACTTCAGTGACACTGATCGAAGGAAACAAGATATATGTATCTTATTAAACATTTTCCTTAGCAAGTACATGCTCAGTGAAATTCATCCGAAAATAAGTTAACTCCCCTTTAATATTTTTCTGACCACTGGGATTTGTTCACTCTATTGACAATAACATTTTAATCTCAAATAAGTACTTGTCTATATACTGGCAAAATATCCCTTAGCACTTCTTAGGAAATGACACTAACCATATTTTCTTCCCTTTTGCCACCTTTAATTCACTCTGAGCCTTGTAAAAAATACTTAGAAGCCTACTTTTAAATAAAATTCTTTCATTAGTTGCTGATTCACAAAACAGCTTAGGATGTATGATTCTAAGACTATGACCAAGTGTATAAGATCATGAATTCAGCTTTTAAATCAAGCACATGTGATTTCTTGACTTTGATTTTTCAGTTTGTTTTAATTTATCCCAAAAGATTCACTAAAAGAAATGTCCATTAACAACCAAAAGTCTTTGTCAGGACACTGGAGGTTTTTCTTATCTACTATTTTATGTTGATGTTGGTATTAATATATAGATTCACTTACTTGAAGATGAGCTTTCTTGCGGTATAATTAATCTCTCATACCTTCTGACAGTTTCTTCAAAGCGGAAACAAGTTACCTTCTTTCTTTTGGGACATGAAAGTATCATTGATTTTTAGGTACTGTCTTGAGTATGAGTAATGCTACAAACCACTAGAAATACCATAAAAGGAACATTTAGGAACTTTGCCTGGGAATCCTAATTACAATAGTCATCCTATCCAAGGGTATAGGTTTCAAGACCCCCAGTGGATATCTGAAACTGTGGATAGTACCAAACCTTACATGTTTTTTCTTATACATACCTATGATAAAGTTTAACTTCTAAATTATGTACAGTAAGAGATTAACAGATAATAAAGTGGAACAATTATAATATACTGGAGTAAAATTTATGTGAATGTGGTCTGTCATAGTATCTTACTGTACCACACTTATTCCTCTTCTTCTTGTGATGTGAGATGATAAAATGTCTATGTGATGAGATGAAGTGAGGTTAATGATGGAGGGACTGTGATGCAGCATTAGGCTACTCGTGACCTTCCAACAATACGTCAGAATGAGGATCATCTACTTCTGGACCTCAGTGACCATGGGTAACTGAAATCATGGAAAGCAAAACAGTAGATAAGGAAGGACTACTGTTATTACTGAAAAGGACAACCAAAAGTCCCAGACTGTGGAGAATTCCACCAGATGTGAAATTACAAATCCTGGCTAGGTTAACACCCAGTGTTAACAGCAGACAGGGAAAACTGCTTTTGTCCAGCATTCTGTGAGGCAAAGGGTCAAATTCTGCTGTGTGCCCAAAATAAAAGTTTCAACAAAAATCAGAAAATACTATGAAAAAATCCCCCAAACTCTAATTTTCCAAAATCCTGCAACTGCTTTACTTAAAAACATAGGCTACTTAAAGCATTCTGTGCATGACATTAAACTCATCTCCCTCATTTATTTGATTCTAAATCAGCTTGCTTGCATTGTTGTAACTTTATTTTTCATATCTTGGTGTTTGCTGGTGGGATCTGCAGCCCAGTAGCCACGGACTCGCTCTCCTCTCCCTCACCAATGCCCCTGAGTCGAAACAATCTGCTGCCCCCTATTGGGACAGCTGAAGTGGAACACTTGAGCTCTGTGGGGCCACAAAGACAAACGGTATGTCTTTCTCCTCCTGCTTTTCCATGTGCTGATAAAACCTCATGGGCAGTACTTCTGCAGGGTCCACTGTTCTGGAATTGATTTATAATACCTTTTGTCAGAAGTACAAACTGAATCCTAACTCTGACAATGGAACTGGAGCTGCTTGGCCTGCAGTTACCATACCTACCTGGGTTGATGGAGGACATGCATAGCTTTTGCTACAAGTTATTTTAACAGTTTCTATAATTTTTGCCTCTCCTGCAGAAAACCCATGGTGACTCCAATCGAGCTCGAAGTGCTGTGGTGGATGAGCCTAACTATCAGCAGCCCCAGGAGAGGCTCCTATTACCTGACTTTTTCTCCAGGCCCAACACAACTCAGTCATTTTTGGTAGTGACATACTTCCTCTATTGTCTTGACAGCTGGGGAAAGAAAAAAACTAGTTTGGCAGA
Organism: Vulpes vulpes; assembly: GCF_048418805.1. NCBI lineage: Eukaryota > Metazoa > Chordata > Mammalia > Carnivora > Canidae > Vulpes > Vulpes vulpes. Next base: position 83,464,487 of record NC_132783.1, read on the forward strand.
CTTAAGGTTTCACATAGTGCCTTAACCAACCAAGAATAAAAGCAGAGACTCTTAACAATAAAAATAGTGTTGTAAGTACATTTTATTGAAATTCTGACTGGTCTCTGCCATTGAAAATAAGAAAAGTAATAAGGTAAAATGAAAATGGTAAAATGCCTTATACATAAGTCACAAATTCTAAACAATTGTTAAATGTTAATATTTCTGAGAATAAGCAAAAAAAAAAAAAAAAAAACAAAACAAAACAAAAAAAAAGAAATTCAACTCCAGTACATCAAATCAGCATAACTCCTTCTATAACACTGCTTTTATGGAGTTACACCAAAAGTGGTATCAAATTATGTGGACTGATGGATGCCAAGTCAGGACTTTCATCTTTTTTTAAATTGGTGTTTGAGATGCTCAAATCGCCTTACCATTTTAATGTCCATTTACTGGCCCTTTTACTTTTAAGCAAGTAATAGAAAAAAGCTTATTGGGAGATTGGAGGTCATGCACTGACCTTACTCAACCCCACTTCATCTGTTTTGTGGCAAGGCAGCTTGAAGAGCTTGGGGATCTGGAACCACTCAGTGCCCAGAAGCCAGGGACCTCCAATCCTATACCACTTTCCAGGATGGTGGTATCTGAAGCCCACTTATTCCAACTTCTAACTGGTGAATTGTATCAGCCTAAAGCACCATACAGTCCACCACTGAGAGTGGTGAGAACAAATTAATGAGACAGCATGTTAAGTTCCTAGGCCTACCATAACAAACTACCACAGACTGGGTGGCTTCAAACAACAGAAATTTATTGTCATTTCCAGGGCCTAGAAGTCCAAACAAGGTGTCAGCAGAACCATGTTCCCTCTGCAGGTTCTAGGGAGGAGGTTTTCTTATCTCTTCTTGGCTTCTGGTGGTTGCCAGCAATCCTTGGTACTCCTTGGCCCGCAGCTACATCACTCCAATTTCCGCCTCTGCCTTCACATAGCCGTCTTCCCTGTATGTTTGTGTCCAAATATCCCTCTTATAAAGATACCAATCACTGAATTTATGGCTAACTCTAATCTAATCTGACTTCATCTTACCTTAATTACATCTGCAAAGATCCTATTCCCAAATAAAGTAAAATGCACAGGTTCCAAGTAGGCATAAATTTTGGTGGGGATAGGGGATTGGGGGTCGGGGGCACTATTCAACAGACCTCAAGATGCTTTATTTAGGAGAAGATTCACCAAAACAGGAGCTAAAGGAAAATGTGAGCATTTCTGAATCTTAATGTGAACCCTAGAAAGTTTGAAAACCTCTATTAATCCATCTTCTCATAATTTGATTCAGAGCATTTGTTGAGCAGTGTTTGATGATTATATTCTACAGCTAGATTCTCTATAAAATATTTAATTTTTGGTTGCCAAAAAAAAATAATTTTTGGTTGCCTTAGGAATTAAACTAACACATTAAGACATTTCAGTTTCTTTTTTCTGATGTTTATAACAATACAAGAATTTCTTTCCTTAGCTATTTCTCTCCCAATGTGCTGACATGCAAAGGGAGAGGAGTTGACAGCTCAGGGTACTCAGAGCACTAAATTGGAGTTCTTGGCGGGGCACTTCTAGACTAGCACTCAGCTCCCCCTGGTTTTCTCCTCTAGAAGAGGAGTCAGCAAACCGTTGGTATGCGACATCTGGCTTACCACAAAAATTCCAGTTTTTGTAGAGTAGAGCTACCATACTCATTTGTTTACATATCATGACTGCTTTCCCATCACAACAGCAGAGTTGAATAGCTCCAACAGTATGCACCACAAAGCCTAAAATATCTTTTTGGCCCTCTATAAAGAAGTTTGGTGGCCCCAATAAAAAAAAAAGGGGGCTTCAGCATAAAAAAAATTCTTGAAATCTCTTGATTGCATTGCTCTGACAGAGAACGGAGAGGGGTAATTTTTATCCCAGAAGCACCAGCGGGATGGCATTCACAACTTTTTTTGATATTTGCATTTCATTATTTCAGCTGTTCTGAAAATCTTTAAATTCCTAGAAATAATTCTGAAATGTTTGGGTTTCATATTGAGTCTCATTTCAAGTATGGAGGTGAAGTAATGGGTATCTGTGTTGCTGAAAAGGCTCTATTCTGTTGTTTTAAACAGCAGATTGTTGAAATTAGATAAAATTTCCTTGGCAGCCAATTATATAAATGCTTAGAAATATTAAACCATGTGGATTATTTGTAAGTGCTAAAAATTTTAAAAGATGTTATGTATTTATTCATGAGAGACAGAGAGAGAGAGAGAGGCAGAGACATAGGCAGACAGAAGCAGGCTCCATGCAGGAAGCCTGATGTGGGACTCGATCCCAGGACTCCAGGATCACGCCCTGAGCCAAAGGCAGACGCTCAACCGCTGAGCCACCCAGGCGTCCCTGGCTTGGGATTTTTTTACTTGATGTACAAGAGTGTACTCAGCCAACTTGTCCCTCAGATTGGCAGACAATGCCATTTACAATACTGTCTGATTTCAAGGTTTTCCCTTGTAAACATACTACTAATATATTATCCTTTGGGAAATGTCACATTGTAAGAAGTGTGTCATCTTTTCTTTGTTTCTGCAGCCAGATACACAGTACCATCATTCTTGTGCCGTTGAGTATCCTCATCAGGCCCGACCTGGTAGGGGATCTGCAGTGACAGGTAGGACCATGGCTCTTATTTTATGTGACTATGTTAAGATGCTGCCTTTGTTCTAGGTTTATTTTCCCTCCCTCCGGATTTTATTATATTGTTCCCCTACATCATTGTAACTCACCTCAAATTCCTTTTGGAAATGGGATAATAATAAAGATAGAGGAGACCTCTATTGCTCACAGCCATGTTCCAGATTTGTTTTCCCATATGTAAATTAACTTCTTACCACTCTGGCAAACTACTTTTTTTTTTTCAATCTAAGAAGTTTAAGCTAAGTAAGTCATTTTGATAACATTCAAACACTGCACGGATTTTATTATGCAGGCAAAATCTATATTGCCATAGAATAAACTACTTTGGTCAGTTAACCTGCTAGGCCAAGGTAAGAAAAGAAATTTAAAAATGTTAAGACATGCTGAGTCTGAGTCCATCCCATTAACTGTTCTGATTTTTAAGTCATATTCTAATAGATTGTATTTTCATAGGAGGGTAGAAAATTTAAGAGTATCTTAATTCTCCCTATAAAGATAAATTCATCACCATCACGGTCATTCTCATGTTGTCGGTGAAGTTCGGAAGTATTAAGCAGTTTAAATATTTCCTGTTAATAAGATTAATCAAGTATGTTAAAATTAATCTGCCTCAAACCATCTCTGTCATCCAAATGAATTCTCTTGTTCATTTCCTATTAGCATTGCTTGGTAGTCTCTGAATGCTTTCAACAGACTCTTCCCTGGATTAGTCCTCATAGAGAAGCAATGCTGCCTCTGAGCTAGTTACTACATTCAGCCTTATTGATGGTCAGTCGTAATATTTAGATAAGTCAGACATATTAGTCCTCTTTTTTTTTTTAATCAGTGGGCTCTTCTCTAAAACTAGGTTTCATATCTTAATAGATGTTTTGAATTTACATGATAGAATGCAAATGTAGTTTTTATTGTCTTGGTGAAAATATGTTACTACTTAGTCCCAGTCTCCAAATTTAAGTCTGACTGATAATTGGAACAAAAAGAGCCCTTAGATAGAACTTGAGATGGTCAAATCTAGAATGTCTACTAACATTACTCTATGATGTCATCTTTGTCTGACAGGTCCTCAGTTACATGGATCTACAAAATCTCAAAACAGAGGTGGACCAGTCTCTAGAACCAGGCAGGGACCATAGGGCAAATGAGAAGAACCTGCTTCAGGCTGCAGGAAACACGTGAGAAAAATTCACAAATCAATGTTCAGTCATCTTGTGATGCAAAGCTTGTATATAAGAGACAACTTAAAACCATCTTCATGACGCGTTAATCTGGTATAACAGAAAAAAAGAGTATCTGCCAAAGATTACATAGGTACTGTTTCTCTCTCCAGTTACTGTCTTCTTTCAGCATTAAGTTAACCTATTCTATTAGACAGTAAAATCTGTACCCAAAGATGTAATGAATGAATAATTATCCCCAAATCACTGCTCATGTTGTCTGTTAACAATGATCAGGTTCAATTATTACAGAATTCTATGAGGCTATACATACACAAAAAGCAGCAAATGATTGTTTGATATTATCAATGGCTCCAGAATACTTCTGCTTGTATGAATTTCTGGAGAGTTGTACTCATTTTTAAGGCATTTTTAGGAGACAGGGCTGTCAAAAAACTGAGTTACTTATCAAACAGAAGTCATTCCTAAAGCTTTCTCTTTAGATGTCCAATCTTACAAAGAGATTTGGAGGAGCTAAGTAACTAAAGATACAAATGTGGAATACTGGTATAAAGTAACATGTAATAAGTCATAATGTATATTTATTTTCGGATAGGACAGCTCAACCTCACAATGCCTGCTTCCTATCAGATTATGCTTTTCTTCTTACAGGACTTTAGTAATCATATATATATATATATTTAACTCACCTTACCAAATTTTCTCCTTGAACTCTAAGTAAACTTAAAAATTTATAGGATTGATTAGTGAGCCAGCAATACCTTAAAATTTCAGAAACTCTGGTAATTAGTATAAACATATCTTAAGAGCAGAAATACAGAACCTTCAGCATTCTTCTGATTTCACCATGGACCTTTTTGGGAGGACACTCATAAATGCAGCAGTGGTTTTAATTATAGCTTAAATTTATTCTATTTAAATTTCATTCAACTTTAATTTTGATGATCATATCAGTTTCAGATCGTACTGTAAATCTTCAGAGTGGATAAACGGGTAATTTTTTAATTATATCAAAATGTATCATATGAAGACAGATGCTTCAAACAACATGCATTAAATTATATTTTAATACAATTAAAGAGTATTTTTTAATCTGTAATCACAGACTAAGAATGTGTCATGTGCTTACCTCAGATAAATTATCATACATAAAACTCAGTAACACAAGGGTTCTTTTATGCATATGGTATTGAATATATAAGTCTGTAATTCAGAGATTTTAAGTTGATCAGTTGCCAAAAAAATTTCCATATATTCCAATGAGTACACACCAATTCAACTAAATGTAACTAAACATCCCTGCATTATTCTCACAAATCAATACCGTAAGTGCATGATAACAAACCGATGGATCAAGATGGCCTGCCTTTCAAAGTTAAAGGAGTCAGAAGAAGCCTCTAAGAAGTCATTTAGCCCAACTTCCCACACCTTTTTATAGAGAAGGAAGCAAGTTCAAACAAGATCTGCACCTAAGGACAGACATTCAATAGTTACAGGCAGGACAACTTCTCTGTATGTTATGTAAATCTGGCTACCTATTATAAAGCTGACTCAGTTTACTTTTTTCTCTCTTCTCTGAACAGCATCCATAGTTTTTCTAAATCATAGTTTAAATGATCACTGAGATCATTTAAAAGACCTCAGAACTTAAGAGTCATCTTTAACTTGTTTATTTCATCATGTATAAGTCTTACAAAGACACGTGAAGTAATCTTAACATCTGTTTCTCCTATACTTCAAGTGAAGAGTATAAAACCTGGCTTCATAAAACAAAAAGGAGAGGATCTATTCAAGGATATTAACCCTGAAAGCAAAATGGCAAACATCTGAAAGACATATCCAGCAAGTGTTTTGAAAGCGTTCTAGCTAGAGTTACTGTTCTAATAAACACACACACACTATTCTGAATGCTCTGCAGCTGTATGCACACTCCTGCAAAATGACAACTGCTAAAGGCAGTACGGGACAAACCCACATTCTAGACAAGAGTTCCTTGTACAGAAGATCCAGAGACAAGTGCTGCCAGGAAGTACACTACTCTCCCCCACTCCCTCAAAAATCACCGCCAAATTCCTTCATACAGGACCTCAAAAAATATCAGGATTTCTAGGATTACTAAAATCAGGCTGAGATTCTGCTTTGTCTACAGAGTTGACCTCAATAATTTAGGCTGGAAAGACAACTTTTCTCAAGGGCAGGGCTGACTTTTGTCTTCAAATCTTGACTGTACCTTGCCTACAATGGCACCAATGAACAGTTGTCCCAGAACAACTTTTGAGCTTTTGATGAGAAAATTCCATTATTTCTTTTCTTTCTTGAGAGGCGTTTTTTTCCCTCCTCGTTTAGGTTTGCAGTACTTTGCTTCCATCTGAGCCAGAAAACTGTCCATTTCCTTTTGCCGATCCTTTTGTCTGCTCTGTTTAAGAAGTTAAAACACAAGCTTTCAAAACACAAGGCCATCCAGGGACAAAAATACTCTGTGGTTGCCAGAGGCTAGTGGAAGGGAGAATAGGCAATGACAGCTAATGAGCAAAGGGGAGTTTCTTTTTAAGGTGATGAAAATGTTCTGGAATTAGTGCTGTTATACAACTAGATGAATATACTAAAAGCCACTGAATTACGCACTTTAAAAGGATGAAAACATGGTACATGAATTATGTCTTAAAAGAAGCAAACAAAATACCCACAACATCATACACTAAAGAAAGTATCAATAGTAAATCAGAACATGAAAGTAGTGACAACCTTCAAAGACAATCTGCCAAGTTTACCTGAATGATTGCTTTCAAGTTATCTACTCCTTCATCAAGGCCCAACTCCTTCCTGCTTATTTCTGCTTCTTTAGCCTCTTCCTGAGCCTAAAACAGAAACTCATGTGAGACTCCATGGCAACTTAACATATACTAAAAATATACACTCTTTCCCAAAAGCAAATCTATGGTAAGAACCTTTCAATTTGAGGATTATATAGATGAGGACACAACTGCATAAATATGTCATTCATTAAAAGACAACACTGAGCACGTGCAGTAGATCTTATGATTCCAATAAATATTTGAGTTTTCCCGTTTTTACTAGCTAAGGGTAGCAAGTAGCTTAGAATTCATTAACCACATGGTGATAAGAACGAAAACAAAATGCCAGAGAGCCAGGAAGGGTCATTTAACCAAGGATGCCTTAAAAAATGTTGCCAAGGATACAGGCATCTCAAATTCCTCTCCTTTGGAAACCCACTTTTTACTACATGTAATGAGTGGCAGTACCTTGGGATTAACCCTGCTTTAAAATTCCCAAGTAGGATAAACACTAATGAATTCAGTTTTTACCTTTCTTTATCTAGTTTCAAAGCCACTTTCTACCAAATTTTACTAGGGCACTGGATTGCAAAATACCACGAGAATACCTTGGGAAAGATAATGGTTTTGTTCGTTCTTTCAACAACACTATAACAGGTTCCAAACCCCAGTAAATTTTCTAATAGCAATGAATGCTATTAATACTAGAAATGGTGATACATTAGGATTTTGTTAGTCCGATAGAAGGACAGAGCTTCCATTGTCTACTTTCAGTCCTTGTATTCAATTTCTTTCTTTTAATACTGCATATCTACTCCCCAGGCTTGCTGGAGTCTCTCTAAAAAAAAAATTATGCCATTTGCTTGCCCCCAACTCTCTGGAAGCTTCAAGCTAATATCTATCCTATTATTGGATACAGTTGTACTCAGTTTCACCAGAGAAAATGATTATCAACTTAAACTGTCAGCGTGGGCCTAAACAGATGTAGCCTATGAACCAAAATGATTTTTTTTCTTTTGTTTAAACTAGGCTCCATGCCCAAAGTGGGGCTTGAACTCACAACCCTGAGATTAAGAGCCACATGCTCTACTGACTGAACCAGTCATGATGCACCCCCAAAAATGATAATCTTGATATACATTCCACTGGGCCCCCCCACACACACACCCACACACCAGCTTCCCCCTGTATGTATATTGAATCAAAACTGCAGAACTACCTCCACCTCCAATTTAGCCATACAAAATAAGAAACCCACCTCAGGTACCCACCAGAGATCTAAATTCTTAGACTGGTCTCCACTGAGCTCCTACTGGGAAAGCCAGATTATGGTTACTTCAGTCCCAGTCTGGTCTTCCCCACAAGACACCATCGCTTGCTACCTTGAACCCACGCCCTCCCACAACTCAGCTGTCTATCCTTAAGCTCCTTTTCTCTGCCATCATTCCTACCCTCACCAATTCCACAGTTTAATAAGATACAGAAGCCACAATTCTTGATTCTTCACAAGTGTTCTTCTCAAAGCTTGTTTGGGAAGACACTTTCATCAAAATAAACTAAATCATTTGTTTAAAAATGTATGTTCTAGGTTCAATTCAAGAATCTAGACAAAAACAAAAGAAAATCTGTATGCACAAGACAAAGTTAAAAAAAAAAAAAAAAAAAAAGTTTTAGCCACCCTCTCCCTGTCTCTTAACTGAGAACCACTGTCCACCCTTTGTATCTGGACTCTATTACTTTATTTTTTGAGCAATGCCATGAAAAAGCTAAAAGAACTGGCCCATATGAAGAATATTTCAGTGCTATCTTAAGATGATATTAATTAAACAATACACATAGCAAAATCTTCTTGAGCACAACATACTAGGGAAAAAAGTTGCTCTTGATGAACTGGTACGCTCATTTTATTAAGAGCTATATAACTATAGAGTTAATCTTTCCTCTCATCTCAATAATCTTAAATATATTTCTATTATTGTAAATACCTTCACATTATTTTTAAAAGCAATCAAGATATAAATAATTAACAGCATTCAAAATATTACCCTCCTTTTCCTTGCATTCATCTTTTGTTTTGATTCTTTGACAAAGGCATTATAGGAGGGGATCTCGCCAGCATCAATGGCTTCCTGAATAATATTCCTTATCCTGGGTTCTTCTGTGTACTGCACGCACAGCACAGACTCCATGATCTGATCCATGTCGCCCTTGAAATCCAAATAGGCCTGTTTAATATCTGCCAGCTCTTCTTCAGAGCCTTTGTAGGTCTTTTCAAAAGCCTGAATGTCTTCTAGAGATATCTGGACAAACAAGAGATATATACTTTAACTGTGAGAATTTTATTTTATTGAGAATTTTATTTTAAATAAAAAATATACTAGTAAAACTAGATTTAGGTACAGAGATGTTTCCTCCCAAGTACAACAATGGCTTGAGTTGAATTTGTTGCAAGGAACCACGTTTTTTTTTTTTTTTGGAACCACGCTTTCCATGCCAAAGTTTACCAGAATTCTCCCCCCAATCTTCACAACTACTAAACTACAGACCAGGAAAATTTACGTGAAGTTTCCCAGAACAACTCAGGACTTACAGGTAGAGATATGTAAAATGGAGCGCTATCTTTTTTTTGGTAAAGATTTTATTTATTTATTCATGAGAGAGAGAGAGAGAGACAGGCAGAGAGAGAAGTAGGCTCCATGCAGGGAGCCGGATTGGGACTCGATCCTGTGACTCAAGGATCTCGCCCTGGGCTGAAGGCAGATGCTCAACCGTTGAGCCACCCAGGCGACCCTGGAGCATTATCTTATAAAATAAAAAACCCTCACCTTTTTCACTACACTTGCTCTACATCAGCAGGAAATTAAATACTCATTTCAGTAAATGCATGTGTGATTTATTTTTTTTCAAATGTGTTATCTCCTGGGAAATACTTGCCCGTGTGTGTATACATATTTATCTGTATTTGAAAATGAAACAAATTCCTCATTCCTACACAACACAAAATGCAATATATCGTTTGTTTAATGAATGACTGGAATAATCAAAGAAACCTCCAGACTCCTCTACCTTTTTAAAAAGTAACCTCCAATAGGCCTCCCAGTCCCGATCTTGGTTAAGCACATCAGAATCTTCGTCCACTATTCCCTGCTCATCGTACAGCGCTCTCTGCTCTTTGTCGCTCAAAACAGAATAGACTTTCCCAAGGATCTGCGAGGAAAGAAAATCCAAAAGTCACCCTTGCATCCTTCACTGAAACCGCGCTGCGAGAAATAAAGATTAGAAAACACCAGGCCAGGAGATCGAGAGAAACCCAGGCAGCCAGCGGAGCCGGGGCTCGCGTACCTGGAAGCGGCGGGTGGCGTCCTCTTTGTCGTCCTCGCCGACCCGGTCCGGGTGCACCTGCAGGGACACTTTGTGGTAGCCCCGTCGGACCTCGCCTTCCGAGGCCTCGCGCCGCACGCCCAACACTCGGTACAGGTCGGCGGTGCCAAACACTTCCTCGCACAGCTCCAGCAACCCCATGGCCGGCAGCCAGGGAGGGTGCCGCAACCTCCGCTAGAACCGCCGACCTCCGAGACACTGGGTAAAGCTTCAGACTGCCTCCTTTTCCCGCGCAAAAAAAAACCCCGGAGCGACTGCGTCACAAGAAGCGCCGGAAGGGCGTGGCCACGACGTCGCACTTTACGGCAGCTGCAAACGGGGGCGTGGCCAGAACTTAACCGAAGGTGGGAGCGGCGGGCGGGACCTCGCGAGTTGGGTAGCGGAGGGGGAGTCGGGGCCGCTGCACCCTCCTCCCCTTAAGAAATCTGGCGATTATCTTCTCCCCGGTGTCCCAGTGCAGCAGCTCATTCAATAGATGGCATGTCCATATAACGTCTAAACCATACATTGCCGTTTGCCTTTTTTTAAGTAAAAAAGTTCATAACACCGACATTTGAAGACCTGACATGGTTCAACGTTGTTCTTTTTCAATGATCCTGACAAGAGTACACAAACTCTAACACCTACAGGTTGGGACTGCTAGGTAAGTACTCTTCCCTAATACCTGCAAGAAAAAAGCCTAAACTAAAAGCACAAAATACTAGTCTTTTAAAAATTGTAATATTTATTACAGAATCATTCCCATTCACCTTCCAGTTCCTTATCACCTTCCACTTTTGTTAAGGAAACATGACCAAACCCTCATCTGAGTAAAAATAAAGCTGCTGAAGCAAAGGCTTTTTTCTTTCTTTTTTTTTTTTTTTTAATGCTTTCTAAAGTGCAGAGCTGGGTTTGAGCATGTTGGATTTCAAACATAAGTAAGCTGATGTAATCAACTAAGATGGTGAGAAACTGTGCCAGGTGATGCAAAGCAAGCACAGAGCTAGAGAAAATTGGAAATCAGGGACAGGATGAGCTCATACAGGGAGTATGTCTATACACATCACAGGGGAAAGACAGACCAGGGCACAAAGTGAATACCTGAGTTGGTGGAAACTCAGTAGTCCAAAATACCTTAACCCATTTCCCAGCAGTTCCCATTACTGGTCAGTGCTTTTCATGATCATTCTCTGCTCTAGCAACTAGTTTATCCAAAGATCTTAAACTCTCTAGAGTACATTATTTTTAACTTCCATAGTTTTCATAGCATTCTTCTTTCCCAGATCCAAGATCAAATCCAGGTAGTCAGCTGTTCTTGCCCTGCCTTTGAAGTCCCCTCAATGCAAGGGAGGCCAACCAGTGACAACCTTGGGAGAGACTTGACTCATTATGGTTGGTAACTGTTCTCAGTATATAAAACCCAGAGAATAAAATAAGTTGGTACATTGATAGGGCTTTAGTATTTCCTCTATAAATTTTCTACATCCTAGTCTTATGCCAGAATTTGAAATCTGTATTATCTAGAGTGTGCACAAAAACCCTGTAATCCATGCTTGTGACTGTCCTGCAATTCTGGTGAAGCAGATGTGACATTTTGGGCTTGGGCCACAGCCAGTCATGTTTGTTACCAAACTCACAACACCTAAACCTCATATCACTGGCTTTTTAAGTGGACTTTTGAAAAGCCCCTCATCTTTACTCATCTCACACCAATCCTGCCCCCGACCATATAATATGTTGGAAAGGGCTCTCCAGGTATGCGTATTGGGGTCTGAATCTTAGCTCTGCCCAAATCAAAATAGATGGCGTTGGGCATGTTTCCACCCCTGAACCTCAATCTCCCATCAATACAAAGGGAGACCATCTTTCCCACTTTCATGATACCTTATAATCTTCACAAATAATCTTAGTTGTAAAGGGTCAAAAATGTATGCACGTATTGTTCAATATTACCTTTCTTCTAGTTTCTCAAGTATGCTATCATAGCTTATAAGCTCATAAAAAATCTACCCTTGAGTCAAACAAGAAAATGTAAATCTACAATTTCACATACACACACAAAATATTAATAAGCAAAGTAACTATATTCTTGAGCTAGTGGGATGACCAAAAATGATTAAGGAAGAAATTGCAAGGATGGATCATGGACAGGCTGGCTGGAGCTTTCAAACGGGGAAGTCTTAGAAAGCAGCAGACTGTAAAGTTGTCCAAGAGTTCTAAGGCCCAGCCCAACTCCAGCACACCCCAGAGCCACTGTCTCTTCCAGATGAAGGCTGAAAAAGCTAATTAGTACCTAGACCAGCTCTATGTCAGAAAGAACAAATCTCTCCCTGAGTCGTGCTCAAGCCAGGCCAGAAGAGCATGCGTGACTCAGAAAACTCCCATTTATTGACCTCCAAATCTAATAAAACTAAGAGCTCTGCACAGGTGTTTTAAGAGGGCTTTGACCTTTCTCCCAATGTTCTCTGCTCACTGAAGTCAGCTTGTTTTTGTTTCTGTAGCCTCTGTATCTGTTTTCTGAGATGCTAAGAGGACTTCACGTGCCCGTTTCCTTCGCAGCCTCTCAGCATTTGTGATCATCATGGGATGCAGAGGGAAAAAGCCAGAAAGACCTAAAAGCAACAGGATTTTCATTCATTATTACATGGTATAACCAGGGTTTCCCTGGGAGCTTAGCCTTACAGAGCCGAGGTCTAACAGAGACCTGACCTACAGCATGGATTTAAAACATGCTCCTCTCTTGCCAAACTGTCTTATCTCTTCCCCCAGTCCTTCCCCTTCATTTACTACAAGGAGACAATGGATGTTACTTCCTATTGTCCTGATTTGAAAAAAAAAAAAAAAAAAAACATATTCATTCAAGAAAAACTATTACTATTTTCAATACAAAATCCCATTCACCAAAAAGTCTCCTAAAAGAGCCCACAAAAGAGGTCTCCAGTCAAAATGACAATTAGATCACAACTCCGGTTTTCACTCTAGCCCTGAGCAGCCTGAGGTAACGAAAGTCACTCTTAACTCTTATTCCGAAACGGACTTCAATTTAAAATCCCCTCAATGAAGCAAATCTAGAGCTGAGTTACCCAGAAGCCTCTCCACAGGCTTAGAGAGGTGGGCCCCACAGCCAATCCAATGCCGGATCCGCTCTAGGTTGAGAGCAACGATTTTCTCCCCGTGACTGTTGGGCAGTGGATCATAGGAGCCCAGCTGCTCCACGAAACGGCCATCCCGGGGGCACTTGTTGTGAGCAGCCACAATGCGGTAGAAAGGCCGGTTGGTACAGCCGCTCAGGGAAAGGCGGATGGTTAAGTGGCCCCCGTGGTAGGCCTTGCGCAGAACAGGAGCTGCAGAGAGAGAAGTCGTTAGGACACAAGCACCGAGTACATAAGAGGAACAAAATGAGGCAGATAAAACAAGCCCCTTCCTCGACTGAAGCATCCTTACATCCACCCATTATTGTCGACCCGGCTTGGCTACTACGTTCTCGTGAAGCTCCTCCCATGCACTGCAGCCAGAGCGACCTCAAGCCGCTCCACACCAGCCGGCCGTGTAACAGAGACCACGGCGGCGCCTCAGCTGCCTCACCTACCAACTGAATGCCATCTACAGACTTTCGGGAAGGATTCAGTGAGAAAAACCTAAGGCGACGGACAGACATAAGGCAGTGCGGCCGTTGCAGGTTCGGGTTGCCTCCAGCTCGCCTAGGAGAACGGCTTCATGGGCTCCCCTGCTCCCGGCCCCCACGACCGCCCGGAAGGTCACTCACTGAGCTGGACCATGGTGCAGCCGGCGGGCGCCGACGCTCCTGCGCCCCTTGCCGCGCCTCCGAGCGCGCTGCCGCCTGTCGAGCGGGGCGGAGGACCAACGCGGAGACAGCCACACCGCGACACCCCGAACCTCAGCCCCTTGCGGCCCCGGCCCTAGAGCCTCGGAGCGGGAAGCGCAGGATCCACTTGCCCCGCCCCTTTCGCTTTCCCGCCCCTACATTTCCCATAATGCAACGCCGTGAACCCTAACGAACCTAAACTGCCGCAAAAAAGTCGCGCTGTAATCTGCGTGTTGCTGGGGTGGAAGCGTGAACAAACTTGTGTGGGCGCTGTCGGCCTTCGCTAGACTGTGGGTTCCTGGCGGAGCGAGCGGTATCGGGAGGATCCCGGGGAGCGGCCCGAAGGGCTAAAGTGCTCCACAAATCCATCCTCCAGCGCACGTATTTCGCGCACCTGGCTAGAGCCATAGCTCCGAACGCCAGGCTGAGGGGGCGCGGTTCCCGCCGGTTGGAAGCCCCCGGTCACGTGGGGAGGCGCTGCGATGACACCAGAGGCCGTAAAGGTGGTCAGTACTCAGTCCTGGGGCAGGAGACGGGGAGGCAGCCTGAAGCCGCCTTGGTGCTTCCGGAAGGCCTCTTAAAGGAAGCGGCGTTAGAGCCAAGTCGGTTACGAGGATGTAAATGAATGGAAGGTTTATTTTATTCTTCTGTGTTTATTAAAATGCCCCTCACCTGGTCTCCCAGGTCTCCGTCATATTATCTGCACCGTCTTTAAAAAATTAAGGAAGAGGAGTCTTTATTTCTGGTTTTGCTCTGCAGTCATCCAGGGGGGGATAGTTCCTTTGTCATTAGCCCTAGAGTACTGGCCTCATTTGAGGTTTGCATCTATTATAAGTTAATGGACTCTTCTTGGAACCCTTGTGATTTAGATCCGCGAAGGTAACCGTGGTGAGAGGTAGTCCGTACCTCCATCCTCAACAAAGACTTCTGTCCAGCTCTTTTCACCATTGGGTCCAGAGTTTGGCCACCACTAATGTGTTTTAATACAGTGACCCAGCATAGCACTCTCCTTTGGAACCACCTTAGAAATTGATGCCTTAATTCTCAAGTTCCAAGAAGTGAACCTGGCAAGAGACCTTAGTAGTTGACTTACAGGAGTGATCCTGATAGGCTTTTACCAGAAACCCTAATAATGAACCCACTTTAATTATGTAAATAAATACATTCTTACATATAGTTCAGTAGACCTTAATTAACTGCAGAACCACACTGGTGAATTTTGAATCTTTTTATTGTCATCCAGTTAGTGTCAACCTGTAAAATATCCAGTAACAGCCATTCAATAAGACAGCCAACGGAAGTAAATGAATGGGTTTCTGCTTACAGTGTTTTCCATCCCCAAGCCTTATTTTTCACGACGTCCAGAGTTTAATTTCTGTGGGAAGGAAAGGAGCTCCGAGTCCCATACAGAACATTCTTCAGCTGGAAGGAGGTCAGAAAGATGGATTTCCAAAGCCAACTGTCTCCTGTACCATGTGGATCTCTGCAAGCAGAGTCTCATCTTTTAGTTTCAGCTGCATGAGAAGGAAGGAGAGGATACATATCATACGTGATGTATCTATGTGTAGACCTATCATTTACTGGACCATAGTTAAAGAATATAGTTCCTTGGCTTGAGATTGGGCCCTTCCTATGTGCCCTTTTTCATGATAACTCCATTAAAAGAACCTCAGAACTCAGGGCTGATTGATTACATGGACATGTTCACTTTATGAAAATGCAAGTGGTATGAACATTCGCAGTTATGTATTTTTTTGTTAAATAATTTTAATAAAGTATTTTTAAATAGTTCTCATTATCACCCAGTCTATTTTGACTACAATATTATAATTTGTCAAGTCATAGGAATCAAAGATACTAGATCTGAATTTAATTTTAGACTCTAAATGTGTAGTAGCGATATCTAGTTGCCTTGTGAATACCCACTCTCTTCTTTCTTACTAACAAAATCATTTTTTTCAGGGCAGGAATGCAGCCGTCTAAACTCCATTTTCTTCTGTTAGAGCTAGGGGTAGTCTTAACAACCAATTATGGCCAATTTTTTTTTAAGATTTTATTTATTCATGATAGACATAGAGAAAGAGGCAGAGACACAGGCAGAGGGAGAAGCAGGCTCCATGCCAGGAGCCCAACGTGGGACTCGATCCCGGGACTCCAGGATCACACCCCAGGCCAAAGGCAGGCGCTGAACCGCTGAGCCACCCAGGGATCCCCAATTGTGGCCAATTAAATGTAAACTAAAGTAATTGCTTCTTTTTTTTTTTTTCAAAAGTAGATTCTTCTCTCTGAAAATGATTTTCTTTACATGTGAATTAAACATCCTTTTTTATATGAGTATAGTTGACACACCATGTTTAGGTACACAACATACGATTCTGAAGTCTATACATTATGCTACGTTCACAAGTATAGCTACCGTTTGTCACCACACAACACTATTATAATACATTACAATACCATTGACCATATTCCCTATGCTATATCTTTTATTCCTGTGAAGTCATTGCTTCTTAAAGGGAGGTGAAATAGCTAGTAGCATATCCTCTTTGTTCTTGCCTCCCTTTTGTTCTTTATTGTGCTTGAAACATGTATATGGTGGCTTAAGCTACAATGGCTGTCTTGCAACTATGAAGGATGGGGACAGCATGCTATGACTGGTGGAGCAGAAAGCTATAGAGTTTGGGTCTCCTGGTGACATTGTGGAGCTCTGGTACCAGCCCTGGGCTTTTCAGTAGATGAGAAAAATAAAATTCCTAATTTGTTTAAGCCACCAATTGTAAACTGTGATTCATAATAGAATTCATAATAGAATAGAATAGAATCCGCCGGGGATTGGCAGATTACTACTTATGAGCCAAATCTAGCTTGCTGTTTTTGTTAAGTAAACTTTTGTTTGAAATACAGTCATGCTCATTTGTTTATGTGTTGTCTGTGGTTCCCTTTGGACTACAAGGACAGAGGGTAGTAGATGCAATAGAGGCAGTTGAGCCCACAAAGCCTAAAATATTATTTTGCCCTTTATACAAAGTTTGCTGACCAGTACCTTCAGTCTACACATGATGAAAATGAGGCTGAAAGAAGATAACAGAGTAAAGTTAGTGGCAAAACTAGGACCATAATTCAGGCTTACTGACTCCCTTGCTATTTATCTTTCCATTAAACCAAATTCTCTAAAGAGGTAGAAAAAAGATCCCCCATAGTAATATGTGGGTTATTCCAAACCCACCAGCTGTATAATAATGGCAAAGATGAGAAGAAAAGCCTCTGGAGGGGATCCCTGGGTGGCGCAGCGGTTTGGTGCCTGCCTTTGGCCCAGGGCGCGATCCTGGAGACCTGGGATCAAATCCCACATCGGGCTCCCGATGCATGGAGCCTGCTTCTCCCTCTGCCTGTGTCTCTGCCTCTCTCTCTCTCTGTGACTATCATAAATAAATAAAATAAAAAATAAAAAGCCTCTGGAAAATATTCACATCCTGAAATGCTGTAAAGTCCTGAACTAAGCCAGCATCTTCCTCCTAGTTTTCCAACCTTAGTACAGTACAAACTTCAGGGGCATCTGTATCATACCTTCATTGTGTACTTATAGGCCTGCTCAGCTTCCAGTTGCCGTCCAGCCTGAGAAAAAGAACAGCAGCTCATGATTTATTATAAACACTATGGTGGGAAAGGACGTTGCCACAAACGTTTCTACCAAAACAGGATTCCATACCTTCTTAATAATCTTTTCCATTTTATATATATAATATATATATGAATATTAATATATATATTATATATATATTCATTTCAAAAAGTTTAAAGAGGGGCAACTAGGTGGCTCAGTCAGTTGAGCGTCTGACTTGAGCTTAGGTCTTGATCTTCGGGTTGTGAGTTTAAGCCCTGCACTGGGCTCCAAATTGGGTGTGGAGCCTACATTAAAAAATAATAATACAATAAAAAACCAATAAAATTTTAAAAATGAAAACAAGCTTAAAGAGAACTTGGTCTCTCATCTCCCCCTGCCCCCAAAAGCCTCATGAATCACTTGTCTCTCTCAGGATTGAAGCCATTCTGTTCATAATAGCTAAAATATATAATGCTTACTTTGTGGTTTACTTTGTTTTAGGTGCTTACATTGTTTTAAGTCCTTTACATACTTTCATTCCTAATCCTCAAAACAACTCTAGGAGAAAAAATTTATAATTCTGTGTTTACAGATGGAAATACGTAGGCACAGAGAGGTTAAGTAACTTCCCAGAGTTATGAAGCTAATAAGTGGAGGAGCTACATTTTAAACAATGCAGCCTGGTTCCAGAGTCCAAGTTTTTAACTATATTATGCTTTATCCTGCCTTTATACATTAGAAAAAGCAGAGATGAATTCCTTCCACATAGATCTGGATATGGGATGAGGACACTAAATATTCCTCCCAGTTATTCTTTGCATGAAGTGCTCATCTAGGAGTTAAATGAGAAAAATATGAATTCACTATTATACTTAACAAGTTTGTGCTTAACAAGTTCGAGTATGCAGTGTCACTTGGGAATACATAAATATGAACTACATGCATAACAGAATATTGAACAAATATGAAAAGTATAGAATGTTCAGGCTAGAAAGAAAGTTAGTGAATATCTAGTTTAATTTCCTGATCAGTGCTAGTTCATGGAAAATTTTTACTAGTTCACAAAACTTTCATTATCTAAAAGACCTTCCTATAATATCCACACTTCAAAGATTTGCTCACCTGAAGTTCATGGAATTTCAGTTCATTTTCTAGCACATCTTCCTTTCCTGTACTATTACCTTTGTTTCACTTCTGCCACAGGAAGGCAGAAGTCCAAATGATGTGAGAATCCAGAACAGCCAAAACAATTTTGAAAAGACATTTTTTTTTTTTGCTATTATGGAAAATGCTACAGTAAACATTCTTGTACATGTCTTCTGGTATTTTTCTTATAAATGTGTCTAGATATAAAATTGCTAAGTTGTAGCTATGAATTTGTGTAAATAATACCATATTGCACTTTGAAGTAGTTGCACCAATTTATATGCACTAGCAATTATGAGAATCCTTATTAATGTTGATAATATCAGACTAATTTTTCCCAGTCTGATGGGTGTGAATTCCTGTCACATTGCATTTTAAAAAAATATTTTATTTGTTTGAGAGAGAGAGAGAGCACACCAGTGGAGGGGAGAGGCAGAGGGAGAGGCAGAAGCAGGCTCTGCTGAGCAGGGGTTCAATCCCAGGGTCCTGCAATCATGACCTGAGCTGAAGGCAGACGCTTAACGGACTGAGTAACCCAGATGCCTTATCACATTGTCATTTTAAGTTGCATTTTCATGATTACAAGTGAGGCAGAACTTCTTTTCATACGTTTACTAACTGTTATGATTTCTACTTCAGCAAGCTGTATATTCCTATCCTGTGACCATTTTCCTTTCTTTTTAATTATTTCGAGAGGGGGAAGAGGGAAAGGGAGTGAGAGAGAACCCCAGGCAGGCTCCACACCCAACACACGGCCCGAAGTAGGGCTTGATCTCACGACCCTGAGATCGTGACCTGAGCCAAAAATCAAGAGTCTGACGCTTAACTGACTGAGCCATCCAGGTGACCTGTGACCAATTTTCAATCAGATTGAAATATTTTTTCCCTTATTGCAGGACATATTTATATAGTAGCTATATTATATAACTCTATAAACTGTAATTGTTAGTTATAGATGTTACAAGTATTATCCTACAACCCAGCAATTGCACTATTGAGTATTTACCCCAAAGATACAAATATAATGATCTGAAGGGGCATCTGCTTCCCAATGTTTATAGCAGCAATGTCCACAATAGCCAAACTATGGAAAGAGCCCAGATGTCCATCGACAGATGAATGGATAAAGATATGGCATATATATACAATAGAATACTACTCAGCCATCAAAAAAAGAAATCTTGCCATTTGCAGTCATGTAGATGGAACTAGAGGATATTATGCTAAGCAAACAAGTCAGTCAGATAAAGATAATTGTATGATCTCACTCATGTGGCATTTAAGAAACCAAATGGGATCATGGGGAAGAGAGGAAAAAATAAAAAATGACACAATCTGACAGGGAGACAGATCATAAGAGATTCTTAATCATAGGAAACAAACTGAGGGCCACTGGCGGGGAAGGGGTGGGGTACAGGATAACTGGGAGATGGGCATTAAGGGGGGCATGTGATGTAATGAGCACTGGGTGTTATACAAGACTGATGAATCACTGACCTCCACCTCTGAAACCAATAATGCATTATATGTTAATTAATTGAATTTAAATACAATGTTTAAAATGTTGTAAGTATTTATAATAAAGTCCTTAAGGTTTTAGTGTCTTGTTATGCATGAGTTTCCAACTTTAAAGTTGTTAATTTATTGATATTTTATTTTTTTGGCTAGTGCTTTTATGGTCATGAAAAAGCTTGCATACCTTGAGGCTATAGAGGTATTCTCTGTATTTTCTTCTAAGCAATCTAAAATTTTAAGATTTAGGCCTTTAAACCAGCTGGAAGTGTGTGTTTATGTGTGTGTGTGTGTTTGGTGTGATGTAGGGAACTAATTTTTTCCATATGGAAAGCCAGTTGCTCAATCAGTATTTATTGAATAATCCATTTGTTCCTCATTTTGGGGGGCTCTATAGTTTTTAAAAATAGCTTTATTGAGGTATAATTTACATATAAAATTCACTAATTTTATGGTTCAATTGTGCAACCATCACCACAATCCAGTTTTAGAAGAGTTCTATCACTCCCAAAAAGTTCCTTCATTCCTGTTTGCAGCCAATCCCAATTGCCACCCTTGACCCTAGGGGACTAGGGATCTTTTTTATCTCAATAGTTTCCCTAAATTCTTATAAATTAAATAAAATAACATATGATCTATTGTGCCTTGCTTCTTTCACTTGACATAGTGTTTTTGAGGTTCATTCATATTGTTACATAAATCATAATTTCATTTTTTTCTTGAGTAGACTCCACACCCAACATGGGGCTTGAACTCACAACCTTAAGATCAATAGTCATTTGCTCTACTATTTGAGCCAGCCAGGTGTCCCCAGAATTTCATTTTTTATTGCTGAGTAGTACTCCATGGTATACATATACAACATTTGTTTATCAATTCACTGATGGAAATTTGGAATGTTTTCAGTCTTTGTTATTAAATGCTGCAATGAAATACAGAAATCTTTGTGTGGACATATGTTTTCACTTTTCTTGACTATATATAGAGACATGGAATCATTGGATATATGGTAAGTGTATGTTTAACTTTTTAAGACTGCCAAACTTTTCTAAAGTGGCCATACCAATTTGTAACCCCACCAGCAATGTATGAGGGTCCCAGTTTCTCCATATCCTTGTCAATATTTGGTATTGTTAATGTTTTTGATTTAAGCCATTCTAGTGGATATGTAATGTGGTGTTAATTTGCATTATATTAATGAATCCCCTTTCTCTGACATAATTTCAGGTTAAATAAAAGTTACATGAATAATTCTCTCTGTACACACACATACACACACACATAAGTATATATTTTAACTTTTCTGGAACCATTTGAAAGTAAATTGCAGAATGATGCAATTTTAGACTTCGGTATGTGTTTTCAAGGATAGTCTCTTACACAGCCACAGTACAATTATCAAAATCAGCAGATTAGTACAAATACAATACTATTGTCTCATTTATATACCTCATTCTGATTTTTTCCAAATATCCCCAAAATGTCTTTTTTTTTTTTTTTAAAGATTTATTGAGAAAGAGAGAGAGACTGAGAACGGGAGGAGAACACAAGCAGGAGGGGAAGAGGGACAGGGAGAGAAAATCCCAACCAGACTCCAACCCAAGTGCAGAGCTTGATGCAGGGCCTAATCCCACAACCCTGGGATAAGGACCTGCTCTGAAACTGAGTCAGATGTTTAAACAACTGTGCCATCCAGGCGCTCCCCCAAAATGTGTTTTATAGCAAAATAAAATCTAGCATCATGCCTTGAATTCAAAATTCACGTCCTCAGCCTTTCTTTTAATCTGGAACAGCTCTTGAGTCCGTGTTTCATGACATTAGCATTTCTGAAGAGCATCAAGGACAGTAATTGTAATATACTCCTCAATTTGTATTTGTTTGATGTTTCTTCATGATTATGTCAGGTTCTGAACTTTTGGCAAGAATACCACAAAAATGACATTGTGCTGCATCCTTTCAGGAGGTACATGCTGTTTATCCTAATACTGGTGATGGTAACCTTGATCCTTTGTTTAGATTGTTATCTGCTACATTTTTCTACTATAACCTCACTATGTTCCCCTTTATAATTAATAAATATCAAGAAAAAAAGAAAAAGAAATAAATATCTCATGGGGAAATGCTTTGAGACTGTAAAGATCTTCTTACTCCATAAAAACATCCATAATTTCAGGATACATTGGTGACTATTCCCTGAATATTATTATGGTCGTTTCCAAATTGTGATTTTCTAATTCCTTAATTCCTTACTCATTTAATAGTTGGCCTTTCACTATAAGCTTTCTTCTCTACCATTCATTTATTTGTTCAATTATATTACTGTGGGCTCATAGATTCTCATTTGTAATCCTTGACTAGGGACAGTGGGGGTTCCCCTTTAGGCCAGCCAGTTCCTTTGTTTTTTGTTTTTTCCCTTTGTGTTTTTGTTATGTCTCAATCTTTGAGCACTTTTTACTTTGCTCCAACAAGAAATTCCGGTCTCATCTTGATTTTCCCTATCCCAGTTCTAAAATCAGCCGTTTCAAATAAGCCTATGATTCTTTTATTTTTATAAGCTGGGCAAATTTCCTAATTCCTTTTAATGGACTCCAATTTTTAGATTTTCAAGACCTGAGCACTAGATATACCCACCCATGCATCCCCCAATTATATATAATATCTATTTATAAAATCCATCAAATTTGAGCTTATATCTTCAATTCTAACCCTCCAAGATCATTCAATCTTCCTGGTTTCCATATTTGTAACTCCTCTGACAATGAGACACTTAGCTCCCATTACCCACAATATAATCTCTTATTTGGAAAATCATAGAATACTTAGTAATTTCAGAACTGCTAACTCCTGACTCCGCAAAAAAAAAAAAAAAAAAAAAAAAAAAAAAACCAGCTTAATAAGTGGAATCCAATATTTGTATAGAGGGGGGAATCCCTGAGTGGCGCAGCGGTTTGGCGCCTGCCTTTGGCCCAGGGCGCGATCCTGGAGACCCGGGATCGAATCCCATATCGGGCTCCCGGTGCATGGAGCCTGCTTCTCCCTCTGCCTGTGTCTCTGCCTCTCTCTCTCTCTCTCTCTGTGACTATCATAAAAAAAAAAAAAACAACAATATTTGTATAGAGGAGTTTTTTCTCTTTAGTCTGAGAGTATATATTTCAAATAATCTTTCAAAAGTATCTTAAGTTAGTTCTCTTTTTCCCACCTTCAGTATTATTATGCTATTCATGGGAAGTAGTTTTGTTGTTATGATATTATACAATCTCCCCATTTCTTGTTGATTTTGTTTCTTTAAAAAAAAATGAAACTAACATGGTTCCAAAAGTCAGATCTGTAACAAAGAGGTACAAAGGGTCACCCCCGCATTCTCTCCCTTCCTTCTACCCTATGTCTGCCCTTGAACTATAGAACACACTCTCATTAATCTCTGGTTTTTTCTTCCTTTTTTTCTTTCTTTTTTTTTTTCTTTTTGCACAAGTGAGCCAATATGTATATGATTTCTTTTTTTCCTTCTTTTTTATACAAATGGGTAATGTACTATAGAAAATCTTGCACATTAGTGTTTTTTTTTATTGAAAAATATATCCTGGAAATCACTCCATATCAGATCATAGAGATCTTCTCCATTATTTCTTTCAGCAGCATAGTACTCCATTTGTGGATATAACATAGTTTATTCAAATATTGTCCTATGTATGTTGTTTACAATATTTTGCAATTGCAATAATACTGTAATCAATATCTTGTGCATGTGTAGTTTTTTGTTGTTGGAGGAATAGTTTCAGGGTAAATTCCTAGGCTATCCCAATTATTTTTGAATAATCAAAATCTAATCGAAACTTGTTTCCATATATATGTGGTTCTTCTTCTGTCTAGCGATTCTGTTCCACTTTCCTATTGCTACACTAATACCACTGAGTTTTAATTATTAGAGCTTCATTATAAGGCTTGATAATTCATAGAAAAACCTTCACTCCTTATTACCCTGTCCATATTGTCATTGCTATATTTTGGCCTTTATGGGGCAAATGAATTTTAGTGTTACTTGATCAAGTTCCTAAAAAAAAACAAAAACCTGTTATTATTTTTATTGGAATTGTATTAAAATTAGATATTGGGGAAATTTTCTCAACATTGTTATTGAAACTTTCCTGTCAATGAACATAATATCTATATTAGATCTTCCTTTATACATTGCGATAAAGTTTTATGCTTTTACCCATACAAATCCTAAATGGGATTTTTATTTTTATTTTATTTTTATTTTTTTAAATGGGATTTTTAAAGTTAGACTTTCAAATTGGCTGTTCCTGATAGTATTTGATTTTCATGTTGATTTTTTTATGTTAATCTTTTATGCAGCAACCTTTCAAATCCAGTTCTTCTGTGTTAATCTTTATTGAATAGAAAAAATTAAAAAATCAAAAAGGATATAATAAAATATACATTTTCTTTTTTTTTATTTTTTTTTTTCATTTATGATAGTCATACAGAGAGAGAGAGAGAGGCAGAGACACAGGCAGAGGGAGGAGCAGGCTCCATGCACCTGGAGCCCGACGTGGGATTCGATCCCGGGTCTCCAGGATCGCGCCCTGGGCCAAAGGCAGGCGCCAAACCGCTGCGCCACTCAGGGATCCCTAAAATATACATTTTCTAAAATGATTTCATTTATTAATTTGAGAGAGAGAGCATGAGTGGAGGAGGGGCAGAGGGAGAAGCAGGCCCCCCTCCTGCAGCAGGAAGTCAGACTTGGGACTCGATCCCAAGACTGGGATCATGACCTGAGCAGAAGGCAGATGCTCAACCAACTGAGCCGCCCAGGTGCCCCTAAGATATACTTTAAGAGGGGTTGCTAACCCTGTCCCTAACTACTCTGTTCCCCAACTTTTCCCCCCAACAGTAACCACCATTCTTTGTTTTTGTTTTTTGGTCTGTTCTTTCAGTAGTGAAGCATTTTATATCTTTCAGTTTTTAAACTTCCTTTTAATCCTTTTCCTCCAATTTTCTTTTGTGTGTGTATGTGTGTTATTGCCATGGTAGAACTTCAGTACACAGGGATCCCTCAGAGCTATTGCAGGCTTTGTTCCAGACCAGCGCAATAAGGTGAGTATCACAATAAAGCAAGCCAAATGGATTTTTTGGTTTCCCAGTACATATACAAGTTATGTTTACACTATACTGTAGTCTATTAAGTGAGCAATGCTAGATCACATTTAAAAAAAATGTATGTACCTTAACTTAAAAATATTGCTAAAAATGTTAAGAATCATCTGAGCTTTCAGTGTATTGTAATCTTTTTGCTGGTGGAGGGTCTTGCCCTAATGTTGATGGCTCCTAATGGATCAGGTGAGGGTTGGTAAAATTTGGTGTGGTTGTGGTAATTTCTTAAAATAAGACAGTGATGAAGTTTGCCACATCAATTGACTCTTCCTTTCATGAATGATTTCTCTGTAGTATGTGATGCTGTTTGATAGTATTTTACTCACAGTAACTTCCTTCAGAATTGGAGTCAATCCTCTCAAACCCTGCTACTGCTTTATCAACTAAGTTTGTATAATATTCTAAATCCTTTGTTGTTATTTCAACTACCTTCACAGCATCTTCACCAGGAGTAGATTCCATCTCAAGACACTACTTCCTTTGCTCATTCATAAGAAGCAATTCCTCATCTGTGAAAGTTTTTTTCATGAGATTATAGCAATTCAGTCACCTCTTCAGGCTCCACTTATAATTTTAGTTCTCTTGCTGTTTTCACCAAATCTGCATTTTCTTCCTCCAGTGAAGACTTAAATGGCTCAAAAATCATCCATGAAGGCTGTGTCAACTTCCAAACCCCTGTAAATGTTGATATTTTGACCTCTTCATATGAATCACTAATGTTCTTAATGAAATCTAGGTTCCAGAAGGTTTTCAATTTACTTTACTCAGACCCATCAGGGGAACCACGATCTATGGCAGCTATAGCCTTACAAAATGAGTTTCTTAAATAATAAGGTTTGAAAGTCAAAATGACTCCTTGATTCATCTTTCCTGACCCCAACCCTAGGTCATACTCTGATTATCATATACTTCATATTGAGGAAGGGGATGCACAAGCCTGGGCTTGGTTAGCACACCCTGCCTGGAGCCTGCAGAGCAGCTTGAAAATGCCACAGGGAGCCCACCCAACCCAGAACCCCAGCTGGTTGGGATCCCTGGGTGGCGCAGCGGTTTAGCGCCTGCCTTTGGCCCAGGGCGCGATCCTGGAGACCTGGGATCAAATCCCACGTCGGGCTCCCGGTGCATGGAGCCTGCTTCTCCCTCTGTCTATGTCTCTGCCTCTCTCTCTGCGTGTGACTATCATAAAAAAAAAGAACCCCAACTGGCAATAAGCCCTGGCCCATCCCACTCCTGCTCACCTGTGACCAACAAGCCCAAATGGCTTGCTCTCATTTCTACAATCCCCTTTCCAGACAAACACATGGGAGTATATCATTTTTTGAGCACATTCCAAGTGCTTCTCAGACTGGGCCCCTCCTTCATCATCAGTATAATGACCAAATCTAAAGCTCGTTAAACCTCAACTATCATGAATTGATGACCATTTACTTACTTCCTCATATCTTTGCCCTAAAAGGGCATTATGTAAGGTTAAAAAACACTCACTTTCAGGCTGACCAGAGCCAGATATGCCCACACTTCAGCATTGTAGTTGTTCAATGCATTGGCTTCAGAGAGAGCATCCTCAGCCTCTGTAAACTCCTCCAACTTGATAGAAAAAGAAAAGTGTGAGTTAAGCCAGAGCAGTTTTCCCTTAAGCCAGCTGGAGTTAGTTTAGCTTAAAACACTATGTCCAAATAACAGTGGTAATGTGACCTATACAAACAGTTTTCTGTTTTTAAAATTTTTAGCTCAGAAAAAAATAAAATTTTTAGCTCAGAACTCTTTCTTCAAACAAAATCTTATGTGGTAGCCCAATATATGAACCTGTTAAAATAAGAACTTGGATTAAAAATCCAGGTAGGGAAATCTGGAGTCCTGCCTGCTAGGCTCTCAACTGACATCCCTCTCTCCCGCCTTTCCTCTACAGAAGTTCCATCAAGGCATCCATGAGCTTCAGGTGCCAGAACTGGAAAACCAGAAGTATTCACTATTGTGTATGCATCATTCAGTGATTTCCCCAAACACAGTAGGCTGTCAGGTCCATTTATTGTTTCTTCCTTTACATTGTGCATCCCTTTCTTAAGGTTAAAGTCCTATCAGCCCATCAAAATGCTAAAATTAGTTATTAATAGTACAATCTTGAGCAATCAGTACAATATTCAGGCTCTAGAATGCTCACTATCCTCTGGACATAGGGATATATGTCCAGATATCCCTATCTGGACATAGGGATATCAAAATTTTGTAAAATTTTCCAAAAGATTACCTAAGGAAGAAATAAGGCACTCCTCTCCCCAATAGAATAGCTCTTTGGTTTTTTCTGTTTTGAAAAGAAAATTATGAGTTTCTAGACCTGAGACAATATGAAGAATGGCCTTTCAGCAATGCCCATATTTTGGTCCACATTTTAAATGTCTCTAAGATATTGATTCCATTTTGAATCAATATATTGATTCATTATTCAACCAATATTATTCAATCAATTATACTTGCTAAGGATTTATTCTGTGACAGGTAGTATGCTAAGTAAGTGAATAAAAAGATAAAATACAACCCCTCAAAGAGTTCACTGACACATATGTAAAAAAAAAAAACAAAACGAAAGCCCAAACACATAAATAGTTACGATACAGAATAAACATTTCTATAATAAAAGCATATATAGATCTAGTGGAGGGACATAGGAAAATGGGAATAATTCTACCCTGGAATTAAAGGACAGATTTTGAGAGGAAACATTATTAAAATGAATCTTGAAAGATAAATAGTCTATTAGATGTATGAGGTGAAGAAAGACATTCCAGGTAAAAGAAATATCATATATGAAGGCATGGAGGCACAAGAGAGTGTGGTGTGGTCAGGAAACTCTTAAGTATGCATGTACGGCTGGAGAAAAGAGAGAGATTTGGGAAAATAAAATAATAAAACTAAATACTAGGCATCAATCATATATTGAATTTTATTCTAAAACAAAGGGTAGCCATTGGAGAGTTTAAGTAGGGGAGTAACATAATATTTGCATATTTTAAAGACCACTTTAATAAAAATGTGGGAGATGGATTGAGGTAGGACAGGAGATCACCCTAGCAGATAAAGTAGGGATGAGGCTTGAATTGGAGCTGTAAGAATAGGAATAGAGAGGGATTACATGTGGGATTTTTAAAGAATGTTTTATTTTATAGTACAGATAAACTATTTAGTTTACTGAACACCTTTGAAA
Organism: Vulpes vulpes; assembly: GCF_048418805.1. Taxonomy (NCBI): domain Eukaryota; kingdom Metazoa; phylum Chordata; class Mammalia; order Carnivora; family Canidae; genus Vulpes; species Vulpes vulpes. The sequence continues at coordinate 83,492,953 of NC_132783.1, forward strand.
AGTAACTTTTCCCACCAACATTACAAACTCCCAGGATGCTTGGAAGACCAAGGAATCAAGGTCTGCTGTATTGACAGGCCTATTCTTGAGCCTTCATCTTCTTACCCGATAACAGGCTATTCCCAGTCCTAGCCAGGTAAGGCATGAAGGTGATCTCTTACAGGCTTGCAGATAGGTTTTCTTTGCCTTTTCATACTGTAGAAAGAAAGCACCACTAAGCTATTGCTCTTCTGGAAGTTTTAAATGCTATATTGCTAGGATAATTATGGGGCTTCTGTAATTGTACTCAAAATCTCAATCTAAGTTAAATGAGCACTCAATTTTTTTAAAGGTATAAGTTTTTAAGAGCAGTTTTAGGTTCACAGAAAAGCAGAGAAAAATACAGCAATTTCTCATATACCCACTGCTGCCACACATGCATAGCTTCTCCCATTATCAACATCCCCCATCAGAGTGGTACCTTTGTACAAGTGATGAAGCTACATTGATACATCATTATCACCTAAAGTCCATGGTCACATTTGGCATTATACATTCTATAGGTTTAGACAAAGATATAATGACGTGTATCTATTATTAGAGTATTTTCACTGGCCTAAATATCCTCTCTGCTCCATCTATTCATCACATCCCTTCCCCAACCCCTCAAAATCACTGATCTCCTACTGTCTCTACAGTTTTGCCTTTTCCAGAATGTCACACAGTTGGAATTATACAGTATGTAGTCTTCTCAGATTAGCTACTTTCACTTACTAATATGTATTTAAGCTTCCTTTAGGTTTCTTCATGGTTTGCTAGTTTATCTCTTTTTAGTGCTTAGTAATACAGGAAACATTCAGAAAGACTAAAAAAGCAAACTTTCAAAACAATTAGACCACTTCTTGTCTTGCATCTCCAATATGAGAGATGTAACTATAGGTAAGTCTCAGCAAATAGCCTAAGAATTGCTTGCCTAGGGAAATTACTTGCCTAGTGAATACATAAGTCAGAATCTAGGTTCAAATGCAGCTTGCAATGATGTCAGAAAGAAAAGTTATTTATTTCACCACATTAGGATAGTGATTTTCTCTTTCAAGCCTATGTGGGCCTTCATACTTAAATTATAAGGCATCGAAACTTTTTGTTGCTGCTATTGTTTTATTTTAAATAGAGAATTGGGTGTTCTGGGGGTAGAAATGGAATGAAGTCAAAACAAAAGCACAGAGTCAAAAAATAGAATGTTGATAATTGTTGATATGGGATGATGGGTCCATGTTGGTTCATTTCTACTATTCTGTTTACTTTATGTATTTGGGTTTTTGGGTTTTTTTTTTTTTTTTTTTTGATTTATAAGTGGACTCCATGCCCAGCATGGAGCCTAATGCAGGGGCTGAACTCATAACCCTGAGCTCAAGACCTGAGCTGAGATGGAGAGTTAGATGCTTAACTGATTGGGCCACCCAGGTGCCCCATACTTTGTATGTATTTGAAATTTCCCATAACAAAAAAAAATTCTTTTTTTTAATTATAAATTTATTTTTATTGGTGTTCAATTTGCCAACATATAGAATAACACCCAGTGCTCATCCCATCAAATGCCCCCCTCAGTGCCCGTCACCCAGTCACCCGCCACCCCCTCCCCTTCCACCTGCCACCCCCTCCCCTTCCACCACCCTTAGTTCGTTTCCCAGAGTTAGGAGTCTCTCATGTTCTGTCTCCCTTTCTTATATTTCCCACTCATTTTTTCTCCTTTCCCCTTTATTCCCTTCCACTATTTTTTATATTCCCCAAATGAATGAGACCATAAAACGACAAATACCTACCATTTGCTTCAACGTGCATGGAACTGGAGGGTATCATGCTGAGTGAAATAAGTCAATCAGAGAAGGACAAAAAAAATTTTTTAGAAGGTCTTGGGGTAATTTCTAAAATGGAGAGTAATTGCTATAGAGTTAAGTTAGAGTTCCCTGTGGAATGAGGTTAGCCTCAGCTGAATTAAATATAAACCTTCATGTTAAGGAAGAAGTTTGAAGAAGTTCTTTTGACATTTTCCATTAATTAAGTAAAGCTAAGAATGTTTCCAATACTGATAGTAAAAGAAAGTTAGCTTGAATATTAACTACAACAACATTTATTATGTTCTACACAACTTTCTATCGTAATGGTTAAAACTACAGACTCCAATATTAGACTGCCCGGGTTTGAATCCTGCTCTAGTAATTACTAGTTTATCTGATGTTGGTTGAGTCACTTTACCTTTGGATATAAAAGTATCAATATCATATTACTATGTTGGTCCACATGGATGGATGTTAATGCTTGAACAGTGGTCAGGTTCCAGATCATGACTTATTTGTTTTTGTATATTTTTTATTGGAGTTCGATTTGCCAACATATAGTATAACACCTGATGCTCATCCCATCAAGTGCCCCCCTCAGTGCCCGTCACCCAGTCACCCCATCCCCCCGCACACCTCCCTTTCCACCACCCCTTGTTTATTTCCCAGAGTTAGGAGTCTCTCATGTTCTGTCACCTTCTCTGATATTTCCCACTCATTTTCTCTCCTTTCCCCTATAATCCCTCTCACTATTTTTTATATTCCCCATATGAATGAGACCATATAATGTTTGTCCTTCTCCGACTGACTTACTTCACTCAGCATAATACCCTCCAGTCTATCCACATTGAAGCAAATGGTAGGTATTTGTCGTTCTAATGGCTGAGTAATATGACTTGATTTATTTACATGGTTACTCTCCATCCTCTATGCCTCACCTCTTTCTCTTCCAGATAGATTTGCCCCAGTCTCAGGAAGATGAAGTGCATCTCAGAAGCATCCACTACAAAACTAATAGTTCGTTCATAGCATGCCTTGGCTTCAGCGTGATTTCCACTTAGAAAATAGAGATGGCCTTTCACACCCCAGACATTAGGGTTCTGAGAAAGTAAAGAATAAGTAGTACTTGGGATGAGGTGGTATTTAAAAGTACATTAATGATCTTTGTTTAAAATTTAAATTTAAAAAAAATTTAAAAAAAATTAAAAAAAATAAAATTTAAATTAAATTAAGTCCTTTCTTTTTCTAATAGCACTCAATTAGAAAGAGGGCCATTTAGTTGGGCTGGGGGAGTATTTTTCTAGGTCTGCCCCCTCATTTCTTTCTTGCATTTTTCAAAACTATTTTGTCTTTGGGGTAAATATTAAGAAAAACATTCAAACAAACCAAGAGAATGTTCACAATATGAAAACAGAAGAAGTCCGGAAAACTTGAAATAGATCAGCTCTCTGCTAAAGAGATATCCTTTTTTTTAAATTTTATTTTATTTATTCATGACAGAGAGAGAGAAAGAGAGAGAGGCAGAGACACAGGCAGAGGGAGAAGCAGTCTTCATGCAGGGAACCTGACGTGGGACTCGATTATACCCCAGGCCGAAGGCGGCGCCAAACTGCTGGGCCATCAGGGCTGCCCTAAAGAGGTATCCTTCCTTATCCTTTTCTCTGCCCCTTGCAAAACTCATAACTGCTTGAGAAAAATGAACAGAATGAAATAAATTAGTTTATGGAAAGTTGATGACCTCCACTTCTGGTAACCAGAAATCTATCTGTGATATGGAATCACCACCTTTAAGAAAGCCTGCTTGCCTCCCTCCAAACTATACTCAAGATGTTCTAGCAAAAGTTATTACCAGGTAGTCCATTTGAGCTGCTTGTTGAAGGCATTCCTCTGCCTTGGCGAAGTCCTTCTTGAGAAGGTGTGTCTGGGCCAGCACCAAGTAATACTCACAGCTGGGGCCTCCTTGAGGGCATAACAGCTCATGTGCAAGCACTCTTTGCACATACTATAAGGAAAAATTAGATTATAAGGAATATGTAAATAGCTGCATTGTATCAGTACCTTAGCTCTTGCAGTTGAATATTATGTCCCTGATAATAACAAATAAGAAATGAAATGATTATCAACCTCAAAAGGTTAGAGGTGAATTATAAAGATTCAGCACATCATGGGTCCATTACCAGGTATTCTACCTGGTAGATGTAGACATTTCAAAGTGAAAAATCTGCAGTACTGCACAATTCTGGTCTTGCTGGTGAGCATACTAGGTGAGTTTTTGCATATATTTATTATGCAGCAGATAAAAAACACATTAACCACCCCACTGACACATGAGGTAACTTTTTCAGGCAGCTGTAATTATTCAGAAAACTGACAGGCAAAACCTCCTTTTCTAAAATTCTAAACTCAAGGTCTTGGAAACATAAATACCTGTTTCTGAAAAACTCTTATTTGTGTTTGCCAGTTTTATACTTTGGGCTATTCTTTGTTTTCAATGCTATATAAGGCTTGCGAATTTGACAAAGTCAGATGTACTTTCTAAGCAGAAGGAAGAGCCCTTCTTTTCTTCTCCCAACTCCCATTAACACTTACATCTTCTTAGAAAAATAGTAAGAAGAGGTTCTGGAGCTGTTCCCTCTACATACATTTCTGGCTCTTTGCCCTGGAGAAGGGGGGGGATAGTGACTTATTTAATCCGGGAGACAGAAAGCCTGTTTCTCTATTGGGAAATGTGTTAAAAGCTCCTGTTTAATGTGGCCTACTCCACCCTTAAGTGGAACATGCACTCTTCAGGATCAAGGCCAAGTCTCCTGGCTACTGCATCTTGCTCTTTCTCCTACTGCTTGCTTCACAAATATATTTCTTGTTTCCCATATGGTAGGCAGACCTCACAGGACGCTCTTCTTCTCTGGGAGGAAGGGACAATTCTCCAGTAGCTCCTCCCATGACTGCATAAGTAAGTCAAATCTGAGGCTAGTCACATCTCCAGCCTAATTATACAAATAAAAAAATAATATTTTTATTCCCTCATATAGTATCATGTATGTGTTTATAATTGTTTACAACCTAGAAAGGAAGAAGGGTATATGATTAGGCTCCTGTGAACCCCCAACACTCACATAATATGAGTTCTGATAATAAATATATATCCTTTAGAGTCTGATTTTGCTCTGCTGGTATTCTGAGGGAACAGATTTGCAGTATGGTCTTCTGATGCTCTCTGTAGAGAGTGGTTCATATTTGGATGTTCATACCATTGGGCCTACAGTATACTCTCAAAAGCATATTTGATTTCTGCATCATACATATTAAAGCTTGGAAAGATACCAGTATGGATTGAAGGAGTAGTTCACTAAAATATTTCCATCTACTTGCCCTTTCCCAAATATTCTGACCTGCACAGCATTGACTTTCATCAAGAAACGTATGGTCTCCATGAAGATGGTGGCAGGAGTTTGGGAAACACCATAAGGACTAGGATACAAAACGGTTGATGAATCTTGACATTTTGATGTTTCTGAAAATATTATATTAAAAGAAGAGATGATTAGATGTAAAGGAAAAAAATGTCAGAAGCTCAGGCAGTGAGCTACATTACTACCAAGATAGCAAGGAGAAAATTCTGATCTAATATATGAAAGAGGTTATGGTCTGAAAAGCAATAGATTCCTTTAGGGCAACAGTGCCCAAAGATCTCAAAAGTGCTCAAGGTTAGACTACTGGTGGTCACAAATTCATGTCACAACTAAATAAAATGGTTATTAAAAGTATTCAGATCTTCCTGAATGTGAAACACAACCTGTAGATATTCTAATCATAAGTCTGTAGTTAGCCTCTTCTCCGAGCTAAATACAAATCCTTGCTTATTGAGAGAGTTGCACTACAGAGTTCAGATTATCAGAACCTAACTTCATATGAAGGAACTTAGGCAATATGACAAATAATCAACTTCAAACAAGTTAAGATTGCCATATTGGTCATCATAATAATTTTCATCCTTGTCTAGTTTGTTTATGCCCTTCTTTCAAGTGGAAATCTTTATTCCTAAGTACCTTTTTTCACTGGCATCTCCTTGAGAAGTATGTTGGATGGTTTTTGGCTGATAGTTGGATCCTGAGATTGTGTAGATATAATGTGTTCTCGTGAGTCAGACTGCAGTTTGGAGGATTCTTCAAGAAAGTCGTCTAGAATGGATGGTCTTAAATAGATTAAACTTTAATGAGGAAAGAACCCCCCCCCCAAAAAAATAAATAAAAAAGAAAAAAGGAAAGAAAAACCCTTCCTATATTAGATATTAAAAGGTTATTATAGGATATAAAATATAATTATTTTCAAAGTATAAGAAGCATATTTCCTTTTTTAAAAATTTTTATTTATTTATGATAGTCACACAGAGAGAGAGAAAGAGAGAGGCAGAGACATAGGCAGAGGGAGAAGCAGACTCCATGCACTGGGAGCCCGATGTGGGATTCGATCCCGGGTCTCCAGGATCGCGCCCTGGGCCAAAGCCAGGCGCCAAACTGCTGCGCCACCCAGGGATCCCAGAAGCATATTTCCTAAATATTGCAGGGATAAACCTGTTTTATAGACTTTTTATATTTCTTTCTTTTTAAAGATTTTGTTTTTAAGTAATCTCTACACCCAATATGGGGCTCAAACGTATAACCCTGAGATCAAGAGTCACATGCTCCACTGACTGAGCCAGCCAGGTGCCCCAGACTTTTTATATTTCTGAATAATTTAAAAAGTTCAAGCCAAATTGGCGGCACAGCTTCTATAACTATGACCCCTAGTCCAACCCTGCTGCTAGCCTGAGTCATGATCATGTCAAAGAAATACTTATTACAAAAGCTATTTGCTAAATCCAGAATGTTAAGGATCTAAATGAGAAAGCTAATATATTTTTAGATTAAATTCAAACTCCTGAAGGACAGGAATTCTGTTCTTAGTGTTCAAAAATCACCACTATCATCGTCATCATCATCATTAGTGGCTATATTCGAGCATGATTATATGCCAGGAATTGTACTAAAAATTGTACTAATAACTTTAATGTATAATCTCACAAAACATTCACTATGCTCCTTTAAGCAAAGTGAATCACAGAGAAGTTAAATAATTTGCTGAAGCTCTTGAACGTGCCTTGCTGCCTTTCAAATAAATAAATGTATGATGAATAAAAATAAAAAGCACGGGAATAAAAATAAAAAGCCAGGCGGGAAATGACCAGTGCCAAATGACCTCCCAAGAAGAGGTCACCCTCAGCTAGAGCAAAAGATATGGCTTTGAAAGTTGGATAGGTAGAGGGGGAGGTGCGTTTAATACTGAGACCATGCTATTGGCAAAAACACAGAAGTAGCAGGCTAATTATTTTAGTGGGTATTGAGGGTTTCCTAGAGAAAATTAAGGGAAAGACAGGTCGGAGCTAGACTGTACTGATATTTTAATGCTAGGATTTTTCTTCTGTAGGCAAAAGGAGAAAACAATAGGGTTTTAAACAGAAAAATTAAAAGATGAAAAGTGGTATTTTGTAGCAAGGAGAAAAAAATACAGATGAGGACAAAGAGGTTTTAGTAAGGCTGTCACAACAATCTGGATATTTGGTAATGAAAAGTAGTGTGGAAGCTTAAAGGGAAGATGCAAGGAGCCTTTTTAAAAAGACTTTATTTGATTATGAGAGACGTACAGAGAGAGGCAGAGACACAGGCAGAGCCCAATCCAAGACTCAATCCCAGGACTCAGGATCATACCCTGAGCCAAAGGCAGATGCTCAACCCCTGAGCCACTCAGGCATCCCACAAGAAGCATTTTGAAAGAGAACTAGATAGTCTTGAGAATTAACCCGCTATAGGGAAGTTCTAGAAGTTCAATCTAGAAAGGAAGAGGAACAGGAATGACTCTGAGATCATGATCTTGGGTGCTTAATAAAGCAATGTAAAATCAATTTGGGAGATGAGGAGTTGAGTTTACTAGTAGAAATCCAGCTCCTTAAATAAAAATAAAAAATAAAAGAAAGAAAGAAAGAAAGAAAGAAAGAAAGAAAGAAAGAAAGAAAGAAAGAAAATCCAGCTCCTAGGTTCTAGAGGGATGTTAGGGCTAAATATAGAGATTTGAGAGTTATCAGTAAATGGAAAATGTGAGTGCAGGTGAACTCTTAGAAAGTAAACTACATTATTGGGAGATGATTACATGTAATGAGTATAACAAGAGAATCTAACAAAGAACCCAAACTGTTAGGAGATGTAGGAGGCAATGCTACACTGTATTTAAGGAAAGAGAATGGTTAAATACTTCAGACTGATGACTGAAGAGTATGTGATGATCTTAATGAAAAATACTAATATTCAATTTTTTGAGGTATAATTTATATATAATAAAGTGTTCCCCTTTAAATATATACTTCAGTGCATTTTAACAAATGTATACATTTAGGTAATCACTATCACAATCAAGATACGAAAGATTTCTAACACCCCAAAAAGCTCTCTTGTGTTCTTTGAAGTTAATCCTCAACTCCCAGCCCAAGGCAACCATTAATTTGCTTTCTGTCAATACAGATTAGTTTTGCCTTTTCTAGAATTTCACTTAAATGGAATCATATAATATGTACTCTTTTGCATCTGACTTATTCACTTAGCATAATGTTTCTGAGATTTATCCATGTTGTATATATCAGTAATTTGTTTCTTTTCATTGTTGAGTAGTTTTTGATTGTGTAGATACGAGAAAATTTACTATCCCTTCACCTATTGATAGGCAGTTTGATTGTTCCCAGTTTTTGCCTGCTATAAATAAATCTGCTATGAACATTTGTGTACAAATCTTTGCAATGTCTTAATTTCTCTTGGGTAAATAGCTAGGGTGAAATTGCTGGCACATATGTGTTTAACTTGTTTTAAACTGCGGTTTTTCCAAGTGGCTATTACCATATGGCACTCCCACCAAAAATGTTTGAGAGTTCCAGCTACTCTTATAAACTTGCCATTGCTTAGTATTATCATTTTTTTTAATTAGCTATTCTAGTGGTAAATCACATTGATTTTCAAATGTAAGATCAAACTTCCTTAAGTTGGATATGTTATCTTTTATATATGCTGCTAAAATTTATGGAGTAATATTAATAATTTTTTATGTCCAGGTTCAAGAAGGCTATTGGTGTGTACTCTTCTTGGGATGGATTTGTCTGATTTTGAATATGACAGTGATAATTATGGTCAAACTGTGGGAAGTATTCCGTCTTATATTTTCTAAGTTTATGATAGGAATGGGGTAGGCCTCGAGTTTTCTTTGTCTTGATTATTCAGATTTTCTTTCTTTCTGATTAAGCTTTGTATGTCTGTCAAGGTATTTACATTTCATACAAGTTGTTAAATTTGTTGACATTATTAATAATTTCCCTTATTATCTTTCTAATATTTATAAGATTTGCAGTATTGTCCCCTCTTTCATTTGTGATATTGGTACTATGTATCTTCTCTTTTTTCTAATCAGATTTATCTATTAATTGATCTTTTCAAAGAATCTACAACTAGCCTCATTAATTTTCTTTATTCTTGTCTATTTTCCATTTCATTGACATCTACTCTGATCTTTATTATTTTTTCCTTTTACTTACTTTGGACTTAATTTATTTCTAGCTTCTTAAGGTAGAATCTTGGATAATTGGTTTTAGATCTTTCTTATTTTTTAATAGAGGCATTTAAAGCTAGAAATTTCCCTCTGGGAACTAATATAGTTCATCTTACAAATTTTGATTTGTTTTGTTATCATTCAGTTCAAACTATTTTGTGATTTCTTCTTTGATCTATGGGTTATTTAGAAGTGTATTGCTTAATTTACAAATACTTGAGGTTTTCTTATATATCAAGTAGTGAGCTGGTAAATGTTCAACAATTGGCTTTTGAATATGTATGAAGTCTGGTTTGTAGTGTTTGCCTATCATAGCTGATTTCAAGCAACCAATGTTACATCACTGAATGCAGAGTTAGGAAGAGCTGCATAAGAGCATACCATTATATAGTATTTCTACATAAGAATACAATTATATATACATAACTTCAACAGCACAGATGATAATAAAATAGTAAAATAATAAAGAAAATTATTTTACTTTTTTCAACTAATGCAGAAAAAAATTTGATAAAGTCTAACAGCTGTGAATAAAAAAAGCTCTTTGAAAATTAGGAATAGAAAGGATCTCCTTAATTCTATAAATGTTTTTTGACAGAGTTTACAGTATATTTTATATTTAATAGCCAAATTTAAAATTCATTCCCATTGAGATCGGAAAGAAGATACAATTGACCACCATGACTAACATGTAATATATTATTGGAGATAGTAAGAAAACATAAGTAGTATGAGGATTGGGAGGGAAAAGGTAACACTAACATTATTGTTATTAGCAGATAATATGATAATCATATTCTAGAAAAAAAACAATACAATTAATTATCTACTAGAATCAATAAAAGTCAAACAAGAGACATATACAAATTCAATCTAAAAACAACAGAATACACTAAAATCTAAAATGTCAAAATCGGGCAGCCCCGGTGGTGCAGCGGTTTAGCGCCGCCTGCAGCCCAGGGCATGATCCTGGAGTCCTGGAATCGAGTCCCACTCAGGCTCTCTGCATGGAGCCTGCTTCTCCCTCTGCCTGTGTCTCTGTCTCTCTCTCTCTCTCTCTCTGCATCTCCTTGAATAAATAAATAAATAAAATCTTAAAAAGAAATAAAATGTCAAAATCAATAGCATACACTAAAAAATATCAGCAATAGCCAATGAGAAAATAAAATTAAAGTTAGATTCTTTATGGTAGCAGTGTTATCCAAAAGGTTATTATGAATTACTTAAACAGAGCCTCATTGGAGAAAATGCTATAACTTTAATAAAGGACACAGACGAAGATCTGAGGATATGGAAAGACCTTCCTCATACTTGGATAGAATGATTTAATAACATAGATGTTACCCTTAAAATAATCAATAAGTTCAGTAAGGTCCAAATAAAAACTTCAACTGGATTGTTTATGTACTTGATAAACTCACTATAAAATACATATAGATGAGCCTGTTTTTTTTAAGATTTTATTTATTTATTCATGAGAGAGAGAGAGAGAGAGAGAGAGAGAGGCAGAGACACAGGCAGAGGGAGAAGCAGGCTCCATGCAGGGAGCACGACATGGGACTTGATCCCGGGTCTCCAGGATCAGGCCCTGGGCTCAAGGCGGTGCTAAACCGCTGAGCCACCCGGGCTGCCCATGAGCCTGTTTTTTAAGCTAATTTGTATTCTTACTAATATTCCTATAAGAGTGGATTTGTAATATATGTTGTCTATAACATTAGAAAATGTTCACATTCATATTTTGAGGTTCTTTCTTATTTTAATAGAGAACAGACTTCTCAGAAAATCTTCAGAAGCAGCTTATCACATATCAAACTATTGAAATAAACCCAGTGGGGTTAGATTACTCATCTGTCCATCAAGTGGGACATCTGCATTGACTGGGGGCTTAATGGACTCAGAAGAGGCCTGGAAGTAAATCCTAAAAATGAGCCAATCCCCACTTGAATGGTTACTGGAATAAACCCACCTTTAGTAACCTGAGTTCAGTGCCTGAGGCAGATAAACCACTTTGGCTTGGTTTCATTTTTCTTCTCTTTATTTGTGATGCTCAGATCTAAGATGTGTGTTTCAGACTGTGTACAGGCTTCTCTTTTGTTAGATTAAAAAAATTAGTCCTACTTTTGTATGAACACCTTAGAATATAAAATGACCAAAACAGAAGACTTGCCATTAGATGTTTTTCAGGTGTCAACAGATTTGTGGTAAATCATTTGTCTTTTTTAAAACTTCAACTTCTGCAGTTCAGACAGTAGATTACTCAGTAAAAGTATTAGACATAACTAAGAGGTAAATATTTTTAGTGCATATTAAATAAAATAAAGTGCTCTAAAGAAATTTTTAAAAATACATATAGATAAATAAAGTCCATTAATAGGCAAGTCAGATATAAAAATGGGAGGCAAGTAAATGGGAGAACCTAATATACCAGATTTTTTTTTTTTTTTTTTTTTTATGATAGGCACACAGTGAGAGAGAGAGAGAGGCAGAGACACAGGCAGAGGGAGAAGCAGGCTCCATGCACCGGGAGCCCGATATGGGATTCGATCCCGGGTCTCCAGGATCGCGCCCTGGGCCAAAGGCAGGCGCCAAACCGCTGTGCCACCCAGGGATCCCTATACCAGATTTTAAGGCACACTACAACACCATAGCAATAAAAAGGATATAATATTGTTTTAAGATCAGACCAGTAAGACAGAATAAAAAGCTTGGAGACATATACTTTACAACAAAACAGAAAAGACAGTTGTTTAATAGATAATTTTGAGAAAAATTGTATTTTCCTATACAGAGAAAAATAAAACTGGATGCCTATTTAGCATCATTTTCAAGGATGGAATCCAAATAAACTTAAATATGAAACAAATATAAAGTTAAAGGAAATATGAGGCAAGAAGAACTATTAAAACAAAACTTTAAAGACATAAAACTACAAAGGATATAGGAGCATTGAATGTATCAACTAATTCAACCTAAAATTCTATAGAATGCTTAACAGCAGCAGAATACATATTCTTTTCAAGTGAATATGGAACATTTATCAAGATAGATCCTTTGCTGGATCACAGAACAAATCAAAATAAATTTAAAAGGATTCAAATCTGCAAAGATGTTTTCTAAACACAATGAAATTAAATTATAGATAAAAAACAAAGAAAAAAAAAACAAAGATACCTGGAAAATTCCCCATATGTTTAGAAAATTAAAAGTATATAAAACTAAGAAGTCAGGAAATGACAGATGTCAGGAAGGATGAAGAAAAAGGGGAATCCTCTTACACTGTTGGTGGGAATGCAAGCTAGTGAAGCTACTCTGGAAAAAAAACAGTATGGAAGTTCCTCAAAAAATTGAAAATAGAGCTACCCTATAACCCAGCAATTGAACTACTAGGTAATTTACCCCAGAGATACAAATGTAGTGACCCAAAGGGGCACCTGAACCCCAATGTTTACAGCAGCAATGTCCACAATAGCCAAACTATGGAAAGAGCTCAGATATCCATTGACAGATAAATACATAAAGAAGATGATATATATATATATAGTATGTATATTGTATATATATTGTATATATTATATATATATATATAGTATACACACAAAATATATATATATATATCATTACCCAGCCATCCCCAAAAAAAGATATCTTGCCATTTGTAATGACATGGGTGGAACTCAAGAGTATTATGCTAAGCAAAACAAGTCAATATGAGAAAGCCAATTATCATATAATTGCATTCATATATGGAATTTAAGAAATAAAACAGAAGCACAGGGGAAGGGAGGGAAAAATAAAACAATACAAAAATCAGAGAGGGACACAAACCATAAGAGACTCTTAACATAGGAAACAAAATGAGGTTTGTTGGAGGGGAGGGGAGTGTGAGGAAGGGGTAAATGGGTGATGGACATTAAGGAGAACACATGATGTAATAAGCACTGGGTGTTATAGAAGACTTATGAATCACTGAACTCTACCTCTGAAACTAATAATATGCTCACTATATGTTAATTGAATTTAAATAAATTTTTTAAAAATAGAAAAAAAATAAAATTAAAAGCACACTGCTAACCCATAGTCCCAGCAATTCAACTCCTAAGTATTAACCCAAAGAAATGGAAGTGTATGTCTATAAAGATACTTGTAGACAAATATCCATAGCAGCTTTATTTTAATAGTCCCAAACTGGAAACACTCTAAATATCTATCAATAGGTGAATAGATAAACATATTGTAGTATCTCCATATAATGGGATACTATTTAGCAATAAAAAGGGATGAAATACTAATATAGGCAACAGCATGTTTGAATCTCAAAATAGTTGTGCTTAGTGAAAAAAGAACATACTGTGCAATTCTATTTAATTCTAGAAGTTCTAGAAAATTTTGGGAATTTTAGAATTCTAGAAAATTTCTAAAATTTTAGACATGCAAGCTCATTGATGGTGACAGAGAGAGACTTGGTGGTTGGTTGTCTGGAAATGGGAGCCAGAGAAAGAGATTCAAATGGGCACAAGGAGGGATGCCTGGGTGGCTCAGTGGTTGAGCATCTGCCTTTAGCTCAGAGCATGATCTTGGGACTGGGATCGAGTCCCACAGCAGGCTCCTTTTCTCCCTCTGCCTATGTCTCTGCCTCTCTCTCTCTGTCTCTCATGAATAAATAAATAAAATATTTTTTAAAAAATGGGCACAAGGAGAGTTTTGGAGATTTGGGGTATGTTCATTAACTTGATTGTGGTGATGTTTTCATGGGTATATTCATATAAAACTGTATGTGTTAAATATGTGCAGTTTATGAAATGTCAATTCCGAGATTGAGAATGTTGTTAAAGAAAATGAGGGGAGGGATCCCTGGGTGGCGCAGCGGTTTGGCGCCTGCGTTTGGCCCAGGGCGCGATCCTGGAGACCCGGGATCGAATCCCACTTCGGGCTCCCGGTGCATGGAGCCTGCTTCTCCCTCTGCCTGTGTCTCTGCCTCTCTCTCTCTCTCTCTGTGACTATCATAAATAAAATAAAATAAAATAAAAAAGAAAATGAGGGGAAAATGAAAGAAATTTACTCTTCTACAATGATACCCCTCTTATGAATACACAGAAACAGTAAATTCTCTAAGACTAAAAAACCCAAATAGCAACAGTAAAAGCTTCAGACTTTCATTCATATGAATGAGGAATTATTTAGAAGGAGTCTTTCCTGGTATCCCTGGGACAACTCAAAACTCAGTCTACTGATTCATTTGACAATTATTTAATACCTATTACATGCCATGTCCTATTCATAAGGCCATTACTTTTCCCAATAGCCACTTATTTCCATTTCCTGGTCCTACCTGCTGGGGCTTCCACCTTAATTGCTGTTGCAGAAGAACCATTAGTGATTCCCCAAGGGCCTAAACTGGATTCTTCTACTTTCCCTCCTTCTTCAATGTACTCAACAGTACCAATGCTCCTCTGCTTCATTATTTGTGCCTGTAGCATTCGTGCCTGAAGTTGTTTGAAGGCCTCATGAAATGCCATTTCCATTCGAATATCATTGTTTTGAATTTCATAGTACAAACCTGAAAAAATAAAGATGTTGAAATAAATGTGACTAGTTTTCCACCACCATAAACTTAAGAACTGCAACATTTCACTTGTATTTCCCATATTTTTACCAAAGTGTAAGAACGACGTGATGAGCCATTACAGAATGAAAAGAGAAAGTGAGAATCTTATAATGGAAGAAAACACAATTCATATCACAGGAAAATACCATACCAAGTAGAGTCCAGGCTACAACATTAGTTGGTTCCAAGCAAGTAGCATCCTCAAAGAAAATTTCTGCCTGCTCGTAGTTCTCCATCAGGACAGCCAGGACACCACAGAGCAACAAGCTGAGAAGAGACCACCAACATAATTAACAGCATGGTCCCATGTCACAGTCATGGAACCAAGAATATTTCATATAAAAGCTTATCTGCTCCTACTCATTCTTCATCTCCCTTTCACCCATACCTTTGGATATGATTCTGGTTGAGAGAAAGGGCTTTTTGAAAACACTCCTGTGCTTTGATGTTGTCCTCAGTTAGAAGGCAGAAGGCACCATAGTCCAGCCAGTGTTCCAGATTCTGCGGCTCCCGGACCAACCTCTATCCCATGAAGCATCAGGAAGACCAAGGTTATTGTAACACTGTGTCATATTTTTTATGCACATAATGCCATAAATACTTTAAGTTTATGATAGCAGAAATTAAGTCATTTTTTTTTTGTTTACCACTGAATTCTGAATGTCTAGCACAGTCACTATTCTGGCTCATAGTATGTGGTGAATAAATAATTATTGGAATAATTTTAAAATTAAGTCTTCAAGTCATTGCGTCTCAGTGTCAATGTCAATGGTCACCATTAATTCCTCTAACTACTTAGGAACCCAGATTCATTTTATATCAAGCCCTGAGTTTGGCTCCCTGCTCTGTGGGGAGCCTGCTTCTCCCTCTGTTCCTCTTCCTTGCTCGTGTTCTCTCTTGATACTTCTCTCTTTCAGATGAATAAATAAAATCTTTTAAAAATGTGTTTGTAAAAATTAGATTGTGGTGATGGTTGCACAATTCTGTAAATAAACTAAACACCACTGTACACTTTATTTTTTATTGAAGTATAGTTGACATACAATATTGTATTTAAGATACACAACATAGCGATTTGACGATATGCATCACAAGATGCTCACCACAAGTATAGTTACCATCTGTCACAATACAAAATTATTATATATTCTCTATGCTATAATTCTCTTATTTATTTATTTATTTATTTATTCATTTATTTATTTATTTATTTATTTTGGGTTTATTTATTAAACTTATTTCTCTTATAACTGGAAGTTTGTGATTCATTTATTTTATAACTGGAAGTTTGTACCTCTTAATCCCCTTCACCTACTTGCCCATTCCTCCACCCCCCACACAACTGAACACCAAAAAAACAAATAATATGATTAAAAATGGAAAGAGGATCTGAATAGACATTTTTAGAAAGACATACAGATGTCCAAGAGATATGCTCAACATCACTAATTATCAGGGAAATGTAAATCAAAACCACAAAGAGCTATCACTTCACACCAGTAAGAATAGCTAGTATCAAAAAGGCAAGAAATAGCAAGTGTTGGTGAGGATGTAGAGAAAAAGGAACACTTGTGCACTGTTGGTGGGAATGTAAATTGGTGCAGCCAATATGGAAAACAGTATAGAGGTGCCTCGGGAAATTGAAAATAGAAACATCATACAACCCAGTAATTCCACTTCTGGGCATTTACTTGAAGAAAACCAAAACAGTAATTTGAAAAGATATGCACCACTATCTTTATTGAAACATCATTTATAATAGCCAAGATATGGAAGCAACCTAAGTATCCATTGACAGATGAATGGTATAATGAAAATGTTATATACAACAGAATATTATTCAGTCATAAAAAAGAATGACATCCTGCCATTTGTAACAACATGGATGGACCTAGAAGGTAATACACGGACCTAGAAGGTAATACACTAAGTGAAAAAGTCAGACAGAAAAAGATAAATACCATATGATTTCATTTATGTGTGGCATCTAAAAAACAAAACAAACAAACAAAACCAGAAGTGTATTCATAAATAGAGAAAAGTGGTGATTGCCAGAGGGAGGAATGGAAGGATGGGCAAAATAGGGATTAAGACATACAAATCGCCAGTTATAAAATAAGGAATTCACAGGGATGAGAAATACACCTTAGGGAATATACTCAATAATATTGTAATAACTTGTATGGTGACAGATAATAAATATGCTTGTTGTGATAAGCATTTAGTAATGCATATAATTGTCAAATCACTACATTGCATATCTAGAACTAATGCAATATATTCAACTATACTTCAATTAAAAAGAGAATGTCATATAAATAACATTATACAGTACCTAACCTTTTTTTTTTGTAAATTTATTTTTTATTGGTGTTCAATTTGCCAACATATAGAATAACACCCAGTGCTCATCCCATCAAGTGCCCCCCTCAGTGCCCGTCACCCAGTCACCCCACCTCCCGCCCACCTCCCCTTCCCCCACCCCTAGTTCATTTCTCAGAGTTAGGAGTCTCTCAAGCAGTACATAACCTTTTGACAGTGGCTTTTTTCATTCAATATAATGCCTTTGAGATTCATCCAAGTTGTATTAGTAGTTCATTTCTTTTATCGCTATATGATATTTCACTATATAGGTAAATCATTAGTTTGTTCATTTACTCACCCTTTAGAAGAACATTTAGGTTGTTTTTGGTTTGAGCAATTATGAAAAAAATTGCCATAAGCATTCATGTACATAAGATTATACTTCTTTAAGGTAAATACCCAGGTCATATGATAAATGTATAAGAAATTGTCAGGCTATTTTCTAGAGTGAGGCTTTATTATTATGCATTTCCTCCAACAAAGTATAAGGGTTCATGTTACTTTTTATCCTCACTAGCACCTCATATTGTCAGCATTTTTCATTTTAGTTATTCTAATAAATCATAGTAGCACCTTATTGTGGTTTGAATTTGTATTCCCTAATGGCTAATAATGTTGAACATCTTTTCATGCTCTTACTTACCATATTTATATCCTCTTTAGTGAAATACCTGTCCAAATCTTTTGCCCATTTGTATTTAGTTGTTTTTCTATTGTTGAATTTTGAGAGTTCTGAATATTCTGGATACAAACCCTTTGTCAGATATGTTTTGAAGATATTTTCTTCCAGTCTCTACTTTTCTTTTCTTTCTCTTAATAGTATCATTTACAAGAGCACATTTTTAATTGTAATGAAGTTCCATTGACCCTTTTTTTTTTTATGGATCATGCTTTCATGTCATGTCAAATAACTCTTTGCCTAAATTCCAGGTCATGAAGACTTTCTCCTTTGCTTTCTTTTAAAATATTTATATGTTTTACATTCAGACCTATGGTTCATTTTAAGTTGATTTTTTTTTAATTGGGCTCCACACTTGGTGTGGAACCCAACATGGGACTTAAACTCATGACCCTAAGATCAAGACCTGAGCTGAGAGCAAGAATTGGATACTCAGTCAACTGATCCACCCAGGTGCCCCTTAAGTTGATTTTTATACAATGTTTGAGGTTTAAGTTCAAGTTCATTTTTTGCATATGGATGACTAGTGGGTCTAATACTATTTTTTTTTGAAAAGGCTGTCTTTTCTCCATTGAATTTCTTTTATACCGCTGTCAAAAATGTAATGGCCTTATTTGTGTGGACCTATCTTTAGACTCTATCTTATTGATTTATGTGTCTATCTTTTTTTCAGTTCTGTTGGGTTTTAAATAATTAAAAACTACTATTTTTTATACCCACATTATACAAATAATAGTAACAACTACCACTGGGAAGACATTTACTTACCTCTTCATAATATACTGCTGCCATTTCAAAGTTCTCATTGACTTCTGCTTCAAATGCAAAGAGTCGAAGCTGTTCACTGCTTGTATAAATGGTTGGAACAGTGCCTTGGATATCATCTGGCATGGTCTTATCAATATCAAGATGTTAAACAAAACAAAGCAATTACAAGTAGAGTCTTATATGAATAAACTAGATATTAGACCCAGTAATTAAGTTGAAAATGATATTGGAGTGTCAAGGGTTGTGAGATTGAGCCCTGTGTGCGGTTCCACAATGACTGGGGAGCCTGCTTTGGAATTTCTCTCTCCCCCTGCCCACTGCCCCCTCATCCCCTGTCTGAAAAAAAAAAAAAAAGAAAAAGAAAAAGCACGTTTGAAGTGTCATTGTCATTCAGGTATAATACCTGAAAGCTCATAATGTTTCTTAGTTTTGATTGCCAGTCATGGAGAACAAACTGAGAATTGGACACATTCACAGGAAAGCAAACAGAATTGCACACATTCACAGAATAAATAAAATAATGATTTTTGTTTTATAATTGAATTAAGTGATTTTATGTATGCCTTTTATCCATCATATTTATGACAGTTATGAAACTTATTATTCCAGGAAGTTGAATTATTCTCCCTGTTCTCCCCAAAATTAGTTTTATAATTTAGGCAGTTTCTTATTCTCCTTTGTCAGTGCCTAGCACAGAGCAGACACCTCATAAATGTTTGCTAAATGAAGCAAGAAAGGAAGTAAGGAAGAAAGGAATCATTCAGAGACTTTGATGCCCTGCAGAGAAAAGGAAGGGCTCTTAGTTCTTGAGCATCTACCTGGTTTAAGGCCACATGCATCTGATCCACCAAGAACACATAGAGCTCACTAATAAATGTCTGCAGTTCCTCCTGGCTTTCAAATGATGTTGTCTTCAAATACTTCTCTCTCACAATCCTTACTACGGCATGCTGTAAGAGACATAGATCATCCATTTGATTAGAGTCCAGCACCATGCTGACAACACAGGCCTTCCTTGAGCTTCTGGTCTAAGGCTCATCAGAATTTCAGAAAGTAATTGATTTCTCCTTTGGTAACTGCTAGAATGTCAGCTGATTTTCCCCCAGTTGACATATTCTGCATGACTTCTTTTCTTGACATCATCACTAATATTGTCAGTGCAGAACTTATATCATGTGAAGAGAGTCATAAAGCTAAAGAAGACCTCAGCATTAGGTTTATGCATTACATCGTTCATGGTGACCACATGATACAAGAGAAAAAGGCCTGATATGACAGTCTAGAGAATGGAATTCTGGTTCTAATCTGCCACTGTACAACCTAAAAAATTACAGTTAGTATCTCATTTTCCTCATTTGTTATATTGATGTGTACTTCTGGTCTTATTATCTTACTTCAGAAGATGATTGAGAAGCCAAAGAAAGATAACAGATAGGTAGTGAAGTTTAAAATGCTATACAGATAACATATTGCTATAGCCATGACAGCTTTTTTCCCCCCTAAGCTAATATTATTGCCAGGTTTTGTACTAAGCACTTCCCATGCACTATATTATTTAATTCTCAAAATGACCCCATGTGATAGTATTATTCCTCATTGTTAGGTAAAGAAATTAAAGCTCAGAGATAAAGTCATTTGACCATCCATCTAATAATGGTAGAACCAGGAATCAAACTAAGTTGTGACTATGCCACCTACTGAGAAGAACTCTTTACCTCCATGAGCATCAGTTGTTTTTTTACCTTATTACTATCTAATAAGTACAGTACAGGACACTTAGTAAATGTAGAGTGGCAATCCAGTGTAGGAGTTAAGAATGTAGGTTCTGGAGCAAGAAGACTGCCTGAATTTGAGTCCCATCTTTTTTTTTTTTTTAAGATTTTATTTATTCATTCATGAGAGACAGAGAGAGAGAGAGAGAGAGAGAGAGAGAGAGAGAGAGGCAGAGACACAGGCAGAGGGAGAAGCAGTTTCCATGCAGGGAGCCTGATGCAGGACTCGATCCTGGGACTCTAGAATCACACCCTGGGCTGAAGGCAGGTGCTAAACTGCTGAGACACCCAGGGATCCCCCTTGAGTCCCATTTTTAACCTTTACTAGTTCTGTGACCTTCGGGGAAATTATTTAACCAATTAATATGGCATTTCTCTACCTGTAAATGAGTAACATATACCTCACAGGGTTGTTGTTAGGATTAAATTAGTAAAATATGAAGCATTCAAAAATTTTTCTGGTGTACAGCACTCAATAAATGTTAATCATTATTATGTAGGAAATTATTATTAAGTAAATATTTTTCAAATCTTAGTGATTCTGTGGACTATGGAAAGATAGGAAATGGGAGACAGATAATTAGTCATGGAATCAGTACAAGGTATAGTTTCTGCCTGCTACAGCAACATGAAACCTGGCTCAAACTCTGGCCTAGCTTCAAGTAATGACTTAGTTTCTTCAAAGCTCACACTTGGAATAGATATTGAACCATTCCAAGGCTTTGCACAAGTGGAGCTTCTCATATTCTATCATAAGGAACATAACTCTTTGCACCAACAGCAAGAATGGTAGAAGCATAGCTGAACATGACCAGAGAAAAACTAATAATAAGGCATGTAGAGAGGATGCTTCATAAAAATCCATTGAATAGGGATCCCTGGGTGGCGCAGTGGTTTGGCGCCTGCCTTTGGCCCAGGGTGCGATCCTGGAGACCCGGGATCGAATCCCACATCGGGCTCCCGGTGCATGGAGCCTGCTTCTCCCTCTGCCTGTGTCTCTGCCTCTCTCTCTCTCTCTCTCTGTGTGTGTGACTATCATAAATAAATAAAAAATTTTAAAAAATCCATTGAATAAGTAAATGAATATTTACCTTGAGTTGTTCTTTGAAAGCAAAGTATTTTCCAGAGCAGTTAAGTTCATAGTTGAGCTGGCACTTCTGCTCCTCCAGGGTTTCACTATCCATATCACTCCCCAGTTTGGCCACTTGTTTTCCAAACATCCTATGATACTCATCCAGAATAGCTCTAGAAATATTCTTGACCTGCATGTGGTAGTCACTTACCGCCTAGGAAAATACAAAATGTCTGGTAAAGAGGCCTCGAAGAGATCAAGATATATAATGGAAGTCTGAAACCGGATTGTGTTTTATGTTCAATAATGCTTTGGGAATAAACTGCCCTTTAATTTTCAGCTCAGAAACTACCGGCCAAGATTAAATACTGTTCACTATTCATTCATTATATGCCACTGGTCACAAACTGAACCAGGAAGGGAAATAGTGAAGCTACAATTTCTCACCCCTTCTATAAAACATACTGAAGAGTCTATGCCTTATTTTCAAATGAGCGTACTCAACACCTTATTACTTATAGTTTCACCTTGGCTCTGGCACTTACCTTCTGAGCTCCTCCTGTCCGACGAGTAAGAGGTGGCCTTGGAGGAATCATTTCCTTGACCCTGTACCAGAAAAAAATGACAAAACAAAACCAAACTTTATTATCTGCAGATTTCTATTCTCTTGTTCCTACTTCCAAAGAGCCTATATGGGAGAGATCTAAGTTCTGTTCCCATATCACACTTGAGCACTGCAATTCTCTCATGTAAAACCTAGATGTGAACCATAGAATAGTATATGGCTGTGGACTAGATAGGAAAGAACCCAGGAAGTAGCTGCTCAGAAAGTAGCTAGGTTGTACTTTTGGCTAATTTGAGCCCTGGCTTTACTCTTACACCTTTTTTTTTTTTTTAATTTTTATTTATTTACGATAGTCACATAGAGAGAGAAGGAGAGGCAGAGACACAGGCAGAGGGAGAAGCAGGCTCCATGCACCGGGAGCCCAATGTGGGATTCGATCCCGGGTCTCCAGGATCGCGCCCTGGGCCAAAGGCAGGCGTTAAACCGCTGCGCCACCCAGGGATCCCTACTCTTACACCTTTTTAAAAACTGCTATTGCTCTCAAGAGATTGCTTGACTTAGGAGTTGGCAAGAAATGGGTGTTATCATTTTAGGTGCACCCTGTAGAGTCTCTGAAAGAATGAAGTTTTGGAAATCTAAACAGTACAGCCAAGTGAATGCTTATCCTTCCTCTCTATCCAGGATAAAAAGTATATTCTTGGTACACATAATTTATGACTGCATTAAATGATAATAATTATATCAGATGTGCTGATTAAGAAAATATATTTTGTCACTGTCAACGTACTTATGCCAAAACTTCTAACTTCCATTTTCGGGAGACCTTACAAAAACTAGAGGATATTAAACTCTTAGCTCTTCTTCCTTATAATTTCAGATCCTATTGAAGTATATAGTATTGCCTTAAAGTTTACAATCAAATTCACAAATTAAATTTTTATTTAATAGGTCCTATGTAATTGTATACCTCTGCTCATAATTTCTAATTTTAGTTTTATTTATTTTAACAGGTAATATATCCCTATGATTAAAAACTTATGAAGTATAAAACAATATATATTAAATTGTCTCCTTGTTGTGGATCTTGTTGACAACCTTGTTGTGCGGTCTCCCAATATCTTCTCCAAAGACAATGTTATTTATTCACTCATTCAAAATATATACTGAGTCGCTATCATTCATCAGGAACTTTTCTAAGTGTTGGGGATAGAGCATTAAATAAATTAGACAAGGGGCACCTGGGTAGCTCAGTGGTTGAGTGTCTACCTACAACTGAGGTCGTGATCCCGGGATCCTGGGATCGAGTCTTATAACAGGCTCCCATTAGGGAGCCTGCTTCTCCCTCTGCCTATGTCTCTGCCTCTCTCTTTGTGTCTCTCATGAATAAATAAAATCTAAATAAATAAATAAATAAATAAATAAATAACAAAAATTCTTTCCCTCATGGAGCTTATATTCTAGTGGAGGAAAGAAAGACTGATTAAGATAAATATGTTAGTGATATGTTAGTGACGTGGAGAAAAATAATGCAGTAAGGCAGACAGACTATATTGGGGGTTAGGGTGGTGAAATAGGGAAACACATTTCCTCAAGCCACTTATTGAGATGGTAACATTTGAGTAAAGATCTCAAGGAAGCAAGGAAGCAAGTTGTGTAGATATCTGGGATAAGGAAAGTACAGACAAAGGGAACAGAAAGTGTAAAGGCCTTGCTGCAACAGTGTGCCTGGCATTTGTGAGGAACAGCAGGAAGCCAAATGTGGCTGGACAGAAAAAGTGAGAGCAATGTACATACAGAATATGTTAGCACTTGTAGGCCATTGTAAGGACTTAGGCTTTTACTCAGAGTGTGCCAGGGAGTCACTAGTAGTTTCTGAGCAGAGGAGTTAGTTACAGGAGTTGAACTCCATTTTAACACAATCAGTATAGAATAAATTGTCCAAATGTCCATCAACTGAAGAATGTGGAATAATGTGGTATACCACAGTTAAATATTATTCAACAACAAAGAAATGAAGTACTGATACATGCTATAGTCTGGATGAGCCTTGACAGCATTATGTTAAATAAAAAAAGCCAGTCACAAAGACCACATATTGTATCATTCCATTTATATGAAATGTCCAAGCCTGGAAAATCTATACAGACAAAAATTGGATACATAGTTGCCTATGACTGCAGGGTTCTGGGTTGGGTGCTGGCATGAGAGTGGGAGGAAATGGAGAGCAACTGCTAATATGTATGTGGTTTCTTTTAAGGGTAAGAAAAGTATTATAAAATTGATTGTGGTGAAGGCTGTACAACTCTGTGGGTATACTAAAAGCCACTGAATTGTATGCTTTAAATGGGTGAAGTGAATGCTAGGTGAACTATATCTCAATAAAGCTGTTACTTAAAAAAAAAAAGAATAAACTGAAGGGTAGAATGTAGGGAGACCAGGTGAGAGATTACTATGACTCTGACCAGAAAGTTTGTGAGAAATAGATATATGACCTCTCTCCATATTAGATCAGGAGAGGTCCAGGCTCCATATATAAATTTGGAAGCCATTAGGATACAGCTGGTAGTAGAGCCATGAGATTAGATAAAAACCAAGGGAGTTAAGGTAGATTGAATAAACGTCCAAAGACTGAGCTCTGAGAGACTCCAACATTAGAAGCTGGAGAGATAAAGAAGACCAGAGGAGGAGAAATAAAACCAAGAGGGTATGATATTCTGAGAGCCTGGTAAAGAAAGTGCTTGAAGGAGGACTGAGTAATTACTCACTAATAATAGGTCACAATGACGCTGGAAACATTGGATTGACCCCCATCATTGGATTTTTAAAAAAGATTTTATTTATTCATGAGACACACAGAGAGAGAGAGAGAGAAAGAGAGAGAGAGGCAGAGACACAGGCAGAGGGAGAAGCAGGCTCCCTGCAAGGAGCCCGATATGGGACTCAATTCTGGATCCCAGGATCACACCCTGAGCTGAAGGCAGACACTCAACTGCTGAGCCACCCGGGCTGCCCAAGAATGCATTAAATGTATATATATTATTATACACTGACATAGATTCAGCAGTTAGATATATATATATGCCTCAGGCAGGGACCAAAGGCAAATTACCTTTTATGAGTATTGGGTCTGATTTTCTAACACTGCCATTCTAATTTTCCTTTGCTCTATAATAGTCATTTGGGCTAACTTGGAGGAGAAATCTATCTTCTACCTCCCTACAGCCAAAGAAAAACTTTCAGGTAATAACCATATCTCATTAAAAAGTCTAAGAATAGGGGCACCTGGGTGGCTCAGGTCCTGATCCTGACATCAGGATCTGAACTCCTGATTGTGAGATTGAGCCCTATATCAGGCTCTGCACTCAGCAGGTTATCTGCTGGAGATTTTCTCTCCCTCCCCTTTGCATCACACTTTCTCTCTTTCTCCCCCCATCTCTTTCTAAAATGAATTTATCTTTTTAAAAATAAGATAAAATAATACTACTGTGCTGCATATTTGAGGAGTACCTGGCTGGTTCAGTCAGAAGAGCATATGACTGATCTCAAGGTCATGAGTTCAAGCCCCATGTTGGGTATAGAGATTACTATAAAAAAAAAAACTTTAAAAAACCCCAAGAAATAATACTGTATTGCATGTTTGAAAGTTGCTAAAAGAGTGGACCTAAAAACTCTCATCACAAGAAAAAAATTTTTTAACTATGTATGATGACATATTAACTAGATTTGTTGTCATAATCATTTCACAATGTACACAACTATTGAGTCATTATGTTGTACACCTGAAACTAATACAATGTTAAATTTCAATTATACTTCAATAAAAAATTATTAAAAATTGCACCTACATTTGCTATAAAACCTTCATTAAGCATGCTGTTATTTTGTCACTCAGTATTCCCTATGTAAGAGCTCAAATGAGAAATCTGTTTTAGAATTTAATGCCAGGAGGAAATCTGATCTCTTTTGGAACTAGTATAGGTCCTCCTTTATGATTAAAGCTGCATAAATTTATAGGACTTCCTTTTTTGTTAGAGAACTAATATTTGGTGCTTATTTATGAAAGTTCTACTTAATACTTGCCTCCTCTTTGTTTCCAGAACTTGAGTTTTTAACTATTTCCAGTTTATCAACTTTATTTTTATACATGTAATTTATAGTAAATATTATCAACTTATTTTTGGAAAGAGACTAAACACAGTTTTAAAAAGTTTTGGGGATCCCTGGGTGGTGCAGCGGTTTAGCGCCTGCCTTTGGCCCAGGGCGCGATCCTGGAGACTCGGGATCGAATCCCACATCGGGCTCCCCGTGCATGGAGCCTGCTTCTCCCTCTGCCTATGTCTCTGCCTCTCTCTCTCTGTGTGTGTGTGTGTGTGTGACTATCATAAATAAATAAAAATTAAAAAAAATAATAAAAAGTTTTGAAATTTTTGGTATAAAGGATAAATGTGCCACTTCCAGCAAGTCATTCTCAAAAGAATACCTCTAAATGATTAATACTTGAAAAAATGTTTAATCTCACTAAATCATTTATAATGTAGATTAAAATGAGAAACTTTTTCCCCTGTCAAAATAGAAAATATAAAAACATATTGTGTTGTGAATGTATGAAGAAGGAGTAGGCTCATATTATCACTTGTGGGATTGCAAACATTTTGGAAGGCAACATGGGGATAGTTATCAAAACCCTTAAAAATAAGTTTCAGTAGTAAATAACCTCCAAGATAAAAAGCTATCATTTCCTTTCATCCTGCACTGAGCATAGTGCTCCTCACATTGAAAGTTGAAGTCTAGATGTCAGCAAAATCATAGAGTAAAAAACCCTAAACTCCCATCCCTCTGTAGAAACATTGAAAAATACAATCAGAAACTGTCAGAACCAACTCTGCCAGAACTGTGGAAGACAGTCAAAGGCTTATAGCAACCAAGCAAATACCAAAGTAAGAAAAAGGCAATTACAATAGTGTTACAGCTTTGTGGCATTTTTACTTGCCCTTGCCTCACCCCATTCCCAGCTCAGTGGCAAATTGAAAATGGAAACCGACATTTCCAGTGTGGCACACTGGGCTCTGATTCTGGAGAAGCAGAGCAGACTTTGTTCCCAAGTTATTTCATTTGTTCTAACCTATCTGGGGCTACTTGAATGACTGACATAAGGCACTCAATTCTGTTTCTTCTTTCTTGAAATCCACTCATGGTAGAAAACCAGTGGGTGTGCATTGTCCTAAAACATGGTAAGGTTATCAAAAACTCACAGCTCTGTGGGACAGAAGATTATGGTTACGACACAACAAACCACCTAGGCCTAGGAAGAAAAGCCTGACAGGTTTTATGGAAATTAGGGTATTCAAAAGTACTTGTGTAGAAGAATTTAGAAAGCTGCACACATGTTCAGGACAGGATACATGTTCAGAAAGGAGCTGAGAAGACCCTAAGCTTCTACCACTGACTGATCTATAATCCCAGTGGAAGCAGGAAGTGAAGGCTGAAGCAGAATTACAAACAGCCTCGTTAAGAGTTAAAAGAATGCTCCAGGGGCACCTGGGTCAGATAAGTGTCCAATTCTTGATTTTGGCTCAAGTCATCATCTCAGGGTCATGAGAATGAGTCCCACCTCAGGCTCCTTGCTCAGCAAAGAGTCTGCTTCTCTCCCTCCCTCTGCCCCTTTCCCTATTCACATGTTCTCTCTCTCTCTCTCTCTCAAAATAAATAAATAAATCTTAAAAAAGAAAAGAATGCTCTAGCATGGAGTCATTCACAAAGATTTTTAAAAAGATTTTTTGTTTTATTTTTATTTTATTATATTAAGATCCTGGCATTTAAGAAAATCTCAATCAAAACACTGACTGAACACAACCTATAACTCAATAATTAAGAACAGCAAACCCCAGGGAAGGGGAAAATCTGATTTCCAAAGTTCCCACATCATAATATCAAACTGTTCAGTTTTCAACAACAAAAAATCACAAAATGCATTAAAAAGTAAAAGTATGGCTCTTTCAAAAGAAAAAAGAAATTTATAGAAATTTTTCCTGAAGAAGCCCAGACATTGGACTTGGTACAAAAAGATGTGAAATAAAGCAACTTGTGCTCAAAGAGCTAAAGGAAACCACAAACAAAAGATTAAGAGAAATCAGGAAAATGATATATAAGCAAAATAAGAATAGAATATTAGTAAAGAGACAAATTATTAAAAGAGCAAAATAGAAAGTCTGTAGTTGAAAAGTACGATAACTGAAATGAAAAATTTACTAGAGGGTTCAACAGATTTGACTTGGCAGAAGAAAGAATGAACAAACTTGAATATCGGAAAATTGAAATTACCTAGTCTGAGGGACATAAAGAAAAACAAATGAAAAAAAGTAAACAGGGATTAAAATCTGTGGGACACAATCAACATACACAATTTGTACAATCAAAATAGACCTTATGGGAATCCCCGAAGGAGAAGAGAGAGGGAAAGGAGCAGAAAGACATGAATCTATACATCCAAGAAGCATAACAATTTCCAAGCAGAATAAACTTAAAGAGATCTATACTAAGACAAATTGTAGTCAAATTGACATAAGCCAAAGACAAGAGAAAAACTCAAAAAGCAGTGAGAAGAGTGACTTGTCACCTAGGATAAACAGATAATTTCAATAATGTCAATAAGAATAACACAAGCTATTGAGGCCAGAAGGTACTAGAGTAACATATTTAAAGTTTTGAAAGAAAAAAATGCCAGCCAAAAATTCTATATACAGCAAATTACCCTTCAAGAATGAAGAAGAAATTAACAAAATAAACAAAGAGTCTATTAGTAAAACCTAATCTATAAGAAATGCTAAAGGGAGCCCTTCAGTCTGAAATGAAAGGACATTAGTAAGTAACTGAAGAAATAGGGAATACTGGTAAAGGTAAATATGAAAGCCAGTATTATCATACTTTTGGTTTGTACTCCTCTTGTTTTTAGAAGGTAAATGCATAAAATAGCAGCTAGAAATCTTTGCAAATCTGTGCTAATCTTTTGCGCAATGTATAAAAATATAATCTGTGGTAGGAGTGCCTGGTTGGCTCGGGTCATGATCTCAGGGTGGTGAAACTGAGCCTCGCGTCTGGGTCTACACTCAGTGGGGAGTCTGCTTGACATCCTCTCTCTCCCTCTCCCTCTTACCCTCTCTCTCTCTAAAAAATAAATCTTAAAAAATCTTTAAATAAATAAACAAAATCTGTGACAACAATAATATAAAGAGGGAAAGATGGAGACATAGAGGAGCAGGATGAATAGTATTGAAGCTTAGTTGGTATTCTCAAATTAGGTTGCTACAGGTTTAAGATAGTCATTATAATTCCCAAGGTAACCACAAGAAAAAAGAATGAAGACTCAAATTACTAAAATCAGAAATAAATAATGGGGACATTACTCCCCATTTTATTAAAGAGATAAAAAGAATAGTAAGAGAAAATCATGAACAATTGTCTATCAACAAATTGGATAACCTAGATGAAATGGACAATTTCCTAGAAACACAATCAAAATACTATGGTACAATATAAAAACAGTTTTTAAAAATTACATTTATTTTTAAAAATTACATTTATTTATTTATGACATGAGTAAAGTTTATATATTACACATTATTATATATTATTATGTGTGTAATATAGAAACTTTACAATAATTCCAGAAGGATAATACCAGTTTTTTTTTAAGTGGCTATCACTGAGTGAGTAGAAATCTGAGTGTTTTTGTATACTTGCTGATCTCAATTTTTTCAAAACCTTTATTTTTTTTAATAATGAGCACATACTGCTTTTGTAATAAGAAAACAACAGGAACAAAGAAAACTTCATCTGAGGCGGAAAACATGGAAAACTATATTTATGAAGACAATCTGAATTCCTTTTATTTATACCTAAAATGTTTTTGCAAAACAAATATAAGAACCATTGCTACACACCTTCTGGCTAGCTCCTCAGGCATTCGCTTTGGAACCAAGGCTTTGTCCAGCTGAATCTCCAACACGATGTATGTCCCTGCTTCTACATATTGCTGTAAAGATAGTTTTCTCTAATTTATTCTTTCCATTAAAAACAGATATTTATGAACAAATTTTAGTAACATAAGATAACATTCACAATATAAGTAAGAGAACTGCATATCCAACTATCTGTATAGAGCTTGATCTTTCTATATTTTTAATATAGAAAGATAACTGAAAGAAAATAGTAACAATGGTTATCTCTTGCATAAAAGCATTTCCAATTTTATTCTTGGAAACTTCTACCTCAGCTGAAGCACTTCAGCACATTTCTTGGAAATGTTATAAGTAAATGCTGTTCTTTCTGCCATCAAATCTTTGAAGACCTGAAGAAATATTCACATAATGTTCTGATATTCCCACTCACAGCATCCACATCATTATCTACCAACTGCAACCTGATGGACATTTCCAGAATCTTGCCAGTATCCTAAATATAACGTCCCAAATTGAACTTATCATTTCCCTTATATTGACCTCTCTTTTGACATTTCTCTTAATAATTTTTTCATCCTTCTAGAATGTAAGGCTTGAAACTTGAGTTATCTTTAGCTTTTCTTCCTCAGCACCCTCAAACTTCCCAATTCTAGATCTTGTCTTTTCAAGTTTCTGAGTTTCTTTACTACAGCCTCTTTCCTAAATCAAACTGGCATCAACATTCATCTGTACTATGATAAAAACCTATAAACTGATATTTGAAGCCTCTACCCCAAATTCATTCTCTTGTTCATTCTCTCTCTCTCCCTCTCATCCTTGCAATAGTTCTGCCCTTAAATACAGATAAGATTTTATTTTACATGACATAAAAAATTTTAATGTGAGTCTCCAGGAAGAGGCTCAAGAGTTCCTCATCACCTATATAGTGAAACCCAAACTTTATACCAAGCCTTTCAAAGTCTTTCTATAACTCAGTGCAGCCTCTCTGCCTCCTTTCTCACTTCCTTCCAGAATCTCTCCCTTCTTTTCATTTCTTTGTGCTGTATACTAATTTAATTGACATACTCCAAATTCTGCTATCTTCTTTGTGCCCTGACTCAAGCTATTTCCTGGCCCTGAAATGCCAATCCTGTCATCTTCCTCTGGCAGTGTTCTCTTCATCTTTCACTACTTAGCACATATGCCACCTCTTCCATGAAGCCTTCTGAGACTGCTCCATCCTAAGAGACATTAATCTGTCTTCTCTGAGACCTTGCAGCCCTTTTATTTGTACCTCTATTACAGCATTCATTAAAATTCTGTATTATGGTTAGTTATGTACCAATCTGTTTCACCCACCAGACTGTTGAGTGTCCTGAGTACAGATGAATGAATGCTTCAGATCATGCATTTTTGCATCCCTCCTAGTACATAATATAGAATTAATAAAAGCCATAAACTCATAATGTTAGGAAGGACCTTAAAGTTAATTTGGTACTACCTGCCCATTTTAGAGAGTCTTAACAAGACAAAGAAACTTATCCAAAGTCATAAACTAGTCATGGCAAATATGGGATGGTAATTAAGATAAGAGTTTTTCACAATACCATACTTAATTTTCCAACTCTTTATGCATAATTACCTGTCCTTCTGGATTGTGGCTTAGAGGGGGTTCAACTTCCAAAGGAGTATCTGAGCTTTGAGATTTTATACTGGGTGGTTGCTGAAAGAAAATGAACACACCTCAAAAACTGAACTCTTACATGATCTTCACAACGTCAGGAATAATGATCATTATATTGCAAGAAAATGCAAACTAAACTGATGCAATTTACCATGTAATAAATCAGTATAAGCCTCTGGAATGTAACAAAATTAGCAAAATCATCACCTTCTCAACAACCTACCATATCTCCAGGCCTAGGCTTTCCTTCTATATCCTTTTCTTTAACTGTTTTATCTTCTTTCACATTCTTGGAAACAGCAGGTTTAGACAATGGAGAATTAATTCCTCCTATTTTATTATTCTGAACCAAATTATGGCCAGTATCCCGGAACAAGCTAAATGAACATTTGGTCTGAAAGGAAACAAACAAACAAAAATGCAATGAATCACAGACAAATGAGACAAATTTGAAAGACCTCTGTTTTAATTTTTCTCACTTAGTTTTCTAGATAATCTCAACATTGTAGAGTCAGAGGGAGATGCAAAAATGAAAAACTTTATTGACTGCCATTCGGGTGAGCAGGTAAAACCATCATAGAAAGTTAGTTGCCTATCCGATTATTTAAATTATTATGAAGAGATCTTTGTTTCATAACTCTTATTCCCAGAAAGCTCTTAATCTTTGATACATAATTTCAGATTAACTTCAAGTGGTAGAATTTATTTCTGTATAAGAAATATTATCCAGGGGATTCCTGGCTCAGTGGTTGAGTGTCTGCCTTTGGCTCAGGGCGTGATCCCAGAATCCTGGAATCGAGTCCCACACTGAGCTCCCTGTGGGGAGCCTGTTTCTCCCTCTGCCCCTCTCTCTGTGTCTCTCATGAATAAATAAATAAAATCTAAAAAAAGAAAAGAAAAGAAAAAGAAAAAATCTAGGGGGAAATCAAAGAAAGAAAGAAAGAAAGAAATATTATCCGGGACACCTGGGTGGCTCAGCAGTTAAGCACCTGCCTTTGGCTCAGGGCATGATCCTGCCGTCACAGATGGAGTCCCACATCGAGCTCCCTTCAAGGAGCCTGCTCCTCCCTATGTCTCTGCCTTTCTCTCTGTGTTTCTCATGAATAAATAAATAAAATCTTAAAAATATACATATTATCTAATTACTAGTTGGCCTATCAACTCTAATTGGAAAAATAGGGCAAGTTTAAAGTTCAAACTAAAAACTTTGTATCAGGATCCCTGGGTGGCGCCTGCCTTTGGCCCAGGGCATTATCCTGGGGTCCTGGGATCGAGTCCCACATCAGGTTCCCTCCATGAAGCCTGCTTCTCCCTCTGCCTATGTGTCTCTCTGTCTCTCATATATGGACAAATAAAATCTTTAAAAAAAAATAAAAACTTTGTATGGTAAAATTCAAACTTTAGGTAAATGACTGGAAAAGAATCTCATAACAACTTTTTAATTAAACAACATGGATGAAATCTAAATATAATTTATGCTGAGTGGAAGAAGCCAGACCAAAAACTAAAGAGAGGAAGAGTGGTCAGAGGTATGAGAAGACACAAGAAAACTTTGCAGTGAGGTAATGGATATTTATATATATCTTGATTATGGTGATAGTTTCACTGATATACTATAAATACTCACATATATGTCTTTGTGTAAATGCAGGTTTTCAGTTCTCTTGGGTAAGTTCCTAAAAATGATTCTCTGGATTGTATGCTATGTTAGTGTTTCACATAGATTTTATATATAGCTTTTCTACCAAGTATTGAGATCAGAATATTGAAAATTCTAAATGTTACTGTCAGATTACCTATTTCTCCTTTCAGTTCTGTTGGATTTGGCTTCAAGTACCATGAGGTTCTGTTGTTGTATACATACAATGTATACATACCATGAGGTGTGTATACATTTATAATTTATGTATTTATTATATATAATACTTTATTTTTTATTTTTAAAATATTTTATTTATTCATTCATGAGAGACACAGAGAGAGGCAGAGACATAGGCAGAGAGAGAAGCAGGCTCCATGCAGGGAGCTTGATGTGGGACTCAATCTCAGGACTCCAGGATCACACTGAAGGCAGACGCTTAACTGCTGAGCCACCCAGGTGTCCCTATATATAATACTTCATAAAGTCTATCTTCCTGATTAGCTGACCCTTTAATCATTATGACATGCCGCTCTATGTTCTTAGTACTCCCTTGAAGTCTATTTTGTTGGATATAAATATATAAATATATAAATATATCCACTCAGTTATGTTACATTTTCCATTTGCATAGCATATCCTTTCCATCCTTTTACTACAATTTATGTGTATCTGAATCTTAGTCTGTCTGTTTTTAGACAGCATATTATTGAATCTTGATTTTTTTTTTAAATTTTTTATTTATTTATGATAGTCACAGAGAGAGAGAGAGAGAGGCAGAGACACAGGCGGAGGGAGAAGCAGGCTCCATGCACCGGGAGCCTGATGTGGGATTCGATCCCGGGTCTCCAGGATCGCGCCCTGGGCCAAAGGCAGGCGCCAAACCGCTGCGCCACCCAGGGATCCCCGAATCTTGATTTTTTTTTAAATCCAGTCTTATCTCTATCCTTTCATTAGGTTGTTTAATGCTGCTTACACATAAAGTTATTGTTGAAGTATTTACATGTATGTTTACCATTTTGCTATTTGTTTTCTATATATCTTGTCTTTTTTGTTCCTCTGGTACTCCTTTTTTTAAAGATTTTATTTATTTATTCATGAGACACACAACACACACACACACACACACAGAGGCAGGGACATAGGCAGAGGGAGAAGTAGGCTCCATGCAGGGAGCCGATATGGGACTTGATCCTGGGTCTCCAGGATCACACTCTGGGCTGAAGGCGGTGCTAAACCTCTGAGCCACCTGGGCTGCCCTGTTCTTCCTTTAAATGCCTCCTTTAATGTTAAATATTTGTGATGCTCCCATTTAATTCCTCTGTGTGTGTATTTATTTATTTAGTTAGTTAGTTATTTAGTTATACATATGTATTTGTATATAGTAATATGTATATACACATACACACACACAATTTCTTAGCCATCCTAACTAATTAAGATCTATATCACATTGATACTAATTTAATTCTGAAATAATGTAAAAACTTTATGAACCATGGTTCCGTACTATCCTCCCTCCTTTATGCTACCATTATCGTATAAATTATATATAATAAATATATATAAATATATATAATAAATATATATCATATAAATTATATATAAATTATATATAAATCTATATATGTTATAAACCCAACAAGATAATGCTTTATATAATGTCTTTCAAAGAAATTGACAGTAAAAATGAAAAAACATATTTCTAAAGTCTTTTATATTAACTTAAATTTAACCATTCCTAGTGTTTTTTGTTTCTTCTGGTGGATTCATGTTAGCAATTGGTGCCATATCATTTCAAGCTGAAGAATTTCCTTTTGTGTTTCTTGCAAGACAAGTTTGTTAGTAAAAAATTCTTTCAATATTTGTTTATCCTGGGATATCTTTATTTTGCCTTCATTTGTGATTCCTAGAGTTTTCATTTAGCACTTTGAATATGTTATTCCACTGCCTTCTGGATTCCACTGTTTCAGAAGAAAATCAGCTGTTAACTACATTGGTGCTCCCATATAACCAATGAGGTTTTTTTTTTCCTATTGAATTCATGATTTTTTCTTTGTCTTTAAACAGTTCACTGTAATGTGTATATTGTAGATCTTTGTATGGGATTCTCTGAACTTCTTAGATATGTAGATTAATGTATTCATCAAACATGGGACATTTCCAGACATTATTTCTTCATGTGTCATTTCTGCCTCTTACTCTCTTCTCTCTTGGGACTCTAATTACAGTTATTATGTTGGTTGCTCTCCACAAGATCTCCGTTTCAACCAACATCACTGGGCATGGGTCCTTCACCACTGTCCCAAATTGTGTCTCTTCTATGGCAGCAAAATTGCCAGTCCTCAGAGCCTTTCCTGTCCTAGAAAAATTGTGATACTGATTAAGCCAAAGGAGTGGAGTAGGGAAGAGCTTAGGGAAGTTTTAGGAGCAGCCCCAAACAAGAATGCCTTAAACTCCATAGTTTTTCATTCATTAATACTTTTTAGTTTGTTTATGCCTTTGATCAATTTCCAGAGTGCTAAAACGATTTTTTTGTCAAATTTTCCAGCTTAATAGTTGCTTTTGTGGGGAGGCGGTAGGAAATTTGACAACCTCCTCACTCAGACATAGCCAGAAAGATTTCCTAATATTTTCTATACATTTAAAAATTATGATTATATATATTTTAAAAGTTGTGATCATATTGAATATAATTTTATATCCCGAGTTTTCATTCAATAGACTATCACATGCATCATCTCATGTTTTTAAAACTTTCATAAGGATAAGTTTTAATATATGCACAATATTCTTAGTTGACCATATCGTTGAGGGCCCATTTCTGGATTCTCTATTCTGTTCCATTGATCTATGTGTCTGTCTTTGTGCCAGTACCACACTGTCTTGATGATCACAGCTTTGTAGTACAACCTGAAATCTGGCATTGTGATGCCCCCAGCTCTGGTTTTCTTTTTTAATATTCCCCTATTTGTGGTCTTTTCTTAATCCTCACACCAGCAATTGCACTGCTGGGGATTTATCCCAAAGATACAGATGCAGTGAAATGCCAGAATACCTGAACCCCAATGTTTATAGCAGCAATGTCCACAATAGCCAAACTGTGGAAGGAGCCTTGGTGTCCATCGAAAGACGAATGGATAAAGAAGCTGTGGTATATGTATACAATGGAATATTACTCAGCCATTAGAAATGACAAATACCCACCATTTGCTTCAACGTGGATGGAACTGGAGGGTATTATGCTGAGTGAAGTAAGTCAATTGGAGAAAGACAAACATTATATGATCTTCATTCATTTGGGGGAATATAAAAAATAGTGAAAGGGAATAAAGGGGAAAGGAGAGAGGGTGACAAAACATGAGAGATTCCTAACTCTGAGAAATGAATGGGGGGTGGTGGAAAGGGAGGTGGGCAGGGGGTTGGGGTGACTGGGTGACGGGCACTGAGAGGGGCACTTGATGGGATGATCACTGGGAGATAATGTTATATGTTGGCAAATTGAACTCCAATAAAAAATAATTTAAAAAATGATACACTGGTTCCCTTAGATTCCTAAGAATATCTTCATGTAGTAAAATTTGGATACAATTCTACTTATTCCCTTAAAATAGATTCCTAAAAGTATGAATACTATGAGAAAAGATTTAAGTATTCTAAGCTTCTTAAAACATAATGATAAAAAAATTTTTTGCAGTTTGTACTAATTTACTCTTCTAGCAAAGATTGAGAGTTGTTTTACCACATCTTTGCCACTAATGAGCATTATTATCATATATATATTTTTTAAGATTTTTATTTATTTATTCATAAGAGACACAGAGAAAAAGGCAGAGACAGAAAGAGGGAAAAGCAGGCTCCTCGCAGGGAGCCTGATGCGGTACTTAATCTCAAACCCCAAGATCCCGCCCTGAGCGGAAGGCAGATGCTCAATCGCTGAGCCACTCAGGTGTCCTGAGCATTATGATATTTTAAAGAATTGTCTAATTCTACAGATAAAATGATATTTTATTATCATTTTAATTTGTAATTCCTTGATTATAGATAAGGCCAAATGTTTCTTCTTATATTTATTAGCCACTGGCATTTCTTCTTTTGTGAATTGCTGTTTCATGTACTTTGCCCTTTAAAAAAAATGGTGTGTTATTCTTATCAGTTTGATAAAGTGCTTTATATATATTTTTTAAAGACTTATTTATTTATTTATTCAGAGAGAGCGAAAGAGAGGCAGAGACACAGGCACAGAGAGAAGCAGGCTCCATGCAGGGAGCCCAACGTGGGACTCCATCCAGGGTCTCCAGAATCACACCCCGGGCTGCAGGCGGCGCTAAACCGCTGAGCCACCGGGGCTGCCCAGTGCTTTATATTTTAGGAATAATAGCCATCATTCGGATATGTATTCAAATATTCCCCCCAGTTTTTCGGTTACATTGTAATTGTCTTTATGATGGTTTCTTCTACATATAGAAGGTATTCATTTTTTGGTAATCTAAATCTTTTGTATCTTTCACTGCTTTCAAGCCTAGGAAGTCCAGGCTTGAATTAATATCTTTTAATTAATAGCCACATATACTTTTATATTCTTCACATTTAACTAAACTATTAAACTATTAAACAAAACTAAACTATTAAACTAAACTTTATATTCTTCACATTTAACGATTCTTCACATTTTAATTAACTCATTTGGAATTTATTTTGATCTATGTTATATAGATCAAACATCTTGGCATTCTTTTTTTCCATTTAACTATTTACAAAGCATTAACAGTTATCTTTTTTAATGGATGCATATTGTATCATTTTTATTTATTTTTTTAATTTTTTTAATTTTATTTTATTATTTATTTATGATAGTCATACAGAGAGAGAGAGAGAGAGGCAGAGACACAGGCAGAGGGAGAAGCAGGCTCCATGCACCGGGAGCCTGACGTGGGATTCGATCCCAGGTCTCCAGGATCGCGCCCTGGGCCAAAGGCAGGCGCCAAACCGCTGCGCCACCCAGGGATCCCTCATTTTTATTTATAGTAATTTACTAATCCTTTCTCTATTATTAGACATTTAAACTCATTTTTAGTTTTTACTATTATAGATCCCAAAAAGTTTTGACGAATATAAAGTTTTTGATCTTATTAAATTATTTCCTTAAGATACATCCCTCTAAGTATGAATTCTGATTAAAGGATACTTATATAAAAATAATTTACAAAAAAAAATAATTTACTACTCAGTTGGTTTGCAAATAGATAGGTCTTTCATGACTCTATTATTGAAAAATTGCTGTCCTAATGCTGATGAAACAGTAATATGTTTTTGTTATTATTGTTGTGTTTTACAAAGACTCGCTTTCTCCTAAGAAACAACATGATAAAACTAATTTTTTATTTGGGCAAAAAATATATACATATATATATTCTCTCTATATATATACACATATAGATAAAAAGATAAATGATTTTAACGTTTTAACACCTGAAAATGGAAAGAACCATATTGTAGCTCATTAATCAGTTCATGGATTTATGTTTTTGCATGCTTAATGCAATAGACTTCTTTCATTATCTTAAAGATTATCTTACTTTATTGAGTAAAATTAAAATATAATAAACTGCATATTTAAAGTACACAATTTGATTAATTTTGACCCATGTTTACACATGTGAAACCATCACCATAATCAAGATAACCAAAATTTCCCTTGTCCCTAATACTTTCCTCATATTCTTTTATCATCCATCCTTCCTTCTATTCCTGTTTCCAAGCAACCACTGGTCTGTATTATGTCACTACAGACTATTTTCCTAGAATTCTATTTAAATGGAATCATACATTATGTACTGTTTTTTATCTGGCTTTTTTCATTTAGCATAATGCATTTGAGATTCATCCATGTTGCATGTATCAATAGTTCTTTCCTTATAACTGAGTAGTATTTCGTTTTATATATATACAGCAAAATTTGTTTTTCTGTTCACCTGTTGATGGGGATTTAGATTGTTCTAGTTTTCACCTTTTATTATCCTAAAGTTTTTAAGTATTCAATGACTGAATAACTGTAAGGTGCTCTATTTAAATACTAGTATACCAGCTGGTTCCAAACTTCAATTGCAATGATATATATGCTAAAGATGTAAGTAAACACATATATAAAAGGATAAATAGGATAATACCCTCTATATAGTTTTTTTTCTTACCTTTTCATAGACTGTACTGTCTAGGTAAGGGTAAACATGAAAAGCTCCCCGAATCCTCTTCACACCCGGATACAGCAATGGGACCATATTAACATAAGCCACACCATGAAATGAAAGCTGACTTTCATCATCAG
This sequence comes from Vulpes vulpes, assembly GCF_048418805.1. Lineage (NCBI taxonomy): Eukaryota > Metazoa > Chordata > Mammalia > Carnivora > Canidae > Vulpes > Vulpes vulpes. The sequence goes on from NC_132783.1 coordinate 83,532,809, forward strand.
CCTAAAGGATGATAAAACCAGAGGAATAAAAGGAATAAAACCAGAGATCTATTAGTGCTATAGAGCAATGCAGCATAAGATATGGAGCACTGACTTAGTTATCCAAAGACCTGGCTTTAGGAACTAGCTAATGCTACTTAACTATTGGCTTTAGGTCAGTTACATAGATATTTTGGATCTACATTCTTTTATGTTAAAAATGGGTTTAATAATATTATGATCACTGAAATAATGCATATAAACAGTGTTAATAAATAGTAAAGGCAGTAGTTAAATCAATACATACTCAAATTGACAATATATATTCAACTGAAAAGTCAATTTCACCATGTTGCCTCTTAAGAAAAAGTGAAGGTTTGTAAAATAATTTAAAAAAATAAGAGAATCAGGGATCCCTGGGTGGCGCAGCGGTTTGGCGCCTGCCTTTGGCCCAGGGCGCGATCCTGGAGACCCGGGATCGAATCCCACGTCAGGCTCCCGGTGCATGGAGCCTGCTTCTCCCTCTGCCTGTGTCTCTGCCTCTCTCTCTCTCTCTCTCTCTCTGTATGACTATCATAAATAAAAATTTAAAAAAAAAATAAGAGAATCAGAAGCTGTGATTCTGATTTTTATCAATGAAAGAGACCTTACAAATCACTCAGACCACTGATGACAGACTTTAATTTATGCCTAAATTCTAATAAATTGGTGGATTTGTTTCAGAGTATTTGATTGAGAAAGATTCTGTATCCTTATCTGAGTTCAGAAAGAAAAAACATTTTTTTAAAAAATTTATTTATTCAGAGAGAGAGAGAGACTGAGAGGCAGAGACACAGGCAGAGGGAGAAGCGGGCTCCATGCAGGGAGCCTGACGCGGCACTCGATCCTGGGTCTCCAGGATCAGACCCCGGGCTGCAGGTGGCGCTAAACCGCTGCGCCACCAGGGGTGCCCAGAAAAAACATTTTGATTAATCAGTAATATCTGCCATGGATGAGAAGAATGAATGATATATCCCACCATGTATTTGCCATCTCTAATTTCACCTAAACTCCCATTACAAAGATGAATACTTGTTAATTAATGTAACCATTTTTATGGCTATATGGTTTGCCATAGAAAATTTTAGCAGGGAAAAAATCAATTTAGCAAAAGAAAACACATTTAATCCCCACAGGATTAAAAGTAATCTCTTTTATTACATGTATTATAATAATTAGAAATTAGATTAAAAAGTCCTATGTTCATGTAGTAACATTATGTTATTAAGGAAATTTAGCCAATGTATATTACATATTACAAAGGGAGAAGTGGTTACTAGCATTAGTATTTTCATTATGCAAAAAACACTATTTTGAAAATTAATAAAGTAATTTAGGTACTTGTTAAGGATCTGCTGTATAGCATGAGTCATGCTAGGTACTGTGGAGGATACAAAGCAGTCAATCACTGGATTCCTACCCTTGGCGAGTTTCTGAACAAGCAAAAAGACCAGACATGTACAAATAAAACCAGAGAAAACATGTTCTAGGCTCACAAAGCTAGATCTTTTCAGAATAATGTACATCAATGAATTCTATTACTCTAATTATCAGGCTAAAACATTTTAAGTAGGATGTCTAAAAGAAATTCAGGAGGATGTATTAGGTTGAACCATGTTGCCAATATGTAACTACTGTGACCTATAAAAATGGCTGTTTTATGTGTTTTTATCAATGGTAAAACCATAACAAAGAAGTAAAAGGAAATAGGATGTCTAGGAATAAAGTCTAAACAAGTTTTAGTGGACAATGGGGAGCTAGGGTAACCAGTCATCCTGATTTGCCAGAGACAGGAGAGTTTCCTGGGACAGGAGATTTTCAGTGCTAAAACCAGGAAACTACTTGGCAAATCGGGTTAAGCTGGTCACCGTAGAGAGCAGCTACATCATTTCACACAGTCCTTTGGTATCATTTTAGAAACAGAACAAAAGGTTGGGTCTGACAAGACATTTCTTATATAAATATTTTTAAGCAAACAAATTAACCTTATCAAATTTTGCAGCTTTCCCTTTGGGTGCAATAGTCAGAGGAACTCTTGTGATCTCTACAGGCCAAAATCGACAGTCAGCAATTCGCTTCTGAAAACTGCAAATAAAAAATCAGCCCATTAGCATCATATGCAAAAATGAGGTAGTGTAATTTAAAGGTAAGTATTCCTTGTCTTTAGAAAGTATGTGGAATATAAGAAATAGTTAAAGGGACCATAGGAAAGGGGGAAACTAGTGGGGAAAAATTAGAGAGGAAGACAAACCATGAGAGACTCCTAACTCTAGGAAACAAAGGTGGAGAAGGATAAGTGGGTGGGTGGATGGTAACTGGGTGACAGGCATTAAGGAGGGCACATGATGTGATAAGCACTGGTGTTATACTACATGTTGGCAAATTGAATTTAACTTAAAAAAAATTAATGGAGATGCACCTGGATGATACACTTGGTTAAGCAACACTCTTGGTTTCAGCTCAGGTCCTGATTTTGGCCTTGTAGGACTGAGCCCCATGGGACTGAGACCTCCTTGGGGCTCAAGCCTCAGCATGGAGCCTACTTGGGAGACTATCTCTTCTACCTCTCCCTTTGCCCTTCCCGTCTACCCCACCCCCACCACCATGCTTTCTCTCCCTTTTTGTCTCAAAATGAATAAATACATCTTTAAAAAAGTAAAGGAATACACACACATATATATAAGCATTTTTATTATAAATAGGTTTTTTAAACCTTCCCCAATCTAAAAATTCAAAAAATAATTCTACTACACTGCTAGCAGAGGCAGACTATACATTTTTTAGAGCAATTCAACAAATGAATCAAAAACCTTAAAATGGTCACAATTTTTGACCCAGAAATTCCACTTCCAGTGATTTATTCTAAAGAAATAATCAGACAAGTATGTAAATAGTATAAGAGGTATTTATTTCTCCTGTGGAAAAAAAAAGTAGGACTTACAGTGTTAGCTCTGACATGTAAAGAGCTTAGAAGTTGTTGCTCCTGTCCTCAGAACAACAATAAAAAAGTCAAACTGAAAAACCAATGACCTTTCTTAATCCATCTAAGAAGTAAGTTCATGGGGCAGCCCGGGTGGCTCAGCGGTTTAGCACTGCCTTCAGCCCAGGGCCTGATCCTGGAGACCCGGGATCAAGTCCCACATCAGGTTCCCCACATGGAGCCTGCTTCTCCCTCTGCCTGTGTCTCTGCCTCTCTCTCCTCTCTGTGTATTCTCATGAATAAATAAATAAAATCTTAAAAAAAAAAAAGAAGTACGTTCATGGGGCATATTCACCACCCTGAAACTTGGAGAGACAGACCAGTATTGAGAATCACAGTTGAGACCTTTTTACAAGTAGGAAAAAGCAATGGAGCCAGGAACTGGTAAAAACATTTTAATGGTAATTTTGACAAATTGCTGGAGGCTGGATTAGCCAGAGCTAGACTCCTGGAAGCCTAGTCTTAGGGAATTCCCATACTTTTTTGGTTTTAAATCAAGGAGCCCCATCAAATGTTCATGGTGAAGATATGGGAAAAATCCTCTTAGGCAGGAAGAAGGAAAAGCAACCATTTTGAAATATGCCTGGAGTGTTATCCATAACAAATGCCTACTTTTTAAAAAGATTTTATTTATTTATTCATGAGACACACAGAGAGAAAGAGAGGCAGAGACACAGGCAGAGGGAGAAGCAGGCTCATGCAGGGAACCCGACGCAGGACTCCATCCCAGGTCTCCAGGATCAAGCCCTGGGCTGAAGGCAGTGTTAAACCATTGAGCCACCCAGTCTGCCCCCAAATGCCTACTCTTTAAGGGAAACTACTTTACCAGAGCCTTATTTGACCCAGGGGAAGGGCAATTAGACAACCCCAGCTCTGTCTAGCCTTCCTGTCTCACATAAGAAGAAGCAAAAAAAACGCTGTTAAACACTTCTGAAGTTCACAGCCCAGGGAGTCAAACCATTACAATACTTTAACCACAGAATTATAAAACACTTCCCCTTTCCAACACTTTCCCACCACATCAGCAGGGTTCTGGTATAGTAACAATGGATTAGAACTGAGAGGCTGCAAAACACAGACCCTAACTAAGAAAAATTCTTAGGCAAACCAAATACAACAGGGGAGGAGCAAAAAAGGAAACTGAAGCCTCTAGCACCTACAGTTACAGCAAACATTAAACACAGTCCAGCTCCTAGCCAGATTGATAGAAAACTTCACACTAAAAACCTAATTACCTCACTTCTTATTACCCAATACATAATGTCCAGCTTTCAATAAAAAATTACAAGGAATACTAAAAGGCTATAAAAAAGACAAGAGACACAACATAAGAACTAGACTCAGATACAACATATATTTTGAAATGATCACATAGGGAATTTAAAATAACTATGATTAATACACTAAGAACTCTAATGGAAAAAGCAGAAACATGCAAATAATATAATAGAGAGATGGAAATATAAGCAGAGAGATGGAAACCCTAAGAAAGAATAAAAAAGAAGTGCTAGAAATTTTAAAAACTGTAACAAAAATGAATTCATTTGATGGACTTAGTAGATTGAGCATGCATGAGTAAAGAATCAGTTAGTTTGAAGATATGTCAATAAAAACTTCCCAAACTGGGATGCCTGAGTGGCTCAGCGGTTGAGCATCTGCCTTTGGCTTGGGGCATGATCCCGGAGTTCTGAGACGGAGTCCTGCATCAGGCTTCCTGCAGGGAACTTGCTTCTCCCTCTGCCTGTGTCTCTGCCTCTCTCTGTGTGTCTCTCATGAATGAATAAATAAAAACTTCCCAAACTAAAATGGAAAGGAAAAAAATGAAAAATCGTAACGTTATATCCAAAACTGTGGAATAATTACAAAAGGTATAACAGGAATAGCAGAAAGAAGAAATGAAAAGGAATAAAAGAAATACATGAAGTCATGACTGAGAGAATTTTACTAAATAACAGACCCCATACCACAGATATAGGAAACTCAGAGAACACTAAGCATCATACAGCCAAAAAGAAAAAAAAAAAACTAGGTATATCATACTCAAACTGTAAAAAATCAAAGAGAAAGAGAAAATCTTTAAAGAAGACGGGGGGACGACTCACCTTACCTATAGAGGAACAAAGATAAAAATTACATTGGATTTCTCTTCAGAAACTATACAAGTGAGAAAATAATGGAGTGAAATCAATTCAAAGTTTTGAAAAAAAACAAGCCACCGACCTAGAATTCTGTATTCAGGGAATCATCCTTCAAAAGTGAAGGAGAAATAAAGATTTTCTCAGTCAAACAAAAGTGAAGAGAATTTGTAGCCAGGAAAACTGCCATGCAAAAAATGCTAAAAGTTTTCAGAGAAAAAGAAAATCCTATAAGGTCAGAAACTTGGATCTTCATTTAAAAAAGAAGAGAATCAGAGAATAAAATTAAGCGAAAATAAATTTTCAAATTTTTCTTATTTTTAACTGGTCAAATAGATCAAAATAATAATAGCAATAATGTATACTTAACAAAATATCAGCAAGTCAATCCCAACAATGTATACTTATATTATACACCACAGTCATGTGGGGAACCAGAGGTACATAGAAATTTTCTGAAATGTCTATGCAATTTTTCTATAATTTTAACACAGTTTTTGAAAATAGTCTATGAATTGAAAAAAATATTAGAATTGCTCATTCAAATTATACATATATTGATAATCTTCTATTTCCCATCCTCTCCCTAAGCACTAGGTTACTGTAACAGACTGGTAGTTACCCACACAATATCAAGTGCCCTGCTCTTCTTTAGTATCAAACTCCTGATTTAGTCTGAGTAACAATGTGTCTAATAAAAATATAATTCCTAGCCTCTTTTGCATCTAGAGATGGCCACTGAGATATAAACTGAGGTTGCAGAAGGCTCAACCTATGGGCTCTAGGAAGGCTCTATAAGGGGGCTAAAACACCCAGCAGGTGTCCTTCTTTAATCCATACACACTGCCCCCTTTTCCAACTTTCTGTGAGGAATGTGAATGTGCAAGATAGAACTCCAACAGCCATCTTAGACCATGAGACAACCTTGTGGATGGAAGGTACATGCTAAAGAAGATACAGCAAAAAGAAAGATGGAGCCTAGATACCTGATAACACTGTGAAGGTACCATATATACTAGCTCTGGACTTGTTTTATATGAAAAGGAATCAGAACCCACCTTAGTTAAGCCACAATCACTAAAAACTTCTGTTATTAGAACTTGTGGTGGAAAAGATTCTCAGATCACTTTAACTCAAATACAGATAAAATTAACAAAAGTAACATTTCTTCCCGCCTACACTCTTTGGTGGTTAGACATTCCTCTTCCTACCTGACCACTGCAGGAGGATCAAGGTAGCAGCGACTTTCCAAGTCCCAAATAATCCTTTTCTTTATGCACTCTGCTTGGTTCCTAAATTCCCTGTCCTGTAAAATAATAAGACTTTTGTTTCATCGGTGTGCCATGGCTTCATTCTGCTCAATCTGTGAGGCATTCTTTTAATGGATTTTATCACAACACTTTTATTACTACTACTATTACTACTATAAATATGACTACTACTATAACTACTACCACATCTTAAATTTTAGGGTACTTTACTATTAATAAAGTACATAATATAAATTCTTTATATTCTCAAAACAATCCAGTACTAAAGTTCCAAATATCATTCATATAACCTCAGTCATCCAGTTCTCAACCTTAGATGCATATTAGAATTGTCTGGGAGCTTTTTAAAAAATCACTACCTGGACAGTGATATTTTGAAAGTAAATTCTTATGTAATTGATCTCAGTTAGGGCTTGGCCATTGTTATTGTATTAAAAGCTTTCCAGGTGATTCAAATGAACAACCAGGGTTGAGAACTAAAGATCTGGACTAAAAAACAATGGATTATTATTCAGCCACCATAAAGAATGAAATCTTGCCAGCAATGATATGGACAGAGCTAGAGAGTATTATGCTAAGTGAAATAAGTCAGTCAGAGAAAGCAAATACCATAAATCCATAGCAAATACCATAAATACCAAAAAATCACTCATATGTGGAATTTAAGAAGCAAATCAGATGAACATAGGGGAAAAGAAAAAAGGAGATGGAGCAAACCATAAGGGACTCTTAACTATAGAGAACAAACTGAAGGTTGCTGAAAAGGAGGTAGGCAGAGAATGGGCTAGATGGGTGATGGGTATAAAGGAGGGCTCTTGTGATGAGCACTGAATATTGTATGTGAGTGATGAAACACTAAATTCTACTCCTGAAACAATATCACACTGTATGTTAACTAACTAGAATTTAAGTAAAAACTTGAAATGGAAAAAAAAGAAATAAAGCAAATTGTAACATAAAATCTCAATATGTAAAATAAAATATCTGATCTAAATAAAAATATAAATCAAAGAGCAGTATGAATTTTCACTAATCACAATGATGAGAAGATACTATACAATGTTTTTCAAATATTGCCAGACTTATTTCAACTATTTAAAATAATTAGATACTTAAAATAATTCAACCATCCTCACTTTACAAATTATTTTATTGAATGTTTCCATTAATGATTATTAACTCGTTCAAGTAACATTTGCATGTATGCTTTGCAGTATTTTCTCTGCTTTTAACAAGTTTAGAATATACAAAGAAAGAATTAAGAAAGAATGAGGGAAGGAAAGAAGGAAGTAGGAAAGAGAAGGCAAGAGGGAGAAAGGAATAAAAAAGAAAAGAATACTTTCAACAACCTAAACATCCACCAAAAGGAGACTTGTCAAGTGAATTTAAGTGTGTCCACAGGAAGTGTAAAGAAAGAAAGAAAAATAAGAATGTTCTTTAGGCAGCAGTGTGGAAAAATCACCAAGATACTAAAAAGCAAGTTGCAAAAACAGTGAGTATGCCACCATTTCAGTAAGAACAAAAACAAAAACAACCAATAGGAAAGGAATACATGTATGTACATATGTGTGTATATATAAAGCAAAACTAACATTTTCCCCTGCTTTCAATATCATGAAGCACTTTATATACTCCGTTAAAAAACAAACTTAAAAAAAAAAAAAAAAGGATCCCTGGGTGGCGCAGTGGTTTGGCGCCTGCCTTTGGCCCAGGGCGCGATCCTGGAGACCCAGGATCGAATCCCACTTCGGGCTCCCGGTGCATGGAGCCTGTTTCTCCCTCTGCCTATGTCTCTGCCCCTCTCTCTCTCTCTCTCTGTGTGACTATCATAAATAAATAAAAAAATTAAAAAAAATAAACAAATAAACACTTTATACCCTGAGATAAAACAAAAACCTGTCTTCCTGACAGGTTCCAGTTCTGAAAAATAACAAGATTTTGAATACTTTCTATGAATCTAGATTTCCTAAAGAAAAACAACTTTATTCTTGTCTTTTACTATGTTGACTTATGTGAGTCAGCCTTTCTGAAATGTTACTCTGTTGCACTCTTTACAAGGGAACTTCACTCTTCCAAATGTTTTTGCTTGTGAGTCTTCCTTTTTTCTTTTGAGTATATATATTTGCTTTTATGTACATGACCTATGACCATATAACTACCTACTCAAAAATAAATGAATCTGGGGTGCCTTTGTGGCTCAGTTGGTTAAGCATCTGCCTTCAGCTCAGATTATGACCCCAGAGTCCTGGGATCCAGCTTCAGGTAGGGCTCCCTGCTCAGGGGGGAGTCTGCTTGTCCCTCTCCCTCTGTAACTCCCCCCTTCCACCACTCATGCTCCTCTCCCTCAAATAAATATAATCTTAGAAAAAAATTTAAAAATGAATAAATTTAAAATAAAATAAAGAGCAAATTTGAATTTAATAAATTATTTTGTTTGTTGAACTTAAGAAGGCAGGAGATACTTTCATCAGAATCAGATAATTGTTTTAACAAGTAACAAATATATATAAATTTGAGGATTCAAAAAATGTTTGAGTATCTGTCTGTGTACTTAAGTTTATCACAAAAAAACTGCACCATTCTCTCACCTCAGGACGGTTGAGTTCTCCGTCTTCTTCCTCATAGGGCCCACCAATGATAAAAGCATCAGGAATGTTATTAGCTCCTGGAGCCAGAATGTTGGCAATTGGCCATTTTTTGGGCCTGGGAACTGGTTCTCTTTCTCCTCCAAGCTTCAGAGTTCCATTCTTGAACAAAATAGAATAATCTTTCTACAGAATAAATTATCATACATCAGGAAATTTTTTATGACTTTCAAATGAACAAAAAGATTACTGAAGTATCTTTTCAGTGTAATGTTGGGTGTTGTCTAACAGACACTTCCATCTGTGATTATCTGACTCTACAGGGGAGCCTATGCTCTTCATTGTCTTTGTGTTATTTTAAAATTATTTAATTGATAAAAATAGATAATAATGAAAAGTATTCTTATCCATAGATATGCAAATATATTTTGTCTGGTGAAAATGTAATTGATTATTGCCCTGTGGCTGATGATGAGTTTAAAATTATTAGCAAATTCATTTCAACATTCCTGATTGCTTATATATGGGTTATTTCTTCAGATTCTCCTTTGAACCCTTTTTGGTTTGGGAAAAATTAGAGAGGGTGACAAAACATGAGAGACTCCTAACTCTGGGAAATGAACAAGGGGTAGTGGAATGGGATGTAGGTGGTGGATGGGGTACCTGGGTGACAGGCACTGAGGGGGGCCTTGATGGGATTAGAACTGGATGTTACACTGTATGTTGGCAAATCGAACTCTAAAATACATATATATATATAGGTATTCACTTATATATATATATATATATATATTTAAAAACAGGTTTTAAGGTATAAAAAGGTTTTAAAAACCTTTTTAGAAACAAATCTGACAAAGGGTTAACAACATAGGCACTTTCTTATTTATAACTTATTTAAAACATATTTGCAATAGAAAATTGATAAAGATATGAATATGCAAATTATAGAAAGGGAAATTAGATAATCCAACATTTAAATTAAAACATGCTATATATCCTTAATAACAATTAAAATGAACATAAAAACAATGAGATACCATTTTAAACCACTGATTGGCAAAATCAGTCTGAAAATATCAAGCATTGGGAATATTGTGAAGGGAATGGTATTCCTATACATAGTTGATTGAAGTATAAATTGGCATACTATGGAAAGCAATTTTGCAGTCACCAGTAAATTTAAAATTGTCATACCCTATAACTCAACAATTCTAGTTCTGTTGATTAAGCTTAAAAAACTTTTGTGAGGAGAGGCATTTCTGGAATGACAGAGAAAAGACCTCTGAAAATCTGTTCTTTCATAAAAACTAGAATGCTGGCAAAAATTATCAATATTAGGCATATCGAGACCATTCCGGAGAAAGGACAGTGTTTTCGATAAACAGTGCAGAAAACCAATTATCCACATGGAAAAAAATTCAAGTTGTACCCTTACCTTAAACCACGTACAAAAATTAACTCAAAATGAACCAAAGGCCTAAATTTAAGAGCTAAAACTGTAAAACTATTAGAAGAAAACTCAGGGGGAAATCCTCATGACATCAAATTAAACAATGATTTCTTGGTTATGTCACTAAAGACACAGACAATAAAAGAAAAAATAAATGCATTCATTTGGGGAATATAAAAAATAGTGAAAGGGAATAAAGGGGAAAGGAGAAAAAATGAGTGGGAAATATCAGAAAGGGAGACAGAACACGAGAGACTCCTAACTCTGGGAAACAAACTAGGGGTGGTGGAAGGGGAGGGGGGTGGTGGGTGGGGGTGACTGTATGACGGGCGCTGAGGGGGGCACTTGATGGGATGAGCACTGGATGTTATGATATATGTTGGCAAATTGAACTCCAATAAAAAAAAAAAGAAATAACAAACACACACACAAAAAAGAAAAAAATAGATAAATTGGACTTCATTTTAAGATTTTATTTATTTATTCATGAAAGACCGAGAGAGAGAGAGGCAAAGACACAGGCAGAGGGAGAATCAGGCTCCATGCAGGGAGCCTGATGCAGGACTTGATCCTGGGACTCCAGGATCATGCCCTGAGCCAGGGGCAGGTGCTCAACCGCTGAGCCACTCGGTGTCCCAGGGCTTCATTAAAATTTAAAAATTTTGTGCAGCAAAACATACAAACAACAAAGTTAAAAATGGGAGAAAATATTTGTAAATTACATATCTGATAAGGGAACCATAGCTAGAATATATAAAGTACTCTTAAAACTCAACAACAAAAAACAACCTGATTCAAAAATGGGCAAAGAATTTGAATAAACATTTCCCCAAAGAAAATATACACATGGCAATATAAGGATGAGAAAGGATGCTCAACATTATTAGTTATTAGTGAAATGCAAATCTAAAACACAAGGAGATGCCACTTCACACCTAGTAGAATGGGTATTATCACAAAATAAAAAACAGGAAATAATATATGTGGATGAGGATATGGAGAAATTGGAACCCTTTATACTGCTAGTGGGAATGTAAATGGTGAAGAGGAATTGGAGGGTTCCATACTGAAATGTAGATGGCAATAAAACAGATGACAGTATTAGCTAATTATACCCTTTTAGCAAGCAATTTGGAAATCTCTATCAAGAGCCTCAAAAAATCCAGACATAATCATTCCATAGAAATTTTGACTAAGGGGGTGCTTGGGTGGCTTAGTTGGTTGAGTGTCTGACTCTTGATTTCTGCACAGGTCATGATCTCAGGGTCATGGGATCCTGATTGCATGTCAGGCTCTGCAATCAGCAGGGAGTCTGCTTGAAATTCCTTCTCCATCTCCCTCTTCCCTTCCCTGCTGCACACCTGTGCTCTCTCTACCTTTCTCTCTCTCCAAAATAAATAAATCTTTTTTAAAAAAGAAATTTGGACCAAGAAAATAACCCAAAATTAATAAAGTTTTATATAAATAAGCACATTGTACAAAACTTACAAAATACATGCATAAATGCAATGTATTTAAATACATTAAAATGATCAATTTAAAAATGTTTTACATATTTTCCATCATAAATATGTATTTATTGACATAAATTATATGTAATGCATACTATTATATACATGTAAATTATACATATCTACATATAAAACAGAAGTAAACTTTATTTTTTTAAGCCTAAAAAAAAGTCTCAACCATTAATAGAGCTTGCTTTGAATGCAGGTGAGGAAGAGATGACCATATGAGTGTTTAAATCTATATAAATATTTGGCTGTAGGGCTTTACCTCTCCAACTGACGGAACTTGTAGACCAACCATGTAGTTCTGCAGAGGCCCTACTGGAATGAAAGACTCAGGCACAGAGTAGGCAGCCTCCAATGTGACTTTCAGTAGATTGCCTCCTAAAATCTGTGCTGTGGTCAATAATGGTTCTGCCACAAATACTTTAACTTCAAGACTGCACTGCTGGAAAAGAATAAAATTATGCAGCATTTTGAAAATGCCAGAGGCTTTCCTAACCCATTCCTTTCTTTCATTATCTTATTTGAATCTCATATCACTGTTCAAGGTAAGAAGGTCAAGTTTAATTATTTCTATATAGAGGTTTCAAATAACTTTCTCTAGGTCCTGGGCAGCCAGGTGGCTCAGCAGTTTAGTGCCTGCCTTCAGCCCAGGGCATGATCCCGGAGTACCGGATCGAGTCCCACGTTGGGCTCCCTGCATGGAGCCTGCTTCTCCCTCTATCTGTGTCTACCTCTCTTTCTGTGTTTCTCATGAGTAAATAAATAAAATCTTAAAAAAAAAAAAATTTCTCTAGGTCCCATGAATTAGAACTATAGCCGAGATGAGAATCTTATTCCTAAATTAGAGGCCTTTCCCCTCTACCATACTGATGTCAGTATATATCAGGAATATACTGATATATATTCCTCTCATATATGTATACAAATACATATATGAGAGGAATTGGAAGGTTCTATCCTGAAATGTTAATAATAGTTTCACATGAGTGACATTGGGTTGCTTTATTTGCTAGTTTATATTCTGTGACTACTTTTATTTTATTTTATTTTATTTTATTTTTAAGATTTTATTTATTTTTCATGATAGTCACACAGAGAGAGACAGAGAGGCAGAGACACAGGCAGAGGGAGAAGCAGGCTCCATGCAGGGAGCCCGATGTGGGACTCGATCCCGGGTCTCCAGGATCGTGCCCCAGGCCAAAGGCAGGCGCCAAACCACTGCGCCACCCAGGGATCCCTGTGACTACTTTTATAACTTAAGTGTAGTAGTTTTTTTTTTTTAATTTTATGGTTCTTTTTCACATAGAGTATACTCTATGTAGAAAACCCAGAAGACTCCAACAAAAACTGTTAGAGCTGATACAGGAATTCAGCAAACTCACAGAATATAAAATCAATGCACAGAAGTTTGCTGCATTTAAATGCACCAATAATGAAGCAGAAGAAAGAGAAATCAAGAAATCAATCCCATTTGCAATTGCACTAAAAACTATAAGATACCTAGAAATAAACCTAATCAAAGAGGTAAAAGATCTGTACTCTGAAAAGTATAGAACACTATGAAAGAAATTGAGGAAGACATAGAAAATGGAAAAACATTCCATGCTCATGGATTAGAAGAACAAATACTGTTAAAATGTCTATACAACCCAAAGCAATTGACACATTCAATGCAATCCCCACCAAAATAACACCAACATTTTTCACAGAGCTGGAAAAAATAATTCTAAGATTTGTATGGAAACAGAAAGGACTCCAAATACCCAAGGTAATGTTGAAAAAAGAAAACCAAAGTTGGATGCCTCACAATTCTGGACTTCAAGCTGTAATCATCAAAACAGTATGGTACTGGCACAAAAATAGACACATATATCAATGGAACAGAATAGAGAACCCAGAAATGGACCCTCAGCTATATGGTCAAATCATCTTCGACAAAGCAGGAAAGAATATACAATGGAAAAAGGACTTTTCAACAAATGAAGTTGGGAATATTGGACAGCCACATGTATAAGTATGAAACTGAACCACTTTCCTATACCATACACAAAAATAAGTTCAAAATGGATGAAAGATCCAAATATGAGACAAGAATCCCTCAAAATCCTAGAGTAGAACATAGGCGGCAACATCTTTGACCTTGGCCACAGCAACTTCTTAGTAGATATGTCTCCAAAACCAAGGGAAGCAAAAATGAACTATTAGAACTTCATCAAGATAAAGGGCTTCTGCACAACAAAGGAAACAATCAGCAAAATGAAAGGCAAGAGCACTTCTGGGCATCCATCAGACTCAGTGGGGAGAAAGAGAAATCCAGTTAAAATTAGAGTTGGAGGTTTAACCACACATCAGTTCTGATCAGATTATTCCTTAAAGGGGATGCACCATTGTCAAGACCAGAGCCCAGGGCCTGAGGGAGGGGACCAGCAGCGCCCAAGGAGCAAGGCAGCTGCACTTGGACTGGGGATGGCCATTCTGCATTGAACAAAATGACTAGAAGGAAGAATTCACCACAAAAGAAAGAATCAGAAGTAATACTCTCTGCCACAGATCTGCTAGATATGGATTTAAGTACCATGTCAGATCCAATTCAGAAGGACAATAATAAAATTACTGGTGGCTCTAGAAAAAAGCATAAAAGACTCCAGATTCTCTTACTGCAGAATTGAGATCTAATCAGGCTGAAATTAAAAATAACTGAGATGCAGTCTAAACTGGATGCTCTAACTACTAGGGTTAATGATATGGAAGAGAGAGTGAGTGACATAAAAAACAAGTTGACGGAAAGAAAGGAAGCTGAAATAAAAAGAGAAAAACAATTAAGAACCAATGAGGAAAGCTTTTGGGAAATAAATGATAGCATGAGAAGGAATAATATGCATCTTATTGGGATTCCAGAAGAGACAGAGAGGGAGAGGGGACCACAAAGTATATGTGAACAAATCATAGCTGAGAACTTCCCTAATTTGGGGAAGGAAACAGGCATTCATATCCAAGTGATAGAGAGGACCCCCACCCAAAAAAAACCAACAAAACCCAATCAACATCCTGACATATGATAGTGAAGCTTGCAAAGTTCAAAGATAAAGTTCTAGGGGGGAGGGCAAGATGGCAGAGGAGTAGGTGCCTCACCTCACCCAGCCCTACCAACTTACCTAGATTACTTGCAAATCATGATGAAAACCTATGAATTCGACCTGAGATTTAAAGAGAGAACAGCTGGAACGCTACAGAAAGAAGGGTTTTTTGCTTCTAACAAGGTAGGAAGGTGGGAAAAAATAAAAAAGAATCAAGTGGCGGTGGGGCCCCACAAGGAGCCGGGCTAAGGCCAGGCAGCAAGAGCCTCTGGACAGGAAAGCCCAGCCCTGGAGAAGCAGGAACTTTTAAAAAATCCACGCTGGATTCTTCCTGGAGGGAAAGGCACTTAGGAGGGAAATTGAGCAGAACCACAGAAGGGGCTGTGGAGCCTCCAGTCTCCCGGAGTCACTAACAGAGGAAGTGCACCCCAAGGGAGAGCGTGGCACAGACCACGGGCTGAGCTCCGTAAAGGGCTGGAGCCTGCGCCCGGCGGGGCCTCAGGAGAAGCTCAGGCAGCGGCTGATGGAGGGGGCTGCGCCCTGCTGCCTTGGGGATCTGCGGCCTGGGAGCGCAATTCCAGCAGCACAGGCCCCGGATCCCAGGGCGCGGGGGGACACAGCCCAGGATTCTGTGGTCCCCCCAGGACAGGCGGAGGCGGGGAGGGCACAGGACAGTGAGGACTCTCCTGCCGCCAGGCACTCCCAAGCTGTGCAGGTCAGCGCCCCCACCACCCCTGGAGCACCTAGGCCCAGGCGGACTGGGAGCTGCGGTATTTATTGTGGGAGCTGACTCCAGAGCTGGAGACCTGGCCGCCGCCAGTGGTGTTGTTCCTCCTGGTGTCACCCTGTGCCTGGGACGGGTAGGGCCGCCAGGGAACAGAGGCCTCAGGGGGTCAACAGCTCCCCCTGAGCCTGCACCCGGCGGGGGGGCAAGGCAGCTCCCCCAGCTGCACACACCTGAGAGCACATCAGCCCCTCCCCGAGACCAACTGGAAGGACGGGGTGAGCAAGTTCTTGACCTAGCAGCGCTGGAAAGCTCCAGGGGAAGTTGAGGGATTTACAGTATATAGAACCAGAGGGTACCACTCCTTTTTTTTTTTTTTTTCCTTCTTTTTTCCAGTACAACTCGTTTTTATATCAGACTGTAAATTTCCTGGGGTGACTGGGTGACATGCACTGAGGGGGGGCACTTGACGGGATGAGCATTGGGTGTTATGCTACATGTTGGCAAATCAAACTCCAATAAAAAAAATACCAAAAAAAAAAAAAGACTGTAAATTTCCAATATTTTTTTCTTTTCCCACCTTACCTAAATGTTTTACCACCTCTTTATTTTTAAGATTCTTCCTTTTTGACTTTCATATTTCTACAATTACAGGTCCTAGATATATTTTCCACTTCTAGATTCTCTTCAACATACTCAACTTAATTTTGGGAGATATACAAGATATGTTTTGTTTTGTTTTGTGTTTTTTGTTTTATCTGCCTCATTTTGTTCTACAATGGCAGAAGTTAGTACCTTCTAAAACATTACCATCATACACCCAGAACCAAGTGGTATACTGTGCTGGTTCATTCTGTGAGATTCCTCATTCCCATTCTGTCCCCCCTCTTTTATCTCATTTATGTTTTGGTGGTCAATGTTGGGGCCCTCTATAAGTATTTCTGGTTTATATAAATTTGGGACTGAGCATCCTCTAACATACAGAACTTAATATACTCAGAAATAAGAGGATCACCCTCTAGAACCCCTCAGGGAAACTACATTCTCCCTCCACTACAACATTGTCACCACCACCATCTCCCAGTCCCCCCTTTTTTTCTTCTCCTTTTTTTTCTTTTTCTTTTCTTTTTTTTTTTTTTTTTTTTTTTTTGTCTCTTCTTTAGGATTTCTGGCCTTTATTTTTTACTACTTTGTTTTAAAATATGTTTTTCACTTTAGTGGTCCTCTTGTTTTATTTCATTCTGATCTTTGTTTTCAATTTCTGGTCTCTGACCTTGGCAGAATCATCTAGGGTGAAATTTACTTAGGGCATGGTTGATATTCTTGACTCAGCCCGCTCATACAGCCACTCTGCACTGAGCAAAATGACTAGAAAGAATGCACCACAAAAGAAGAATCAGAGACAGTACTCTCTGCCACAGAGTTATAGAATTTTACAGAATTCGATGTCAGAAAGCCAATTCAGAAGCACAATTATAAAGCTACTGGTGGCTCTGGAAAAAAGAATAAAGGAATCAAGAGACTTCATGATGGCAGAACTTAGATCTAATCAGGCCAAAATTAAAAATCAATTAAATGAGGGGATCCCTGGGTGGCTCAGGAGTTTTGCGCCTGCTTTTGGCCCAGGGTGTGATCCTGGAGTCCCGGGATCGAGTCCCACGTCAGGCTCCCAGCATGGAGCCTGCTTCTCTCTCTGCCTGTGTCTCTGCCTCTCTCTCTCTATGCCTATCATAAATAAATAAATCTTTAAAAAATATATATCTTCCTTTAAAAAAAAAAGTCAATTAAATGAGATGCAATCCAAACTGGAGGTCCTAACAACGAGGGTTAATGAGGTAGAAGAAAGAGTGAGTGACATAGGAGACAAGTTGATGGCAAGGAAGGAAGCTGAGGAAAAAAGAGAAAAACAAAAGACCATGAGGAAAGGTTATGGGAAATAAATGGCAGCTTCAGAAGGAAAAATCTATGTAATTGGAGTTCTAGAGCGTGCCAAAAGGGACAGAGGACCAGAAGGCATATTTGAACAAATCATAGCTGAGCATTTCCCTAACTTGGGGAGGGAAACAGGCATTCATATCCAGGAGATACAGAGATCCCCACCTAAAATCAATAAAAACTGTTCAACACCTCGACATTTAATAGTGAAACTTGCAAATTCCAAAGATAAAGAGAAAATTCTTAAAGCAGCAAGAGACAAGAGATTCCCTAACTTATATGAGAAGAAATATTAGATTAACAGCAGACCTCTCCACAGAGACCTGGCAAGGCAGAAAGGGCTGGCAGGATATATATAGGGTACTAAATGAGAAAAATATGCAGCCAAGAATACTCTATCCAGCAAGGCTCTCATTCAGAATAGAAGGAGAAATAAAAAGCTTCCAAGATGCGCAGAAACTGAAAGAATATGTGACCACCAAACCAGCTCTGCAAGAAATATTAAGGGAGACTCTAAAAGAAAGAGGAAGCCTGAAGAAATAATCCACAAAAACAGGGACTGAATAGGTATCATAATGACACTAAATTCGTATCTTTCAATAGTAACTCTGAACATGAATGGGCTAAATGACCCCACCAATGATGCAGGGTTTCAGACTGGATAAAAAAGCAAGACCCATCTATTTGCTGTCTACAAGAGACTCATTTTAGACCTAAGAACACCTACAGCCTGAAAATGAAAGGTTGGAGAACCATTTACCATTCAAATGGTCCTCGAAAGCTGGGATAGCAATCCTCATATCAGATAAATTAAAGTTTATCCCAAAGACTGTAGTAAGAGATGAAGAGGGATACTATATCATACTTAAAGAATCTATCCAACAAGAGGACCTAACAATCATGAACATTTATGCCTCTAATGTGGGAGCTGCCAAGTATATCAATCAATCAATAACCAAAGTAAAGACATACTTAGATAATAATACACTAATACTGGGAGACTTCAACAGGGCACTTTCTGCAAATGACACATCTTCTAAGCACAACATCTCCAAAGAAACAAGAGCTTTAAATGATACACAGGACCAGATGGATTTCACAGATATTTACAGAACTTTACATCCGAACACAACTGAATACACATTCTTCTCAAGTGCACATGGAACTTTCTCCAGAATAGACCACATACTGGGTCACAAATCAGGTCTCAACCAATACCAAAAGACTGGGTTTGTCCCCTGCATATTTTCAGACCATAATGCTTTGAAACTTGAACTCAATCACAAGAAGAAATTTGGAAGAAACTCAAACACATGGTGGTTAAAGAGCATCCTGTTAAAAGATGAAAGGGTCAACCAGGAAATTAAAGAAGAATTAAAAAGATTCATGGAAACTAATGAAAATGAAGATACAAGTGTTCAAAATCTTTGGGATACAGCAAAAGCAGTCCTAAGAGGGAAATGCATCACAATACAAGCATCCCTCAAAAAATTGGAAAAACCTCAAATACACAAGCTAATCTTGCACCTAAAGAAACTGGAGAAAGAACAGCAAGTAAAACCTACACCAAGCCGAAGAAGAGAGTTAATAAAGATTCATGCAGAACTCAATGAAATCGAGACCAGAAGAACTGTAGAACAGATCAACAAAACCAGGAGTTGGTTCTTTGAAAGAATTAGTAAAACAGATAAACCATTAGCCAGTCTTACCAAAAACAAAAGAGAAAAGACTCAAATTAATAAAATCATGAATGAAAAAGGAGAGATCACAACCAATACCAAGGAAATACAAATGATTTTAAAAACATATTATGAGCAGCTATACACCCATAAATTAGGCAATCTAAAATAAATGGACACATTTCTGGAAAACCACAAACTATCAAAACCGGAACAGGAAGAAATAGAAAGCCTGAACAGACCGATAACCAGGGAGGAAATTGAAGCAGTCATCAAAAACCTTCCAAGACACAAAAGTCCAGGGCCAGATGGCTTCCCAGGGGAATTCTATCAAACGTTTAAAGAAGAAACAACACCTATTCTACTAAAGGTGTTCTGAAAGATAGAAAGGGACAGAACACTTCCAAACTTGTTTTATGAGGCCAGCATCACCTTAATTCCAAAACCAGACAAAGACCCCACCAAAAAGAAGAATTATAGACCAAGATCCCTGATGAACACAGATGCAAAAGTTCTCAACAAGATACTAGCCAATAGGATCCAACAGTACATTAAGATCATTCACCATGACCAAGTGGGATTTATCCCCAGAATGCAAGGCTGGTTCAACACTTGTAAAGCAATCAACGTGATAGATCATATTAACAAGAGAAAAAACAAGAACCATATGATCCTCTCAATAGATGCAGAGAAAGCATTTGACAAAATACAACATCCATTCCTGATCAAAACTCTTCAGAGTGTAGGGTTACAGGGAACATTCCCCAGCATCTTAAAAGCCATCTATGAAAAGTCCACAGTAAATATCATTCTCAATGGGGAAACACCGGGAGCCTTTCCCCTAAGATCAGGAACATGACAGGGATGTCCATTCTCACCACTGCTATTCAACATAGTACTAGAAGTCCTAGCCTCAGCAATAAGACAACAAAGAGAAATAAAAGGCATTCAAATTGGTAAAGAAGTCAAACTCTCCCTCTTTACAAATGACATGATACTGTATGTAGAAAACCCAAAAGACTCCACCCCAAGATTGCTAGAACTCATATAGCAATTTGGCAGTGTGGCAGGATACAAAATCAATGCCCAGAAATCAGAGGCATTTCTATACACTAACAATGAAACTGAATAAAAAATTAAGTAATCAATCCCATTTACAATTGCACCCAAAAGCATAAGATACCTAGGAATAAACCTAACCAAAGAGGTAAGGATCTATACCCTAAAAACTACAGAACACTCTGAAAGAAATTAAGGAAGACACAAAGAGATGGAAAAACATTCTATGCCCTCCTGCACTGTTGGTGAGAATGTGAACTGGTGCAGCCACTCTGGAAAACTGTGTTCCTCAAAGAGTTAAAAATAGATCTGCCCTACGACCCAGTAATTGCACTGCTGGGGATTTACCCCAAAGATACAGATGCAATGAAACGCTGGGACACCTGCATCCCGATGTTTATAGCAGCAATGTCCACAATAGCTAAACTGTGGAAGGAGCCTTGGTGTCCATCGAAAAAGGAATGGATAAAGAAGATGTGGTTTATGTATACAATGGAATATTACTCAGCCATTAGAAATGACAAATACCCATCATTCGCTTCAACGTGGATGGAACTGGAGGGTATTATGCTGAGTGAAATAAGTCAGTCAGAGGACAAACATAATATGGTCTCATTCATTTGGGGAATATAAAAAATAATGACAGGGAATAAAGGGGAAAGGAGAAAAAAATGAATGGGAAATATCAGAAAGGGAGACAGAACATGAGAGACTCCTAACTCCGGGAAACGAACTAGGGGTGGGGGAAACTGGGTGATGGGCACTGAGGGGGCACTTGATGGGATGAGCACTGGGTGTTATTCTATACGTTGGCAAATTGAACACCAATAAAAAATAAATTTACAAAAAAAATAATAAATTCAAGTCAAATTAAAAAAAAAATTCTATGCTCATGGATTGGAATAATAAATATTGTGAAAATGTCTATGTTACCCAGAGCAATTTACACATTCAGTGCAATCCTTATTAAAATACCATGGACTCTCTTCACAGAGTTGGAACACATAATCTTAAGATTTGTATGGAACCCAAAAGTTTCCAAATAGCCAGAGGGTTATTGAAAAAGAAAATCAAAGCTGGGGGCATCACAATGCCTGACTTCAAGCTATATTACAAACTTGTGATTATCAAGACAGTATGGTACTGGCACAAAAACAGACACATAGATCAATGGAATAGAATTGAGAACCCAGAAGCGGACCCTCAACTCTATGGTCAACTCATCTTCGACAAAGCAGAAAAGAATATCCACTGGAAAAAGGACAGTCTCTTCAATAAATGGTGTTGAAAGCTTGGACAGCCACATGCAGAAGAATGAAACTGGACCAATCTCTTATACCATATACAAACATAAACTCAAAATGGTTGAAGATCTAAATGTGAGACAAAAATCCATCAAAATACTACAGGAGAACACAGGCAACACCCTTTTTGAACTTGGCCACAGCAACTTCCTGCAAGACACATCTATGAAGGCAAAGGAAACAAAAGCAAAAACAAACTACTGGACTTCATAAAAATAAAAAGCTTCTGCACAGTGAAGGAAATAATCAACAAAACTAAAACACAACCTACAGAATGGGAGATGATATTTGCAAATGACATATCAGATAAAGGGCTAGTATTCAAGATCTATGAAGAACTTATCAAAATCATCCAAGAAACAGTCCAGTCATGAAATGGGCAAAAGATATGAACATACATTTCTCCAAAGAAGACCTATACATGGCCAACAAGCACTTGAAAAAATGCTCCACATCACTTGCCATCAGGGAAATACAAATCAAACCCACAATGAGATACTACCTCACACCAGTAAGAATAGCAAAAATTAAGAAGACAGGAAACAACAAATGTTGGAGGGGATGTGGAGAAACGGGAACCTCTTGCACTATTTGGTGGATGCAAGCTGGTACAGCCACTCTGGAAAACAGTGTGGAGGTTCCTCAAGAAGTTAAAACTAGAGCTACCCTATGACCTAGCAATGGCACTACTGGGTTTTTCCCCAAAGATACTGATGTAGTGAAACGTTGGGATATCTGCACCCCAGTGTTTATAGCAGCAAAGTGCACAATAGCCAAACTGTGGAAGAAGCCATAATGTCCTTCAACAAATGAATGAATAAAGAAGATATGGTATATATACCATGGAATATTACTCAGCCATCAGAAAGGACAAACACCTACTGTTTGCTTCTATGTGGAGGGTATTGTAGTGAGTGAAATAAGTCAGTTGGAAAAGGACAATTATCATATGGTTTCACTCATATGTGGAGTATAAGAAATAGTGAAAGGGACTATAAGGGAAAGGAGGGAAACTGAGTGGGGAAAAATTAAGGAGTGAGACAAACCATGAGAGAGACTCCTTACTCTGGGAAACAAACAAAGGGTTGCGGAAGGGGAGGTGGGTAGGGAGATAGGAGGTGGGCACTAAAGAGGGCACTTGATGGGATGAGCACTGGGTGTTATATGTTGGCAAATTGAATTTAAATAAAAAAATTTTTTTTAAATCTAAAAGACAACCTACAGAATGGGAGAAAACATTTGCAAATGACATATCAGATAAAGGGCTAGTATCCAAAATCTGTAAAGAACTTATCAAATTCAACACCCAAAGAACAAATAATCCACTCAAGAAATGGGCAGAAGACATGAACAGACATTTCTCCAAGGGAGACATACAAATGACCAACAGAAGAGTTTATGTAAAGGACAATTGAAATAGCATGGTGTGGGATGTCTGGGTGGCTCAGTGGTTGAGTATCTGCCTTCAGCTCAGTGCATGATTCAGGGTCTTGGGATGGAGTCCCATATCAGGCTCCCCGTGCCTCTGTCTCCGCCTCTCTGTATCTCTCATGAATAAATAAATAAGCTCTTTTAAAAAAAGAAATAGCATGGTGTATTTTGTTCAGGTGTAAGTAGTTCAGGGGTTTAGAATATAAAGAATAAGAAGGGGAGTCTGAGAGATGACATTTAACAAGTGGCAGGCTCCTATTACAGAAGCTGTTACGTGCCTGCTAAGGATTCTAGACCTTAACATGTTAAGCACTGGGGGAATCTATGAATTAAACAGTACTGAACAGGGGATGAGAAGTCATCATATTTACTTGTAAGTAATTCAGCAAGCAGTGAGAAGCCAGAACTGGAGGGAGGCTACCTGTAATGTTGAAAGGTTATAAGTCAATAATAATAGGAATAAAGCTAAGAAAAGAGAGTCCAGAGGCATTTAGGAGATAAAATAGTCTGGATTTGCTGAAAGGCACATTTGGGGATTGGCTATATTTGGGGTCCAAGGGAGCGCTCATACTGGTGACTGTTAAATCATGAATAACCTCCCCCTGCAAACCAGGAATATGAACACAGACTAAGAAGAAAATGTGGCCAAGGACAGAACATTCGCATGAGACACAGGCAGAAGAATGAGGTATGGTGCAAGAACCTAAGAAGGTACAGTCAGTGCAGTCAGTGAGTGGGAAATGAGAATACCAAAGGGAAGAATATTTTAAGAAAGAGAGGCACTGAAGAATGTGACATCTCTGATCAATATGTCTCTAGAAGGATAAGCAAAATATCCTCAAGATTTCTAATTTGTATCACTCAATCCAGACAGGGAATACTTTATTGGAAACTTTTCTAAGGACAGGTTTATATCATTTTACTCTTTGAGTTTTGAGAATAACCAGTGTAGATGCTTAAATATAATATTAGTGGAATTCACAAGCAAATGAAAATTAAGTATCATGCTTTTTTTCATTGAATGAGTAAAACAACTAAACACAGGAATACTAATGAGCAAACATCCTAAGTACTAATAATCCCTTTGACTAATTTTTCTTGCAAGGATATGTAAGGAATGAAGCACGGCAGGCCCGGCATCGGGGCCACACACTCCTTCCCACTTCATCTCCCCCTCAAGTAGCCGGCCGGCCAATAAAGGCACCGACTCACTGGAAAAAAAAAAAAAAAAAAAAAAAAGGATATGTACGGAAAATCAACGGTACATAAGTGAGGAGACTGGATCAGTGGAGGCCTACTGAGCTCAAATATATATGTCATTCCAACACAAATCACATGGAATTACAGAAAGATACTAAATTACACCTTTACATACAATAAAAGAATAATGCTATAATACCCCTGGAAAGTAAGAAATGCTATCAGTGGACTACATATTAGGAATCCCAGAAAGACAGAAAGCAAATTAAATCAGATCAAAGTAAGAAAGAAAGAAAGAAAGAAAGAAAGAAAGAAAGAAAGAAAGAGAGAAAGAAAGAAAGAAAAGAAAGAAAAGAAAAGGAGAAAGAAAGAAAAGAAAAGAAAAGAAAGAAAGAAAGAAAGAAAGAAAGAAAGAAAGAAAGAAAAGAAAGAAAGAAACCACAGCCTAAAATAAGAGAGAGAGAGGACTACAGCAGATGCAGAAGTGGATTATGGCAGACTCAAGGTCAGAATCAATAAGAAGAAGGAAGGACCCCACAGCAATGGTTAATTAGGGAACTGCATTTGGAATAGTTGGGTCATTTGGGCCCTTCTCTCCTTTTACTTTTGCCAAACAGAAAGCAGCTGTGGTATCTGTTGAAAGTGAGTGCAGTTGCACCAGAGTGGCAAAAATAATGCCCCAAGAAACTGCTGACCCTGACTACTGAAGAATGGAAAACACAGCCCAGAGGACAAACCAGTGGCACAGCCTACCAATTCAGGCTTACTATGCCAGGAAGTGTGTTAGGTGCATCCACGTATATTTCAATTTAATCCATCAGGACATAGCTCAAGAGGCATTTCCATGGTTACATGTACCCCTGGAAAGTAACCAATAACTACTCTGTGCCCACATGCCCCATTCCACCATTTAATCAGACTAATTATAACCCATGGTGTGTAGATTATGGACTTCTAAAATAGGACTCTGACTTATTTGCCTTTGTTTCCAGAACTCAGTACTATGTGTGCCTGTGAAAAGAATACTCCTGATGAACTGTACTCAACTGAATTGAACCTTTATAGCAAACAAACTTGGTAGACTGAATGGCAGATGGAGGGTTGAGATTTATAATTCTGGTTACCTTAACACTTAACCGAAGAGGTTCTAAAGGTGAGCCTGGCACAGGGTGCAAGGGGGCCATCGTTTCAAATGAACTCTCTCCTGCAAAAAGAAGGCAAATCAAGC
The DNA here is from genome assembly GCF_048418805.1 of Vulpes vulpes. Lineage (NCBI taxonomy): Eukaryota > Metazoa > Chordata > Mammalia > Carnivora > Canidae > Vulpes > Vulpes vulpes. The sequence continues at coordinate 83,558,402 of NC_132783.1, forward strand.
CATAGAAGGATTAGGCAGAGATAAGCAGCTCATCTTTTTATCAAATCTCTCAAATTTACTGAGGCTGATTTTTGCACTTCTCTGGAGCTAAAATTCATGAGCTTTCCTATATCTGCTTTTGACCAAATCACACATCTGACCTTCCAGTAAAGGAAGAAGGTCCACCACAGCTTGACCAAGAATTAAGGTCTTCTCATCTTTCTGTTTCTTTTCCTTTGGTAAAACTTCAGTCATAGTTACTAGAAAAATCAAAACAAAGAAAATGAGAACATGTCTGAGTCATCCATCAGATAATCATGATGCAGCAAACAAAGCATTGTCAAAAACATTTAAGAGATATTAATTTATTTTTTAATAATTTTTTATTTATTTATGATAGTCACACAGAGAGAGAGAGAGAGAGAGAGAGAGGCAGAGACACAGGCAGAGGGAGAAGCAGGCTCCGTGCACCGGGAGCCCGACGTGGGACTCGATCCCGGGTCTCCAGGATCGCGCCCTGGGCCAAAGGCAGGCGCCAAACTGCTGCGCCACCCAGGGATCCCCGAGATATTAATTTAAAACCTGAGAAGGCACCAATATTAGTGACTTCTGATGGAAATACTGAACCACATCAGTGACATATTGAATTTTTGCCTACAATTTAAAGTAAAACGTAGACTTTATATCATCATCATGTACATACATAAGTATAAAAGTAACCGATGGATATGATTAATTTGAACACCAGTGTACAAATATTTCTTTGAAACCCTGGTTTCAATTATTTCAGATATATTCCCTTAAGTAAAATTGCTGGAAAGAATCTCAAGCAGATCCTCTACAAAGTGCAGAGCAGCATGGGGCTCCATCCCATGACCCCCAGATCAAGACCCAAACTGAAACCAAGAGTCCAACCAATGGAGCTACCCAGCCACCCCTAATTCCCCTAATTTCTCTCTTTCGTTACCTTTGCCTTTGGTATCCTATCCAAAAAATCATAGCCAAACCTAATGTCATGAAGCTTTGTCCTATATATTCTTCTAAGAGTTTTTTTTCTAGTATTGCATTTAAGTCCTTAATCCATCCTGAGTTTTTATATATGGTGTTAGGTAATGGTCCAACTTCATTGTTCTGTATGCGGATATCCAATTTTCCTAGCACCTATTGTTGAAAAGATTGTTTTTTCCTCATTAACTGGTCTTGGCACCCTTATTGAAAATCATTTAACCATATGTGTAAGGAGTTATTTCTGGTCTCTCTATTCTATTTCATTGTTATATAGGTCTTTAATTCTGCCATTATTATACTTTTTTTGATTACTCTAGTTTTGTAGTAAGTTTTGACAACAGTAAGTGTGAGGTCTCCAACTTCGTTCTTTTTCAATATCATTTTGGCTATTTGGGGTCTCTTGGATTCCATATGAATTTTAGGATGGCCTTTTCTATTTCTGAAAAAAAAATTGGGATTTTGATAGGAATTGCACTGAATCTGTAAAACACTTTGGGTAGTATTAACATCTTAACAACATTAACTTTTTCAATCCACGAATATGGGATGTTTCAATGTATTTGTGTTATCTTTAATTTCTTTCAGCAACATTTTGTAGTTTTCATTGTATTAAGTCTTTCATCTTCTTGGTTAAGTTAATTCTTAGGTATTTTATTCCTTTGGATGGAATTTATAACTTACTTTTCATGTTGTTCATGGTTAGTATATAGAAATGCAACTGATATTTGTATGCTGAATTTGTATCCTGCTTTTCAAAAAAGGATTGATTGATTGACTTGGAGAGTGCAGGGGAGGGGCAGAGAGAAAGAGAAACCCAAGCAGACTCCATGCTGAGCAAGAACCCTGATATTGGGCTCAATCTCATGACCCTGAGATCAGGACCTGAGCTGAAATCAAGAGTCAGATGCATATATATTATATATATATATATATATATATATATATATATATATATATATATATATATATTCTTTATCCATTCCTCTATTGATGGACACTTGGATTGCTTCCATATTTTAGCTTAGAAGATTATATATATATATATATGTATATATATATATAAGCACTTGGATTGCCCTTTAGCTTAGAAGATATATATCTTCTTTATCCATTCCTCTATTGATGGATACTTGGATTGCTTCCATATTTTAGCTATCATAAATAATACTGCAATAAACATAGGTGTGCATATATCTTTTTGGATTTGTGTTTTCATATTCTTTGGGTAAATGTCCAATAGTGGAATTACTAGATTATATAGTAATTCTATTTTTAATTTTTTGAGGAGCCTCCATACTGTTTTCCACAGTGGCCGCACCAGTTTGCATTCCCACTAACAGTGCACAAGTTTCTTCTCCACATTCTGGCCAACACTGTTGTTTCTTGTGATTTTTTTCTTGTTTGAATAGGCTATACTTTATGTTTCCTTGTATACTTTATGATTTTTTTGTTGAACATTGGATATTTGAATCTAATAATGGGATAAGTCTGGAAATTAGATTCTCCCCCTTTCCAGGGTTTACTGTTTTTTATTGTTGTCATTGTAGGTTGTCTCTGTGCTGAGGGTTAGCCTGAGGCATAAAATTAAGGTATTTTCTTTTTTTAATATTTTATTTATTTATTCACGAGAAAGAGGAGAGAGAGAGAGAGAGAGAGAGAGAGAGAGAGAGAGAGAAGCAGGCTCCATGCAGGGAGCCTGACATGGAACTTGATCCTGGGTCTCCAGGATCACATCCTGGGCTGAAGGTGGCGCTAAACCGCTGAGCCACCCAGGTTGCCCAAATTATTTTCTGAGTATTTCCCTAGACATGCATGGTCACTTTCTAGTTTTCACCTCATGTGCACTTGTTCTCAAGTGTCCTAGTTTTGAATGTCTGGTTCCTCAACAGGGGAAAAAGAAAAAGGAAAGGGAGATAAAGGATGCTCCCTTTAAATCCCTTGGTAGTTTCTAGCAGGAGGAAGGGCCTTACAACAATGGAATGGAGGGAGGTGCAACAATAGCAGATAGCCACTTTGTCTTCTGTGATCAGAAGCAGCAATCAGCAATCAGAGAACAGATCCACAATATTTAAGGACAAGGTCCTTTTAGCTCATCCTGGCTCCAGCAAGCTGTGTGCAAGCTACTAGAGGAACACATACATGGATGCCTACAGGGGTGGGAAATGAGTAGCTGCTACTGTGTTAAGATCTGAAATTAGGGCAGCCCGGGTGACTCGGCGGTTTGGCGCCGCCTTCGGTCCAGGGCGTGATCCTGGGGACCCGGAATCAAGTCCCATGTCGGGCTCCCTGTGTGGAGCCTGCTTCTCCCTCTGCCTGTGTCTTTGCCTCTCTCTCTCTCTCTCTTTCTGTGTCTCTCATGAATAAATAAAACCTTAAAAAAAAATCTGAAATTAACCAAAATTAATCACAATGTGCCATCAAAATTTTCCCCTGGAAGTTGCAAGCCTTCAACAGACTTGAGTTCCAAAATAGTTATATTAGGGATCCCTGGGTGGCGCAGCGGTTTGGCGCCTGCCTTTGGCCCAGGGCGCGATCCTTGAGACCGGGATCGAATCCCACATTGGGCTCCCGGTGCACGGAGCCTGCTTCTCCCTCTGCCTATGTCTCTGCCTCTCTCTCTCTCTCTGTATGACTATCATAAGTAGATAAAATTTAAAAAAAAAAAAAAACATATCCTTTAAAAAAAAACAAAATAGTTCTATCAGACAAAATGTGGCAGTGCCAGCATTGTGTAGGTGGGGAGACAGATTCCTGGTGCTTCCTACTTTATCTTCCCAGAATCTTCAAAAATATTCTTTTTATAATTTTCAAAAGTACACTCTATCTGTAGTGCCCCATTTTCTTCCTAACATTGTTTGTCTTGGTTTCATTTTGTTTTGGCCCAATCATGCCAGAAGTTTGTCTATTTTGTTAGTTGTTTTTTTTTTTTTTTTTTTTTTTTTAAAGATTTATTCATGAGAGACATCAAGAGAAGGCAGAGACATAGGCAGGGAGAGAAGCTCCCCACAGGGAACCCCATGTGGGACTCAATCCCAGAACCCGCGATTACGCCCTGAGCCTAAGGCAGACGCTCAACCACTGAACCACCCGCTCAACCACTGAACCACCCAAGCTACCCTTGTTAGTCTTTTAAAGAAGCAGGTTTTGTTTGTTTTCTTAGGGCTTATTTCCCAATTAATTAATTTTTGTTCTTATCTTTCTTCTTTCTTTTTATATTCTTTGGGGTTCTATTTTAGTAGAACAGTAGTTCTGTTATTTTAGTATTTTAGTTCTGTATTTTAGTAGTAACTCAATAGGTTTTAATCTTTTAATGTTGAGAACTATTTTATTAAAGATATATTTAAACAATTTTGTATCCATGGGGCATGGATGGGGAATGTGTCCATTTTTTAATACACTCAGAGCTCCAAAAACAAAATGGTCAAAGCTCTCTTTCATCTTCTTAGAAGACTTACACACTGTTAATAAACCCCCCACTAGCAAAGAGGAAATTTTCTTTTATACAGCTTAACTCTCGGCATATTGGAAAGAGGTTCTCAAGATAATCCAAGGGGAAGATGACACTATATTGCAGAGGGTACTCATGGTCTCCACATTTTTTTTTTTTTCTGTTTTCACAGCTACCTTCACAGTTTCAGTCTAATTTGTGGGCTCTATGCTGAGGAGGGGTTGCTTTTGGTTGACTCATTAATTTGTGTACTTTCTTTCACTCTTGAGCAGACAATAATGCTTTATCATTATAACTCCGGTGGTTTTGAGTTTCAAGACTTCTCACCACCGAAGATGCTTTTTTCCCCCCTGTAAGAATAGAATATCCCAAATTAAGCTTTTTATTTTGAGATAATTTCAGATTCACATACAATTATGAAAGTAATACAGAAAGCTATCTTGTACCTGTTTTTCCCAATGGTAACATCTCACACTACAGTAAATTATCACAACCAGGATATTGACATTGATACAGTCAAGATACAGATCATTTCATCACCACAAGGATTCTGGTTACCCTTTTAACCCATGTTACCCTTTTAAAGACACCTCCACTATCCTCCTTCTTAACACCAGGCAACAACTAATTTGGTCTCCATTTCTATGCTTTGTCATTTAAAAAATGTTATATAAATATAATTTTACAGTATGTACCTTGTAAGATTGGCTTTTTCATTCAGCACAGTTCTCTGGAGATCCACTAAGATTGGTTTGTGTGCCAGTAATTTGTTCATTTTTATTGATGAGTAGCATTTCATAGTATGGCTGTATGTTTGTTTACCCATGGAAGAATCTGGGTTGTTTACAGTTTTTTACTATAAAGCTCCTAGAAATTAAATACTGTTTTTTGTGTGAATATAAGTCTTCATTTTTTGGGGGGCATAAAGGCCCAGAAGTTAAAAAAAAAATAAAAAATAAAAAATAAAAAATAAAAAAAATAAATAACATTTTTTAAAAAATAAATAAAAATTAAAAAAAGAAGGCCCAGAAGTACAATTGCTGGATCATATATGGTGGTTTGCAGGTTTTGTTTTTAAAGAAATTGCACACTGCTTTCTAGACTGACAGCATTCCCACCAGAAATTCTGACATTTGACATTTCCAGTAGGGATGTATCAGTGATCCAGGTTCTTTGCAACCTTATCAGAATTTGATGATTTCACTATTTTTAATTTAACCATTCTGATATGTGTGCAGTGATGTCTCATTGTGGTTTTGATTTACATCTCCTTAATGGCTAATGACTTTGAACACTTTTTCATATGCTTTTATCCGCTTTGGTAAACTGTCTCTTCATGTCTTTTGCCTATTTTCTAACTGGTTTGTTTGGAGTATTTTTTATCATTGAATTTTGATAGTTCTTTATATATTTGATACTATTACTTTGTCGAATTGTGATTTGCGAATATTTTCTCTTACTCTCAACCTCGGTTTTTCACAGAGCAAGTTTTTAATTTTTATGAAGTCCAATTCACCAGGTTTTTTTCTTTAATGGTTCATGCTTTTGGTGTTAAGAACTCTTTGCCTAACCTTAGATCCTAAAGATTTTCTTTTTTTTTTTCTTAATGTTTTCTGACTTTACATTTTACATTTAAATCTGTGATCAATTTTGAGTTAATTTTTGTATAAGGTATGAGACTAAAGTTGAGTTTCATTTTTTTTGCCTACAGATATTCAATTGCTCTAACATCATTTGTTGAAAGGCTACTTCTCCAATGAATTAATTTTGCACTTTTACCAAAAATCATTAGGCAGGAGTGTCTGGTTGGCTCAGTTGGTGAAGCATATGACTCTTGATCTCCAAGTTCTGAGTATGAAGCCCACACTGGGTTGAGATTACTTAAAATCTTTTTAAAAATCATTAGGCATATTTAGATGAGTCTATTTTTTTTAAAGATTTATTTATTTATTTATTTATGATAGACACAGAGAGAGAGAGGCAGAGACACAGGAGGAGGGAGAAGCAGGCTCCATGCCGGGAGCCGACACGGGACTCAATCCCAGGACTCCAGGATCGCGCCCTGGGCCAAAGGCAGGCGCCAAACCGCTAAGCCACCCAGGGATCCCCAGATGAGTCTATTTTTATTTCTATTTTTTCCATTGATCTGTCTATCCTTACACAAACACCACCCAATTTTAATGTAGCTATATAATAAGTCATTAAAGTATAGTGATTCTTAGCATTTTATTCTTTTCCAAAATTATTTTAGCGTTCCTTGTTCCTTTGCCTTTCTATATACATTTATAATACTCTTGTCCATATCTACAAAAAAAATCTTTCTGGGATTTTGATAAGAATTACATTCAACCTTTGTATCAGTTTGGGGAGAACGGACATCTTACTTATGTTGAGTCTTCTAGTCCATCAATACAGTATGTCTCTCCATTTATAAAAATTTTAAATTTCATTCAACAGTGTATAATTTCCAGCACATAAGCGCTATATATGTTTTTCTTAAATTTACACGACTTAATTTTAAAGAGCAATTGTAAATGATGGATTATTGTATTTTTAGTATTAGTGTCCATGTATTTGTTACTAGCATATGGAAATACAATTGATTTTGTGCATATAAATTTGTATCCTATTATCTCACTTTTTCTTTCTAAAAGTTTTGCATATTCCTTGATATTTTCTACATAGACAATCATATCATCTGCAAATAGGGGCAGATTTATTTCTTCCTTTCAGAGCTAGATGCCTTTTATTTCCTTTTCTTACTTAATTGCACTGTCTAGCACTTCCAGTTCTATGTTCATAAGAGTGGTGAGAGCAGATCTGACCTTGATTTGTTCCCAAACTTAGGAGGAAAGCATTTCATCTTTTGCCATTAAGTATAATGTTTGCCTTTGTCAGGTTGATGAAGTTCACTCTATTTGTATTTTTCTGAGAATTTCTATCATGAATTGGTATTAAATTTTGTCAAAACCTTTGTTTTGACCAATATGACCGTGTGCTTTTTCTTCTTTAGACTATGAACACAGTAGATGACATTGACTAATTTTCAAATACTGAACCAATCTTGGATTCCTAGAATCAATCCCACTTCATAACAACATATAATTCTTTTTATATATTGCTGAATTCTACTTGCTAGTATTTTGTTAGAATTTTTGTGTCTATATTCATGACAGATATTGGCCACAAGTTTCCCATTTTTGTACTGTCTTTGTCTTGTTTTGGTATCAGTGTAACACCAGCATCAGAAAATGAAGTATTTCCTCTCTTCTATTTTCTGGAAGATTGTGTAGAATTAGTGTTAGTTATTATTTTTAACTTTTTAGTAAAACTATCTGGGCTTGAGATTTCAAATTGAGTTCAATTTCCTTGACAGTTACAGAGCAACTTTATTCATATAGGATGATATAGGATAATTTGTGTTATTCAAAATACTGGCCCATTTTCTTGTCAAATTTACGTATAATTGCTTATCTCTTTATTATCCTTTTAATGTCTACCATCTGTGATGTTAATTCCATTTCATTTCTAATACTGATAATTTATAGTGTCTTTTCTCTCCTCTGGAACATTTTCTGCTTTTGGTCAGTCTTCCTTGATGTTTTCAAATAACCAGCTATGTTATTTGTTTCATTGATTTTTCCCTATTGTTTCTGTTTTTCATTTTATTGCTTTCTGCTTTCATCTTTATAATTTTCTTCCTTCTGTTGGATTTTCCTTTTTTCTAAATCCTTGAGATGGCAGCTTAGATTACTGATTTGAGACTTTTCCTCTTTTTCAATGTATGCATTTAGTGTGATAAATTTTCTCAGCAGTTCTTTAGCTATGTTCCACAAACTTTATTACCTTGTATTTTTATTTCCATTCAGTTCACTGTATTTTACTTCCCTTGAGATGTCCTCTTTGACCCATGGATTACTTAGAAATGTGTCTGTTTTCAAGTGTTTAGTTTCCTGTTCTCTATTGTTGATTTCTAGCTTGATACTCTTGTCAGAAAACACATTTTAATTCACTTAAATATGTTGAGGTTGTTTGTGACCCAGAGTATGATTTTGGTATGTGGTCTGTGGGCTTTTGAAAATAATGTTCTGCTTTCCAAAAAATATTGATTAGATACTGTAGGCTGATGGGTGTTGTTGAGTTTTCCTATATCCCTGTTGATTTTCTATATAGTTGTTCTATAAATTGAGAGAAGGGTGTTTATGTCCCCAACTATAATTGTGGATCCGTCTATTCACACTTTCAGTTTTATCAGTTTTTGTTTAACATATTTTGCAGCTCTGTTGTTTAGTGCATGTACATTTAAGATTGCTATGTCCTCTTGATGGGTTGACTCTTTTATCAATGAACTTCTCTGACGCTGGTTATTTTCTTTGCATGGGCTATTTTGTCTAATGCTAATACAGTCATTTCCAGTTGTTGATGAATGTGTACATAATATATCTTTCTGTTTACATTTTACCTGACTATATGGTTATATTTTGAGTTTCTTGTAGACAGCATACAGTTAGGTCATGTTTTTTAAAAACACTCTGCAAACTCTGTCTCTTGATTTCTTTTTTTTTTTTTTTTGTCTCTTGATTTCTTAATGTAATTATTAATATAGTAGGGCTTAAGTCTTTTGTCCTCCCTTTTTCATTTGTTTTCTTTTTTCTGCTTTCTTGTAGATTACATGAACATTCTTTAGAATTCTATTTTATCTATAATACTTTTAAGTGTATATATTGGTATAGGTTTTCTAGTCATTGCTCTAGGTATTGCATTACATATACATTACTTATTACAATCTATTACAAGTGTCATCAGTAGTTGAAGTATAGAAATCTTACCTCTCTTATGTCCTTTTGCTTTTCCTGTTTATAACTGCCTAAAATATTTTCTCAATATACCTTTAGAACTGCATGAGACAGTGTTATACCTTGTTTCAAGTGTCAAACACAATTTAGAAAACTCAAAGAAAAGCTTCTTTATTTATCCAAATTTTTGCTTACCATATTCTTCCTTCCTTCCTGATGTTCCTCAGTTCTTTCTTTCATCATATCTCTTCTGTTTTATAGAAATTCCTTCAGCCATTCTTTCAGGGTGGATCTGCTGGTCACAAATTTTTTCTTTCATCTGAAAGTCTTGATTTCTCCTTCACATCTTTTCTCTGAGTATTGGATTCTGGGTGACAGTTCTTTTACCACTTAGAAAATATTCCATTCCCTTTGGGCCTCCATGGCTTCTGATGACAAACTGATGACATTCAAGTTGTTTTCCTTTGCTTTCAGATTTTGTTCTGTCTTTAGTTTTCAAAAGTTTAATTATGATGTTTCTTAATATGGATTTCTTTGGCTTAATCCTACTGGGAGTCTGATCAGCTTCTTGAATCTGTAGGTGTATGTCTCTTGCCAAATTTGGGGTTTTCAGGCTTTACTTCCTTGATTATTTTTTTCAGTCTCACCCTTTCTCCTCTCCTTGTGAGACTCTGATGACACTATTAGACCTTTTGTCATAGTCCCACAGGCCTTTGAAGCTCTGTTTACATTTTTTTTTAAGTTTATTTCTTCCAGATTACTCAGATTGGGTATTTCTATTTTTCTGTCTTCCAGTTTCTCTGTCTCCTCTATTCTGCTCTTAAGCCCATCTGCCAAGCTTTTCATAAGTTACTATATTTTTCTAACCTAAAATTTCCATTAGGTTCTTCTTTATGTCTTCTGTTTCTAAGACCTTCTATTTCTCTGCTGAGTCTGTTTTGTTTCCAGCATGTTTGCAATTGCTCAATGATTATCATGACTTTTAAAAATCTTTGTCTAATAATTCCAATGTATCTGTTACCTTGGTGTTAGCATCTACTGATTATCTTTTAAAATTCAGTTTGAGATCTTCAGGTTCTTGGTATGATGAATGATTTTCATGTAATCTTGGACTTCTTGTATGTTATGAAACTCTGGATATTAAACCATCTGTTTTAGCTGGATTTTTCTATACTGCTCCAACAGAGGAAGGGGAGGGGCATTGTCTATTATCTCCAATCTGCCTCTATTGATACCTGAGAGGGACAGTTCCTCATTATTGCTGATGAGGGGTGGGGATTCTGGTTCTTTACCTCTTTTCCACAGATACCACAGTGGTATAGGCTCATTACCAATAGATGATGGTGAGTCTCAAACTGACATTAGGCCTCCTCTGACACCACACCAGTAGGTAGTAGAATGACATCTTGTTACTGTCAGATTGGGGCAGAAGCCCAGGCTTCCTATGTGGTCTCCATTAAAACTGCATGGTGAAAGAGAGAGCTCATGACCACACAGCACCGAAATCCTGGCCTCCTATTTGGTATTCTCAAACACCACCTAGCTGGAGCACCTAATTTAAGCTTTGTGAGAGTAGAAGTCAGTCTCCCATTCAGCTTGGGTGTGAGTGGGGCCACATTTTTGTGTCTGTGATGTTTGGCTGGAGCAGCACAGCTACTGACTGAAAGTTTTCTGTCTTGCTAGGCTGTCCTTTGCCTGGTCTTTAGTTAGAGCAGATCTCTTTTAGTTTTTTTTCTTTTTTTTGGTCTGCACTCATTCATGTTTCCAGGTTGCTGGCCTCTTCAGCATCAAGTCTAGGATATAAAGGCAAAAAGAAAACCCAAGCAACTCATCACTGTGTCATTCCTCATGTCTCGTTTCCTTTTTCTCTCCACTTCTCAGTCTCTTATGTTTGTCTTACATAGAAAGTTTGAGGTATGCAGTTGTACTTAGTGAAACGAACAGGGGAAAGTATATATACTCCAGAGGCTCTGTTTTATTATTTTTTTAAGTAGGCTCCACACCCAGCATAGAACCCAAAGCAGGGCTTGAACTTGCAACCCTGAGATCAAACCTAAGCTGAGATCAAGAGTCTCAAGATGCTTAATCGACTGAGCCACCCCAGAGGTTCTGTTTTAAATCTTTTTTGATCCCTAATGACTGCACTTGAGAGCATAAATGTACCTCTAGCTATATCTCACAAGTCTGATATTTGGTGTTTTTCTGTTATTGATTCTAAATATTTTATAGTTTGTCTTGTGATTTCTTTGTTGTCCCATGAATTACACATAAGTGTGACTTAAAAATTCCAAATGGATTCCTTTTTTCCCTATATTTTTGTTATATATTTCTAATTTTGTTGACTTGTGTTTTGGTCAGAAAACTTAGTCTGTATCCCATTGATTCTTTGGCATATGGCAGAACTTGTTTTATTGCATAGTATCTGGCCAGCCAGTTTCTATTGTATAAATGTTCCTTGTATGTTTTAAGAAAATATACGTTATTTAATGATTGGAATAACCCTATGATTACTACTTATTAGGAAAGACCTTTTTCATCTATCCAATGGCTAGACACATATGATGGGGCATGGATTTTTTTTCTAGTCCATTCTTTTGGAGAGTCCTGGCTTGTGGTAAAGGGGTTGGGGACAGCTCCCATCTACAGTTGCCCAAGGTCTGTTGGTCTAAGACCATTAAAACCCAAGTCCCTAGATTTTGGAGTACTGCCCTTTCTGCCTACACCACCACATACCAATAGCAGCTGTTCAAGAGTTCCAGGTTTCAGTTCCAGCTTTTGCTTCTGTAACAAAGGGCTGGCCCTTTCTTTCTAATGAATTCAATGTCACATTTAAAACCATGTTCCAGTTCTGCCTTTCCCATCTAACATGCCAGGGAGGAAGGCAATTAGGATACTGACACTCCTCTTATTTGGGGTTGGGAGTGACAGAGAAGCACAAAGCAAAGAAGAAAGAAGAATGGAGTGAGTAGAGAGTATGGATTAGATGGAGGCATCCATGGGTAATTGATTCCCAGCTAGGTCAGACCTAAGAATTACTTTTCTGGAACAGTGTTTCCCAGGAATCACCAGACACTTTTGTTCCTACATGCAGCTTCCTAGGATCTTTCCCTGGCAATCATGAATTTAATAGTCTAGGGTAGGACTCTGAAGCCTATTTTCTCTCAGCCTCAGGTGACTTTCATGGGAAAAAAGGCTTAGAATGCAATACTCTAGAATACTGTAGGATTCCCAGGTAGGTCCCACTTCTCTGGGTCTGGGATCTTGGAATCTGTGGTTTTTGGCAGATGCTAGAGGAGATGTGCCACTAAAAAAATAACAAAACAAAAATTAAGAGTATAGGTTAAAACAAAAGCTTTAGATTAATGTATAGGTGTAAGAACAAAGTATGCCAGAGATAATACTGTGTATTTAGAAACTGTAAAAGTATTGATACAGAAGTTATATGTCCATTTATTCATTCATTCATTGAACATTTTTTGAGCCCTTTTATGTCTCAGATATTTCTAGGCACTAGAAATTCTAAAATAAGTAAGATACAGACCTGAATTTCAAAAAAAAAGTGTACAGAAGTATTGTATACAGAATTACAGATAGGGTAGCCAGGTAAAATACAAGATGCCCAATTAAATTTGAATTTCAGATAACCAATGAATAATTTTTTAATATATGTCCTAATTTTTTTTCCCCTCAATTTGGCAACCCTAAACACAGAAATATTTAGGAAAGCTCCCAATCCAGCTTAGGAGATAAGGACTGAAAAGTACAGTCAAATGTCAAAAGGTCTTTGATACAAACTGATTAAAATTAGCCACCTATGGAGACTGCTGCCAAAAGCAGGTAGGACTCAAATTATACCACGTTATTCCTAGGTGAAAAAAGGTATGGTGTATTCATTTGTCCCCCAAACAGCTACTAAATACCTCAGAATCTCCTTACAACATACTCAACATAATTAGTATTTTTAGTACCACAGAGACTTACAGAACACAGGTTTGTGGGCAATGTCATCTAAAGTAATTCCTCCTTCAGGATTGAACTCAAAACTGCTTGTGAAGTTGTATTTTGCAGTTCCTTCTGCAGAAACCATAACTTTTGCAGAGTCTCCCAGAACCATTTGATTGAATTCTGCACGTATAAAAGTAACTGGAGTTTCTCCTTTAAAACCTTTCTGTTGACAGAAAGATACCACTTTACAATTATACTCAAAGAGAGAATTTTCCTACATATCTGGCAACTCATTTTGACTTGAACTAAACAGTGTTTTCCTAACAAGCTATGTATCACAAATACAAAAAGGGTAGATAGAAAGTTGTAACAAATTAAACAAATCTAGTTGTAGCTAACTGCAACATTCTACTCAAATGCCATTACATTCGGAGTTTTTAAAAATAACTTCTGTTATCCACATGGTTATAAAAGTATATTGTGAAATATCTGAAAAAGTGAGAAAAGCACACAGTAAAACAAATTACCTATAGTTTCACTCTAACATGCAAGCACTATTAATATTTTAGAATATATTTTCTAGTGCATTTCTGTGAATACACATATGTGTGTGTGTGTATGTATATATATATATATATATATATATATATATATATATACACACACATTTATACATACACCTTTTATATATACCTTTTAAAACAAAGTAGAGATCATTCATGAGATCCTGTTTTGGAATGAGCTATCTGACTTCATAATAGTGAATGAATATTTTGCCATTTCATTATTCTTGTAATTTTTAAGTTACCTTATATTGTAGTTTTATTATTTAAATTCAACAATTGAAATTAATCACAAGAGAAACTCTGGAAGAATTCAGAAGAAAAAGACCTGTAGTATAGAAAAACAAAAATCACTTCTTGTTTCACCTGTTAAATGTAGTTGCCAGGTATTTTACACACATAGTGATGTGACCTGCTGATTATATAGTCTAACAAAAAGGAAAATTGAGAAAGAAATGCCATTGAAGGGCAGCCCGGGTGGCTCAGCGGTTTAGCGCTACCTTTGGCCCAGGGTGTGATCCTGAAGACCCAGGATCGAGTCCTGCGTCGGGCTCCCTTCATAGAACCTGCTTCTCCCTTTGCCTGTGTCTCTGTCTCTCTCTGTGTCTCTCATGAATAAAAAAAATAAAAAAATAAAAATCTTAAAAAAAAAATGCCATTGAAATGTTAAGACCAGCAGGTTTGATGTTTTGGAGGGTGCAAAACCATTCCTCCTGCTGGTGCTCCCAATACATCTTCATGAAACCTGCAGATAGATGTTTGACAGGTAAACTTGAACTCAAAGACAAATATACTTTCAAGAAAAATGAATAAACTAAGAACCTCTCTAATTTCCAAAAATAACTTTACCAAGTCATATCCATCTGTCACAGTGATCTGGACGGGTCTGCCTGTTGATGACATCTGCTCCATAGCAGCACTTGGGCAAAGTCCCCCTGGACTTCTTTGGTCTCTGTAAACATAATGAATCAATCTCTCCTCTCAAGTACCACAGCTGCAGAAGTACCCACATTACATCATAACCAATACTAGGTGAGAACCTAGGAAAATGCCACAGTCCAGCATTGTTTTGTGCCCTTTCCAACCTCTGCTGCTGGATTGTGCTTTACAGACCTGGTCACAGGAAGGATTCCTTCAGTTTTTATACATATAACCAACTCATGAAGCACAAATCATCACAAGACAAAGAAGAGCAGAAATGGCATCTCCCTTACTTCCCACCCCACCACTACCCCCTACATCTCCCATAGTATTCTTTGGTAGGTTTTTTTTTTTTTTAATGTGCAAATCTCCCCTCAAAGATGACTTAATCTCTTTTATAAAAATATCTAACAGGAAAAAAACAGCCACATGGAATAATGTTTAGTTCATCAGTAAAAGTTCTGACATATGTCCAATTTAGTCTGAGATATTTTCTAGTTATTTTACAACACTAAAGACATAATTTCAAAAATAAATTGGTGTAAGAGGGATCCCTGGGTGGCGCAGCGGTTTGGCACCTGCCTTTGGCCCAGGGCGCGATCCTGGAGACCCGGGATCGAATCCCACATCAGGCTCCCAGTGCATGGAGCCTGCTTCTCTCTCTGCCTGTGTCTCTGCCTCTCTGTCTCTCTCTCTGACTATCATAAATAAAAAAAAAATTAAAAAATAAAAAAATAAATTGGTGTAAGAAAGATTTTCTACCTCAATTCAAAGTGGAACTTAATGCAATTCAAACGTTTACTGAGGACACACAATGCTATGTCTAGGACTGGTGGTACAAAAAAGGTGATACTTTGCTGTCCGCAGGCTTTATAATTATTGTCTTGTGATGCCCGGGTGGCTCAGGGGTTGAGCGTCTGCCTTTGGCCCAGGGCATGATCCTGGAGTCCTGGGATCGAGTCCCACATTGGGGTCCCTGCATGGAGCCTGCTTCTCCCTCTGCCTATGTCTCTGCTTCTCTCTCTCTGTCTCTCATGAATAAATTTAAAAAATCTTTAAAAAATTATTCTATCTCTTCTCAGCGATTCCCTCACTTAAAGTCATCTAAACATCTCAGATCACTTGTTCAACACCATGTCTTCAGGCTCATTCAGGATCTAAGTGACCCTGACAATTTTCTTATCAAATTCACATTAGATTAAGGAGGACACATGATGAGATGAGCACTAGGTGTTATAGTATATATTGGCAAATTGAATTTAAATAAATTAAAAAAATTTTTTAATTCATATTAGAAACGACCTTTTTACATTACTCTCATTTTCATTAGTATCACATGAATTAGGCCTTCACTAGCCTAATTTCTCAGAGCCTGTTTCACCTTCTATAAAAGAGATAATATAACTTCTGATTTTCACATTTGTTGTGAATACCCACTAAAATAGTAAAACTGCTTAAGCTATGAAGTACAATACAAATGGTATTATTAATGTGCACTGCTTTTCCTGAAAGTTCAATTACTCCCTTCAAGACAAGTAATCTCTCATTCATTTTTACAGTCCCTGAGGGCCTGGCACTATGCCTGGTCTTAGCAGGATATTCACTGCATAATGAATGCAAGAAATCTGGCTAGTTGCATTAAGGTCAGGGCGGCAGTATGACCCAGCAATTGCACTGCTGGGGATTTACCCCAAAGATACAGATGCAGTGAAACGCCGGGACACCTGCACCCCAATGTTTATAGCAGCGATGTCCACAATAGCCAAACTGTGGAAGGAGCCTCGGTGTCCATCAAAAGATGATGGATACAGAAGATGTGGTCTATGTATACAAGGGATTATTAGCCATTAGAATCGACCAATACCCACCATTTGCTTCTGCGTGGATGGACCTGGAGGGTATTATGCTGAGTGAAATAGGTCAATCGGAAAAGGACAAACATTATATGGTCTCATTCATTTGGGGAATATAAAAATTAGTGAGAGGGAATAAAGGGAGAGAAAATGAGTGAAAATATCAGTGTGGGTGACAAAACATGAGAGACACGTAACTCTGGGAAATGAACAAGGGGTAGTGGAAGGGGAGGTGGGCGGGGGGGGGCGAGGTGACTGGGTGACGGGCACTGAAGGGGGCCTTTGGCGGGATGAGCACTGGGTTATATGCTATATGTTGGCAAATTGAACTCCAATTTAAAAAAATTTTTAAAAGGTCCAGGCGGCGGGGGCGGGCTCTTGTTGCTCCCAAGAAGCACCCATTCCTTGTCATATTGCTCATAAGAGAATGCAAGGGAGGGGCACCTGGCTGGCTCAGTGGGTGGGGCATGAGACTCTTGCTCTCGGGGTTGTGAGTTCAAGACCCACGTTGCGTGCAGCGATTACTTAAAAGCAAAATCTTTAGGACGAAAGAAAATGCAAGGGAACAGTCACACCAGAAACAGGTTTGACGACGGATACGATGGGATGGGCGGGTGTCGTCTGGGGACAGCGGAGCGGCAGGGAGCTACTGCCGGGTATCTGGGGCAAAGCGAGAAGGGGCTCTAAGCCCGGCCTCAGGTGGGAGGCCTGGGATGGGCCGGCGCAGCGGCCAGCGGGGTGGGTGGCGTTTAGGTCTGTACCTCAGTGCACTGCGCTGGGACGCGGCCTAGCTGAAGAGACTGAGGTGACCGGCGCGGTCGCAGAGCCACGGCGGGGAGTCCGGGAGCAGAGGGTTCCCTGAGCTGCGATAGCCACGTCTTACCCTAGGAAGCCGCAAACGCCTTGGCGTAACTGTAGCAACTACCTACCTCTCGCGAGAATTTAGTTCCCAAGCAATCACCACAAAGCTTATCCCAAGACTCGCGATAAAGTTTTAGGGGCGGGAAACAGAGCTGGGGGCGGTGGGGGTGGGTTTCTGCGCTTGGGCTCTGGGAATTGCGTGCTGGGGCCGCCCGGTCCTGCCTGGGATCGCCTCGTCCGTGGGTGCAAATTTGCATCCACAGGAGCCTAAAGTTTTCCAACTTTTGATTTTGTTTTCTCGACCCCTTTCCTTCAATATCCTTACATAAATAGAAGAAAAACCAAGAGGACATTTACTTAAAAGCGTTTATTGCATGGTTTTGAAAACACGTCATTTAAATCTTTCTCCATGAAAAAATGCAGATGATAGGGGCGCCTGGGTGGCTCAGTGGTTGAGCATCTGCCTTTGGCTCAGTTCGTGATCCCGGGGTCCTGGGATCGAGTCCCACATCGGGCTCCTTGCAGGGAGCCTGCTTCTCCCTCTGCCTGTGTCTCTGCCTCTCTGTGTCTCTCGTGAATAAATAAATAAATAAAAATCTTAAAAAAAAAAAATGCAGATGATAGTATTTTAAAAATGACCCTCTATATGAAATAAAAGATACTGTATGATTTTAGTCATATGTGGAATTTAAGAAACAGCAGATGAAATAGAGGATTAAAAAAAAAAAGCAAACCATAAAAGACTCAACTGTACAGAACGCGCTGAAGGTTGCTGGAGGGGAGAGTGGCAGGGGGGGAATGGGTAAAATAGGTTAGTGGGTAGTGGGTATTGAGAAGTACACATGTGAAGATGAGCACTGGGTGTTCCATGTAAGTGATGAAGCACTAAAATCCTACACCTGAAACTAACCTTACACTGTATGTTAACTAACTAGAATTTAAATAAAAACTTGAAAAATAAACTTGGAAGAAAAATAAAAGTGAGCCTCTCACGTACTGTTGGTGAGACTGCAAAACAAACATACTTCCAGTGTTCAATATTTATACAATGAACAGATTTGAAGGATATGATATTAATCCAAAATTTTAATACATTTCAAGCTCAACATTAGGATTTTGGAATAGTAAAATAGCAAAAACGTGGAAACAACCCAGTGTCCATCAATGTTAGAGTGGATGAATAAATTGACATAGGCACAAAATAGCATATTACAAAGCAGTCTAAATGAATGAACTATAGTTATCATATGAATGATTCTTAGCAACATACATACTTTTTGGGGGAGAGGGTGGCTTAAACCATGGAAGTTTATTTTCTCACAGTTCTGGAAGCTAGAAGTGCAAGATCAAGGCTTTGCCTGATTAGGTTTCTGGTGAGAGCAC
The DNA here is from genome assembly GCF_048418805.1 of Vulpes vulpes. NCBI lineage: Eukaryota > Metazoa > Chordata > Mammalia > Carnivora > Canidae > Vulpes > Vulpes vulpes. The sequence continues at coordinate 83,577,159 of NC_132783.1, forward strand.
TTCCTGGATTGCAGTCTGCCAACTTCTTGGTGTGTTCTCACATGGCCTTTCCTCAGTGTGTGCGCACACAGAATTTTCTGGTATCTCCTCTTATAAGGGTACTCATCCTATCAGATCAGGACTGCACTCTTATTAAGGTTTATTAAACCTTTATTACTTCTTTACTGCAGATTAGACACAATGAAGATTACAGCTTCTACATATGAGCTTTAGGGAGACACAGAGATTCAGTCCATAACAGAAGGGAGTAAAGTATCCTAGGTGAAGCTGAAATGGCAAGCTTCAAAATGTCAAAACTCTGTTATGTCACAATGGAAACTAAAACTCTAATGATCCATGTTTATTAATATACATACTTTCAAATGTTGCAATGTTAAGAGCCAGCTTGAAGGGGCTCCCACTGGCCAAATCAGAGACAATTGGGGCATCAAAATAAACAATAATAATGGATTACAATCCATTGAGTAAAACAGGAATCTACAGGTTCACACTGATGTAAATAAATGGAGAGAAAGAAAAGCTCTAATAGTAAAATGCTAATCCAAAAAAAAGCAGAGGAAATGATGGAAATAGAGAACTACCTTTGGCACCCATTACAGAGATGGATGATTCAGGCAGGGTCTTCAGTGGATACTGAAGGCTGGTGGGAGGAGGTTTGAGGAGAAGAAGATATTGGCATTATTTTGGAGTACTAATCAATTACAATGGAGAAATGGTAAAATGAAGAAACCAACAAGATCATGTGATTAAGATTAATCACCAGGGTTGGGAGGAGTCTACACTGCATGCCTCCTGTTGGTATTCACTGGGAAAAGCAATGCATCATTTTGTGGTATTCCTGCTATCAGGTTGTAGGCCATCCTACAAATAAGTAAAAATAAATGCTGTACTCTTTGAAACTGTTACAGACATAAAGATGGGGAACTATTCCAAATTAAAGTAATCTGAAGATACATGACAACTAAATGCAAAATGTATTCCTATTTGGTATTTTGGACCAGAGAAGAGACATTGTTGGGAAAATTTGAATGGGCTCTATGGATTGGATGGTACTGTACCAAAATTGATTTCGATTTGGAAGGTTGTTTTTGTGTACAAGACTGTCCCTATTTAGGGGAAAATACACAACAGAGTGTTTAGGAGTCATAGAGCATCATGTCTATAGTTTGCTCTGTCAACCCTCAAAATGTCCAGAAAAAAATAAAAGAACGTATGCATGTGCATATGCACACACATATAAAGTGAGCAATGAAGCAATAAAATGTTAAGTATATGAGAATCTGGGTGAAAATGACATGGAAATTCTTTGCACTGTTTTTGGCAACTTTTCTGTACATTTGCAATTATTTCAAAACAAGTTATGACACACACACATACCACGTCCATGGAAACATGAGGATACAGAATAACCAGAGCCAAATTTTAAAAATAAATTTTATTTCTGCTATAAACATATTAAAATTATAAAAATTAAGATCTTTTAAGGTTGCAGTATATATGTAATAAAAAAAAAAAAGTAGACCTATGAAACTATTAAGGCATTGCTCGCTGAATTTTTTTCCCAGGTGAGGGCTGTGAGTAAATTTGCATCGAGACAGCCATCCTATCTTGCTCATGAAATGTTTTTTTACCTAATAAGTGAGGGTTAGGGGCAAGTCTTTGCTTGGGAACTGTTCTAAATCACTCATGATGCCTCGGCAAAAAAGGATAAGTAACAGGTGTCACTTCCTTAAACGTAATTAATCATTGTCACGAGACAATGACACTGTAGAGGGCCTGAGGGCAAAACCTTGTGTTGTAGTTCTTTTATTCTCCTGGAGCGCTTAGCAGTAGCCACTCTGAATTTCCTATAGTCCTTACAAAGGAAGGCATTCAAATGTTTTTTGACTGATTGAAAACATCAACCTCATAATAAAACATGGAAAAGACCGTCTTTAATACAATGGTACTGAGAGTCAGAATTAAATCATCTGCATATACAAGCCAATTTGGGGGCAAAAAGAAGCTCTAATATCTGATAAAAAAATTTCAAAGGTTTCAAAGACCTCCACACTAAATGACTCACTATCCCAACAAATTCCTTTCTTGTTACTCCAAAACCATTTTCTAATCAGCTAATTATTTACAATTTATTGCCAATAGCATGCAATAATACAATCAAATATATTGCTTGCTCACCTTCAAGTTGACTTAGAGTCAATACCATCACTATCAACATCCCAGATGGATTTTTTGCAGAAATTGACAAGTTGATTCTAAAATTTGCATGGAAATGCAAAAGAGCCAAAATAGCCAACACAATCTTGAAAAAGAACATAGCTGGAGGACTTATACTTCGCAATTTCTAACTTCTACAAAGTTAGAGTTATCAAATAATTAAGTATAGCTTAATCAAGGCATAAGGATAAATGTACAGACAAATGGAATGGAAGTGAGAATTCAGAAATAAAACTTTGTATTTATGGCCCATGAATTCTGGCAAGAGTGCCATGACCATTCAATGGGGAAAGAATGGTCTTTTCAACAGATAATGATAGGGCAATCATTCATGTATGCAAAATGAAGAAACTGGACACCTACTTCACCATATATAAAAATGAACTAAAAATGTCAAAGACCTAAATATAAGAGCTAACACCATAAAAATATTAGAAGACAACATATGGGTAAATCATGTTAAGCCTTCATTAATTAGATAACGATTTCTTTGACGTGACACTGAAAGCACAAGTGGCCAAAGAATAGAAAAATTGGACTTCATCAGAATCTTAAAGTTTTGTACATTAAAGGAAATCATCAAGAAAGTTAAAAAGGAGTATCTGGGGCAGCCCCAGTGGCGCAGTGGTTTGTCGCCGCCTGCAGCCCGGGGTGTGATCCTGGAGACCCGGGACTGGGTCCTACGTTGGGCTCCCTGCATGAGGCCTGCTTCTCCCTCTGCCTGTGTCTCTACCTCTCTCTGGGTCTCTATGAATGAACAAAAAAACAAAACAAAAAAAACAACAAAAAAAGGAGTATCTGGTAGGCTCAGTCAGTAGGGCATGCAACTCTTGATCTTGGGGTTCTGAGTTTGAAAACCATGTTGGGCATAGATTACTTAAAAAAATTTTTTTTAAAGAGTAAAAAGGCAATCCACAGAATAGGAGAAAATATTTATAAATCTGTATTTAGTGGCTGTATCATTCATTTTTTTGTGTTTATGTTTTTCTATCTTAAAAAACTTTTCTGACTGAAAAGTGACTTCGTCCTCCCTGGTAAGCTCATTCACAGAGAATGCAAAGGTCCCAGCAAGGAGCATGCCTTTAACCAAACCAGTCATACCTCCTATATCAGGCCTTCACCCCAGGAGGCTATAATTATTCTGCCTTAATTATCCCAGGGCCAGTTATGAGGACATTAGAGACTACCCAACTAGCCCAAATACTACCAAAACTATTCAAACTAGCTGATACTGAACTGTTTATCCTTTCCTGCTTTGCCTTTCCAGAAACCCCAATAAAGATCATGGCCTAAGCATTCCCCTGGGCCTCCAGACTGCCCTGGAGTCTTTACCATGTGGCCCAGTGAGTGCAGTACCTCTTGTCTCTAGGATGTTTGAATATAATAGTTTTCCTGAACCTCTCCTGTGTCTCCTCTTGTGGCTGCACCTAATCTGATAATTTCATACTAGAGAACAAAAATCATATCTGATAAGGGTCTTCCATACAAAATATATAAATAACCCTTACAACTCAGTAATATAGAGATAAATAACCCAATTTTTAAATGGACAAAGTACTAATACTTTTGTCAAGACATTTTTCCAAAGAAGATATGCAAATAGCCAATAAGCACAAGAAAATAAGTCATTAAGAAAATGCACAACAAAGCCACAAGGAGAGGTCACTTCACATCAACTAGAATGGCTGTAATCAAAGAGAGATAGTGATAGTGTCGGGTTAGGATGAAGAGAAACTGGAAGCTGGGTTCACTGAGGGGTAGGACTGTAAAATGGTGCAGCTGTTTTGGAAAATAGTTTGGCAGATCCTCAAAAAGTTAAACATAAGGGTACTTTATGATCCAGCAACTCCACTCCTAGTTCTAAAGCCAAGGGAACTGAAAACACATGTCCACACAAAAACCTGTACATGAATGTTCACAGCAGCATTAATCATAATGGACAAAAGGTAAAAACAACCTAAATGCCCATCAACTGATGCATGGACAAAAAAATGTATATCCTTATAGTGGACTCTTCAGCCATAAAACAAAATGAAGTATTGACTCACCTACAACACAGATGAACCTTAAAAACACTATGCTAATTGAATGAAACCAAACACAAAGGGCCACATACTAAATGATTCCATTCATATGAAAAGTCCAAAATAGGCAAATTCATAGAAACAGAAAGATTAGTGATTGCTAGGAGATGGACAAGAGGAAGTAGAATGAGGAGTGACTACTGGTAGGCCTAATGTTTCTTTTTGGACGATGAAAATACTCAAAATTGATTATGATGATGATCGCAGAAATTTGTGAATATGCTAAAAACCACTGAAGTGTACATACACTTTAAAAAGGTGAATGGTATAGGACTTATTTCTCAATTTTCAAAGTTTAAAAATATATTGCTTCTATCTTTTTCTTTCCTTAATACCTTATCCTGACTTCTGGTGTTTACCAAAGCCCATCACTGTTACTTTTTCAAAATCCACATCAAACTGGAACTTTTTCAATAAAACTATAAAAAAGTAATTAACATCCATCCCATTATCCTGTCCATGTTGTACATAGTCTACCTCTCTTAGAGTAAGGTTGTACAGTTGTACATAGGTCTCTACAGTTGTACATAGGTCTACCTCTCTTAGTATATGTGCTGCCAAAGCAAGCACAGGTCTACCTCTCTTAGAGTAAGGTTGTATCTTATGCCACCTTACATGCCCCTTAGTATTTACACAAAACTAATGTTCTTTGAATTATAATTGATATTTACTATTCTCAATTCTTAGTACAGTCGTTCGCCAAATCTATTAAATTTCTGCTTTGTGTTGGGGAGCTTCACACAAAGAACAAACAGGGTTCTCATCCTCAGCAGAATTTATAATCTAATATTTACAATTTTTTGTATCATAACTTTTGTTTAGAACCCCCTAGTATATTTAAAACCTCCTTTTGTATTTCTGACTACCCATTATAATGCTCAATATACTCAATAAGTAATTGCTCAGTAGTGAGGATAAACCAATGAGTTTTGTAATGATACGGCTACATCACTAACTGAGCTCCTGAACTACTACTCCAAAGAGCTAGCATCCAATTTTCCCAGAGATACTATAAGTTTCATTCACTAATTGAGTACCTCCTGTATGTCAAGCTTCACTTTCTTGAATCATGATTAAATTGCAACTAATTTTTAAAGTTTTTCTTTTTTTTAAACCAAGGGCCAATAAAGACCCTTAGGGGAGTTTTAGTAGACATAAAAGTAGGCTATATATTATTTATATTTATGCATATAAACATATAATCCCTTTTTAAAAAGTTGCTACAGAAAAAAAAAAACGTTGCTACAGGAATACTCATCCTTTTTCCACGTGAAAGTTTAGCATTTATAAATATAGAATGACAATTTATGTAAAATAAGATGCAAATTACTCTTACAGGTTAAAGAGCTGAATCTTTAAAAAAGTAATACAGTTTTGACATACTACCAACTATAACTGTCCAATGGACCTACTAAGGTTTTGGAACTTAGTGAACTTTGGAACTTTTTGAAAACTAAAAGTTTTCAGCAACTTTTTCTTTTATTCAGCTTTATTACACAGAATTAGAGATTGCTGTGATATTTATTTATTTTTTTGTGATTTTTATTTAATTTGGGATTCTGATTAGAATAAGAACAGTGAAAATTATGCCTTATAAACATTGCATTATTACTACCATCATTGTGATATTGCTTCACACTGATTGTAGAGGAAAAAAAATAAGAATTAAGGCAATAACCACATGTGCAAACCAAGCACAATACCCTGACACAGTCCTTAGTAAAAAGCTCTTTTGGTTAGGTGATGGTTGATATTGCTGCATGCAGATCAGTCATTGAAGGATATGCTTCATTTATTTAGAAAATCTCTCCTACTGGCCCACGATAGCCAGAAGAAGCTTTCGGTAATCTCCACTTGTGTCACTTGCAATCATTGTGCCCAGGGTCTTCTGATACATCTGACTGAACGTCTGTTTTATTTGTACAAGATCAATCTGCATGCAAGAGATGATATTTTTGATGTTAGAAAAAAGCTGTTAAAAGGAAACTGATATTTATTAGAATTATTCTTTATTAAAAAAAATAAAAATAAAAAAATAAAAAAAAAGAATTATTCTTTATTTATTTTTATTTTATTTTTTTAAAAGATTTTATGTATTTATTCATAGAGAGAGAGAGGCAGAAACACAGGCAGAGGGAGAGGCAGGCACCATGCAGGGAGCCCGATGTGGGACCCGATCCTGGGTCTCCAGGACCACACCCCAGGCTGCAGGCAGCACCAAACCGCTGTGCCACCGAGGCTGCCCAGAATTATTCTTTAATAGTGAAAAGAACCTAATTCTAAATCAAAGCAGAGGGGGCGGAAAACACCAAGTGACTGACATTTAAGAGCTAGCATTCTTACCACTGCTAGCATCACCCAGGGAAGGGCTAATTCACTGTTGTGTAAAGATACTATGAATAAGGGTAGTACTAGTTTCATCTATTATCCCCAAAATATTGGTCAGTTAAAAACCATTAAAAAGGGACACCAGGGTGGCTGAGTGGTTGAACGTCTGCCTTTGGCTCAGGTCATGATCCAAGGATCCTGGGATCCAGTCCTGCATCGGGCTCCCCACAGGGAGCCTACTTAGGTCTCTGCCTCTCTGTGTCTTTCATGAGTAAATAAAATCTTAAAAATAAATAAATACATACATACATACCACATAAAAAATTGATAGGATGGTTACTCTCAAAAATACAAAAAATAACAAGTGTCTGCAAGGATGTGGAGAGACAGGAATCCTTGTGTGTTGCTGGTAGGAATGTAAAACAGGGCAGCTGCTGTAGAAAAGGTTTGGTGACTCCCAAAAAAGTTAAAATATAACTATCATATATATGATATAGCAGTTCCACTTCCAGGTATATACACATACGAAAAAACAAGGACTTGAAAGCAAGAACTCAAGCAAATATATGTACAACTATGTTTACAATAGCCAAAAAGTGAAAGCAACCCTATTGTCTATTGACAGATTTATTCATCTACAGACGGTGGTGTATACATACAATGGTACATTATTTAGCCTTAAAAAAGAAATTCTGACACATGCTACAACCATGGATGAATACTGAAAATGTTATGCTAAGTGAAAGAAGCCACTCACAAATGGATAAATATTGTATGATTCCATTTATCCAAGGTACCTAGAGTAGTCAAATTCATAGGAAGAGAAAGCAGAATGTTGCCAGGGGCTGGGGAGAAAGGAGAATGGTGAATTATTATATAATGAGTTTGGATTTTCAGTTTTACAAGGTTAAAAAGTTGTGGTGGTAATGATTGTACAACAATGTGAATGTACTTAATTTAAGCCACTGGAATGCATACTTTAAAATGGTTAAAATGTTAATTTTTAGGTTGTGTATATTTTATGCTTTAAAGAAAAGATTGTGCTTAGGAAATTTAGGTCTAAGTACAAATTAGGTTTTTTAAAAACACCGTATGATGGTGATCTTTTAAAAATGATTTACCTTCTCTACTCTAATTTAGTAGCATGTTTTCTTTTAAAAAGAAGCCCAATAAATACATAAAGTCAAAGAAAGGAAAACATTTGAGGTATATTTAGGTAAAGAGAAAAAGATAAATTTTTAAAACGTGTTTTATAATTAAAAAGCATGCTAAATTTCAAGAATTTTATCCAATAGGATTAATCTTTCATATAACTTTTTACATTAGCAAAATAAAAAAGACAAACACTTTCCAACTTAGCATAAATCAGTATTCTCTGCAGACCTTCTCAAGTAGGAAAATCTCTTGGCACTGGACATTCGGAGACACAGTGGTCTGTTTCACTAACCCAATCCTCTCGCACAGGATGAACAGAGTAAACACTACTTTACACAGCTTCTACTAGCAGTGCTAAAGTGAGCTCTTTCTGAACACCATTCCTAATGACCAGCTGAGGAACTTTTAGGAAATGAACATTCAAAATAAAGTAAGATCAGGGGTGCCTGGGTGGCTCAGTCAGTTAAGCATCCTAACTCTTGATTTCAGCCCAGGTCACAATCCTAGGATTCTGAGACCAAGCCCTGCAAGGGTTCGTGCTCAGGAGGAGTACGAGGTTTAAAGGCTCTCTCCCTCCATCTCTCCCCCAACTTGTGTGCTCTTTCTCTCTCAAATAAATAAATAAATCTTAAAAAAAAAAAAAAAAAAAAAAAGAAAAGAAAAGAAAATCAAGTAGGATCAGACAAGAAAAGATAGCCTCACCTCACTTCGAGTGACCACAATCCTGACCAAGGTGGAGTCATCTGTGCCAGCACCTTTCATAGAATAGTAGAGCCTCTCAGCAAAGAAGGCGGGGCGGTTCAGGGCACATTGCACTGCAAATTAGAGATACTTTACACATGATGCCTTAACAAAGGTATCCATGCTCCAGCTTCATTTATCACTTTTAGCTGCCTTTGATCCTTATCATCTCAGAAATCTTGATTTTTCTCAGCATCCATCTATCTTTCTAGCTGTCAGACAGGTTACCTTTCATTCTAGAGGATTCCCTTTAGCCAATAAATCCCATTATTTTTTCCTCCATCGATGTAATACCTTAGATTCCTTACATTTTCCCCCCCTTCAAGTGAAAAAATACGTAGCAACTGAATCCTGGTAATATCTTATGTAAAAGAAATAACTGAAATCTGAGTTCTTGATGTCAAATATATCATTTGGGTGACAGAAGGATAAGAGATACATTCTAATATAAAAAACAGATGTGAGGGCAGCCCAGGCGGCTTAGTGGTTTAGCTTTAGCGCTGCCTTCAGCCCAGGGTGTGGTCCTGGAGTCCTGGGATGGAGTCCCACGTCAGGCTCCCCTGCATGGAATCTGCTTATCTCTCTGCCTGTGTCTGTGCCTCCTCTCTCTCATGAATAAATAAATAAATAAAATCTTAAAAAAAACAAAAAAAACAAAAAACAGATGTGAGCCAAAATTTGGAAATGTTAATAAGTCTGATACGTTTTCTTTCTGGAAAATTAACTTAGCAGAGTCTCTTCCTGCAGATGGCAGAGATACACTAACTGTACATTATTGCTTTAACTACAATTACTATAGTAATATTTATAGGACACTCAACTAATAACAATGTGTTACTAATAACTCTCTTTAGTCATATATTCTCCATAAGAATTAAACTTCCATTTCTTTGGACATCTCAAAGAACACCAGAAACTGGAGTTTTTTATTTCAAAGGGAAAAGAGTCTCAATGGACTGAATATTTGAAAGATCAGTTTTTTGGGGGGCACTGGCTGGCTCAGTCAGTGGAGCATGTGACTTGATCTCGGAGTTGTGAGTTCAAACCATATGTTGGGTGGAAAGATTATAAATAAACTAAAAAAAAAAAGTGTTTTTTTTTTTTTGTGGGGACACCTGGGTGTCTCAGTCAGTTAAGCACCTGCCTTTAGTTCAAGTCATGATCCCAGGGTGTTGGGACTGAGCCCCATATTGGGCTCCCTGCTCAGTAGGGAGTCTGCCTCTCCCTCTGTCCTTCCCCCTGCTCAGGCTCTCTTGTTAAATAAATAAATAAATAAATATTTTTTAAAGGTGTTTTTTTGGGAGCTCAAAATGAGGCTTTGTATGGTGGCACTTGTAGTTCTTTAGGGCTTTCCCATTCACTTTAATGGAAATGTTATATCTGCTGTAATTCTTGCTTAGTCCTCTTGAAGGGCATACAGAATAAAGACCAAATAATTCCAAAACAATCCTTTTTGATCACACCACCATCATTCATAGGGAACTGTATATAAAAACATAGGATTAGTTCTGCCTAAGCAGATTCCCAGGAGGCTATAGCTATATTAATTATCATCACTTAATGGTAACAACTATTCAAAGCCTCATTCATCTACAAATAAAATAAAAGCAAAACATAAAAGTATCTTACAGATAGCCTTTAAACCACTTTCAACATTTCCAGAAAATTCACGGGCAACACTACTTAGCAAATCTCGATTAGCCACCTGCAAACAAAAAGTACAAGGGTTAAAATATTTTCACAACTTAAAACTGAAACCAAACCTTTAAAAGAAAAGCTCATACCCTGGAATAAGCCTCCACAGTAGCTTTCAGCTGAGGAAAGCTTCTTGTGGCAAGAATCATGTTAAAGCAAGATTCATCTGTCCCAAGTCTCCCCTCACCAGCTTGATAGAGACGTTGAGCATCTTCCTGAGCCAACTGGTGGTTAACATTTTGGTTCTCATCACGATTTCCCTGCAACAGAGGAAGGCAGGAATTGGAAAATATGATACAAGTTCTATTAAAAAATTTTTAACAATGTAGTCACTTTTGGACTTAAAGGGACAATTTGTTAGAGATTAATGCATAAAGTTTGCCATGCATATCTTCATTTCCAAAGAACCTATACTAGTATAACTAGTACTTTATTATACCACCAACTATGGAGTTTATAATATTTGATCATGGTTTAATGAGGTTATATTAAAATGAGAGGTTTTCAGGGCATTAAAGACAGACTTAAACCAGAAAAGTTTCTGTAAAAATTTATATACATACATACATATATATACACACACAGATATATATAACCCCTCCCCCACACAAAAAGAAAAACTTCTCTACTAGGAGATATAAACGCTCACTCAAATGAAGAAATTATAATCCTCCTTAGCTGGGATTTAAGATCAATATGCAGTATACTGAGTTCCACTTTGTATTCATTCATGCAGCTAAAAGGTATAGGGCACTTGTTTTGTGTGAGGCTGTATTAGTCAGGGTTCTCCAGAGAAAGTGAACCAACAGGATGTGCTAGGTGGTAGGGACACAAGAAAGACAAGGTCCCTGCCCTCAAAGGATTTAGATCATATGTAATATGGAAGCTTCATGAATCTCCTTTCCTTTAGCCAAGTGTAGTCTTAATATGTAAGTTTTATTTTAAATACATAACAAAAATGACACATAAGCTTTTTAGAAAAAGCTGTAAATAACTCCAGTTCTGCTGGACTGTGCCAATTTGTGTATCAAACTTTTCCCTGGAAAGGGGAAGGAGAGAGCCAGAGAGGAAGCTCTAGGCCAGAACGAGAGTAAAGCTCACATGGGCATTTGGTTTCTCTCAAAAATAGAAACACAAACCCAAAAGAAGGAAAGGCTGCCCTCTAGAGTCTCTGTGTCTGTCTGAGGAACAAAATGGAAAGGTATTCCTTGAAGGTGAGACGCTGTATTCTGAGGAGTACTGGGCAGAAGAAATATGCAGAAGCATATTCTAAATGGAAGACTAAAGAGAGCACATGAAAAGATGTTCAGGAAAAGCTTCCCAGATGACTGCCTGCCTTTGGACTCAGACACACAACACCCGTAGCATTTTCCTGGGAAGCCATTCCTCTGCTCACTCCCTGTAAGAGGTGCCTTTACTTTGTAAAGTAGCTGGGCCTTGAATTCTGCATAAAGAGACTCAGCACCTCATAAAAAGTCTGAATAATCATTTTTTAGTGTTAAGTCTCTGTTCCTGCTTTTGTTGTCTTGTTATTGTTTTTATTTTTATTTTTTTTGTTATTTTTAAATGCTAATCTACTCCCTTATTCTGTTATTCCACGGTGGGGAAATTGTTTCTTCCCACCCATTTGCTTTATTTTCTCATTTCCACATCCACTAACTGCTGCACACGGTTCTTGGCAACTATCTCCCTTTGCTCTGAACAGCCGCCTCTATTTTCAGATCCCTCCAGAGTGTCCAACCTTGTGACTAGCAAGATAGCCAATAACTCCTGATACTGAACCAGTGTGCTGGTCTTCAAATAAACCATCATCTCATTCTGTGTGTTTAATATCATCCCAAATACTCTATTTGGAGAGTTTTCTGTCACTGCTCCAGCACATCTGGGAAATCAGAATAAGGGATGGTGCTAATCACAACATCACTATGAAGTGTGAGAAATGTTTCTGCACTTCTATCTTTCCTCACAGTTTCCACCTCCTATAGCACTTCCATGGCAGTCCTGCATATTTTCAACTGATGGTCCAATTTAACTGACAGTACAATGCTAAGCTTAGAAGTACAAGATTCTTCCCAGCCTAAAATACAGAGCCTCAACTTGATTTCTGATTCCATATACCTTTAAAGAGGTTAATTTCTAATCTCTTACAAAAGCCAGATCTGCATAAATAAATTTCAATTGTGACTACAAAGAAATTTGTACATTGGAGTCTGTGTTAAGAATTCCTAAAGATGGCAACATTCCAAGTAGGCTAAATACTAAAAAGAGTAAATAATGCTCATTGATAGCAGAAAGAATGTTCCCTCCATCAACATATATTCATGCTATACTCACCTGGCACATGGATACAAGTAAACGTTCAAAATGCCCTGATGTGTCTGACCTAATGTCCTTTTCAAGGTCTCGTCCAAATTCTGATTGATAACATCTGACAATCTCTCGGATTTCCTGATTTGTTCTTGTGCACAAAATTTCAATCAATACACGTTCCTGAGTTCCTGCTCCCTATGTGAAATGAAGAAAGGAAGAATTATACAAAAGAAAACCACAGGGCGCGATCCTGGGGTCCCGGGATCAAGTCCCGCGTTGGGCTCCCGGCGTGGAACCTGCTTCTTCCTCTGCTTGTGTCTCTGCCTCTCTCTCTATGTCTATCATAAATAAATAAAATATTAAAAAAAAAAAAAAAGAAAACCAAAAATCACTGGAAGTAATTAAATCTTACTATTCTATCAAATATTTCTTTGGCCTCCAGACCTAAAAAGCTCTATAATATATTCAGATGATATAATGTATTGATTTAGCTGTACATTCAAAGCTGCCATAATTTGTGGGGTTTAACATTTGAAATAGGATAAAATATACAAAGTAAATGACATACAGTACCTTCATTGCATTCCGTAAACTCCAGGCATCATAATATGTAGATGGCATGAATAGGGCAAGGATCAGTTCTTCCATATTTCCACTTAACTCTGATTTAAGGTCTTTGATTAAATCCTGTTTAATTACAAATACAAACTAAGTATGAGTGCTCTCCAAATTTTGTTGCTTAAATTTTTAAAGAAAAATATGGAAAAATGGAATCAAATTGCTTTATGAAAACCTAAATTTCAAATCTGAATAGCATATACTAGAAACAAGTAAATATATACATTTAAAGTTTGTTACACTTTAGATGTATTTTTTTAAATTTGAAATCAGTTAATTAACATAGTGTATTACTAGTTTCAGGGGTAGAGTTTAGTGATTCATCAGTTGCATCTAACACCCAGTGCTCATTACATCAAGTGCCTTTCTTAATGTTCATCACCCAGTTACCCCAGTTCATCCCCCTGGGGGCCTCTCCTTGAGCAACCCTCAGTTTGTTTCTACAGTTAGAGTCTTCTATGGTTTGACTCCCTTTCTGATTTCATCTTATTTTATTTTGCCCTCCCTGTACCTATGTTCACCTGTTCTGTTTCTTAAAGTCTACATATGAGTGGGGCACCTGGGTGGTACAGTGGTTGAGCATCTGCCTTTGGCTCAACTCATGATCCTGGGGTCCTGGAATCGAGTCCCACATCAGGCTCCCCATTCTCCCTCTGCCTATGTCTCTGCCTCTCTGTCTCTCATGAATAACTTTTTTAAAAAGCCTACATATGAATGAAATCATATGGTATTTGCCTTTCTCTGATTGACCTTCTAGTTCCATTCATGTCATTGCAAATGTTAAGGTTTCATTCTTTTTGATGGCCAATACTCCATTGTATATATACATATATACACAAACACTCCACATCTTTATCCATTTATCCATCAATGGATATCTAGGCTCTTTCCATATTTTGGCTATCGTGGACATTGTTGCTATAAACACTGGGGTTCAGGTGCCCTTTGGAGTCACTACATCACATTTGTATCCTTTGGAGAATACCTAATAGTGCAATTGTTGGGTTGTAGGGTAGCTCTATTTTAAACTTTTTGAGGGAAAAACAGGAAATTCCATACTGTTTTCCAGACTGGCCATACTAGTTTGCATTCCCACCAACAGTGTAAGAGGGTTCCCCTTTCTCTACATCCCTGCCAACATTTCAAGGCCCAACTCAGGGCTCAATCCCAGGATCCTGAGATTGTGACCTGAGCAGAAGTCAAGAGTCAGCCACTTAACTGACTGAGCAATCCAGGTGCCCCTCAAGCAGACATATTTTATTCATCTACCAATAAGCACTTTAAAAAAAAGATTTTATTTAATTAATTCATGTGAGACACAGAGACATAGGCAGAGGGAGAAACACGCTCCCCACAAGGAGCCTGATGTGGGACTGGATCCCAGACCCCGGGATCATGCTCTGAGCTGAAGGCAGATACTTAACCGTAGAGCCACCCAGGTGTCCCTACCAATAAGCACTTAATACCTACTATCCTTCTACCACTATACCAGGTACAAAAACAGACACGTGAGGGGATCCCTGGGTGGCTCAGTGGTTTAGCGCCTGCCCTTTGGCCCAGGGCGTGATCCTGGAGTCCTAGGATCGAGTCCCACGTCAGGCTCCCGGCATGGAGCCTGCTTCTCCCTCTGCCTGTGTCTCTGCCTCTTTCTCTCTCTCTCTGTGTCCCTGATGAATAAATAAATAAAATCTTAAAAAAAAAAAAAAAAAGACGTGAAATAAAGAATATAACAAAATGATAAACAGATATTTACTTAGTATAAGATACTGTTCTTGTTCTACTGTGTTCTTATTTGGAAAAATAAACATCTAAAAAGAGATAATATAAGGCAACTCCAGCACCAGATGAGTAAGTGACATAAATAAACAGCAGAAAAAGCTGGAACAGGAGAAGTTAAAAGTGGGCCAGAGAACTTAGAGAAAGCTCCTAGCCCAAACCCTGAAGAGTATGTAAAAATTAGCAGGCAAATAGGAAAAAGAAAGATATTTCAGGCAAGAGGGAGGAACACAGATGAGAAAAAGAAACATGGTTCCCAGTCTTGGCTATGCATTAAAATTATCTGTGGAATTTTTTTTTAAAGATTTATTTATTTATTTTTGATAGAGAGAGAGAGAGGCAGAGACACAGGAGGAGGGAGAAGCAGGCTCCATGCCAGGAGCCTGACGTGGGACTCGATCTCGGGACTCCAGGATTGCGCCCTGGACCAAAGGCAGGTGCTAAACCGCTGAGCCACCCAGGGATCCCCACTGTGGAATTTTTCTTAAAAAAAAAAAAAAAAAAAAAAAAAAAAATCCAAGTAAGCCACAAAAGACACATTAATGTAGAGGGCAAATATTCATATTCTGCATGTGTTCTTAGGTTTGAAATGGGATTATGATGTTCAGCTAAGGTTGAGAGAATCACTAGTGTGAGGCAAGAATGAGCAAAGCTTGTTTAATGAAGCAGTAAGATAACCAATTTTGTTAGAGGGGAATGTTCTCACAGATGAGTGAGTCAGAGTTGTAATAATACTCTTGTGTTACTGCCCTGAAGACCAAGCTAAAGAATGTGGATTTGATTCTGCATACTGCGAGGAACCACTAGAAGTTTTTATGCAAGAAGATGGCACTGAAATGACAACTACCAGCAGTATGGACTGTGATGACCGAGCCTATAGATAAAAAATTTATGCTACCAGAACACTTAGATAAGAAGTAATAAAGGCTTAGACTTGAGTGGTGGATTTGAGATAGAAGACATTTTATCTTTTTTTTTTTTTTTTAATTTAATTTTATTTATTTATGATAGGCACACAGTGAGAGAGAGAAAGAGGCAGAGACATAGGCAGAGGGAGAAGCAGGCTCCATGCACCGGGAGCCCGACGTGGGACTCGATCCCGAGTCTTCAGGATCCTGCCCTGGGCCAAAGGCAGGAGCCAAACCGCTGCGCCACCCAGGGATCCCGATAGAAGACATTTTAAAAGAACCCTTCCACATATTACATCAATGAGATATAATCAATAACTGGATGCTAAGACAAAACAGTGGCTGGCATACAGTAGGCACTGAGTAAGTACTCACAGGCTAATTGATAAAGAAGAATGTGGAATCAAGAACTCCACAACAAATGATATTTGTATTAATTAATAGGAAGCCAACAAATGATATTTGTATTAATTAATAGAGAAAAGGTGGCTGAGGGTTAAAAAAAAAAAACAACAGCCTGTGAATTTAGTTTTAATGATATAGGAAAAAATTTAGGAGAGCATAGCACAGGTTATAAATGAACTAAAGAGATTCATAATATGGAAAATATTTTTCTTTGAGAAGCAAGCCTGATGTTGAACCCTGAGGAAATCAAGAGTTTGTATCACTTAATCAGCTTTAAGACTAAAGAAGTGGACCTGGGCCAGGCAGCAAGAATAAGGCAGAGCAGATCAGGTGAAGTGAGACAAACCAAAGAACCTTTACTCCCATTCTGAGAAAAGTAAACTGGATCCAGAGAATGTCAGGAAATGCTAGGATTCCTATCTAAATGGAAAAACAATGCTACCTGGCCTACCCTTTATGTCTAAGCAATAACACTATTTAGCCACAGAATCTTGCTGCATTTTGTCACTGATCATCCAGTCAGCAAATATTAAGTGGCTATTTATTATTATTCCTGTACTTGGAGCTAAAAATGCACATATGAATATGGCATGGTTTACCTGAGGGGAGCTCATGGGTTCAGGGAGTGGGCAGTGCGACTGATCAGTTATAGTAGAGGTTTTATAAAATGCTACTCGGCCACAGAGAAAGCAGCAGCAAAAATCTGCCCAGGGAAATCAAAGAAATTTCAGAGTAGCTGATTTAAGGTAAATCTGGAAGAAGCTGTTTGGCATCAAGAAAAAGAGGAAAAGGTGTTCCAGGCCAAGAGAACAATGTATACCAAGCATAGAAATATAAAAGACCATGATGTGTGCAGGGAGTTGCAAGAATGGCAAGAAGTTCCATGCAATCATAATAAGGATATATTTAGAGGAGTGGAAGAGGATCCCAAACACCAAAAATAGGAGGGGCTGTATAGTAAGTCCTTGAATCCCACTATAAAGAAGACTGAGAACCAAACTATTTCTCTATTATACTATTTTTCTATTTTATATATAAATTTATTATCAGTTATGCTATTGTGGCCATAATCTATTTTCTACTGAGCATCCATCACATATCAGACATAGTATTAAGTATGATTAGGAGATCAAGGACGACTCCAGAATTAGAAAGGCTTTTAAGAGAGATAAATAGTGAACACACCACTCCGGGAGTCTCTGAAATCTAGCTGTCTCTACTTTATACCACTAGCACTAATAAAAAGATAGTATCCAATCCGACAAAAATGAAGAGTCTACAGGCCACTGTTTGTGGCCAGAAAAGAAAAAAATATATGTACCTTGCCATACATGGTCTTAAAAGCTGCTTTAATTTTTTGCCTCTGATCATTGGAACGGTTGGCCACAACATCCACAATTGCCTGTTCGTCTGTCCCTGGAAGAACCATACATGTTTAATTAAGTAAAGATGAATTCTGTACTGGGTATTCCTTGAGGATATCTCTTAGATGTTTATAAGGTGCCTGGTGCCAGATTAAATTGAGGTATGTGCACAGGCACATAAATTTGATTTATAATATTAAGCCTACTTTTACTTTAGATTCAACCACTCAAAATTATAAATAAGATTAAAAACCTGCTTTCCTTACCAAAACCTTTCATTGCTTTCCGAAGAATTTCTGCATCTCTCATGGCATCAAAGTTGGCAGCTGGTCGGATCGTTCCTTGGGTTCCCTGAGTCATTGCGGCAGGCTGAAACAAGAGGCATAAAATCCATGTCAGTTGTTATGCTAATTATTTCATAATATAAAAATATATCAAATCATGTTGTACACCTAAAACTAATACAATGTTACATACCACTTATACTTCAATAAAATTGGGGAGGGGGGGGGAAGAAGCATGAAAAAACATTCAACTTCCTTAATAAAAGAAATACAAATTAAAAAAAAGTCAGGATTCTCTCCTAACAAGACAACTTAAGACCTCCTAAGACATCACTTAGGCAAAGAGGCCATGTTTAAGTTTTAGGACAAAGGATTTGAACATTTTATTATGAAGGCTCATTCTGGAACAGGCAAGAAAGACCTATCCTCTTCCTACCAAAAGACAGCTAAACAACAAACTTTCAGGAGACAAGAAAGACAAGCTTGTGAAATTAGTTACAATCTCCCTAGGTCTTGATTTCCTTCTTTGTAGGAGGAAAAAAGAGATTGATCACTGGATAGTAGTGAGATGAGCAGCAGTGTTTGATTTAAAGACAATAACACAATAAGAATTTTAGCTAGGTAGACCTTGAGCTGCCCAATAAGGTTTCAAATAAGCGATATAATTTTGGCAATATCTCTCCATTTCCTCTACAGGCCCTCATTATCGAACATGAAATAACTCATTTTGTAATAAGAAAAGACACAAAATGAAACAATGGTTGGAGACTTTGAGAGGTAGAATATTCTTCACTGATTATACAGGAAATAAACCAGAAAGCAAAACAGGGACTATATTTTGAAAATATAAATCTACGGGGAAATTTAAAAATCACTATAATGAATGCCATGGCAATAATTTTTCCAGAGAGAATCATCAATGGATGCTAAAATTAGCAAGTACAACTATGATGAGAACCAAGATACTTGCATAGTTTGTAACATTATGGTGGAAAACCTGGCAGACCCAAGTGATCGAAACCAATCATTGCCAATAACAGAGTAAGTCAACGATAAAAGCCTCCTGATATGGGGATTCAAGATAATTTCTGTGGTATTCCTCCCAAAACCTGACTTTAATCATGAGGAACTATCATCAGACAAACCCAAGCCAAGGAATCGCCACAAAATAACTGGTAGTACTCTTTAAAAGTGTCAAGGTCATGAACAACAAAAACTGAAGCACTGTGTCCTATTAAAGGAAACTTAAGAGGTGGGCCTGGCTGGCTCAGTCAGTAGAGCATGTTACTCTTGATCTTAGGGTCATGAGTTCAAGGGGCACATGGGGCATAGAAATTACTAAAAATATAATAATATAAAAATTTTTTAAGAAAAGGAAACTTAGGAAACATGACAATAAATGCAATATTTCATCCTAGATTTGATCCTGAACCAGAAAAGGAGGGCATTATTGGGACAACTGGTAAATTTGAATAAGGTCTATAGGTTGGGTTATAGTATTACACCAATGTTATTTCCTGATTTTAATCATATTGTGTTTGTGTAAGAAGTTAATATTGGAGGATCTGGGTAAAGAGTATACAGAATTCTAATGTACAGTTTTTAAAACTTTTTTGTAAGTCAAATTATTTCAAAATTTAAAGAATTTAAAAATTCACAGCTAGGAAACAAATAGTTTTCTTAAACTATTCAAATCAGGGCTTAAGAGAGATGGGATGAAATGAGAGGATATCCCACCACCGTTTTTTTAAACTGAATTTTAATAATATATTTCATTTAACCCATTATCTCTGAAATACCACTTAAAGATACATTCAACACCATTCCAAAATATAAAATGACTCAACTGCTTTTTAGGCAACTGAAACTGCATTTAAAGTTATACTCATTGAATACAATAATATGCCAGCAACTGCAGACACAAAGTAAATGGGGAAAAAGGGACCAGACCGTCTTTCAGCAAAGATTTTTAGGGTCAATAATTTCTCTCTTACCTATTCTCTCACACCAACAATTTCTTCTAATGACTGTTCTACACTATGAAGTTTCTAAGCCAGCAATACAAGCAGAGAACCAACACATATTTGTATGGTGGTTTTAAGAAAAAACTGAAACCATTCTCAACTGCAAATATCCAAGTATAATTTCTTCAATATAAGTCTTTATAGGAGCCTTATGGTATCAAGAAACTAAAGAAAGTTTCCTTTGACGTAACCACCTTTACTAAATCCTAAGTAGGGCAAAAACCTTACTATACACTGGACTAGACAGCAACAGAAACTAACCCTTAACATGTACTATTTGAGGATTCTCATTTTCTGTTATCCTCTTCTTTCTTAAAAAACAAACTGGGGTGGGAGAGGCCTGGGTAGCGCAGTCAGTTAGGCATCCGACTCTTGGTTTCAGCTCAGGTCACGATCTCAGGGGTTGTAAGATGGAGCATAGAGTCTGCTTGAGTTTCTCTCTCCCTTTTCTCTGCCCCTTCCCCCTACCAGAGGGGATCTCTCTCAAATAAGTGGGGTGCCTGGGTGGAACATCAGTTAAACATCCAACTCTTGGTTTGGCTCAGATTATGATCTCATGGTCATGAGACTGAGGCCCAGGTCAGGCTCCCCATTCAGCAGGGAGTCTGCCTAAGACTCTGCCACTCCCTAGTGTATGCTCATGTGTACCTGTGTTCTCTCTAAAATAAATCTTTTAAATCAATCTAAAAAAAAAAAAATCACTCCATTTTTCATCTGTAGGGAAAAACGGATGTTTCATTCTATGTTGAAAGTTTCCTTTTGAAGCGAATCTTCATCAAAAATACTATCTTCCAGACATTATACTGGAATAAAAGAAATGAAGGTCTATGTTCTACAGGTCAAAACTCAAACTAGGGAAAATTTCTCAGCACAGCAAAGCCCACACTATCTGCCACCAAAAGTTCTACCCTTTGACATTTATTTGATGTCAATCTTCCTGCTGAAAAACAAAATTGGATCAATTAGGAGAGGTCACCTGGCCCATCTGCCCAACCAAGACAGAAATTTTCATCTTCCTAAACACACACACACACACACACACACCCTCTACCAGAGGACTTTCAGTGATAGGGAACTCTCTCCTCACAAGATAGCCTGTTCCAATTCCATGTAAAAGATCTTCCAAAATCTACCACTCTGTTAACTTCCACCTACTGGTTTTAGTTTTATCTTAAATGGGTAATTGTTACACATGAGTTGCACGTGTAGGTGTTTCATTTTTAGTGTTTTATGCTTGAAAATTTTTTATATTCAGTCATAAAATGTCTATAAAACTATGTGCATGCTTAAGCCAAAATAAAATTGTCATTCATTTTTAAGATAGCTACAGATTTATAATATGATTAAAAATCAACTTCAATAGTAAGAAGAGGATTGAAAGGAATTCCCTATGTGCTTTGGAGGAATATCATTTACAGTATCAGCAAAGCAGCATTATGTAACAGCGAGACCTTTGGTCTGGAAGTCAGGTGAACTAGATCTAGTCTTAGCTATGTCTTTCACTAGTTGTGTGGCCCTAGACAAATTTCTTAGTATCTCTGGAGCTCAAATTCCTCAAGTCAAGAAAGCCAGAAAATAGCTAGCATGTTTCTCTTCCAACACTGTAATCCTTCTCCCACCCCAGCTTTAAAAAAGCTTGAAAATGCTAGATCTTTATGAATAAACAGTTTGGAAATAAATAAGAAAAATCAAGATAAAGATAAGCATAAAAGTACACTGTGTTCCTAGTAACTTGCATAGGATATAAAAGGATTAACAAGGCAATGAAAAATTAAGCAAGATTAAATTAAGGGGCTATACAGCTATAGACCAAACATTTGATATACAGGAGACCTTCTAGGGCTACTGAGAAATCAATTCAACAAACATTAGTTGGCTACCGTGGTTAAAGCCTCGCCCAGCACATAAGGACATAAAGATAAAACAGACACAGTTGAGCCCTCAAAGAAGTTGTGAGAGACAAACACAAGGAATCAAAGTAGTGAAGGCACATATAGGGGACTTAGTAATTAGTGAACAATAGAAAACCTTACTCACTTCACTGTTAAAATCCAAAGAAACAGGAGAGAAAACAGGATAGGAAGGAAAGGATTCTGTATTGATCTGAAAAAAGAGTAGAAGGTTACAAAAGGGAAAATGAAACTGCACTTTCTCAAACACTGCCAGAAATACCAATTACTCAAGTCACCCAGGTTCATAGTTTTAACTGTTAGGGAAGAAGAAAAGGAAAACCAATGTTAAGAACCCAAGTGAATCTCTATGAGAAAGTTATGGGTATCATCACCTGTGAGAAGGGACCTACGCTTATTAAAGTCATCAGGACACCACTTAAAACCAATGGACCAAAGAGAGCATTGAGTTGTACCAGAAGCAAAGATCAGAAACTTAAGTGACTGTAATAGACCATTCTCCTCTGCTTCACGGAAATCTCTTATGTTGGCCAAGGAGTGGTGCCCTTCTTCGGCATTATCCAATTCAATTAGATGAAATATAAAAATAGGAGCAGAAATACCTGACTTGGGTAAGGAACTTGTCCTCCAGGATACTGAGATGGCATCTGTCCTCCAGGAAAGCCACCTACACGTTAAAAAAAAAAAACACACAAACATACTACTGTATGGTCCGATAGGTTTTAATTTTTCAAAATAGCATTGACTATTATGAATATGAAAACATGAGAACATTCATGCCTTGTTAATTCACTAGGATAAACTTTTTTTTCCTTTTTTTTTTTTTTCACTAGGATAAACTTTTAATATTATATATAATTTGCTAAATCTGAAACCAACTTCGGTCAGAAGAACCTTTTAAAATATTCATGTTCTACACAATTTAACAAATAACACCTTTTTATTTTTATTTTATTTTTATTTTTTTTTTAATTTTTATTTATTTATGATAGTCACAGAGAGAGAGAGAGGCAGAGACACAGGCGGAGGGAGAAGCAGGCTCCATGCACCGGGAGCCCGATATGGGACTCGATCCCAGGTCCCCAAGATCGCGCCCTGGGCCAAAGGCAGGCGCCAAACCGCTGCGCCACCCAGGGATCCCCCACCTTTTTATTTTTAAACACTTGAACCAAACTAAATTCTGATTCCATCTGGAAAGGATGTCAGGACATTTTAGGAGTGGTATGGGAGTGAGCAGAGAAGCTCCTAAAGGTTTTGCTTTTTTGGCTTCGGAACAGATTTTTTGTAATTGAAAAAGTGGGCCCTTATTTCCATCTGTACAAGTTTATTGAAGACTAATCCAGATGTAAACTAAGTTTTCTCAATGGCAATTGAAAAATTTAAAATAGCATGCTATTACTTTTCCTCTGGACAGCTGATACCTACCAGGTAGTGGGATCTGTGTTGGGCCACCACCGTAAGATTGTGAGGGTGGCTGTGGATAGCCAGAAAAGGCTGCTCCACCTGGTGGGGCTCCAAATCCTTGGCCTGGAGGAACTAGAAAAAAGAATAAATATAGTGACAGTTCTTGTGTGAAGAGTAAACTTTAGGAAAATATCTATCTACTAAGAACAGTGTAAAAAAAATATGCTATTGATGCTGTAACAACAGTCTCTGGTTTAAATTCAACTTACCAATTCCTTCTCCATTACAAAATAATTTATATTTCATTCACATAACTTATAATACAAAATTGCTAAGCTTTTTTACCTCTGGACAAACCTGTCCTAAAAATCACAATCATGGTAACTGAAATATCAATTAAGATTACAAATAATCAAGCAAATTGTTATATATTGGTCTGTTATTACCATGATTTATTCTTTTTCACAACAGAATTTTTGAGACTGTTCCTAGCTTTTATGCTTCCTATGTCTATCTTGCCAGCTAGGTTCTTAATGTCTTTGGTAGAGAGTAGGTTAAGAGCATCTCTGACCTCATTCAAAACAAGCAAGAATGAAAAGGATAAAAAAAAAAAAAAGGAAAAAGTGGTACAGCAATCCCAAATCATCACTAATTCCACAATACATCACTCACCTCCAGGATAGGATGGAGCGCCCCCTGGTGGTGGGGCACCAGGATAGCCTCCTGGGGCTGGATAGCCTCCGGGGGCTGGATAGCCACCAGCTCCGGGGTAGCCACTACTTGGGGCTGGTGGGTAGGTACCTCCTCCCATTGAAGGAAAGCCACTAGGATAAGGATACTGACCCGGAGGGGGGAAAGAGGACTCCTGACCTGCAGGCTAAAAAATGAGAAAATTTTTCAAATGAATGTGATCATAGAGAAATATGACCCACCTAAAAAAAGAACCAAACTGAGATTATTCTTAAGGTCTAGATTTTCTTTTACATAATAAAAATCCCATTAAAAGTCCTGGTGTCTTATACTAGTTTACCAGTATACTAGTTTGTCAGAACTCAGTTAAATTTAATTCTACCTGTGTGAGGCAGGAGGGATCTGTTTCTCTCTTTGGGAGTAAGAACCATACTCTCTACAAACCTCAAGGCTTCAGGAAAAATTAACAAAGCTTATTCGTTCCTTATTTTTCTAGCATCTGGAAATATGAGAAAAAATTATCTCTCTACCCTAAAGAGAATTCACGGCTCTCTTGCAACACACCAGAACCTGTTGCATAATGGGGGGGGGGGGGGGGGGGGGGAGGTGACCTGAGTCATACATGGGTGTGACATTTTGGAGCCCAGTTCAAACTAGACAATGTCTAAGAGTTGCAGAGATTGTTACATGTTCACTAAACTCTCACCTGGCCATAAAGCTAGACTACCTTTCACAGATCTCCCCTACAGTTAAGTAGGATCATATGACTGAATACTGGAGAATGAACAGCAACAGAAGTGATGTACACCACTTACACCACTTCCTTCCTTCCCTAAAAACCTCCTTCCTCTCTTCCTCTTTTCCTTCATCTGCCACTGGAAGCAGAAAATACAAGGAAGGACTCCAAGGCACTAAAGGATAGTAGAGCCAATATGTGGAAGGAGCCCGAGAATCCAAAAGACTACATGGAACAAAGCCTCCTTGATTCCCCCCTCCTCCTCCCTTCCACCACGGACTTCTAAAAACTAAAGTAAGCAAGAAATGAGTTTTTATTGTGCCAAGTCACTTTGATGTTGGGGTTGTTTGTTTCAAAAATTAGCCAACACCGACTGAAATGTTTGAACTTGGACTGCCACAGTCCAGTTCAGTATATAAGGGCCTGGGAATATTCATAATTCTCATCACTCCTATGATCAATTCAAGAGAGCTATATATTCATTTTACATAAGGACACACACATTATCATTAATCTGCATAGGCCTCTCTTTGTCTTCTCCCAGAGTTAGAAAAAAGGTATACATACTTATGAGTATAAAATTGAAAGGCATAATTCTCACTTAAATGTCTCAGCTATAAGTTTAGTCCTCATAGTACAGGTATCAATAAGGCAGAACTCAGTAGCACATTGTAAAATGAACTTCGAATAGTAAAAGTCTTAGAACCACAAACCCAGGGATCTTTAATCCACTGCAATTTGTTATCTCTGGGTCAAGCCCTTCTTAATTATTTTAAACCTTCTAACACAAAGGTTAAAAACCAGTGACTCATGGGATGGATTTAGCTTACATATGTTTTATTGGCTCATACAACATTTAACATTTTAAAAAATTTCCCAATTCAAAAAGTTGGAGCAATTTCACATCAAATCCACATATCTGGCTTTACTTAAGAAATGGAATATCTAGCAACATGGAGTCTGCCTGCCAGTATGCCTATGTGAGGCTCAAGTTGAGTAGCTGTCAACTATCCATAAACTAGGCAAGCACCCTCTCATTCCTCCATAACACCTGCCTTAATACACTTATTCTTCTATTCAGTACCTCTGGGTAATTGAGTTTATGACCCTTGCTCTAACATACCCGTAAGATCTGTCCATGGGCTAGTCCTATACAACGCCTGTTCCAAGTACACAAGCTATTTTACTCTTATAAGTGGCAATACTCACAGGATATCCAGGGAAAGGTGGGTAGCCTGTTGGGGGATAGCCTGGGTATGACATTCTGTAACAATAAAAAAAAGTCCTCTGTAATTTTTTATAAAAGTCCTTTGAAGATATATATTGTCATGGGGTTTTACACAAAAGAGATCTTCAAAAGAGTCTGTTAAGCATTCAACATGCGGATATTAGAGGTATAAGCAAAGTTTATAAAATGCTTCTTCATTTTACCATTCATACCAATGGAATCAGTATAACACAGCAAATGTTCCGACTTCATTCTCTTCATACCATATAATTTTTGTCATACCTGAACACTATTAGTACTATTATTTTATGGAATATTTACGGAGTATCTTTTAAGCCAATTAATTTTTCACTTAAATCTATTTTATGTCTGCTTTATATTACTTCCATTAATGCAAAATTTACAATAGTTCCTTGCCACAAAGAAAAGGTAACACTAAAATATATTTAAAAAATGAATATGTAAATATTAAAATAAAGGCTTTCCAGGTGCCACAGATATCTCCTTATTTGATGTAACATTAAATGGCTAACAGTTAACATTCTGTAGTTACATATACCTTTTTATTAATTTTTGATTGTTTCATTAAGTTTCAAACTTAATCAAAAGTAAAGTTAATAGTATAAGAAACCCCAAAGACTCAACACTCAGCTGCAGTAATTATTAATTCATGGCCAATTTTGTTTTTTCAATACTCTCACTCATTTCCTACCACTCCACTGGATTATTCTGAAGCAAATCCCAGACATCCTACCATTTTAACCTATACATACTTCAGTATATATCCCTGCAAACATAACTTCTTTTAATAAACAGGGCTTAAAAAAATTAACAGGTTTTTTCTTTTTAAGATTTGTTTATTTATTTATTCATGAGAGACAGAGAGAGAGATAGAGAGAGGCAGAGACATAGGCAGAGGAGAAGCAGGCTCCCTGTAAGGAGCCTGATGTGGGACAGGATCCCAGACCCTGGGGTCACGCCCTGAGCCGAAGGCAGACACTTAACTGCTAAGCCACCCAGGTGTCCCTAACAGGGCTCTTTTTAAAATAAAATCATAATATCATAGGGCAGCCCGGTGGCTCAGCGGTTTAGCACCTGCCTTCCGCCCAGGGCGTGATCCTGGAGACTTGGGATCGAGTCCCACATCGGGCTCCCTGCAGGGAGCCTGCTTCTCCCTCTGCCTGCGTCTCTGCCTCTCTCTCTCTCTCTCTCTGTTCTCTTTCATGAATAAATAAGTAAAATCTTTAAAAAAAAAATCATAATATCATCAATGTGTCGGTGTCCAAATTTCTAATTGTCTTTTAAATATTTTTATTGTTTATTTTGTACTTGTTTACTTGTTATGGAAAATTCACAGATTTTAGAACAGTGTTAGATTGAAATACACGGCATTCCTGAAATTCAACTGTTTTAACATACGAATCTCTTGTGGTTCAACCTGATATAATGAATGTTCACATGAACTTCATGTTTAGTTTCAACAATTATCACGTCATAATTAATTCTATTTCATTTGTATCCTAACCACTACCCTTCCATAGGTCTTTTAAGATTTTTGAGAGAGAGAAGCGAGTGTGTGCTTGAGCAGGGGGAGGGACAGAGGGAGAGGGAGAAGGACAAGCAGACTCCTTGCTGAGTGCAGAGCCCAAAGTGGGTTTCAATCATCCCAGGGTTCTGAGATTGTGACCAGAGCCAAAGTCATTTAATCAACTGAGCCACCCTGGGCCCCCTTCCCTAGATCATTTTAAAACAAATTCCCAGACATCATATCCCTTAACTTATAAGTAACTTGTCAATATACCATGTGTAAAAAGAAGACTCTTTCAAACCATGGTCATTTACCAATATTGTACCTTAAAAACTTAGTAATTTTCTAATATTAAATATCCATTTGGTGTTCAAATTTACCCAAAGGTCTCAAAATAATTTTTAAAGTTTGGCTGTTCAAGTTGGTATACAAATAAGGTCCATATATTCTAGACAGTTGGCATGTCTCTTAAATCTCTGTATAAGCCTCACTTCTATTTTTTCTGTGTAGCTTAATTAAAGGAACCAGACAGTTTGTCCTGAAATCTCCTCAACCTGCATTTTGCCAATTGAATCTCCATGATAATCTTGAACAGTTATTTACTATAAATTTGTAGTCAGATCTATAAGCTTGATCAGGGCCCCTGGATGGCTCAGTTGGTTAAGCATCTGACTCTTGATTTTTTTTTTTTTTTAAAGATTTTATTTATTTATTCATGAGAGAGAGAGAGGCCAAGACACAGGGAGAGAGAGAAGCAGGCCCCATGCAGGGAGCCTGACATGGGACTCGATCCTGGGTCTCCAGGATCACACCCTGGGCTGAAGGCAGTGCTAAACCGCTGAGCCAGCGGGGCTGCCCTGACTCATGATTTCAACTCAGGTCATGATCTCAGGGCTGTGAGATCAAGCTCTGCATTGGGCATGGAGCCTGGTTAAGATTCTCTATTAAAAAAAAAAGAAGAAAGAAAGAGGAAAGAGAAAGAAGGACAGAATCAATTCAAAGTTATTTTCTTCAATAGGTGCTCATTTGTTTTTGGATATGCAAACAATAACCTGAACATCTGATGTGAAGAAATTATTACATCTTTAGATAATAGTATTGATTTTTGTAAAGCATCTGATCTTTTAGAGATACACACTGAATATATATATATAGATAGATAAAATTCTATAATGTCTGAGAATCACTTGAAAATAACATGAAAGGGTTGGGCTGGAGTATAGATGAAACTAGATCATCATGAGTTGATTATGCTGGGTGACAAGTACGTTGGTATTCAATACACTCTTCTGTCCACACTTGCATATTAAAATTTTTCCATAATAAAGTTTGTTGTTTTTCTTTTTAAAGACAGCTCAAACCAACCACAAGAGACTCTTTAATCACAGGAAACAAACTGAGGGTCGCTGGAGGGCAGGGGAGGGGATTAACTGGGTGATGAACATTAAGGAGGGTGCATGATGTAATGGGCACTGGGTGTTATATAAGACTGATGAATCACTGACCTCTATCTCTGAAACCAATAATACATTACATTAACTGAATTTAAAAAAAATTTTAAAAGGCAACTCATGTAAAACAAATGCAGCCAGGGTGAACCAAAAAGCCACAAATATATGCATACATATATGTATGGGTAAATACCTTTTGCATTTGAAGAAAACACTACTAGCCTAAAACAAAAGCAAATAAACAATAGAGGGGCAAAAACAAACATTCAAAACAATACCCTTTCATTGCCTGACCATATCTAAAAAACTATTGGTGATCAGATGCAATATACCTGGCAAATACATCTATATAAAGTCAAATCATTTATTTAGCATCTACCATAAAAACACTGTACTAAGATTGCAGAGTAACAGAATTCTCAAAAGTTTAAACTAAGTTTTATTTAAAGATTTTTATTTATTTACGAGAGACACAGAGAGCAAGAAGCAGGCTCTCTGCAGGGAGCCTGATGCAGGACTCTGTCCCAGGACCCATGACCTGAGCCCAAGGCAGACGCTCAACCACTAAGGCACCTAGGAGCCCCTAAACTAAGTTTTAAAAGCTGTTGGAGGGGATCCCTGGGTAGCCCAGCGGTTTGGCTCCTGTCTTCGGCCCAGGGTGTAGCCCTGGAGTCCTGGGATTGAGTTCCACGTGGGGCTCAGGGAGCCTGCTTGCCCCTCTGCCTGTGTCTCTGCCTCTCTGTCTCTCATGAATAAATAAAATCTTAAAAAAAATAAAAGGTGCTGGATACATTGGCAAGAAAGTTAAACAGCCATGTGTGCAAGGCAAAAGGTGGGATATAACTATAAGATGGACAATCATCAAAACAGAATGAGGAGTATATTAAGAGAGAAGCCAGCTAGGAGGCCTTCAGTATGTGTGGAATACAATACTCATCTTTTCCCAACAGATCACTCTTAATATCCCATATCTAACCAAGAAACTCTTAACTATAGAGAATTGATAGTTACAGGAGAAGGGTGGGAAGGTGGGGAGGGTTTAACAGGTGATAGGTATTGAGGACAAGCACTTGTGATGAGCACAGGGTGTTCTGATGAATCACTAAATTCCACACCCGAAACTAATATTGTACTGTGTTGACTAGGATTTAAACAGAAACCTGGAAAAAATTCTGTACCTGTTACTAGTACCACTACTTAAATTACCTATTAGTGAGTATATTAATTAACCTAATGTGTTTCTTTTCCTTTGAAATGCCTCTCCCACTCTTCCTGTAGTTTCTATTCTCATGGCCATATCCTTAGATCATGTTTTTATCACTTGATGTCTATTTTACTAAAATTACTTTTCTATTTACATCCTCCCATGTACTCTCACATTTATAATTTTCCTAAAATGCTCCTCTTTCAGCATATCCCTCTTCAGGTCAGAACTCAAGGATTACTGCTGGAGTGTCAAATGAAAATTCATAGGCCTGACATTCAGGTCACCTTAGTACTAGCTCCAATTTACTTATACACTTTATCTCTTAACAATACCTAACCTCCAATGTGAAATCTCTACCACCTGAACCATTCCCAGCATATCTTTGCTTCAGCCACTGTTATTAACTGACTTGGCC
This sequence comes from Vulpes vulpes, assembly GCF_048418805.1. Lineage (NCBI taxonomy): Eukaryota > Metazoa > Chordata > Mammalia > Carnivora > Canidae > Vulpes > Vulpes vulpes. Next base: position 83,607,637 of record NC_132783.1, read on the forward strand.
CTCGTGCCTGGGCTCACCTCTCCTGACTTATCCAGCTCAAATCTTCTCGCTTCCTTCTTTGAACAATGTACTTGATAAAACAGTACTTCAACTTTAATGTATATGCATATCAATTGGGGATCTTGTTAAAAATGCATACTCTGGGGGCACCTGGGTGGCTCAGTGGTTGCGTGTCTGCCTTTGGCTCAGGTCATGGTCCCAGGGTCCTGGAATTGAGTCCATGAGGAGCCTTCTTCTCCCTCTGCCTCTGTCTCTGCCTCTCTGTGTCTCTCATGAATAAAGTCTAAAAAAAACAATGCATACTCTGCTTCAGTAGTTCTGAAATGGGTTATGAGATACTGCATTTCTAACTAGGCTTCCAGGTGATGCTGATGCTGGTCTATGAATCATATTTTGGTATACCAGAATATTTTGGTTGTTTCTGGATCTACCATCTAATTTGCTGTATTTTTCCATGTGTTTTGGCTCTTCTTCCCATTACGGCTATAAGTGATATGTATTTTCTTTTATATCAAGACCCCAAACAAATCCAATTCAACATAACAGAACCTTATTATGTAATAAGTACTGTCCCAGGTGCTGATAGAAAGGTTGGGGAGGAAAGTATCCTATCTTTTGAGTACACAGTATAGGAAAATGAGATAATAAACTTAAGTTATAGGGGGAACCTGGATGGCTCAGTGGGTTAAGCATCCAACTCTTGGCTTCAGCTCATGTCATGATCTCAGGGTTGTGGGATTAAGCCCAGTGTAAGGGCTCATGCTCAGCATGTAGTCTGCTTGAGATTCTTAACCTCTCCCTCACTTTTCTGTACCCCTCCCTTTCCCTCTGCGCCCCTCCTCCAGCTCATGCATGCTGGATTTTAAGGTAAATAAGTGGGCAGCCCCAGTGGCTCAGCGGTTTAGCGCCGCCTTCAGCCCAGCCTCCTGGAGACCCGGGATCAGGGATCAGAGTCCCATGTTGGGCTCCCTGCATGGAGCATGCTTCTCCCTCTGCTTGTGTCTCTGCCGCTCTCTCTCTCTCCCTACGTCTCTCATGAATAAATAAATAAAATCTTAAAAAAAAAAAAAAAAAGCTAAATAAGTAAAATCTTAAAAATTTATTGTAGTGTCTCATAAGCACAAGATAGAAGCTAAAAACACTAAACTGAGAATGAATGGGCATATATTGGGTCAAAATTATAAGTTAATAGGAAAGATAGTAAGAAAATTGATCCAGTCAGTTCTAAATCATTTGGAATTCAAAGGCTCAGATGTAAAAATAGGAAGAGGCTAAATCAGTTTTTCCTTTCTTCTCTAAGAATGTTTGGTATAAGGAATAAAAGGACAACAGCATCTTAGAACAATCAGATGGACCAACGGCAAAAGAGGTCAGTGTCAAAAGAAAGGGGAAAAAAATCTGATAATTTTGAGAAAAATTTTAAAGGCAACTAGTTAACAGTACCAAAGACTACATTTAAATTTCTAAATCTCAGGAATTGTTCCAGTGACAAAGTCCTATTTCTACATTCTTTAACTACTATATTAAATCTTACCCTTAAAGGCCTAGAGAAATTATGTCAACAAGTTTCAAAACAGAATGAAAATGAAGTAAAGACTATCTGCATATAAGAAATCTTGTGCAGGGGCCATGCTAATCTTTTCTGTATCACTCCAATGTTAGTATATGTGCTGCTGAAGCAAGCACTGCATATAAGAAAACTTAAAACAAATTTAAGAAGGTGAATTTGGGTACATTCTGAAGAATGTAATTATAAAAGTCCTAGAATCCAATTTCATTTCCTGGGAATGTACCTTATTTGCACAAATGTAAAATTATACATGTACAAAGCTCTTCACTACAGCACTATTTGTAATAGAAGACATTAAAAACAATCTAAAAGTCCATCAAGGGGCACCTGCGTGGCTCAGGTGGTTAAGTGGCTGCCTTCTGCTCAAATCATGATCTCAAAGTCCTGGGATTGAGCTCCAAGATGGAGCCCTGCTTCATGTTAGTTGTTCAGCGGGGAGTCTGCTTCTCTCTCAGGCCCTCCACCCTATCCCTGGCTCATGCTCACTCACTCTAATAAATAAAATCTTTAGAATAAATAAAAGTCCATCAATAAAGTACAGGTGGAATGGATTCCGAACAATGAAGTGTTACATAGCTATTAAAAACGAGCAGCTTTTGGGGTACCTAGCTGGCTCAGTTGGTAGAGCATGTGATTCTTGACCTCATGGTCCTTGACTTCAAGCCACATGTTGGGCGTAGATTACTTAATAAAAAATAAAATTCAGTTTTTTAAAATCCATATGAAACCATCTCTAAATCATATTAAGTGTGGAAAAAAGGCCAGGTAAACCCTGCATAGATAAACTGCAACTATAAACGTAGAAGATATATTTGCTTCTATGTATAAGAGACTATAGCCCTGAAAGTATTCTCAGAAAAGTAGAAATCAGTAGCTGCCTCTAGGGAGGCGAGCTGAGGCATCATGGGAAGGAAACTCAATTTTCAATGTACTTTTAGCTCTTTTGGAATTGTGCATGTATCATCTACTCAAAAGGCAGATTTTAAAAAGCCTTTGCAAAAAACTAAACAAATCTCAGGATGACTCAACAAATTACTCATTTTGCCCAAGGAATAAAGACGACTATACTGGTAAACAAGACCTTTTATTTCCTTTTTAACATTCTCGATCTGCAACTACTTTTAAAAGACTAGAAATCATTCTTGGTTCTCCAAACCATCTCCACCCAGTGAGTCAGTTACTAAAAGGGGTGGGTCTCACTACAGGAGTCTCAAGATGGCAAGAAGTCCAAGGAACACAAGAGGCAGCTGTTGCAGATCTTTGAAACAAATACAAAACAGGAAGGGCGAGTGAAGAGAAGATGGCCAACAGGAGATACTACAGCTTTCTGAAACCCGCCTCTTGGTCAGGAAAGACAATTTAAATCTGTCAGTCAGGGCCCTTAGATGAAGAACTAAAGGGAGGGCCGGCGGAGACTTCAGGGGAGCGTAGGCAGCCACCACCATCAGTGAGGACCGAAAAGCAGCTTAAATTTGGAGTGGCCAACTAGTGCCTGAAAGGTAACTCATTAGCTCTCATTAGGACAGGTTATCAGATTAGGTCCCTACCAGATAGAATAAACCAGGGAGTCTAAAGGCCGTCAGGACTTCTCATTTCTGTCACTTGATGGGGAACATTCCATCTCTCTCTTTCTCTCTCTGCAGAGGAAGTGTTCTCTCGGGACGACGCTTGCTGCTCAGGGGCCAGGAATCCAATCTGGAATGTTATCTCCCAGAACAGTCTCCTTGAGGCAATGCACCATCTGAGGCTTAGGCATTCTGTCCTAGGCTTGGTGAGGCGCCGGACAAATTTCCTTAAATTTGCTGTGTCACCGGAAAGTCCAGTCACCAGCCATTTTTTTTTTTTTTAAGACTTCATTTATTCATGAGAGACACACAGAGAGAGGCAGGGAGCCCGACGTGGGACTCGATCCCGAGTCCCCAAGATCACGCCCCGGGCCAAACGCAGGCGCTAAACCGCTGAGCCACCCGGAGATCCCCGCCCGCCAGCTTTCGTTGTTGCTCCTTGCTGGTTTCCCTACTCTGCCTGCCTTGAGGTCACTTTAGCTGGGCCGTGGCCTCAGTCCCCCCACCTGTGTCACTGTTCCCTCTGACCCTCGGGCCGCGGAGGACCCGCGGGCTGGCCAGCCGCCCCGCCGCCGCGCCCCCGCCCCCGCCCCCGCCGGGCAGCCCGGGTCCCGAGACGCGCGCAGAGCCGCCCCCCGCCCCGCAGGCCCCTCCGCCGCCCCCCTCCCCCCGCGGGGACACGCGCCGGGCCCGGCCGCCCCCCGGACCGCGGGCCTCAGCGGGCCTGAGCGAGGCGACGCGCGGGAGGGGGGCGGGAGGGGTAGGGGGCGCCGTTCCTCACCTGGCCCGGGGGAGCAGCGTCACAGCCCGACCCTGGTCGCCAGCAAGATGGAGCCGGGGGCGGGCCCGCAGAGGCGGAGCGCCGCGGCCGCCGCCCGAGCCCGGTGGGAGCGCGGGAACGCCCCTGGTGCGGGGGGCGGGGCCGCCCGCCGGGCCCGAGGCTGTCGCGTAGTCCGCGCGCCGCAGCCCCACCTGTGGGGAGACGCGGCCTGCCAGGGCACCGGCCGGTTTTGTCACGTTTCTAATTCCGTTGGAGGCTCTTTCAAGTCACAGCGGTTTTAAGAAATTCCGGAGCCCTTTCCGTGATGGGCGGCTGGGCGTCCAGGTGCGGCCCCTCCGCCTGATTTACTGTCCTCCCCTGAGGCCTTGTAAAGGATAAAGATCGTGTCTTTTATTAGATCCCTATGAAATGAATTAATTCTTATTGGGGATGCTACTCAGATATCGAGATACGTCAATCAAAACCACTCTAAACGGGTTGTTGGGTGACACTAGGCTCCCCTCACACTAGAGCCCTAAAATCTGACGCCCACACTAGCATTAAATATCTTAACGTAATTTCAAGGGCTCAGACCAGTATTTTAAACTCATTAAGAAAGTTTATTCCAGGAGCACCTGGGTGTCTCAGTGGTTAAGCGTCTGCCTTGGGCTCAGGGCGTGAACCCGGGGTCATAGGATCGTGTCCCACATCGGGCTCCCTGCAGGGAGCCTGCCTCTCCCTGTGTCTCTCATGAATAAATCTTAAAAAAGTTTATTCGAGAGCAAAAACCAGCTTCCCTTTACAGTGGTTCTCAAAGCGTGGTCCCCATACCAGCAGCAGCAATATCACCTGGAAACTTGTTAGAAATACAAATTTGGGGCTCAACCTTAGATCTGTTGAATCAAACTCTAGGGGTGGAGCTTGGCAATTTAACAAGCCTTCCAGGTGGCTCTAATGTACACTTAAGTTTGAGAACCATCAACTTATTACTCTACATGCTTCTCCACCCAAAAGCTTCCTCATCAGGAATTTGGATTTTTTCTGGTTTCAGTGGGAAGCTCTTGGAGAAGTTGAAACAAGGGAATGACATAGCCCAATTTATTCTTTAGAAAAATCATTCCCCCAAATGAATGGCCCCCAAAACCCAGACTAACATTTGATCTGGTGATCAAATAAGCTGAGATTTATATCCAATACTGGAGGGGGAAAAAATGGCTCTGACAGACCTGCTGAGATGAGCATGTGCTAGAATCCCATATAGCACTATCCTAAGGGATTTTCACTAAGGTTTTTAAAATGCAAATTTTTTCATTTGCTGAGTAAGGAAATATATTGCGCTTAATGATGTCAGTCTCCTTCTATTAAGTTGGAAACACTTTAAGGGCAGAAGCCATCTTAGATTTCTCAGCAGTTAGCATGAAGCTAGGCATTTAGACTTAGGTATTCTCACCACCAGTCTACTAAGTTGGAAACTTTTGTGTCCCTTGTTACTGTGTGGCTTCTGTCTCCTGATTTGTTTCTGATACATTGCACTTCACCCATCACAATCAGTAACCAAACTCTATAGATTTTACTTTCATTCTTTGTCTATAAACTGTCACTATTCACTTGTTAGAAATTACCTTTCCAGGCCTCCTACTATCACTTTAGCTGGCACTTGCATTATCTTGTCTGAACCATGGCACATCCAACTGGTTTTTCCATCATCAAATCAGTACTTACACAGTATTGCTAGCTCAATGTGTTTACATTACCGTGTAAAACTAAAGTAGTATGAATTTAACAAGAGGTACCATTTATTAAGTATGAACAATGTGCTAGGCATTGCATTAAGCACTTAGCAAGTATTCTCTGTTTTTACATTCCCTAAGATTTTGCTCCCCCAAAGAGGGGGAGCAGAAGGGAGAGAGAATATCAAGTAGACTATGTGTCTAGCGTGGAGCCCAACATGGGCCTCATTTCCACAACCCTGAGATCATGACTTGAGCCAAAATCAAGACTTGGAGGCTTAACCAAGTGAGCCACCCGGGGACCCCTATGTTCTCTAAGATTAAAAAAATTTTTTTTTTTGTAACAGCTTTATGAGGATACAATCCACTCATGTAAAGTGTACAATTCAATCGTTTTTAATATAGTCACATATAGACCTATACCACAATTAATTTCAAGAACATTTATATCACCTCCAAAATAAAACCCATACCCTTAAGCCATTACCTCAATAACCCTCATCTATATGCTGCCACTAATCTACTTTGTCTTCATAGATTTGCTTATTCTATACATTTCATATAAATGTACTCATACACTGTGTAGTGTTTGACTAGATTCTTTCACTTAACACGAACATCAATGAACATGTTTTCAAGGTTCATCCATGAACCTTGGGCATGAATCAGTACTTCATTCCTTTCTAAGGCCAAGTATTTCACTACATGGATATACCACATTTATTCATTCGTATGTTGATGGACATTTAGGTTTTTATCTTTTGGTTCTTGTGAATAGTGTCACTATGACCACATATGTACATGGTTTCATTTCTCTGGGACATACCAAGGAGCAAGACTGCTGGACCAAATAGTAACTCAATGTTTAACTTCTTGAGGAACTGCCAGACTGTATTCCAAGAATGGTGCACCATTTTATATCCTCACTAGTCTATGAGGATCACAATTGCTCGATATCACCAACACTTATTTTCAGTCTTTAATTACATCATTCTAATGGATGAAGTGCTATTTCATTGTTTTTTTGTTTTGTTTTGTTTTATTTTTTAAGATTCTACTTATTCATGAGAGACACACAAAGAGAGAGGCAGAGACATAGGCAGAGGCAGAAGCAGACTCCATGCAGGAAGCCCGATGTAGGACTCAATCCTGGTACTCCAGGATGACGCCCTAAGCCAAAGGCAGATGCTCAACCGCTGAGCCACCCAGGCGTCCCTCATTATGATTTTGACTTTTATTGCCTGATGACTAAAGATGTTAAGCGTCTTTTCATGTGCTTATCAATCATTTGTATATCTTCTTTGGGGAAAATATCTATTCAGATCTTTTGCCCAACTTGTATTACAAATTGTATGTTTTTTTATTGAGTTGTAACAGTTCTTTATATATATTCTGGATGGAAGTCCATTATCAGATATGTGATTTATGAGTATTTTCTCCCATGCTTTTCATTTGATGTTGTCCTTTTTAGTTTTTAATTTCAATAAAGTCTAATTTATCTATTTTAATTTTGGCTGCTTTACAGGTTTGGTGTCATATTTAAGAAATCTTTGCCCAATCCGACTTCATGAAGATTTACCACTAAGTCTTCTTCTAAGAGCTGTAGAGTTTTAGCAGTTTAGGGCTTTGGTCCATTTTGAGTTAATTTTTATATGTTGTGTGTGTGTGGGGGGGTATGTGTCCAATTTCATTCTTTTCCATGTGGAATCCTGTTTTTCCAGCACAATCTGCTAAAAAGTCTGTTCTTTGCCCATTGAATTGTTTTATCATTCTAGTCAAAAATCAATTGAGCATAAATATTACGAATTTATTTCTTGCTTCTCAATTCCATTTAATTGATCTATATGTCTATCCTAGGCCAGTATCACATTGTCTTGATTACTATTGATTTGTAGTAAACTTTGCAATTGGAATATGTGAGTCCTCCAGTTTTGCAAACATTTTCATTTAACTCTTTTTTTTTAAAATTCCACTCCTAGTGTAGAACCCAACAGAGGGCTCGATCCCACCACCCTGAGATTATGACCTGAGCCAAAATCAAGAGTCGGATGCTTAACCAACTGAGCCACTCAAGTGCCCCAGAACTACATGAATTTTAACACTACCCCTCTGAGAGTGGGCAATAGGAATGTATATAAGTGTTAGGATTAGGGGTGGGAGGCTGAGATCATGCCAAGGTTGTAGGAACGAATACCTAAGGAATATCCTAATCTTGAGAATGTGATAAGAGAAAGATGGCATGAGACAGGATGTGGCAGAGTTGCAGGCCCAAACAGAGAGCTGGTGTTAATCACTCCTTTGGCAAGAGAGAGACCTCTAATCTTGAGGTGTTGTGACTACACAAGTAATACCTGCCAGTGAATAGGAAATAGAATAACAAGCGACTTGAGAAGCAAAGTGAATTTATTATGGTGTAGACTAGATTAACTCCAGTATATTCAACTAAGTCTGATATACCTTGGGATATTTATTTTTAACTTTTTTAAAGATTTATTTATTTTAGAGAGAGACCATGAGCAGGAGGGGTAGGGGGGAATCTAGTCAAGATCTGGTTTAGCTATTTAAACCCCACCAAAAAAAAAAAAAAAAAAAAAAAAAACCACCATCTACTTTCTCTTCCCGTTGCCTCCTATCTTCTCCAGCTGGCACGAACTTCCAAGAAACATGATATAGTAGGCATTGCAGTATACTGGCTGCTTGTTGGGGTTGGAATAGACCTGTTCAGGTTTGAGGGACGCAAAAGGGTTAGCTCCATAGGCAGTGATGTGTGTATCCAGGTCCACCAGAATCTGCAAAGAAGCTGCCAACTCCTGATGGCTATAGGAGACATAAAAAAAAGAAGAAGAAGAAGAAAAAGAAGAAGAAGCAGAAATTGCTATGCCAATTATGAGAGACACCGGAGAAACTTCCTCAGAACTTGATACTTCTGGACTCACCAATCCCCCAAATTACCTAAGGCTATACAGGCAAGGGTATCCCTCCCTCCCACATGTGTCACTAAGTACCTGATTAACTAGCATAGGACTTGGTTCCAAGGGGATTAGAAAGCCAAGTGTGGAAAGGAAGAAAATCCTCACCAGAAGATAGAAGATGAGCAAGGGGGAGAGAAATGAGCTCATCTATACAGAGAGAGGTATGAGTGAGTCAGGGAGGTATACAAATAGGAAAAAGTTGAAACCTGTAAACAGTGATCAATGTAGGGATCTCATAATCACGAAGTAGCAGGAGGGTGGGCAGCCAAGCCTCCATCAAGTCTGGGGAAGCATGGAAACCTATGGGAGAAAAAAATCCCAGAAATGGATATAGAGAGGGGAAAGGCTAAGGTAGACCCTAAGCAAGATACTTTTTTGGATTGTGTCCACCCCTCCCCTTACTTTGCTCACCTCCAATGCTTATTTACCATCATCACCCACCCCAGGTTCTTCAATGGAAAATTCTGAACCCAGGTATAGCACATATGGCTAATGATCAATCAAGGTTGTCATCATATTATGTTTAACCTGACCAAATGAATGGGGTTCCAAATATAGAAGATACAAAAGTCAGGATGGAGAATTCCCAGAAAAGCCACCCAGTATTCCCCTGAATGACTCTTACCTGGATGGAATGCCACCACCAAATCTGGACGAGCTATTTGTCCAGTCTCTACCTGCTCCTCCCAGAAATCATGATAGAGGCCCCTATGGCCACTAAGCTGAACTGTGCCAGGTTCCAGAGGGGAAGTTGAGGTGCTCTGTGTAAAGTCAGCAGATACATCTATACCCACCATGATCACACGGAGGCCAAGGTGTCCAGGAAACATGTAGCCAAGCTCATCATAGTGCCCAGGGTGAGTGAGGAATGTCTCCACATGGGAAGCACCAACCACATGCACTGTGCTTCCCCCAATTTTCCCAGTATCTATCCCCAAGGCCCGAAGCCCAAGGCCCAGTGTCAAAGGCCGTGATAGGGCATCTGTCAGCAGCCGCTTCAAAGAGCCTTGCAGGACATCTGAGTCTGGCCTTGGTCGTCCTACACTGGCCCACAAGGCGGTCATGGCATGACTGCCTAGCACAGCATCCAGTGTAGCATCTAGCTGTAAATGTCGCATAGAAAACCAGGTATCCCAGCCCTGTACAATTTCAGCCAGGCATGGCCAAGGTCCTGAAGGTAAGACAAAAGCACCTGTAGGAAAGAAGGGATAAGAGTGACCTAATCCTTTCCTGCCTTCAATATTCCTTCCAAGTTTACTCCTCCAACTTGTGACCAGCAATGCCCCACTCAGTTTCTCATGTTTCCTCATAACAACATGCTTTCATATCTTTCTCCAAATACAACCAACTATGACTACTGTCGCAAAGTTTTCCAACACCACCACTTCACCTGTGACTAGAAGCCATTCCATGAGACGGTCCACAGCTACGAGACGCAGCTCTTGACAAACCTTCCTGTGCTCTGGCCAGTCTGACCTCTGGCACTCTGGACCACAGTAATAGACATTTCTGCACCTGAAAGATGAGCCCCAGAAATAGATGTTCCTTCCTATACCTCAAAAGTGATTTAGGGATGTCTAGGGAAGGGAACTGATACCTCCTGTATCTAGAAAGAAAGGTCACTGGGTAGGGAAGGTAGGGAGAGGAGTGAGAGCTAATACACCAAATTTGGAGATTACATTTGGCAGGGGAAGCATGAGATACTAGGAACATAATTATTCTCTTGGGTCAGAATAATACCTCAGTCCGTATCTGGAACAACTCACTTTTTACATTCTTTACAGAAAAAAAAAAAAACCCAGAAGTTTGCAGCTGCCCTCTTATCACAGGTATGGCTCAACTCCAACCTCCTCAAAACAGATAAGATCTTTCCCCTTGAGTACTCAAGAGGGAGGCAGAGAATAGTATATAGTAGTCCCCCCGCCCCCTTATCCACAAGGAAAAAGTGCCAAGGCTTCCAGTGGATGCCTGAACTTATGGAGAGTACCAAACCCTATATATATATACATACATACTATGGTTTTTCCTATACATACATACCTATGATAAAGTTTACAAATTAGGCACAGTAAGATATTAACAAGACAATTATAACATACTTTAATAAATGTACGAACGTGTTCTTTCTCTCAAAGTATCTTATTGTACTGTATTCACCCTTCTTGTGATGATGTGAGATGATAAAATGCCTACATGATGAAATGAAGTAAGGTGAATGACACAGGTGCTGTAATACAGTATTATGCTACTACTGACTTTTTGACAATAGTCAGAGGAGGATCATCTGCTTCCAGACTGTAGCAGACCTTGCATAACTGAAATAATGGAATGTGAAACTGAAGATACGGGGGACTACTGTACCATGGTCTGACTTCCCCATAATACCCAAAATATGGAGGAGCCAAATCCTTTTCTAATCCTTTCTGCGGCCTGGAGCACACAAAATGAAGGATGGGCCTGAAGTTATTCTGAAAACTCTTAGACCTTTCCTTCTGCAATGAAGTCTTAGAATAGGATCATTTCTGGAAGACTCTATTATTAGCCCCAATTAGTCACCTCTTGCATTGCCGTAGGACCTTGGAGTCTGAAAGGCCACTAGGAAGAGCTCTACAGTGAGCACAGAATCGGAATGTGTCCTCCATCTTCTGGAACATTTCTTGAGGGCATCGAAATCCAAAGCCTGATACAGAAGCACCCCCATCTAGCACCAACCTGCAAAATGGCATGGAGAAGTAGCAATAGAAAGAAGATCTCCAAAATCATTCACGATCTATACTTTGCCTCCTATATATTTCCATCTACTCCCACTATTTCTCACATAAGCAAATATTTCTTCTATAGTAATAAACCTTGCAAAAGTCAGGATGAGAAACTCCCTCATTGTAAATGCCCCATATTTCCCAAGTTACATTCCTTCTTGCTTTCTAAAATCACTTCTACCAGAGATAATATATTACTCTTCCACAGAACTAGTAACTCACTTGTATTCTTCATAGCTTTTCATGTTTAGCTTTTGAAGGATTAGCTGGGATAGGCCAGGAACATTATTCTCCAAGGAGAAGAAGCCAAGTGCATCAATACTAGGGTCAGATTTTGAGAGGGTCAGAGGCACAGAGGTCACAACTGTGGGTGGGGTCACAACCACGGGAGTCACCGATGAGGGGGATTTCTTGTGCCTTCGTTGCCGGGATCTTGGAGCCATGGCTGTCCACTGATACCTGGGGGGCTATATGTAGAAGAGATATGGAAATTTTGCAAGACAGACAAATGTGATTTGTTTTCATATGTTTGACCTTTCACTTCTCATTCCAGTCTCTCAGACCCAGGTATCAGTGAGATTTATTTAGGATCTACTGATTATTGATCACCGCGGACAATTAAAAAAATAGGAGGGAAAGAATTGCATATCAATGCAATTATACATATATGTGTTACATGTGAAGTTCTATATGAAATATATATATGTAAGTAAATGCATAGAAAAAGTCTGGCAGGGCTCATATAAAACTAATAACAATGACTAACTCTGAGGAGGAAAAGAAGTAATGAGATAGAAACTGGCTTAATCTAAAGGAACTTTAGACTTATCTGTAATGTTTGAATTGAATACTAAGAATATATTTATATATTATTATGCATTTAGAAAATCAACTTAAATAAGGGAGGAAAAAACAACAAGTTTTGGTTGTCCCAAACTACCAACTAATTGGAGAGTCAGTCAATCTCACCTAGTTAGGGAAATAGAACATTCATTTTAGAAGACCTATCATCACACTTTTAAGCAATCAACCCATAAGTAGAAATTAAATGCAATACAAAATCACCACAATATTAAGATTTATGTAGTCAAAGCAAGTTATACAAATTATGAGGAAAATTTCCTAATGGGGTGAATTTTGAAATAGAACTAGTCCCATGCTCACCCACTACCTAGGTCTCCTTCCCTGTCTTGTCTTTTCCCATTCATTCCACTAGGACTGAGTAAATAAAAGGAACTATATTGGGAAAAACAAAAACATCCACTCATTCAACAAGTATTTATTGCTAAACATATATGATCATTCATAAAGTATTGTAATGGAAACAAATATGAAAAATATACTTGATATCTAAATGTCTTATAGAAGGATCAAATTATAATAAATTATAATATAAGGCATCATGTAAATCCTATAAGAAAAGTGAAACTAAAGCACTAATGGGAGATCAGAAGGAAAGGGTCTCTTCAGTTTGGTTAGCTGTAAGAAGACTTTATAAAGCAGGTAGCAGTCAGAATAGACTCCTGAATGATGGTAATATTTTGAATACATGGAGACAGAAAAAAGGAATTCTAAGCACAAAAAAGAGCATGAACATAGAAATATAGATGGGAATACTCTAGAAATTAATCAAATAGAATAGTTTGAATTTGATTTTTAACTATGACCTAAATGTAAGAACTAAAACTATAAAGTCTTAGAACACATAGGGAAAAGTGTCAATATGGATTTGGCAATAAATATTTCAGATATGAAACCATAAAAAGAAAGGAAGTACTGATAATATGCTACAAAATGTGAGTGAACTTCAAAAACATTATGCTAACTGAAAGAAGCCGGACACAAAAGGTCACACATTATATGATTCCATTTATATGAAATATTGAGAAAAGGTAAATTCAGAGACAATGCAGATTCATGGTTGCCAGAGGCTGGGAAGAAGAGGAATGGGGAGTAACTGCTAAATGGTTATGGGCTTTTCTTTTGGGATGACAAAAATGTTTTGGAACTAGACAGAGGTGGTGTTTGTACAACAATGTGAATGTACGACACATCATGCTCACTTTATATTTTTTAAATTTTTTTGTGTCATGCTCACTTTAAAAGTATTAATTTTGTTATATGAATTTCATCTCAATTAAAAAATAAATAAAAGTATCTGTAGAGATTGAGAATCTAAAAAATTATTAACCCTCAGATTAAGTGCCTCCAGGGACAGGGAAATGGCAGAGGATAAAAATGCTGACAATGGTTGGTTTTACTGTGAATAAGATAACTATTAAAGTTCAAATCAGGGATCATGTTTTGTTACAAAAATAGTCTGACATTTAATCCTTTTGGACTAGATTTGTTAGGGAAAAAACTCTAAGAAAAATCATTCAGCTGAGATGTAGGTGGCAGAACAAAGACCTCTCAGAATCATCCAGCTAAAAATCTATTGTCTATATACCTGAAACTAACATAACACTGTATGTTAACTAACTGCAATTAAAATAAAAACTTGGGAAGCCTGGGTGGCTCAGTGATTGAGTGCCTGCCTTTGGCCCAGGGCATGATCCTGGAATACCAGGATGGAGTCCCACATTCTGGCTCCCTGCATGGAGCCTGCTTCTCCCTCTGCCTGTGTCTCTGCCTCTCTCTCTGTGTCTCTCATGAATAAATAAACAAAATCTTTAAAAAATAAAAAAATAAAAAATTAAAAAAAATCTATTATCTTACAAATTAGCTCTTGCAAACTGCTGTCCTCAGTTAACGAGGGAACTAATTTGTATCTTCCTTTGTACTTTCTCTCATTCTTTCACTACACTCTTATGATCTCTCCCCTCATCCCAGATAAATGGATGTTTTCAGAGTCCACAGAACAGAGATGTGTTCATCTGCATATCATATCTTCTACATTCTCACTAATACAGAAGAAATTAGACCTGAAGGTGATAGATTATTTTAAGATTTAAGGGTCATGTCCTGGGCAGCCCAGGTGGCTCAGCAGTTTAGCGCTGCCTTCAGCCCAGGGCATGATCCTGGAGACCCGGGATCGAGTCCCACGTGGGGCTCCCTGCATGGAGCCTGCTTCTCCCTCTGTCTGTGTCTCTGCCTCTCTCTCTCTGTCTCTCATGAATAAATAAATAAAATCTTAAAAAAAAAAAAAGGTCATGCCATTTTACTAAAGGATACTTTCACACTTGAATATACCATTTGCAACAACTGACCTGATTCTTCCTTCCACTAAAAAAAAAAATGTATTTTTCTATGTACATATGTATTTATTTAGAAAGCACACCTGTGCAAGCAGCGGGGGGGGGGGGGGGGGGGTGGCTGGTGCAAAGGCAGAGGGAGAGAATTTTAAGCAGACCTTGCGCTGAGTGCTGAGCCTAATGCGAGGCTCAATCTCATGACCCCGAGATCATGACCTGAGCTGAAATCAAGAATCAGTTTAACTGACTAAGCCACCCAGGCACCCCTTCATTCCACTTTTAATCACTACACATTCTCATCCCATTTCCAGAATCACTGCAACTCAAGAAGCATTCATCTGCTCTATCAAGCCTCCATTTGGGGAGGAGTGGTAGTGAAATCTCTAATCATTTCCTCTGTCTAGAGCAAGTTTATGATACAAATGAACTAAATTTCTAGGAGGAAGGTCCTTGCATTTGTATAGGGCTCCTGAGTTTGTGTACCCTAGGCCCAGTTCCAGCTTCCCTGGTTCTAACTTTCCTGCACTGAATCCCAAGATCCTCCAACTTTGAGGGAACAGACAGGATTGAGAGAAACTTAGCCAAAAAAAAGAGGGGACAAGGGAAAAGTTGGAAAGAATTCTATATAATAAGCTTTTAGAATTTTCCAGAGATCAGAACCTACCTCACCTCACAGGGGATCAGTTTAACTTTTTTCTAGCCATTCCCAGTGACGGGCTCTAATTTATTCCCAGTATATAAAAGAGAAAACACTAATACCAAGGATTAAAGAGACAGGAGACAAGAACTGGACAGTCTAGAAAAACTCTTATCTTTCATCTCCAAATTCCCTACAATATTAACTTATTCCCAGACAAGGTCTTCTGTCTTTCTCCTTCACCACTCAAAGCCGCAAGTTTCACCCAAACCAGTAACCTTCTCACTAACTTCCAGACCAGAAAGTCCCATCTAATTTTCCCTAATTCACCAGCAAACACAAAACATCTTTGGGAAGATAAGGAAAGGGGGAATCCTCAAAAGAAGTTGGAAAAAAAGAGAAAAGGAGGAATAGATTAGGAATATTGCTATTATTAAGCACATTCAGCTGCTTAATCAGTGATTAACACTCCCTGGGGTGATAAATGTTTTACTCAACTATAAACTAAGCAAGCAGATGGTCTGATGGAAAAGTAACTTACCCTGCTAAGCCCTCGGCTTCCTTCCTTCTCTCTTTCTTCCAAGTGAAGTGAGTGCTTGATCTTCTCATATCTAGGTTGTGGCTGACTTGCAGCTGTCCCTTCATATCACTTTTCTTTGCAAACTGCTGAAATGCTGAGTCTCTGTGACTAGGTGTGCCCTGCCAACCAGACAGACAACACTGAATTCTCCCTAACGAGGTAAGGAGGGACCTGGCCCCCTGCCCGTGGACTTCTCTCTTTCTGACCTTCCTTCTCTGCCAAGAAAGCTCAGAACTCTGTCAACACTCTCAAACTCACCAAGGTCAGGCAAGCTAAGTTAAGATAAAGCCTATTGCTTCCTGAACCTCTCTCACTAAGGCATTTCTGCTCTCAGTCCACACCGTCAGAGAAAACAAACCCAAAACCCTGGGATTAGTTCAGAAGTGATTATTTGGTTGGAAAGGTAGGCACTACCTCAAAGCAACAGAACAACGCCTAGAGTTGCCTGGAGTTCTGGATGTCAGTCTAGACCCAGGATAAGTTAACCCAAACCCAAAGTGCCTTTTAGCATAACAAACACTGCTCAAACACAATTCAACAATGATCAAGCTAGGCTTAAACACAAACATAATACCCAAGAGGAATTGCAAAAGCTCACTTAATCGTATAAAAGGACATCAACTGTAGGGGAAACAAAATTAATTTGTAAAATTCACTTTCTCAAAAAGGAGAGCAACGTACTTTCTGAATGTCATCATGTACACTCATTTATTTCAAAAGAAGAATAAAAAAAGGAATAAAGTAAGCAAAACCAAAATATTATCGACTAAAAATGCATTCAATTTTCTAGGAACAGAAAATATAAAAGAATAAATTCAAACACCTTATTCCTTCTTCTAATGAATGCTGATCCAGGGAATTTAATTACATACACATTCCTAGCTCCTTTTCACTTACCAAGGTCCAGAGTCTACCAGAAATTATCAGGGCAGTGGTCCTATATGACTGTAAGACCTGATTTTCTGCTTACATCTGGTCCCAGTTATGGCACTTACCTGCCTCTGTGAACATCATCAAACTGGGAAACAGAACTTGCAGTCAATTGAGATCCTGGAATGTGGCAAATAAAAAATCTACATATGAACAGATGGAAAGCATGGATTCTAAAAGAACCCCAAACGGTAGAAAACAACTACACACAGAGGGAGTGAAAGTGTTAAGGATGCAGCAAAACATTACATATTATTCAGAATAGCTGTGGAGAAAGAAAATCAGTTGCAATAGGGAAAAACCCTAGTAAAACAGGAATAACTCATTTTAAGCAAAGGTTTAATGCCTATTTCAAATTTAACTTGTAGAACTTTTAAAGGTTATGAATTCTGTTAATAATAGCTGAACTGCATAAAGCACAAGAAATCAGAGATGGCCTTTTCTAATTCAGGAGTATCCTCTTTGAATGTAAAGGGACATATAGAAAAAAATTGATATTGAATATTAATTTATATTTTACCATCACTAATACTATCTCTGGTAGACATTTCAATTTACAATCTAGAAAGAGCTGAACTTTTCAGTTTGCTTTCATCATCAGTTACATTTTTTAAAAAGCCATAAAAATGCTTTTGTGGTTCATTGTGAAACCTTAAAAAATACTTCTATGGTTCACAGTTATGAAGAAAGACTAAAAAGGGGTTCTTATTTCACAGTTAGGAAGTGGTCTATGAGGCACTTGGTGATTTTCTAACACTCTTAATGTATACTACCTTTCTGCATTCTTACCATCAACCCAGAATTCTTCTAGTTTGCTAATGATGTTTTATGTTTATCCAAGATTCCCACAAACACTTTATAACCCAAGTGATGGACCTAACGACTAAGGAAGTTCCTAGTAATTGACATAACTAGTTAAGCTCTTAATTTAGAGATGCACAGTTTTCATAAACCAGGAACATCCAGAAGAACTTTTAAGGTATGCAGTGCAGAGTAAGTAACTTTAAGGGTAGCTCATGGACTGGTATGTATGCAAGCTGATAAGACAGCAACTAAAAGCTATAATAATCAACAATTTGAGTTCTGTTTGCTACCCAGAATAAGGCAAGTATATACATTTTAATTTAATGTTTTGCAATGTGTATCATTATCATTATTGTTGAAAACTGTAATTAAAGTTACCATATGATTATAAGATGTTGAGCAATGTACTAATTTACCTCAATTTGCAAAATTTCATACTTATTTTGATTATGGAAAAGAAGAAAGGAATATGATGGCAAGAAAATACAGTATCATGAATATCCTTTTTTCTTATTGTTAAAATACCCAATAAAGTTCTAATACTAATATAACAAAACTCTACACAATATTTTCTTTCAATTAAATGTTAAATGAAACAGTGATTTTAAATATTAGATTTAGGAGGCCTATAACAGTCACCCAAAGTACTCTAGTGCTCAGTTACTAATGCTCATGTAAGACATATGTAACCAAAGTTTAAAAAAAAAAGGCAAAATTTATGAAGACAAGAATTTAATTCATCAAATTACCATAACTATCCACGAGATCATCTCTGAAGGCTATATCCCAGTTGTATTAATATGATTTTCTGATTTGCATGAGGTCAAATCAGACTACATCTTCCAAATAAAACCCAACACAGAGATAGGAGCAGCGGCCCATGCATGGAATTTATTGTGTGCTACTGTTTATAAAATACTCGAATAGTCCTGCACATGCATAATATTTCCAACTTAGACAGGAGACCGTACAGGGTGCACTTTCTGGCAAACAAAACAATAGATGGTTCCGCTGCCTGGAGCTCTGAGTTGTATTCCAGGGCATGAGGGAAGCAGGCCACCAAAGTAAAGGGAAATACCAAACTACAGTGGCAATCAATACAGGTCAATAATTGTGAAAAATTAGCACATGGTTCCATTTAGTTTAACCAAGCAGTTCTGTAACTATCAAAAGAAAATGTTCAACATGCAATCTTGACTTTTATGCTTCCACTAACATCTGAATGAATGAACAGAACCATTGCTTCTATGCTGCATTGCTTAATCAAAAACACTTCCAGAACATTTTAAAATTTCCTTTGCATCAAAACATAAAAATGATAGAAAGCCAGCAGCAAATCACCCTGGTGGCTATTTAAGCAACTTGAGTACTCACAATAAACTAAAATTTCTCATAACATCTAGGTAACCTATACATGTCGTACCTGTACATCATAGGTCTATATATTAAATATTTGCAAAATGAAAACATGCATACACAAAATACGTCAAGTTTTACAGACATGATTTGAATTAAAATTTACTTTGACAATGTACAAACTTCTTTTAAAGTACCTTAAATGAGTAATTCTGTAATTCTTCATAATTTTGAAATTTAGAGGTTTTCTTCTTAAATCTCTGGGGTGTAAATTTCAAAAGATCTGGGCAAAAAAGATTCTAAATTAGTTTTTGGACTTGTGTTCAAGTAAGAGAGTCTGCCTAGAAATAGGTTATGCATTCATAATTGAAAAATACCAAGACTATATTACAGAATTAGCCACATTTAAGAACTATAGACCTGAGGTCAGCATTTTGTATAAATGCCAACTGGATTTCTCAGCATTTTGCCCATAATTCAAAATACAGCTTAGTAACCTCAGAAATGTATTTTAAGACCATGCTAATTCATCCTTTAAAGACATTTCATGGGGAAAAGAAAAAGTCCACATTAGCTCTTAGGATTGCATTTGAAGTCATGGTTAAAAAACAAAATCTAATTCTACTGAGGGGAAAAAGAAATCTCATTTGTAAACTTAAATGTGTGAACCACAAGCATAAATGGAGGTGTAGTTGCCCTCCACTGGAAATTGCCCCAAACCCCTTGCTCACTGCTCTCCACCTTGGCAGCGATGACCCAATCTTATCAGATATCACAACATGTCCCAGGGCCCTCAAGCCTCCATCCAGGAAGGGGGCTGGGGTCTCAAAAGCACAATGGTTTCTCCAGAGGGACTGTGACATTTACAGTCAGCTTGGCCGACCCCTCCAGATCCTGGGGGTGATCTGTCCATTTGGGGCCCGAGATGTGAGAGTCCCTGGGAAGCCGTGGGTCACTGGGCACTATGGTTGCCAGTCCCGTGGTTCTCAGTGGCATGTGCGGTGTTCAGAGAATTGAAACCATCTTGCTGTACAGCATCTTTCCGGGGTGGCATTCTCTCATTGATCCTATCCAAACCCTTTGCCTCTTCAAAACTGCAGATTCTATGTGGTGGAGAGAATCCTCGTATTGCTTAACAAAATGCAAATTTGATAAGTCAGTAATTGAAAAACATTTCTGAGATTTCAAAAACATAATTAATGATTTTTAAGAAGAAAGAAATTAGCTGTATGTAGCAACATTTAAATCTTACTTTAACTGAACCCTATCCCCACTCCAGACTTCCCCTTAAAATGTGAAATGTTTAAACCTAAATGTAAACATGATAGCTTCATAGATGACAAGTGTTAGCATAGCCTTTAAAAAAGAACGCACAAAAATAACCCTTCCATGACCCCAAAATTAACCTGCAGGCAATGGTCTCAGGGTCTCAGTCTGACTTCTACTATACCACTTAACTCCTACAAAAACCCTAAAATCACCAGTGACTATCACAGTAAGGCAGCAACAAGAGTAGGGGCAAGTGAGGAGGCTAAACAAGGTTAACCTTGACATACAAATCTGTACCAATAGCTTCGGAGGAGAAAGAGGTAAAGTATATTAAAATTTAGCAGATCAGAACTATCTTGGAGGTCAAGGTATGTATCATCACCCCATCACCACCAGGATGAAATGAAAAAGGTGGGGAATGCCTCCAGGAATTAGATCTGTATTTGACTGATAGTAAAAAGTATTCAGTTTCATATTTTAGGAAATGTCTTCCTTAATTCAATGGCCATTCACTGCATGTTCTTTGGAAACCCAAATCAAAAGAAATGGCAATCCTCCTCCAACTGTTATAATTTCTCATTCACTTCATTTATAATGATGCTTCCTCCATTATTAAAATGTGCACACAAAAGATTTCCATAACTGGTTATAATCTGGTTGCTTTTATATGTGCAATCCCTGGGACTCAGAGTCTGTGCATGTGAACCAAATAAATGGTTGGGGTGGCAAAGCATTTAGCAATGTGTAATATTAGGCCAACATATCATATACATGAATATAATATTATTATATAATATTATTAGCAAACGCTAAGCCAACAGCAAATACATATATAAAATAAAAATCATAGTGACAGCTCCTGCACTTTCAGGTGAATTACTGAAAATGAATAAAAGTCAATTCAAACCTATATCTAGAGGGGGTTTCATCTAGGAAAAAAATGATCTGAATAGCACAGAATCATGCAAAATGTGGAATAGATCTTTCTTTGCAACTTCAAATGCTATAATACATAGCATAACATGCTGCACTCTAAAGAATTCAGGAACGGTAAATGCTGGTTGCACACTATACTAGAAAAGGAAAATCCAGATTGTCACTATGGAAATTGGTCCTTGTAATTAAAAAAAAAAAAAAAAAAAAAAAGAAAGGAAGAAAGAAAGAAAGAAAAAAAAAAGAGGAATGTGACTATTAAACTTGATGAGTCAGTGAGTCTGATTCATCTTGGGCTGTGCAAACTAGGAGTAAAACACACCCACAGGACATTCTCTGATGCCCACCCACACACCACAGATCTCTGCCCAGCGCAAGGACTCTGATCGTACCTTTTTCAGCCTCAATAGCCTCAACTGTGGCTGTACAGAAGTGAGCAGAGGCATGCAAAATGAATGAGAGAGATGAGAAGGGTCATATTGTACAGCAGAAAAGGCAATGATCACGTAAAATATCACAGTATCCCATACTACATCATCATTTACAATTTAACATAAATAGTATCCATATTAGAGAGCCCCATCCAATCCCCCAATTCCTGACACAGCACAGTTTACACACAGCACTATGACAACATTGCTCAGAGCACAGAACACATGGACCTAATGTAAACACAGACACCTCAGCACCCATGCAAATGCACTCCAGTGTTAATTACCTACTGTGAATTCAGTATTTTGATGGCCTTAGAATTTTTCAACATGTTTATTATATCACATCCATCACAATCACAAGGAAATCCTCTAGGGTGAAATTATGATGGCAAAATTGTACCAAAAGTCAAACAGAAAATTCTGTTTTTCCCCATCTAACTGAACCAATACTCATTATCAGTTGTTCCATAAGATATAAACTAGAAGAGGTCAGTAATGCTTTTCCTGTTGCTTCTAATTCATAAGGCAAAGCAAAAGTGAAGTTGGTATGGATACAATGAAACTTAAGGACAGTAAACTTGATGAATTACTCTAATAGAATAGTTCCGTAGCTCTTTTGTTTGGGTAACCTAAAAGGACCCCATCTACCAGGAACTTCCTTTCTATTCTAACACTGGGTGTCCCACATATCTAAAGATATTAAGCTCTATAGCCTTTTAAAAAAGCTGTTTGTGTTCAGTTTATCATGAACTCAAATCTGCCTCAGGCACTAACAACATGCATTCTCAAGTGAAGATAGAAAGGCCATTGTACATCTTTTCAAGCACATCTACCAACTAGAGAGGAATCAAATAGAACTGAGATCTTACAGGCAATAAATCCTAATTACCGTGTGATATGGACATACACGTAGGTCATATAAGTGAGAAAGGCATTCTTAATATAGTTTGTCTCTGGCCCATTTAGAGAATTTCAACATTATTTAGTCATACATTTTGTAATCAGTCTGTTGGCTCATTTCTGGGTTCAAACTGTATAAAGTACTCACACTGAGGACCAGGATCAAAGATTGCAGAGGATAATACTGCCTGACAATGTTGCAAATTCTCCACTTTACCCAAAGTGCACACACTCAGAATATTTATAACAATAATTCCCCATGCTTTCTATTTTGCTTCTTCTTCAAGGCCAATTAGATTTAGAATAAATTTTGTCCAAAGCAGTTATTAATGTGAAAGAAAATGATGAATCTAAGGAGTTAAAATAGACTAAATTAGAAATTTGTTGATCTTAACCAGATAGTAAAGGTAGTTGGGAACCCAAAAAAGTAGGGTGAACACTGAATAAAAAAAAACTTAATTTTCCTTAACTGTTAAACTACATTAAAATAGCAGACATTTATTGTACACCCACTGTACAGATGACCATTTAAAAAACCTAGCTCTGTGCACATAGAATATACTCTTGGAATCTTCCCAGACAGAAAACCAGGATAAATGACCCACCTCTACTTGATCAGCCCTGCAACATCTATTCTTCAAAATAAGGACTATTTTCTCTATAATTTAGACATTAAATGGGAAAAAAAAATAAATGCCTATTAGAATATGTTTTAAAGAGCTTGTGGTAACAGAAGTGATTTTATAGGAAATATTTCATAACTTTTATTACATATGGTAATAAATTAAAAGTAAAACCTGGTATCACTGTAAGAATTAGTACCTATTTGAGTGCATCAGTAGTTTAAAAGTCTATTTATAAACCTTTCAAATTATGAAATGTAACAACATACTTCTGAAATAATCGTATGGGTTTTAATTTTATATGTAAAAGCATGTTTTAGGTCAATTATATTCTCTGCTCTTTCTAGAAGCTTCTAAATGCTCCTAATCCTTTTCAGGATACAAAATACATATTACACTCAAAATTGCATACCATGTCAAGCTTGTATGTTTAAAATTGAAAAAATGGTCATCTGAAGCTTAAACATTAAGATGGAAAGAGATCTGATAATTGCAAAATTCTATCTGAAAGGCACTATTTTTCCTCTATTTGTTTTCAGTTTTATGGAGCATCTTGATACGGTGTTAGTAAATTTGAGTACAGTGCTGTCACAAACTGTGCTCCTCAATATTACACAGGATAAATAATGATGAGGAATTTGGCATTACTAAAATGGAGATGGCTACATAGGTCCTGGTGAAGGGTAGTAGCATTATAGGGCTAGTTCCTAAACAAATTTCCATGAGTAAAATAAAAGGCACATAAAATAAAATATATCAATTCCTACTCCAAAAGAGTTGTGGAGTTTGTGAAAACACTCAAGAAATATAAATTAACTTTAAGCTTATTGATAAGGCAATAGGACTTATTTTCTGACTTATTTCTGACAACAGGACTGAGATATTAGAATTTACATCACACAGATGCAGCTTCTTAGAGGAGTTTTGTTATGTGCTTCAAAATGGGTTTATCTTATTATGCTAGGGAAATTGCTCCACACTATCAAGAGCCATCACTGGCACAGCTAGGGAGCTATCTAGCTTCTAGTTTGCCCAAATTAGACCCCTTAAACTCAGCAATATACTGCTAATTCATTCTGCTGGGAATACAGTCCCTTCAGTAAAGCTGTTTTTCAAACCTTCTCTGCAGTTGGGGGAAGAGTTCAAAGTTGGAAGACTGAGCTTCAGGCTGCATGCAAATTAAGAATGAGTAGAAGAGCTAAGCTGCCAACAAAGCATGTAATTAGCAGGAACTAATTGTGAAATCTAAAAGGTTTGCTGTAAATACAATGTAAAAGTAATAATATATCCAAGGATAATAGAGTGATGACTGTAGTGTAGATTTATTAAAGTATGAGGCCTTTCAGCTTTCCTTTTCTTTTATGAACAAAGAAAAGGATAAACATTTTTCAAACTATTAAAGTTCATCCTTTTCTATTAACACTTACTTTTGTTAGTTTTATTGAATGTTTAAGATCTTTGTGTTAGTGAAAATTCTTTTTAGCTCATTTGCTAAAGCCCATAATAAGAAAAATGGAGGGCAAAGAATATAAAGAAAATCAAAGCAATTTTTTTTTAATTAAAAAAAAAAAAAAAAGGAAACCTTGTTTTAAAACATAGCTGTACTTCTCACATATACCAGTAGTGGTAGCAGACAACACACTAACATATAAAATAGAACATGTATAGACTATAAGTAGAAATTATTGGTCTACAGAAAGATTATTTTATTTATTTAGGCATTTATAATGAGACTAAGTGAAATGAAGCTGTGAAAAGTCAATCTGATTTAAATTTATTCAAAAGTTTAGGGCAGTGCAGGTGGCTCAGCGGTTTAGCGCCACCTTTGGCCCAGGGCCTGATCCTGGAGACCCAGGATCGAGTCCCACATCAGGCTCCCTGCATGGAGCCTGCTTCTCCCTCTGTCTGTGTCTCTGCCTCTCTCTCTCTCTGTCTCTCTCTGTGTCTCTCATGAATAAATAAATAAAATCTTAAATTAAAATATTGAATAAAAAAATTATTCAAAAGTTTAAATTATTTATTTTTTGCTTTAAAAAATTCACTAATTATAACACCAGAAAGAAAGTTAGCCATGATTAAGGAAAACATTAGATCTGTTGCTGCCTGTTTTAAAAGAGCAATGACCCTTGGAGGGCTGTCAAAAGTGGCTACAATAAAACAAAAATTAAAGCTTTCTTTATCACATTTTTTGCTTTTCAACAAGGGAAAGAAATCTAGACTTTGAGTTATTGTGTATACTCTAAAACATTCAAATCACTCTCTTCTATTTAATCTGTTTTGGGCTTTCAAAAAGTTAACCCAGTTATTTACACAAATATTTACGCCAAAAAAGTAAGTTTTTAAAAAATATAAAATATTCAATGAGCCAGATTACAGGAATGCTTTACGTATAATTTTATTTTCATGCAAAATAAAGGCACACTTAATAACACCCTTTCAACTTTGACTTACAGGATTTAAATTCAACCCCTTATAACAATGACTTAATATCTAATGTTACATTCATGTTCAGAATGCACAAAGTACAGCAACAAATGCAGCAAACCTCAAAACAAGGTGCTACAAAGTTGCTTCTACATCAAAAGACAGACAAGCGTCTGATAGAGTAATTTAATTTAACATACTTTTACAGACATACAGCTAACCTAAAGAAAGACAGACAGATTTAGGAAAGCAGCTACATCTGCAGAGGAAGAAAACAGCATGTTACAGACAGTCAATTATACATAGAACATTTGACAAACACCACAGAAAACAAACTTTGGCATCATTTACCAGGGTACAAAACCTTGCACAAATCTTTTGGCAAGTGAAGTGCATAAGTAGTGTTTTGGGGCTCAAGCAGATTGTTAATTCTAAAATTAAGTATCTGATAATATAAGCATTGTCTAATACAATTACATAAATTAAAAAAATAAAAAATAAGAAACATGGAATTACATTTCCATTTTTGTAATATGGATATCCTTGATTCACATTCTGAAATTGGGGCTTTTAAAGGAAAAGGGTGCATTAGACAAACAAAAAAAAAATATTTAGACATTATGATATGAGCTGCTCCCATATCATTTCATTCAAAGCTGAGAAACTGACCATTATTTTCGATTGAAAGGAATACCCATTCTATCAATTTTCTGCCCTGGTCAAGTTCTTAACCAGATACTACCTATCATATAGTATTCTACCTATGTCAGCTGCTGAGACAGGAACTAAAAAGCAGAAGGAATTCCCTGCATGCATTATGTGTATTGTTAGCAAAAGAGTGAGGTGTGCCCCAGTCCATCTGAGGCACAGCAAGTTGCATAACATCATTACCACTTTGCAGGGTCTGCCGTCCTCCAGCCAACACTCCACTAGGCAACATCCCTGTGGGAGTCAGGCCCTTGAGTGTCAGCACACTTTCACTCTCCTCCCTATAGCAAAGAGATAAAACAAACAGAGATTTCCAACAAATGGTTAATATAAAAGAGGAGGGCCCAAAGGTAGGCCATGTATATAATTTATAACATTCATTGTTATCATATCTTCCTCAATTCCAAGATAAGACATTTTTCCATATTTTAAATGTGGATAAAAGGATAAGAGGGTGGGTGCCTTATTGTTTTTCCTGAAAAGCTTTATTAAGTATATGATGACATTCACCATCAATGAGAATCATACAATTAAGAAAATTTGGTATTTCTATCCTGTAAAGTTCAAATATCTGATATAACCAGTTTTGTAAACAAAATTTTAAGGGCTGACCCATTTACATGTACCCTTAAACCTAGCTTTCCTGAATTAACCCTAAAAAGATAATTTGTGGCTCCAGCAAAAGGAACTTCTTATATGGAAGAGCAAGTTCATCAGGAATACTCTAAAAAGTACCCCCTCCTTCTCATCATGTTCTAGTTTTCAAGGCGTAGAACTAGTACTTTCATCACAGAAAGGTACCACATACTCAAAGTGAACAATAATACTCACAATAGTCAAAAACCCTAGTTTCAAAAGGACTGTTGTTCCCTTGTTGAATATCTAAATGTACAACTAAACTTCTTTATAGGAAGAATGCTGCTAAATTGCTTTTAGCTATTAAACAGAACACTGCTTACAGCAAAGTACAATAAAAGCAATTTCTGTAAAAAAAAAAAAATAATCAGGAAAATACATCATTACCTGAGCACAGAGAAGACCCTTGCCATCTTGCCAATTGCTCGAATTTTGTTTCTTATGATTTCTTTCCGGGCTGCAGCTGAACCTACTTTCAATGGAATAAATAGAAAAAAAGACTCAAGTTTAGGGCATCCACACTTGCACCATTCTATTACCCTATACCACGCTCATCTTAACCAACACCAAACCCTCTGCCACCAGCTCACATGGAGGAGACTAGGTGAACTCATGCCAGAAAACTTCTCACTCCTTCAATGTTTAGCTCAGCGCTGGTCTAATAATATTGGGGTCTGATACAGATACAAATGAAAAGTAATCACAAACATTATGACTCTCACACTACTGCTAATTATTAAAACAGCAATGGGAAATAAACTAGAACCCAACTTATATCACAAACCAGAGGACAAAAAAAAAAAATTCTAACAATCCTATAGTCTTTAATTTTCATGAGGACCTACTGCATGCAACTAACAGATAAGAATTGGTAGTAACTCTGTTTAGGCTTCTGTTTAACTATTATAAAAGCCTCTGACATGCAGGCTGGAAATATCTCATCTTACTATGATAGAGTAAGTTCTTTGCTCTAAGAGGGTTTAAAAACAATGGTTGATGAAATAACTACTGTGCAGATGACGCTGAACTAAGGACCATACCAGCATTTCAACAATAAAGAACATCTTAACCTCATGAACTAAATGTCCTCAAAGTCATGCAAATATATACAACAAGCTCTTACATCCCTAGTGAGTATGACACAAGGAGAGTGAACAATGAGAAAAGATTCCCTAAAAAACACGGCTAAAGGATCACTCATGTTTCCTTTTTAAAGGGTTAGCTCTACTGCTTATCACTGATACAGAAGAGAATATATCAAAATAACTTAATCTTCAGCTGAAGAAAAACTCAAAGTTGTATCTTCCTTCCCTTGGCCTCCAGAAAGAACAACAATCTCAGTCCCATTATCTCATATATAGCAACTAGAATCACTCTGGACCCAAGAGTGTGGTTCCTTATTCCTTAGAGCTGTGCTTCAACACGATGAAAACACATATAGAAGCACCATGGTTGAGGAGAAAGTTAAGGAAAGGCTAAAGAGACTAGACTAAAAGGGGCCGTGGATATACAGAGGTCTGAACAACCATTAGTCTTCTGGGCCAGAGCAACTTATTTAAAATTCAAGCAGCCCACAAAAACCATATAATTAAAAACTAAGATGATGACTGGACCTTACTGCAAGGAAACAGAAAGGAAATCCAATTTCAAAGACAAAAACAAGACATATTTTAGAGAAAATAGGCTCCATGGCCATGTTTATGATGCTCTAAAGGGTAATGTGAGCACTGAAGCTACAGCTTTTGCAAGTTCAAAATTGCAGGTACTACATAGCTATTTTTAAGATGCCAAAAAAATCACTAAAAGTCTTAGAATCATAGAATATTAGAATTTGAAGAGACATTAGGGATACTGCAAAGTTTAATCTCCTCATTTTATAGACAAAGAAACTAAGTTTATTAATGGTCTTGTCCAAAGACCTAAGGTAAGTTTGATTTCTTTGAATGAATTAACATAAACATTTTGTTTTTAAATTGACAGAATGTTAAAAACAGCTAGACTGGGGAACAGGAGTGTGGGGATGGGAGAGGATGGCTGCAATGAGGTACATTCATATTTTCAGCCTTAATTTATATATCTGTAAAGCAGAATAATATGTAAACTATATTGATTTCAAATTTTAAAAAAATCACTGGAATATAAAAACAGTATGCAAGTCAGGATTTTAAATCAGTCTACAAACACATCATGCATAATATTAAAGAAAATGTCCACGGAAAATTACTCTGGGGAATAAGACAGACAATCAAACACCCCTAATCATGCAGGGAAAAGTACAAAACATTACAAATAAGCAAAAGAATGAAATTTTAAAACAAGAGGAATGAAAAAGAGGGAAAAATATTTCCATGCACAGAAAGACAGATATCTTGGAATATGACTTCTAAAAACATCAAATTCTATCTCCAATACCACTTACACTAAATTTGTACAAGGCCCAAAAGGACTCTGCATAAATAGTACTCAATGAATGAGCTAACTTACATGGACATGAGGATAACTTATGAAGTCATATTTCAAAACAATGTTACTCTGTCTGGTCTGTACCTTTTTTATTGCCATATATGAGCCGTTCTTCAGATGGAGAGTCCAGAAAAAAGGAAGTGAATGATGGAGAAAAGGTGGTTGAGACAAATAAAAAGATAGAGATTTAACTTGGCAGTGGTACTGAAGAATGAATGTAGAAAGAAAGAAAGAGAAAAATGAAGGCCCTCATATTTGAAATTTGAAAAATGTAGTACTGTAGGATCTGGTGAATAAAAGAGGGATGCCACTGGGTAGAACTCTAAAGGAAAGATTTCTTAAAAGATATGTGTTCAGAAGAAATTATGGACAGAATGACTATAATATTTGATGAAAGTAGACAAATTAGGGACAGAAAAAAAACACGTGAAAACACATAAGACTGATAAAAGACTGTGCAAACAACAATCGCACATTTATACTGATACCCCTAAGGAAATGTGTCACCCACAGGAGTATGTTAAGTGAAGGGTAATGACACAAATAATATACAAACTCATGTGGTTCTTCAAGGACACCAACATCTGAAAAATCTATTAAGTATATACAGAGAAATGTAGGTAACTTTATAAACTACCTCAGTGCAAAATCTTACCCACTTCGAATAACGGAAAGGCTAAGCCTCCCACACTCCATAATAACAAGAACACATAATTTCTTGAATCTGAATTGTAGAACTTTTGCACATACTCAGGATCAACAGTATGTGCTTTCTGTTCCCAATCCAATCTGGGAGCTTGAGGGACATCTTTTTGCAGAAATAGCAACAGATTGTTTCAAAGCAAGTAATAGCTCTAAGAGTAGGCAGCAGAAATGTTTCTTTTGAGCTTTCCATATCTTCCATTCTAATGTAGAGATACATGATTCCATTATAGGAAATGCAAAGTTTTAGTTTAGTAAAACTGTAACATATGTGGATTATGTATTTCCTTTACCCAACTCAAGAGAGAAGATAAATATCTGAAAGAAATAGTATGCATTCTAAATATCACAGAAATCAGTGTTCAGAAATTCTCTTTAATGATTAATTAATACCTCTAAAAGGAATGCTATGTGCACTTATACATCCAATATGTTTATGCAAATTTTTGCCTTTAAAAATAACTCCACATATACATTAAACAATACAGAATACCAAAGAAGAATACCAATACAGAATACTTAAGAAGACAGTCTCATTCCTTTACCCAATTTCAGCCTTAAATATGCAAAATCTATTCTTTCCTTCCTGCTACTGTGACATCTCCATTCCTGCTCTTTCCCTTTTCCCACAGAAAAGCTAAACTCTTATTCTGCCTCAATAGCAATACCCATGTCACCAAGTTTTCTTTCTAAATCAGATTTCTCCCCATGCCCAGCTTATAGACTAGTTCTACTGCTGAGTAGAAAAAGGGGAAGGAGAGGATGAAAGGCATGCTATTATGGTGAAAGGAAAAGGGGAAAGATGTACAGTTATGGAAAAGAAATATGGGAATGTGACTGAGGAAGGGACATAAACCCAGTTCTAGGAGCTCTTTTCCCTATCCCATTATAGTATCTGTCCTAATCTCCTCCCATTTCCTCCATTCCTCAATGGAGGTCTCCCCCAAACCATTCTCATTACTCCATACAAACTCCCAGATTCATATTATTAAAATGTTCTTGAGGTCTCTACTCCTACTACTTGGTATGGAAGGGTGAAGAAATGAGTAACTACACCTGCTATGTTGGCAGTAAAGGGAGATCTATTTCTAGTACTGAAAGCTGGAACTCAGTGTATTTTCACACAGAAGCACTGTCAAAAATGACAGCTTACCAATTTTTAAAATTATTTCCTTTCTATTCCTTCAAACCATGGATGAGAAGATCCTGGGAAGTTAAGTGACTTCTCCAAGATTACATAGCTAGCATAATAGTAACTCCAAAATACAAAGATCAATGACCCTTTTCACTAAACTACGTTGCCTCTTTAATAATCAAACTCAATTCATCTCTGGAGAGCAAGAATGATATAACAAGTGGATAAATAAGCATAATTTATCATTGAGAGGAAAACATTGATTAAATACATAAAATTTCATTTGGACTATAATAAAATTTAATACGTATTCCTGGCTGAATCCCAAAAATGATTCAATGTCTATCCTCATGTAAGTCATAAGTATCTAAACCAGAAGTAGTATACGTAACAGGGAAATTTTTTTTTTTTAAATAGGAAGAGGACTAAAGCATTACTTATCACCATTCCTCTTTAAAATACTCTTTAAAAAACACTATTAATACTGATACAAATTTGTTAAAAATAAAAAGAAATAAAGGTAAAATATAGAAAAATAAACAATATCAGCCTTATGCAAATGAAATATTTTTAAAAGTTAAGGAAAACAAAATAAAAATTACCACAGGAAATAATTCTGCTGATCCAAGTTGTCAAACATAAGATAAAACCACAAATATATAATGTATACCTCATACACAGAAAATATGTTAAGAGAAACCAGTTGTAATAATGTAAGAACATAAAATACTATAGTATTAATTTAAATTGATAATAGATTTTTTTCAGAGAAAAACTGTAATTTTAAATGGAGTAATTGTATATTCAATATATTAAATGCAGTAATTATAGTAAATGAACTAATTATATAGAGCAAAACAAAAGATCTTGATCTTAGTTTAGAAAACTAAATATTTTTTAAAAACCTTCCTAGATGCAGATGCAAACAGAATTTGACATATAACAGAATCTGTGAAATAGCTAGTAGCAGTTTTAATTGGTATCTCATTAAATCTATCTGCATCTAGGAAGATTAAAAAAATTATATATTTTAAATATTTGACATATAACAAAAAACCGTATCTGAAGAAATCAGTGAGCTATGAACAAAATTATTTCAGTCATTATATCAATACCTGTAAGATTATGAAGTAGGTACATAATATTATCTTCACTTTGAAGATAAAAAACTGAGACTCAGAAAAGCTAAGTAATTTGCCTGAGGTCATATAGCCACTATGAGAAACTAGAATCTGAACTCAGACCTAGTCTAACTAAAGAGAAAAGGTGGCAGAACAGAGGAAAAAATATTTAATTATAACTACTTAAAAATTTTATGTAAAAGACAGATACAATGAAATGTGTTAGAACTAATACCTCTACACAAATATCAAAAGGAGAATTAAAATAAGAAAAAATAAATATTACTCATTAATGCCTATTATCCAAACCAAAAAAGAATGGATATAAATAAATTTATATTTATATTTATATTTTATTTATAAATAAAATATATTTAGTTAACAAAACTATAAGCCAGAATAAAAGCACATCTCGGCTTGCCACCAACAGATGGCAATAGCGGGCACCTGTGCACAGTCACTTTGTACTTTTAACAAATGGGCTTACAACAGTGTTTAAAAATTAAACTTGTGTGTAAGCAGGGAAATTTCTAAATAATTTTTACTCAGATTGTACTTAATAAGTAGTCAAAGAGATGAGATGTATAGTTTATACACTTGAAAAAGTAAACAGTAAATTATATTTTTTTAAATTAAAAATCATAAGAAAATCAAAGAAATGTAAATTAAACCAAGTGTAATTCACTATGTAGCTACTAAGAAAAATAAGTAAATATGACCAAAACCCATTGAGGTGGGCCTGTGCAGAAAGAGGCCTGTGGATTCATTGCTAAAAGTACTTCATCTTGGTCCAATTCTTCTGCAAAGTAATCTGGCAAATTCATAGCTAAAATAATGAAGCTAAAACATAATAACTCTGTAATTCTCTTCAAGAAATTTATCCCAAGAAATACTATTGTACAAACATATGTACTGCATGTCATTCATAACAAGGTAACTGAAAGCCAACCACAAATGTCAAACATGAGATTAACTATGAAAATACTATGAAAAATATATTAATATATTTAGAAATAGGTAGCTATTAAGTTGTACCAATATGTAGATCACGTTTAATATATGGAAGCAATTACATACTGATTATAACTATGAAAAGAATGCTACATCAAAGATGTGAGGAGCATACAGAAAGAAATAAAGAGTTCTTAGCTTTAAGTTCACATTTTTGTTTCTCAGTGACCTACATTTTTAAAAATATTTAAATTTAAAAGTTTTAAATTTTAAAAAGTTTCAAATAAAAATTTCAAGACATAAAAATTAAAGGAATTTTGTTTTTATGATATTAAATTATACTATAAATGTAATCAGTACATAGGCTGGTTGGCTTACATAAGGGCAAACAGCCATGTCTAACATTGTTTCTATGAAAAAGATGCTTCTGAAAATCAAACTAAACTAGTAAGTGGTCTCTTAAAACACAACCACTCATAAGTTGGGAATAGCCTACTTTAGTTTTTGGGAAAAAACACTGACAACAAATCGAAGGTTCAGGTACGTTTCTGATGCACTAAGAAGACGATACCAATGAAACTAAAAGCATTTTTATCCCCCCTCTAAGTGGTGTCCATATTCATGAAGAACCACATTCTTTAGTACTTTCAATTTTCCTTTCCTTCTGTTCTTCCATATTTCCCCTTTCCCAAAATTCATCTTCTTCCCCACACCAACAGAAAAAAAGTAAAATCACTAAAAAAATCATAAACAGTATCTGAAAAAGTGTCTTAACACTTATCAAATGGCATAGCCATTTGAGAGCAATGACTACATTTTGCAAAAGAGTGTATATTGAAGCTGGGTAGTTAAATAATACCATTTCACAATAAAAAATAGTAAAGTGAATAATCATACCATCAAACTGGTCTTCACCCTCAGTCATCAGTTCATCATCAGAGCAAATACTCAGAACATTTACCAACATTTCTGTCACTATTCAAAAATGAAAAAAAGGGAACAGTTACACAGCAGCAGACCAAAATTCAACTGTCTATATATACATACGCACAGCAATTATTCATATAACGGTCAAATGATTTTTAACCCAAGAAGACATACATTCTGATCGCAGGAACAAAGAAATTAAAAAATATCAAGGTTTGGGGCACCTGGTTGGCTCAGTCCATTAAGTTTCGGCTCAGGTCATGATCTCAGGGTCTTTAGATTGAGCTTCATGTTGGGCTCTGAGCTCAGCACAAAGTCCACTTGGGATTCTTTCTCTCGTCCTCTCCCTCCCCACTCTGTGCTTCCCTCCAGGCACACATGTCCTCTCTTTCTCTCTCATAATTAATTAATTAATTAATTAATTCTTTAAAAAATATACCAACGTTTTCAAAATGAAAGAAATTCAATGGGGACACCTGGGCTGCTCAGTGGTTGAGCATCTGCCTTTGGCTCAGGTCCTGATCAGGGTCCTCATGGGGAGCCTGCCTCTTCCTCTGCCTATGTTTCTGCCTATGTCTCTGCCTCTCTATCTCTCATGAATAAATAAATAAAATCTTTTTAAAAAAATATTTTATTTATTCATGAGAGACAGAGAGAAAGAGAGAGAGAGGCAGAGACACAGGCAGAGGGAAAAGCAGGCCTCATGCAGGGAGCCCAACATGGGACTCGATCTCGGGTCTCCAGGATCACGCCCTGGGCTTAAGGCTACACTAAACTGCTGAGCCACTCAGGCTGCCCTAAAATCTGAAAAGAAGAGAAGAGAAGAGAAGAGAAGAGAAGAGAAGAGAAGAGAAGAGAAGAGAAGAGAAGAGAAGAGAAGAGAAGAGAAGAAAAAAGAAAAGAAAAAAGAAAAGAAAAGAAAAGAAAGAAAGAAAGAAAGAAAGAAAGAAAGAAAGAAAGAAAGAAAGAAAGAAAGAAAGAAAGAAAGAAATTCTATGGATTACCAGTCTGAGAGAAATTCTGTACAGAATATGTTTTCAGGTCTCGGAAAAAAATGAAGCCGCACAGAGATGAGTAACATCTAAATGTATACATTTAAATTCTTCTTTTATGGATATAGCATTTTCTTACAAAGTAAGAAAAAACAGCACAGTTTGTTTCAAAAAAGCCCCAGAAACTTTTTTTTTTTTTTTTGGAGAGATAGAGCGAGAGCACCCGTGAGTGGGGAGGGGCAGAAAAAGAAGGATAGAGAGAATCCTAATGCAGGCTCCACTCTCAGTGTGGAGCCCAACGTTGGGCTCGATCTCACACTCCGAGATCATGACCTAAGCTGAAATCAAGAGTCAGTTGCTTAACTAAATGAGCCCACCCAGGCGCCCCCAGGATTTAATTTTTAAAAATCTGACTCTAGCAAGTCCTCCAAAAATTTAATTCTTAAGATTATGAATGAGTAACAACCTTAACCCATGGTTCTTTCTTAGGCTTGTTCCTCTTTTACCATTCTATATATTTTTCCCTTAAGTCTCCAAGATTCTACTCTTTTGATTTTCCTATATTACAGACTATTTCCTCCCTAAACTTAGATATTCTCAAGAGTCTCTTTGCACAATCTCTTGGTGATTTTATATGCTCAATCTCTTGGTGATTCCATCTATAACTATACAGTTTCAAGTATCACCTTTGTGAAGATGATTCCAGAGTCTGTATCATAGTCTTGACATCTCCTTCGGTCTCCAGGTTTCCTTGATAGTTTTACTGCCAACCATCTTAAACTATTTTATATTGTCTGTTTCTCCTACCTGAATGAAAGCTTCATGAGTGCAGGGTGATGTTTTGTTTACTGCTATACCTCAGAGTCTAGTACATCGATCGGTACACAACAGGAATCCAATAAATATTTGACAAATGAGTAATTTAAAAAAGAAAGGTATAAGCAAATTTCAATTAATAAATAAAAATGTCTATTAAATATAAGCCCCTGGATGTCCTAATAGCACCTAGAAATGAACACATCCAAAACAAAATTCAATACTGCTCCTATTATTCCTCCTATAAATATATTAATAGCACACCACATACCAGCCACTGTGCTAAAGCTCCGGGAATCAAATGTAAAAAAGGTCCAGTCTCTACCTTCCAGAAGTTTACCAATTACTATAGAAGATACATATATATATATATACGTACACACCACACATACCACAGAAGAGTAATGAGCCCTATGCTGTAAGAATGCAGAGTTATAGAAAAAGACCTGCAGGGGAAAGAAAGGCTTCTGATAGAGGAATCATGCAGTAGTAATTTGTCAGGTGGAGAGATAAAGCATTCTAATCATAAGTTAGAAAAACTATGAAGTAGTCACAAATATCAATGGGACAGAACTAAGAGCTCAGAAATAAACCACACATTTAGGGTCAACTGATTTTCGAAAAGCATGCTAAAACAATTCAGTGGAGGAAAGAACAATCTTTTCAACAAATGGTGCTGGGAC
This sequence comes from Vulpes vulpes, assembly GCF_048418805.1. NCBI lineage: Eukaryota > Metazoa > Chordata > Mammalia > Carnivora > Canidae > Vulpes > Vulpes vulpes. The sequence continues at coordinate 83,644,211 of NC_132783.1, forward strand.
AAATGACTATCCACATGCAAAAGAATGAAGTTGAACCCCCCCACTACACACCATATACAAAAATTAACTCAAAATGGATCAAAGACCAGGGCACCTGAGTGACTTAATAGATTAAGCATCCAACTCTTGATTTCAGCTCAGGTCATGATCTGAGAGTTGTGAAACTGAGCCCCACATTAGGCTCTGGTCTAAGTGTGGAGCTTGCTTGGGATTCTCTCTCTCCCCTTCTGTCTGCCCCTCACCCTCAACCCCTCCACTATTTCTTTCCCTCTTAAAAAAAGAAAGATCAAAGTCCCAAATGTAAAAGCTGAAACTATAAAACTTTTAGAAGAGAGGTGCCTAGGTGGCTCAGTCAGTTAAGCATTTGCCTTCTGTTCAGGTCATGATCCCAGGGTCCCAGGATCCATGTCATGCTACCTGCTCAGAGAGATGTCTGCTTCTCCCTCTGCCCCTCCCTATGCTCATGCTTGTGCTCTCTCTCTGAAATAAATCTTTAAAAAAAAAACCAAAAAACTCTTAGAAGATATCATAGAGGAAAATCTTCCTTAGTTTGGATCAGGGAAGTTTCTTAAACACAACCCCAAAACATAAGCAATAGCAACAACAAAATAGGAATTCATCAAAATTTAAAACTTTTATGCTTCAAATGACACCATCAAGAAAGTGAAAAGACAAAAAAATAAAAATTAAAAAAAAGTGAAAAGACAGGGATCCCTGGGTGGCACAGCGGTTTGGCGCCTGTCTTTGGCCCAGGGCGCGATCCTGGAGACCTGGGACCAAATCCCACGTTGGGCTCCCAGTGCATGGAGCCTGCTTCTCCCTCTGCCTGTGTCTCTGCCTCTCTCTCTCTCTCCCTGTGTGACTATCATAAATAAATAAAAATTTAAGGGATCCCTGGGTGGCGCAGTGGTTTAGCGCCGGCCTTTGGCCCAGGGCGCGATCCTGGAGACCCGGGATCGAATCCCACGTCGGGCTCCCGGTACATGGAGCCTGCTTCTCCCTCTGCCTGTGTCTCTGCCTCTCTCTCTCTCTCTCACTGTGTGCCTATCATTATTTAAAAAAAAAAAAGATCATGAAACTTAAAAATAAATAAATAAATAAATAAATAAATAAATAAATAAATAAATAAATAAATAAATAAAAATTTTAAAAAAAGGGAAAAGACAACCTAAAGAGAAAATATTTACAAATGATATATCTCATAAGGAACTTCTATCTAGAATTTACAAGGAACTTTTACAACTCAGTAATAAAAAGAAAACCATTTATTTTTATTTTTTTAAAGATTTTATTTATTTATTCATGAGAAACACAGAGACAGAGGCGGAGACAGAGGCAGAGGGAGAAGCAGGCTCCATGCAGGGAGCACAACGTGGGACTCGAACCTGGATCATGGGATCAGGACCTGAGCCAAAGGCAGACGCTCAACGGCTGAGACATCCAGGCATTCCAAAAGAAAACCCATTTAAAAATGAACACAATATTTAAATAAATGTTTCTTCAAAGAAGATAAGCAAATGGCCAATATACTTTTAAAGCTATGGTAATCAAAACAGTATATAGTACTGGCACAAAAAAGACACACAGACCAATGAAACAGCATAGAAAGCCCAGAAATAAATCCATGCTTATCTGTCAGTTAATCTATAACAAAGGAGATGAGAATACATAAGAGAAGACTGTCTCTGATAAATGATGTTGGAAAAACTGGATATCTACAAGTAAAAAAATGAAACTGGACTTCTTTCTCATACCATATACAAAAATAAATTCAAAATGGATTGAAGACCTAAAAGTAAGACCTGAAATCATAAAACTCCTCAAAGACAATAGGTAGCAAACTCTCAGACACTGGCCTTAGCAATATTCTTCTGGATCTCTCCTTAGGTAAGGGAATCAAAAGCAAAAATAAACCACTGGTACTGTATCAAACTAAAAAGTTTTTGCACAGTGAAGGAAACCGCCTGCTTCTCCCTCTGCCTGTGTCTCTGCCTCTCTCTCTATCTCTCTGTGACTATCATAAATAAATAAAAATTAAAAAAAAAAAACAATGAGATATATTACCTCACGTGAGTCAGAAAGGCTTGTATCAAAAAGATAAGAAAAAAGTATTGGTGAAAATGTGAAGAAAAGGGAACTCATACACTGTTGGTAGGAATGCAAATTGGTGCAGTAACTTTGGAAAACAGTATGGAGGTTCCTCAGAAAAAATTAAAAACAGAAATACCATACGATCCAATAATTCTACTTCTGAGGACTTACCTGAAGAAAAAAAACAAATTCTAAAAAATATATGCATTCCTATGTTTATTGCAGCATTATTTAAAATAGCCAAGATATGGAAGCAACTTAAGTGTCCACTGATAGATAAATGTATAAAGAAGATGTGGCATGTATACAAAATAAAATATTACTCAGCCATAAAAAAAGAATGAAATCTTGCCATGTGTAACAAAATGGATGGACCTAGGCGGTACTGGGCTAACTGAAATTAAGTCAGACAGAAAAAGACAAATACCATGTTATTTCACTTATATGTAAAATCTAAAAAACAAAACAAAACAAAAACAGAAATAGACTCATAAATACAGAGAACAAACTCATGGCTGTCAGAGGACAGTTGGATAGGCAAAATAGATGAAAGGGATTAAGAGGTACAAATCTCCAGTTATAAAAGAAAATAAGTCACAGGGATGAATGGTACAACATAGGAAATATAGGCAATAATATTGTAATAGCTTTGTATAGTGGTAGGTAGTTAACTATACTTATGGTAAGTATTCCATAGTGTACATAATTGTCAGATGACTATGTTGTACACCTGAAACTAGCATAACACTGTATATCAACTATTCTTCAATTTAAAAAATATTTTCTAATAAACACAGGATTTAAATAAACATTTCCTCAAAGAAGATAAACAAATGGCCAAAGAGCACATAAAAATATATTCAAAGCTGTTATTAGGAAAATGCAAATCAAAACCATAATGAGACACAACTTCATATCCAAAATAATGGCTATAATAAAAATATACATAATAACAAATGTTGGCAAGAATATGAAAAAGATGGAACCATTATACACTGCTGGTATGATTATACAGCTGCCTTGGAAAACAGTTTGGCAGATCCTCAAAAGGTTAAACATAAAGTTACCATATGACCCAGTAATTCTACTAGGAAAATAAACACATATGTCCATACAAAAAGTTGTACATGAATGTTCATTGCAGCACATTTATAATAGTTTAAAAGTGGAAATAAATGTCTTGCAGCTAATGAATGGATAGACAAAATGTGGTATACAATATCACTCATCATTCAGGGAAATGCAAACAAATCCATAATGAGATGCAACCTACCGAATGACATATCTGTTAAGGGCTAGTATCCAAAATATATTTAAAAAAACCCTATACAACTCAACAACCAAAACCCAAATAATCCAATTAAAAAATGGGCAGAAAAAAGAATGGGCAGAAGACATAAACAGACAATTCTCTAAAGACATCCAGATGGCTAAGAGACACATGAAAAATACTCATCATTCATCATCAGGGAAATGCAAATCAAAACTACAAGGAGATATCACTTCACACCTGTCAGAATGGCTAAAATCAAAAGCACAAGAAACAACATGTGTTGGTGAGGATGTGGAGAAAAAGGAGCCTTCTTGCATTGTCGGTGGGAATGCAAACTAGTGCAGCCACTGTGGAAGATATGGAGGTTCCCCAAAAAAATTTAAAATAGAACTACCCTACAATCTAATAATCACACTACTATTTACCCCCAAACAAAAACACTAGTTCAAAGGGATATATGCATCCCTATGATTATAGCAACATTATTTACAACAACTGAATTGTGGAAGCAGCCCAAGTGTCCCTCAAAAGATGAATGGATAAATAAGTATAAATACACACACACACACACAAACACATACATACACACGTACAATGGAATATTATTCAGTCATAAAAAAGAATGACATCTTGCCATTTACAACAACATGGATGGATCTAGAGGCTATAATGCTAAGCGAAATAAGCCAATCAGAAAAAGACAAATACTATACAATTTCACCCACTGCGGAACTTAAGAAACAAACAAAAAAAAATTAACAAAGGGGAAAAAAAGAAAATCCAAAAAACAGACTTGAAGTGTAGAAAACAAATTAATGGTTTACCAGATGGAAGGTGGCTGGGGAGATGGGTATAATAGGTAAAGGGGATTAAAAGTACACTTCTCTTGATGAATATTGAATACCATATGGAATTGCTGAATCACTATATTGTAACACTGGAAACTAATGTAACACTGTGTATTAACTACGCTGGAATTCAAATAAACTGTTCTTTACCCTCCACACCCAAAATAAATTTATTTTAAAAGTGGTATATTCATTTTTTTTTAAAGTGGTATATTCATATAATACAGTATTATTTGTTCACAAAAAGGAACAAAGTCCTAATTGATGCTACAACATGAATAAACTTTGAAAACATTAGATATGCTAGTCACAAAGGATCACAAATTATACAATTCTATTTATATGAAATGTCCAGATTAGGAAAATCTATGGAGGTAGAAAATAAATCAGTGATTGCCTAAGGCCAGCAAGGAGAGGCAGGAGGAAATGGAGAGTGACTGCTAATGGACACAGGACTTCTTTGGGAGGATGATGAAAATGTTTCAAAAATGACTAGTGATCATTGCACAACTGCACAAATATACTAAAAACACTAAATTGTAGGACAGGTTACCTGTATGGGATATATCTCAATAAAACTTTCATTTAAAAAGCTACAAAAAAAAAAATAAAGACACAATATGAAGGCATGAAACTTAATTGAGCATAACATATTCAGGAATTGGTTATTCTGTATTATGGCTAGAACACAGGGACTAAGACAAGAAATAAAGAAATGAGGCTGAAGAAAGAGTAAGAAAGGTCCAAAGAGACTTTGTATGACACATTAAGGTTTATCTTCAAAGCTACCAGAAGTCATTTATGAATAATAAATAGTAGCTTTTAAGCATATAGTACTTTTCATCCTCTGAAGAAAAAGCAAGAGAGTAACAGCATAGCAGTAGCCAAAGAAAGATAACAAAGGGGGAAATGTCTTTTATCCTTAAAGATCAGATGAATTTGAACAATTTATGAAAGAACTTAGTAGAGAGAGTTTAAAGATATAGAAGATCTAATAGATGAAGCAAGTTTCCTGAAAAAGTAGAAGCATAATGGAATCCAAAATCAAATTAGAAGGATTAGCTGTCGATGGAAGGGTCAGCTCTTCAACAAGACAAGAATTCAAGGTGAGTGCAATTTATAAAGCAGAGGAGCAGTACATAGAGAAAGCTCCCACTAGTGGTATATGTTTCCTCTGAGAGTGAGGGAAGTGGCTACAAAAAGAATATTTAATAGAAAAAAAATTAAATTGAGAATATGTCCAAGGGGGAAAGGAAAAGGAAGAAGACTAGTGACACAAAGAATTTTGGGGTACTATCAAGAGCCCAGCCAATGCTAGCAATCAAAGGGTGGTACCACTTCATATCTCTAGCAGAGCTTTATACCCTGGCTATAAGAATGGAGAAAATGGATGGTTGCATTTATTAGAGCTAAGATGTTTAAGATAAATGAAGTAGAAAAAAAAGAGAGAAAGGAGTTTGAAGGTGTGTTAAGAAGAAGAGAGGTAAGGAGGGATCTAAGAAAATAAAAAGGTCAAAGGCTAAGCAATCCCAATGAAGATCAAGAGCAGTATAACTAGACTGAGGGGTTGTTTAAATAACAGGTTTTCATCAGAGAATGCTAATGGCAATATTACCAGACTAAAAACATCCAACTCAATCAACTTCAACCATCCCTCCCCTGCAACATGCAATCTTGTTATGTCTTACTGATCTTATCTCTATAGTTCTTGCAGTTCTCCCCTGCTCTCTCTCTCTCTCTCTTTTTAAAAATGTTTTATTTATTTATTCATGAGAGACACAGAGAGAGAGAGAGAGAGAGAGAGAGAGAGAGAGAGAGGCAGAGACACAGGCAGAGGGAGAAGCAGTTTCCATGCAGGGAGCCCAACATGGGACTTGATCCTGGGAGTCCAGGATCACGCCCTGGGCCGAAGGCAGGCACCAAACCGCTAAGCCACTCAGGTGTTTCCCTGATGTCTACTTATAATGCTACTAGGGTTTCATTATATTTCCACTTGACTCTTGATGGAGCTTCACAACAGATCTCCCAACTTCTAGTCTTTTTTTCCAGTCCTTTTCACCAATTTTTCTAAATGATTATCAGGGTCATGTTCTGTTTCAATTGCTTCCCACCAAAGTTCCAAATTCTCTGTGTGGTGATCAAGATCCTCATGATCTAGCCCCAACTTAACTTTTCATTCTTTTTATACTACTGTCTTCTATACATAACTGTGAATCAATCTGAACCCCTCAACATTTGTCAGTGGCCTTATGCTCTCTTGCTTTCTGACTTAGGCTTAGTAAGTTCCCTTACCCAGAATTCTCCTGCTCATATCTACCAGCACAATTCCAGTTCCACCATTCTTCAAGCTTTGGTTCAAATACTACTTTGACCAAGTACTACTTTGACCAAATACTACTTTGACAAATATAATCTACCTCTCCTCTCAATTCCTACAAAACTATGTTTCTCTAGAGCACTTACCATATCACACATTAACATTATTTATATATCTTAAGTCCTCTAAAAGGCCTAGATCTTGTGTTTTTGTATCCTTAGTAACTTGAATATAACAGACTTTCCCCCCAAAATCTACTAAATGAATAAATATTACATGTATGACCTTCTATGAAAGATCACACTATATTGGATCCTCTAGAACAGAGTTCTTAAATTGGGGCCAGTATACCAGAAGGCCCTGAGAGAGGCTTACCAATTCACTTCAGCATGATGCTCACTATGAGCATCCTGAAAATGTTATGTTTATGTACAAATGTACACATATTTGTACATGAATTTTTCTGGGGCAAAAGTCCATAACTTTCATCAGATTCCCAAAAGGGTATGTGTTAAGAAATTAATAAAAGGTTTTGTGTAGTTACTTTAATAATAAGAAAGAGTCCTTACCTTTTAGAGATTCATTCTAAAATATTTATAGCTACAAAAGAAATAGCTGAAATATGATCCAATAATTAAAGTGTGGGGTGGGGAACAGTGGATGGAGATATAAATGGTACAACACTGGCTATGATTTGATAATTGTTCAAGCTAAGTAATTGGTACGTAGCAACTCATCATATTATTCACTCTACTTCTGTATATGTTGGAAATTTTCCAACACAGGACTTTTTTTAAAGAAATAAAAAGTCCCAGGGGTGCCTAGGTGGCTCAGTCGGTTAAGCATCCAACTCTTGATTTCAGCTCATGTCATGATCTCAGGATAATGAGATTCAGCCCCACAACAGGCACCACGCTCAGCAGATAGTCTGCTTGAGGAATCTCTCCCTTTGCCACTCCTCGAACTTGCACATGTGTAACCCTTGCACATGCACGTTTTCTCTCAAAAAAAAAAAAAAAAAACTTAAAAAAAAAAAGCCACCAGAAGGTTAAAAACCACAGATTTCATCTAACTTTAGGATTAAATCAGCCTCTAAGGAAGCATCTGGCTTAGGTTAGTTGCTCCTCAGAGACTGGATCAGAGTCAAACTGGCTTTTTCTTTTCTTTTCTTTTTAAGGTTTTATTTATTTATTCATGAGAGACACAGAGAGAAAGGCAGAGACACAGGCAGAGAGAGAAGCAGGCTCCACGCAGGGAGCCCGATGCGGGACTTGACCCCGGGTCCCCAGTATCATGCCCTGGGCCAAAGGCAGGTGCCAAACCGCTGAGCCACCCAGGTGTCCCCAAACTGGCTTTTTCAAAGTGGGACAATTGATATCAAACTGAGCAACTGAAGCTCACAAAAGAAGAAAATTTTCACATTTGCTGCTACTCACAAAAGAAGAAAATTTTCATTAGAATCAAGTAGTTAGGCTATCTAAACGGCTAACAGGTAATAAAATGGAATATGCAAAGAGTCTGAAAAAATCATACTGTGCTCAAGATTGGTTAAGATTCTATTTGTGCATAATGTTCAAATTTGAGCTTCATATTTTTAGAAAGACATGAATACTTTGGAAAAGATCCACAGGAAAAAACCCAAAAATGGTCAAAAGGTTTGAATACTTCCTCATCTTATAAGATGATTTACAGTGGCAAAAAAAAGAACAAAAGATTACTTAGTAGCAGACTTCAAATGTAGGAACAGATAGAAACCTACTGATTATCCATCTTCACTTACGACAGATCCACAGAAACTAGATTAAATTTCCTCATCTCTCAGGAGGAGCCAGACTGCATGATTATTAAGTTCTCTATTAGTTCTAAAATTTTATGATGTCCTGATTTTTGATAGGTACATTAGTTGAGAAAAGCTATTATCTCTATTTCTTTCCTTGTTTAAACATTCATAGCACAAATATTTAGACTAAAAATAACGAAATATTTCCTTATTGTGGAGGTATTAGGGAATCAAATTAAAATCTGTGAAATGTCCATTTTCTTCCTACCTCATCCTCTCCTTTCTTTCCACCCCCCCACCCCACTCATATTACATTAAAATAGTTGAGTTGCAGTCTAGCCTGAAGGCAGGAGAATGAGCAAGATGAATTCTTAAATTCCCTTTAGCCCGATGATGCTATGATTGAACTATTTCTCATATACCAAAGATAGAAGGTTATAAGTGTAATGCATCCCTTGCACCTAAGCCCTTTACTGGCCCCCTTCTCAAATGCTAAAGTGGGTAATTCTATCTCCATATTAACTTAATGGTGACCTACTGAGTAACTGATGAAGACTAAAGGCAAATTTCAAAAAAAATCTGTTTAACATATAAAGTTTAAGTAATAATTCTGTATTTTAGAACTCCAAATTATGTTGGCAGAAATAACATATCCCAAACAGAAAGGAACATTTTGTAACATGGAAGAGGTGAGAAAAAATAGAGATATAAACAGTTTTAAAATCATGTCTGTACTCTCATACTCTTATTTTCCACATATGGAAACTGAGGCATTGCCTTGTGGAAAACTTAACACTAAAATGGAAAAGAAGAATGTGATAAAGTAAGGAAATCCTAAAAACTCTACACAACTAGAAAAAAAACCAAAATTTCTTAAATAGCATTTATGTTCTCTTAAAAAGCCTATTAAGTATATACTAATATTTTATTTTTTAAAGATTATTCATTTATTTGAGAGAGAGAGACAGATAGTGAGAGAGAGCACAAGCAGGTGGGAGAGAGAGAAGTAGGCTGAGCAGGAAGCCTGACACAGGCTATTCCCAGGATCATGACCTGAGACGAAGGCAGATGCTTAACCCACTGACGCACCCAAGCGCCCCTATACTAATACATTATTATTGGAGATTATCAGAAAGCAATACCACTAAATTTGTATATATATATTTTTACAAGAAGTAGTATTAGGTTTGAACCTAAATTTCTCTTTATCATTTTCAAGGTATAGAATGCTACGACTAACACTACCCAAAACTAGGGTTATTAAATTCCCCCATAAATTGCTCTGACATCCCCCCAAAGTGGTGTTAAAATGCGCAGAAGTGTCCATTTCAAAGCAAAGCTATCCCTCCATTCCTTCATAAAAGATTTAAGCTAAAGAAAAACAGAAAGAAAACCCAACAGCTGAAGACAACATCAGGCTATTTATAAGTCTTCTCCCAGTCCCCCAGACACCCTCACATGGGGGCTATAAACAGCTAACCAAAATATCTTTGAGGCTCTCATATCCACACCCACTGACACAAGTAGAGCTGAACCCACAGTGAAACTAGACTTCAGTTTCCTTTAGCAAGTATGTGCCTCTGATAGTAAACTGGAGTAAATGTAACAGTAATAAAACATTAAAAAAAAAAAGAAGAATCATACCTTTTTCTCCAACAAATGGTAAAGACCATGTGAAGACATCCATAAAATTGGGCAACCAGTAAGGATGTGGAGAACAGTTAAATTGTCGAATATTCATCACATTATTTTCATACTTTAATACAGCAGCTGTAAGATAAGTTCGAATGTGAATGTAACAATTTGTCTTTAGCTCCAAAACTCTAACACATATAAAAGCAAAAAAAAAAAAAAAAAAAAATACTGTTTTAAAGGGGTGGGGAATCAAGGGGTGAACTGAATGAGGACTAGTAGAGGGAGACAGGAACTAATTTTTAGTAATAATGCATTTTTGTTTTTAACACACTTTTATGTAGAGCATAGTCAGATAGATACTTATTATTAATGAAATTTCCAGATTATTTCTAGAATGTTTTACTTTATAAATCAATGACGAACATGCACTAAATCCAAAATTGTGAAAACTCAATTTTTAGATATAACATAGAATGGCAATGAGCAATTTTCTAGGTTTAAAAGTTCATACAAGTTGGAGGAATTTAAAAGGATCTTTTTAGTTATGGGCAACCTAAAAAGTCTAGCTGATGGTAATAAAGCAAAAAACAGAAACAAAAGCAAAACAAAACCCAGGGAAAAAAACAGTTCTTTATGATTGAATGAATGTATTTATTTCATTTAATATGGGAATTCAAGTGAAACTAGTACAAAGAAATATCTCATTTCAATATTTTTTCAAAGAAAAAATTCCATTAAAAATACCAAAAAAGAAAGTATTTAACCAAATAACCCAAGGGTAACATACTCATCTCAATTACAAGTATCTTTCTGAAGTTTCAGTATGTGAAAAGAAATAGTATCTTAAATTAACTACATAGATTTCAGCCACTGGTTGTATTATTTTATGGAATACTGGGTTAGATTCTAATCTAAGCTCTAGCACATACTAATTTTGTAATGCTTGGTAAATCATTTAACTGACCTGTTTCTCATTTATAAAATAGGACTAATATGTCCACCTTGACTACCTCAGAAGTTTGTTTTACGATCAGAGAATGTATTTCACGTGAAAGTATTAAAAAAATTGTAAAATGCTTTGTAGACATTATAGTAATTAGATGGTTCCTTTTTCTTCTGTTTTAATGAAAAGCACAAAAATGCAGATATTAAATTCCAAGATTTGGGATTGTAGCTAATACATAGTCACAAGCAATATACTCTTTCCCTTATGAAATAAAAGTACTTTAAACTTAGCCTCAGAATTTAAGGAATGATACCAAGTTTTCAGCTTTAAAACAAGAGAGAGAATCTAGAAAATTGCTTTACAGATGGAATGAAACATTACAAACATATCCATACCATGTAAACACTCAAATCATTAACACTAATGTACAGACTAACCATTACTAAGAGACATTTGATTTTGACAAGACAGATTCAATGGTTTGAGTTTCTTTTCTGAATACTCAGAAAAGTGATCCCTTTACCCCGTAAATCAAACTAACAGAGGACAACCAATAAGACAATAATCAACTGAGCACTGAACACTAAGTCCTGCAACACTGACAAGGAGAGGTCATAGTTGAGGTATTAGAGCACTGGTAGAAAGTTAAACATAGCACTCTATTCTGTTCTTGAGAATGAAGTCAAAACTTAGATACATTTCTCCTTAAAAGTGAAGACACACATCATTAGGTGACTTCCTTAGAAATTTTGAAATTTGTAAACCAAACTAGAATTTAAAAGAATATTTTAGTACTGGCATAATCCTTAGAGGTTGCACTAACACTAGCTTCTGAAGACGAACAACTCAGTCAATGGTATGGGTTTTTTGGTAATTAATACAGTATTAAGTTTTGTAACATGTTCTGTATCAAAGTTACCATATAGCATGCTACCATTTGATTTCAGGCAAATGTTTTAATCTTTTAACCATCATCTCCAATAATCAAAGAAACTGTTCTGTTTCTCTTTTGAACTTCATGACCCATATTTAGCAATGACCTCATTATCTCTCTAATACTTTTAAAAGTCTTTAACCTTCTGTTCTTTCCTCCTGGCACATCTGCTCCAGTGACCCTAGAAACTATGGCATAGTCAACTGAATTCCAGACATGTCAAGACAGAACAGGAGCTGGCTTCTTAATTTCCTCTTCTGAAAATGTGAACTACATAAACATACCCAAGCTCATCTTCAATTTCTTTGGCACACACTTAACTAGATTAAGATCCTTTGGTATTATCTGTCAATAAGCTATCTATGTTCAAAGTTAAATGAAATCAAATTATTATAGACAGATCAAATCTGGAAAGAAGAAGAGGGAATGGAAACTAGTGGAATAGAAGGTAAAGAAAAAAGATGCTAAGAAATAAAGGAAGAAAGAACAGTAAAAAGAAAAGAAAGGGAAGAATATATTCCTGAAAGGAGGCCAGAGTGAATTAATCAAAGTTCAACTATAATCTTCAGAGTGCAATGATAAGACTGTGGAGGTAAAAGTAGGGAATAAGGAAGGAAAAGAGAATCTAGATCAGTGAACATTAAACAAGAAACATGATAAACTAAATTAACTATACAGTGCAAATACACAAAATGGTCAAAGCAGCAGCAGCAGCTTTATGCAACAAGAAAACATTCTCTTGATTATAAGGGGAAAGATTTAAGAAAGGGGAATTTGAGAAAATCATGTTTGGTTTCTTGACTAAATTCAGAACATTCTTTTATAAGATAGCTTTTATGAGCAACAAGTTGTGGAATGGTCACATATTATTTAAGTTTCACATTTTGGATTTTTATTTCTTGTTCTCTCCCCTCCCTTATATCTTATACTTTTTTATAACGAGATTTGGATAGTTACAGTTTCAAACAATGCCTCTTTTCTATTATTTTCAAAAAAAAATAAGTCAATTAAAAAGCTAAGTTGTGTAACAATTTTTTTTATCAACAACATCTTACCTTTATTATTGTAGACATCTAAGTAATTAGGTGCCGAAAAAATTGTTATTAATGAAGGGAACCCTGTAGTTTGACTTTTTCTGTACATTCTATAGCTGTAAAACAAATAGCTTAATATGCATCGTAAAGCATCAATCATGAGTTACTAAGTTTGATTTGTACATAAGGTGTTAATTTGGGTCAGGGAAACAGAATTCTTACCCTGCATCTTGAGCTTCATGAGCTCTAATAATCGATAACAAATTATTGTTTTGCAAAAATTCACACACTGCTGGATAGCTGTGGGGGAAAAAAAGTAAATTAAGTAAAATAATGGTTTTCTATATGAAACATTTACTATTTTAACAACTAAAATGTGTTTAATCTTGGATATTTTTCCTTACTTATAAAAATAAGAACATCCTCGAACTGTATTGTGACTAAAATGTTCCTGTGATTTTTCATTTCCAAAATCTTCAGAAGGATCGGACCATAGCAAGTCACACATTGGTCCAAATGCAGGTGGCTCTTTGAATCTATCTAACTGTGAAAGAAAGAAAAGAAAGACACAAAGAACAGAAATAACTTGTCAAAAAGTGAGAATAGAATGGACACAGGAAAGTGGTACCAACTTTGAATACTGTCCATACTATATTGTTCTGAATGGTTAGAAGATATTTCCTTAAAATATTAGTATATTAATTTTTACCATTACCTAATCTTCGCAGTGAAGAGAAGTTTGAAGCTTTTACTCTCTACCCAACAAAGTACTATAAATAGGAATCATCTCGGAACTACAATATATACTCACTCTCCTAATATCATCCAGTGTGTGTATTTCTGGTGAAAGTCCACCATGAACACAAAGAAATTGTTGATTTAAAAGTGCAGCAAGAGGCAGGCTATCAAAAGCTTCCATACATGCTTCATAGACTCTTTCTGAGTATTTAATTTTACCTAGAAAAAAGAAAAAAGAATTGATAATCACATTACTAGTTGATCATTTTGAAGATAGATAGATATAGATAGATAGACAGACAGACTAGTAAAACCAAGGCAAGAAAACTATAAGACACAGAAAACAACCAAGTGGTGGCCATGGGTTGAAAGTGGGTATAGGGGTGATCATAAAAAAGGGAGGAAGAAGAAATTTATGGAATAATGAAACTTTTTTGTATCATGACTGTGGTAGTGGGCAGTTCTATGTATTTGTCAAAAGTCAGAACTAAACACTAAAAAGAGTGAATTTTACTGGATACAATTTTTTTAGAAGAGAAGTATCTTGCCCTATGAGAATCAATAAAATAGGCAGTATTACTGGTCTTATGAAGACAAAATATTTGCTGTCCCAACAATTTAATATGGATATGCAGCAGATCATCATAAAATATTACTTAAATAAGTCAAATCTCTAAAAATCTCTAAAACAGGGATGCCTGGGTGGCTCAGAGGTTGAGCATCTACCTTTGGCTCAGGGCGTGATCCTGGAGTCCCGGGATTGAGTCCCACAGCAGGCTCCCTGTATCCCGGGATCGGGGATCCCGGGATCGGGGATCAAGTCCCACATCTGGCTCCTTGCGTGGAGCCTGCTTCTCCCTCTGCCTGTCTTTGCCTCTCTTTGTGTCTCTCATAAATAAACAAAATCTTTGCGAAAAAAAAAATCTCTAAAACAGCTTAACTCTACCTTTATAGGCCAGGTAAGGCTAAATCAGAACTATACTTAAATAGTTTTAATACTTTATTTTATTCTAAGAGTCAGTGACTACTTTGTTGTTACAGGCAAGGCTACTACATCATCACAACAAAACTCAAGGTCCACCCAATAAAAAAAAAGAAGATATCTTATTCACGTTGGAACAAAGGGGTTCCTCTCATCTACAACAAATGCTTAAAATGGACAGTGAAGCATGAAGCCAAGAGACAAACTCCACCAAATCTGTCACTTACTTTTAAGGAGATTAACCTATACATCCCTTTGTTCCTTTATATCTTTAAAATTTCTGGCTATTTCATGTTTTTGCTGGAACTTTGGTGGGCGGTTTATTAATTATCTAAGAAAAAAGAGCTTAGTTCCTTTTCCCCTTTTAAATATTGTAACATTCAAATATGAGAAAATATATATCCAGCAACCAGAGGTTCCAAATTGGTAGTACCTTGTTTTCCAGCATTGTAATTTAATAAAATTTTAAACTGATTGCTGTTTGGTCAAGTATGCATTTTCCAAGTCTCAGCTTTTATCCATTTATTACCTTATTTTTTACTATTTTATTTTTTTATTTTTATTATGTTATTATTCATAACCTATTCATTTAGATTACCCACCTGATCTTGAAGTTATAGGACTCTGTGCCTTCTGCCATTACTCACCCACTGTATTTTTCTCCTTTTACTGGAAGTCTCTAGTAATATGATCTTTACTGGATCATGTTTTGAATCTCCATAATTCTGAAATTACTTCTACTTTTAGAACTTAACTCTAAACTTAATATAGTCATGAATATGAACTTAATAAGCACATAGTTAAAAGGTGTGAAAAAAGTCAAATACTGCTCTACATAATATTGTTGTTTCTGGCTTAGAAGCAACAATAGAAAGAAATAGGGTAAACATTGTAGGTTTAAGAATTTCAGTTCATTAATAGCATGTTTGAAACAATCTGCAATGATGACAGGATGAATAATTTAAGAATCTTCATGAGAGAGCTTCAATATTGGGGGACAAAAATCTCCAATGCAACAATAATTTTTTTCCTTTTGGTTTTTATTCTTCCTGTTAGAAAAAAAATCACTTAAACATTAAAGTTATATACAAAACTCAAAACAATTTCTAAATATAGCTATAAAATCAAACTTAATAGGAAACAATGAAATGAAAACATCTGAATAAAACACCATTAAGCACTAGAGAACTCTTGACAATAACACTCAAAGCTTTATATATTTGGACACAAAATCTGTTCTTACATGTTACACTGTAAAGTCTTACTACCCATTATCACTCCAAAAGAATACTGAGGAAATGAAAATATTTCTCATGACAATACTCACATTCCTGCTTAAAGGTAAAATATTCAGTAAGGTGTCTGCATTCATGATTGCCTCTCAGAAGAAATAATGTGCTTGGGTACAGAATCTTCAGGACCCATAAATATAAGACACACTGCAAAAGAAAACATTTTAAGTGAATTTACGAATTTACCTTTTCTTTTGATTTAGCTAAATTGTTTCATCTAACTCTATTGTCCTTACAATCTCTATTACTCTTTATTATCTTTTTGTCCTTTACTAAAATATAAGTTCCATGAAATCAGGGACTTTGTCATCTTATTCACCTCTCATCTTCTACCCCTAGAAAAGTACCTAGCAAATAGCAGCAGAGTAATAAACATTTGTTGAATGAGTCAATCTACTTAATTACTTTAGATTTACAGATTGTTTGTTATAAAAACAATTAGCATATTGGTATCCTTCTTAGGTCTATCAATAAATAAAATAATGTCAAAATAATAGCATCTACCATTTATTACTTACAACGTATCAAGCACCATATATTTAGTACTCCTCATTTATTCCTCAAGCAACCCTATGAAGTATGTAATATTATCTCTATTTTACAAATGAGGAAACTGAAGCAGAGTTCAAGTTAACTTATCTGAAATCATAAAACTTTTAAGTAATGCAGATAGGATTCTGATCCTCTGATCTTAAGCATTATGCCACACTGACTTATGAAGGCCAATAGCCATCTTTTATGTTTATTTTGTTGGTATGTTTGTTGCCTTACATGAGGTAGGTGCTTATTACCTAACTGATTCAAAGAAAGTATAATTTTAAAAAATTTTATTTATTTTTACCTTTTAAAAAAATCTTTTAATTTATTTTTTATTTTTTATTTTTTTTAAAGATTTTATTTATTTATTCTTGAGAGATAGAAGGAGAGACAGAGCCAGAGACACAGGCAGAGGGAGAAGCAGGCTCCATGCACCGGGAGCCCGACGTGGGATTCGATCCCGGGTCTCCAGGATCGCGCCCTGGGCCAAAGGCAGGTGCCAAACCGCTGCGCCACCCAGGGATCCCAAAAATCTTTTAATTTAAATTCAGTTAACTAATATATAATGTATTATTAGTTTCAAAAGAACTTTTAAGTTTTTTTTAAAAGTAAGCTCTGTACCCAATGTGGGGCTTGAACTCATGACTCCAAGATCAAGAGTCACATGCTCTACCAATTGAGCCAGCCAGATGCCCCTCAAAGAAAGTATAATTTCTTAAATAAGAAGAATTTTTAAACAGTTTAGCAGATGCTTTTCTCTAAATAGATTTATTTATATTATTTATATATATATGTGTGTGTATACATATATTTTTAGATTTTATTTTAAGCAATCTCTACACCGAACATGGGGCTCAAAGTTACAACTCCAAGATCAAGAATTATATGCTCTACCGAATGAGCCAGCCAGGCACCCCTCTAAACAGATTTAACATAAGAAACTCACATTTTACTTACTTGGTTTAAAAAAAGAAAATCAGGGCACCTCAGTGGCTCAGTCAGTTAGGTGTCCAACTCTTGATTTCAGCTCAAGTCATGATTTCAGAGTCATGGGATGGAGCTCAAGTTGAGCTCCACGCCCAGCACAGAGTCTGCTTGGGATTCTCTGTGTCCCTCTGCCTCTGCCCCTCCCCCTGCTCATGCTTATTTTCTCTCTCTAGAATACAATGTGGTTATTAAAAATGCTATAAAGAAATAAAATCTTAAAAAAAAAAGGAAAGACATTTCATATGGAAATTAACTTGGTTTACTGAATTTTATACAAAAAGAAAACAAACTTTATTTTTAACAAGTTAAGGTATATTAAAATGTAACTATTCACACCTTCATCTTATTCACAAGGAAAAAAAGAAATTAAGCCAGGGAAATACTTATTAAATTCTACCTGTCTTTTTTTCTTATTGTGATTCTTAATTATTTTCCTTTTCTAACAATAAATCTATTAAGAGTCAACCACAAAACACTCTAATACAAGGACATACACACCGATATGTTTAGTTACCAATAAGCTTCCTAAAATTGTTCATTTTGTTGTTTTTGTCAAAGCCCTCTATCTTTTTCTGTTAAGAAAGACCATCTTCTAGTTTCCTTGAAGCTTTGAGGGAAGTTTGAGGTGGGTAATGACAAAACTACAAATAAAGGAAGAACAACTCAGAGGTAAAATTCCTTAGGGAATTTAGGTCCACAGAGCCCTGAACTCCTTTCCCCATGAAGAATCCTAGCATAGCTAAGAAAGGAGGTTAAAAATACTGGAGAAGGGGATATAAACAACAGGAACCAGCATGGACATTCACCAGATAAAGCTTCAATTGTCTACTGGGAGAAGTGGTTAAGAGTATAGGCTGATGTGTCTAGACGGCTCTGCTCTGATTTCAGCTCAGGTCATGATCTCAGGGTCCTGGTCAGTGCAGAGTTTGCTGGAGATTCTCTCTCTCCCTCTCCTTCTGCCCCTCCCCTTGCTATGTCTCTCTAAAAAGAAAAATAGGCGTGAGTGGCTCAGTGGTTGAGCATTTGCCTCCAGCTCAAGGCGTAGTCCTGGGATCCAGTCCCGCATCAGGCTCCCCGGGAAGAGTCTGCTTCTCCCTCTGCCTCTGCCTCTCTCTCTGCGTCTCTCATGAATGAATAAATAAATAAAATCTTTTAAAAAAGAAAAATAAATAAAATCTTAAAAAAGAAAAAAAGAGTACAGGCTTAGAATAAGACTGGCTGTACTGCTTTCTAACAATGTGTCCTTGGGGAAGTTTTTAACCTTTCCAAGCCTCAGGTTCCTCATCTATAAAACAGATAAAATAACAGTACTTACCTCATAATGTTGTGAGGATTTAATTAATCAATGTGTGTTAAGTCCTTAGGATATGCTTGGAACATAATAAATGCTCAACACAACTATCTATTAGTAGAGCTTTTATCTAGCAATTTTACCTCTAAGAATCTACCCCAGAAATAATTTAGCAAGTATGCAAAAATGTATAAATAACCTAACTCAATGAAGCATCATTTGTAATGGCAAAAAATTAAGAACACCTTGAGTTTCTATTCTTTATTATTAATAAAATAATTAATAAAGAATCCATTAAATTAACTGTGGTTTGTTTATTCAATAGAATACAATGTGGCTATTCAAAATGCTATAAATTTATATATACTGACCTGGAAAGACATCACAGTATAGGGATATATGAAAAAAGCGAGTTACAGAACAACATTATAATATGGCCACATTTTCATTTTAAAAAAAGAAGAGAGAGATGCATATATTAGAAAATGCAAATTGTTCCATATTTACCTTATTTATATAATTAGAGAAATAAAAGGAGCAAAAAGAACCATGTACTGTTAAGTAATGATCAACAGGTCATTTTAATGCCTCTTAAGTTTTTTAAAAAGAAATGAATACTTCCACAATACACAAAAGACTTGGGTCTTAATAGCTATAGAAGGTGGAATAGAAGCACTAGGGTTTAAGCAATAAAAATATTATAGTATGTTTTATTTAATCAGAGAAAATTCAATTAATCTTTTTTCACATGGGGTAATGCCTGTAGGGGCAAGAGAGAGAGATAAATAGCACTAGCTCCTTAGGGCCACTAGATAACAGGACAATAAAGAACCTTCAGTTTGCATATAATTTCCACTGGGAAATATGGCAATTACAATTGCATAAACAAAGTAATACAAAGAAAATAGAATAGTTTGAAAAGCAGAAGAGAAGAAGCAGTAATTTTACCTAAAAACTTCAAAATAGCAGAGGTATTAAAAAGAACCCAATATAGGTATTTTAAGGAACTTATTTTACTAAGAATTAATGGAAATCATCTATGGTAACACTTAAAAAGCAAATTAAATGACAGTATATGATTATTACCTCTATACTAAAATAACCTCTGTCCACATAATCACCAAGAAAAAGGTATCGTGTATTAGCAGGTGATCCTCCTACTTCAAAAAGTTTCATCAGATCAAAAAATTGGCCATGGATGTCACCACACACTGAAACAAGAAGATTATTAGATATGAAAAAAAACTCTGAAATAACAAATTTTACTTAAGTTCTAATTTCTTTTACATAAGAGATAATGTAAATTCTATCAAGAAAGGTCTCAGAAGAAAGTCAGAGTCAATGAAGAGTACTAACAGGGATGATGTATACCCAGGTGTTCGTGTGCTCAAAATCTAGAACAAGATGTAACAAAAATAATGAAATTGGTAGTCAGTGACAAAATTTTCACCTAAAATTTATAAACTTCCTCTTTAGGAAGCCACACATCGGGTTTAGGATTACAAAATTATAATGGTGGCAGTGAAATCTCCATCCTAAGGCAATGCTTTCTATTGACTGCTATGCTAACATTGAGGTATTTGCCCCTACTAATTGACAGCAAAGTAAATAAGAATTTGTTGAATGAAATTGAATTATGGCCAACACAACTGATGAAACCTTCACAAAAGTATATTAGACCAATTTCTATACTCAGGTTACTTAGGAGCATGTTTATTCACTGAAAACAGGCAAAAACAAAAAACAAAAAAAATAATTTGGAAATTCAAGATAATGTCCTTGCAATATTAACTGAATATACCACAGATTGAAGGGTAAACAGCCTTATATCCAGACAACTAAATAATGGTATAATCTTAAAAAATAATATCCAAAACATAAACCAGTGTACCTGTAATTGGAGCCTCTACTTCTATCATGGTTTTCTCTCTCCGAAGGATGGCAGCACCCTCATTGATAATTCTAAGTGCAATTTCTTCATCTACCCGACCTTCTTTTACTAAGTGGTTCTTCAGAACATCAACCCTGGGTATCCCATCCATATCAAATACTTCTTCAGATGTCAAGCGATGTGTTGGGGGAAAAGGTACAGCTGCAATTTTTTTAATTAATAAAAAATAGATCATTATTAATATATTAACATAAAAACTAATCAGTGGATCTAGGTAAATAAAAGTAAAACCTGAAAAGCTGGAGTTTTTATTTCTTCCTCATTTGTTGGATAGAGGTGTTAATATTTTTAAGGGTTTTTAAAAAAAATAATCAAATTATATTTTAATTAATCTACATATAACCACATGTTCTTTGTTGAGAATTATTAGAGAAATGAACTTCCTCAAAAATTAAAAGCTCTTTCAGGGTAACTAGTTTTCTTTAAGCCATAACACTTTTTGGCAGAACTCTCAAATCATATTGTATAGATACTCTTTATCTTAAATGAAGTACAATAAATGTAAACTTAGTACCACATAACCATGAATAGAAAGAAATCCAAAATATAAGTTGAACTACCACATTTCTAAGAAAGTTAAAAGTGATGTTTTCTGGCCAACTTAAAAAAAACTTTTAGGGACATAGATAAAACAAATATTATACAATTTAAATTAACTTAGATGCACATATATATTTAAAACAGCATGAATAAATCATGATAATTTTGAAATACTGCTTTTTCTCCTACCTCCATGTTTCACAAAACACTTTCGTTCAAAATCTTTATGCTCATCTTTGGCATCACTGTATTCCTTATCATTGGAGTCATTTTTGAGTCATCTAACACTCTTTTCAAAGGCCAATCATTTTCATTTCCATTTAAATTTTTGATATAGCACTCTTTGAATACACATAAAATGCTATCACTGCAAATTTATCCTAAACCACAGTTCCCATATTTATTAATTATCAACTGCACTCCTTAAAACTGATATTTGTTAAATGGAATAGAAAACTATAAGGCCTATTTTCCATAGTATCTAGCACAATTATGAGGAATTTTTCTAGGAAAAATTACTATATGTTAAATTTATTAGATTCCTTTCTTGCTGACTCCAACAAGTAACCTCATTACACATTCAATATCAGTTTGAAGTAGTTTTGGGCTGTTGGCCAAATCGTACTTTGTTTTTCAAAATAAAGCCATAGAGAAATTTATAGTAAGAATCTACATATAGACTCAAATTAAGAAAAAACTCACTTTATACTCAGGCGTACAGTATATAGTATTTTCTTGATGTTTCACAGTCATCATGTAATGATCAATTACTATACAGAAGACTGGAAATGTATAGGACCAATTGCTTCTTCAAATTTCAACTTAAAAAACAAACTAAAATCAGGAGCCTGGGTTAAAATTATATGAATGACCTGAGAAAGAATAATTAATAACCATGTTCTATTTTACCAGGAAAAAAAAATTAGGAAGAACTCAATTCTTTAGAAGTGAGATAAGAACTAAGGCAGAAGGATGTCAACCAATTCTAAAAGACTTTGAAATTACTAATTCCTCGTTTTCTTTGATACTAAAATAAAATTTGAACTTACTTATTTTCTCTTCATTAGAACAATTCCCACTACTTTTCACATTTAAAACAAAGCATTAAAATACATTGTTTCCCTAAATACAGTATGTCTAGATTCTAATAAAATAAAAATCTCTGTCAAAGTATGTTTTTCTCCAGCTGAAGATTTAAACCAAATTTGCCCCATCAGTAAACCAATTATTTAAAAACTACAGATTTTAATAACAGATTACTAAATAAATCACAAGTTACTTTGGGACATTATAAAAATGAAAAGCTTAAATATCTCTTAAGTAAAAATTTTTGATATCAAGATGGGATCATATTTTTCTCATCAGGACAAGAGAATTTTTTTATCACTCTATTCAGAAAAACAGATACTGTTAAGATGCTGCATTCTAGATTATGTATACTTTCCTTTTTTTTTTTAATTTTTTTTTTAAATTTATTTATAATAGTCACATAGAGAGAGAGAGAGAGAGAGAGGCAGAGACACAGGCAGAGGGAGAAGCAGGCTCCATGCACCGGAAGCCCGATGTGGGATTCGATCCCGGGTCTCCAGGATCGTGCCCCGGGCCAAAGGCAGGCGCCAAACCACTGCGCCACCCAGGGATCCCTTATGTATACTTTCCAATAATCGACAACATAATTCCACTACTGGCTGAATTCTATTCAAAATAAAGAACTTCCTAAAAATCCAAATGGGAGACCATTCACCCCCTCAACTCAACCAGTCACCAGTGTTACTGAATGTTTTCATGCACGTTGTGAATGCTCCACTGCAATTCACATGGAGGTATTGCCCCCTCTTTTACCAACAGCCAAAATGTCTTTATTCACTTGAGAAAAGGCACACATTGCCTCCATACTCATAGGTAAGTCATTCATAGACCTATGCTTTTCCACTTCTTTTTCAACTCAAGCATGTTTTTTTTTTTTTTAAAGATTATTTATTTATTCATGAGGGACACACAGAAAGAGGCAGAGACATAGGTAAGGGAGAAGCAGGCTCCCTGCAGGAGCCCTATGTGGAACTAAATACCAAGACCCAGGGATCACGACCTAAGCCAAAGGCAGAAGCTCAACCACTGAGCCACCCAGGTGCCCTACTTTTTTTTTTTTTTTTTAAGGATTTTATTTATCCATTTGAGAGAGACAGCATGAGAGAGACAGAGAGAACTCGAGCATGAGACAGGGCAGGGGGAGAGAGGGAAGCAGATTCCCGGCTGAGCAGGGAGCCGGACCCCCAGGTCTTGATCCCAGGACCCTGTGATCATGACCTGAGCCAAAGGCAGAAGACAGATGCTAAACTGACTGAGCCACCCAGGTGCCCCAACACATGCTTTTACATTTCAAGGCTAGCTGGAATACAGGTGGAAGGGTGAAGAAATGAAATGAATAAATGAAAGTAGATGAAAACTACAGAAAATCACTATGGTTCTAACAACACAACACTGAAAGAAAATGAAGTAAAAGAGTACATTTTAATATGTCAGTAAATAAGGCATGTGGAAAGGTATAAGAGGGAAAAAGCTTGTCCTCTTTGGAGGCAGGAGAAAGGAACTGTGGCAGGTGATCTGACCAGGCAAAAGAAAACCAACCAAATAGGATTTAGCCTCATGGGGATTAATTATTGACCCTACTGGTCAAGAGAGTCAGAAATTTTTTTCATCAAATATTAACTTTCAACTACTCTGTTTTGCAATTTCTAAGGCATTTTAAAGCATCCCCATCTATTTTCAGGCTTTTCAAATTTTTTCTTTTTATTTCGAAATCATCTTCAGTCAATTATTCCTGCTTTTTTAGGATTTTCTTCCTATATATTTTTTTCTCTTTATTTTCAGACTATTTTTCCTACTCTTCTATATTTGTGATAGGGAAAAAGCAGAGCTTAAATGTATGTAAATGTAACATAAATGGTCAATAACCGAAATGGCTAAAAAGGAAGATTAGCCGGAATTAGCTAAAGAGCTACAAAATAATCTCAAATCACAAAGTTTCCAACACTAGAAAACCTGATTTGGTAGTATTACTTTGACCAAACTGTTTTGTTGAGAAATTTCCTTTAATCCAAATTTTGGCATGAAGCACATATCTGTAGAGTAATCAATAACATTCACAAATTAATTTCATCCAGATTTAATGCATGGTGGCTGAAAAAAAAAAAAGAGTCTAAAGTTTTAATTTAGGAAGTTGGAAAAATAAACCAGGGATACTTATTGATCAGGGATGGGGAAAGGGCATAGATATTACTTTTTCTATGACTGGGTTAGGAATCCTAGAAATCAACTAATCCTGTTCCCCAACTCTAAGCAAAAGCTACAAATTATTATTAGCCCCTTGAGGCCACCAACAACAGGAGTGCCTGCAGCCTTTGCCAACTGACCAGCTTTACTATAAAGTACCAGAGGCCTAGGCCTCTCTTCTTTAACATTAATGGCACTATCCAAATAAATTCTGAATTTTTCTGTATTTCTTTTACACCATGCCATCTCTGGCAGTTCTTCTCCCTCTCAATCCTTTTCATTTAGGCCTCCAGAATTCCCATTATGTATTTTTTAACTCACCTCTCTCCCCATACACATATACACACAGCCTCTTCAGATCTTCACATAATGCTATCATCTCTCTAGCTTAATTAAATCTTAGTTACTGAAGGACAGCACTTTTCAAACTTTTTTCAAAATGGATGCTGCATATTTTTCCACACTCCACTACTATCACCTTCTGGTGATAAGGCTTCAGTCTTAGTGCAGCTCCATATTACCACTTCCAATTTCATCACTCCAATGAAGAAAAAAATACCTTCTCCTTTGAGGTTCATGCCTTCCAGCTAGTTTATCCTTGTCCCTTCCATCTACTTAACCTTCTAGTCATCTCTCACATCCAACTCTGGTTCCTGGCTTGCAAGCCTTCTCCACTCTATCCCATCATCGACATCCATGTGGGATGATCTACATAAAACTTAACCGCAGTATTTGAGCTCCATTCCACTTCAATTCCTCAGCCTTGCCCATAGTTACTCTCTGCCTCTGAAACCTGAACTGCAATCTCTCTCTCACTCCATGATTGAAACCTCCTATCCTTCCAATCCCCCTCCACTACTCCCTCTGTTCTTCAATTGTATTAAGAAACTGGAGGGGCACGTGGATGGCTCAGTCAGTTAAGCGACTGACTCTTGATTTCGGCTCAAATCATGAGTCAGGGTCCCAAGATGGAGCCCCATGTCCCGCTCTGAGCTCAGCAATCTGCTTGTCCCTCTCCCTTGCTCCTATCACTACTCTCTCTCTCAAACAAAGCAATCAAATCCTTGAAAGGAAGGAAGAAGGAAAGAACGAAAGAAAGAAAGAAAGAAGCTGGACAGCCCCTCCTTATCAATTCCCTTCTGGGTATCTTTGTTTCTTACAGTTTTAAAGGTATTCCACCATCCACCCGCCTTTTAAAAAAATTTTTTTATGGGATCCCTGGGTGGCGCAGCGGTTTGGCGCCTGCCTTTGGCCCAGGGCGCGATCCTGGAAACCCGGATCCAATCCCACATCGGGCTCCCGGTGCATGGAGCCTGCTTCTCCCTCTGCCTGTGTCTCTGCCTCTCTCTCTCTCTGTGTGTGACTATCATGAATAAATAAATAAAATCTTAAAAAAAAAATTTTTTTATGTATTTACTCATGAGAGACAGAGACAGAGAGAGGCAGAGAGAGGGAGAAGCAGGCTCCATGCAGGGAGCCCGACAGTGGGACTTGATCCCAGGTCTCCAGGATCCAGCCCTGGGCTGAAGGCGGGGCTAAACTGCTGAGCCACCCGGGCTGCCCCATCCACCCACTTTTTAAACATCTTAAATTACTTTGCCCTTTTGTCCTCTTCTACCTAAGGGAAAAATGCCAAGTCTTGGATGAGTTGGGTTCTAAACTTGGGTGCTTACTATAAAGTTATCAAAATGGCCCAGTGCTACTACAAATTCACCATCTCCAACTGAGTCATGGGCATTCCCCAGCAATCCTATTAAACATTCTCTCTCCCATGCTCCTCAGTGAAGATTTCAAATAGTCCCCCCTTTTTCTTGAACCCTTTACTCACTTTATCTCTTAGTTATCAAATTTGTGTCCAATTTCAGAGAAAATCAAGGCCTTCAGACCAAACTTCACTTTTTTGCTCCTCTCCATCCACATCCACACCAGTATGCATCTTTAAACTTCTCCCCATCTCAGGCAAGAAGTACTCCTCCTATCCTTTACTAAAGGATCCCACTGCATCCCACTCCCCCACCCTCTTAATTTCAATCACCCTCCTCATCTCTCCCATGGTCCTACTGTTTTGTCTGCCTCTGGCTCTCTTTCCTTTGAGCATATAAACATACTTACATGTCTTTAAGGTCTTAAAAATCCAAACAAGAAATTTTCCC
This sequence comes from Vulpes vulpes, assembly GCF_048418805.1. NCBI lineage: Eukaryota > Metazoa > Chordata > Mammalia > Carnivora > Canidae > Vulpes > Vulpes vulpes. The sequence continues at coordinate 83,670,813 of NC_132783.1, forward strand.
TTACTCCTCATCCCTGTTTCTACCCTGGATCTTCTCTGAAGAGCACTGTCTTTCATCACTACATACCTGGTGATTGGAACATTGTTACTAATGAATGTTTACTGGATTAATGATATAGTTTCTAAAACATATCTTGACACTAATTTATATAGTAATGACAATAAATTTATACTGCTTTATTTACAGTTTATAAAATATGTACTTTTACATACATAAACCGATATTCTCAGAGGCATCCTTGGAGTTTGGTAGGGCAGATTTTGTCACCACTTCAGAAATGGGATAAGAGGTTCAGAGACGTTAAATGGATTTCTCAAGGGGTAAGAGGTAGAACCATGGTTGAAATTGAGGTCTTCAGGGCAGCCCAGGTGGTTCAGCGGTTTAGTGCCGCCTTCAGCCCAGGGCATGATCCTGGAGACCCAGTATTGAGTCCCACGTCGGGCTCCCGGCATGGAGCCTGCTTCTCCCTCTGCCTGTGTCTCTGCCTTTCTCTCTCTCTCCCTTTCTCTCTCTCTGTCTCTCATGAATAAATAAATAAAATCTTTTAAAAAAAAAAAAAGAAAGAAAGAAAGAAATTGAGGTCTTCAGAATGTTACTCCAATACAATCTGCTTTATACCAACAAAATGGCAACACTCTTCTGAGTCATCAAAAGTTTTCTCATCATGAAAATAGGTATAACCCACTCTCAGTGCCAGGAGTAGAAGCATGCATTGGCCACATGCTCTAAGAAAAGATTCAATAAATCCTACAGCACAGTCTTCAAACTTTCAAGGTACCCCTTGGATTCCTTTGAAATCTGTGGTAGTTGTTTGAATGTAGCACCTTCCCTCAAAACTGGTTCCCCCTTCCTGTCTTATTTTTGACATGGTTATCACCATTCTGTCACTGGAACTTAAAATTTTAGTGTCATTGTTCTCTCTCAGGACTCCCAAGTCCTACTGATTCTTCAAATTCTTTTCATTTACACACACCCCCATTGCTGCGATGCTAGTCAAGTCTTATCACTTTGTGTACTAAAAAAAATCTAACTCAGCTCTACTTTCCCTCCCTGTTGACTGTATAAAACACTGCTAGATTAACCTACTCAAAAATTTGGGGTAGTCTCTTAAGAACTAAAGAATAAAAGGGAGGAAGTCTCAAACTTATTTCTAAGGTCCTTCATTTGACCATTCCCAGTCTTTTACATATCATTCCAATCTTTGCCTCCAACTACAATTGTTCAATTTAATCAATCCTTAAAGCAAAATTAGTTTGTTTCCTTCAAAAGTTGTATTCTTCTACCTGTTCCCACAACCAATCATTGATCCAATATATCTGCTTCCAATATTCAGAATTTGCATATCTGGTTTCTCTCTTTCCCTTAATTCATGCCTTGTCATTCTGCACTTGGTCCTCAGATGTTGAATAAGGACTCTTCCCCCCTAGAATTACTACAATTTTTTCATTTTGCCCACTCTACAACACTCAGAATACTCTAAAATGTTATAATCTTCTGACACCTTGATTTAAGCCTCTCCCTTCCTAATATTTTGTTCTACACAATACCATGTTACCTTTCAAAAACCAAGATACTGGATCATTCTTCTATTTTAAAACCTTCAATAATAATGATGATGTCTACCACTGGTTAAGTATTCATCATGTGCCAGGCCATGCACTGAGGTACATACTTCACATGGTCTATCTCCATTAATCCTTCAAGAACCCCATTAATAATACTTTATTAACTCTATTTTACAGATGAGAACATTGAAGCTTGGTGATATTAAGTATCTTGTCCACACAGTGAAAAGGTTATCAAGATAAAGTTAGGAGTCAAACCCAGGCCAATTCCAAAGCCTCTTAATCATCCAGAAGCTACACTGCTTATTAGCTTAAGTGTCAGCTCCTCAACTTAGTGTACAAAAGACTGTTTCCAACTTCATCTTCTGCCACTTGTCGCCAAGCACTTTACACACTACTGTCACACATTTTCAAGCTTTTTTTTTTTTTTTTTTTCAAAACTCCATGCCTTTCTGCTGTTTTCTCTACTCTAGTCCTACCCTCTATCTGGAAAAATTCTACTCATCCTTCAAGGCACACCTCAAAACATAAATCCTCTCATTGTTGCTTTTTATCCAAATAAGGGAGTCAACTCCTTCTTTACAGTTCCAATAGCCTCTGTACATACTTTTTCTATTTACTTCCAATAATGTCTCCCCCACTAGACTGCCAGCACTCCGAGATAATCTTACTTAATTATAGCTAATTAATTAATTATATTGAATCCAATTCTTTATCTTCCAGGCCTATTATGCTTTGGTACAAAGCAGGATCTCAATAAATGTTGTACCAATCCTCTGCCTTTTTAAATCCTACCCTTCCTTCAAGGCCTCCTTTTTCCTTGTATAAATCCCTATTAGACCATCCCAATCCAGAGTCATCACTACCTCCTTTGAACTCAAACAAGTCACTGGCTCTGTCACTTATCTAGCAATTATTAATGACATCCAACCTTATGACATATATAAATAACTTTTCATGAGTACTTATTTCTCCAAGGACCAAGACTGTTCTTTTTTTTAATACTTCTGTTGTTTCCCTACAGTTTTTAGCATACAGCAGGCATTTAATAAATATTTGCTATTTGATTAATGCTCTAAAATAAATTTTCTATAACATAAAAGGATGCCCAATTATATTCAGCTAATTTTATGTGTGTAAATAAACATTTTTATGATAAAATGAAGTCATTTGATTGGTATGAAAATACACCTCATTTAATAAATCAAGATTCTTTTCACCAATCTTTTCCTTACAACTCTTGCTAATTCATTTCCTACTTGAACCTGAAGTTTTGCCTTACTTCTTACTGACCAGCTATATTTCCTCCTTGGCATTTTCCCTTTAAGATGACTTGTTACCACAGTATTCTCTTTCCTTCCCTTCCTCCGCTCCTCCTTCCATCTTTTTCTGTCTCTGTCTCTCTTATATACACACTCTCAGACCCTATTTTCTCTGTTTCTTTGCTTTCCCTGGGACACATGGTACTGAAGATTTATTTTAGAATGCTTAACAGTTTAATGGGAGTGGAAGGAAAAAGAAAAATAATTCAATGGGCAGCCCAGGTGGCTCAGTGGTTTAGCGCCACCTTCAGCCCGGGGCGTGGTCCTGGAGATCCCGAATTGAGTGCTATGTGGGGCTCCCTGCATAAAGCCGGCTTCTCCCTCTGCCTGTGTCTCTGCCTGCCTCTCTCTCTCTCTCATGATTAAATAAATAAAATCTTTAAAAAAAAAAAATCATGTTCAAGAGTTATCTTTTTAGATAGGTAAGTCCACAAAATACATTTTGTTAACAAAATTTAAAATTCAAGTTGCTTTAAAATATGATGAAATAGACTAGCAAGAAACACTGGTAGCCATGTGACCCAAAGACCTATGTGGGTCATCTAACAATCTGTAATGAAAATAAGCAATCCTAATAAAGCTAGGTACTGGAAAACACTTGAGCCAAATGACCTCAGACTTATAAGCAGGGCAGCTGGCAACAGAACTGAAATGAATCGCAAGGCTGCCCATCAGAAATACATCAGTTTAAAAAACTTAACACACACTTCAGCATTTTGGTTCACTCTGAAAGTCTGATAATTTAAGAGATAAGCTTAATAAAACCTAGGAAATAAAGAGAATATATTAAATGCAAAAGAAAGTCACATTGTGCATACTAAAATTAACATTAACACAATACAGACAATGCTTTCTCAGTGATAAAGGTGAATTCTTATATCAAGACTAACAGATTGAATAATCTCAAGAGACAATTGAATTTAAGAAATCCATGACCTCATCTATACAGCAAAAAGTAAATTTTTAAAACATCTGGAAATAAAAGGTAGTATCTGGATAATTCAGATCAGGAAATTTGGGAAGGGGGAGGAGAGCAAAGTACATAAATTCAGGGTTTTTTGCTTTAATTACCCATATCAATTTTGCTCATGTAGCAGTAAGGCATTCATGCAGATACAATTAGCCATTTTTCCTAATTTGTTTCCATTTTCTTATTTCCAGCTTATTTTAGCTGAATAGAAAAAATGCTTAAGAGAAAATAGTTAAGAGGACATACTATCTCACCTAAACCACTGGGCTATAGCAACTCTCAAACAGAAGAATTTGACCTGAGCCAGCAGCAGCTGGAGTAGGCTCAGAAAAGAAATTGCTGGGGTGCCCAGGAGGCTCAGTCAGTTAAGCATCTGCCTTCAGCTCAGGTCATGATCCTGGAGTCTTGAGATTAAGTCCAGCATTGGGGTCCCCGCTTAGCAGGGAGTCTGCTTATCCCTCGCTTTCTGCCCCTTCCCCACTCCATGCTCTATTGCTAATAAATAAATAAAATATTAAAAAAAAAAAAAAGAATTGAAACTTGCTTTAACTAGCCAGAAAAACCTGATCGCCCATGATCAGCAATATAGAATCACCATTAATTATTTCAGTGAGGGCAACCCTGGTGGTGCAGCGGTTTGGCGCCGCCTGCAGCCCAGGGTGTGATCCTGGAGATGGGGATCAACTCCCACGTCAGGCTCCCTGTATGGAGCCTGCTTTTGTCTCTGCCTCTCTCTCTCTCTGGGTCTCTCATGAATAAATAAATAAAATCTTTTAAAAAAAAAATTATTATTTCAGTGAAAAGTTAATCAAATTAATACATGAATCCCCTACGGTATTCCAAGATCTCAAATTTCATATGAAATTAACTTTAGGCACATATTAAACACAGAAAGATCTACAGCCCCTTTGAAACCATCATGACCATAATATATAGGCCTCCTGATTAGAAGTTTAAGAGTGTGAAATTTAGAAACAAAAAGGAAGTTTCAGGGAGTAAAAGACTACCTGTATTCAGTGCCAACGATGATCTACATATTACTACTATGCAAAACTAGCACATACTTAAGCTTATAAGAAACCTGGATTTTAACAAGCTGGACTAGCATTGTAGTCATATATGTTCTGACAAGGGCGTTCTCTATCATTAAATATAACATTATTGTACAATTATCAAAAGAAGGCAGGCAAGAAGCCTCAAGATGAAATTCAAAGGAGTCATGATGTCAAGGTCCTGGGATCAGGCCCCGGATTGGACTCTGTTCAGCATCAAGTCCGCTTCTCCCTCGCTCTCTGTGATCTCTCTCTCTCAAATAAATGAATCTTAAAAAAAGGAAAGAAATCCAAAAGTGGATTTCTGTATGAACGGTGAATTTCCCTGTAATTTCTGAGGAAGCCACAGCAGAGACTCCATGAGCAGTGCAAACCAGTCTGTTGCCACCATCTCTAAACATGTGATCCATATGGGGCATTCCAGCTGCTAACAAATTCCATAAAGAAATGAAAGTTGTCTTGGTGAAGAATATGCTACTAAACACATGAGATCTTATACCCACGAGCTCTATTTAACTGTAATTTTCTACACCAAAAAGCTCCTTTCCTATTTACCTAAATCAAATGACTTTTATTCCATACCAAACACGTGCAAATGTGGTGATCACCCCTAAAGAATATGCCTTATGTTTGGAATCTTATTTTTTTTAAAGACTTTATTTATTCATGAGAGACAGAGAGACAGAGAGAGAGAGAGAGAGAGAGAGAGAGAGAAAGGCAGAGACACAGGCAGAGGGAGAAGCAGGCTCCATGCAGGGAGCCTGAGGTGGGACTCGATCCCGGGACTCCAGGATCATGTCCTGGCTAAAGGCAGGAGCTAAACCACTGAGCCACCCAGGGATCCCCCAGGAATCTTATTTTTACTACATTAAAGCAGTACAGGAAAACATTATCATATATATGACAAAAAAAACAGAAGATTCACAAGCATAAGGTTAGCACAAACTAATTGTTAGGGAATAGGACTCGCTGTCCCAATAGTAGGGTGAAAAGTGCCTATGGAAATGAATATACAACACAGATATATAGTCAGAAAATGAAGAGGCAGCCCATGTTTCTGTTCCCAATCCCCACAAAACTCCAGGATTTAATGTTAATGATCAGCAATATAGAATCACCATTAATAATTTCACTGAAATTACTAATCTTAACTACCAATCTTTTTTCCCCCTTTTTATAAAGCTTTCTCAGGACAAGGATTCCATAATCTCCATAATCTCTTTATTCAGTTCATTCGCCTGGCCCAACTGGATATACTACTAACTTTTAAAAATTATCTACATAAGCCTGGATAGAAATCAGTGTTATTATTGAGGCTCAAATTGAAAAATTAAAATAAAAAAAAAAAAACCACAAAGGAAAAAGGTTTTCTTGTTTTTAAATCTTTTAATGGAAACGTATCTGGTCAAATTTCAAAAACTGTACTAACAGTGTTTAAACATTGTGCCAGTATATTTGAGAAGCTGAATGAAAATTATCTAGTCTTCCAAAATAAGTATAATACAATAAAACTTTATTCTAAAACGATGTCAATTTATTGACCAAGCTACATGGTATAAGCTACATGGCTACATTTGATTGTTTTTCATCTCCACAGCGGTGTTTGAAGTTGATAAGACTCTCCCAGAGAGCATGGAAATCTTAGGCAACAGTAAATTTGCCCTCAATTTCTCTATTCTAAATTAATCTGCTGACCTGTTGTCAGTAAACACACACAAATTCTGCCCCAGCTGAGAAGTATTTAATTTTTTCTGCTATGGGTGTGTGCTCGCAAGGTGAAGGGTTGGCCTTTGACCAAACGGTGCTGACGGTTTTCTAAGTAAATGGTTTTTCCTATCCACGAGGCGTTTTTCCTTTGATGCTGCCTTGTTCTCCATCTATTCTGCACTTAACGCTGGGGCCCCCAAATCCTGCCTCGTCTCTTCACCCTCAGTCCAATCCCACATGGTTCCCCCAGTTGCCGCGTGGAGTGACACCTGAGGGCCAAGCGTGAACCCCTGCGGCTGGCGCTAACTAGGCGCGAACCGGGCTGACGGCTGTCACTGGGGAGCAGGCGTGGGCCAAAGCCGAGGTGAATTCTGACGGCTCATCGCCCGGCTCCGCGTGGCTGAAGGTCTCCAAGCCCCTCGGTCTGCCCAGGGAAGCCAGGCGTGCAGCTGTCGCGGGGCAGGAAGCGAATCGCGGCCTCTGGGCCGCTTTGACAGGCCCAGGAGAAAAAGAAAGGGGCTCACTGCGGCTAGGAGACACCCCTACGTCTAGGAGACCTCAGGAGCGAAACCCCCGCCTCGGGCCTGAAGGCAAGCCAGAGCCCGCGGAGCCGTCGCTACCGACTCAGCCCAGCCCAGCAGGGGCCCGCCCAGGGGCCACTCCCCAAGGGAGGCAGCCAGTTACTCGCCCGCCCTTCCGGGCCCGCTCCGGAGGGGACGGTCTCCCGCCCGCCCTCACACACAGCTCCTCAGGCCAGGCCCCCAGGGCTTCGTCCACCTCTCACCTTTGACGACGCGGTCAGCCCCGGGAGGGGGCGGCGGGGGCGGGGGTGGGGGCGGTGCAGCCCGGGCCGGCTCCGGGGCGGCCATGCTGGGCCCGGGGCTCGGCTAGGCGCTGGGCCGGGCGGGGTTGGGGGCGGGGGCGGCGGCTACCAGAGCCAAGCGGCGGCGCCGCCGGGGAACATGGCGGACCCTCTTTCCCTACAGAGGGGCTAAGACCGGCATGCACCGCGCTTGCGGGGGCGGGGGCGGGGCAGACTCTAGGGACCTGGGCAAAATTACTGAGGCTGGGAGAGAAACAGGACGAGGCCAAGGGATCAGGTTAAAATTCTAGGCAGACAGAAACAACAGAGAATGAAGAAGGAAGGCTATTACTAGAAGCTGCCGTGAATGAGTGCTAGGAAACAGGACATTGGTTCTCATGGAGCTCCAAAGATGGGGAGAATTAAACCTCAGAATCTAATAGAGAAAAAAATATATCACAATTTGGCTACTAAATCTGGGTACTTTGGTTGTTAAACGGATAGGAAAATAGACGAGGCATTGTACGTTCTAGCGAGAAGTGACTGTTCAAAATGGAGTTTGAGAAGCTGGCCCTTACGTTTAGAGCCTAGAACTGTCAGGAGTCTGAAGGTATAGGGTTAGAATAAAGTTAGAACAGAATAGGTCCAAAGGTAAAGAATCAAAAGGGTAAGTGGAAAGGAAGGGATGACACCAAGAGATGTTCAAAGTCTACAGAATTCACCTGAAAAGGACAGTCTCCTTCTCAATCCATTCAGAAAACAGAGATTTGTAAGGCAAAGGAGTATATAGAGAATTGGAAATTGGAAATTAACTTCTCATAAGAAATACCTCATAGGGTACTTCTGTGCACATACAGAATCTGAGCCCAGGCAACTTATTGGAAACTTTATAGGGGTGGACCTTCATGAGAAAGGGGATAGTGGGACAAGAACTGACTGTTCAATCAATAATTATTAGAAGGTGGGTGTATGACAGTAAGAGGTGTACCGAATCATGGGCAGAGACCAGTGTGTCCACTAAGATCTATATGTCTTGATGGCATAGTATCCAAGTGGGGTGAGAAATTCCTGCCCATCTTCCTGCTGTATACTTAGTGTGTTCAGAATCTGTTCACAATGGACGATGTTAATTAGGTAAGCAGTGGTCCAAAGGTCTCAACACTTTTCTACTTCTGTCAATCTCCAATGATCTTGAGACCTGGGATAAAAGAGGGGGAAAGTGTCTGAAGGGTATTCTTGGCAAAGGGAGCCCACAACATATCTTTTAGAAGGAGAATTTGGGAGTGAAACAGAGGTGAAAATGGATCATTCTGGGCAATAATTGTTCCTCTGGGCAATAATTGTTCCTCTTCACCATCCACAGCCACCTGCTTTAAAGACTTGAGGACCACCAGAGGAAGTGCAGAAGTTGAACAAGGAAGGCAAGGGAAGGGGAGGCCGTGGGAAGAGAGCAAGGAAGGGACAGGAGGCATATTACAAACTTGTAAAAGGAGGGCACCAAGAGTACATAGATTGGGAGTGAGAGGGCTTTCTAAGAGGGGTATGAATGGGAAAATCTCCCTAAGGAGGAAAGGAGAAAGTATGCAATATACGGTGTGCCTCCAAGCAGAAAAGAAATAGGAATATACTAGCAGCAGTTAATAACAAGGAAAGTCACTCCCCTTTAAGGGCCCACTGATTCCTACCTTCAGTATATATCCTTCAACTATCCTTAAACTATTTAGCTCCTCACCTTCACTCAAAAGCCACACACACACACACACACACACACACACACACACACGTTTGTCCCAAGGCTCTCTCTCTTTGGGAGCCCCAGGCTACTGGGAATTGGTATTTTTTGCTTATCCAGGCCTTCCCCCCCACCCTCAATAGAAAAGAGCAAGACCATACAAAAGGCATTAAATAGACAATTAAATGACAAGGAATTAAATACAACTATCTTAAAGATTTATTAATGAAAAATACTTTACAAAAACAGTATGTTTGGCCCTAAAATAGTTTAGCTGACTCTGAGGGTTTACAACAGTGACTGAGCAAGTGGCAGTAATGGCTCTGCTGCTGAGGACAGGAAGGTGTGTTAGTGTGCCGGACTCCATCTGTTCAGAAGGACAAATATTATGTTGGCAGCTCTGCATTGTAGGCCTAAGGTTTGGGGGCACAGGGAAGGCTGACAGTCCACGATACCTGGGCAGGTAGGCTGTTCTGAATGATATGGTCAGGACCATGACCACAAGCTACATGCCCCTCCAAGGATGGGGTATGGGGAAGACAGAAGGCCAGGTAATAGGGATAGGTAGGTAAAACAAAGAACAGAAGTTGGCAGTGTAGTAGGGAACAGAGGATGAAGGCTCAAGTGCAGGTGGGGGCATAAAGGATCCAGGAATAAAATAGTGACACTAAGATCCTAAGGAATGGCTAGTGTCCAGGGTAATATGGATTTATCTTTAAAGTGGCTCAAAGCCCTAAACAGCAATTGCTTTCTTTTGCTAGGTGAATGAAAATTGGTATTTTAAATATTTCTCTCAAAGAGCTAGGTCTTGTTAGGGGTTCCAGGTACTCCTAGGAGAAACTGCCAACTCTATGTTGAGATGAAACTAGCACAACCCTGGCAGGGAGATGCAGGGTGCCAACCAACCCCTCCACAGTATAGTTTAACAGAGAAACCTGTGGCTCCAGGAAAGCAAAGGGGTGACCCCTTACCACCTATTGTGCTGTAGGGCCCTAGCCCTTATCTGCTCTCTTCCAGGAGCATCTGCTAGAACAAACAGAAACTCCTCTCCCCCTATCCTCCTGTGCCCAGATTGTGGGGCATAACTGGTTTGCCTCCAGTCATCATCTGGGGGCATATCTACTCGTCGAGGACCAGGGGCTCGAGACCCAGGAACAGGACCCAAATTCCAAGCTGACTTCAGGGGTACATGAAGACTGCTTGATGGTGGAGACATAGGATAAACAACAGGAGGGTAGGAGGAAGAATGGAAAAGATCCCCCCAGGACTGAGCATGAGGAACCTGAAGGCCATGGTGCCTTTCTGGTAGTGTGGCAGTGTGTGTTGGCTGAGGCTTGCACACTGGAGTACTCAGGAATCTTGCCCCAATATGCTGGTTGGTCTCTGACCATGGCCCCCATGAGGCATCTGTTCTGGAACGATGTGGGAGACTCTGGTAGTTCAGAGTCCTTCCTGTGTACTTGACCCCCTGGCAAGTTTCACCCCTGTCACACATAGCCAGAAACTGCTGGACACTCCTCGAAGTTCCTGGGAAGAGAAAAAGAAACCCAAAGATTAAGCATCTTCAGTAAACCATTCTCCTTCCCAAAGAATCTTTCCTGACTGTTCCTCTCAGCTCCCCATACCTCCAAGAGCATATACCTAAGGGAAAGAAGCCTAGCTTTGCTTTTAATTTCATTTTTAAAAATTCTTAATACACATCAAAATCAAGTCTCTTACCTCCAACCTGGGCAAAAATTGCCATACTTCCACCTCACTCTACTATAACTCTTCCTCCGCTTCCTCCCAAATGGCTCCCTGATATTACAAATATATACTCTCACTGTAACAACTCTACTCCTAGAGTCACCACTCCAAAACATCACTCTGCTTTTCTTAATATGGTACTTTCACTCCAGTTAATCTGTTTCTGCTTACATTCTTGCTCAGTCTCTAAGATCTCTGTTTTTGTTCACACTACTCCTACCACATACACAGTGTGGAATGCCTTTTCTATACATTAATTCCTCTTTACTTAAAAGAAACAAAATACATTATTTTAAAAAGTAACTCTATTTTTTTAAGTAGGCTCCACGCCCAGCATGGAGCCCAATGCAGGTCTTGAACTCATGACCCCAAGATCAAGATCTGAGCTGAAATCAAGAGTTGGATGCCCAACTGCCTGAGCCACCCAGGCGCACTGCAAAAGAAATCACTTAAAAAATACTTTCCATTCTTTATTTTATAACTCATCCACATCTGCAGTATATTCTTGTATGTATATTCTGATAGTTGCAGCTCTGAGCTCTTTAAAAAACCAGAGCTGACTTCTTTCCCCCTATGTTCACTATAGCATTTAGTGCAGAATAGACTTCACTAATTGCTGCCTGATAGAACAGATGCACCTAACAACTGTCAAAGGGGGGTGGTTACCTGGCTGCTCCACTGAGTAATAGGAAGTTCATCTATCCAGAAGGCCTGTTTACCCAAACCTCCCTAAAATTTGGACACATATTAATAATACCACTCTTACCTTCTGTTCTAAAACCACAACCACACCCTGCCCCAGGGCACCCTGTAAGCCAGGGCTTCTCAATCTCAACACTACTGATACTTGAACTGATACTACCTGTTGAAGGTGTGGGGTACAGGTAAATTGCCCTATGCATTCATTATAGGATGTTTAGCAGCATCCCTGGTTTCCACTCACTAGATGCCAGTAGTACCTTTCCTTTCCCATTGAGAATCCCTGCTTTAAGCAGACTCGGTCTCTTTGTGAGGAAAAACAGTAGCAAATCTTGCAATAGAGTGTCAAAGAATGCCTGAAGGATGCTATCCACCTTCCCCAAGATTGCCGGCCTGTATACGTGGCACAGGTATTCCATACACAGGGTCTCCCCAGGTCTCCCATTATCTCCTTATCTTCCTAGACCATCCCTCAGCTGAGACTCAGTGGATAGTAGGAGAGAAACTAGCTAAGAGAGATGATATTTTGTTTTGGAAGGATCCTAAAGATTGGGTATTAACTCCCCTTGGTTGCTTAAAAGCTTATCTTATCATGATAGACCCTCTTCATTTTCTTGGGTAGTTAGACTAAGGATCTAGACCAGCCAACCATATTGACTAAGTAATGATTCAATCACAATTTATCTAGACCAATGTTTGATCTTCTAGTTGTAATTCATATCCCTTCACCACCCACCTTGGGACTCTAGCCCCCAAATCCCCCAATAGAGTGTACTGATTTGATCCTTCTAGGTTATCTCTGGAAAAGTACCACATTATGGTACATGATAATTAGATTTGGGGAGAATTACCTGGGGGTCTATGGGGCTCCCCTGCCATGCTGGGCATCAAGACATCTGGGGACAGGAACTGTGGTTGGGGTGGGTACAGTTGGGGACCAAGGAGAAACACAGGAGGGTCATGGATGACAGGGAGGGAAGAGGAGCTGGAACAACGGTGCCGGGTTTCCAAAGGCTTTTTCCTCGCATTTGATGAATCCTTATAGTGAGACAAGACAAAAAAACATAAAGATGAGGATTAACACACAGCAGGATATGGTTGGGTAAACACAGTGAGGCACGCAGGGAGAGATGGAGGGGATTAGAGTACCAATATGCCTAGTTCTGGAGAGGGACCCAATTTACTCAGTCCCTCTTCCCATCACCCCTCTAGGAACATCCAGACCATTATGAACTGGAGACATGGAACTTCAGATCCTCTTCCTTTATCTTTCTCATAGCCCTCATCTTCCCAACCATACCCTCTAGGTCTTTGGCAAACTCTTTAATGCTAACGGTAGACACAAATTTAAAAATAGAGAAGAAATAAGAAAAAAATCAAAAAGCCCGAGAGACTGAAAAAAGAAAATTCTGTACACTCACTAAATACTCTGAACTAAAAATGTATCTCCTTAAATGTACAATCAGGAGCTCTACTAGTCCACCTTCTCACCTGTACTGCTACATTCCAGTTTTGTCTTTTGCCAGTCAAGCAAGACACCAATATCCTTCCAAATTCTACCTCCTGGTACCACATTTTCCTAAGTCACCTCGATTCAAATGCTGACATTGCCCTTAATTTTTCACTGCTCATCCACAATTCCATTAGTTACCTTTGTCAAGGACTATCATTTTTACCTATAGGTTTCATATTTAAACTCAAGTGGGCCACTGTAACAGCCTCCAATCTGATCTACCTACCTCCAAGCCTGCTACTTCTTACTGTGGCCTGCAAGTTCCCATGTGATAGCAATACTGATCTTTGTCACTTTAACTCTAGCCTTGCTGTGCCTTTTTCACTATAACTTTCTTAATGTTCCTCAAACGCACCAAACTCATTCCAATTCAGGGCCTTTTCATTTGTTATTTTTGTTACCTGGAATAGTCTTCCCATGACTCATACCATCCTATCACTGATGTTATTTTCTTAGAGCTGATTTCCCTTACTACTCTATCAAAAATAGCCCTGAGAATAACCGCTATTACCTCTTTACTCCTTTTCCCATTGGTTTTTTATTCTTCTCGATCACACACATTGTCTGGGGTATACTTATTTATTGTCTTTCTCTCCTGGTGAATACATTTCTTTTTACTCCAGTATTCCCAGCACCCTCAACAAGACCTGAAACATTACAGGCACCTAATAAATATTACATTAAATGAAATAATCTATATGCCAGTATATCTTATTTCCTAACTAGGTTGTAAGCTATTCAAGGGCAGAATTGTGTTATTTCATCAGTGTATGCTCATAGCACCTACCACAGCATGGTATATATTAGTCATTTACCATACAGCCTAAGGGCCAGGTGCCAATCCTCTCAGTAAGTGACACAACCAACTATTCCTATCTTCTGCACAAAAGAAAGTGATGCCACATTTTCTTGGTTTCCCCTTTTATCTCTCTGGTCCTCACTCCTTTTAAGGTTCTTCAGATGAACCACTTAAATATGGTACTCATCAGGGATATGTCCTGGCTTCTCTCCTCTTTTCAATATCCTTTTCCCTCTTCAATGGCTGTGATTCTTGAATCTTGATTTCAAGCTTTTGTGTCACATCCAAAGGCCTACCAGATATCTCAAGCATAATATATCTAAAATTATATATTGCTCTTCCCTCAAATACATCATTATCAACACATAATTCTTGGGTTGATTCTCCGTGATCCTCCTCTCCCCATATCCAATCAGACACCAAGTCCCAATGACTTTTACTTCCTATTTGGCTCTAAACATGTCCACTTCTCTCTATCCTCCCAAACTCAGTACTGCGGTTCATGATATGACTCTTGTTTATATTCTTTCCAGTCTCATTTGTCAACACTGTCCTTCCCTCACCAGAATTTAATCTTGCCATACCAAATGAGCTACTTTTGATTCAGTGGGTATCTGCTTCAAGTTCCTTTACCTGTTATGCTTGTTTTACTTCCTTCAGGAAGCCTTCCCTGATCCCTCAAATCTGGTTTAGGTCCCTTCTATTATACTTCCATAGCATTAAATCCTATCATGTAATTCTTTCTTTATCTGTCTCCCCAGGTAGACTGTAAAGGCCATGACTGCAGGGACTACATTAGCTCACTGATCACTGTCATCTCCAGCACCTGGCACAATACCTAGAACATATCCTCAATCAGCATTTGTTTAAAAGAATGAATCTGAATAAACGAATGATATAGAAGTCAGGAGAAAGGAAGCCAACTCCCTAGAAAAATAACAATTTGCCATTAAATTCACTAACAGTACATGAGAACAAATGCTAGGCAGAAACAACTACCTTTCCCAAAAAGAATGGCAAGTTCTTCAGAGTTGTTTAGGAAAGTTTGAACAATAAATTGAAAAAAAAAAAAAAAAATGACTGCTGCTTGAGAAGAAAACTGGATCTGAAAGGACTTAGTTTGCACTATATCCCCTTTCATACCTTTTAATTTTATATTATGTATTTAAAACTGGTTTTTAAGTTTTTATTGAACTGACCTTGTTCACTCATTAAAGTGAACAAACTTTAATGCATTGGAGCTTTGCATCCTGACCTCTATTATAATGAAAACTCAACTTGCCTTGGGCAAGTATGTGAAATTTCCAAAAGGGTAATTTATAAACCTAGCCACTGAAACTATTTGAGTTTGTTTATTTCTTCTGACTTGGGTGTCCCTGTCCATTTCACCTACAGATCCCTGAATTGATTCCATATGAAAAGCCTCAAGGAATAAGATTTTAAGTCATTTTCCTTTTCTTGCTAATGTACATGCTTCATTTTAGCATGAAAGCATACTGGACCCCATTCAATCTTATACTGGAATAGGGAGGAAAAGGCAAAAACAATACCCCATCCCATCTCTTCCCTTCTTCCTTTGATTAGTGCAATGAATTTTCACCCAATCAGCAGCCACTGCTTCTGAGACCCAAGGCTACTAGGCTACTAGGACTCTTCTCACCCTAGGGAACCCTATAATATATCTTCCAGAACTGCTACAGGGAAGGCATATTCTTCTGGGCTCCAATAAAATGTGTGTCAGTAAAATAATGACTATATGTCGTCAATTTTGCTGAGTACACATGGCTTTTCCTCAAATTACAACTTTTAGTATCCCCTGCCCCTTCACCTACACTGTATTTTTACCTTATCAAAAGAAAGAGGGTGCTCTGAATAGATAGACCCTGATTCTACTTACAAAACTGTGGGAAGAGACTGGAGCCTCGTCCCTCTCTGAGACAACGGTGCCACTGAGACTGCGTGAGATGCGGTGAAAGTTCTCTGCACCATACTGCTCATCCTCCCCATATTCCCTTCTGGGGCCTCGGCAAGGTGCAGCCTTCAAACACACAGACATACACAGGCAGACACGAAACGGCAGAACTATGGTTTTCCCACAGACCCTGTCCCCAGGGGTATGGGAGAAGATAGAGTAAGACTCACTCGACCTGAATTAGATATATTTGAAAAGGTAATGGCCATGTGGCAATCTCTTCTCAATCACAGACCTCTTCCAACAGCCCACATTACCATGCTCCTGCCTTACCACCAACCCTACCACTTATCTCTTTCCACACTTCCTTTCCCAACGCACCACCCCATGCCAGCACTATAGGACCTGAGGCTGCTACCTGAGAAGCAGGCACTGTGCTGGCTTCATGGAGACTGTGCTCCATTTCTGCTGTTGGGGTCTTTGAGAGACCAAGGCCAGGGGCTGAGTGCAACCTCCTCCCCACACCATCTGCAGAGCCTGAGGAGGAAAACATAAATACAAGTTGAAGCCATCTCTTCTCCCAGAGCCTAACTTTAGCCTGACAGCAAAAAAACTCAGGAGTTCTTTCTTCATGAAATGATAAATATGTATCTGTGAATGGAATAGAGGATGTACTCCTGTAATGTAGAAACAGGAGTTTCAGAATATGGATAGTTTCCTTTAGGCCAAAAGGGTCTCAGAACATAGGCTTTGAAGAACCCTGTACAGAACGGGCTCTGTGGACAGACAACTGAATGTCCCCATCTTGCCTCATTTCATTTTTAAAACACAATTAGCTTTGCTTCTGTCGGACTCGTGCCCAAGACTTACAATATATTCAGAGGAAACTGTCCAACATAGTTGTTCTCTAGAGTATCCATGATGACAAAGGGAACGTTATCTTCAGTCCACTTAGGAACTGAAGTGAACATAGTAATGAACATAGTAATCATCTATCAAACCTCCTCATTTTATAGAACAGGAAAATGAGTTCCAGGGTCTGAAAAGTAGTAAACAGATTAACTAGAATTAAAATTCAAGTCTCTTGATTTCACTTCCTATTACTATGAGCAAGAACTCTTCAACAACATCTTATATGTGTAATGCTTTATTCCCCCATTAGCTTCTCTTAATCACGAACTGCTTAAATTCTAAAAAAAAAATCACTGAACACTTATCTCTTCCTCAAAATCTTGCTAGATTATTAAGAGAAGAGCTGCTCCAAACTGGATATGTGATTCCCAAGGGGCTTGCCCCAATACAACTAATTAAGCCTTCCATTCTGAAAATGCACATGCCCTTGACCTACATTTGATGTCTGTATCTATCACCAATTCACATCTTGATATTTTGGTTTTAATACATGTATCTAGCTAAAGGAGGATATTCCTGATACTAAGCTAAAAGACTAAGCTAAAATATTACTTTTAATATTTCCTGGTAAAGAGGCTCTAATACCACCTCAGATTCACCTAGGAATTTTAAAAATACAGATTCCTCTATCCACAGCCCTGCTGAATCAGAACCTTTGTGGGGTGAAGCCTGGGAATATTTATTTTTAAAAGGCTTCCCTGAGGGGCACCTGGCTGGCTCAGTCAGTGAAGCATGTGACTCTTGATCTCTGGGTTAGGAGTTGGGTGCAGAGATTACTTAAAAATAAAATCTTTGGGATCCCTGGGTGGCGCAGCGGTTTGGCGCCTGCCTTTGGCCCAGGGCGTGATCCTGGAGACCCGGGATCGAATCCCACATCGGGCTCCCGGTGCATGGAGCCTGCTTCTCCCTCTGCCTATGTCTCTGCCTCTCTCTCTCTCTCTCTCTCTCTCTCTCTCTCTGTGACTATCATAAATAAATAAAAATTTAAAAAAATAAAATAAAAAAATAAAATAAAATAAAATCTTTAAAAACAAATAAAACTAAAGGCTTCTCCAAAAAGTATAGGAGAATAGCCCCACATATTGTTGAAGGAAATTTGAAATGTCATAGTCTTTCTAAAAAGCTATTTAGAAATACCCACTAAAATTGAAAATATATTTACACTTTTAACCAGCAATTCTACTTCTAGGAATGAGAAGCAAAAATACCAGTTTACTGAGGCATTATTTGTAGTGGTCACAAAACTAGAAATAAAGTAATGCCCATCTCTAGAAGAATAACTAAATACACTATGGTATCTCCAATATCAAATATCGCCAAGCCACTTAAAAGAATGAATTGAGTTAAACTAGACGACTTGGAGGGATTTTCATTAAGGATTATTAAAAGGGGAAAAAATCTGTAATACTATCCAAGGCAAAAAAAAAAAAAAAAACCACTGTAGATTTACATAGGATTATATGAATAGAAAAATACAGAAATATGCACATCAGATTATTATGTGGAAGGTGGAGGATAAAAGGTAGGGACTTATGTAAGGGGAGGAGAAATAAACAAGAAAATGTCTACAATAAAAACAGCATGTGTTTTTACATAAAAGTTTATATGAAAATATTTCTCTGTGTTTTTTAAAAAGCCACTCCCCTTGGGTGACTATGATGGGCAGCCAGATTTAAGAATCACAGCTGTAATACTTAGAATTTGGTGTTCTTCTCTAATAGTCTGATCGCTAGACAAGGAGGTGGCCACTAGAACTTCCTGAAGAGAATAGACTGATTATTTTAAAGACAGTTCAGCAGAGGTGAAGGTGGCCACCTATAAGGAGTACTGTTGAGGGGATATATAGATTTGATAGAAGGGAGAGTTAAGATGAGGTCTACTTACTGATGAACAGTGACAAGAAGAAAGACTACCAGACATCACACATTTCTGATATAAGGAATACAAAGTAGGACCACCTGGGTGGCTCAGTGGGTTAAGCACCTGACTTAATTTCACTCCAGGTCATGCCATCATGGTCCTGAGATTGAGACACAGAAGCCCTGTGTCTCAGGCTCCCCACTCAGCAGGAAGTCTGCTTCAGATTCTGTTTCCTCTCCTTCTGCCCCTCCCCGCACATGCTTGCAAGCACGCACTCTCTCTCAAATAGATAAATAAATCTTTAAAAAAGAGAAAGAAAGGAAGAAATACAAAGTGCTACCTCTAAAACATTCTTGTTTAAAAAAAAAACAAAACTGAGGGTTGTCTGGCTGGCTCAACTGGAGGAGTACACAACTCTTGGTCTTGGGGTAGTGAGTTGGAGCCCCACTCTGGCTGTAGAGATTACTTAAGGAAAATAAAAAATAAATAAAACATTTATAAATAGATAAAAAAATTGTAAAGTAATCCAGTAGGGAGGGGAAACATGGGAGAAGACTACAGCTAAATCAGAATTGGCCATTATGTTGAAAACTAGTCAAGATAATCACTGTGGAAGCTAGTAAGAAATACTAGCTTACTGGAGGGCTATTGTAACATTTACTCATTACTCTTCAATATAATTGAAATTTTCATAACAAAAAGTTATTTTTAGGATGTCTGTTTATATAACTCTTTAGGAACTATAATGTCAAAATTAATCTGGACACAAAACATCATATACTATATGATTCCATTATATCATATGTCCAAAATAGGCAAATCTATAAACAGAAGATAGATTACAGGTTCCCTAGGAATGCAGGAAAGAGGGGTAGGGGGAAATGGGAAGTGACTACTAATGTGTACTGGGTCTCTGGGTGGTGGTGGGGGGAGTACAAAGGGAGAGGGATAGAGAATCCCAAGCAGACTCCACACTGAGCACAGAGTCTCATGGAGCTTGATCTCATGACTCTGAGACTATGACCTGAGCAAATCAAGAGTTGGATGCTTAACCAACTGAGCCACCCAGCTTCCCCATGGGGTGAGGAAAACACTTTACAACTGATTGTGATGATGGATGGAGAACTCTGTGAATATACTAAAAAAAGACTAAATTGTACATATTAAGTAGTGAAGTGTGTGAAATGTAAATTACATATCAATAAAGCTTTTTTTAAAAGTAGTAAGTCAGAGAAATACTACATGACCTCATTTGAAACACAGAATGGCAGTTGACAGCAGCTGGAAGTAACAGGATACAAAATCAATGCACAGAAATCAGTGGCATTTCTGTACACTAACAATGAGACTGAAGAAAGAGAAATTAAGGAATTAATCCCATTTACAATTGCACCCAAAATCATAAGATACCTAGGAATAAACCTAACCAAAGAGGTAAAGGATCTATACTCTAAAACCTACAGGACACTTATGAAAGAAACTGACGAAGACATAAAGAGATGGAAAAACATTCCATGCTCATGGAATGGAAGAATAAATATTGTGAAAATGTCTCTGCTACTTAGGGCAATTTATACATTCAGTGCAATCCCTATCAAAATACCATGGACTTTCTTCAGAGAGTTGGAACAAATCATCTTAAGATTTGTATGGAATAAAAAAAAAAAAAAAGATTTGTATGGAATCAGAAAAGACCTTGAATAGCCAGAGGAATGTTGAAAAAGAAAACCAATGCTGGGGGCGTCACAACGCCTGGTTTCAAGCTGTATTACAAAGCTGTGATCATCAAGACAGTGTGGTACTGGCACAAAAACAGATACATAGATCAATGGAACAGAATAAAGAACTCAGAAATGCACCCTCAACTCAATGGTTAACTCCTCTTCGACAAAGCAGGAAAGAATATCCACTGGAAAAAGGACAGTCTCTTCAATAAAATGGTGTTAAGAAAATTGGATAGCCACATGCAGAAGAATGAAACTGGACCAATCTCTGACACCATACACAAAGATAAACTCATAATGGTTGAAGATCTAAATGTGAGACAAGAATCCATCAAAATACTACAGGAGAACACAGGCAATACCTATTTATTTATTTATTTATTTATTTATTTATGATTTATTTATTTATTTATTTATTTATTTATTTATTCAGAGAGAGCAAGAGAGAGGCAGAGACACAGGCAGATCTTGTGCAGAGGCAGAGGGAGAAGCAGCTCCATGCAGGAAGCCCGATGTGGGACTCGATCCTGGGTCTCCAGGATCACACCCCGGGTTGCACGCAGTGCTAAACCGCTGCGCCACCGGGACTGCCCGCAACACCCTTTTTAAACTTGGCCACAGTGACTTCTTGCTAGACACATCTATGAAGGCATAGGCAACAAAAGCAAAAATGAACTACTGGAACTTCAAGATAAAAAGCTTCTGTACAGCAAAGGAAATGATCAACAAAACTAAAAGACAACCTACAGAATGGGAGAAGATATTTGCAAACAACATATCAGATAAAGGGCTAGTATCCAAGATCTGTAAAGAACTTACCAAACTCAAAACCCAAGAAACAAATAATCCAGTCATGAAATGGGTAGAGGACATGAACAGATATTTCTCCAAAGAAGACATACACATGGCCAACAAGCACTTGAAAAAATGCTCCACATCATTTGCCATCAGGGAAATACACATCAAAACCACAATGAGATGCCACCTCACACCAGTGAAAAGGGCTAAAATGAACAAGACAGGAAACAACAAATGTTGGAGAGGATGTGGAGAAAGGGGAACCCTCTTGCAGTATTAGTGCAATGCAAACTGGTACAGCCACTCTGGAAAACAGCCACTATGGAGGTTCCTCAAGAGTTTAAAAATAGAGTTACTCTATGACCCAGCAATTGTACTACTGAGTATTTTCCCCCAAAGATACTGATGTAGTGAAATGCCAGGACACCTGCAACCCAACGTCTATAGCAGCAATGTCCACAATAGCCAAACTGTGGAAGGAGCCATGTTGTTCTTTGACAGATGAATGGATAAAGAAGATATGGTGTGTGTGTGTGTGTGTGTGTGTATAAATATATTTAAAAAAAAAACAAATATATATACATATATATATAATGGAATATTACACAGCCATCAGAATACCTACCATTTGCTTCGACATGAATAGAACTCGAGGATATTATGCTGAGTGAAGTAAGTCAATCAGAGAAGGACAATCATTATATGGCTTCACTCATAGGTGGAATATAAGAAATAGCAAAAGGGATTATAAGGGAAAGGAGGGAAACTGAGTGGGGGGGGGGGATTAGAGAGGGAGACAAACCATGAGAGACTCCTAACTCTGGGAAACAAAGGGTTGTGGAAGGGGAGGTGGGTGGGGGAGTTGGGGTAACTGGGTGACGAGCACTGAGGAGGGCACTTGATAGGATGAGCACTATGTTTATGCTGTATGTTGGCAAATTAAATTTAAATTTAAAAAAAGACAGCAGCTGGAGGCTGGGGGAAATGGGGAGATGCTGGTCAAGGGATATACTCTTCCAGTTATAAGATGAATAAATTCTGGGGATCTAATGTACAGGATCATGACTGTAGGTAACAATATTGTATTATTTACCTGAAAGCTGCTAAGAGAGTAGATCTTAAATGTTCTTACCAAAAAACTACAATTTATACGTGGTGATGGTTGTGTTAACTAACCTCATTGGGGTAATCATCTCACAATATCTATGTGTCAAACCTTCACACTGTACATCTTAACCTTACACAATGTTACTGTCAATTATATCAATAAAGCTGGGGGGACAAGGTAACTTGGTACTTAAACAAGGGTGTACAAGGGGATCCCTGGGTGGCTCAGAGGTTTAGCGCCGCCTTCAGCCCAGGGCGTGATCCTGGAGACCCGGGATCGAGTCCTGCATCAGGCTCCCTGCATGGAGCCTGCTTCTTCCTCTGCCTGTGTCTCTGCATCTCTCTCTCTCTCTCTCATGAATAAATAAATAAAACCTTTAAAAAAAAAAAAGGCTGTACAATAAGCTAAAGAACCCCCCTAAAGATGTGTTCTATCGCATACAGACCCTAATTGGCATCTCCCTTCATTACCTACTTCCTGAATGATTCCACCTGATTACTTCTTTATGTCAAAATAAAGGCTAGTTTGATTTGACAAGGATTTTGAGGACTCTACCAGAAGCATTATTTAAATTAGTTTTCATTCACTATTAGGCAAAAAAAGTATGTTTGGTAGGTAGTCTTTTCAAATTGTTTTCAGAAGTTTAAGCTTCCTGAAGGCTAATTTACCAGTACATATCAATAAATTTTTTAAAATATATAACCTTCAACTAGTTATTATCCTTCTAAAAATTTATTCTGAAGAGCTCATCAGAATCATGGCCAAACACTAATATATAAAGACATTCATCATCTATTTATCTAAAAATTAGAAGGATAAAAAGTAGAGTAAAATGGTTGAATATACTACAGTACATTAATATGCAGCATATTGCCAGTCCTTAAAACTAGTTTTTTTCAAAGGAAAAATGCTCAAGGATGTAATGTAAGAATATCATGAGAATAAATTGTATATATTGTAAAGATTTGCTTTTTATAAAAACAAAACAAAATGCATTAAAAACAAAGCCAGAAGTAAACTCATGAAATTATGAGTGGAATTATCAATGATTTTTGTTACTTTATTTATTTTTAAAAGTATCTACAATGAAAAATGTTCCTATTTTGAGAGGTTTTTTGTTTGGGCTTTTTTTTTTTTTTTTGTAATATAATGTTTGACATTCAGTTAGCTTAATTTCAATTGCAATATATTCTTTTATATGTATTTATTATTATCTTCAAATAGTTGACATTTGTATATACTTTCTCCCTTAGACAGGAAGCTAATTGGTAATTGCCAGATTTTCCTCATCCTTTAGAATCTTCCCATACTGCCCTGTCCTGTGTACCTAAGAAGCACTTAATAAACATTATTGCAAAGTCTACACTGTGATGCATATCCTAAAAAACACCTTAATATCAAATCTTATATTTATGGGATTACCGCACCCCCCGCCCCCCCACCACCATCACCAAGAGCTTCTAGGATAGCTTCTAGGTACTCAATAAATACTTGCATGGTTGCATTTTAAACATCAGTTGGCAGCATGCAAGGAAACTGTACTGTTATGGAAACTGTCATACCGAGCTAAAGATAAAAATTAATTCTGAGTTCAATTTCACAGAATCATATATATCATTTTAAGAGTTGGAAGGCATCTTTAAAAAAAATCATTGAACCCATTCTCTAATTTTACAGGTAAAATCTTGGCCATGGAATATAGAGTGACTTAGCTAAATTTATAATGATAATTCATGATGGAAACAATAGTTCCATCATTAGTTCTATGAAGGACAATAGTTCAGGCTTTTGAGTTCTTAAGTACATCAGTCAAAATTATAAATATTCTTCATGTCTTCAATTTCCAAACTAAGTCTGTGGAGTGCATTTAAGGTGTAGACTTCATTCCTCACACAATATAATCTAAAGGATAGTCAATGAACAGGTACCCTATAGGCATACAACCTTGAAAATCCTACACCTGGTAGTTCCTGAAGGGATTAGGGAAGATCTTGATATTTCTGGTTCGGTATGATCTGGAAATGCCACATTTGGAGATATGGCTTAATGTGGGAATTCTGTGCAATGTGCAAGCTGGATCTGGAAGCTGGATTTTGGGTTAGTTCAGCTCCTAAGCCATGGAAAGATGACTTTGCTTCTCAGCCTTCCCGAGTCCCTCTCAAAGACCAATGAACCACTCCTTAGCCCTGCATTCATTGATCTCTTTAGGAGAAGGGAACTGGACCATGAGTGATTGGTTCTGTCCCCATTCTCTACTCTAGCCAGAAAAAAAGTTTAGCTCTTGTCCTAAAGTCTTTATGAATAAAGTCAGAAGATCTGCTACAACTTCCTAAGCTGGGGAAGTTAGTTGGACAGAACACTACCCCTCTTCTGATCTTGTCTTTTTACTTTCAGTTTTTATATATCCCCCACTTCCCCTGCCCATGGTTGCATTCTTACCTGTTTGGTTTAATGAGTGCCAGGCCACATCTTGCTGCCCCCATGCAGAACAGCCAGCTTGAGAAGCCTGAAGACTGGCTTGGTAGAGAGACTCCAATTCTGAAGTCTCCTGCTCTGTGTCTTGGTTCCAATGTGGATGCAAAAGGATGTGGTTTTTTTCTGGATAGGCTGCACAGGTATGGGAATCATGGGGAGAGGACTTCATTCCTGGTCCAGGGACCCCATGTTTGAGTTGAGAATCACAGAGCCTTGTGACATTCACCCAGGAGTCCAAAGGCAAGGAAGTCCCCAAGTCGACACTGCTGCCAAGCTCCTTAGGCCTAGCATCTCTCACTTGAGATGGTTTTCCTTGGTTCATGCTTGGCTCTGCCAACCTGGGCTGTCTTCCCCTAGAAGTTTCACTTTTAGGCAGCCCAGAGTTCATGGCCATAGAAGGATAACCAGCAGGCTCTTCCCAGGAAGGTAGTCTGTCCCTACCATCCAAAGAGGGTTGTTGTTTTGCCCAAGGCCAATGGCCTTTCCCTTGACCCTGAGGGAAGGGAGGCTTAGAGTCAGAAAGGGAAGAGTTCTTCCTTAGACTATTTGTCAAACTTCTATCCTGGGAACCTGTGCCATCCCTTGTGGAGGTGCCTTGCATCCTCTGGAACTGCTCTGCTAGGGAGCGGACAAGCCCCTTTGTGCTGGGAAAGTCTGGCCTATAGGGATCCTCACTGCCTCCATTCACTTTTGAAGTCAACAAAGCTTTGAGGCTTTTGGCTTGGAGGCATTGGTTAGTTTTCTGCACAGTATCAGGAGAGTGAAGCGTAGGTGAGGAAGCAGCAGGCATTATGGGGTGGCAGGCCCTGTACAGAGGAAGGCTGGGCTGAGCTGATGAACTTGAAGGACTACAGCCTAGGCTGTGTGCATCTCCTCTTTCCGAGGTATCTGTTCCAACTGAGTGTGACCAGGGCATCATCTGGGATGAGACAGCAGGATCCCTCTTTTCTTGGAATAACTGTTCTTGATCAATGCCTCTTCCAATGCCTCTTCCTTCTTGTGGGGGGAACCTGGTACAGCTGTTGTTGTCACCCCTGTAGCCTTGCAGCTTACCCTCTGGTACATCCAATGGTTCCCAATCATAATGAGCATTCTTCTCAGTCCTCCCTGGTGTTTTAGGTAAGGCCTGCCTGTGGAGTGCAGGAGGGTCAATGCTGTTCTCCTCAACTGAAGTTGGAAGGTTCAAGGCAGACCTACTAGAGGAATTGTGCTGTGGGACAGACAGGGCAGATGATTCTGGGAATAGTGATGAGTGTGACTCATGGCAGGAAGCAGGTGAGTGGATGAAAGAACTGGCCCCAAACTCTGTATTCGTGCAGGGTTCCAGTTGAGCCTCCTGGCTTAATAATACTTGGAGCGGGATAGGCTGTTCACTGAAATTAATGGAGAGAGCCAGTCATAAGCTGCCTTAAATGACAAGATCACTTACAAAAAGACCTGTTCATTTGGTTCCCATTTCTAGCCATCCACAAAGGGAATGGTAAAAATAAATAGAAAGACAAGCACAAGTAGAGTCAACAATTCAGAAGTTCACGAGAGAAGGCAGATTCATGTCAGCTCATACCCAAGCAATAGGTAATATTAATCCTCTTTACTAAAAGCTCTCACCAAAGCTACATACAATAAAATTAAGTGAAGTCCTTGTCAATTTTCTTTACTGCCTCTGAAGTCCCATTCCAATCATACCCTTCTAGCAAAATAAAAAACAAAAACTGCTAATCCCACATGCAGATGACATGAAGGTGAGCAAAGCCTAGAAATCACTCCTACCTGGGGTCCTGAGAGGCAAATGAGCCAAAATAACCAAAAGGCACATTGACAAATACAGGGTGATTTGAGTTCATGGAATTACACAGAATTCAAACACTTCAAGTATGCTTTCATAATCTGGATTTGGTTGTATTATTCACTGAGATATTTTCCCAAAGTTATGCACTGTGACTCTTGAGATTTGGGAGTAAAAATAGGAATTAACTGCATTTACTAGGTTTCTTACCATTTTTTTGTAATTTCTGACCTGAAAAGCACTTAAAACCCTCAATTACTCACAAACATCAAGTGGCTTAAGTTTTCTAGAAATAGTTTAGCTGCCTAGATTGCTTATATTTAAAACATATCTCTGATCAGATTCTCAGATCAGCATTCAACTACTAGAGTATATTGTAGGAAAAAGAAGAAAAAGGAAGGTCCTACTATTAGCATTAAATTTGAATGATAATATACCATCAACTTTTATGGGTATAGCCACCCAGTCACCCTTACAACATTATGAAGAATATGTCATTATACTTTTTTTTTTAAGATTTTATTTATTTAGGGGCACCTGGGTGGCTCAACGGTTGAGAGTCTGCCTTCGGCTCAGGTCGGGATCCCAGCATCCTGGGAGAGTGAGTCCCACATCGGTCTCCATGTGAGGAGCCTGCTTTTCCCGTTTCTGCCTCTTTTTATTTATCCATGAGAGACACAGAGAGAAAGAGGCAGAGACATAGGCAGAGAGAAGTAGGCTCCCTCCAGGGAGCCTGATGCAGGTCTCAATCCCAGGACCCCAGGGATCACGAGCTGAGGCAAAGGCAGATGCTCAACCACTAAGCCACCCAGGTGCACTATGTCATTATACTTATGGAGGAGACCTAATGGAGATAAACAGACCTGGATCTGAAATCCACACCTCTACCACTTACTAGCTGAGTAATCCTGGGTACCTTATAGATTTTATACTCCCTGAGCTTGAGTTTCCTTATTTATAAAATATTGCTAAATAATAGTTCCTATCTCCTAAGGTTATTGTGAGAATTAAAGTGTTTACTTTAGTCCCTAGACAATAAATGGGGGTGCCTGGGTGGCTCAGTCAGTTGAGCATCCAACTCTTGGTTTCAGCTTAGGTCACGATCTCGTGGTTGTAGGATCCAGCCCTATGCTGTACTACACATTCAGTGTTGGACTCTGCTTAAGATTCTCTCTTTCCCTTTCCCTCTACCCTCCCCCTGCTCTTGCTTGCTCTCTAAAAACAAGTTAATAAAATCTTTTTTAAAAAATGTTCAATAAATGTTAGCTGTTTTTATAATATTTATATTCTGAGAACTATAAGGTTTATCAACAGCCAAAATTATTCTTTAACTTAAATCTATGTATTTTAAGCAAGAACTAAATTCAAGAGCTAAAGTATAAAAACTACACCAGTGGCCCTGGGGACTTTTTCCTAGTGCTGCCCATAACAAAACAAAACAAAGGGAATCTTTGTGTTTCTTTTCTATGGTTCAATCAGAGCAAGGACTGCTTTCTCCATTTCCACGAGGGACAGGAAGCTCTGAAATCCCCAAAACAAATCACATGGTTTCTATTGCAATATAGATCATATTGCCATGTCTGAGGACATAATACGTACAAATTTAATAATCATGATATTACACAAGTCCAGGGACAAACTCACCCACAGGAAATATGGACAAATGATCTATTTATTATGCCATATTTTCTGTATCTTTCTAGGAACTATTAAGAGAAGGACCAGCAATGAGATGAGTTTTCCACCATATGTCTGACCTGAGAAGAAAATCTTTTCAGAGGACTCTTCTCTGTTCCCTGTAGTCACCAAGACAAGGAGAGCTCTGACCCATGGTCACTTCCTCCCCTGGCGTCCATAAACTACAGTGGATCCCAGGCACTACCTTGTTGGCTGAGGGAGGGCCGCCCCCTGTGAGGGGAGGCAGGCTGAGGGCTGCGACGGCTGCGGCGATGATTGCTGCTGCTGCATGCGTTCCTGTAGGCTCCGAGCTTTTCGAATACTGATTTGCAACTTCTTATCGACTAGGGCTCTGCTGTGCGTGCTAGAGCTGGCACCATGCAGGGCAAGTCTTAGTTTAGCTAAAATGCAAAAGAAAATATAGCAGAAACAGAACACAAAATACAAACAAAAATAAAAATAAAATTGAACCAAAAATGAGCAAAGATATGCAGTAAAACTCAAAATATGCAGCAGGAATGCAAGGCATGGACCATGCACATACTGTCCAGGGTATAGAACTGGCTCTGGCTCTAAGGAACATTCATGGAAGCCATGGAGGCCAAACAGGTTAATTCAAATTTAAAAAACAAACAAACAAACAAAAAGCTAAACTAAAATGAGTCAGAAGAGAAACTGGTGCTTCCATCTTAGAGACTGCTACTCTCGTCCTTTGCAACTGACCTGTCGTCTGGTCTCCACACTTTGCTCCCAACTTCCCCTTCCCGACAGCCAACAGCAGAAATAAGATCCAAATCTGCATCTGTCTTTATAGAACACAGCTCCTTGTGGGTCACATTTTAAAACTAGATATAAATTTTAAGCCTTAGTCCTTCACTGTGGCCTTACAGTGCAGCATACCAGGAAAGCAGAAGAGAAACATGAATCAAATATGCAGTGCAAAGTCACAGGCCTGGGAAGTCACAGTCAATATATTCATTTCTTCTTGTCATAAGCTCTACCTAGCTAATCAGTGACTAGGAAAGAGCAGACTAACCTCAAATCCGAGGTCTAACTTTATCTTGGGATAAGAAAGTAGGCATGGCTGGACAGTTCATCTGTGGACTCTGGCTGAGCTTATTCCAGTAAATATCCATAGGCCACAGTGACAGCACATGGTGCCCTTAGAAATGTGAAGGGCAAAGATAGCTAAAGAGCCTCAGTTTAGGAGAGTGACAGTAAGGAGTCATAAAGCTGCTTTCATCCCATCTGAGTGATGTCTCTAATGATACCTATCACGAAGTTAGTCAAAATTGCCATAGCTGTAGCAGTTAGAGTTACTTACAGATAGCTTCGTTACAGAGAGCCAAAGCTGCAGCACAGTCTCCCTTCTGTTCCAGATGCAGGGACTCTTCAAACACTGAATCTGCCTCTTGCAAGGACCTCTCAAAGCCGTCACTCCTCCCTGAAAGGGCCAGCACTTTTCATTTTCATTAAAATTGGTTCCAACTTTTTCTACGTAGTGATGTTTCCCTTCGGTGCACATAGTTCCTTCCTGCTGAGCCTTTGATCTACCATGATTCTAACTCTCCACTGCTATGAACAATTCTCTGAAACATGTAGGACATCCGTTTTTGCCTTAGCCAAGACATTGCCAAGATCATGAAAGAGGAGTATATCATCCACCACCACATATTCCAAGAGCTTTTAAGGGATCCCTCAAGAAAAGACCAAGGTATTATTATCTATAGCAGAAGGTGGATTCTTATGCCTGGAACTGATCTGTTTTTCCACAGTGCAACAAAATACATCTTGCCAATCAGTGTCAGAATGTCACAGACCTCCACAGAGACCTCTACTGCTGTGTTAAGGCAAAAGTGGCTTCACGACTCTGTGGAAAGCCATCTGTAAAATTCCTTTTCTACATCAATTCACAGTCCTCTCTGTGCCACCCTCAACTGGAAAATTAGTACACCTCTTGGGCATAGGTACTCTACAGTTCCTAACCTCAATATATCTACCAGGGCAGTTGAACAGCCCTTATTGGTTTGCAAGCATACATTTTTTTTTGTCAGTAGTGCTAAGTATTTTCTTTCATCATATCCTTAACCACCAAACCTACTGCAAAAGTCACTTTCCCACACAGTTAGCATGAAATACTCCTTCCTCCTCTGAAAGCAAATACATACCAAAGCAGGCACAAAAGAGTTCAAATATCATGCCAGATGAAAATGCAAGAAAGTACCATAAGGGCAATTTTTGTAAAAGAACACTCAAGTTTATGTACCCTGTTGGCTTTTACGCACTCATAACCATAAACTGTAAATGTATTGTAAATTCACCCACGAATGGGATTAATGGTAAGTGTTCATAAGCTCACAAGAAAAAATACTGAAATGTCAGAGTCATTTCTCCCATAAGGTCCCCAGCCTCCACTTACCTCCAGCTGGACATGGTAAGAAAGACTCTTCTGCACACCTAACATTCACTTCCTAATTCACTGTGGCTTTGGAGAGCAATGAGAAGGCTAAGGAAATAGAAGTTGGGGGAATGTATGAGTGGCTCAGTGGTTGAGCGTCTGCCTTTGGCTCAGGTCGTGATTTCAGAGTCCTGGGATCAAGTCCCACATCGGACTCCCTGCGAGGAGCCTGTTTCTCCTTCTGCCTAGTCTCTGCCTCTCTCTCTCTCTCTCTCTCTCTCTCTCTCTCTCTGTATGTCTCTCATGAATAAATAAAGAAATCTTTAAAAAAAAGAAAAAGAGGAAATAGAAGCTGGTTCTGAAGAACCTGGCATTCAGTCCCATCAAGAGATATGATACCCCACCATCTAGGCCTAAAGTTTTCTCACAATATTTGACATCAACTAAATCTATATAATCTTCATAATCAGAGTTGGTAGTGAGAGCCATTAAAACAAAAAAAAAGTTCTCTATGGATATATAGGCAGACTATAGTTGATCAATCACTATAGTAGATTTTAATTCTAAACTTCTAGAACCTTAGCCTTCCATTCCTTGCTCTTCCTAGAGATTGTGAATCAAAGTGTATTGAGAATTGGCACTGAAATATGGCCAGAAAGATTCTCTCTCAACTTTCATCTACTGCCCAACATAAGAGAGGAAGGAAAAAAGGTAAGGAAAGGAGATGACAAGTCTCCTCCTTCAGAAACAATATAAACCTGAGACTCAAATGTGGCATGTCTTCTTCCTCAAAAGGGAGAGAAGACTATCCAAATGTAGGGACAATTAAGGAATTAGAAATTTAAAATTTAGAAATAAATACAATGCCTTAGGAAATATAAAGCAACAATTGCCTCAAATCAAAAGACAGTAGGATTAGAGGAGAAAAATGGTCCCCAAATAGGCCCCAAATTAAGCTTCTTCAAATTAAGTGTTGACAAAAAGTGTGAAGTGGTCAACAAGAAAGCAACCACCCAAAAGAGCAGTGACTCCTATTCTTTGCACTGTTTTAGCATAATTTGTTCCATCTGGGGATTCTGGATAATAAGAACAAGAAGTTCATTTTATAGAAAGAAAAACAGAGATGTAAGTTTCAGGAGTCTATTTAAGGTATATACTTCAGTCTTTTTCAACTCCTATTTTGGGGGCACCTGGGTGGCTCAGTGGTTGAGCATCTCCCTTGGCTTAGGTCATGGTCCCGGAGTCCTGGGATTGAATCTCACATCTGGCTCCCCGAGGGGAGCCTGCTTCTCCCTCTGCCTATGTCTCTGCCTCTGTCTCTCATGAATAAATAAATAAAATCTTTAAAAAATAAAACCTCCTATTTTGAAAAGTCGTCTCTTCTAGTACAAAAAAACATCCTAAAGCAAGTGAAGGAAAAAAGTAACTAGTGTAGGGCATTTGGGGAAGCCTTGTTAAGTAAATGAAAATCATATAAGATTGGGAAAGGATTCATCAGAGGATCAAAAGGCAATCAAGCTTTGTGTTCTTAGAACCTGTTTAGTAGACCTGTTTCCCTGAAACTCCAGGTGGGCAATTTCAAGGATAGAATTTCCCTCATCAGTCTGGCTCAACTCAACTCCCCTATTCTGCTGTTTCTGAATTGTGACTAGTTTTATTTACACCTTCTACAGGTACTCATGGGAAATATTCTTCCATGAACCATGTACTATCTCTAAACTATACACTTTCAATAGATGAGCCCAAAATCAGTGTCTGTCTTCCAATCAATAGGCTCACCTCCTACTTTCACTAGTTTTCACTAAAATGAGTGAATTATGATAAAATACAATTTAGCTGAACAGAAGACAGGAATTTACAGGCCTGAATATGTTTTTTCCCTCTCTCTCTGTCCCCATCATAACAATTACCCTGATTCTGCAGTTCATCCAAGTCCATGAAACGACTGGGATGAGGATTAAACCCTTTAGCTGCCTCTAATTCCTTCTCCCGTTTCCTTCGAAGTTCCTGTTCCTGGGCCCTCCTGGCCACTTCCTCTTGCAGTTCATCCAATTCACTTTTGGAAGATATCTCCCCACCTGA
The DNA here is from genome assembly GCF_048418805.1 of Vulpes vulpes. Lineage (NCBI taxonomy): Eukaryota > Metazoa > Chordata > Mammalia > Carnivora > Canidae > Vulpes > Vulpes vulpes. Next base: position 83,703,452 of record NC_132783.1, read on the forward strand.
ATACAAACAAGGGAGAAGAAAAATTGTCACATTTCTACAACTACAGCTAAGCACCTGCTGCATTTATGGCCACTGCACTGCCTTTCCTTTGGAACTCTTGATTCAATTTGGAGTTCATGCTTTGGATAGTGCCTTCTACGTCAGATTCAGGGTGAGATCTGGGCTATAAACTATAATAACAATGATGATAATGATGACAATGGTAAAATATTTATTGAGTGATTTATTACAACAATAACAATGTGAAAACTAACATTTTTTGAGCACTTACTATGTGATAGGCACAGTTTTAAGCACTTTTATCTATATTATTTCATTTAATTCTCATGACAACCTCTGAAGTAGATACTATTATTGCCCATATTTTAGGAATGAAGAAATGGATTCACAAAGAGAATAAATAAATAAATAAATAAACAAACAAACTTGCCCAAGGTGACAAAGATGGTAAGTGGTAGAGCTGAACTAAAGTCAAATAGGTTAAATTCATGATCCATGATCTTAACCATTAGACAGCATTCTTAGTTACATGTTGCCACTAACTCATTGGGAAGCTTCAAACAAGTCAATTTCTCAGCCTTAACTTCCAACATCTCTTTAAAGAGATGTGTCAACTCTCCAGTAAAAAAAGAGTTTGTAGAGGCGCCTGGGTGGCTCACTTGGTTAAGAGTCAGACTCTTGATTTTGGCTCATATCATGACCTCATGTTCAAGAGACTGAGCACCCTGTCAGACTCTGAACTCAGCATGGAGTCTACTTAAGATTCTCTCTCCCGCTCCCTTCCCCATGATCTCCTCTCTCTAAAGATAATAAATCTTAAAAGAGTTTGTAGGGATCCCTGGGTGGCGCAGTGGTTTGGCGCCTGCCTTTGGCCCAGGGCGCGATCCTGGAGACCCGGGATCGAATCCCACGTCGGGCTCCCGGTGCATGGAGCCTGCTTCTCCCTCTGCCTATGTCTCTGCCTCTCTCTCTCTCTCTCTCTCTCTCTGTGTGTGACTATCATAAATAAAATTAAAAAAAAAAGTTTGTAAAATATCCAGTATAAATTCAATTTTATAAATGTTCATAGATGGAATCAAACAGATCTAAAAGGGTGTCTATATTAAGTGAAAAATCAAGTGACAAAATAATATATATAGTATGAATTAATTTTATTTAAAAAAAACGGTAGTAATAAGATTATCTATATATTTGTATAGGCATAGAAAAAAATGTAAAAAAATATATACCCTGATGATAATACTGGTTCCTTCAATCTGAAGACGGAAAGGGCAGGTTACTAAATTATTGGACTTATTTTTACTCCTGTAATTTTTTAAAAGAATGATGAAAATTATTAGATAAATTTTTTGCTCTCTGCCAGACTAAAATGATAGGATCAAGGAGCCCCTGGGTGGTATACTTGGGTAAGCATCAGACCCTTGGTTTCAGCTCGGGTCATGATCTCAGGGTCGTGAGATCGAGCTCTGAGCTCAGTGTAAAGTCTGCTTAAGCCCCTCTATGTCTCTCCCCCTACCCCTCCTGCTGCCTTCACTCTCTGTGAAAAACAGTAACAACAACAAAAAACAGGGGAGCGAGTATGAGGACACAAGGCACACTCATGAAGGAAAAGAAAACAAGGATACTGGGCAGGCTAATATAGAGGCAGGAACAAGGATAGCTTTGACTTACTTATTCCTCAGTTTTGCCCATAGCCTTCATGTCTTCTTTTGTCATCTTAATTCACAGAACTAAACAATAAGAAATCCACTCCCATGAGGCTTCCTCTATACCATGGGGAAAAAACCCAGAACTTACTCTTCTTAGTAATGCAGGTGCTACTGACACTGTTCACCCTATTTCTGTTCCTTCTTATTCCCACAAGGGCTATCCCTAAGTTGGAAAGAATAATCAGGCAAGCCATGATAAAGAGCAAAAGCTAGATAAATCCAAAGATGGAATGGCTCAAATGCCTCCATACTTACATACTGATGGAAAACGTTAAGTACAACTGTCCTCCAACTTCAAATGTGCTCAGGTAAGGCTATTTTCCAAATAGAACTGGCAGTCAAATCCAGTCCTCCCAATCCAGTGTCTTTCTGCTTACCTGAGAGGGGGAGATTCTTTGTCCAGCTACTCCTGGATGCTGTGGAGTCTGCCTCCAGGATACTACTGCTGTGAGACTTTGGGATGTGACGCCAGGAAGGTGCCAACCCAGCTGATTTCTTAGCACTTGGATCCCTTCAAAAGATAAACCAGAGTGTAGTGAAAATATTGGAAGGGTGATAACTTACAACATTCCTAGGACTAAAGTCCCTAAAAAATACAATAAAACATCAAACTAGGGATCCCTGGGTGGCGCTGCGGTTTGGCGCCTGCCTTTGGCCCAGGGCGCGATCCTGGAGACCCGGGATCGAATCCCACATCGGGCTCCCGGTGCATGGAGCCTGCTTCTCCCTCTGCCTGTGTCTCTGCCTCTCTCTCTCTCTCTCTCTCTCTCTCTCTCTGGGTCCCTCATGAATAAATAAATTGAAAACTCTTAAAAAATAAAAAAAATAAAAAAAATAAAACATCAAACTAATATACAATTAAAGAATCTGTTAAATTACTTCTGAAAGTAGTTCCCCCATCTTATCTCACTTCATTCACATTTTGTGCATCTAGCAGTGTCTGACACAAAACTTATAATGAATTAATAAATATAAGCTCTCATATGTATTGCCTTCCTATTTCTTATACCTTTGTAGCAATCTTCTCATGTGTAAAACTCAACAGGGTCCTGTGTCCAGAGGATAAGCAGTGGGAAAAATATGAGGATGTGATTATCACCCTTGTAGAAGATAAAATCACTCTGTAAAGCAGCAACTCTGTTAAGGAACTTGCCTCTGTGGCAATTCAGTAGAAACAATGTATGAAAATCTGAAATTTATAAAGCAAACTGGGCCCTATGAACAGGGTACAATAAGCACTATTGAACTGTCAGTGTTATCTTAAATTATAAATATCATTGACTTATAAAACACAGAAATCCTGTGACCCTTAAAAAAATGAATCTAGGGGATCCCTGGGTGGCTCAGCGGTTTAGCGCCTGCCTTTGGCCCAGGGCGCGATTCTGGAGTCCCGGGATCAAGTCCCGCATCGGCTCCCAGCATGGAGCCTGCTTCTCCCTCCTCCTGTGTCTCTGCCTCTCTCTGCCTCTCTCTCTCTCTCTCTCTCTCTCTATCATGAATAAATAAATAATCTTTTTTTAAAAAAAGAATCTATTCTAAATGAAAAAATAAATAACTATTCTGTTTTCTGATTATATAACTATAGGTTTTGATTCACTAATTTTTCCATCACATTATTTACTAAATAATTATTTTACATATAATAAAGTTCTCTCCTTTCTCAAATGTCTTTGCTCCTTCTTCCAGCAGAGGGTGCTGTTGCCATAGAAAGTTGACAGAGCATTCCCTTGCTTATTGTGGCATTATTTTCAACAGCCAAGAAATGGAAGCAACCTAAGTGCCCATTAAGAGATGAACAGATAAAGAAGATAAGGTACATATAAACAATGGAATATTACTAAGCCATAAAAAGGGAATGAAATTTTGCCAATTATGACAACATGGATGGACTCAGAGGTAATTGTTATGCTAAGTGAAATAAGTCACAGAGAAAGACAAATACTATATAGGATTTCACTTTTATGTGGAATCAAAACAAATGAGCAAACAAAAAACAGAAAGAGAATCACAAATACAGAAAGAAACTGGTGGTTGCCAGGGGAAAAAAGGCTGGGGGAATGGTGAAATAACTGAGATTAAGAGGTACAAATTTCCAGTTATAAAATAAATACATCACAGGCATGAAAAGTACAGCACAGAGAATACAATCAATGATATTGTAATAATATTACATGGTAATGGCATTTATTGTGGTGAGCATAGTATAATATACAGATTGTTCAACCACTATATTATACACCTAAAACTAATATAACATGGTATATCAACTTTATTTCCATTTTTTTTAAAAGTTGATAAGGCAAAAATATTTTGCTCACAAAATGGTAATAAAGTCCATTTCTCCACCTATCTGAGTTGAAAAACCTCCTGGTGACTCAACATTGCTGCAAGGGACAATGCCACTATTCAAAGGCCAAACAATACCTGCAGACACTGGAGCTCTCAGGCAGGGCTGTATCCAGGCTGACAGGGCTGTTGCTGTTCCTCTCACTGCTCTCATAGCCAGATTCCATTCGCTGTATTAGGCGAGGGTGCTGTTCTAAAAGGTGAGAGCCTGGCCGTGCTGGGCCCCAGGGCTTGCACTGGGGGCTTGGTCCACTAGCTTTAATGTTGTAAGCAGGTGGCTTGTTTAGTTCATCTGGTGTAAATTCTTTAGCTATCCCGATCAAAGGACAAGTAGGGAAAAAGGAGGTGGATTTAGCATCTGCCTCAAATTAAGACAACCAACCCTTCCCTCCAGCTAGCTACTCATTCACTGAACTCCTATCTCCAAAAGGTTCAACATCAGCATAAAAATGGACCTTGCTGAGTCTACCAGAAAAATCCAGGTTTTTTAAATACATGAGTCAACTTTATTCAAAAGCCCAAATCTTCCCTAATTATCTCCTCACCTGAATCTTCAGAAAAGGGACTAAGCTGGGTATAGCCACAGTGCTTCCTTTTGTCCTTACTAAAGATACTGTCAATATTCAGAGACTCTCGTTTGGGTCTCCACGTTGGACGATACTTGCTAGAAGAACTGGATTTTGACTCACTGCTGGTACTCTCTACTTCCCAATCACGAGAGTGTAAAGACAGGTTCCTAGGAGGCTTTTTGTCAGTCTGGTCTCCTCCCTTCCCTACACAGGGAGATCCTAGGTTGGTCTGAGAAGCCAGGGATGGTCTGTTGTGAATCATATTGCTGACTGTCTCTTTGAAATCCCTTAGTCTATTGGTGCTGCTGGATGGTTTAGAGGCATTCCTAGGAGCCTGCTTCTCTTTCAGTGTTTCTCCTAAAAACACAAAGAATTAAACAAATATAAATGCTTAAAATGGATACCCAGACCCCAAAGTGTGAAAGCAAGGACAGCACTTTGATCAGGAAGGAAAAGTCAGTCTGTAGTATGACACAAGTTCACCAGAGTGAATGAAGAAAGACAAACAGTGCAGAGTGGCTTGCCTTCACTGTGGTACCCTGAGGTCTGTGGCTCATCACCTCTCCTCCTAATACGGCCAGAGCTCCTCTTGCGTTCTATCAGTGACCCTTTCTTGGATGTGAGTTTCTGATTACATTCACTATCAGTCAGGTGTCCTGAAAGAACAAAGAATGGGGGTAAGCTAGTATCTGGGACTGACCTCCATACTCTTAAGAATCTAATCTCCCTTTGGGATTCATAGCAATGCCACAAATTTAGTATACCCATGAAGCAGAAGCTATAGGGCCCAAGGTCATCTGATTTAAGTATAACAGGAAGCTCTCAATAGATAAATGTAGAGAAGCTCAAGTATTTCATGGAGGCTTCCAAATTTACAATGTCTCCTGAACAATTACCAGTCCTGATCCTGCTTATAATCTTTCCAGGTGACCCAGAAGGACACATTACTTGGTAATTTTTTAAAGGTGACAGTTTTAAAGATTGCATAAAAACGTCACGTATCAACATATTTTCACTCTTGTATATAAAAGACAGAGCTTTCCTTTTATTTAGCAACACATACCTAAAACCTAATTTTTATTACATCTGGTATTATCCCAGGTGCTCCAGCTTTTGCTCTGATTGTGGGCGCCTTTAATTTTCATTTCTAAACCGTCCTTAAATGTGAATCATTTTTTAAAAGATTGATTTATTGATTTATTGATTTGACAGAGAGAAAGCAAGAGAACACAAGCAGGGGGACTGGCACAGGGAGAGGAAGCAGACTCCCTGCTGAGCAGGGACCCTGACTCGGACCCTGGGATCATACATAACCTGAGCTGAAGGCAGATGCTTAACAAAATGAGCCACCCAGGCACCCTAAATGTGAATCATTTAAAAGGACACTTGAACTTTGAATAATCCTCAGTCCCGTCCCCAAAGAGTGCTGTACTGAACTTGGCTTCACCCAATCGCTGGGAAGCCCAGGAGATATAGGCTCTTTTATATAACTTGTTCTGCTTCATGCCCCCATGATGGAAATGTATGATTTGGTAAAAGCAAAGGTCAGATTCTAAAGAATATAATCATCTAAACTGCTGGAAGCCAATGGTGAATTAAACAACTGAATTAAATCAGAAAACAGGTTTAGAGAAAACCCTTTAGGTTCTCAAAGATACCAAGAGCTAATTTGTTTTCATATTTTAGTATATGAAAATTTTTGTACATATTCAGGTATCAGCAGTATAGTGAAATGGCTACCTATTTTCAATAAATTACCAATGTAATATTTTATTGCTTTTATCTGGTCCTTTGTTACCTCGGGTCCAAAAGAAATATTTAAGAAAGGAGGAAGTCACTTGGAGCAACTAAATCTGCAAATGTACCAATGGGAACATGCTCCCCGGCCCCCAGCCATTCACAAACTATTAACATAAACCTGACTCTCCTAGAAAATTAGCCTTGTTTATCCTGTTATTTGGCTTCTTTTTTATTCAGTTTCATAAATACAGTCTTTAAAAATATCATACTTTGCAGTAGACATCTATGCAACAGTCATCAAAATAAATCAAACATGAATCTGACCAAACCTCTAGATCCAACTACCAATTTACAAGAAACACAGAATAGAGAAACATACTACTATAATACTATCAGCAAACTTTAGAATGTGGGGAATCTATAGGACAAAAACTACCTAGTTGTTCAACAATCAGCTTCAAGGAAAAAATAGAGGAGAAACCTATAGTTTAAAAGAAATATAAAAGACTTATCCATCCGTCCCAATGCGTAGACCTCACTTGAATTTGGAATCAAGCACACAAAACCATTAAAAAATTATGACACTTATAAGATATTTGTGTATTTCAATACTTACTGGTTATGCATGGTTTTTAGGAATTATTAATATTTTTAAGCGTGATAATGTTTATTTTTTTAAAGATTTATTTATTTATTCATGATATATATATATAGAGAGAGAGAGGCAGAGACACAGGAGGAGGGAGAGAAGCAGGCTCCAGGCCGGGAGCCTGACGCAGAACTCGATCCCGGGACTCCAGGATTGCGCCCTGGGCCAAAGGCAGGTGCCAAACCGCTGAGCCACCCAGAGATCCCCTAATAATGATGTTTAAAAGTGATTTCCTAAAAAAAATAAAATAAAATAAAATAAAATAAAATAAAATAAAATAAAATAAAATAAAATAAAATAAAATAAAATAAAAATTAAATTAAATTAAATTAAATTAAAATTAAAGTGATTTCCTGCTTTAGAGGTACATACAAAAAATACTTATGGAAAAGGTGAAATAATAACTGGAATTCGATTCAAAATAATCCAGGAGTGGGGTAACTAGGTAGAAGTACAGATAAAACTAGACTGGCCATAAGTTATAATTACTGATACTAGGCAAGGAATCCATGGAGGGGCAGTATATACTCTTCTGTATACTTTCGAAAATGTTTAAAATTCCCTTTTTTATTTTTAATATAAAAATACTAATTCAAATGAATACATGGATCCGGATGTTTATAGCAGCATCCTGTATAATAGCCAAATTATGGAAACAGCATAACTGACGAATGGATAAAGAAGATATGGTAGGGAACTCTGGGTGGCGCAGCGGTTTAGCGCCGGCCTTTGGCCCAGGGCACGATCCTGGAGACCCGGGATTGAATCCCATGTTGGGCTCCCAGTGCATGGAGCCTGCTTCTCCCTCTGCCTAGGTCTCTGCCTCTGTCTCTCTCTCTCTCTCTCTGTGTGACTATCATAAATAAATAAAAATTTAAAAAAAATTTAAAAAAAGAAGATATGGTATATCATGTGTGTGTATGTGTGTATATGATTGTGTGTGTATATAATACACATATACATACATGTATATATGATGTGTATATATACACACATTTATGATATGTGATATATGATTGTGATTATGATATATATATATACACAATCATATATACATATACATACACACATACACACACCATATCTTCTTTACCTGCTGGATATTATGGAATATTACTAAGTCATAAAAAAGAATAAATCTGATCCTTTGCAATGACATGGATGTACTAAAGAATATTATGCCAAATGAAATAAATCAGTCAGAGAAAGACAAACACCATATGATTTCACTCATATGAGGAATTTAAAAAACAAAACAAATGAGCAAAGGGGGAAAAAAGAGAGACAAATCAAGAAACAGTCTTAACTGAAGAGAGCAAACTGATGGTTACCAGAAAGGAGGTGGGCGGGGGGGTGGTGGACGTGGGAAACAGTGATCCCTTTAATGTGGATTAAGGAGTGTACTTGTGATGGGCACAGGGTGTTGTATGACAAGCGCTGAATCACTATACTATACACCTGAAGCTCATATTATACTGTACATTAACAGCTGGAATTTAAATAGAAACTTAAAAAAAAAAAAGCCAAGCAAAGAGTATGAACCACCAATCTGAAGCCATGAGCTCACTAATTCCCAAGTCTCTAAGAGTATGGGCACTGTTATATGCATTAAAAGTGATAAACTTTTCATCTCAGCAGTGAATCACTCACTGTTCTTCCTTTTATGTCCTGTATTAGTTTCTTCCACTGACAACACATTCTTCTACAGACTAACAGAACAGTTTGAGAATGTCCTCTGCGTGGAACTCACAATAACAAACAGGCTAGCTTTCTTTCGTTTGCTCTTCTGTCCTTCAGGAAGCCCAGCAAAGTGATGAGCAAGTGTCCCATACCCATAAATATGCCCCTTGTCTCAAAGCCTTCTGCTTGAGATAAAGTCTAGCATGAAAACATGATGAGGTGCAAGACGACAAAGGCCTACTGAAATACTATGAGAAGGATAGGAATGAAGAATATAGCAGAAAAAAAAAAGCAGATTTTGGAATAAATAATCACATCAATAATCATATTACAATCATCCTTATTTACATGCTGGTGTTGAGAGGAATATGTGCAATGGAATATCATCATTCATTCAGAGTTGTGTTGTTTCTTTTCATGCCACCCAATTACCCAAGTTCTGGGCCTTTCTTCCCTTTGCATGGCAAACATTTCTGACTTGCCCCAGCTTCTTTTTCTTGGGAGAATCTCTATGCAAGAACTGAATCAGGCAAGCAGAGTCCACTACATAACTCCCTACCTGTGTCCCGACTGCTCTGAGACGTGGAATCATTCTCCACATTATAGATGACTGTCCCCTGAGAATCAGAAGAGAAGTGACTGACCACAGACTCGTGGTGGGAGTGTTTGTAGGGATAGCTCTCCGTTGAAGAATCGGTTCGAGTGTCACTTGAGATGGAGGGCTCCCTCCCTGAGGGAAGGAGGAGACACATATGCAAAAGTAAGGAAAGAGAAAAGGACAGTGACAGAGAGAAGGCAAAGAGAGTTGGATGGCAACAAAGGTCCATAAGGCAAGAACTTCCTAGATGGAAGGGTGAGAAGGATATACCAGAGCCATTCTTCCCAACACCCAACTTCAGATAAACCCAGACATACAAACAATTCCTCCCACTCCTGCCCCTACCTTGCTGAAGCCCTCACTTTGCCTGCCACTGTGAAAAACTGTGGGGCTTTTAGAAAACCTATGGGGAAAGTGGAAGAAAGGAAAAAGTTGTGAAAAGTAAGATCTATTTAGATGGAGAGTCCCAGGCCGACCTGGCATACATAACCAGTTGCTTCCCATCCCATAATTTTTGTCCTATACTGCCAGAAATGCCACTTTAAAAAATTTAATTGACATTGTAAACATTCTTTATCTGAGAAATTATGGGGCTATTATTTATACTTTAGAGTAGATTAGTTCAATCAGATTAATTTCCTCTGAATGACTTGCTGAGATAAGCACAACAGTGGAAATGGGTGTTTGATTGAAGGGAGAAAAAGTAGAGCAGGTCTGGGTAGGTACAAAGCTGGGAAGAACACCAGGTATCAAGCAGGAGGAAGGTACAAAAGGGAAGGAAAAAAATTCCAAGGAGAAGCATCTTCTCTTTCAAAATTATTCTCCAGGACAGTCCTAGATCTAGAAGAGGAAAAGAATATTTCTTTTCCTCGTTTTCAGAAATCAAGCCAAAATCATTAGGGTTATATTTCTAATATATCATAAGCGTCTATGGGCTAGCCTATGACGTTAGCCATGAAGCTACAAATTATTTCTACAGGAAAACATGATTTACATTACAATCAAATTAGAAGTGAAAAATTGCTTCACAGGCTTAGGAATATTACTACTACACTTGGCATTTTAAAACAAAAAACTCTTATCCCAAAATGACTAGTTTTGTAGTTTTTTCTACAAAAAGAATTATTTTTCTTGGTCTTAACGATTCAATGAAGTCACTGTTAAATTGAATCAGTCATCTTTACTAATATTAGAAGGTTAAACAATTGAGTCTCTCTCAAAAACTTCTTATTTCAGTCTAAATCAACCTAATTGCCTTCTCACTTTTTAATCAGGGCCAGGTGACTTAGGCAACACATTCTTGAAGGCTGACAGAAGCAAAGCCTGGCATACCTTGGGCTTCAGCACAAGTTGGCACTTCTATCTCTAATGGATCCTCTTTCTACAAGATAGATTATGTGCTAGGCTCGTGATTAAGTATGAGTCCTAAATGTCCAGTGATCACATTGGAAGGAAGAGGGAAGAGGTAAAGAGGTAAAGATTGCTCACCTGAATCTTCACTATCATAGCACGTCCTGCTGTAAGACTGGAACTCAACTTGGGGAGGCAGGTCCTGGGTGGACACGGGGGTACCCTGGGGGTCTGCATAAAGCAGTAGCAAAGGCTGATAATGCCCCTTGATGCATTTGGTCACCACATCCTTCCACTTGGGCCCAATCTGAACCAGAAACAATCAGAAAAACATGACAGTTATATTTCATATCCACATTAAAACATATCTTTCTACTCTGTTTTTCTAAAGAAATACAAAAGATAAAAAGACAAGAATTGAGTAAAAAGATCACAAAAGAGACCTTAGACCTAAATTTCACGAAAATTTTGTTAAATCTTTTTTTGTTGTTGTTAAATCCTTTCAGAAAGCAATAAAACCCTATAAGACAGGAATGATGAATAAAATTACTTTTATTCCTGTGAAACATCAATTCAGTTGCGAAATATAAATAAAAGTTCTCAAAGGTGAATATGCTGTGAGGGGACTTCAGCTGCCTTGGTGACCAATTTCTTTTCACAGATTAAAGCCCTTGCTTGAAACTTGCAATTCTACCATTCTATAAATTATATAATTTTCTCCTAAATATTAAAATCACTTTTATGAAGCTAAAGAGCAAGCAGAAACTCTCACAGACTGCCTTAGAATAAGCGACAATCCATTTCAGAGTTCACACATGGCAGGACATAAAATGTCAAACTGCTTAGAATAGACAGCTGAGCCTAGGCCATAGCTTTGAGCTGGATTCAGCACTGCCAAAGAATGGAAAAGAGTGACAGAAGAGCTGTGAAAAGAACAATCCAATTAAATCTCTAAACTCACCTCTTAAACTTGAACCAATCACATTCTGAGATGGTGTGCTCTTGAAAGTCGAACAACCAGTATAGTGCTTATTTCGTAACAGATGTTCAGCAAATTTATAACTAAGTTATTATTTTAACTAATACAGGTATCCTTTTTACTTACAAATCTTATTTAATATAAGTATTATGTTTTAAATAAAAATACTAAAGCTCAAGGGATTCATACAAATTGTCCAAAACTACAACAGCTAAAAAGAGATGGACAATCAAGAAATTGTCAGACTTTACTATTTGTATAAGACACTGCTTAATGTCCACAGACTGGTGTAAACTACAGTCAGGAGTCTCCTAGCTGCTAACCATATCTCAAGAAGCTTCCTAAACTCACCCAGATCACCTTAACTACTTCAGTCACAGATTTAGATAGTAACAAGTTTCCAGCTTTAAATACCATCATAGCCCCATTTTTTCCCCCTATACTATCCTCAAAACATGTTAAGGGAGGTAACAATCAGAGAATAATTTGTAGCTGCTCTGGGACAAAGTATTAGTCACTGATAACTCCAAGTCTGAAATTCTGAACTTATGCTAACCTTCTAACCTAATTTGAAGCATCAGTACTGTCCTCGCTCAAATCAACCAATTAAGACATTTTAAAAAAATCATTTTGCCAACTATAAACACAGAACTGTGCTGACTGCATGGTGAGAAGACTCACAGAAAATAATAAAATACATTGATCCTATCTTTAAGGAACTTGTCATCTACTGGAGAAGGTAAGACTGGTACTCTCATAATTTCAATAGGTAGATTAGTAAATAGACATCAAAATTATGAAAATAAACACTGAAAACAAGAAGACAAGTAATTATCCTTAGTTTTTTGTTGCAGTCTCCAAACCTTCAAGAAGGGCTTGAATATTCCTACCTCCTTGACGTGAGCATCATCAAAATACATCCATTTGCGGATCTTTGTTTGGAAAAAGAATGTAGAATAATGTTTGCCATAGTAACAGATCATTCCTACTAAGTACAGTTCAGACTGCTTGGCCCGGTCATCTGTCACTCTGAAAAATAGCTGTGAGGAAAGAAGAGAATAGAAAAAAGTCACTCAACCCTCTTACATCATCTCTCAGTAGACTCCATCATTTCTTATTAAGGTATTGATTTACTTCTCCAATATTCAGTCTAAAATTGTTTCTAGTCCATATTAATCATCAGAAATTATCCTAAAAAGACAAAATGTAGGGAAAAGCAAAACAGATAGTAGCAAAACAGGTAAGGTAGTGATGTTTCTTCAGACTTTCAATAATATTTTATTGCTGGTGCTTATAGAGGAGCCAAGAAAGTTGAAAATTCAAAACAAAACAAAAACAAAACACCCAAGTTTCAAAAGTTATTTATCAACTGGTATCACAAATATAAATTTCCTGTGGAGACCCTAAGGGGTAAAAATGCTCTTAGGAGAGGCAATACCACCATGCTGGTTATCAGCATTTCAATTCGTAGACATCTAGCACTGCCTTAAGTTTTTTTTTTTTTTTTTTTTAAGATTTTATTTATTTATTCATGGGAGACAGAGAGAGAGAGAGAGAAAGAGAGGCAGAGACACAGGCAGAAAGAGAAGCAGGCTCCATGCAGGGAGCCCGATGTGGGACTCGATCCCAGATCCCCAGGATCAGGCCCTGGGCTGAAGGCAGCACTAAACCGCTGAGCCATCCGGGCTGCCCAAGATCTAAGAGACATACGAAAAAATTTGATGAAAAGGATGTTTGCCCTGAGAAACTTATGTGAATGAGAAAATCATTATAAAAATAAAACAAAGGGAACCATAAAGAAGACGTAAACTATAGAAATTTAGAAAAAGGAGATTTACTTATGCATAACTTATTCCTGTCAGAGATTCCTTGGGAAGGAGACCTAAAATAAGATCCCAGACAGTTCATTTATTCTCAGTCATGGCTTAGTGACATTAAAGAATGACAAGGGATCTCCTTAGTCACAAGACTGGAAAAGAAAGAAACCAGTAGAAAAGAAACCACAGAATTTCTGGCTCTTCTCTTGAACTGAAGGAAAACACTGTCTGTACCTATACTAGAGCATGGAGCTAATAAGGTTAAGGATTCCAGACTTGAAGTCTTTCCCCCTATTCCCCTGAATAGATCCACAGAAAACCACTAAACCACTATATTCTCTTTCAAGCTACTTCATTACCAGGGAACCCTGGGTGGCGCAGCGGTTTAGCGCCTGCCTTTGACCCAGGGCGCGATCCTGGAGACCCGGGATCGAATCCCACGTCGGGCTCCTGGTGCATGGAGCCTGCTTCTCCCTCTGCCTGTGTCTCTGCCTCTCTCTCTCTGTGTGTGACTATCATAAATAAAAAATTAAAAAAAAAAAAAAAAAAGCTACTTCATTACCTTCTCAACAGACAATGGTTCCTCACAGTAAATTTTGTATTGTGAAACTCAGGTCACTAACCTTTACCCCTTCACCTCCCATCACAGCTCTAGTTAGGATTGCTCACTACTTTGACCTTATTACACCTATAGTTGAATACACCTCCTCACTCTACACTGGTATAAACAAACCATGAGTAGGGTACACAAGAACTCTATAAATTGCTTGACTTTTATTAGTAGCCATGCTCTGCCCATTCTGTCTTTCAAGGCCAATGTCATCCCATTTTTTTCTAAAAAGCCTATGCCACCTACCCAAAGGAGGTATGTGAGCAGGTACTTTCATGCACATGTATGTGTACACATATAACAAGTATTTGTCCAAAACTCTATAATATTTGTCATCTAGGACATACCTTTGTGTTTAGTGTTCACTGCCCTTAAGCAGTAATACTAAGACATAAGAACTCCTAAGTCAGATAGATATAAAGGTAACTAATACTCACATCACCCAGCTTAAGGCAGGTACCCAGGCTGTGAATGACATCCTCTGCCAAGTCTGAGTGGTCAGAGTCCCATACCAGCCCAATTGTGATAATCTGTGGTGCATTCATCAACACACGGCGAATCCGAATCCTTTCTCCACAGTTGCTCTAAAATACATATATAAAACTAGTTTGAAATGTTTCCCACTGGCTCTGCCTAAATTCCACTAATCCCAGGGTTCCCCTCCCCACTCTGAGCCCTACCTCTGACTTAACTCACCGGACAGTTCCGCAGATCCCCCATGGTGCTGGCATTTTGCAGCAGCTCACCAAACATGCTTGGTGAGGGTTTTTCTCGTCTTTCCAGCATACAAATAGCCTGATTGCTTCAGGATGGGGAATGGAAGGGAATGATGGCAGGAGTTATGCAGAGTTATAACTAAATCAAATAGATTATTTATGCAACTCCTAACTCACAAGTTTGATTTTCTTCCACTGCCCACTATACCAAAACCCCTTGTCCTGACCAGCTTTAGTGTCCCAAACACAATGAGCACTTCTGCCTGTTCCAAAATCTAAAGCTCAAAGAATTCATTTCACCTCCCACCTTGCTGACCAGAACTGAACCTAAGAAAAGGAGATGGTTGGGAAAGGAGGAAAAAACAAAGGTTATTTTAAAGTTATTGTTCTGAGTTCCTACAATATAGCATAGTCTTAGCAATAAAAATATAAGCTATTTGGATGCCATCAGTTAAAACTCAATCACTTAAGGAGTACCCAAGGGTACAGAACACTTTAAGACTCACCAAAGGGAAGTAGTGGAGATGTAATGCACCATCTGGATGAAAGGCAGTGGATCAGAAGTGGCACCACAGCTAGTACACACACACTGGGCCCAGAGTAAAAAAGCAAAATGAAGCAGCCACAATCATTAATTGTTTTGGCACCCATCTAATACCCTACATCCCAGCATTTGTTTCTTCTTGAAGAAGAAAAGAAGTAATGAAGATAGAGATTAAGGTTCACCTGTTCAAACAATGTCATTGCAAATTTCTGGTGGGAGATGCAGTGCTGGGCAGTACATATATCCTCTTTGGTTTCATCAGCAATGTGGAAGTGAATTCTCATCAGGAGGTTTTCCTAACAGGGAAAGAACAAAAGCAATATATCAATGATACTTAATAGAAAAAAATACACATATCGGTAGGCAGTTTACTCAGAGAAACAGTAATCCTCCTGGAAGGTAAGAATACCTCTGATTTTTTAAAAAAGTGTTTAATTTGAAATAATTACAAATTCACAGGAAGTTTCAAAAAAAAATTGTGTAGGAGGTTCACATACCCTTTACCCAGTTTCCTCCAATGGAACATCTTACATAACTATAATACAATAACCAAACCAGAAAATGGACATCAATACAATCTACAGAGTTTAGATTTCACCAGTTTTATACTTACTTATGTGTATAATTCTATGCAATTTTATCACATGTATAGAGTTATATAACAACTATCCCAATCAAGATAGAAAACTGTTCCATTACATTAGAAGATTCCCTCACATTATTCTTTTATAGCCTTACCCACTCAATTCCAACTCTAATACCTAACAACTACTATTTTGTTCTCCTATCTATCTCTATGATTTTGTTATTTCAAGAATGTTATATAAATAGGAGCATATGGTAGATATATAACCTTTTGATATTGTGGTTTTTTTTACTCAGCATAATTCCCTTTAGATCCATTCAAGTTGAGGTGTAAATCAGTAATTCTTTCTTATTACTGCATAGTATTCCATGGTATGGAAGTACTAAGGTTTATTTCATCATTTACCATTAAAGGCATGTGGGTTGTTTCCAATTTGGAGCTACTACAAATAAAGATTCTATGAACATTCATGTACAGGTTTCTTTGGTTTTTTAAAGATTTTATTTATTTATTCAGAGAGACACAGAGACAGGCAGAGATAGGCAGAGGGAGAAGCAGGCTTCCTGCGGGGAAGCCTGATGCAGGACTTGATTCCAGGACCCCAGGATTACGACCTGAGCCAAAGGCAGATGCTCAACCACTGAGCCACCCAAGTACCCCTACAGGTTTTTGTACAAACATAAGTTTTCATTTCTCTGGGATACATGTCCAGTAACGCAACCTCTGAACCATATGATAATCTGTAAGTTTAGTTTATTGAGAAACTGCCAAACCATTTTCCAGAGTGGCTATACCATTTTACATTCCCAACAGCAATATGTAAGTGATCCAACTGCTCAGCAGTACCTCTGATTTTGGTGACATTTTACCATGTAATAGAATATATATCACTCTCAGATTTTTTTTTGTTAATGGATGCACAGAGTCTTTTGAAGGTTGATGGATAGAACCCAGAGTTCAGAAGAGTCTTCTACTAAAAGTCACTGGGAGCAATGTAGCTACCTAGACAGCAAATTACACTTGTGTTAGAGACTCAGTTATCCTCTGTTTAATTATCATTAGTAATGCAGGAGTTCACAAAATACAGTGGTCCCCAGACTAGCAGCATCAGTATTAGCATCACCTGGAAACTTGTTAGAGCTAGATATTGTTGGGCCCTAATTCAGACCTACTGAATCAGAAACTCAAGGGAGTGGTACACAGCAATTTGTACTTTAATGAGCCCTGTCTCCTTTGAAGGCGAGAGCCACCGTTTTATATGCAATGGCAAGCACAAAACTAAGCCCGAAGGAAAAAGAATGAATCCATTATGCAATTCCTACTTCATTAGCAGAGACACCCTAGAGCTCTGAAAAATTAGGGAAATTCCTAGTTCTAATTGTAGATACCAGGGTTGAGTAAATATTACATTAAAGTACCCAGTCCTTGATGGAGACAATCAACAGTCTCACCCTATATCAAAGAGGGGCAGAGGCCAATACTTACAAAGCACTCCGCAGCATCATCCATAATTCCCAGCTGGAAACGCTGTTCATCCTGGAAAGTCTTTGCCAGAGCACTGCGGAGAGTGTCAGACGGAAGCACTTTTTCACTACTACACTGAAACTGGTTAAAGATTCCCTGTAGGGAAGAGGTTAGACAAGGAGAAAAGACACAGTGTTGTTATTAAGCTTCTACACATCCCAGTCTGTCAAACTAGCATCTCCATGCTTTTGACAATGGAACCAAATGTACTTCCCATGAGTTGATATGCTTTCAGTTAGTAATAAAGTAAAAAATCAAGAGTCAGAATAAAAGGCATGGATGATCTGTGCCAATAAGAATTCTTGCTCTTCCATCTTGATACCACCAAGAACACATTAGGAGAGAACACTGTCATGAGTTAATACAATATAGTGCTACCTCATTTCCTCTGATACAGATAGATGTAGAAGATACACAGTAAGTGAGGACAAATTATATATAAATAGTTTGGTAAATTATTCTCTGAGAGCTCATCCAATGAAATTTGGCCCCTTTCTCTTAACTTAGAATTACTCAAAGGAAAAGAATACTATAATAAACACCTACTTGTCTAATACCCAGAAATAAACATTCCATCATGTTTATTTCGAATCTACAGATGAAGTCTCATTTAAGACCATCCATTCGCTAAAAGCCACTCAGTACCATGAATTTGTTACACTCTTCTGTTTTTTTAATACTTCTGTATACTTATTGTATTTGTGTATATGTGTGTATATACATATATATCCTTAATTAATACATAGTACACTGTTATGTATATTTTTTGTTTGTACAAAGTATTATACTTTTACATTTTAAAATTCAACATTATTTTTGAGATCTATCCATAATTTACACACATACACAGTTCATCCCTTTTCCCTGCTGTGTTGTATTTTATCAGGTGCCTATACCATATCTATTTATCTATTTCCTAATTGACAGACATTTTGACAGTCTCCAACTCTTTGCCACTATAAAAAGACTATGGCAACTTTAACTTTCACCAGTAGATGAATATAAATAAATTTCCCCATATCCTTGTCAGCAATTAATAAATACATTCAGACTGGTTGAGTCTTTTCTAACTATATTTAGTTTTTCTGAGTCGTTTGTGAATAAGACTTGTGGCAAATATCTTCTTCAAGTCTTCTAGTGTCTTTTATGGAGAGCATAAATTTGGTGTTACTAAATGTATCTACCTTCTCCTGATCTTTACCTGATCTGAAACAATGATGAATATGATGTCCAGAGGATGGAAACAAAGAGTAGCAACAAGTGGCACCTGCTTGATGAGCCCTTCTCAAATGGTTTTGGATCTTCCCCACAAAAACTAGAATGTGATCCTTTGACATGACATGGCCCAAATCCTCACTAAACCACTCAGATAAACAATAAATTCAATTATTAGTTACATTTCAACCACCAAAGAATGTCACTCACTTGAAATTCTTGCTAGTAATTTCTTCATAAAAAAAAAAAAATCTCCACGGTAATTTATCAGACTTACTAATGAGACCAGAAATGAGACCATTTTATAAAACCTACCTACCTAATAAATAAATAAATAAATAAATAAATAAATAAATAAAACCTGATCTAAGAATAGGAGGAGGCCCCACCAACCTAGAATGGTCAATTTTTGGTCCTCATCTTACTAAAACTGTCAGCAGCTCAGTCACTTACTCTCTTCAGATTTTTATCCAAATATTAACCTCTCTATATGTACTGCTTGCTCACTCTATTTAAAGTTGCAAGCTCCACCCCCTTTGCCACCACACTTCCACCCTTGCCTGTTTTATTTCTCTCTGTGGCACTTATTATCATCTGTAATACCATGTATTTTACTTATTTACTGTCTGACTATACTCTCTAGAGTTTAAGTGTGAGGTATGGGCAGCCCGGGTGGCTCAGCAGTTTAGTGCCTGCCTTCAGCCCAGGGCGTGATCCTGGAGACCTGGGATTGGGTCCTGCATCAGCGTCCCTGCATGGAGCCTGCTTCTCCCTCTACCTATGTCTCTTCCTCTCTCTCTCTCTCTCTCTCTCTCTCTCTCTCTCTCTCATTCTCTCTCTTTCTCCATGTCTCTTGTGAATAAATGAATAAAATCTTTAAAAAAAATTTTTTTGGGGGATCCCTGGGTGGCACAGTGGTTTAGCGCCTGCCTTTGGCCCAGGGTGCGATCCTGGAGACCCGGGATCGAATCCCACGTCGGGCTCCCGGTGCATGGAGCCTGCTTCTCCCTCTGCCTGTGTCTCTGCCTCTCTCTCTCTCTGTGTGACTATCATAAAAATAAATAAATAAATAAATAAATAAATAAATAAATAAATAAATAAAATAAAATAAAATAAAATTTTTTTTCATCCTTGGGATGCCTGGGTGGCTCAGCGGTTGGGCATCTGCCTTTGGCTCAGGTTGTGGTCTTGGGGTCCTGGGATTGAGTCCTGCATTGGGCTCCATGTAGGGAGCCTGCTTCTCCCTCTGACTGTGTGTGTGTCTCTCTCTCTCTGTCTCTCATGAATAGATAAACAGAACCTTTAAAAAAAAAAAAAAAAGAAAAGAAAAGAAAAAGAAAAAAAAAACTTTCATCCTTTAATCCTCTGCTTGTTACTCTCAGCACCTAGAAGGGTACTGGCATATAGAGGGCAGCTGATAACTAGTTCTGGATGCATGAATGAATAAATGAATGATGTGATATGGGTAGATCTTACTAATATATTATTAAGTCTCCTATTTTTTTAAAGTAGGCTCCATGCCCAGGAGACAGCTCAATGTGGGGCCTGAACCCATGACCCAGAGATTAAGACCTGAGCTGAGATTAAGTTAGACTCTTAACCAACTGAGTCACTCAGGTACCCCAAGCTCCCTCTTTTTTTACAACAGATAAAGAATCACCCAGAAAAGTTGAAAACTTTTCTTAAGGTAATATAACTGGTTAAAGCAAAATGGAATTAAACTTCATTCTGCTAATTTCAAGTTGGAACTGTTCTTTCCTCACTCTATTTTCTTACTAGCACTGTTCCTCCTCATACACACTGAACATCTATCCCAAAAGCAGCTCAAGAACAATGTGCTATGTAAGCAGCTATTATTTCCCCACAAATGAATCCATATGATGTGGATTTATTTTTCACAAATATATTTTAATATATTTTAAGATCAGATAAAGGCAAGGCAAGATCTTCCATAATTTACTACTGGAAACAGAAGAATGTCTATCAATGACCCTTAAACTAGACCAAAAGGTCTAGGTCCACAGTTAAACATTCTCAGAGGACAATTGGCTATATATACCCAGTGACCTATAGGGTTTTGAAACAGAGGAACACAGAAACAAATGAAAAGGTGGGAAAAGAAGCAGTGATTGTTTCTAAAAGTAATAGTGGTTTGACCACTGGCAACACTATGTGACCACTATCACATCCCAACTTGCTGTTCTTCTCAACTGTTCCTGCTGAGTTATTCCTGCTAACAAAGGCTCTATCTCTAGAGCAAGGGATGGATAAGGTTTGGTCCTCTGTCCGGAGTCCAAAACTGGTTCCAAAAACAAACCAAAGGGAAATTAGTTCCAGTACAGTTTTGTACAAATGTGGTATTTGCAGCAGCCCCTTTAGTCTTTCTCAACTGAGTTCCTTCAAGAATTAAGCCTTAATACTCTAAGGCATCAACAACTCCTAATGAACTAACTTCTCTCCCATGCATAGCAGTAATTATGTTATTATCCAGAGAGAATTAAAATAGTCACTAAAGTCACTTCTTGTGTTCTGTGGTTCAGATAACCCTATTTGAAAAAGGACAGAGCTCCACTGAGAGATGGTACACAGTAGGAGTTAAGAACATGGACTCTGGAACCAGACTATCTGGGTTCAAAATCCCAGTCCCGTCATTTACCATATCTATGACCTTAGAAAAGTTAGTTAAGTTCTCCAGACTTCAGTTTCCTCTTTTAAAAGAGGATTAGAAATAGTATTTGCCTCCTAGGATTATTTACAGATTCAATAAATTATCTCTAGCTCTACCTGCACCTTAGACTAATGCCTGGCTGTATAAGTGCTATCTAAGTATTAGGCTGCCATTGTTGTTGTTGTTGTTGTCATGATATTTTAGGTTACTAAGGAGATCTGCCACTGACCTTGGGTCAGAAATGTGTCTACTTTGACCTACCTCCCCAGTGTCTGAAATCTGAGTAGGAAGGACCAAATTTCTCTATCTGTTGCTCTTACTTAAGAGGGGCAGATTTCCCATGACTAGGTAAAAGGTTTTAGCACAGAAAGGGAAAGACCTAAAGTCAGAGCTCTGCTTACATCCACAGTGGATATGCAATAACAGATCTGACTCTTGTGTTCAATGTCATGAATGTCTCCAAACTATACTCTTTTCTCATCACTTAATTACAGGCAACTTTCTCCATACAAAATGAGTATCTGAATGTACTCAGAATGCCTGCATCTATTTTATTGTAACTATTATTATCAGTCTTGCTCTGCTATTGTTAGGAAAAAGCAAGTGTGTCAGGGATGAAGCAGCCTAAGCTCTCCCAGCATGCATCTGTGGAGCTGCAGCTCTGGAAGAAGCTGTAGCACAAAGACCCTCTGTTAGGGCAGCACACTAACCCCTGTGTGTCCCTCTCACATGAGCACAAGGGTTGGAACGGGCCTCCTCCTGTTCCCTTTTTCACCCTCCTCCCACCTTTCCCAGAGGGAGATCCTGTTCACACCAAAGAAAGCCAAGAACATTTAGTTCAGTAATAAGAACAGGTGGTAGCACCAATAAGGAACAAAAACTGGTATTCTTCCAGTAGCTGAGTTCTGTGGCAGAGAGTGAGTAAGGGCAGTAAGAACCAAAACCCAGGAATCATTTTTCCCTATGGGGTCCCTGATGGTTTCATTTCTCTAAACAGAGAAAACCCACCTTTCAGGTTTCTTTCTGCTCTTCTTCACAAAGTGAAACCAAAAGGTCTTCCTTTTCATTCTCAGGAAAAGGCAAATTACTTTTTGTCTGTTAACTATTTTCTTGGATACAGTGCAAAAGCAGTAAGACTAAACTGACTCAAAGCAGGTGTTTCCCCACCCATTTCTCTTGGATCATGTAGCAAACAATTCTACCCACATGAGCACATAATTATTTGGATTAGTAAAAACCATGTAAATAAGATAAAAGTGCCATAAAGACAAAGTCTTTGTGCTTTGGCATCTACAAATGCAGCTGTTGCTTAAGTTCCCTGCCCCGCCCTCAAAACACTTTTGTCTTTAGGCAGGGAACAGCTGTTTATTTCTCAGGATTCCCTAGCCTAACATCTGAAAGAAGTCATGAGTAAAGAAGATGGGGGTCGAGAAGAAGGGCCATCATTAAATTTGATGCTTTATGGACCCTAGGTTTTTAGAAAGTTAGCAGTCCAACTCATCCCTGAAGGATGTTAAATAATAACTTCTGCAAAAGCATGACACAACTTTATGCACTGCTACTAACTCAGTTCTTAGAGTTTCTCTTCTTGATCTTCCCAAATCTCTCCTCATTTTGGCTCTCATAATCACTCCTTTTCTTCACACCTCCTGGAAATCAGACTTAAATAAATTGTAAACCTGAATGTTTACAAATCAAGCCTGTTTGTAAACACAATCCTCTGAAAGAAAGATTAAAAAAAAAGCTACTACTCCTTGAAGACTACTGGAAAAGAGAACTTTTCACTAGTTTTATGTGTTCAAAAGAATCTCAAACACTCTATTTCAAGAGGAGAAAGAACATGTAAACATTTACCATTTGGCACCCAAAACAACAACATTGTATTTTTAACAGTTTATTGCAGAAAATCCCAAACATACTAAAGTAGACAAACTAGCACAACAAATTCCCATGTACCTATCTATCATCTGTCTTCAACAATCATCAGCCTGTGGCCAATCTCATTTCATACATACAACCCACCCACTTACCCCATTCCCAGATTATTTTGAAGCAAATGCCAGACATAATTCATCTGTAAACGTTTCAGGATATGCCTCTAAAAAGTAAGAACTCTTTTTAAAACATAACCATAATATAATTACCACACTTAGAAAAAGGTAATAATAATTCCTTAATATCATCAAATATCCAGTTTAACAGAAACTCTTGCTCCAACATTGGAGAAGGCTGAGAACAGCTGGCTGGTTTCTTCATTGGGATTCTTTGAACTTATGCCCAAAAATATACCTATCTTTTCTGGACTTCATGATTAGAAAATTATCTGCATATCCTATATCAGTCTCTTTAAATAAATTCAATTATCAATACCATCTCTTCCCATGAGTTGAGGGCTTTATTTGCACTTTTTGAGTTCATGATGGACTAATACTTTGTGGACTTGAAGTATGAAGTTAAAGACCAGTATAAGCTACCTATCACACTCATCCTGCTACCAATGCAAAAGAGACAGACACCCACATACATACAAAGACAGAGACACAGAAAGAAATACCAAGACTTCAAGACACTAGACAGAGAGCCATAGAACAGAGACAGGTCAAATTCACCAGAGGATGGTATTGCTTTTAGTGGGAAATCATAAACTAATGGTGAGATTTTACAAAAGATAAGAGTTTGCTAATTTTTGCCAAGATAAAAAAATGCAGGACCTTAGAGATTACCAACAGTATTTAAGTCAAGTTTTGAGAATCAACACCATAACCACTTACCCCACAGGGGAAATGAAAAGGAAATGTCCCTTCTGGACATGCACAAAGATTTTGAGATTGTGTAAGTTTCAGGTTCTGCCATAAACTCTGGAAAGGAAAGAATCATGATGATCTACTAGGTTTTTCCTTGCAGTCATTCCCCTCTATTTGAATATCATGTAAGATTCTAATCTCCAAATTTTAAAAAGGATAAAGACTCAACTTTATACTACCCAAGTTATGTCAATGGTTAAATTAGTTAAGAATATTTAGGTATAACCTAATAGGACTTTAGGAAAGGTTAGCCAAAAGACCACACAAATATGTTCATATTCCATAGCTAAGAAAAAAAAAAGTAATTCAACTCAAGTAGATTTGCGTTAGACATAGGGATATACCTTCTTCACACAAGAGCTGTTTATTACTAGCTAAAATTTCCAGGGAATATGTTAGAAATCTAATATCCTGGTATAAATAGTCCAGCATATTGGATTTATACTCTTCTTTGATACAGACATGACTATAGGACAATGCAGAACCTTCTATTCCAATAACACTAAAAAAAAGGACTAGACCGATAATGAACAATGAGTAATTTCCTATATCACTTTACTCCTGGTGCTTATGCTTCAATACCCAATAGAGGAAAAACTACATGGTACACACTTAAAACATATTTAGGTATTTATTCTCTGAACTCTCAAATTTCGCCCAATTAACAGGTGGGCTATCAGTAGAACATAGACTTTCCTGCCCCTTTTGAACAATCTTACTGCTCTACAGATACATTTATATTATACAACACCTTACACACAAAAACCTATTTCCTCCCCACCTACCCCCACCATCACCACCATTCCGACTTTGATGCCTTGTACTAGCATTCTTAAAAGAAAAACCACTAATTGAGAAGATTTGTTGAATTTAATCAATCAATGAAGCATTCTTCTTTGCCTATAACAAAAAACACTCTGTCCTACATCTTGGCACACTGCAAAGCCTCTAGTACAATCCCTGGAAGGAGAACAAAATCTTTGTGGCATACTAAGTACAGAAGACGGATTTCCTCCCCTGGACAGAGATAAATAAATAAGCCAACACCAAAGTAAAATCATACCCTGGGGGCTAGGGGCAAAAGGACAGATTCAATATGAATAATAAATAAGAGCTCTGGGCTATAGGCATGACAACAGTTCAGGTCAGAAAATATCTTTTAGTAACACTAGATGGGAATAAATTTGGAGATTTGGAAGGGACAGGGTAATTAGCACACAAATCTATTTGTTAAATCAGAGTTGAAAGACATTGTGGTTCAAAGTAAGAAGAAAGACACACACAAATTCTTTTTAATGAAAGCCATCAATTAATAATTTGCATGTAAGATTTCAAGGCTGAAATTACTTTAGGAACTTAGTATCAAGTAACAGAAAAAAAAAAAAAAAACACCAGGATATTTTACAAGACCAAAAGAAATGGACTGTCCTAAATATTGTGTGTAAACCACCAAAAAAGCAATTATAAGCTCTGGATACAGCATATACTACCGTACCTAGTAAAGGTCACAAGGCACAAAAATATTGCCAAACATTCAGAGAGCAGAAGAAAAAGCAAAATTATTATATAAAAGGTGTTTGCATAAGACCAGTAGTAAAGGCATTTTAAGGATTGGTGCAAGGTAAAGTAAAAAGTGGAGAAAAAAGCAGGGATACATATCTTCTAGCCAGACTCAGAAGGGAAAATCCTTCATCTAAAACATTACATTAGGGCAGCCCAGGTGGCTTAGCAGTTTAGCACCACCTTCAGCCTGGGGCCTGATCCTGAAGACCCGGGATGGAGTCCCATGTTGGGCTCCTTGCATGGATCCTGCTTCTCCCTTTGCCTGTGTCTCTGCCCCCCACCCCCCCCACCCCCGTGTGTGTGTGTGTGTGTGTGTGTGTGTGTGTCTTATGAATAAATAAATAAAATCTTTAAAAATTTTTTAAAAAATAAAACATTAGATTAAGAGAAAGTTGGCTAGCTTCTGATTCATGTAGGAAAATGTTTGTGTCTCTTTTTGTTCTTAATATTGGGTTCTAGAGCTAAATAATTATGTGTCAACATAAAGAACTCTGACTTTATAGAATTGGCAAATTCTCAGAAGTGCTTCAAATTCAGGAATTTTGGAGTTTCTTGTTTTGAAAAAAACTTATAAGAATTTAACATTTCAAACTTTGCACTAAAGAATACAAATAGGTTAAAAAAATTAAAAAAAAAAAAAGAATACAAATAGGACACAAAGTACCAGCAAAAAGGAATTCTTATTTGCTTCACCAAACATTCCTCTAATTTTTAAATAGGAGGCAGAGGAAAAATGGGATTTAAATATATAGAATTACACCCACACTGGGACACCACAAAGTTAACATGTAGCTTAATTGTAGGATACCAGATAACCGCTTTGCTTGACTACCAGGCTTTTGACTCTTCAGCAGATCTTCCCACCATCAACTCTCAAGGAACCCCACTACAGAAACACATCTCACCCTCCCCTAACTAAATGAAGCATAAAGTCCTAGATTAAGTAGACCTACTTAACAAAAGTGTAAAACCAAAAGTCACCATGAAAATCTCAAGTAGAACAGAGTGAGAGAGAGCATAAAATTCAAAAAGAAGAAAAAGTCAAGTACACAAAATTTTACAACTATGTAAGAACTACCAAAAGAATATATGAACCCAGAAAAGTTAAATGTTATATTATGGTGCAAGCACTGTTAAGGAAGACCAACAGGAAGGAAATGCTGAGCCACCTTCCCAAAAACTCATTCAGCCATCCTAAATACTATTAAGTAAAACAATCATGGGTCTAGATAGAGGTAATATTTTTAAAACTTCATTAAGAAGATAAATTTCTGGGGGGGGGGGGAAGGGAAGATATGTTTCTGGAGTTCTGAAAGTACTGGATGTGGTTTCATTTAAAAGGGTGCATTGTTTTGTTTATTGTTATTATTGTTTTGGGTGCCAAGGGATCCAGGCAAAATGAATAACATCTGCAACATCTAAGAGGTAGGCATTAAGTGTGTACCATCTGCTATCATAGCTGAAGTAGAAAGTGCCTGGGGAAAGAAAGGAAAGGAAGGGAAAAGAAAGCATGAAATTAGTTTTTTAAATGCATGTAATCATACATTTTTAAGTGATTTAAGAGATAACTGGGAGCCCCTTCAAAGTTACATAACAGGGGAGTAGCTTCAAAATAGCCCTCCAGCTTATTCTTAGATTAGAACAAATGAAATAGGATGATACTAGAGATGGAGAAGCAACTTAGGGTCTGAAAAAAAGGTACTCTTTTTACTGTAAGTGAACGGAAAGACTTATAACTAGAAATATCATTGACTAGAGAAGAGACATAAAGAGAAATGACAATCTCTGTGATGTAATTCAGCCAAGTTCCAGCTTTCCTCCTTTACACTTTACCATGCTTTCTAAAATGACTGTAGTACATTTATTTTGTTGTTGTTAAGACTTTAAGTGATCTCTACACCCAATGTGGGGCTTCAATTTACAACCCCGAGATCAAGAGTTGCACACTCTACCGACTGAGGCAGCCAGTGTGGCGTTAAATGTAGTACATTTAATAAAAATCATCATTCAAATTATAAACAAGCACGATGTATATATTTAGCCAAAGAATAATAAAGAAATGCAGATATGTCCACTACCCAATTTGTGAAATGGAAAAGTTAACAATGAGTGTAATACTACCCAATTGATTACAATCTCCTCCCCTTCACCTTCCAGAGATACCCACTGTCCTTAATTTTATGAAAATCATTCCCTTTTTCTCTACAGTTTTATCACATATATGTATCCCTGAACAACATGGGTTTTTTGGTTTTTTTTTTTTTTTTTTATTCATGAGAGACACGGGGCCGGGGGGGGGGGGGGGGGGGGGAGGGCAGAGATACAGGCAGAGGGGGAAGCAGGCTCCATGCAGGGAGCCCGACATGGGACTCAATCCCAGGTCTCCATGATCACACCCTGGGCTGAAGGTGGCGCTAAACCACTGAGCCACCTGGGCTGCCCCAACATGTTATTTAGTTTTGCCCATTTATTTTGTATATAAATGGAATCATAGTTTATATAGTCTTCTGTGACTTGCTTTTTTCATTCAGTACAATGTTTTTGTGATTAATCCAAGCTGATATGTAGCCAAAGGTTATTCACTTTCACTGCTGTATCATTTTACTTTAGGAACACATCATAATTTTTAAATGTATTCTACTGTAGTTGGAAGTTGTAGTATGTAGTTGTAGTCCATTTTTCTATAATCACAAAAAATTCCACTTTGAACATTCTTGAATATATCTTCTGACATGTATACATAAGGAAGCTCTCTATAACATGTATCTAGGAGTGGAATTACTGAGTGGCAGGGATTATGCTACTTCAATTTTACCTGAAAAACGAAATGACAAACTATTTCCCTAAATAGTGGTATCAATTTATATTCCAATCAGCAATTGTATGTAAGTTCCTATTATTCCACCTTTCAGGTAACAATCTTATCTGATTTTTAAACTTCTACTAATCTGAAGAGTATCGGTTTAGTTTACATTTCTTAGATTACTTAGGAGGCTAAGAATCTTTCATATGCTTAAAGGTCTTTGGGTTTCCTGTTCTGAGAAATGCCTATTTGTGTCTTTTGCCCATTTTACCACTAACTCAATTATCTTTTACTTATTCTTTATAAAAGTTCTCTGGAGTTCTATGATGCATACAAATCCTTTGTTGGTTATATAATATATTGCAGATATTTCCTCCCTGTGTGTGGCCTTGTATCTTTACCCTCTTCTGGGATCTTCTGATGAACAGAAGTTTTTAACTTTTCTTTAGCAAAATGTTATCAATTTTTTTTAACTTTGTGTTTTTCACATCTTATTTAATAAATCCTATCCCTGAAATCATGATATTCTTTCATGTTTTCTTCAAAAACTTTAAAAAAGTTTTCTTTCATGTTTTAGCCCTTAACTCAGCTGAAATTCATACTTTTGGTAATAATATGAGGTAGAGATCTAATTAGCTTTATCTTTTTTTTTCCATATGGATAACCAATTATCTAATCACCATTTATTGAAAAGTCCACTTTCTCCTTTGATTCACAGGGCAATAATCAAGTTTCTATATGTCTATTTCTGAACTCTTGATTTTGATCCATCAATTTATTAGTCATACTATAATTGATACCACATTGTCTAATTACTTAGTTTTATAAGCCTTATAAGCCTTGATATCTGATAAAGTATGGTAGTCATTAGCACTTTTGCCAAGTATTTCTGGTTCCACCCTTTCCCAAGGATATTTATAGGATCACACTTTCTGGCCCCCTTGGGATTCACTGGAGCCATAGGATTTTAGTTCTGGTCAGTGAGCTCTGAGCAGAAGTGTCCTGCTGAGCATTCAACTATTTGTGCAAAACCCTCCACAGCTCTTTTTCACTCTAACTTGGCCACTGGTAATAACCAACTTGGTTGTACTTTGGCACCTGAGTTCCTGAGTGACTGCAATCAGTAGGGTTTTCCTACTAACCTGCAGTGGACAAGTGATGGGAATGAAAAATAAATCTTTTGTATATTTATCACTGAGATTTTACCTTGTTACCAATGCTGTCTACTCTGATAAACATGGCAAGTGACTCATTTTGTTACTATTCTTCCCTGTTTGTCTTAAGACTTTCAGAATTGAATTTTCTCAACTTCCAGGACAAACCTGCTGTTAAGAATATACATTAGTGGGATCCCTGGGTGGCGCAGCGGCTTGGCGCCTGCCTTTGGCCCAGGGCGCGATCCTGGAGACCCCGGATCAAATCCCACGTCAGGCTCCTGGTGCATGGAGACTGCTTCTCCCTCTGCCTATGTCTTTGCCTCTCTTTCTCTCTCTGTGTGACTATCACAAATAAATAAATAAAAATTTAAAAAAAAAAGAATATACATTAGTATCACCACATTGATAAACACTGAAGTACTGGAAAACAGTTCGCATTGTAAAAAAAAAAATTGAAAATACACATATCTTATGATCCAGTAATTCCATTTCTGGGCATATGCCAAAAAAAATGTGTATACATATGTAGATATATACAAAAATGTTCTTAGCAATATTGTTTATAAAAAATTAAAACTGGAAACAATTCAAATGACTACCAGTAATAAACAAATTGGTTTTAAACAATGAAATGATGATCTTATAAACATATTATTGCACTAAAAAAGACACACACACAAATTTATAAAATGATTCCGCTTACAGGGCACCTGGGTGGCACAGTTAAGTGACACACTTTTGGTTTCAGCTCAGGTCGTGATCTCAAGAGTCTCCGAATCATGAGACTGAGCCCCAAGTTGGGCTTTGTGTTCAGTGCAGAGTCTGCTTAAGATTCTCTCTCCTTCTGCCCCTCCCCTTTGATCCCCCCCTCCGTGTTCTCACACTCCATCTCTCTAAAATAAATAAATAAATCTTTAAAAAAATGATTCCATTTACAATAAATTTTTTAAATAAATTTTTTAAAAAGGTAATTTTTAAATTAGATTGTTTAAGAACGCAGTAAAACTATCAGATAAAACAAGGAAGTGATTACCACAAACATTAGAAAAGTGGCTACTCCTAGGAGAAAGAAGGAGCTATCATTGAGAAAGAAGGAAGGAAGAATGTCTATAGTACCGGCAGTATTCTATTTTCACCTAAAGAGTTGTTAAAAGGATGTTCATTTTGTGATTATTTATTTTACTGGATCTCTGGAGATTTTATATAAATGTCATGTCTTTCTTTTTTAAATTGTCCTTTTTATATAAGATTTTATTTATTTATTCACGAGAAACACAGAGAGGAGAAAGAGAGAGGCAGAGACACAGGCAGAGGGAGAAGCAGGCTCCATGCAGGGAGCCCAACATGGGACTCGATCCTGGGTCTCCAGGATCATGCCCCAGGCTGGAGGCAGTGCTAAACCGCTAAGCCACCCGGGCTGTCCAGTGTCATGTCTTTTTTGTTAGATTTATTCATACCTACGTTTTATACTTTGTTATTATTATAAAAGCTCTTTTTAGGCTACATTTTATTATTTGCTAGTATATAGAAATATAATTGAATGTTATACCTTGATCTTACAGGCAACAACCTGCTAAATTCTCTTATTGATTCTACTGACTTATCAGTAGATACTTTTTTTAATAGCCAATCATATCATTTGCAAATAATAATTTTGCTTCTTTCTAATATTTATCTGTCCTTTTGTTTTATTATACTGACTAGAATCTTGTTCAATGAATATTATTTCATATTCTATAAAAATATTTTTAGGGGCCCTTGGGTGGCTCAGTTGATTGAGCGTCCAACTCTTGATTTTGGCTCAAGTCATGATCTCAGGGCTGTGATCAAGCTCTTGCTGGACATGGAGTCTGCATAAGTTTATCTCCCTCCCTCTCCCTCTACCCCACCCCCAACATCTCTCTCTTGAAAGAAAGAAAGAAAGAAAGAAAGAAAGAAAGAAAGAAAGAAAGAAAGAAAACTTAAAGTAGGGAACAAAAAAGAGGCATTCCAGATGCTGATGATCATCCCAGATTTACTCTTCCAAACTCAACATCTCTTTTCTTCTCTCAGAAAATGAAGCTCTCCTGGATAAAGGAATATGGCTCTTCTAATAATTTAAATTTCTCAATACCAGAACCAAGTTCAGCTCATCCATATGGTCAAATTAATCCATTTGCTATGTAAGTCTATTTTTTTTCAAGTGAGGTGACAATAATTAAAAGAATGCAAACTAAGGGACACCTGGGTGGCTCAGTGGCTGAGCGTCTGCCTTTGGCTCAGGGCATGATCCCAGAGTCCCAGGATCAAGTTCCATATCAGGCTCCCTGCATGGAGCCTGCTTCTCCCTCTGCCTATGTCTCTGCCTCTCTCTCTATCTCTTTCCATGTCTCTCATGAATAAATAAAATCTTACAAAAAATAAAAAAGATAAAAGAATACAAACTAGAGCTTAATTATTTAACACATATAGCACTGACAAACTGAAAAGCACTTTAGGGAAAAACATCAAATTTTTATAAACTCTCAATATAACAAAAGAAGCAGAGAAGGAAAATAAACCTAAATGATAGATCAGACAATGATGTGATGAGGAAAATACTAGAACTCCTCAGAATTATGAAGATCTAAAATAAAGTCGTTGATTCCCCAAGCCCATTTATTTATCTGCCATAAGCTATTGCTTCTCTGAAAGAGTCCCAAGGTACATCCTCAGCCCTCATAAGGGGAAAACATCTTTCTTTCTATACACTTGGGTATCTCAGAAGATGTCCCATAAAGTCTCATGGTTGGTTTTCTTCATCCATTTGGCTTACATAATGATACTGATTTATATTACAATAATAATTAGTGCCTATGGGAATTAAAACATAACAAAACTGTGACAGCCAATTCACCAGAGTCCCACCTGAATCAATGAAGAGGATGGCACAATCCTGACATCAAAGGCATGTCAGAGGGTCATATAAATTCTATCATCCCTTCCTGGTACAGATAAGAGTTTTTACTTTCAGGAGACTCTACTACTAGGGATTTCTCCTGGATTCAAATCTCTCTACCAAGTATCTTACTTTGGTTTTTTGTTTTAATGCCACGAACCAGACTTCCCTTGGATTTGCTGGCTAAAGGACCAGTACATTTCTTATTTACCTAAAATCAGATATTTAATGTCATTGTATCCTTCAGAAATCAAGCCAAATATGTGGATGGACTTCTGTCTGAATGGGCACAGTCAGAAATGTTACAACTTGTAAAAGATTTGGTCTTATTAAAATTCAGTCAAACTCTCAATTAGTCAATAACATGTGTTTTGCTAAAAGTTCCAAGGGGGGAAGAAAAAAGATGTTTCTGACCCAAGCAATAAAATGTTCAGGAGACTCAGTCATCTCTTTCTAAAGATATTTGCCCATAATGGACTTAAAACTCCAAAGTGATGCTGCTCAAAAAACTGTTTCAAATCAGTTGTTGCAAATAATCAAATTAACTGGGAAATTCTCCTGAATGTTTTTGTTATAGTTCTTACTCCAAGATGTAAAAGCAACTAAATTAAACATCTAATGCTTACAACCAAGCATCCCTGTGACAAACCAAGAACTCAGACTTCTTGAGACTGAAAAATGACACTGGATACTTACCAGAACTCACACAGACTTATCCAGCCATAAATAATCCACTGTACATACAAACCAAGAAAACACAGAGAAGTCCCATGTTGAATGAGCAGATAAAGTAATAGAGATTGGGGCCTTTTATACAACCTAGTTTTTTCCTCTTTTTTTTTTCTTTTTTTTTTTTTTAATTTTATTTATTCATAGAGGCAGAGAGAGAGAGGCCGAGACACAGGCAGAGGGAGAAGCAGGCTCCACCCAGAGAGCCCGACGTGGGACTCAATCCGGGGTCTCCAGGATCACGCTCTGGGCTGCAGGCGGCGCTAAACCGCTGAGCCACACAACCTAGTTTTTTCTTAATGGCAGCATACTCAAAATGAATCCTCAGGTTTCATTTTATTCAGAAATGAAAAACCTGGGAGTCAGACAATGGGATTGAGAATGGGTATAATGAATCTATTAAACGTGGTAATGAGAAACATTAAGGAATGGAAAAATGTTAGTCCTGGCTTTTCTCAATAGGAAGAGTTTATTACTAAATTTAGCTTTAACAGACAATAGTTAATTCCACTAAAAATACTGGGTTGTTTATTCTTTCAAAACTAAAATTCAGAATTAGCTCTTCAGGTAAATAATAAAAATCTTTTTTCAAGAAGATTTTATTTATTTATTCATGACAGACACACAGAGAGAGAGGCAGAGACATAAGCAGAGGCAGAAGCAGGGTCCATGCAGGGAGCCCGATGTGGGACTCGATCCTGGGACTCCAGGATCACATCCTGAGCCAAAGGGAAATGCTCAACTGTTGAGCCACCCAGGCATCCCAAATACTCCAAATCTAAGCACATTTGAGTAGTATCCCATCACATTAAATAGAGTTGTATGGGCAAAAAGGTTCAGAAAAACAGACTACTTAAGCCAAGTAACAATTCTTTGAAGCAAGCAAAACTAATCATATTTATCTTTTGCACTAAGCCACAGGCAGATAATTCAGTAAGAAATTCTTTAGCATCACCCTGATTAGCCAAACTATCTCAATATTGATTATTTGGTAGCCTAATGGTATTGAAAATAAACAGATTTGAAGAACTTACCTTGAGAGCACAGAAGATGCAGGAATCACCCATGCACTTGTGAGTTGTAAGCTGCCTAAAGCTACGTCGGAAGATGTCCAAGTGCCATAAAACCTGGTAGAAAAAGGGGAAAAGACTTCATTACTCTATAAAAAGCCTCCATTTGATCTTAGACTCAAGAATTCAAGCAAACATGGGTAATGACTCCAGAATATATCTTCATTCCCAAGAGAAAAGCTCATTCTTGTATATTCAAACAAATGTCAAAAAGGATGAGTTAGCTAACATGATGGATAGATAACTATATTCTGAAAAACATGTTAATTTGAAAATGAAGGAAGGATACACAGAGAAAATAAGGTATAACATAGGTCAAAAGTGTTAATTTATGGGTTTAAACAGCAGAATAAGGGTTTATTTTAATGATTCACACAAAAAAAGGTTTTTTTGGAACAAAAATTTTTTTGAAGTATAGTTGATACACTAATGTTACATTAGTTTCAGGTATACAACATAGTGATTCCACAAGTCTATATGTTATGCTGTGCTCACCAACACAATTGCAGCTGCCATCTGTTACCATATATCACTATTACAATACCACTGACTATACTCCCTATGCTGTGCCTTTTATTCCAATGACTTTATTTTTTATTTTTTTTTTTTTTAAATTTTATTTATTTATGATAGTCATACAGAGAGAAAGAGAGAGAGGCAGAGACACAGGCAGAGACACAGGCAGAGGGAGAAGCAGGCTCCATGCACCGGGAGCCTGATGTGGGATTCGATCCCGGGTCTCCAGGATCGCGCCCTGGGCCAAAGGCAGGCGCCAAACCGCTGCGCCACCCAGGGATCCCTATTCCAATGACTTTAAAGGATTAGTTACTCTTCTAAGTGATCTCTACACCCAACATGGGGCTCAAACTCACAACTCAAGATCAAGAATTACATGCTCTACCAATGAGCCAGCCAAGTGCCCCTCCTCATGACTTACTCATTCCATAACTGGAAGGTTTATCTCCCACTCCCCTTTACTATTTTGCCCGTTCCCTCCATCTCCCTCCCTCCCCTTTCACAACCCACAGTTTTCCTCCATATTTATAGGTCTGATTGTGCTTTTTGTTTATCATTTGTTTTGCTTTTCAGGTTCCACATATAAGTAAAATCATATGGTTTTCCTCCATATTTATAGGTCTGATTGTGCTTTTTGTTTATCATTTGTTTTGCTTTTCAGGTTCCACATATAAGTAAAATCATATGGCATTTGAAAACTTATTCAGAAGTTTGAATTGTAGTGTGGAATTTTGTCTTTGTTAGATTTCTCAATTTTTTGACCTGAGAGATGTGTGACCTTTTTATGTCAAGAGAATTTAAAAAATGGTAATATCAACAGTGACAAATCATGTTCATAGTATGTAACCTAGATATGATGTGATGAGAAGAACACTTTTTTTTATGGTCTTCATCTCAAAAATGAGTAACCTCAGTCTAATAATGAAAAAAATATCAAACAAATTCCAATAGTGGGACATCCCACAAAATACTTGACTGGTACTACTCCTCAAAATTGTCAAGATCATCTGGGATGCCTGCATGGCTCAGTGGTTGAGCTTCTGTCTTTGGCTCAGGGTGTGATCCTGGAGTCCCAGGATTGAGTCCCACATAGGGCTTCTTGCATGGAGCCTGCTTCTCCCTCTGCCTATGTCTCTGCCTCTCTCTCTGTGTCTCTCATGAATAAATAAATAAAATCTTTTAAAAAAAAATTGTCAAGGGGATCCCTGGGTGGCTCAGCAGTTTAGCGCCTGCCTTTGGCCCAGGGCATGATCCTGGAGTCCCAGGATTGAGTCCTGCATCAGGCTCCCTGCATGGAGCCTGCTTCTCCCTTTGAATACACCACATCTTTTATTTATTTAATAGAATGTTTTTAAAAAAAGAATTGTCAAGATCATCAAAAACAAGGAAATTTTCAGAAACTACCAGAGCCAAGAAAAGCCTAAGGAGACATGACAAGTAAATGTAACTAGTATCCTGGATAGGATCCTAGAACAGAAAAAGATACTAAGCAAAAACTAAGGAAATTTGAATACACCATGGGTTTTAGTTAAAAAGAAAGAAAGAAAGAAAAGAAAGAAAGAAAGAAAGAAAGAAAGAAAGAAAGAAAGAAAGAAAAGAAAAGAAAAGAAAAGAAAAGAAAAGAATAGAAAAGAAAAGAAAAGAAATGGTGGGGGCACCTGGGTGGCTCAATTTTGACTGAGACCTTCAGCTCAGGTCATGATCTCAAGATCCTAGGAACAAGCCCTGCATTGGGCTCCCTGCTCAGCAGAGAGCCTGATTCTCCCTCTCCCTTTGCCTGCCACTTCCCTGCTTATGCTTGCACTCTCTCTCCATATTAATTAATTAATTAATAATTAAATAGAAATGGTGTAATATGTAGCATAATGCCTTAGGAAGCTCTTCTTGCTTGGAAAACATTTAAATGGAATCATATATGAAAAGGCATTATACTTCTGGAGCTTCTCCTTACTTACTTGTCTTCAAAGTATATATTCAAAAGTTCTTTGAAATACTATCCTCCCAGATAAGTAACACCTTTTTATAATAAATGTAATGGTTTCAATACATCTGTGGCCAACATAGCATTCATATCAAAAGTTACAATATTAGTTCATAGAAACAATTATTTTCAACTTGTAACATGATTACAATAGGCACTCCAAAACCATCAAGGACTCAGTCTTTAAGTATGGATACAGAAATGTGTGTGTCTGTGTGTGTGTGTGTAGTAGGTGTTCCATATGGCACTGAAAATTAGGACAGAAAGTCATAAATATTTTGTTTCAATACAGATAGAACATCCAGGAAAAAAGAGAATTATAAAAAGAGGACTGTGGCCAGGAAAGAGGTAAACACACACACGTATATCAACACCTTTTTTTGACTGCTTCTAAATTATAGAAGTATTATTAGCTTACACAAACTCTCTCAAAAAACTCACATGCAGCATCTGGGGAAAAAAAAACTAACAAACCCCACCCAAATGCATGAAATCTGTGGTAGAAAGAAGGAAATATTTCTAAATCTTTCTCCAGGCTTAACAGCAACGGATTTTTTAATGTTTTCAAATAAAAATTTGAAAACTGAGAGTATAAAATTTTTTTTTAAATTTTATTTATTTATTCATGAGAGACACAGAGAGAGACAGATGCATAGACACAAGACAGAGGGAGAAGCAGGCTCCATGCAGGGAGCCCGACTTGAGACTCAATCCCGGGTCTCCAGGATCACACTCCGGGCTGCAGGCAGCACTAAACCGCTGCGCCACCGGGGCTGCCCATAAAACATTTTTTAAAAGTAATCTCTATGGGGATCCCTGGGTGGCTCAACGGTATAGCGCCTGCCTTTGGCCCAGGGTGCAATCCTGGAGTTCCAGGATCAAATCCCGCATTGGGCTCCTGGCATGCATGCATGCATGCATGAATGAATGAATGAATAAATGAATAAATGAATGAATGAATGAATAAATAAATAAATAAATAAATAAATAAATATTCTTTAAAAATAAATAAATAAATGAAATAAAGTAATCTCTACACCCAATGTAGAAATTGGCCCGAACTTACAACCCTGAAACCAAGAATCACATGCTCCACCAACTGAGCCATCCAGGTACTCTGTGCATGAAACTTTATTACATAAATAAGCTTGACAAGATTCTTGTATTATAAATGAAGAAACTGAAATACTATTACCTGTACAAGGTCACAAGGCAAGTCTATAGACATACTAAAACTAATTCATAAGTCCAGTGCTTTCTTTTTTTTAATATTTATTTTAGAGACACAGAGAGAGCAGCAGGGAGGAGCAAAGGCAGAAACAGAGAGTCCCAAGCAGACTGCACTAAGCATGAAGCCTGACTCGGAGCTTGATCTTATGACCTTGAGATCACAACCTGAGTTGAAGCCAATAGTCAGTGGCTCAACTGACTGAGTCACTTTGTTACCCTTCTTCCTTTTTAAAAAATATTTTTTATAGTATATGGATAGGAAACTAGAAATATCATCAAATTCCTTTCTTTTTAAGATTTTACTTATTTAACAGAGAGAGAGAGAGAGAGAGAGAGAGAGAGAGGAGAAGCAGGCTCACTGCTAAATAGGGAGCCAGACACAGGGCTAGATCCCAGGACCCTGGAATCATTATTACCTGAGCTATAGGCAGACACTTAACCAACTGGGCTACCCAGGTGCCCCTTTAAGATTTATTTATTTTAGAGTGTCCAGTGCTTTTTATACCAAATATACTGTTCTGTCTTTTCTTCTCTCACAGCAACTTCTTTTCTCATTACATCTGAAGCAATAACACTCATATTTTACCCAAGCATAATTATCTTGGGTAAAATTGCATTTACTTTTACCCTGAGGAGAGAAAAGAGCATATCTGTCCGGACACCAATCATGAGCCACTACAGGAGAGCTCAGAGGAAGGAGATGAAGAAATGGACAAAGACTGGACTCCATTCAGTGTGTATGCTAAGAGCCTGAATATTTTAGGACGAGAGTAATATACCTGAAAATCTTGTGGAATCCTGACTTGTGGAAAAAACTTTGCTTTCTTTACTAGAGAAAAGCAAGTAGGGTAATAAGACATTTAGTCACAAAAGGAAAAAAAGGAAGCAAAAGTCAATAAACAAGTATTAAGATTATCTAGTCTATATACTCTCCCCTTCAGGCAAGTAAGTAGTAGTAGTCACAGTTATTATTTCTATTATCATTATTAATCACTCTTTCCTACAAATGAGGAAATTGAGACTCAAAGAGATAAGTGGCTTGCCTAAGATCACACAGATAAACTTAAAAATGATCTCAGGCTGCTGATCTCAAACAGAGACCATCAAGGATTATATTTAAAAGAGTTACTGGGGGGCGCCTGGGTGGTCAGTGGTTGAGCATCTGCCTTTGGCTCAGGTCATAATCCTGGGGTCCTGGGATTGAGTCCCACATCAGGCTTCTTGCAGAAAGCCTGCTTCTCCCTCTGCCTGTGTGTCTCTGCCTCTCTCTGTCTCTCATGAATAAATAAATAAAATCTTGAAAAATAAATAAAAGAGCGATCAGAAACACAGCATCAGCAACTAAAAGTCAAAGTTCATCAGAGAGAAAGAAATTGCCCTTACCTGCAGGGCACTGTTGAGGAAGCAGCTGTTTTGTCCTGGCTCATTGCTGAGGCCTTTGCTGGGGGCTATAGAGGTTGAGCTTCGAGGTGCAAACATCCCTTGGACGCTACCACGGCCCCCCGAAAAATAATTTCTTTTCCAAGACATTATTGCTCACATTTAGCTTGAAACTCAGAGAAGATTTTGTATCTTTCTGGGAGAGAGCTTCTGTCTGCTGAAGTCCTGACTCGTGAAATAGAATCCAGAATTCAATGAATTTATGTTGAAATATTTTGAGTTCACAACCTTCTAAACATCTATATAGCTCAAGGAACTCAGGTGTCCTCTTAAATCCACATGACAGAGCTATCTCCGACTTGCTCCAAACAGTGCCCAAAATTTAGCATGGCACAGTACTTACAAAAAACAGAGAAATCCTTAGGTATTGTGTGCTTCTATTTTTCTTGAACTGCCTCCAGAATATAGTGGTGAAGTGGCTGTACTTCTCAACTCCAACAGAATCTAGGATCACGGTAGGATGTATTCCTTAGACTTGCTGAAGATGTTTCTTGTAGACTGAAGATTTTTTCCACTGGAAGGAGAGGCAGACAGATAAGTAAGAACCTAATGCAACCCTCCTCACCTTCTCTATTCTTTGTCCCATCATTGTCTGAAGTTTTGAAAAACTTCAAGTTCTAAGCAACTGACATAGAAACCACAAAAGTAAGAAATTTATTTGAATTATAGGGGTTTTTGCTCTTATTGCTCCTGCTTTTTAAAAATGCCCCAAACATCTTCTATCATTCCATCCAGAACTTCATAAAGTCTCTTCTCTTCTTTTCCTCTGTGACTAGAACAGCCAGCTGTGCCAGAGAGCTTTAACAAAAAGGAAAAAAAAAAAAAAACGGCTAAAAGCTTGCGTCACTTAATGACTCTACTGCCTTTGTGCTGTTCTGCCAAGATCAACGTTGCCTCACCTCTCACTAAAAACTTGAAACCTTGGCAAACAATGAACAACAAAACCAAAAAAAAAAAAAAAAAACCACCACCAACAAAAAAGTCCCCCAAAACCTTAACAACAAAAAGGAGAAATACTCAAGCCAAAAAGAAGGAAAAAGGTTTGAGCAGCTTTACTTTCACAGGAAACTTCTCTGAAATTTTCTAGAAGAAATTTGATCAGGACAAAAACAAAAAACCAAATACAAACTTTTCAAAATCAGGCTAACAAAAATATTACCAAGTAAATATACACCAAATTAAGAATTAGAACAGTTTTTGTTAGATGTTGTGAGTAAAGAAATTTTTAAAGGTGCGTTCCATATTCATGGCTATGAAAGCCTGTTTAAAGGTGGGAAGGCAGGGACTCCTGGATGGCTCAGCGGTTAAGCGCCTGCCTTCGGCTCAAGTCATCATCCTGGAGTCCCAGGATCAAGTCCCATGTGGCGCTCCCTGCAGGCTTCTCCCTCTGCCTGTGTCTCTCTGTGTGTCTCTCATGAATAAATAAATATAATCTTTAAAAGAAATAAAAATAAAGATGAGAAGGTCATGTTATCAGTCTGGACTCTGTTCTGAGGAAAGATGTCCCATCTCAGAGAAACATTCAAGGCAAGTAAGCTGGATATCCTTAACATCAAGTCCAAGAGAACTAAGTCTTCTCCTGCCCTGTTTGTTTGTACATTTTATTTTTGCCAGAGGATCAGAGAGATAATTTGGGTTACAAATAACTTTATCCTCAGATTAAATCTAAGACATTCACAATCAGAGGTCATCCATTGATCAACATGTTTTCAACTAATTAAAATGCCAGTGAAGCAACAGGGGAGAAATACCAAAGCAAACACCTTTACTGGAAGGAAATACTTTTAATCTCCAGTTTTAAGCTTTCCTATAAGACTGCCATGCCCAAATAAGGAAAAAATTAAGGACGTTAAGTGTTAAATTTGGTTTCCAATAGTTCCCCAAGCTTCTCCCTTTCTTACTTCCTATCATCACATGAACCAACCAAAAAAGCAAAAATGCTAAAACATCTTAATCATTCTCTAAGAGATCACCTAGCACTACCCAGTGTATCCAGTGGAAAAACTGAGGCACGGGAACATTAAATGGTTGCATAAGACTGTTCTTTCCCTTCTCTAAATTCCCAGACTATTTATAATCTACATGTCACAATTAAAGTATTTGACTATACACAGTAGTGTCATATCATCCTCTATTTGTTTTTATTACTATTTGTTTTATATAGTATCAGTCATATATCCTGAATGACTGTATGAAATTAAATACTAACCAGTGTCAGACAAGTACTAAACACTATACTTATATTCTTTATTCTTTACAATAGCCTTATTATGTAGGTGTTAATAGTTCCATTTACAGAACAGTAAAGTGAGACTTACAGACATTAACTTGCCCAAATCAACTGGTAGATGGCAGAACTAGAGTTTTTTAACTATTATACTGTGACTTAATTATGTATTTTATTAAACTATTCCAAAAGCTCCTGTCATAATACTGGTCATAAGGAGGAACTCAATAAATATTCCCTGATGATTAGCATGGCACCAGGAAGGATCCCATATCTCCCACATGGATTAAAAGACCCTCAACTCTGTATACACACCCTCATACACACCCCACTCAAAGCTACTAAGCAACTTCAACAAGCCATGCAGCATTCTTTCAGCTCAACTGCTGCAAAGGAATGACAAGTACCAAGCCTCCACTTTGCTCACAGCCAAAAGGACTTGGCAGACAGGTGGGGTTTCCAGTATCCACATTAGGAGTTTACTGAAACTCAGCCTGCCCTATGATACACACCCCTGAGTTCAGGGAGCAAAGAGAAAAAAAAAAAAAAAAGGCAGTCACAGGGAAAAAAAAAAAAAAAGGATTCTCAGGCTCTGAATGGCAGCATTATGTAGGGTAAGGCAATAAACTCTCACATTTGCTCTAGGTGTGTCAGAAACTAGAGGTGAGAGAGCCAGAAAGAACAAGGCCAAGAAAGGCAATAAGTAACAAATGATCCAAAGAAATACTGATGACAAAATATTTAAGTTGTAGGTCCAGCACCAAACAAAATAATCCTTCTACTGTACCATCTACTAAAGATATATGAGAAAGTCAATTAAGAGTTATATCCACATCAATCTAATAACCTATTTAAAAAAAAAAGAACTTCTTAGGCAATATTCAAATGGTTAGAGATACAAGAGCATAACGTCTACAACTACTATGAAATAGTTCAGAAGGAAAAACTATATACATATATGTATAGATGTATAGATAGGTATAGGTATGTGTTTATATGTAAATATGGAGAGAAAGGGAAATGGTAGAGCAAATATAGCAATAATGTTGACAACGGGTAAATGTGGCTGAAGGGGAAATGGGAATTCCTTGTACCTTTTTTGTAACTTCTCTGTTTTTTTTTTAAGACTTTATTTATTTATTCATGAGAGACACAGAGAGAGAGAGAGAGAGAGAGAGAGAGAGGCAGAGACACAGGCAGAGGGAAAAGCAGGCTCCATGC
This sequence comes from Vulpes vulpes, assembly GCF_048418805.1. Lineage (NCBI taxonomy): Eukaryota > Metazoa > Chordata > Mammalia > Carnivora > Canidae > Vulpes > Vulpes vulpes. The sequence goes on from NC_132783.1 coordinate 83,746,410, forward strand.
AGGGAGCCTGACATGGGACTCAATCCCGGGTATCCAGGTTCATGCCCTGGGCTGAACATGGCACTAAACTGCTGGGCCACTGGGGCTGTCCACTTCTCTGTAAGTTTTAAATCATTTTTTTTAGGTTGAAAGAAAACTGATACCTGCAATAAAAATTTTTTCTAATTATGTAGAAATTATCTTGTAATATATGTAGCATTCATTCAAATGCAAAAATGACTAAAATCATTAAGCTGGTAGATAATAACATTGCCAGATGATATTAGCAATCCCAAACTAAAATTAAAAAAAAAAAGGAAAAAGATAAAAACAAAACAGTATAGACATAAGGGTAAAATAAAATAGAATACAGCTTGAATCCTATTTCTATGAAAAGGAGAACTCAAAATGTAGTATAATGTATAGCTGTTACAAGAGCAAGTGATGTTGAATGATTATATTATACAAAAGGGACCAGGACTAAACTTGGAGTTAGAAGACATGGGTTCAATTTCCACATTTTTACTACTTTGCATAATCCTAAACTACTTAAGTGTCCTGAACCAGGGCAGCCAGGGTGGCTCAGAGGCTTAGCGCTGCCTTCAGCCCAGGGCGTGATCTGGAGACCAGAGATCAAGTCCCACGTTGGGCTTTCTGCGTGGAGCCTGCTTCTGCGTGGAGCCAATGAATAAATAAATAAAATCTTTTTTTAAAAAAGTGTCCTGAACCTAGTTTTCTGAGTCTGTAAAATGATGGCACAATACCTATTCTACATAGTGGTTGAGATTTAGTAATAGGCATGCCAAAGTACTAGCAAGTTTTCAAAACAAAGGATGAATAATAATGAGTTCCACTGAATGAGTGATCTGTAATGCCTAAAAGTATAAAAGTAAATTTTGGTTTGGGGACCTCAGGATACTAGAAAGTTGTAAACCACCAGGAATAAGTCTTCTAATTGTACAAAAAGAACAATAGGCCTCACATAGGACAAGTGTGATGTCAGTACAATTTTACTGTGTGCTTAAAGAAACATTTGAATTTTACAATTATTTTTAAAATACAAAGTTTAATTTTTTCTGTGTAAAAAGGCAAACAGTTGAGCCAATTACAAGGCCCAGGGTAACATTTTAGAAGGCCTACAAAGAATAATGATTATGTCCAACTGATCAATGATTCAAATGGAAAAACTGTGATAAGTATCTCAGTTTCTAAGGAAAGAACAGCAGCCTCATTACAAGTGATTAATGCCAAAAGTAACCTAAATATTAGGAAGTCAAACTGCACTACACTAAGATAACAGTTAACCAGGAAAGTTGCTCACATTTCTAGTTTCTATTCTATATAGCAGTTTATTTGTAATACACTCACGAAACTATATTTGCCTTGATAAATCAACAGGCAATTACCTCAATTCCATATGTCAATTAATTCCCAACTACATCTATAGTATCTTGTTAGTAACTATAAGAATTAAAATCAGTTAATTTATGCAAAGTGCTAATTCAGCATCTGGCATATAGTAATTACTGTATAAATGATTGTTATTATTCCCATTTCCTTTCAAACATTTCCTCCTGAGTTCTTTTCTTTTTAAAGACATACACACACAAATATCCTATATTCTTCAAAAAACAAAAACAGTAAAGATCACCTTGAATTTATTAACCGCTATGCCTGCCTACTGTCCTAAATTCTTTTGGACCTTTCAATATTAAATGTCTCTACAATTAATAATTTATAACTGCTATCTCTTCATGCTCACCGTCAATCTCTCCAGGACATGGTACTGATCCTTTACTCCACCACTACCACAATTTTACTTCATAGAATATGCTTTCAATCTAAAGAAATCTCCTACTTGCAAAACCTACTGGCTTTTTCCACAAGCCTCATTCTTCTTAATTTCTCTGTAGCACCTAACACTGGCTGCCTTGATGCTACATAATCCTGGATTCTTTCAAAATTAATAAGAAAATGAGAGAATGAGTAAAATGAAATGACAAACCAGAACACTAGTTCTCCTGCTTTGCTGATAGTTTATTTTTTTTCTCTTTATTGCTTTCTTTAAAAAGTGCATTCCTTAAAGTTTAAATCAGACCTTCTTGCTCATCTCTATAGTTCAACCCATGGTATTCTCATCTACTGCTGTCAGAACTTCAAACATCACTTTTGGTCTGACAAATCACAAATCTCATGAACCCTAAAATCAAATTACCAAATATTTGCACATCATCCCACTTTCATAAGTTTAGCATGTCCAAAAATAAAATCACCCCCTTCCCCCCAAAAAATAGTGCCTCCCCTGATTCCTTTTTTAACTAGTGGCATTTCCAATTACCCAGGCTCAAAACCTCTGTAGTCTTAGACACCATCCTATCCATCTCCCCCTTCCCTATTCACACGTCACAAAGTCTTATCAATTTTCTCTTCAAAATCTCTTATATTGATCCTTCTTTTTCACTTCCACTGTCACCCTAGTTTACACCACAATTATTTCCCACTTAAATTATTAAAATAGATTAAGTCTTGCTAGCCCCAGTCTCTTGCCATATTGATGCATTTATATAACTACTTTAAAAATTAATATTTCTTGTGGTACCTGCATGGCTTAATCAGTTAAGCATCTGCCTTCAGCTCAGGTCATGACATGATATCAGGCACTCAGGTGCCCCAAAGTTTTCTATAATTTAAGAGCAATGTTTCTACTATATCAAAATTTCTAGGATCCTCCCCCAACCCATGTTACCCTCCATCCATAAAGGATAAGGATTTGGGGGCAGCCCGAGTGACTCAGCAGTTTAACACTGCCTTCGGCCCAAGGGCCTGATCCTGGAGACTCGGGATCGAGTCCCAAGTCGGGCTCCCCGCATGGAGCCTGCTTCTCTCTCTGCCTGTGTCTCTCTCTCTCTCTCTCTCTCTCTCTCTGTCTCTCATGAATAAATAAATAAAAAGATTTAAAAAGAAAAAAGATACGGATTTTATCCCACCTCATTTGAGAATGGGGAATAGAGGGAGGTTAGAAGACAATTGTATTATATCCATATATCTGTTATTGTAGGAAATATTATCACAAAATTTTATCAAAGTTTCTTTCAATTGTTATATAATCCATCTTTCTATTTATAAATTGTGACTCTACCTATATATACATATAGAAAAAGTATGAACTATATCTTTAACTTTCCATATTAATTGTTTCATCTTATCAAGATATTCTTTTACTTATTTATTCATGAGAGACACAGAGAGAGAGAGAGAGAGAGAGGCAGAGACACAGGCAGAGGGAGAAGCAGGCTCCATGCAGGGATCCCAACACTGGACTCAATCCCGGGTCTCCAGGATCACGCTCTGGGCCGAAGGTGGCACTAAACCACTGAGCCACCCAGGCTGCCCTTATCAAGATATTCTTATATTAATATAATTCTGTTTATTTATTTTTTAAAGATTATTTATTCATGAGATACACAGAGAGAGAGACAGGCAGAGACACAGGCAGAGGGAGAAGCAGGCTCCATGCAGAGAGCCCCATGTGGGACCGGATCCTGGACCCCAGGACCATGCCCTGAGCTGAAGGCAGACACTCAACCACTAAGCCACCCAGATGTCCCTAATATAACTTCAGGCTTTCCTCACCATCAGTATAAACATTTTAAGGGATATTATATAGCTTTGAGCTGATGAGATTCTGGGAAGTAGTTTTTTTTTTTTTATTCTTTTTGTTTTTAAGATTTATTTATTTAAGGGGCATCTGGGTGGCTCAGTCAGTTAAACCTCCAACTCTTGGTTTCAGCTCAGGTCATGTTCTAAGGGTCCTGAGATTGAGCCCCACATCAAGTTCAGCCCTCAGTAGGGAAAGGGAGAGGAAGAAGCAGACTCTCCAATGAGTGGAGAGCCAGACTCAGGGCATAATCCCAGGACTCTGAGATCATGAGATCATGACCTAAACTGAAGATAGATGCTTAGCCCCTCTCCCAACAAAAGATTTATTTAAGTAGTCTCTACACCCAATGTGGAGCTCAAATTTATGACCCTGAGATCAAGAGTCACATGCTCTACTGTCTGAGCCAGCTAGGTCCCACTCTAGGGAGGTAGTTTTCTAGAAATGCACCCAAGAGTCATATCCTTAGATACTTAGTTTTGAAAAAAGAAAAGAAAAAATCTTGGTGAGCATGCTTTATTTGTTCAGTGGCAGTCTATTCCAAAGAAGTCCACATACAGTTTCAATACAGAATCTTGCTTAGTTTTTGTATCAGATGATGACTGAAACTACTACCACCCAATAATGGCAACTATGCTCTATGTATGGATTTATTCAAATTTAAATTAAAACTGCTCCATAGTCTATTACCTAGTACTCCTTTCTATTTTGCCTCTCACAGTAGCAACCAAAGGACTCACAGCATTTCACAAAGAACAGTCCTAGACTACAACAAACTTAGAGCAGGCTACTTGGCATCTATTTAACAACAAACTCTACAGAAAATTTATCATTATTTTTACCCACAATTACTAGTTTCCAGCCAAGTGCTAAAACTATGAAGTAATCAATCAAAGGTGGAAAAAGGAGAAAGCATATAAGAATTTTATTACTGTGCTGTTCTCAACTCTGAAAAAGTTATCGTGACCTTTTATTTTACTATTGCTGAATAGACTATGAGGAGCCAAATAAGTTTGTTCATACATTTTTCCAGCTTTCTTGAGGTATAATTGACAAATAAAATGGTAATGTAGTATATAATAAAGTATATGATTTGACATATGTATATACTGTGAAAGAAATCCCATAATCAAGTTAACTAACATATACTAGAAGGAGAATAGAAAAGATAAAATGAAGAATTGGATTTTTTTAAAGATAAAATTGACAAATCTTTAGCTAGACTAAAAAAGAAAGAGGATTAATAAATAAAATCAGAAATGAAAGAAATGTTACAATAACACAAAAATACTAAGAATCATAAGAAACTACTGTGAAGGGGCAACTAGCTGGCTCAGTCAGTAAATCATGCAGCTTCTAATCTCAAACTTTTAGTTTGAGCCCCACATTGGGTGTAGAGATAATTTAAAAATAAAACCTTAAAAAAAAAAAAACTACTGTAAAGACTCTTAACTATTGGGGACAAACTGAAGGTTGAGGGAGGGGATGGATAGTAGGGTGGTTGTAGATAAGTTAAATATGTGATGGGGATTAAGGAGTGCACCTGTTGTGATGAACGCAGGGTTATGTAAGTGATGAGTCACTAAATTCTACACCTGAAACCAATATTACTCTATGTTAACTAAATGGAATTTAAATAAAAATTTAGAGGACAAAAATCAAAGTATTTTTAAATTAAAAAAAAAAACTACTGAAAAAAATATACGAAAAATATAAACCAACAAATTGGATAACCTAGAAGACCTGGATAAATTCCTAGAAATATACAACCTACCAAGACTAAATCATGAAGAAATAGAATGTCTGAACATAAATACTTATATTTATGTTTTAAAGGTTTTATTCATATTTATTTGAGAGAGAGAGAGAGAGAGAGAGAGAGAGAGAGAAAGAGAGAGAGAGGAAGAGAGAGAAGCCAACTCCTCACTGAGCAGAGAGCCCAATGTGGGGCTTAACCCTGGGATCATGACCTGAGCTGAAGGCAGATGCTTAACCGACTGAGCCGCCTAGGTGCCCCTACTTGTATTTATTTAACCTTTAATTTTCTATATACTTATTTAATCATCGAGAGAGAGAGCACAAGCAGGGGGAACAGCAAGCAGAGAGAGAAAGAAGCAGGCTCCCCACTGAGCAAGGAGCCAGATGTGGGGCTCGATCTCAGAACCCTGGGATCACAATCTAAGCCAAAGGCAGATGCTTAACCAACGGAGCCACTCAGGCACCCTACTAATTTTCACTTTAAAAAAACTGTTTTCAAAAAAAAAAAAAAAAAAACTGTTTTCCTTAAACAAGACCCCCTGAATTAGGGCCCATAGAGTCTGAAACCTATTACAGAAACTAGATTTGTAAAGTATATGTTACTTGAAAAATACATAATTCAAAAAGCTACTTTAAATTCAGTAATACTGGGATCCCTGGGTGGCGCAGCGGTTTAGCGCCTGCCTTTGGCCCAGGGCGCGATCCTGGAGACCCGGGATCGAATCCCACGTCGGGCTCCCGGTGCATGGAGCCTGCTTCTCCCTCTGCCTGTGTCTCTGCCTCTCTCTCTCTCTCTCTCTCTGTGACTATCATAAATAAATAAAAAATTAAAAAAAAATAAATAAATTCAGTAATACTAACAAATTTATATTTTATTAACCAAAACAACATGCGATATATTTTTTGTTGTATAAAATCTGGCACTAAATAGCTAAATTATACTGTTGATGCATACTTGGATTTTGCATTCTTGAGCCCATTGTAATAATTCCACCAGGGATCCACAGCTGACAGAATAAAAATGACAGGGCTAAATTTAAAAGATCATAGCTCAAGAATGCCAGCATTAGAAGTAATGCTGTAGAAGCTAATTAAATTTAGAAAAAAATTTATTTCTCTGTATTAATGAAATACAGAGAACAATTTCTTCACAAGAATACCCAGTAACTCAAATATGCTGCCAGTTTCCTCAGGCCAAAATAATAAACCAGGCTATAACCAAAGCCACTCTAATTATCCCCTACTATATTCCTCATCAACAAAGTCAGCTTCTCTTAGCCTCTGTTTCTGAAAAACACAAAATAGTCATTCAAATGTTTGCTGAAATGACACAGGCTTATGCATAAAGAGAGATGAAGCCTAGAGGAACACTGGGCCAGGAAGAGCCTGTCACCCTAAGTAGGACGGATAAATGAGGTTCAGAGATCTACAGGTTATTAGCATTGGAGACTTCATTATGAATGTGACATGAATGTGGCTGAGATCAATGAAGACTACAAAGGATTTGTTGCTGCAGAGCCTGGGAGTCCTTTGATGAAACCAGGCATAAAGTGTAAGTGGCTTAGAAGGGGCTAGGTCCCTTAAGGGAATTCATTTCATAATAAATAAAGTTCAATGAATCACTAAGTCAACATTACTAATTTCATGTGTAGAGAACATGACATTTTTGCAAATGATAGTATCAAAGTATCCTTTTTTTTTTTAAGATTTTTATTTATTCATTGATGAGAGACACCGAGAGAGAGACAGAGACACAGGCAGAGAGAGAAGCAGGCTACAAGCAGCAAGTCTGACGTGGGACTCGATCCCAGGTCTCCAGGATCATGTCCTGGGCCAAAGGTGGTGCTAAACTGCTGAGCCACCCGGGCTGCCCAGTATCAAAGTATCCTGACCAAAATCTTAATTATTAACTACTAAGGAAAAGATGATAACTTTACTGTAGAGCAGCCTGGCAGAAACCACCTTAACCAAGGGATCATGGTCAATATCACCAGCAATAATACATATTAACGTCATGAATCCCATAGTAATAATACACTGAGAACACAACATTATTTGTAGTATTCCTGACTAAACCATATGATCTCAGTCCAATCATGAGAAAACATCAGAAAAATCCAAACTGAGGAACATCTGACAAAATAACTGATCAATACTCTCCAAAAATGTCAAAGTTGGAAGACAAAGAAGACAGAGGGACACCTGGGTGGCTCAGTGGTTGAGCGTCTGCCTTCAGCTAGGTTGTGATCCTTGGGTCCTGGAATCCAGTCCTGCATCCGGCTCTGCCTGCTTTTCAGAGAGCCTGCTTCTCCCTCTGCCTATGTTTCTTCCTCTCTCTGTGTGTCTCTCATGAATGAATGAATGATAGATAAATAAATGAATACATAAACAAATCTTAAAAAAATAAAATAGAAAATAGGAAAAAAAAAAGGTTCTCTCCCTCTCCCACCTTTCCATTTTCCCTCATTTCACACTCTTCTGTGCTCTCAGCGCATGTGGATCATTCATTCTACCCTTCCTCGTTTTAGTTATATGTATACATGGACTACAACATATTCCTTATGGGCATCTTTTTACACAGAGGTTGAATATAACAGGCACTGAATTGTTGAAAGTTAAGCTGAAAAACTTTTTGTTTGAAGGGATAAGTACCCAAAACAGCCAATTCCAACACCCTGATAAATTCTGACTTTCCTTCAGTAAAAGAGCCCCCAAAATGTCCATATCTAGTTTGAGATACTGCAGATTTTTTCTAATGGAGATTATATCAATTGAATCAATATTTGTTTCTGATTCAAGCTTGGAAATAAAGAGAGATAAGCATCTACAACCATAAAAAAGGCTAAACTATTTGTTGATTTATGGGCTGGTTATCTCAAACTCCCCAGTGAATACAGTTACTCAACTCAAACAATTTCCTGAGGGTTGGACTTTGGCAGCTTCAAATTATTACATCATGTACAACAAGATCTGTATGCTGACTTAAAAAATATATAAAAAGCCTTATTTTTCCTTTTATAAGAACTTAGAAAACTGTCATTTATAACAAATTTTCCAAAACCAGTTAGGAAGAAAATAAAACAAGACATTTCACTTTGTTATAACTGACAAACTAAGAAATGATGGTTGCAGGCTACTTAGTCCATCCTTATAAGGATCCAGAGCTGGAGAGATAATTTACTGACTTGTGAGGGAGGCAGCATAATAGTAAAAAGAACATAGTAGTTACAAGTGCAGCCTCTGCAGGGCCAACTACATTGCATAACCTCAGGAAACACCACGCTCACAGTGGAGATCCAAGCAGTACCATTCCCAGAGAACACAATGTGAATTATACAACTTTGGGATCCACAGTTAGCAAGGTAGAACTGGACAAGTAGGTCTGGACTCTGCCAACTAACAACATCATGACCAAGTTACTGAATCAGTTATTGAAGTCTCAGCCACCTCATCAGTAAAATGGGATTAAGAAATAACATCTAAGTCATAGGATTGTTATGAGGATAATATATACATGTATAATTAGCCTAGTACCTAGTATTAGTGAGTGAGACATAAATGCCTTGATGATAATAAAGAATAAGATGAATCTCCATTCCAGAGCACCTAGGTGGCTCAGATAGTTAAGCATCTGCTTTCCACTCAGGTCATGATCTCCAGGTCCTAGGATAGAATCCCATGTCGGGCTCCCAGCTTAGCAGGGAGTTTGCTTCTCCGTCTCCCCCTGCCTCTCTCTCTGCTCATTCTCACTGTCTCTCAAATGAATAAATAAAATATTTTCTAAAAGATGAATCTATATTCCAAACCTGCTCCATTACTTTCAGATCATTTACTACCTACAATAAATGTGATCTGTTGAGAGTATTCAACAAAATCATATATGCAAAATACTTAGGGACAGGTACAAAATAAGAGTTCCAATTATGATGGCTGGAGGGGATGCTTGACTGACTCAGCTTGTAGAGCATACAACTCTTGATCTCACGGTCATGAGTTTGAGCCCCATGTTGGACATAGAGTTTACTTAAAGAAAAATGATTATGATTGGCCATTCCCTATGCCTCCTCTCCTTCCTTCTTTCTCTCTTACACACACAAACACACACACATAAACTTAATGTAGAAATTCTATGACATTAAACTGCAATTAATAGCATAAACCCAAAGCCATATCAAATGAGGGCAAATGTATTCTAAAAATAATGCATTCTCAATACAATTTACCTAGATCTCCGTAATAACTTCCAAACTATGTTTCCCTTTTTAATCCTGTCTATATGTACTGCCAAAAGCAAACTCTGATCAATCACTATTTAGCTTATAGAAGTTCAGTGACAAAATACAGTCAAAAGTTTTGTATTTATTATATAAATAAATATATATTTATATATAAATATATATATATAAATAGTTTTGTATTATAGCCTTGTATAATCTTAACCTATGCAGTTTCCAACCTCATCTACCACTAACCCCCTTAAAACACAAAAAGATATTTGTTCTGTATATACTCCCAGCATTTTGCTCAATAAGGAATATTATTCCCTTCCCACTCCCATCTTTCCAGTCCTACCTAACACAAGTAATCCTTTCCACTCAGCAAACCTGTTTGAAAAAGCCATTCTGCTGGCAGTTTACAGTAATAGAGACTAATGATAGTCACACCCTATTAAGAAGGAATAGTCATTTATATTAAACCATTTTCCAAAGAATTGTCTATATACTGCTCCTTACCAATTGGAACATATTCCCTCCCTCCAGGAACTTCATTAATCAGTACTTAACCAATATATCCGTACTTTATTAGAATACAATATAGAAAGTTAAACTGCCTTACACTGAACAGATACTCGATACTTGTTAAATAAAAGAATAAATGAAGATCTAAGCTTTGTGAAACACATTTTTCAGTTTAGAGATTAACTCAGTCATAAGTATGATAAATCATTCCTCTGTCTCTTCCCTGAACCTACTGCCAAAATCATACCATATCATTTAAATTACACATTCTGTTTCCAAAAGGTCTGTGGAATAAAGATACTCTACCTTATGGCCAGAAGGGCTAATACAATGTTCTTTCTCAGACACATTGCTAATAGCACCAACCTAGTAACAACAGGGATTAAAGGAAAAAGAATCCATAGCAATTATATTAGGCCCCAGAATGGCAAAACGATAAACTATGAGTTGTATGAAGTTGCCCTATATTATCCTCTGGCCCAGTAACTTACGAGCTAGAGATCTTTTCCCCCTACTTCTTAAATCCTTGAGTCTTCTTAATTTAAATGCTTGATTGCAACTATGCACTATTTATGAATCATTATAAACACATCACTACCTAAATTCTTTCGGCACAAACAATAATGAAAGCATGATGGCTCTATCAACAGGAGGAAAATAGGCAGAGAAGCCACTGACTGCACTGGCTTGACTCATTACTGCTGGGAGAATACTGGTACTGAATGGCACAAGCAACTCCAGTGTGAGAGACCAAGCACATGACTGGGAAGGTGACAGAGGATACCAAGAAAAGAAGGGCATCTATAAAGAACCTTTCCTCTATGGGGGCAGGAGGCAGAGGAATAGGTAGGGATCCACAGAAATTTCTAAAAGCCTTCACAATACTCAAAAATATGCTACCAGATGCCAGGTTTGAGCCAGTTTGAATCCTAGCTCTAACACTCAAAACTGAGAGACTTTTAGCAAGTTATTTAGCTATAAAATTATAATAGCAGTCACCACTTAATGAACACCAGCTCTGAGCTAGGCACCATACACATGGTATACATCCTTTAATTCCCACAACTAATCTGCCAGATGGAGATTATTCTCATTTTGCAAGAACGAAAAACCCATGTTCCTTCTACCTATGCACATCTGCTTCCTAGAGGGATAATGCTACCTATGTGGCAGTGTTATAACTGGGAATTAAAACTAAATGCAAAGTACTTGGCATAGGAACTAGCACCTGCCACATCACAGAAACTCAGGAAATCGTTACTGTACAGTCCAGGTATCACTTGAATAAATGGCTCAACTGAACAGCAATAAACATCCCACAAACAAGTTTTCCCTCACACTAACATAAAAATGACTGTAATTAGCAATACTTTTGGAAAACCAAAAGTGTGCGCACGTACAGCTTCCTAGTTGAATATCAAAACATACAATCCAAAGAAATAAAAAGTCCATTATCAAAGTGATACTTGACTCAATCTGAACACCAAATATTAAATATTTTACTTTCAAAGGGATTATAGATCTCATACCTCAAGGGACCAGGAGCTAATGAATAAATCTAACTTCCCCAAAAAGTAATTCCCAGAAGCATCTGTTATCCTGAAGTACTCAGCAAACCATTTCCCAGAATTAAGAACATATTGCTAAAATCTTAGTGAATTTTGCCAAAAACATTCTGCTGAGAGGAAAAAAGAATCATTCTGATTCTAGAAGCAAATGCTTCTTTCCAGCTGAGCCACAAAATAGATCTCTACTTCACTATTACTTTTTTTTACTATTACTTTATCAGTAAGTTAATACTGAAAATAAATATAAAAATATCACAAATATACTTGCATTTGAAGGAAATTTAAATATTAAGCCTATAACACTTGCTTTAATCTTAATGAGCTCAAGAAAATCTATGAGAATGTTTTTTAAACCAATAATAAAAATCAAATTTCCAAAGCCTTAATAATTGAAACAGAGAGGAAAGAAGACCAAAAACAATAGTCATATGACAGAAGCTCTCCTAAAAGTTGAGAGTCCTACAACCTAAATTTCAAAGCTTAAACCTTTGCTATTAAAAACAACACTTCACAAAGACTAACCTAGACACAAAGACTAAATCCCTCCATCCATTTGCAGTTTTGCCACAAGAACAAGACTTACCAGGCAGCATGTTCAAACTCCAGCAATCCCAAGGGCATTTGTGGGGCATGGGATACAGGAATGAGGAGGGCCAGGGGAAGAGCTAGAGTTGCTGGGAGGGAAGGGTATGGGAGGGAGGAGACAACTGCAGCTAGCAACAATGGGAAAACTGTGAATCTAAACCACAAAGGCTTCCTGCAGAACAGGGTAACAGGGAAAGGGCAATTCTTTTTTACCACCTACCAGGAACTCAGAACTGGCATTTCATGATAAAGCTAAAAAGATGGAGCCTTCAATTAAATGTAAACAAAGTAAACTTAAGAAAGCAACCAAAAGTAACTTGAAAGGACATATCATAAACTTCATAGAGGCTTAAGAAAAACAATTAGGAGGCTGTTTTCTCTAGGGGCATTCCTGCTGACAAAGGTCAGCAGTATAACAATAAGGTTTGCAGGATAGCAGCTGCTTCCAGAGGGCCAGCCCTAAAAAACAGTCCCTTGCACCACAGTGAAAAGGAGCGCTAGAAGACATGCCCATATTACTTTAGAGAATAACCAAAACAATGTCATTGTTTGACTACCTAATTCACAATTCCAAGACTTTCTGGACTTAAATTAAATTATATCACTTTAATAAGCAAAACACCTCTTTACACAAGACACAAACTCTTAAGGAAAATTATCGCATGAACTGAGCTGCTGAATTCAAGAATCAATTTTAAAATGCTTGCAACTCAAAGATTCCCAAAACCAAAGGCAAGGACAGTAAAAGATCTCCACCCCTCTTTCAGGGAAGAAGCCAAGTTATATCACCAAGAACAAACAGCAGACAGAGTTCTGACCCCAAACATGTGATCAGTCAGCCCAGAACTTACATTTGCAGGCAGGGCACAGAGGCCCCAGAAGACCAACACACACCCTTCTACATATTACACCCAGTTACAAAACAACTTTATTAAAAGGAGTTGTTTTATAAGAATATTGATTTAAAAAAAACTCATCAGGGGATCCCTGGGTGGCTCAGCGGTTTAGTGCCTGCCTTTGGCCCAGGGCACGATCCTGGAGTCCCGGGATCGAGTCCCGTGTCGGGCTCCCGGCATGGAGCCTGCTTCTCCCTCCTGTGTCTCTGCCTCTCTCTCTCTCTCTATGATAAATAAATAAATAAATCTTTAAAAAAAAAAAAAAAAAAACTCTTCAGCGGAATCCCTACCAATTATGAAGGTCTGTTGTATTTCTATAGGTTGCAAGAGAAAATGAGTTGACTTTTTAAAAGATTTACTAGTAAAATTAAACACCTGCAGGCATTGCCCAAAACTAATTAGGCTCTTACATTTTAACAATATACTAAATATACTAAAGTACTCCTTTCACAACAGTAAGTGTCCAAAAAAAAAAAAAAAAAAAAGATACAATATTGCTTTTCTTTTGCTAACCATTAACATTCTAACTGGGGTCTCCTAATGGTAGGTGGGGGTAGAGATGTCAGTCTAAAGTATGAAACCTAGGATTTCTATTGATCAGTGCTAATTGCAAAGAAAGAATATACAAATTATCAAGGTCAAGCTCTCTAATCAAGTCATTCAGTGAGTTATACATGCGTTGTGGGACTAATAAATAAAACTAGAATACTGGAGCAGAGTTACAGATCTTCAACCCTGGTTACAATGTAACTACATAAATGACTTTTCATATATAGCCAGGCAAGGAAGGTGATCCACGGGAAAATCTCACCCTGACAGATTGTAATCTCTTTTGAAGCCCCTCAGAAAGTAATTCATATAAAACTCTTCTATATAATCATATTCCGCCTTGTATAAGTTATTTCTTGACTTCTTTTTTTTTAAGTAGGCTCCACACCCAGCAGGGCTTGAAGTCACAACTGTGAAATTGAGACTTAGCTGTGATCAAGAGTTGTACACTTAAACCAACTGAGCCACCCAGGTGCCCCTATTTTTTGACATTTCTTATTTCCTTTTCAAGACTGCACAGGAGATTCTGTCTCACATAGAGACAACTCTGCATCAACCACTCTGCCTGTCCACCTAAAATAGAGTAACTACAGGTGTCTGCTACCTAAGTGCCAAACTGCCTGTGGAAGAGTTTTTTGTGAGCATGACTATTAGGTCAAGAGGGAGAGTGATATATATGGTTTCAGAAGTCTCGTTAAAATGTCCTAGGATCCTGGGCACCTGGGTGGCTCAGCTGGTTAAGTAAGCACTTGCCTTTGGCTCAGGTCATGATCCCAAAGTCCTGGGATAGACCCCTGCCTGAGTCAGGTTTCCTGCTCAGTGGGGAGCCTGCTTCTCCCTCTCCCTGCACACCCACCACGCCCTTCCTCATGCTCTTTCTCTCTCTCAAATAAATAAAATCTTTATAAGTAAATAAATATCCTAGGAATCGAAAGTTAGATGATTGGTTACAACAGTACTTTTTAAAATTGTGCTTCAACAAAACTTGTCATATTGTTCTAGTACTATGCAAGGAGTATTACACATTAGCCTTCCTTTGACTATAAGAGACAAAGACCGGGGATGTCTGGGTGGCTCAGCGGTTGAGTGTCTCCCTTTGGTTCAGGTCATGATCCTGGAGTCCTGGGATCTGGCCCCACATTGGGCTCCCTGCATGGAGCCTGCTTCTCCCTCTGCCTGTGTCTCTGCCTCTGTTTCTCTCATGAATAAATAAAATAAAAAAGAGAGAGGGGAAAAAAAAAAAGAGACAGACACCTCAGGAAACAAAAATATGGGAGAAACTACCTCTAAGACTTGAATAAAGTAATTAAGAGAAACGGAGGAGGGGAGCAAGAACCCAGGCTAAAAAGACCCTACTTAGTCTGATACCACAATGTTTCATAATTGGTCTCTACTAACAAGCAAGGTAGGATACAGCAGAATGTTCAATTTAATGAAGGAACATTTTGCTTCTCTTAAAGTTATAAAAGAGAAATGGAATTCCTCTAAAAAAAACCAAGGTGACTCCCTCCTGGAGTAACCCCAAAGCAAAACCATTTTTGTTGATTTGTATTTCTGACATGCTAATGATAATGGTGATGTTGGCAGTAAAGACAAGAGTTGAGTGGCTCCAGAGTTGGAGCCAAATTGGAAAATAAAAGCCTCTTCATTCTAGCACTCCAGAGGGTACTGAGGAAGTCTGTGGACTTTTAAATAAACTATGGAGGATTGAGGTGGGGAGGAGCAGGGTAGAGATTACTTTGTATCAAGTGGAAGCCCATAGAAACAGTAGCATTTAACCCCTAGGCTATATGCTCACAGGAAAAAAAAAATGGGGGGGGGGGAGCTTAATTCAGAGCTGTGAAACTGGAGTTCTAGAAAATGAAACTAAGATACCAACTTGATTTCAGTTAAGAAGGAATCCCCCCAAAATATTCTAGCTTTTTGTCTCTGTATTGTAAAGGAGGATACAATAGAAAGTCCAAGGAAAACAAGAAAAACTATACAGCTAATTTGTATCTAGTTTTATTAGATTTATTCACAGTATTGGTAAATAGTGTATATACCTTAAATATCTGATGATTTCACTTAAGTACATATTACTGAGAAGACATATATTACAGACAAGGAAGAGAAACAAGGGGAAAAATTTATTCTAAGGACACATTTTGGAGAAACTTTGGCTGTTAAGCACAGGGCTACTGAGTAAAACCATCCAAGAAAACTTTCGTGTATTTCTCATATAAATGGACTCTAAAAAAAAAAAAAAAAAGAGGAAAGGGGCGCCTGGGTGACTCTGTAAGTTAAGAGTCTGACTTAATTTCAGCTGGGGTCATGATCTCAGAGTTGTGGGCTCAAGTCAACACTGGGCGTGGAGCCTGCTTGGGATTCTCTTTCTGCCTTTGCCCCTCCCCACCCCTGCTCACTTGCATGCTCTCAGAGACCATTTATTTGGGTTTCTGCTGTTACAATATCATCATTGTTTAAATTAATATATTCAATTACATCTTGCACCCTCCTAAAAATTACTTCAAATAGCATTATCATTATGAATATTAGCCAACATATCTCTAGAACAGGGCTTAAATTTTCGTAAATTAGGCTGAAACTCCTAGAAAGCAGTAAGAATGTGAAATATCTCTCAAGTACACTGCAGGATTACCTAATTCTAGTCTCACAGAAAGCAGTAAAAAATATAAATCTGTCATTCTCTTTTATTTATTTTTAGAGAGGGGAGAAAGAGAGGGATGGGGTGGGGCAGAGGGAGAGTGAGAGAATCTTAATTCCACTATTGGGTATTTATCCAAGAAAACAAAAAGACTAATTCGAAGAGATATATGCACCCCTATGGTTATTGCAGCATTTTTTACAATAGCCAATATATGGAAGCAACCTGTGTCTATCAGTAGATGAATGGATAAGGAAAATGTGGTATATTTACAATGGAATCTTACACAGCCATTAAAAAGGATGAGATTGTGCCATTTGAGACAAAATGGATGGATCTAGACAGTATTACACTAAATGAAATGTTAGACTGAGAAAGACAAATACCATGTGATTCCATTCATAAGTGAAATCTTAAAAATGAATAAACAAAAGAATCAAATCTATAAATACAGAGAACTGATGGCTGCTGGGACTAGGGGCAAAATGGGTGAAGGGAAGAGGGAGGCTTCCAGTTATGGAACAGATAAGTCACAGCAATAAAAGGCATAGCATAAGGAATATAGTCAGGACTCCTGGGTGGCTCAGCAATTGAGCATCTGCCTTTAGCTCGAGGCATGATCCCGCGGTCCTGAGATTGAGTCCCATATCAGGCTCCCTGCATGGAGTCTGCTTCTCCCTCTGTCTCTGCCTCTCTCTCTCTCTCTCTCTCTCATGAATTAAAAAAAAAGGAATATAGTCAATGATATTTAATAATAATGCAATGGGACAGACAGTAGCTACACTTGTGAAAACTTGCCAAATCACTAAGTGTACACCTGAAACTAATATAACATTGTGCGTCAACTATACTCAAATAAAAGGAAAAGGAAAAAAAGAACCAAATTGAGACTACAGCTGTGGTAAGCTGTCAGCAGAGTAATTTATATTTTTGGCGATATTGTTTCCTGAATTATTTTTGGTCTTCTCTAACAATAGTGAAAGCCTCAGAGATTTCTACCATATTTCAGAAAAGTTGAACTGATTTGGAGTAGAGTTATTAATAATGTGTTGAGATGTATATGCTAAATTTTTTGCTATGTTCAACTGAACCTTCATTATCAAATGGTTGTGCCAGGACAACTCAATGGCAAAAGAATAGTCTCATTAACAAATGGCATTGAAGCAACTGAATGAAGAAGAGAATGAAGAGAATGAAGTTGGACTCCTGTTGCACATTACAGGTAAAAATTAATTCACAATGGGGTCAAATCTCCAAATGAGTGAGCTAAAACTATAAAACTTTTAGAAGAATCTATAAACAGATATCTTCATGACCTTGGATTAGGTGGTCTTCTAAGAGGACATAAGCAGCAAAAGAAAAAAATACATAAATCTGACTTCATCAAAATTAGTAAGACAACCCAAAGAATGGGAATAAATATTTGCAAATTATATATAAGGGACTTGTATCTGGAATATATAAAGAATTCTACCAACTGAATAATAAAAACAATCCAAATTACAAATGGGTATCTTTTAAAACCTCAGTTAAAAAAGTATCTGAGGGGGATCCCTGGGGGGTGCAGCAGTTTAGCGCCTGCCTTTGGCCAGGGTGTGATCCTGGAGACCCGGGATTGAATCCCACGTCGGGCTCCCGGTGCATGGAGCCTGCTTCTCCCTCTGCCTATGTCTCTGCCTCTCTCTCTCTCTCTGTGTGTGACTATCATAAATAAATTAAAAAAAAAAAAAAAAAAAAAAAAAGTATCTGAGGGATGCCTGGATGGCTCAGCGGTTGGGCGCCTGCCTTCGGCTCAGGTCGAGATCCCGGGATCCGGGATCGAGTCCCACATTGGGCTCCCTGCGGGGACCCTGCTTCTCCCTCTGCCTGTGTCTCTGCCTCTCTCTCTGTGTGTGTCTCTCATGAATGAATGAATGAATGAATAAATAAATAAATAAATAAATAAATAAATAAATAAATAAAATCTGAATAGATATTTCTCCAAAGAAGATATGTAAATGGGTAATGAGCACATGAAAAACTACTCAACAGCAGAGTACAGAAAGTGGCAGGAGTGACTATACAGTGGAGAAACCTGACAGTCAGTGCATTAGCCAGCTCAGTATCAACAATGATAAATCACATCAATAATACATTCCTTGTTATGATACAATGAGAATGACATTGTATCCCTGTGATCTTCTACTCAAAAACCTCAACCCCAGTCCAATCATGAGAAAAATACAAAACAATTCCAAAAGAGGGGCGTCCTACAAAATACTTAACCAGTACTCCTCAAAACTGTCAAGATCATCAAAAACGATCAGAGTATGCAAAACCATTATAGCTAAGAGGAGCCAGCAAGAACTGACAAGTAACATACATGGAATTTTTTTTTAAGGTTTATTTATTTATTGAGAGAGAGAGAGAGAGCACAAACAGGAGGGGAGATGGAGAGTAAGAGAGACTCCCAGGCAGACTCCACACCAAATATGGACCCCAATGAAGGACTCCATCTCACAACACTGACATTACAGCCTGAGCCAAAACCAAGAGTCTGATGCTTAATCAGCTGTACCACACAGGCACCCCTGTAATGTGGAATTTTAGATAGGAACTTAGAACCAAAAAAGGTATTAGGTAAAAACTGAAGACATTTGAATAAACTATGGACTTCAGTTAATAACAACATATCAATATTGGTTCATTAACTGCAACAAATGTACTATACTAATGTAAAATATTAATAATAGGAGAAAATGTGGGGGGGCGGGGACCACATGGGAACTCCGTCTACAATCTGCTCAAATTTTTTGTAAATCTAAACCTGTTCTGGGGCAGCCCCAGTGGCGCAGCGGTTTAGCACCGCCTGCAGCCCGGGGTGTGATCCTGGAGACCCAGGATCGAGTCCCACATCGGGCTTCCTGCAGGGAGCCTGCTTCTCCCTCTGCCTGTGTCTCTGCTTCTCTCTTTGCTCTCTCTGAATGAATGAATAAATAAATCTTTTAAAAAAATAAAAAAATAAAATAAACCTGTTCTGGGGCAGCTGGGTGGCTCAGTGGTTGAATATCTGACTTTGGCTCAGTTCATGATCCTGGGGTCCTGGGATCAAGTCCCACATCGGGCTCCCTGCAGGGAGCCTGTTCCTCCCTCTGCCTATGTCTCTGCCTCTCTCTGTGTGTCTCTCATGAATAAATAAATAAATAAATAAATCTTTTTTAAAAATCTAAAACTGCTCTAAAGAATAAACTATTTTTAATAATAAATAATAATTTTAAATATACTCAAAAGTATTTTTTTATTTTTATTTATTTTTTCTTTATTTATGATAGTCACACATAGAGAGAGAGAGAGACAGAGACACAGAGGGAGAAGCAGGCTCCATGCACTGGGAGCCTGACATGGGATTCGATCCCGGGTCTCCAGGATCGCGCCCTGGGCCAAAGGCAGGCACTAAACCGCTGCGCCACCCAGGGATCCCTCAAAAGTATTTTTTAAAACAAATTTTAATAATAGTAATTTTTAAACACAAGTTAAATAAAAACAAAATAAAAATCACTGGGCATCTGGGTGGCTCAGTTGGTTAAGTCCAACTTTTGGTTTTGGGTCAGTTCATGATCTCAGGGGTCATGAGATCGTGCCCTGTGTGGGGCACCATGCTCAGTGGGGAGTCTGCTTGAGATTTTCTCCCTCTCCGTACCTCTGCCCTTCCCCCCGACTCATGTGCAGACATGCTCTCTCAAAGAAATAAATGTTTTTAAATAATCAAAATCACAATTAGATACCTTTTCACACTCACTAAGATGGCTATAATCAAAAAGATAGATAATAATGAATGTTGGCAAGAATATGAAGAAATCTGAAACCTACACTTATGGTAGTAATGTAAAATGGTGCAGCAGCTACCTTAGAAAACAGTCTGGCCGATCCTCAAAAGATTAAACATAGAATTACAATATGACCCAGCAATTCTACTCCTAATCATATACCCAAGAGAAGTGAAAGTGTTCATTCAAAAACTTGTACACAAATGTGCATAACAGCTTTATTTTTAATAGCCAAAACGTGGAAGCAACCCAAGTATGTATCAACTAATGAATGGATAAATTATGGTATATTCATACAGTGGAATAGTATTAACATTAGAATGAAGTGTCAATATATGCTATAATATGTATAATATATATAACTTAAAGTATGCTAAGTGGAAAAAGCCAATCACAAAAGACCACCTATTGCATGATTCTAATTGTATGAAATGTCCAGAATAGGCATAGCATTTCTTTTGAGGGTGATAAAAATATTCTAAAATTGATTGTGATGATGGTTGTTCAACTCAGTGAATATATTAAAAACCACTGAATTGTACACTTAAAGTGAGAGACTTGTCTGGTATGTGAATTATATCTCAATAAAGCTGTTTTTCAAGAAATCACAGTTTCTCTTTTTAAAAACAAGGACACTCTTTATTTCATGTCTGTGGTTTAAACTAGGTCCCAATAAACAACAGCAGCTGCCACCTGGTAAAACTAGATGGCTTTAAATGCTTGGCAAACAACTTCTACGTACATGAGATTTTGAACAGTTGTTGTTAAAGAATACATAAGCAAAGAAAAGCAGTCTGTCAGTACATTCTTACACTCTGACATTGTCATTTCATTCAGGACAGAATGCAATCGCCATTTCCTTAAATCAAGAAACCAACGATAACACTATTGATTATACTTATGTCCAAAGTAAATGGAGACAGATAACTCACTCTGACAAAAAAAAGAAAAAGGCTGAAAATGCCTTCAAAAGAGCACAGCAGTAAAAGTCAGAGTGCATGTCTTGTGTTTGTATGGAAAGACAGAACAGATGAACAAAGCAGGCTGAAGTGATACTCACTGTGCCATACTCTTTGCTAAACAATTACAAACATTCCCCCACACGTCTATAGAAATCCTTCCTGTGGCTTCTTGGGCATATTTCCATAGAGAACTCCTTCAGAATCTGACTTAAAACCATCTGTTTGATAAACAATCTGACTGTAACCTCTGGCGGGTGAAAAGAGGGCAGAAGGAAAAAAATGGGCAAGTGTTTACCTTCATTGAAGAAATATAAATACCACTCCTCAGTTGGTGATCTGAATTGGGAACAAGGAAAAAGGAAGATATGACAGCACAGTATTAATGGTTTAGGAAAGGAAGCTGGACCTTTGTGACAATTTATTTCCTTTTCTTAAGCAAAGAATTTAAATGTACAGCTCACAGAAAGAAAAAAACAGTTGACCACTGAAGATAGGAAAAAAGTCCTATCCATTCATAATTAAAGAAATGTGGGGGGAAAAAAAAAGCAATGTGGGACACGTGGGTGGGTCAGTGGTTGAAGGTATGCCTTTGGCTCAGGTCATCAACCTGGGGTCCTGGGGTCGAGTCCACATTGGGCTCCCTGCATGGAGCCTGCTTCTCCCTCTGCCTGTGTCTCTGCCTCTCCTTCTGTGTCTCTCACGAATAAATAAACAAAACCTTTTTAAAGAAGGAGAGAGAAATGCAAAAGAAAGATACATATGATTTTTCAGATCTTGGAACGCCAAATATTTAAAAGTTGGATAAAATCAATATAGGTGAGGGAACAGAGAATAAATTCTCATGTACTCTTGGTAGTATTAAAATAAATTTAGCAGTATTTCTCAATTTTACATATTTATATCTTTGTTTCAACAATCCAAATTCTAGATATTTATCTAGTTTACAAAGATAAATGTAAGTAAATATTTATAGTTGCACTGTCTGTAATAAATAAAAACTGTCAATAGGGAAATGGTTAAATTATGTAAGTCTCATTTGGGAATATTTACAGAGGAAAAAAATACATATAGGATTTGCTTCAAAGTAACCACAGGATTTACTTCAAAATAATCACAAATTGACTAGGGGGAGTAAGGAAGGAGTATAGATAAAACACGACTATGTATTTAATAATTTTCATGAAGCTAATAACGGGTACATGTGGTTCATTACACTGTCCTCCTTATTTTTGTACGTTTGAAATTTGCCATAATAAAAATATACAAAATTATGAAACAATCTCATTGAAGAGGATAGTGGATAAAGGTACTGACCTACATAGCTTTGGAAATTACCAAATCTGTAAGCTAAAAGCACAGTGAACTGCACACAAGCACCGTACTCTAATAAAGCAGTTTCGCACAGGTGTACAGGTTAACAATTCTGAAACCTTTGTGTCTACTGGACCTGAACAGTTAGGTAACTGAATGGTGGATGGTAGAAAGTTTCTCACTTTTGGAATAGGAGATTACACATAAGCAGGAAAAAAAGGCTAAAATGATCCATGTGGTAACGGGTTAGAGTTAGAATATGAACTTGCGGGCAGCCCGGGTAGCTCAGCGGTTTAGCGTTGCCTTCAGCCCAGTGTGGGATCCTGGAGACCCAGGATCGAGTCCTATATCGGGCTCCCTGCATGGAGCCTGCTTCTCCCTCTGCCTGTGTCTCTGCCTCTCTCTCTCTGTCTCTCATGAGTAAATAAATAAAATCTTTGAAAAAAAAAAGAATATGAACTTGCGTTTATTTTTTTAAAGATTTTATTTATTTGACACAGAGAGAGAGAGAGAGAGAGAGAACACAAGCAGGGGGAGCAGCAGGCAGACACAGAGAGAGAAGCAGGTTCCCTGCCAAGCAAAGAGCCCAGTGTGGGACCTGATCCCAGGACCCTGGATTATGACCTGGGCAGAAGACATTTAACCAACTGAGCCACCCAGGTGCCCCTGAACCTGTGTTCAGCTTAATAAAAATACAGATGTTACATCTAGAAATATTTACAGATATGTATATATGCATATACACAAATATTTACTCTGTCAGCTAAGACTGCTTAGAATCAATGACACCCCAGTTCTAACAAGCACATCTAGAGACAAGATCTTTGTTTCTAATACCGCTCCCAACAAAAGAAACCCAGGTTTCTTGGAGAAATGGCTAAATTCAGGACTGGAACAGGAAATGCACACGATGAGCCTGAGCATCTTGCAATGTCAGAAACTAAGGAAATGCTAAAAACAAAACAAAAATCCTAAATTGACAGAGATATCTCAAAGGGACACAGGAGACAAACCAAATGAGCTCCCAACAGCCAAATCTGATTATAACCTAAGTACAAAATAAATATCTATGAGTTCATACTGATAATAAGGATATGATTAAAGAGAGAACAAATTTCCCTTGCAGAAGAATTCCAGATAAATTTATATAGATACTCCACCTGCAAGGATGGGGACCATAAAGCCCACTCCTTAAGTGTATGGAGACCTCCCTCCAAAAAGTACAGTATGGAGGGGTACCCATGGGTGGTTCAATAAACTAAGCATCCGACTTCTGATTCAGCTAAGGTTATAATCTCAGGGTCATGAGATCAAGCCTCATGTCACGCTCGGCACTAGATGAGGAGCCTGCTTAAGATTCTCTCTCTCTCCCCCCCAACTCTTGTTCTCTCTTAAAAAACAAAAAAGTACAAAAGATTCTCTCTCTCTCTCTCCCTCCCCCACACTCTCACTCTTTTTTGTTTTATTTTAAGAAAAGCAAATGTGGGATCCCTGGGTGGCCCAGCGGTTTAGCACCTGCCTTTGGCCCAGGGTGCGATCCTGGAGACCTAGGATCAAGTCCCATGTCAGGCTCCAGGTGCATGGAGCCTGCTTCTCCCTCTGCCTGTGTCTCTGCCTCTCTCTCTGTGTGTGTGTGACTATCATAAATAAATAAAAATTAAAAAAAAAGAAAAGAAAATGCTTTATTTACAATAACTCTGAAAACATTTTGTCCTATGTATGATGTACTATAGCACTTATCTTGTTTTTTTTTAAGTGGAATTAACCTTTAGACATATGACCATTCCACAGTTTGGGAAGAGAAGTGAAATGTGTATGTATGTGTGTGTGTATATCAGAAGGAAACTGTTGATGAGCTACCCACTGGCCTCCCCCCAGCATAAAAACCATCAAATTACAGCCATCAGTATTTCTTTTATTCCTTTCTGGGGTTTTTTTTTGGGGGGGGGGGGGTAATCTCTCTCTCAAAAAAATAAAAAAAAGTACAGCACAGAAGAAGGCGGGGGGGGGGGGGGGGGAGACTAACTTTAGCAGAGAAGGTCATTAATAACAATGATAAATCATGTTGATAATATATACCCTTGATATGATATGATGAGAAATAGCACTGTATCTCTATGATCTTCCACCTAAAATGGACTCACTAAAATGGATTCTGGATGCTAGAAAGGGAGGCTGGAAGGGGGAGGTGTACTACTCAGTATCAGTTACAGGAGAAACTGCCCATTACAGATCCAACAAAAGAATCATCAACTACAGGTCCCGACAGAAAAAGATGTACACTGCATCTCATATTTTAAAAATCTAGTAACTCTGCAAATCAGCCAATGAAAAATCACCTTACATTCTTGCTTTTCTCCAATGGATTTTTGTTCAAAACAACCCCTCCCAACTTCCTTTTTCTCCATAAAATAATGTTCCTCTCCTTTGTTTTTGGGATTTGCCTGTGGCTTTGCCATAGCTTGCACGGGTCTGAATTGCAATTGTCTGTTATTCCCAAAAACCTACTTTTCCTGGTAAAATAAATGGTTTGCTGGTAAAACTTTTATTTTTAAGATTAACGCACCCAAAAACCCACAACCCCAGTCTAATTATAAGAACAACATCAGACAAATTCCAATAAAGGAGCATCCTAAAAACACTTGACTAATACTCCTCAAAACTATCAAGGTCATCAAAAACAAGGAAAGTCTCAAAAGCTGTGACAGCCAAGCAGAGCCTAAGGAGACATGACTACTAAATTAATGTGGTATCCTGGATGGGACCCTGGGACAAAGAAAAGACATTAGATAAAAGCTGAGGAAATTTGAAGTGGTTAATAATAATGCATCAATATTGATTAACTGCAATAAATCTGCTCTAAGATGTTAATGATAATGAAAACTGGATGAGGAATTATTTATAACTCTTTGTACTATCATCTCAATTTTCTGTAAATCTAAAACACAAAACCTGTTTTAAAGTTTATGAAAAGGATAGGAACTTAAAGTCAGTAGTGAGTTGTTGCTGTTGTTTTTTTTAGATTTTATTTATTCATTAATGAGAGACACAGAAAGAGAGAGACAGACAGACAGAGACAGAGAGGCAGAAGCAGGCTCCATTCAAGGAGCCTGACGCGGGACTCGGTCCCAGGACTCCAGGATCATGCCCTGGGCGGAAGGCAGGTGCCAAACCGCTGAGCCACCCGGGGATCCCCCCCAGTAGTGAGTTTTTTTAAATCTCATGCAAATGAAAAATTATGTAACAGAGGAAAAATAAATCTCATGCAAATAATTTCTAGTGTATTTCCTACTCGAAAAAGGATACATGCCAGTGAAATGCTGTCTCAGAGGTAGCCTAAAGATTATAAAGACATTACAAATATATTTTTTTGCTTTCCAGTGGTAATGACCTCCCCATGAGAACATGCCCCTCACGAATGACCTCTTCCACCCATCCCCGGAGGAGGAGTAACCACAAGAAGCACCTGAATCAGAGTCCTAATTCCTACCTCATAGATGTGGTGTCCAGGATGCTACAAAATCAGTACCATCTTCAGCCATGCACAAACAGTAGTTTTGTGTGTTGGCTTCTCCACTGTCCTTTGTCAGTCTACAGGAGGAAAAGCAAGGCTTACAGAAGGATGCTCCTTCAAGGTGGGAAGCAGCACTAAAAGCACTCTGAATCAAGAGGAGTGGGAAACTATCCCAATAAACACATTTTGGATAAAATAATATATATATTTATATTTAATCTTAATACAGAAACTTGTTTAGGAAATATTATTACATTTTTAAATTTTTTTATTATTACATTTTTTAAGTACTCTGTACCTATGCACAGAAAGGACGTATTAGAGGACATTAGAATTTATTCACCCTTAAGATCAGAAAAAGGAAACAGATTCTCTAGGTTCCGCATGATAATACTTGCATTGTATGATAATGTAGTCCCTATAAATTGCGTAAGTAGAATTCTGGTATTTTTTTTATTTTATTTATTTATTCATGAGAGACACAGTGAGAGAGAGAGAGGCAGAGACACAGGCAGAGGGAGAAGCAGGCTCTATACAGGGAGCCTGATATGGGACTCGATCCCGGGACTCCAGGATCACGCCCTGGGCTAAAGGCAGGCGCTAAACCACTGAGCCACTCAGGGATCCCAAATTCTAGCATATTTTAAATGCATTAGAAAAGGTTGCTCTTTAAATACTGTTGATAAATTATTTTAAAAAGCAAAATCTCCTTTTTTATTTCTTTTGCAAATTTGATGTCCACATAAAAAAGGTATAAAAATATTAAAGGAGAGCAAATGATGATGAATGGAGTATGAAGGAATGAAGTGAAGCCATTAACTCTATTTGAACTTTAAAACTCTAACAAGAGGGGATCCCTGGGTGGCGCAGCGGTTTAGCGCCCGCCTTTGGCCCAGGGCGCGATCCTGGAAACCCGGGATCGAATCCCACGTCGGGCTCCCGGTGCATGGAGCCTGCTTCTCCCTCTGCCCATGTCTCTGCCTCTCTCTCTCTCTCACTGTGTGCCTATCATAAATAAATAAAATAAATAAATTAAAAAAAATAAATAAATAAAACTCTAACAAGAGAATTCTACACTGAACTTCTCATCTCCTCATGAACTATATCTTAAATATTTTAATTCATTAAATACTTACTGAGTCTACCTACTACTGTAAGCCAGATATAGTGTAATATTAAAGATACAAAGTCAAGGGACCTTCAAAATCTAGTAAGAGAAAAAGAAAAACTGTAACACAGATGTGAACAAAAATCCCTTGGGAAGGCTTTCCAGAGGAAGTAATAGCTGAATTGTGTTTTAACACTATTGTATAATAAATAATTTGACTGGTCTTTGTGCCTGGTTCCTGGGAGGTATGCCTCTAAACCTTTGTAGTTTCCCAAATGATAGGAGTGTCTGTGTTATTCAAGCGGGCTCCTCCAGCCGCACTCGGTTTATGCTAACTCGGTAACTGATACTGGGCCCCTAGTTTCAAGATGGGGGCTGCCCATGCTAGAAAGACCAACCATGTATGTGACTAAAGGATTGGGGCACTGAGCTACATATTAGCCTGTCCTCTGGAGAATAGAAAGATGCTGAAGACAGAGTTCATCATATGGCCAGTGATTCAATCACGCCTATCTACATAATGAAACCCCAATAAAAAATCTGAACACAGAGTTGGTGAGCTTCTCTGGTTGGTAGTACACATCGATGTGCTGGGAGGATGATACATACTAAGGACACAGAAGCTTTGCTTTTGAGAGCCTCCTAGACCTTGCCCTATGTATCCCTCCCCTTTCTCTGGTTCAAATTTGTAACCTTTTGCTACGATAAAACTGTAATCACAAGTATAGTACTTTCCTGAGTTCTGTAAGTTGTTCTAGTGAATTATCAAACCTGAGGGGCTCAGAACTCCTGAATCCGGTCAGAAATACAAATGCCCTGGAGATTCCCGAACTTGTGGTTGGCATCTCAAATACAGAAAGCCTTGTGAAGGACAAGGCCCTTAACTTGTGCAAATTGAGCTAGTTCTCATTAACGTCAAAACTACATTGCAAATACCCTACAGGAATTAGTTTAAAATATGGATTTACAAGATTATTCATCACAAAATACAACGCATATCAACAAAATAGAATGTTACAGAATAATCTGTCATAGTTACTAATTCAGGGAATAAACAGGTAAGCTCTAGAGTGCCACTGTGGCCAAATGCTCCAATGTGAGGAACCCCAAGCAGGCTGGACATATTGAAAGCACAGTTTTCAATGGGTTTGCCAACACTGTTGCTGAACAAACTTGGATAAACTCATCCCAAGAGAAGCCAGTAACTCAAGAGACGAGGGTTTGGAAAAGAGAAAGTGAGAGATTTACTTCAGATGCTAGCAGCTAGGGGAGGCAGCAGCCTCAAGCCTTACCAACTGACCTCTGCCAGCAAGATGGACACCTGGGGCTCTACAGCGAGAGGTTCAGGGAGGTAGCACAAGAGAGCACATAATCATGGATGGGGGTCAGTATGTGTTCAGCAGTGATCATGGGCAGGGAAGGGGATGTGGTGGGATGTTGTCTTCTAGGCATTCTGTTGCTATCAGGGCTTTTCTGGTCTGGCAGTTGAAAGGTTCCAGTCATTGCAAATGTCTCTGTCCATGCATTAAGGAAAGTGCTATAAGAAACCAACATTATGGGTTTTAGTTAGAATATGAGTTAAGTGGTCTTGTCTCTTTCTGGGTTTTTTTTTTTTTTTTTTTTTTTTTTAAGATTTTACTTACTTATTCATGAATGAGAGAGAGAGGCAGAGACACAGGCAGAGGGAGAAGCAGGCTCCATGCAAGGAGCCTGATGTGGGACTCGATCCTGAGACTCCAGGATCATGCCCTGGGCCAAAGGCAGGCGCTAAACCGCTGAGCCACCCAGGGATCCCTCTTTCTGGTTTTTACTTTTGGGGTCTATAGTTGAGCAAGAAGGCTTGCTGACAGGAGCATGATTCAACCATGAAAAAATTGTGCTGTAGATGAATATTTACTGACATAAACATACTTGTTATCTCCAGACCCATTCTCTTCCCTTGAGGTCCAGACTTATACATTCCACTTCCTATTATTAAACATTACCACTTGGTTGTCTACTAGGTATCTCAAATCTAACATGTCCAAAAGAAAAAAACTTAATTCTCACCAAATACAACCAGTCAGCTCCTCCACACTCTTCCCTATCTTAGTAAATAGTACTACTTATTATTCACTCACTTGTTCTAGCCAAAGTTGGAACCATGTTTGACTTCTTCTTTCCTTAAGACCTCATCAATCCATCAGCAAATCTTATGGGGGTACTATCAAAAAGAACCCTCTCACCACCTCCACTGTTACCATCCTAGAACAAAGCCACTTATATCTACTGCCTAGAACACTACAATAGCCTATTTGATCTCCTTGTTTTCATTATAGCCAATCACTCCACACAACAACCAGAATAATCTTTAATAAATTAATGTCATTACTGCACATAAAACATCCCAATATCTTCCCACTACATTCTGAATAAAATCTAGATTCCTTATTTAAATCTCTAATGATCTACCTTCAACTTCTCTTAATGTTCTTTGCCCTTCATTTTTCAAAGATTCCAAGCAACTTCCCATCTCAAGGCTTCTTCACTTGCTAATCTCTCTCTCTCCACTGAATGTCTATTCCCTAGCTCTTTGTATACTCTGAACCTTCATTTCATTGAGGTCTCTACTTAAATGTTATCCTCTTCAAAGGGACTTCCCTTCATACAAAATTATAACCTGTTTCCACTATACTACTTCAATGAAAAACTAAATTTTTTTTAACTAAAATTATCACTTGCCATCTTATCTCCTTACCTTGCTTTATTTTGTTGTTGTACTTAACTATAAGCTTCCAAAGGCACTTTGTCAATCTTGTTTGCTAAGGCATTTCCAGAGTCTAGGACACTATATGGATACATAATGGGCAAAACAGAAATACTTATTGAAAAAAAAAAAAAAAAAAAAAAGAACTCGTTGAATGAATGATTAGGATGTTGGGTGAGAGGAACAAATTATAAGAGTACTTTCAAAAATTATTTCATTCTCATAAAATTAAACAAAATGGAAAACAAAAGCCATTACATATACACACATACACATACACACACACAGGATCAATCCTCATTATTCATGGGTTCCATATGTGCAAATTTGCCTACTCATCAAAATATATTTGTAAAAAAAACAAAAAAAAAACAAAATATATTTGTAACCCCAAAATCAGTACTTGCAGCACTTCTTTGGTCAATCACAGACATGTGAATGTACAGAATGGTAAAAATTTTTAGTTGCCTGATGTACACATTCCCAACCAAGGTCAAACTAGGCATTGCTTGGCTTGCTTGTTTCAGACTTTCATAGTATAAAAAAATTCCTTTTTGTGGTATGTTTAGTGCCACATTTTTCATATTTTTATGCTTTTGATTGGTTATTTAACTGTTTAAAATGACCCCCAAGTATAGAGCTAAAGTGCTGTCCAGTGTTTCTAAGTACAAGAAGGCTGTGATGTGCCTTCTGGAGAAAATACAGTTATATACATTCGTTCAGGCATAAGTTACAGTGCTGTTTTGAGTTCAATGTTAATAAATTAACATATATTAAATAAAGTGCCTTTTAACAAAACACATAAAATGTTTATTTTTTCCTTATTTGTATTTTCTATTTTTTACAATAAAAATATATATTTTAAAGATTTTATTTATGCTTTCATGAGAGACACAGAGAGAGAGAGAGAGAGAGAGAGAGAGAGGCAGAGACACAGGCAGAGGGAGAAGCAGGCTCCATGCAGGGAGCCTGATGTGGGACTCAATCCCGGGACTCCAGGACCACGCCCTGGGCTGAAGGTAGGCGCCAAACTGCTGAGCCACCCAGGGATCCCCCCACAATAAAAATATTTTTGTTGGAAGAAAAAAACTGAGTCATTTCTAACACTATATAATAAGAATTGTATTAGTAAACATTCTAGGGTAGCCAAAAAAATATAAAGTAAAAATAGGATATGAATACTGATTTTTTTTCAGTAATAAAGGTATAAATTTATAGTTCTCCTCTTAACTTAACCTGGGTCTTCTAAATGAAATCCCATATGTGCAAATACTCATGTACATTTATACACTTGTCCCTGATCAGTAACCAATAGACAATTCAAATACTAACAGTTTAAAACTCATTCACTTATAATTATAGAATCTTAGAGTAGAAAGACTCTTTATAGAGTACGGACTTGGGATACCTGGGTAGCTCAGGGGTTGAGCCTCTGCCTTCAGCTCAGGGTTTGATCCTGGGATCCAGTATACAGTCCTGCAATGGGCTCCCTGTGGGAAGCCTGCTTCTCCCTCTGCCTATGTCTCTGCCCCTCTCTCTCACTGTCTCTCTCATAAATAGATAAATCTTAAAAAAATAAAAAAATGGAGACCATATACTTAATTTTCTAACCCAATGCAAGAATCCTTTTTATAACCTTTTTTACAAGTCACTCAGCCTCTGCCAGTATATGTTCAACTACAGAAAGCACATTATCCCATATGGCAGCAAATTTTAGTTTTTAAAGATTTATTATTGTTTAAGATTTTATTTATTAATTCTTGAGAGAAGAGAGAGAGAGAGAGGCAGAGACACAGGCAGAGGGAGGAGTAGGCTTCATGCAGGGAGCCCGATGTGGGACTCAATCCCGGGACTCCAGGATCACGCCCTAGGCTGAAGGCAGATGCTAAATCGCTGAGCCACCCAGGCTGCCCAGATTTATTTATTCATTTCAGAGAGTGCACACATGCATGCAAAGGGGGCAGGAACAGAGGGAAAGAATCTTCAAAAAGATTTCCTGCTGACTGGGGAGCCCCACACAGGGCTCGATCTCACAATCTATGAGGTCATGACCTGAGCTGAAACTAAGAGTCAGATGTTCAACCAACTGACTCACCCAGACACCCAAGGCAGCAGATCTTATTTTACACCCATCATCCTTAGTTCAATCTCTGATCCAAAATCAAGTAGATATACTCTCTTTACATAACATAAGCCTTCCAAATATGTAAGACAAAACTCATATGTTCCTTTAATCACCTCTTTCAGGCTAAATATTCTAGTGCAACTATGACTCAGTGTTGTACACAACTTTATTCATGCCCATAAGCCCCTCTTTGTGTTTTTTTTTTTAAGCCCCACTCTTTGAATACAGGCTGGACCTGATGATTTACTTCTAATAAACAAAAAATGGCAAAAATGATAGAAAGTCATTTCCTAGATTAGGTTACAGACTGGCCTCTGGCTTCTTCACTGTCATGGAAGCCAGTTGTGGTATTTTAAACTGCTCTGTGGTGAATCCCACAGGACAAGGAACTAAAAAAGGCCTCCAGCCAACAAATCAGCAAGGAACTAAGGCCCTCAGTCAATCAACCCATGAGGAACTAAATCTTCCCAATAACCACATAAGAGAACTTGGAAGCAGATCCTCCCCCAGTTAAATCTTCAGATGAAACCGAAACTCTAGCTAACAACCTGACTGCAACCTATGGGAGACACATCTTGATTCCGTTGGGTTTTGTTTGTTTTTTTTTTTTGTAATCAAAACTTAAGAACTGGAATCCCTGGGTGGCGCAGCGGTTTGGCGCCTGCCTTTGGCCCAGGGCACGATCCTGGAGACCCAGGATCGAATCCCACGTCAGGCTCCTGGTGCGTGGAGCTTGCTTCTCCCTCTGCCTCTCTCTCTCTCTCTCTGTATGACTATCATAAATAAATACTAAAAAAAAATTTAAAAAAAAAAAAAAAACAAAAAACAAAACTTAAGAACTTTATTTTTTTTCACATTCAAATAAATGAACCTTTTTTTTCAATTAACATATAGTGTATTATTAGTTTCAGAGGCCAAGTTCAGTGATTCATCAGTCTTATATAACACCCAGTACTCATTCCATCGAGTGCCCTCCTTAATGCCCATGACCCAGTTATCCCATCCCCCTACCCCGTCCCCTCCAGGAATCCTCAGTTTGTTTTCTATGATTAAGAGAGTCTCTTGGGGGATCCCTGGGTGGCGCAGCGGTTTGGCGCCTGCCTTTGGCCCAGGGCGTGATCCTGGAGACCCGGGATCGAATCCCACATCGGGCTCCCGGTGCATGGAGCCTGCTTCTCCCTCTGCCTGTGTCTCTGCCTCTCTCTATCTCTCTGTGACTATCATAAATTAAAAAAAAAAAAAAAAAAAAAAAAAAAGAGAGTCTCTTGGGGATCCCTGGGTGGCGCAGTGGTTTGGCGCCTGCCTTTGGCCTAGGGCGCGATCCTGGAGACCTGGGATCGAATCCCATGTCGGGCTCCTGGTGCATGGAGCCTGCTTCTCCCTCTGCCTGTGTCTCTGCCTCTCTCTCTCTCTCTCTCTGTGACTATCATAAATAAATAAAATTAAAAAAAAAAAAAAAAAAAGAGAGTCTCTTATGGGGATCCCTGGGTGGCGCAGCGGTTTGGCGCCTGCCTTTGGCCCAGGGCACGATCCTGGAGACCCGGGATTGAATCCCACATCAGGCTCCCAGTGCATGGAGCCTGCTTCTCCCTCTGCCTATGTCTCTGCCTCTCTCTCTCTCTCTCTCTCTCTCTCTGTGACTATCATAAATAAATAAAAATTAAAAAAAAAATTAAGAGAGTCTCTTATGGTTTGTCTCCCTTTCTAATTTCGTATTGTTTTATTTTTTCCTTCCTTTCCCTATGATCCTGTTTTGTTTCTTAAATTTCACATATGAGATCATATAATAATTCTTTCTCTGATTGACTTATGTCACTTAGCATAATACCCTCTAGTTCCATGTACCTTGTTGCAAATGACAAGACTGCACTTTTTTGATGGCTGAGTAGTATTCCATTATACATATTTACCATATCTTTGTAATACCCATTCATCTCTCAATGGACATCTGGGCTCTTTCCATAGTTTGGCTATCGTGGACACTGCCGCTATAAACACTGGGGTGCTAGTGCCCTTTTGGATCATTACATTTGTATCTTTTGAGGTAAATCCCCAGTAGTGGAATTGCTGGGTCATAGGGTAGCACACATGAAACTGAGATAACAAATATTTGTTTCAAAAAAAAAAAAAAAAAAAAAAAAAACACAAATATTTGTTGCTTTAAGTAAGTCACTAAATTTTGAGGTAATTTGTTACATAGCAATAGATAACTAATACACCTAGAAATTTTACTTTTCATTGTAGCTTAGAAAAATTCTCAAAAAAAGAAAAAGAAAAAAAGTTCTCACACATGTATCTTTATTAAATAGAGAAAAAGAAAAACAAATTAAATGCTCAAAGGGTAATTAATAAATACAATGTACTATATAATGTACTATACAATGTTTAATAAATACAATGTACTATAATAAGATTTATTGCTATGTATCATTCAAAATAGATAAACTAGATCTATTTATTTAAATATTAGATCACAACATAGTAGTGAGGAAAAAATACAGAATTACCCCTAAAATATCCCACTTATGTAAAAATTCTAAGGTTTCTTTTTTTTAAGTAATCTCTACACCAAACCTGGGGCTGGAACTCACAATCCCAAGAACAAGAGTTGCATGCCCTACTGACTGAGACAGCAAGGTATCCCAATATATGTATAATTTTTATTTTTTATTTTTAAATATTCTATTTTTAAGTAATCCCTACACCTAACATGGGGCATGACCCAATATCAAGAGTTGTGCGATGTATGCTCTACTGACTGAGCCAGCCAGGTGCCCTCATTTATGTTAAAATTTAAAACACATAGAGCACTACTATATATTAGTTGTGAATACATATACAAAACTCTAAGAAATGGATTGCATTTCTATTTAAATATGTGAATTAAACAATTTACCTCTACTCCCTCCTAATTTAATTCTCCACTAAAAATAAAAAGGAATACAAAAGATAAAAATCCACATGGACAAAGAAACTGAGAAAGTAAATGACTGAAGGGGTAGAATTTACACAAAATTTTAGAAGCTGGGAAGCAGATAAATGTGTGGTAATTGATTAACATACCAGAGAAAGAACCAGAGGGTAAATGTTGGCAAACAAAAGCATACATACTCCTACTACAGAACCCAGGAAAGGCTCAGGAATTGGAACCCTTTGCAGGATGGAATGTGGGATGGAACTCAAAAATGGAAAAGCAATTTAAACTGTGTTTAAGCAGTAAATGCGTCAAATTCTCTTTCAATCCTATACAGCCAGGCAAATGCCTCCTCCCTATATCTTACTTTCTGAAGTATAAGCCAGAGGGCGTGTGATAGGGGACACCAGGCACAGCAGCTAACCAGGGTAAGATGCCTTACTACAATTAGGGATGTTTTTAATTCAATATAAAGTCCAATCTTTAGGGACGTCTGGGCGGCTCAGTGGTTGAGCGTCTGCCTTTGGCTCAGGGCATGATCCCTGGATCCGGGAATCGAGCCCCCACATCAGGCTCCCTGTGTGGAGCCTGCTTCTCTCCCTGCCTGTGTCTCTGCCTCTCTGTGTGTGTCTCTCATGATTGGATGAATAAAATCTTTTAAAAAAGGGCAGCCCGGGTGGCTCGGAGGTTTAGCGCTGCCTTCAGCCCAGGGCGTGATCCTGGAGACCCGGAATCGAGTCCCACGTGGGGCTCCCTGCATGGAGCCTGCTTCTCCCTCTGCCTGTGTCTCTGCCTCTCTTTCTCTCTATGTCTCTCATGAATAAATAAATGAAAGTTTAAAAAATAATAAAAAATAAAAAGCATGAGGAGACTAAGTGGAAGTCTATATACTAAATGGAGAGATCCCCAGTCTCTCTCTTACCTCTCAGCACCAAAGTATTGGTACTCAGACTCCAAGCTCCCCTGGCAGGAAACTGGAGGACTTCCATCTGGGAAAACTAATCAGCGCAAAAGAACACCTATAAATACATACAGCTGATGGTACTCAAATGGAGTTAGGGAGGAGCTTAAAGGAAACAGACAATGCAGAGAATATAAGAAGACTTAAAATTCTAAAATGTATTTCTTAGATAAAATTTTGCATCTCTAAATCAAGAAATAATAACAAAGTTCAATGAAAAATTTGAAAGACAAATTTAAGGAAATCTCCTAAAAAGTAAAATATAGGGCAGCCTGGGTGGCTCAGCGGTTTTAGCGCTGCCTTCAGCCCAGGGCCTGATCCTGGAGACCCAGTATCGAGTCTCACGTCGGGCTCCCTGCACGGAGTCTGCTTCTCTCTCTCTCTCTCTCCCCCATGAATAAAAAAATAAAATCTTTTTAAAAATTTTTTTCTAAAAAAAAAAAGTAAAATATAAAGACAGAAAAAAGAAAATAGATTAAAAGACAAAGAATCAATCCAGGCTTTCCAAAAAAACAGAAAAGTATGGAAGAAAAAGTACAAAAAAAATCCCAGATTTTAAGATCTTAAGTTTTCAATTTTAAAGGAATCACAGAGCCCTTAGCATAATGAATTTAAAAATCCACACTACAGCACAAATAATACTAAACTGTAGAACACTAGGAATAAAGAGAAAATTCTGTAAGTTTCTAGAGAGAAGGAAGAAAAGGTCACAAAGGAATTAAATCAGAATGGCATCAGTCTGCACAACAATGTAAATGTACTTAATGCCACAGAATTATACTTCAAGAGTATAATTAAATGGTTAAAATGGTAAGCTTTATGTTAGGTATATTTAACAAAAAAAAGTTTTTTTTTTAAAAAAAAGAATGATGGAGAAGGGTGCTGGGGTAGTTCAGTTCGTTAAGCATCTGACTCTTGATCTCAACTGGGGTCTTAATCTCAGAATTCCAGCACTGCATTGGACTCCATGCTGGGCATGGAGTCTACTGAAAAAAAAAAAAAAAAAAAGAATAATGGAGCCCTTCAGTGGTAGGATCCCAATTCCTTGATAAGAATTAGTGCACAGATGGGGCAGCCCAGGTGGCTCAGCATTTAGCACCACCTTCAGCCCAGAGCATGATCCTGGAGACCGGGGATCAAGTCCCACTTCAGGCTCTCTACATGGAGCCTGCTTCTCCCTCTGCCTGTGTCTCTGCCTCACTCTCTCTTTCTGGTTCTCTCTCATGAATGAATAAATTTAAAAATCTTAAAAAAAGAATTAGTGCATAGGGCACCTGAGTGGCTAAGTGGTTGAGCATCTGCCTTCGGCTCAGGTCGTGATCTGGGGGTCCTGGGTTAGAGTCCCACATCAGGCTCCCCAGAAGGAGCCTGGTTCTCCTCCTCTGCCTGTGTCTGCTTCTCTCATGAATAAGTAAATAAAATCTTAAAAAAAAAAAAAAAAAGGAATTTGTGCATATAAAAACACTACATTTTCTTTTCTTTTCTTTTTTAAGATTTTATTTACTTATCCATGGGAGACACAGAGAGAGGCAGGCTCCATGCAAGGAGCCTGATATGGGACTCCATCCTGGGACTGATGTGATCACACTCTGAGCAGAAGGCAGACCTCAACCGCTGAGCCACCCAGGCAACCCAAAACACTACATTTTCTGTAGAATTCTGAAGTAAGTATATGCACTGCAAACGCCCAGCCTATTTTAGTAGAAATTACATATTTTATTTCTTAATAAAATACCATTTGTTTTTGTAAAAATAAAAAGAATCATATTAGACTTTTCATAGGCAATACAAGAGGAAAATGACAATACCTTTAAAATAATGAAAAAAATGATGTCCAACAGAAAATTCTATTCCCAAAGGGAGTATTACTTAATATGGAGGGTAGAATAAAAACATTTTCATATATGCAAGATTTCAAAAAATTTAATTCCTATAAATGTTAACTCCCAGAGAGCTGCTGGAGCATATACTTCACCAAAATGAGGGGGTAAACCAAGAAAGAAAATGACATGTAATTCAGAAAACAGAATTCCCAGGAATGACAGTGAAAGGAAATCCCAGGTGAGAGCTGTAGAGCAACCAGGCCTACCTAACAACGAACCCAGGCTAGAGCAGAATATAGAGGAATATACAGAATATACAAAGTAGATCTCTAAGGATTAAAAAAAATTGATAATCTATTGGATTTGAATAAATAGAGCAGAGTTGTATGGTCCTGGCTGAGAATCTGGGAGTGATTTAGTAATCTGAACTTTAAAAACTGAACAAATAAGAAAAGCAAGGCAATTAATTATGCCTAAGGAAAATCAAAAGTTGTATAAGAAAATATTTAAAATCACTGTACATTATATGGCTCAGGTTCAGTAATCTGTGTAAAATAAAAAATAATGACTTAACCCCCTAAATTACATAGCCATATTGAGAATATAAGGGAAAAGACATTTATGCATTTAAAAGAACCAAAGGCTCATCTTCTATGACACTGTATACAGGTTTAGTAATTTTTAAAAGCAAGTGTTGTAACTATTCCATTAGAAATACTGGGACGCCTGGGTGGCTCAGCGGATGGGCATCTGCCTTTGGCTCAGGGCATGATCCTGGGGCCTGGGATCAAGTCCCACATTGGGCTCCCTGCGTGAGCTGCTTCTCCCTCTGCCTGTTTCTCAGCCTCTCTGTGTGTGTGTCTCTCATGAATAAATAAAAATCTTTGAAAAAAAAATATTTAAGATATATGAGTATGGTTTCCTCTATAGATGGGATAACTGCTATTTTTCCTTCTAAGCATATACTACTATTTGAATTTTTGAAACTATGCACATATATTACCTTGGTAAGAATAAGATAGAGTTCCTTGTAGGGAGAAAGAGCATAAGGGCTTAAGCATTATCTAAATTTTTTTTATTTCTATTTTTTTTTAATTTTTATTTATTTATGATAGTCACGGAGGGAGAGAGAGAGGCAGAGACATAGGCAGAGGGAGAAGCAGGCTCCATGCACCGGGAGCCCGACATGGGATTCGATCCCGGGTCTCCAGGATCGCGCCCTGGGCCAAAGGCAGGCGCTAAACCACTGCGCCACCCAGGGATCCCCAATTTTTTTATTTCTAAAAGAACAACTAAGAGTGGTTAATTGTGGATGTTGGGATTATGAATGTTTCTTTTTTTTTTTTTTATGAATGTTTCATTTACAGTTTTAAAATTTATCAACACTATCTTCCCCAAGTCCCAACACTTTCCTATATAAATGGCTTTTAGTTCATTTATAGTCTTATCCGCCTTCCTTGGAATGCTCTCAACTTAGTGTCCATTTAAACAAACACGCAATATGTGCTTCCAACTCGTACAAAAATATATTGGGATCAATACTTTTGTGACCTGGGTAAACTTCTGGCAATATAGCTGAAGGTGTTTCTAGCAGCATGTTTCATAGCCAGTTCATGCTACATTTGTGATTAACCAAAACTTCCAGATATTTTTCACACTAACTACCACTACAACCAGATCTTTCTTATCCTGTTCTTATACATTTGAGGTTCTGAATTTAAACATATGGATTATCTCTGTTAAATTTAATTTCAGTTTGGGCCTATAATTTCACCCTGTGGCTATAATTTTTTAGGCTTTATTCATCATTTGTCATATTAACTACTCCTACAGCTTTGCAATACTTACATAATTAATATTTTTTTTCAATTTTCATTCTAAGGTCCAAAAA
Organism: Vulpes vulpes; assembly: GCF_048418805.1. Taxonomy (NCBI): domain Eukaryota; kingdom Metazoa; phylum Chordata; class Mammalia; order Carnivora; family Canidae; genus Vulpes; species Vulpes vulpes. Next base: position 83,785,950 of record NC_132783.1, read on the forward strand.
TAATCCATCAGAGACTTTTCCTTTCTTGTGAAGACAAGAATCTAAATGGGTACAGTTATTCAATTGTCTATACATTCACCTAATCAATTAACCAAACCATATTTTACTACATAACATTCACAAATGCACCATGAAAAACTATGAAACTGTGGGATTATGATTATAACTAGAACAATCCCCTGATCTACTACCTCAAACTTCTAAAGAGAAGTTAACAGAATTAAAAAATAGAAATAGAAGTAATTTTTGAAAAATTACCCATCAACTGCTTTTGTTTACTACCCCATTTCATCTGTTTAATCATTTATAATTTTTCTAGAATTTAACATCCATTTCAGTTTTCCAGCTACTTTCCTCTTTTTAGATATCAGAACATTTGTCTCTCTTTGGTTTTTATGATTTCTCAAAGACTAACCAGTGGCTCTGAGATCATTAGTTAATTCAGCACTGTGAAATTCAATTGAGGCTTAAGATTTAAATTCATCTTTAAATATTCACTCTGAACATCCTGGGCTAGTTTCTGGTTACAAATCACTTTATATTTTCTAATTTGAAAACTATCATCCTTGCTGCTAATAATAATCTATATAGAACATATTTTCTTAAAAAAAACTTTACAATTTCTCAAAATCCTATAAATAGGTTAGATAGAAAGTACTATACCATTGTGCCGGTTTATGCTTAAGGAAACTGAACCACGGGGAAATTAAAATTATTTGCCCAGGGATCCCTGGGTGGCGCAGCGGTTTGGCGCCTGCCTTTGGCCCAGGGCGCGATCCTGGAGACCCGGGATCGAATCCCACGTTGGGCTCCCGGTGCGTGGAGCCTGCTTCTCCCTCTACCTGTGTCTCTGCCTCTCTCTCTCTCTCTCTGTGACTATCATAAATAAATAAAAATTAAAAAATAAAAATAAAAAAAAAATAAAATTATTTGCCCAAGGTCAAAGAGCTACCATAAGCCAAAATCTTCTATCCCAGTCCAGGGCTCTTTTCATTAAGACTATGTGGATTTCTAACACAGAGCTACTTAAGATTGCACATAAAATTCCTTGCTTAAGGGGTGCCTGAGTGGCTAAGTGGATTAAGCCCACTGCTCAGCTCAAGATCCCAGGATTCTGAGATTGAGCCCCAATTCCAGCCCCCTGCTCAGTGGGGAGCCTGCTTCTCCCTCTCCTTCTGCCCCTCCTCCTGCTTGTGCACAAGCTCTTTCTCAATCTCTCTCTCTCAAATAAATAAAATGTTTTTTAAATTTTCTTGCTTAAAAACTGATTTTATGATTAGTGGTTGACAGGCGTTAAATAAGGGGTGTGCAAAGAAGTTGAGTATAGCCATAAAGAGCAACATGATGGATACTGTGGTGATGAAAATATTTTGTACCTTTACTGATATCCTGGTTGTGGGGCAGCCCGGGTGGCTCAGTGGTTTAGTGCCACCTTCAGCCCAGGGCCTGATCCTGGAGACCAGGGATCAAGTCCCACATCAGGCTCCCTGCATGGAATCTGCTTCTCCCTCTGCCTCTCTCTCTGTGTGTCTCTCATGAATAAATAAAATCTTTAAAAAAAAATCCTGGTTATATTGTACTATAGTTTTGCCAGGTGTTACCATTCAGGAAAACTGGGTAAAGAGTATAACAGATCTCTCCTAACTCTACATGAATCTAAAGTTATCTCAAAATAATAAGAAGTTTAATAAAAAATAAATAATGGATATTTTTTAAACAATTTCATTTTTTTATATTTTATTTATTTATTTAGAGAGACAGAAAGCATGCATGTGCACAGCACTGAGGGAGAGGAACAGAGGATGGGGTAGAAAGACAGGGAGAGAGACTCTCAAGCAGACTCCCTGCTGAGCAGGACACCCCCCTCCTTCCCCAAAACATACACACACACACACACACACACACACACACACACGCCAGGCTCAATCCCTTGACCCCAAGACCATGACCCAAGCAGAAGCTAAGAGTCAAGGCTCAACCAACTAAGCCCCCCAGATGCCTCTAAACCAATTTCCTTTTAAAGACCCTTAAAGTAAATAGTTTAGGTAAATTAAAACAAACCAATAACAACAACAAAAAAAAAACGGAATTGAATCATGCATAGGGCTCTGAAAGCCAGCACAGTGTACTTCAAAAGTAGGATAATAAATAAATAGATAGATAGATAGATAGATAGATAGATAAATAAATAAATAAATAATAAATAAAGTAGGATAAGTCCCATCAACCAAAGCTCAAAAAAGCCATAAAGAAAAAAATTCCCATCCCTGGAAATTAAAAAGGATCCCCCCCCCCAAAAAAAAAGGATCCCCCAAAATTCTTATTTCCCAAAGCAGCAAACAAGACAGTATAAAAAACAAATTAAGTCACCTCCAAAAGAATCATTAAAGTTAGAACTACCAAAGCTTTCCTCAACCCACCACTTTACTGCAGAAAGACTGATTGTCCATGTGTGTCACCTTCAACCTGATATTCATAGCTACATGCTTCAAAAGAGTTCCAAAATTGCTTCTATTTTTTTGCTACTCACAAACTGCCTGAAGCTTCAATCATTTCCTGCTTCTCCCAGCTGCAGGACTTGCAATTAGGAAAACATTCACTCAGCGTCTAGATCAGGTCTGGGTAGAAGGATGAGCTCATCCCTTCAGATACGCACCTGATCCTCAGGAAGCTGCTCCTCCTCCAGCAAACAGGTCTTTGTATGTTTAAAGTGACACCCACAACCTGTGCAACCACTTGGCCAGAGCCAGAACAAGTCCTTCCCTATACACGCCTGGTGCCATGGAATCATTTCCTGCTCTAGCCACTTCACACAGCCACAAAGTTCAGGCAGCAGTGGCAACAGCAGCTACTGCTGCTGCTCTAATTATGGTCTCACCAGAGAACTGAATTTTCAGCTACAATGGAGATCAGGTCCTTCAGTACGACCCTGTGAACATTGAGCTGTTTGTTTCAACAGATCCTTACCCAGAGTCAGACCTTACCAGAATCACCCTATTTTCCAGAATTTACAACTCATTTTCCTATACCAGGATTTATAATGCTTCTACATCTCTTACTGTTTGTCCTGTTCACAAGTCTCAATTAACCAAGGCAGCTAAATGTACTATATGCAGTTAGAACTAAATCGTGAAAACTCAAGTTTGCTACTCAGTTTTACTACTTTTTTTATTTTTTAAGATTTTATTTATTTATTCATGAGATTCACAAAGAGTGAGGCAGAGATACAGGCAGAGAGAGAAGCAGGCTCCCTGTAGGGAGCCTCATACTGGACTCGATCCCAGGACCCCAGGATCACAACCTGAGCCGAAGGCAGATACTCAACTACTGAGCCAGCCAGGTGCCGCTCAGTTTTACTACTTCTAAGAAAACATTTACTCTGACACAGCTGTCTATTTATTGATAAAGGACATAATCCTAAACCAAAAGATATGTAGACATCATTTCAAAATAATATACTGGCACTAAAATCTTCAATCAGAAGTACCCAGGGCAGCCTGGATGGCTCAGAGGTTTAGCACTGCCTTCAGTCCCGGGCATGAACCTGGGGACCCGGAATCGAGTCCCACATCGGGCTCCCTGCCTGGAGCCTGCTTCTCCCTCTGCCTATGTCTCTGCCCCACCCCCTCTCTCATGAATAAATAAAATCTTAAAAAAAAAAAAAAAAAAGAAGTACCTGGGTACCAAGTAGTCATTCAACAAATATCTCTGTGTACTTTTATGTACAACCATCTCTGATAGGGAGCTGAACTGGGCTTTCAACTTTAAAAAAAAAAATCTAAGAAATATTAGATTTTTAGACCTAAGGCTAATATACCTTCGCCTTCCACAGGACTTCTGCAGTACTTTTACTTCTGCTGTGATAAACTTGTAGTACACCAACAGGCTAAGGAGTATAAACTAGTCAGAGAAATATCAAACTCATAAGTGGTTATCTTTGAGAGATGGCAAGGGACTTACAATCAAGAAGGGGAAACTTTTGTTCTAAAAAAGCCCAGGTGAAAGGATGAAAAAAAGAAACAAGCTACAGACTAGAAGAAAATATTCAACAAAGGACTACCAAGGCTATATAAAGATCTCTCAAAACTCAACAGTAAAATATCAAATAAGCCAATTAGAAAATGGGCACAAGACATAATCTTTTTAAAAAAATAAATAAAAATAAAACTTATACACAAATGTTTGTAATAGGTTTGTTTTTGTTGTTATTGTTTTCATAGCAGCTTTATTTGTAATAGCCCAAAACTAGAATAGCCCAGATGTCCTTCTTTTTCTTTTTTTTTAAGATTTTGTTTATTCATGAGAGATACAGAGAGAGATGCAAAGATATAGGCAGAGGGAGAAGCAGGCTCCATGCAGGGTGCCCGACGTGGGAATCGATCCCGAACTCTGAGATCACATCCTGAGCCAAAGGCAGACGCTCAACTACTCAGCCACCCAGGTGTCCCATCTAGATGTTCTTCAACAGGCAAATGTTTAAACAAACAATAATACATATGATCATATCATGGAATAGTACTCAGAAATAAAAAGGAACAAACTATTATTACATGCAACAACTTGAGTGAATCTCCAGGAAGTTATGCTGAGAGAAAAAAAGGCAATCCCAAAAGGTTACATATTGTACGATCTCATTTACATAACATTTTTGAGGTGAGAGAATTTTTGAAAGGGAAGACAGATTAGTGGTTGTCAGGAATGGGGATGAGGTTGCCTACAGAGCAACACTAGGGTCCTTGTGGTTTTAAAACTATTCAGTAAAAAATTAATTAATTAATTAATTAAATAGATAAATAAATAAATAAAACTATTCAGTATGTTGACTACAGTGATGGATACATGAACCTACACATGCAAAAAAAAATTACACAGAACTCACACAAAAACACACATATACACAATGAATAACAAAGTAAAACTACAGAAATCTGAATTAGATCAGTGGTATGGGGATGCCTGGGTGGCTCCTGGTTGAGCCAGGTTGAGCGCGCCTGCCTTCGCCCCAGGGTGTGATCCTGGAAACCCGGGATCGAGTCCCACATCGGGCTCCCTGCGTGGAGCCTGCTTCCCCTTCTGCCTGTGTCTCTGCCTCTCTCTCTCTCCGTGTCTCTCATGAGTAAATAAATAAAATCTTTTTTTTTTTAATGTGGGAAAAAAATATGTGGGTAAGGATACTTGGCTGGCTCAATAAGTAGGGCATGTGATCCTTGATCTTGGGGCCATGAGTTCCAGCCCCATGTACAGTGTAGAGATTACTTAAAATAAAAAATAAATAAAATAAAATAAATAATAAAATAAAAATAAAAATAAAAATAAAATAAAAATAAAAATAAAATAATAAAATAAAATAAAATAAACAAATAAAATAAAAATAAAAATAAAATCTAAAGGGATCCCTGGGTGGCGCAGCGGTTTAGCGCCTGCCTTTGGCCGAGGGCGCGATCCTGGAGACCCGGGATCGAATCCCACGTCGGGCTCCCGGTGCATGGAGCCTGCTTCTCCCTCTGCCTATGTCTCTGCCTCTCTCTCTCTCTCTCTCTCTCTCTCTCTTTCTCTCTCTCTGTGTGACTATCACAAATAAATAAAAATTTAAAAAAATAAAATAAAATAAAATAAAATCTAAAAAAAAATGTGGGTATAAGTAACTTGCCTATGATCACACAGAAACTGAGCTGACATTTGAACTTGACAATAGATCTGTATCTTCACCCAGGAAAACAGTAACAAATAACTTTAGGTAAATTACTTCTAAAAAAAACTTAAAGCAATTACTAACACTAGGAAAAATAATATTTATGTAAGAAAGGAAATGTATTACTATGTGGCTTAGCTATGAATATTATCTATAAAGCCATATGTAAACAATGAGTACTGATGTATTCGTTTTCTATTACTGTGGTAAAAGCAACACAAACTTTTTATCTTAGACTTCTAGAGGTTAGAAATCCAATATGCTTTCACTGGGCAATCCCTTCTGGAGGTACTAGGGGAAAATCCTTTTCCTTGCCTTTTCTAGCTTCTACAGGATGCTTGCATGCCTTTGCTCATGGTTCTCTTTCTTCCACCTTTTTAAAAAGATTTTTTAATTTATTTATTTGACAGAGAGAGCACAAGCACAGGGAACAGCAGGAAGAGGAAGAAGAAGCAGGCTCCCTGCCAAACAGGGAGCCCAATGGGAGGCTCAATCCCAGGACTCTGGGATCATGACCTGAGCAGAAGGCAGACACTTGACTGAACCATCAGTTGAGCTACTAAGGCGTCCCTCTTTCCTCCATCTTCAAACCAGCAACAGAGATTGAATCCTTTTCACATAGCCATCTCTTCTGCCTCCCTCATCTACTTTTAACAATCCTTTTAATTACATTGAATCTGGGGTACCGAGGTGGCTCAGTGGTTAAGAATCTGCCTTCGGCTCAGGTCGTGATCCTGGGGTCCTGGGATCAAGTCCCACATGAGGCTCTATATCTCTGCCTCTCTTTGTGTGTCTCTCATGAATAAATAAAATCTTTAAAAAAGGGGGGGGGGCAGCCCCAGTGGCTCGGCGGTTTAGCGCTGCCTTCGGCCCAGGGTGGAATCCTGGGGACCCAGGATCGAGTCCCTTGTTGGGCTCCCTGCATGGAGCCTGCTTCTCCCTCTGCCTGTGTCTCTGCGCCTCTCTCTCTCTCTCTGTGTCTCTCATGCATGGGTGAATAAAATCTTAAAAAAAAAAGAAAAAAGAAAAATATGCTCTGTTTAACATGTTTCTTGCTTTCAACATGGTACAAGAAGGTACTGCTAAGAGAAAGTGTTTAAAAGGCACCTGGCTGGCTCAGTCAGTAGAGCATCTGACTATTGATCTCAGGTTCATGGGTTCAAGCCTCACACTGGGCATGGAGCCTACTTTTTAAAAAAGTGCTTAAATACTGAAACATGGATTTCAGAAAAGTTCATTCATTGCAAACCAACAAACAAGGCTATTGGCTTTTCTCCTCAAAAGCTACTTGTCTAAAAAAAAAAAAAAAAAAAAAGCTACTTGTCTATGGAGAACAATTATACAACCAAACTGAAAGAAATAAAAAAAACTCTGAAAGAGCAACAGAAGATTAAGAACATTTCTGAGGACACCTGGGTGGCTCAGCAGTTGAGTGTCTGCCTTTGGCTCAGGGCGTGATCCCGGGGTCCGGGATTAGGCTCCTGCAGAGAGCCTGCTTCTCCCTCTGTGTCTCTGCCTCTCTCTCTGTCTCTCATGAATAAATAAATAAAATTTTTCTGTTTATACTACAAGCACATATTTATGTATGTTTCTGATACAAACAAGAGTGAGAGAAAGATGGGATCCCTGGGTGGCGCAGCGGTTTAGCGCCTGCCTTCGGCCCAGGGCGTGATCCTGGAGACCCGGGATTGAATCCCATGTCGGGCTCCCGGTGCATGGAGCCTGCTTCTCCCTCTGCCTGTGTCTCTGCCTCTCTCTCTCTCTCTGTGTGTGTGACTATCATAAATTTAAAAAAAAAAGAGTATTCTTGAAAAAAAAAAGAGTGAGAGAAAGAGAGTTCACAAATTTACTATCTGGCTACATTTACTATCTGGCTACTACATTCTACAGATGTACTCCCTGGGAGAAAAATACTGAAAAGTGAACCTCAAAGTGAATTCTACTTTCCCATTAATTCTCATTAAACATAAAAAAGTGTCTATATTTTTCACATCAATAGACCAAACTTAAAATTTTAGTGAAGATGTGATCAGGTTGGTGACTGGTTCGACATTAACCTGAACATTTGACTCCATTTTCAGTATTTCTTCTTGTTTTTCTAGCAGCTAAATGTTCCTTTTAGCACTTCCTATTATTTTCCCAATCCCATACCCATATCATTCCTACTCATCCCAATGCTCAGCAATTTTTTTAGGTCTGGAAAATCCCTTAACACTTAACAGCTCCCAGAATGTTATTCTTGTCAGCCTCTGCCTTCCCGTACCTTTTAGTTGATGTCTTTCACTTGTAAGCACATCCAAACCTAAACAGGACAAGGAATTTATTAGCAGCTATCAGCAATGGAAAGGGTCTGGAATAGGATGGGGTCACATGTGTGACCAGCAGTCGTGGATTTTTTCCCTACCTTCTATACTTGGCCAATCTGACACAACCTTTAAGGCAGACATCTTCGTATTCTCAGTGTGGTCCAATGACACTTTGTACACTGATGGACATGTTCCATATCTGCACTATCCAATATAGTAGCTACATGTGACTATATGGCTAGTATGACTGGGGAAATGAATTTTTACCCTTATTTAATTGTAATAGTCACATGTGGCTAGTGACCCCCACATTGAACAGCAAAGCTAATTCCTGCAGAAACTCAAGCTGTTGCTCTGGATGCCAAAGCCCTTAGCTAGTGACCAGATACCCAACCAGGATCTTGTCAACCCTCTCTCCTAGAAGATGTTCCTTATATGCCCCAGCTTGTCGAGAGGGTTCTACAGTGAATAAATGAATCATTTGGAACCACAAAGTGACTACCTGCCTAATTTTCTATAGTTTCTATCATCTCAACTCTGCTTTGTCAAAACTACTAAATTGGACTCCTTTGAGCTTCAAGTTAGCACTATCTTTTAGATATTATCCATTAGATCACTGCTTCTTAGACTAAGGTGTAAATGAATCACCTGGGGATCTTCTTAAAACATGGATTCTATATTTCTACTATGTTTCTAAGTGGTCCTAAACCTAGGTTCTAGGTTCTCCTAACCCCTAATCTGAATGGATCCATACAACTGACAGTTCAGCAGTAAACAAATTCAGACCTGTATGTTATGGCATGCTTTCTCTTTCATCAAATATTTGCACCACGTAATGGAGCTGTATAACAAAATGAATTTTTTTGTAATGTGAGCTCTATGCCCAATGTGGGGCTTGAATTCATGACCCCAAGATCAAGAATCACATGCTTTACCAACTAAGCCAGCCAAGCATCCCAGGCAATATCAATTTTGAGCAGTAGATGATGTTATTTGATATGGTATACTACAGTCTGAAAACTAATAATAACTACTATTTTTACTTATTCTACAGAGAAGAATATGCCTTGATGAGCTAAAGATCTAATAATGCTAATAATTGACAACTGGAATGGGAGCCAAGCATATGGGAGCCCATATTCTTTCTACTATGCCAAATTCTCTCTCAGTGTTAATCTCAAGAATATTCACGTCAAGGTCTCTCCTCAGAATAGAGCTATGAAGAGATATTGCTCCTAAAGAATTACTTTTTCCCCAAGCATAACAATAATCAAAAAAAAGTTTCTTCTAATTGTATGATTAAATATCAGATATAGGGCAGCTCTGGTGGCCCAGCGGTTTAGTGCCACCTTCAGCCCAGGGCATGATCCTGGAGACCGGGATCAAGTCCCACGTCAGGCTCCCTGCACGGAGCCTGCTTCTCCCTCTGCCTGTCTCTCTCTCTGTCATGAATAAATAAAATATTTTTTAAAAAAATAAATAAATAAATATCAGATATAGATATTATTTACATACTTACATAGTCTATTATGGATTTTCAACCTGATCATTTTATTCACCTATCTTCTCCCCAACTTTAAATTCAACTCCATTAACTCAGATGACACATCACAATACATGAGATTAAGAGTTTGTGAATTTTACAATCAAACACCATTTGTACCCAGAAGTGGGCTTTTTTCCTCATTGTTGTAATTCATAGTTTTATTCACCAGAATTGGTTTAAAGAATTCTAACCCTCTTAGAATTTTCCTAGTGTAAAGACCACTTTAAAGCATTCCAACAGCCCATTCTAGAGTTTTACCTACTGGTGGTCAAGAGGTTTCCCACAAAAACAGCAAATTAAAAAAACAAAACAAAACAAAAATAACATTGCAAGCTATATGATAAAGGACTAATACTTTTCTGATAAAGAGCTTTAAAACATGTCAAAATAAGAAAAAACAGTGTATACCAAAATGAAAATTGGCAAAGACATCAGCTGGAATATATGACTATCTTGAAAATCCAAAAGAATCAAATGAAAAATCATTATATTTAATAAAAGCATTTAGTAAGGTAATCCAATTCAAGATCAACATAGAATCAATAGCTTTACTACATGTCAGCAATAACCCATTTTTTAAATATCATAAAAGATCCCAATTGCCATACAACCTTAAATAACTATAAAATACCTAAAAACTACACACGTGCAAGATCAATATGAAGAGAACTATAAACTTTTCTGAAGGATTTTTTTTTAACTTGAATAAAGAGAATATCCTGTTTCTAAATGGGAAGTCTCAACGTTGTAAAGATACAAATCCTCCCATAAAGTAAACAATCTATCTGTTTCAATTAATCCCAATTATAATCCCAACAGAATTTTTGTTAGCCTAAAAGGCTAATTCTGAAAGAAAAGTCTTTTCTTACATATATTCTAAGACTGAGAGCAGAACTGACCTTCAAACACACTATAAATCAGCAATAAATAAAACTGGGTGGTACTGGGGTGCCTGGTTGGCTCAGTCGTTGGAGCATGCAACTCTTGATCTCAGGATTGTGGGTCAAGCCCCACAATGGGCACAAAGATTACTTTTTTTAAAATCTTCTAAAAAAAGATAGGACCATATGAATATAAAAATTTTAGTACATCAGGGGAGCAGGGTGGCTCAGTTGGTTAAGCGTCTGCCTTCAACTAAGGTCATGATCTTGGGGTCCTGGGAATGAGGCCCACATTAGGCTCTTTGCTCAATAGGGAGTCTGCTTCTTCCTCTCTCTGTCCCTGCCTCCTACTTGTGCGTGCGCTCTCTCTCTCTCTCTCTCAAATAAAGCCTTTTAAAAAAAATTTAGTACATCAATAGACACTATAGATTATGTAACACATTGGAGAAAACATGTCCTATATATGTAATACATATATATATATATATATATGTATATATATATATATTTGCAGGGATCCCTGAGTGGGTCAGCGGTTTGGTGCCTGCCTTTGGCTCAGGGCGTGATCCTGGAGACCCAGGATCGAGTCCCACGTCTGGCTCCCTGCATGGAGCCTGCTTCTCCCTCTGCCTGTGTCTCTGCCTCTCTCTCTCTCTCTCTCTCTCATGAATAAATAAAATATTTTAAAAAAAATATATATATATATGTGCAGATTTGTATCCACATACATAGCGTTCTTGTTAATCAACAGGTAAAAGAAAAAATTTCAAAAAGGGAAAGAATAGAATAAGCAATTTCAGAGAAATATAAATAGCCAATAAAGAAATTAAAAGATGTTCAAACTCACAGTAGTCTGAAAACCGCAAATTAAAACAAAAATTTTCTGCCCATCATATTGGTAAAAATATACAAGACTGATAATACCAAGCATTAGCAAGTAGGTAAGGATTTGGTTGGTACTTTCACAAACTGCTGGTGTAATGCATAATAATATACAGACTATTTCAATGGTAGATTGGCAGTATCTTTGAAAATATGCATACCTTTCAAGCAACAATTCTAGGCACTACTTTATAGGTACTCTAGAACATTTACACAAGAGACAGAATAGGAGATGTTTATTTTAGTTGGTAAGTGCAAAAATCTTGGACAACCAAACGTTCATCAATGAGAATTACAGGAATTTAAAATGAAATATAATCAGATATTGGGCAGCCCGGGTGGCTCAGCGGTTTAGCGCCGCCTGCAGTCCAGGGCATGATCCTGGAGACCCAGGATCGAGTCCCACGTTGGGCTCCCTGCATGGAGCCTGCTACTCCCTCTGCCTGTGTCTCTGCCTCTCTATGGGTCTCTCATGAATAAATAAATAAAAGCTTAAAAAAAAGAAATATAATCAGATATTAAAAAGTGTATATTGATAGGATGAGATCTCAGAGGCACATAGCTAAGTTTAAAAAAAAAAAGAGCTGCAAAAAAAAAATTATTATCACTCCTAAAAAGCTATAAGGAAATACATAAATTATAAATGGCATAGAAAAATCACTGGAAGAAAACCTACTACACACAATATTCTGGAAGTCTTTGTTTCTTAGCCTCTACATAAAATTTTTTTAATGTATTATTTTTTTCTCTTTAAGTATACAATTTAAAAACTTTATTTTTTTTTTAAGATTTTATTTACTTATTCATGAAAAGCACACACACAGAGAGAGAAGCAGAGATACAGGCAGTCAGGGAGAAGCAAACGATTTAAAAACTTTAAAAACTGAGGCCTCTACAGCTCAGTTAGTAGCACACGCAACTCTTGATCTCAAGGATGTAGGTTCCAGCCCCATGCTGGGTATAGAGATTACTTAAAGATTTTTTTTTTTAATCTTTAAAAAAATTGTTTTTAGTGTTTTGGGGCACCTGGCTGGCTTAGTGGATAGAGCATGTGGCTTTTGATCTTAATTTCAAGTTCAAGCCCAACATTGGGTGTAGAGATTACTTTTTTTTTTTTTTTAATTCATGAGAGACAGAAAGAGAGAGACAGAGACATAGGCAGAGGGAGAAGCAGGCTCTCTACAGGGAGCCGGATGTGGGACTCGATCCCAGAACCCCAGGATCATGACCCGGGCTGAAGGCAGACACAACCTCTGAGCCACCCAGGTAGGTGGATGTAGAAATTACTTAAAAACAAAAGTAATAAAATAATAAAATAAAATAAAATAAAATAAAATAAAATAAAATAAAATAAAATAAAAAATAAAATAAAATAAAATAAAATAAAATAAAATAAATAAAATAAATAAAATAAAATAAAATAAAATAAAATAAAATAAAAAAATAAAAAAAATAAAAAAAATAAAATAAAATAAAATAAAATAAAGTAAAATAAAAGCATTTATTACTTAAGCATTTATTACTTTAAAAAAATAAAATTAAATTAAAAAATTAAAAAATTAAAAAATTAAAAAATTAAAAAATTAAAAAAAAAAATATTGGGCAGCCTGGGTGGCTCGGTGGTTTAGCGCACCTTCAGCCCAGGGCCTGATCCTCGATCCCCAGGATTGAGTCCAGCACTGGGCTCCCTGTGTGGAGCCTGCTTCTCTCTCTGCCTGTGTCTCTGCCTCTCTCTTTCTCTCTCTCTGTCTCTCATGAATAAATAAAATCTTAAAAAAAAAAAAATGATGTCAAGAAAGAAAAATATAGAAAAATGTTCATCTTCACAGGCAATCAAAGAAATAGAAATTTAAAATGAGATCTCACTTTTCACCTATCATATAAACTGTTTTTACTTCGTTCAATGTCTATTTATCATTGCTGATATAAGTGCTAGGAAATTTATATTTTTTCCACTCATCCCTGGAGGAGTGTAAATGAACATAACCTTTCCAAAGGGTGTGTGTATCAAAGTAGAAAAAAAGGTCTTCAGGTTCTCCTGTGGAGACTGAGAGTTAATGAATATTTTTAGACCATTATCCACTTTACACATATCAACCACTCTTTTCAGTTTTCAGCCCTTCTGGGATAGAAGTTCCATGCTCTTCCCCTCATCATACTCTCTTGCTCCAAACCTTTTTTTTTTTTTTTTTTAAGACTTATTTATTTATTCATTAGAGAGAGAGAGGCAGAGACACAGGCAGAGAGAGAAGCTGGCTCCTCGCAGGGAGCCCAATGTGGGACTCGATCCCCGGACCCGGGGTCACGCCCTGAGCCAAAAGCAGACGCTCAACCACTGAGCCACCCAGGCGTCCCACTCCAAACTTTTCTTAGAAAAATGTATCAATGCCTCAAAAATAAGTCACATGGAAAACATGGGCACCCAGCCCACATAGTTAAAAGATGCTAGAAAACACAGAATCTCATTCACACCCACATGCTACTCCAGCCTATAGATGGACTGCTGCAAAAAAATCAACTCAATGAAAAAAACTTCACCTGACTCATCTTTAAATCTGTATGTCTTAAGAATATCATATATTACATGGGTGCCCAGGTGGCTCAATCAATTCAACATTTTGATTTTTGGCTCAGGTCATGATTTCAGAGTCCTAGAATCAAGTCCCAGGCCGGGCTTGGTGCTCAGCAGGGATTCTCTCTCTCTGCTCCTCCCCCTACTCATTCATGCACCTATCCCCATGCACTCACTCTAAAATAAATAAATCTTTAAAAAAAAAAAAGAATATTATGTATTACAACATAGTTGTATGCCTCCACTTTTTTTTTAAAGATTCTATTTATTTATTCATGAGAGACATAGAGAGAGAGAGGCAGAGACACAGGCAGAGGGAGAAGCAGGCTCCATGCAGGGAGCCCTATGCGGGACTGGATCCCAGGTCTCTGGAATCCGGCCCTGGGCTAAAGGCGGCGCCAAACCTCGGAGCCACCGGGGCTGCCCGCCTCCACTTTTTTTAAGACATATCAACATTTGTTAAAATGGGCCAGTAATGTATCTAGACACACAAAAAAATGAAACAGTAATTTAGCAAACCAAATGTGAAAAGACTCTGAATAAAAGTATCTGAATGCATTTATCCTAACTATAAGTAGGAAGTATAAATACAGTATAAGGGAAACAAGTAGTTTGTACTCTCATCTATCAATAGCCTCCTGAAAACACTGGTTTCCTGAAATTGGCTGAGAGCATCCATAACTCTATGCATAGCAATTATTAAATAAAATTTGGCAATGTGGTACATTAAAAGAAAGAGCTGCATATCAGAACACCTGGGACATTGAAGCTTTGTGACCTTAGCAAGTGATTTAAAGTTCCTCTAAGGGGCAGCTGGGTGGCTCAGGGGTTTAGCGCGGCCTTCAGCCCAGGGTGTGATCCTGGAGCCCCAGGATGGAGTCCCATGTCTGCATTCCCTGCATGTAGCCTGCTTCTCCCTCTGCGGTCTCTGCCTCTGTGTGTGTGTGTGTGTCTCTCTCATGAATAAATAAATAAAATTTTCAAAAAAAAAAAAAAGTTCCTCTATGCTTTAGTTTCCTTAATATAAAAGGAAATGTATTGGACTCACCCACCTCTAAGCATTAAATTTAGACTTAAGTATCAACAATGATGGTATATTTCATTCTCACTTAGATTTCTAAAGAAACCATGTAGTAAAATATAAAATTTTAATTTCAACCAGAAAATCAGATTTTGGACTTTGGAATACAGAGTTTAAAAAGTCTGAATGCAAATGTAAAAATACATGTGATATGTATATACATTTTTCTCAATACAAAAAAACTAAAACCCCGAGTAATATAAAAAAAGTCTGACTAAATCTCTTAAAGTCTGTTTTAATAACATTTGCCCTATATTGCATATGAATATAGATAACTGTTTCCATTATTAAAATGATCACTTTCTAGAAGACTCCAAATGTTAACAATTACTTGTTACAACTATTTTTCCAAGCATAGCTCCCTATACAATCATATACAACACAAATATAGCAATTTACTCAATTCTCTGTACAACAATACAAACCTCCTATTTAGCATCATACTAATATTCAAATTAGGCCCCATATGTACTGTAAATATTTGAGGGAGAAAAATCTATGAACAAAGATGCAGAGATTGAATTCTGATCTTCTGGCCAATTCTACCTTCAATCTCTGGTCCTCAAATCCCAAAGTACCCTCCCTGCAAAAGAAAAGAATCTTGCTTAGGTTTTCCAATCACATATACTTCCAACTCCAATCCCTAATCTGCCATTTACTAGCTCTGTGGTCTTTACCAACTTCCTTAATTTCTTAAGCTTCCATTTTCTTGTCTTTAAAACTGAAGTACTGGGCAGCCCCGGTGGCGCAGAGGTTTAGCACCACTTGCAGCCTGGGGTGTGATCCTGGAGAGTCTCACGTCAGGCTTCCTGTAGGGGGCCTGCTTCTCCCTCTGCCTGTGTCTCTGCCTCTCTCTGTGTCTCTATGAATAAATAAGCAAAATCTTAAAAAATATATAAATAAATAAAAATAAATAAAACCGAAGTACTAGTACCAGTTGTTGAAAAGCAGAGTGTTATAAAGATAAAAATGAGATAATGTGCCTGGCACATTAATAATCATTCAACAAATGTTAGTTATTATGCCTATTATTGACTTAAGAACATATAGTCATATTTATTTTAAAAGAGTACAGGGATCCCTGGGTGGCGCAGCGGTTTGGCGCCTGCCTTTGGCCTAGGGCGCGATCCTGGAGACCCGGGATCGAGTCCCACGTCGGGCTCCCGGTGCATGGAGCCTGCTTCTCCCTCTGCCTGTGTCTCTGCCTCTCTCTATCTCTCTGTGACTATCATAAATAAAAAAAAATCATAAATAAAAGAGTACAAAAAAAAAGGGGGGGGGACACCTGGATGACTCAGAGGTTGAGCATCTACCTTTGGCTCAGGGCATGATCCTGGAGTCCAGGGATCGAGTCCCACATTGGGCTCCCTGCATGGAACCTGCTTCTCCCTCTGCCTGTGTCTCTGCCTCTCTCTCTGTCTCTCATGAATAAATAAATAAAATCTTTAAAAAAAAAAAAAAAGTACAAAAAAAAAGACAAATTATGAAATGATCTGTGAATTTTATCAAGCTTTCATTGTAATGTTTATCTCTTTTGAGAAACATATGATCTACTGATGCAACACAGTTTAGAATTTGGTTAATGGTTTGTGATTTTTAAAATCATCTCTTCCTTTTTGGTCTTGTCAACAAGGTAAACTCCTGAGGGCCAGAACCTTGTTTCATAAGCTTGGTTTCATACATCATGCTTATTACATTGTAAATATTTGTTTCCCTGTCACTCTCCCTTCCTAGGTTCTAAACATTGCAAGGCAGAGAGCAAGGCTTACTTGTATTTGTATCCTGAAGACATAGCAATCACACAAAATAGGTCTCAAATAAATGTTTGCTGAATGGATAAATGAATGAATTAATCTCCACCCCCCCACACACAATGTCTAACACAGTGCACTATACATAATAGGAACTCAGTAAAGCTCCTTAATGGATTCGTGCAGAAATCTTTTGGACCCAACCACATAAAGCTGTATCTTGCCTCAGAAAAGTACTTCTACTTTGGAGTTTAGCTCTTAAAATTACAAATTAAAAATTTTAGTCTAACACATATCAAATGTTATTTGATATTTATTTGATATTTATTTTAAATCTTTAGATTTAAAGACTAACTATATCAAGGCTAGTGCCAGAAGGATTTAAAAGACATTATTCTAAATTAATGAATTTGTGAACCTCAACATGGAAAAATCCAGTTACATAATTAAAAGAGAGGTTAACCCCTGCAAATTTATACCTACAAAAGATAGTGAGAAAAATTATCAGAAAGTTTGTATCTGTAAACTGAAATAGGTAAATTATTTTTACGCCTGAGTTGAAGCCATTGTTTCCACTAGAAATAAGAGTTCAGGAGCAAAGTGGTCCAAAGTGGTCCTGTCTCCACAAAACAATCCTGAGATTCAGAAACAAGTATTTTGCCCTCTCCTTGATTTTAACTCCTGGGAGACTTATTTTATTCCCAGATTAGCAGATACTCAAAATTTGTTCTGTCTCAAAAAAAAAAAAAAAAAAAAAAAAAAAAAAAAAAAAAAAAAAAAAACCTCACCCATTTCTTAAAAGGCAAATAATCTGAATATGCACACTTTGGGAACACTAAGTTTTATATTCAAGTTAACTAAAATTATCCCTAGTGTGCAGCCTGCTGCTGCTGCTGCAATTGAAACACTTTTCTTAGTTTTTAAATTACATCCGTGGAAGGCTTAAGTGTCGTAGTGCACATTGTTTCACTGTATCAGCTAAACTGGTTTTTGTACTGCATGTATAATTTCTTAAGTACACCGTAAAGGAATGCTATACTTGAATAAATCTGGGAAGAAACGTGATCTCAGCATACACACACCCCTTTTTCCAACTCAATACGCTCCAGAGGAAGAACATCTTAGTTTGTTTTTTTTTTTTTCCCCTCGGGAATTTCTCTCCCGCCCCCACCCCACGCTTTACAGCAGCAATCACTCATTATCCCACTCACAGTCTCTCCGCAGAAAAAACCTTACGAACTAGTAGTAGTTCACCAGGACCCTACTCCCACATCTCATAGTCGGCGGGGAATTTCCTTGGAAGGGGCGGGTGGTGGTGGAGGTCCCGGACGCCACCATTCCCGCCACGCCATTCAGGACCCAGGTCCCGGCGCGCAGTCCTGGACCAGCGTGCGCCGGACCCCCGGGAGCTGCGAACGGTCCGACACCGGGCCCCCACCCCCACCCCCCCCAAGTGCAAAGCAAGCGGGGCCCAACCTCCGTGCTCCCATTCAACATACCCTCCTCTTCGCAGTACCCACATTTCTTCTCACTTATTCCTCGCTGTAGTTCGGTCCCTTTATCCAGTTCTGAGTCCGCGGAACCCTCTTCCTACCAACGCGCACACACCCTCCAAGCTCCGGCCCCTGCCCCTTGAACCCTACTACACCCCGGTCCCTCCCACTGGACCTCACAGCAGCTCCAGCCCTCCCTGAATGCCCTAGTACAGACCGGCGTCAGGTCCCTGTACCCACCGGACCCGGGTTCTCCCCCGCACGTCACACGCGGGCCCATTCCTCCCGACCTACCCCCCCCAAACAGGGTTACCCCTGCACCCCTTTACCTCCGACCCCGCCCCCCTGAGGGTGTCGCACTCACTGCTCCTGCCGCCGCATCCTTAACCGCCGCGGCTGCTATAGCTACGGGGAGCCAAGGCAACCAGCTCTCGCGACACTTTCTTCGGCTAACGGCGAGAACAGCCGAGAAGAGTCTCTCTCAAGAAAGTAAACGAGTCAGGCTCGAGAAGGCTAGGTATATCTCGCGATAGTAGTGTGTAAGATGGCGGCCGCCAAGCGTTGTAGGGTGGCCTGGGCAGGTCTGGTGGTGGGCGAGGACGCGCAAGACTCCGGAGCCAGAGAGTCGGAAAAGTATTGCAGGGAGAACGGGCTCAGCCGGGGGGGAGTTAGTATGGCGAACCCTACACTGGAATAACTTTAGGGATGTGGCCTTCTCTTCTCCAAGTGCCTCAAAGAGCAGTGTCTTCCTTCAGCGGGAAGTTCCCTTTCCCTGGCATTTTTCCCCCCCTTATGCATGCGGAGTGGTTAGAGATGGAGGGATCAAGTCAGAAATTGACCTTAGCATCTCCTCGTAACCTTCAAGTTTTCATCCGTTCTTCTCACACTGGTTTGCAAGTGGTATTTGGTTTCACGGAAATATTGGTTTACTTATGGGTTCCCCACCTCTTAGCAGTTTGCCCAACCAAAATAGGAAATAAAAGTTAAAAAAAAAAAAAATCAAACATAAGCCCAGGTGTATGGCCTTGGATTCGAAACGGAACCGCACTGATGGATGATTTGGACTTTGCACTTGTTGCTTGCACTCTGTGGATACATCCTTAATGCCTGACTCCACATTTAGTTGTAGGCCCTTCTCTCTGCTCTCACACAAGGGTAAATGCAGACTCAATAGCATCTAGAACAGAAGATGGATTTGAAGAATGTTGGTGAAGCTGATCCGAAGATAGTGAATTATCTCAACTGATTATTCAGTCACAAGTCAAACTCCTTGTTCTTTTTTTTTTTTTTTTTTTTTAAGATTTTATTTATTTATTTATGAGAGACAGAGGCAGAGACACAGGCAGAGGGAGAAGCAGGCTCCATACAGGGAGCTGCGGGATCACTCCCTGGGCTGAAGGCAGACGCTCCACCGATGAGCCACCCAGGAGTCCCCAAACTCCTTGTTCTGCTGTTTTCCCCGTTCTCACTACTGCACTTAACATAAATTAACAAGAAAAAACGTTGCTGAACAAGAGTAAAGCAGACAGGAACAAATAAGAAAATAGAGTAAGTGGGGGCAGCCCTGGTGGCTCAGCGGTTTAGCGCCCCCTTCGGCCCAGGGTGTGATCCTGGAGACCCAGAATTGAGTCCCACGTCGGGCTCCCTGCATGGAGCCTGCTTCTCCCTCTGCCTGTGTCTCTGCCTCTCTCTCTCTCTCTCTATGTGTGTGTGTGTCTTTCATAAATAAATAAATATAATTAAAAAAAAAAAAAAGAATAGGTGGGAAATTCACTTTCTACCCTCAGAGCCCCTGAATAGTTCTCATGGTCTAGACCAATACTGTCTAGTAGAAATATATTGTGAGTTGCATGACGCAACTTAAAATTTCAAGTGGCCGCGTTTTCAAAAAGTAAGAAATACGAAATTAGTTTTGGTAATTTAACCCAACATATTCAAAACATTTCAACATGTAATCAATATTTTAAGTCACTTTTTGAATATTTTTTAATTATTGAGACATTTTACTTTTTTCATATTGAGTCTTCAGAATCTAGTGTTTATATTTACAGAGCATCTCAATTTGAACTAGGCACATTTCAAGAGCTCAATACTTATATGTGACTACTGACTAGTATTGGAAAGGAAAGCTCTAGACAATACACTGGGGAATACCCTATCTTTAGGGTAACTTTAGGGGGATGACTTTGGTCATTGTGTTTTATGTAGAAGAAATTCCTTTTGAAGTGGCTGATTCAAATGACTGCAGAAGCTAGGCAAGTAACAATAAAAGATGACCCAGTAGGTAGTAGTGGGGACTAGGACTCATTAGAGAGTACAAGCTCATAACTCAGGGCAACTCCCCTGAGCTCCTGAGTTTTAAAAAAATGATGACAAACATAAAATGTCTATGAGCAGTATGGACAGCCAGCTCTGCTGCCAATGTGTGGTCTCTGTGAACTGTGGCATTCAAATATATGAAATATTTTTGAAGAAAAGATTTTTTTAAGGGATGCCTGGGTGGCTCAGTAGTTGAGCATCTGCCTTTGGCTCAGGGAGTGAGCCTGGTGTTCTGGGATCAAGTCCCACATCCTGCTCCCTGCATCAAGCCTGCTTCTCCCTCTGCCTATGTCTCTGCCTCTCTCTCTCTCTCTCTCTCTGTGACTATCATAAATAAAAATTAAAAAAAAGAAAAGATTTTTTAACAGAATAGTGCCTAAATAAAGACATAGCAAACCTCGAGGATCCCACTGGCTGTATCCTGTGCAAGTGTGCACTTACTACATTAAACCACCATTGAAGTGGAATGGGGTAATTGGGCAATGCACATTTAGGAGGTCACTTGAAGTAATGAGTACTGGATTTTTAAAAATATTTTATTTATTTATTCAGAGAGAGAGGCAGAGACACAGGCAGCAGAAGAAGCAGGCTCCATGCAGGGAGCCAGACGTGGGACTCAATCCCGGGTCTCCAGGATCACACCCCACGCTGCAAGCGGCGCTAAACCGCTGCACCACCGGGGCTGCCCACTGGATATTATAAGCAACTGATGAATCACTAAATTCTGCCTCTGAAACTAATAATACAATGTATGTTAATTAAATTGAATTTAAATTTAAAAAATTTTTAAAGGAAAAAAAGAACCACCATTGCAACCTCTGATAATAATTTGACTTACAAGTAGAATTCTCTACTGAGAAAGTAATTTTACAACCAACCTCAGCTCCCTGTAAATTAATAAGCTTGTGACATGATTTTTTGTTATATTTAGGATTTCAGACACCCTAGCATGGAAAAATTAAGTTTCTAGGCTCCCAGAGCTGTTAACTAGCAAACCTTGGACTTTTTTTTTACCCCAACTTTAAGAGTAGGCTTTTAACAATTATTTTATGATTGACTCTGAAATCTCTATGTCACAAGAAAGTTGTTATGTGTCTTTGTATAGCTGATGCCTGACATAATACCTGGTATCAGTAGGCACTCAAAAAACATTTATTGAAGGAATATAGTCCTGGGGGTGGGCGCAAAGTGGGGGAGCATATAGTTCCTTAACTTTTGGGGGAGGTACAGACTTTTAAATGTGAAAATCTGATGAAAACTATGAACCCTTATACAGATCCTGTCAGTGCCCTGCCTGTATTTCCTCATCCCACTGCAGAACTTACTACAGCTTTGGTAGACAGTACAAGTCCCATAGCTTCCTACCTCAAACACCTGAGTATTTATTTGCCTGGAAGAGCCAGCAAAGTTAACATTCCCAGTAGCAATCTGCAACCGATGCAAGATGGGATTTGGTGGCAAAATAGTACAGTTCCTCATCCCCTCAGTGGGGCAATTCTGGGGTCTGTTTTATTGTAGTGTTTCTTAAAATTTACTAACACATACGAATTGCCTGGAGATATCAAAGACACAGATTCTTTCTTGAGTTGGCATTTTAACCAATCTCACAGTAAATAATAAAGCTGCCAGTCTACAGACCACACTTTGAATAGCATTTTTCTCAGATTGTACCAAATGGGATTCAACTCCAATTGCCCAAAGTACTTTACTAGCTTTCTTCTCACTCCTTTACACTGTTTGGATTTCTGGGATCACCATCTAACCTTCTAGAATTATATACACCCAAATCTTTGCCTCAAGGTCTATTTGGGGGGAAATCCAACCTATGGCAACACTCACCTTAGAAAAATACACACAGAAAAATCTTTAGAAAAAGAGGGGGGGACTGTTACTCAGCCATCAAAAAGAATGAAATCTTGCCATTTGCAACAACATGGTTGGAACTAGAGGGTATTATGTGAAGTAAAATAAATTGGAAAAAGACAAATATATGATTTCACTCATTTGGAATTTAGGAAACAAAACACATGAACATGAAGGAAAAGAAAAAATAACAAAACAGGGATGCCTGAGTGGCTCAGAGGTTGAGCGTCTGCCTTCACCTCAGGGCTGATCCTGGGGTCCCAGGATTGAGTCCCACATCAGGCTCCCTGCATGGAGCCTACTTCTGCCTGTGTCTCTGCCTCTCTCTGTGTGTCTCTCATGAATAAATAAATAAAATCTTTTTTTAATAACATAAAAACAGAAAGGGAGGCAAACCACAAGAGACCCTTAACTATAGGGAACAAACAAATAGGTGGGGGGATGGGGTAATTGGGTGATGGGCATTAAGGAGGGCACTTGAAGGGCAGCCCCGGTGGCGCAGCGGTTTAGCGACGCCTGCAGCCCAGGGCGTGATCCTGGAGACCCTGGATAGAGTCCCACGTCAGGCTCTCTGCATGGAACTTGCTTCTCCCTCTACCTATGTCTCTGCCTCTCTCTCTCTCACTAGCTCTCTGCATCTCTATGAATAGATAAATAAAATCTTTAAAAAAATAAAAAAGGAGGGCACGTGAAGTAATGAGCCCTGAGTGTTACAAATGCAACTGATGAATCACTAAATTCTAACCCTGAAACTAAAAATACACTGTATATTAACTAAATTGAATTTCAAAATAGTAATAAATTAATCTTTCAATTTAAAATTTGCGTGTGGGGCAGCCTGGGTGGCTCAGCGGTTTAGTGCCGCCTTCAGCCCAGGGCGTGATCCTGGAGACTGGGGATCTCTGCCTCTCTGCCTCTCTCTGTGTGTCTCTGTCATGAATAAATTAAAAAATCTTAAAAAAATAAAAATAAAAAAATTTGCATGTGCAGGGCGTCTGGGTGGCTCAGTCAGTTAAGCATCTGACTTTTAGTTTCAGCTCAGGTTATGATCTCAGGGTTGTGAAAGTGAGTCACACATTGAGCTCTGCACTCAGTAGAGAATCTGCTTGAGAGTTTTTCTCTCCCTCTCCCTTTGTCCTTCCCCTCACTCACACTCTCTCTCTCAAATAAATCTTTAAAAAAATAAAATTTGTGTGCACTACATTAAAATGTATATAGTATAAGCATTGTAACATTTAGCACAACTACTTTTTGCAAATAATAAACAGTAACTTAAAAGTAACTTAAAAAAAGAGGTGGCACCTGGCTGGCCCAGTCAGTAGAGTATATGATTATTATTATTTTTTGAATGACTTTTAAGATTTTTAAAATTCATTTATTCATGAAAGACAGAGAGAGAGAGAGGGGCAGAGACACAGGCAGAGGGAGAAGCAGGCTCCATGCAGGGAGCCCGACGTGGGACTTGATCCTGGGACTCCAGGATCATGCCCTGGGCCAAAGGCAGGCGCTAAACCGCTGAGCCACCCAGGGATCCTGAGTGTATGATTCTTGATCTTAGGATTGTGAGTTCAAGCCCCACTTTGGTTGTGGAGATTACTTAAATATAAAATCTTTTTAAAAAAAATACAGAAATAGAGTTTTGTGTACAAGTTTAGAGGAAGTATGAATCCCTGAAATGTGTTCAGGTTGTAAAGGAAAATGATCATGGTAAATGTCATGTGGCCCAAGGTCCGTGAAAATTGAATCCATCTATGCAAAGTCTAGCAACTTAGTAAAATCGTTAATGGCCCCTGGAGTTGGCTGAATTCAGCCAGCACTCCTCAGAAGTTATTGTCCCAGATCCTATTAAACCATCTCTTTATTCTTCCTGGTCTGCATCACTCTCATTTTGTGGAACACAGGTAAGTCTGGGACTCTAAAGAAACCACATGCTTGAAATAAAAATAAATAAAAATGAAAATAGGGGATCCCTGGGTGGCGCAGCGGTTTGGCGCCTGCCTTTGGCCCAGGGTGCGATCCTGGAGACCCGGGATCGAATCCCACGTCGGGCTCCCGGTGCATGGAGCCTGCTTCTCCCTCTGCCTGTGTCTCTGCCTCTCTCTCTCTCTCTCTCTCTGTGACTATCATAAATAAAATTTAAAAAAAATGAAAATAGCACTGGGGATTCCTGGGTGCCTTTGGCTCAGGGCATGATCCCGGAGTCCCGGGATCGAGTCCCACATCAGGCTCCCTGCATGGAGCCTGCTTCTCCCTCTGCCTGTGCCTCTGCCTCTCTCTGTGCCTCTTATGAATAAATAAATAAAATCTTTTTAAAAAATAGGATTGTTGCTCATCCCTAATGGATTGTCATGGTTTTTTCCCCAATTATAGTGCTTTCTGAAGTGCCCTTGTGACCCCTAGATCTTTTCTTGATGTGTTCACACAGAACTAGGCATACTGTATGCCTGGTTTTTCCCACTTTCTTCTGGATTCTAACATGGCTCTCTACTGTATGTCATCCTTTCAGGAATCTATAAACTGTGACCCACATATTCCTCAGGCTATTCTATTGTCATCTGAGACTTTATGGCATGCTCTAGTTCTGTGATAATTGAGTAATCCCGACCATCCCAATCTCTAGTCAGCTACACAAAGAGAGCTAACACTAGCGTCACCAACATCTACTTCCTAACCACAGCACACAATAGCTTCTTAGCTTTGCCCACATATGGGCCAACACATGTGTTTGTGCACGATTGTCTTTACTCTTGAATAATTATGTCTTTGTATATACCTATGAATATGGTCTCGTGGGTGTGGATGTGGGTGTGGGTGTATAAGCAACCAGAGCTCAGGTCTGGTCTTGAAGTCTGAATAATGAATGCTTAGTACTTGACTTTAATTAGTCTCTGTGCATTGTTAGCCTCAATTTTCATCTGCCCTTAAATATCAGAGGAAGAATGAGTTCATTTCCTTGAAGTTTATTGACTGTTACCGGTGGCAGAGCAAATTCCATAAAAGAGCAGGTTCCATACAGAGCAAGTGGAAGGGGAGCTCTGAGCTGGTGAGGAAGGATGCTTGGAGTGGGGACTTGGAGTGAAGACTGGAAAGATAGATATTTCCCTCCTTTTTCCCTCCATTCCCACCAGGATACTGGATTTACAGTAGGGACATCCTGCTTAGCATTCCCTTTCAAACTGAACATGAGAAGAGAAAATTGATACAAAGTAGAGGAGGAAACACCTCACAGCTCCTCTGTTTCTCCATCCAAGGGGATGCCAATATCCACATTGTAATCTACTGGTTCCCCAGAGCTCAGCCAAGGAATAGGGGTTCGATTGAAAGAAGGCCTGTTGGAGAGGCTCTGGTTGTAGAGGACCAAGGG
Organism: Vulpes vulpes; assembly: GCF_048418805.1. Classification (NCBI taxonomy): domain Eukaryota; kingdom Metazoa; phylum Chordata; class Mammalia; order Carnivora; family Canidae; genus Vulpes; species Vulpes vulpes. The sequence goes on from NC_132783.1 coordinate 83,811,700, forward strand.
TTCACTCAGTAGGGGCCCCAGGTCAAACTTGGGCATCTGGAAGGTCATGCGTTTGGAGGCCTTCTCATATCCACCATAAGGCATTGCCGTCCTGAAAAGGGGACACATTATTTAATTAAAAACCTGGATAAAAGGAACAGCTTTATCAGTAAGATGTTACCCTGTTTTGAGAATGGGGAAGTTTGTAAATTTTAGTTTAAGATTGCTTCTGCCCAGTGCCTGGGTGACTCAGTCCGCTAAGTGGCTGACTCCGGCTCAGGTCATGATCTCAGGGTCCTGGGATTGAACCCTGTGTTTGGCTCTATACTAAGTGGGCAGTCTGCTTCTCCCCTTGCCTCTCCCTCTACCCCTCCCCCAGTTCATGCACTCTCTCTCTCTCTCTAACGGATAAATAAAATCTTAAAAAAAAAAAAAAAAAAAAAGATTGCTTCTGTACTCCTTATTCTTCTTCTCCTTTAGTACTCCATTCCTGGTTTGCTTGTTTCCCCAGAGCTAATAATGAGAAAAGAGGTGTAGTGGGTACTGGATAGAGAGCTTCATGGAGGGTTGTGACTCAGACACTACAGAACCAAGGGTCGTCTGAGACCACCTTAAATTACAATGTAAAGATACCCCCCCCACACACACACACACACAACTCCTACCCCACTTCCAGTGGATAGCCATGGCCTAGTGAGAAGAATTAGCATTGCCTGGAAAATTCAGGATTCTTAGGATCAAATGCAAAATGCTTCTCTAGTGTTTCCTCATTCTGCTTTCACATAGATCTCCTATCCACAGTCTAGAGAAGCCAAATTCCAAAAGAATAGATACTTAAGCTTTACTAGAGTATAAAAAAAATTAAACAGTAATGGAATCCTACAAAAACAATAATGGAATCCTAACCTTCAAAGAAAGGAACCTCCACTGTACTTTAAATATGTAATACACTATTCCCCCCCCCCCTTTTTTTAAGATTTCTTATTTATTCATTTGAGAGAAACAGAGTGAAAGCACAAACAGTGGGGAAGTGCAGAGGGAGAGGGAAAAGCAGACTCCCCACTAGCACAGGGAACCCAGCATGGAGCTCTATCCCAGGACCCTGGGACCATGACCTGAGCAGAGGGCAGACCTTTAACCTACTGAACCACCCAGGTGCCCCTATATTATTCCCATTTTACAGCAAGGCAACCAAGGCTCAGAAGTAGGGTGACTTTCCCTTGCTCAGAACAACTAGTAAGTGGCAGAGTGAACTAAAATCTTGCCTCCCAGCAAACATTTCCTTTATCAGACTGCACTGTTCCTCTGGACTCAAGTGAAAAAAGCAAAGACCTCCAGGAACGGCTCCCATGTTCCTTCCCTCCCTCCTCAGCTTCCTTCTGGAACATAAGAACTAAAGTCTCCATCCCAACTGAGGACACTTTGCCACATACTGGAATGCATCTGGTTCCTCCTTCATAACCCCTACCTGTTAAAGGACTTATATTGGGGAAGTTCAGGTTTGGCCCCATAGGCCAGTAAGTCGATGCCAAGCTCCACTTTCTGCTGAGAGTCCACCCCCATGGCTCTCTCCCATGGGGAAATATAGGTCTTGAACACAGTGATATGTTTTCCTCCTCCACCCGTCTGGTCTCCTGGCAGCCACAGGAGAGAAAATTAAGTCAATAATAATGGTTTGTAGCCAGTGGAAGTTAGTCTTACAGCCCTCCACTAGGGAAGTTGTTGAGGCTCGAGACCAAAGATATAACATCCTGGTAACTGTGCTAGTTTTGTGGAAAAATGACAGCCTGGGGTCAGATCTGTGACTGAAACTGAAAAGCCAGAAAGGTGACTGAAAGATAAGGCTTCCAGGTGAAACAGACACAACTCAGTTTTCTCCTGGGCCCAGAGAATCCATCTAGGTATCTCCACAGGCCTCCCTTGTTCCCTAAACCCAGTCCAGGCCTCATTCCTGGGAATATCTCTGCTCTAGGGACCAGACACATTACTCTTGGGTAAGGATACTTGCCTGTTCCTGTCTCGCCAACCCCTGCTGTTCCAGCACCTCCTCCTCTGCCAGTCTGGCCCCCAGGACCACCTGTACCCCCAGATCCAGACCCAGAGCCCTGATGGTGATGCTGGTCAGAGCCATGATGTGTGGCAGAGCCACTTCCCCCTGCCTGGCCTCCACTGCTGCCTTTGCTGTAGGAGAATCCCTGACCAGCTGTGCCCAGCTGTCCCCCAACAGTGGGAAGGAACTTCTGGAAGTGATCCTGAAAAGAAAGGACAAAGTGAAGGGAAGATTAGGCAATGGGTATGGGGAATATACAAAGATGCAGGTGTGCATAGCAAGGAGGAGACGGTCAGAGACAGTGGCTAACCAGAAGACACTGAATCCTCAGAGATTCCACCTCCAATAGGTGGAAGGAATGAGGATAGCCTGGCTGAGAGGAATTAAACCTTCCTTAAGGGAGAGGACGCCCCCTGGCTCAGATTTCCTACAATTACACCTTATGATGGACAACTGATTCTCTACACTTTCCTCTCCTAACCTTACCAAGACAGAGGACCAAGATTTCTGCTCAGCTAAAATGTAAAAGGGTAAGGTGGCTTCCTTTGAAGAGCTAGAGAGACCTCTGCCCTCTCCCCTTCTTTAATCCTGTCTAACAAACATAACTCTCTTCTTTCTCTTTTTCTTCCTTTCCCTTTCTCCTCTTGGTGTCCATGGAACCAGGACTTCCTGACCAAGAAACTGTAGCAGGTAGGGGGAAGGGTGATCAAAAGGGCAACCCTGGATTCAGCCCCAAAGCCTAAAAATAACCCCACCAACTCCTTCAGGAGGCTCTCCTAGCCACCCCACCATGTACACCCCTCTGTTCCAACCAGTGTAATCAGACCCAGCCAGGGAGGAGAGCTTTTGGCTTCCTAAAGTTAGATATGACCAGCTCAGCACTTTTGCTCTGCTTCTCACTTAAGGGCCAATGACAGACACTCCTGCCTCTGGCCCCATGTAGGCATCTATTTCCACTTTCCCCTGGCTGCCCAGTAAAGGTGGAGGGGGAAGAAAGGTAATGGAGAAGATCCCCTCCTTCTCAGCTATAACATCTTGTGCCTGGCACCCTTCCAATCCCTACTTCTCTTGGGAAAAGAATCCTCACTAGGGGACATTAGCGGATAGTTTCATGGAGTCCTTAGACAGATTCTTCAGATAAAAGAATGGCTCAAGGAGATGCTTATAAAAAGTCACTTAACTCTTTCTAGGGTTGCCAGATTTATCAAATAAAATCAGAGGACACCAGTTAAATTTGAATCTCAGATATACAACAAATACTTTTTTACTATAATTACACTCCAAATATTGCATGTGACATATTTATATGTAAGAGAGTATTCATCGCATATTTAAAATGAAAATTTAACTGTATCCTGTATTTTTAAAATTTAATTTAATTTAATTTAATTTTTATGTCCCAAATATTTCACGGGACGTACTTTACTAAAAAATTATTTGTGTATATCTCAACTTTAAAATACAAGACTTGGTGTTCTGTGTCTTATCTGGCAAGTCTATCTTTAACACTTATCCATACTGGGAAGGGACTTTCTCCCTGAGGGTGTACCCACCCGCTTGCTGGCCCTAAGAATTTCAGACCTGGGCTGACTCCCTTTGGAGCTGTTGGGGGTTTACTAAATCTTAATAAGCTTATATATATGCAGGGAGGGGAGGTTGGTGATATTTTGGAGATTCAGGGTCTACCAAGAAGCTGCCAGAAGAGGCAGTAGGCTATGAGAGTTGTAAAGTTCTGAACTCACCATTGAGCTGTCGGAGAAGACATCAGGGTGGTTTTCATAAATAAATTTCTCTACCCGCATCTGCCGCAGTTTGAACATCTTGGAGCCCCTATTAGTGAGCAGTGACAGCTCTTCCAACATCACATCCCTTGGGACACTGATCTTCTTGCCCAAGTTCAGGCCTGAGCTCTCCCGTCCACCTTCCAGGGAGGTGGGGAGGAAGAAACAAGGAGAGTAAAGTAGGATTTTCTAGGCTCACAATACAGATGCCATCCACAACTACGTGTGTGACTCCTGCAGGATCACAGAGGGAAGCACAGACTGTCTGTGATATCTGATCAATTGTACCTTGTTTGTGAGAAATTTTTATTTCCTGGGTTTGGAGTTGAAGATAATGCGTGGGAACTGGGGTGCAGAGCGGAAGCAGTGGGGATACTAGAATGGAGAGGGTGAATGAGGTAGAAGGGGCAGAGGCATGGAGTGTGGGGCAAAAGGACTGAGGGAACATCATAGATGGAACCATTGGGGGAAACTATAGTGCGGGAGCAAGCCCAATGGCCAACACTGTGTGGAGTTGACCACATCTAAATACAATTTGTCTTAACTCCTTTCCCTTCTCTTCCCCTCAAAGAACTCTGGCTGTAGACTGCCTCTGGGTGTTGGGAGAGCTCTTCACGTGCTTGTACTTCTACCACCCCCACCCCCCATCCCGCCCAGATGAAAACAAATGCCTGAGTATTTTTCCATCTTAAGTGCTCAAACAGGCTCCCTAGCTCTGGGGTAAAAAGTAAGGAAGTTAACCATTTATTGAGACTTCGCTGTGTACCAGTCGCCATCATATATATTCTCTTCCTCAAACATACCTCACTGACCTGTGAGTCTTGTTGTCCTGGACCTGCACTGGTGATATGTCAAGGATACTGTTGTCTCAGATTACAAGGTGAAAAGGGTGGAAGGGTGAGTGGTCAAGTGTTGAATCCTTTCTCTTTCTCCCTGCCCCCACCCCTAGAATTTCTCCGGTCTCTTCACATCTCTTCACCTTAAGACATATGTAATTTTATGATTTTTCTGGGACTCTTGGGCCTAAGATGCTCTTTTTTTTTTTTTTTCTTTTTTCTTTTTTCTAAGATGCTCTTAACAGGAAGTCCCACACTAGGTAGGTGCAAACATGCCATACCTCCAGTGAGTTCCATGATTAGCTTGCTGGATTTCCTCTTCTTGTTGGGGGCTGGGGTTCCTGAGAGCGGCATTGTGGAGGCAGATTCAGCCTGGATAGGGTGGGAAGGGGAATATCTACAATAAGGCAATACTTCTTAACCTGGGGTTAAGGGTTTCAGGTTAAGGCCTATTCCCCAAAAGTGAAAACCCATTGCTTTAGGGCTTCTCCTTTCTTGGAAGCAGGGCAGAAAGTACAGATGCACCCTCTGCTCCTACCTTCTACCAACCTCTTTCCTGCTGTTTAAATAGAGCTCATACAAGGATTAGGAACATAGTATGTGTTGGGAGCAATGGGTAAAAAAAACAACACACACACAGGGCACTGCACCCAGGTTTCATTGGCTTGGCATGACTTTAAGTTTTTATTTTCCTGGGGCTCTCAGATCAGGGGTGTCATTCCAAACTCTGGTCTTTCTTCAGTCTTCCTCAAACCCCCTCCCAGGGGTGGGGAATGTTCTGCCAGAGTTGAGGAGATTCAGCCAAAAACATTCTCCATAGGAAGGAGAGGTCATTGCTCCCCTATTGGGCCAGTTGGAGTGTGGCCTGGGAGGTCCCAGCAGTATTCCTTGCTCCCTTTCAGTCACTCCTGCCCCAGACCCCAGAACTAGAGTGGAGAGGAGGGCCAGGGGCATTTGAACCCTGGTGCGTGTCAATTCAGCAATATTATAGCAGTGTGGAATTGACGGGGGACAGGAATGTAATAATAGAATCTGGCAGTGGAGGGGGACAAGCTGGGAAAAGCTGCAGACTCCAGCTCCTCCTTGACAGAAGTTGGCACTCAGCAAAACACTGTCTTCTACTGAGCCCCGTTTCATAACACGTCTGCAGTTCCACTAACTTAATGGGGCATGCTGAGGCCAGACTCCAGGAACTGCTAAATGGGCATTCACTACACCTCTCTCAGCTCTAACTAGATTACTTTTTCCCCCATCCAGCCTCTCAGACCCCCTTCTTATGATCCCAGTGCTTCCTCCAACATGTCCATTCCCCCCACCCTCCTGGGCCCCTCTCCTTTCAACTCTGTGGCTCCCCCAAACTAGACAGCTGGGGACAAAGCATAGACAGGGGAGGGAGACAACTCTCCCAGGATCGAGGGTCACAATTGCAGACACAGATACAGCAGTCAACAGAGTAGGCTCCAGACCCTCTGGCCATAGAGCTGGAAACTTACCAGCTGCTCAGGCGGTGGTCAGCACTCCCTGGGGTCCAGCAGCTTTGGAGGACTGAGCTGCTGTGACCGGAGAACTCGAGCTGGGCAGGCGTGGGGGCAGCACTGGCAGTGGGGGAGGGAGGGCAGTTATTAATAGAGATGATGAGTACAAGCAGCTCAAATGGCACTGGGGGTACTGAGACCCTGGAACCAAGATCCCGCCCTCCTTGCCCAGAGGCTCAGGAAGGAGACAAATGGCCTTTGGGATTCTCCCACTAAGCTATCTGAGCCAGGGATCAGTGTGCCCAGGGATTCCCCTTTCTTGGCATCTAGAGTCTGAGATCCACAGAAGCCATTCAGGGAGAAATTGAAAACTGAAAGGGAAAGAGGAAGCAAGCAGAAAGTGATGGATAAGAATTCAGAGTGGGAAAGCAAGAACTTGGAGAACATGTCTGGAGAGCCACTCAAAACCAATCCAGGCTGGAGCTGGAGGGACATGAGTGCATCTTGGGGGTGAGAGGCCATAAGGTGCTATGTTTGGGGAAAGGAAGTCTGTTCATAATGGGGCTGCTCATTGAAAATTCCTTGATGTGTTGGTTTTTCCTCTGGGAAAGCCAGATCTTGGCAGAATAAGGGACCAAGTTCACCAAATCTAGTGCTTCCTATGTTGTCAGAGATGATGTGGGGAAGACTTGACCAATTTTCACCTTTTAATTCCCATTTGCTATTGGGGTGCTCAGTTCGGTTTGTTTTGCGGGATAGATTTTGAAGTCTGAGAACTACATACATGCCAGGTCCTTACTTTCTGGGGTTCCCACTTGGGATTTTCTTCAAAGGGAGGACATATCCCATAGGATCTAGATTGTCCCATTCAAACTCTTTCAGAAGATCCCTTGTGCAAGGGCACAAGTTTGAGAGCCTCCTTCAGGGAAGCCTGTTATTTACCCAGGCCTTTCCTCACTAGCTGCATGAACATCCTGGATCCTCTTCCACCCTCTCAGATTCTGGAACCAGCTGCTGCTACACCTCTGTTTCAATAACCATCCTGTTATGGCTACTTTAAGAAGTGACTTTGCACCTGCCATAATGCCCCTCTGCGAGCTCTCCACTCTTCCTGACCTTGCCCTTTTCCCATCCTGAAATTTTCAGGGTCAGGCCAGGGTCTGAAAAGTCATCCCACCTCCTTCTAGTTGACCTCTGCCCAGACCAGTTTAGCCTCCAAATCCCTCATCTTTTGTCCTCCTTCTCCATTCCATCCCAACCCAAAGAAGCAATTAGAAGAAAAAATACAAATGGTAAATAGTGATTTTGTCATCACCATCACACTACTCTCAAAAACAAAAACAAACTGAAGTTTTGGTCTCCTATGATTGAGGACCTAAATGAAGAAAATATTCAACTATGCTCAATGGGCCCCCTTCCTCTGGAATTCTGAGCCTGTATGCAGAAGCATCAGGGTCCTGGGCCTGGTTATTTGCACAAATATGCCCCCTACTGGAGTAATAGCACTTTCTTTCTCAGAAGTCCTTAATAAAAAAAAAAAAAAAAAGAAGTCCTTAATTCTATCTAGTCTGCCTCCAATGCCTTCTCTTCTACTTTTTTTTTTTTTTGGGGGGGGGGGGGATTACTGTTTATTTACGACAAACCTTCCCCATCCGTGGTCTTCTCCCATCAGAAGTTCTTTGAAAAAAATAAATAAATAAAATGAAATAAATAAAATAAATAAAATAAAATAAAATAAAATAAAATAAAAAAAGAAGTTCTTTGAAACGATGCCGTTGGCCTTGGCCAGCTGGAGGATAGAGTCATCAGACTTGCCCATCCTGCAAATGGCCTTGCAGATAGCGTGGTCTTAAACTGCCCGTTGAACCTGCCGGTCACCTTGTCAACCTCGGCCACGTTCATCTGGATGGACGCGTGGTCCTTGGCGCCGATGATGCGGTTGCTGGCGGAGCATTTCCGCGGCATGTACAGGTCCACGAACTCGCCAGCGTCGTTCTGCATGTCGAGGGTGCACCTGCTGCCGCCACCACGAGCTCCAGCGCAGAAAGGCTCTACTTTTCTTTTTAAAGACTTTATTTATTTATTCATGAAAGACGAGAGAGAGAGAGAGAGAGAGAGAGAGAGAGAGAGGCAGAGACATAGGCAGAGGGAGAAGCAGGCCCCCCGTGGGGAGCCTAATGCAGGACTCAATCCCAGGATCCTGGGATCACAACCTGAGCCAAAAGCAGACGCTCAACCACTGAGCCACCCAGGTGCCCTCTTCTCTTCCATATTAAACTCTATTCACACTGATCCACTCTCTTCCTTCCCTCTCCCATCCCACTTTCACCTTCAGGCATTGCTTTCCTATGGAAATACCATTGCTTCCTCCAGAAAGCTAGGAAATGATGATTATAAAAGTTCAGAGGCCCTTCCCACTCTCCTTGGTTCTGAAATTGAGGCCTTGCCTGGGAAGTATGGAGCAGGAGATGGAGAAGGGGAGAATCTGAATGGAGAACACAGGGAGAGAGAACCAAAGGGAACAGTGGAGGTGGCTAAATCAGAGTGGGACATAGCTGGTAAAGAAGAGCAAAAGGCCAGGCGGTAAAGGGCAAAGGGTGAAAAATAGGGCAGGAATGGAGAGAGTTCAGGAATCAGGAGATCGGGGAAATGGGTTAGAGAAGATGGAGGAGAGTCAGGATTTAGGCACACAACTAGAAGAGATGACAGAAACAGAAGGTTTGGAGCATAAGTTTATTCTTGTGCACAAATCAAAGTCTGTGACTCACACCCAATATGCAAAGGAAACGATCAATCCAGATCAAGCAGCAAATGTGGCTGATTGGTGGTGGTCATGGTGAGAGGGGAGTCCATACCCAACTAGGATCAGAGATCAGGGCCTGAAGCTTGGAAGGAACAAGAGCTAGGGTTTGAGTGATGGGGCGAGGACTGAAAAGAGGTTTGGGCTCTGGGTATCTCCTTGCCCTTTCTCAGGTCAACATAACAAGTTGTAGAAGGTAGAAGGACAGACTTAAAGGAGGTAGCAGACACTACCTATTCTTTCAACACTCAACCCACACTCTCACATCCCCCCATCATCATCCGTCCTCACTCCAACAAATGCATTCTTTTTTCTCATTTTTTCCCCTAGACCCCCAGTTGTACATGCTGAGTTTCTTGAAACCCAACTGTACTGTCTGCCAAGACAACACTCTCCTTCCTCATGCTCCTCCCTGTGGCGCAATTTCATTCATTCCACTCTGCTCCTGGTTTCTACATCACTTTCCACACCATGCCTCTTTTCTCCCTCCTTTCTATCTTGGGTACATGAGGCAATGAAGCCAATGATTTTTTCATTCTCAGGGGAAATTTTTTTGTCTGCCTTTTTCACTTCCTGGATGTTTGTAGCTCAGCATGGGCCTCTTAAGTTGCTAACTTTCTGAAATCCTGATAAGTAGAACTTTTTATTTATTTATTTATTTATTTATTTATTTATTTATTTATTTATGTAATCTCTATTCTCAGTATGGGGCTCAAACTCAGGACCCTGAGATCAAGAGTCACATGCTCCTCCAACTGAGCCAGCCAGGCACCCTCTGATAAATAGAATTCTTAGTTCTATTCCTGTTCTAGCTGGTGTATCTCAGTCCTTACAAACTGCCCCAGCCCTCAGGCCTTCTCATAATCTGTTTCACAAGGTGCTGTACCCCTGCTACAGGCATTGGTCTTTAATTCAAGTCAATGTCTTTCTCCTCACTAGACTCTCCATGAGGGGCTAGCTATCTGACCCTTCTTTTATCAGCACAAGGGTTAGACCCAGATTGGGTCTTTATTTAGACCACTCCTCTTACTCTTGCTTCAGACATAAGAACACATCTGTGCCCAAACACACTTGCACATACACACATGCACACATACATTTCTAGATCTATGCCAGCCAAGGTTGGGAAATGAGAGTGAGGAGTAGCAAGCTATTTAGTGCAAACAGAGATCAATTCAGTCCCTTTGAGGCCTGCCTGATGGTGAGCCTCTTGCCGAGGTCTCACTAGTAACTACTCTGTGTGCTTCTCATGGAACATTAAAATGAGGCTCACAAAGCACAGATGTAGAGAAATAGAGACCAGTGGAGGACTGTGGGTGGAGACTGAGATTTGGAGATCCACACAAGGAACTACAGAGACAAAGAAAAGCACAGATAAAGAAGCAGAGATAGTAGGTTGCAAAGCAGCAGGGAGGTTGGGAGCCAGGAGAATGGGACACCAACTCCAAAACGATGTCTGGCAGGAGGGAAGTTAGCCTCTAGATGCCTGAGAGAGGGCATGGGTTGGGTAGGAGAAACAACTTTAGGAACTGGATGTTCCACTTCTCCTTGGTCCTGGAAGCTGTGCCCTGCTCAGTGGTGGCCTGCCCCTGGCCTCCACACATGAGCCTGCAATCCAGTTCTGGTGGCTGAGAACCGGGGCCTGGCTACCTGGAAGCTACAAGAGCTGGGGGAAGTCCCAAGACCCCTGGGAGACTCTGGAGGAGGGGCTGGGCTAAGAACAGGGGTTGAGGCCAGTTCAGCTCTCCAGATGGGCTCATCCAATGTAGTGGCTGCTCGGGGGGTGAGCACAGTGGGGGCCAGGGGTTCTGCAGTGGGCTGGGGTGCTGGGGTGGAAAATCGGCGGATCTCCTGGACTCGGGCAGTTTTGGGGGGCCCTAAGGAGGTGGGGCCAGGAGTCTGGGGAACCTCATCGAAACAGAACATGGCACTCTTAAGTTGGTAGGGCTGGTGCCGCATGAAATCCAGAGCCTTGATACCCTGCTTGGGGGTTGCCCGAGGCCCCTGGGATTGGGCCTTATGAGGGAGAGTTCGAGCAGCTTGGGGGAAAAAGGGTGAGAGCAGTGGGTTGTAAGCAATAGGAGGTGGGGCACGGATGTTGGGTGAATATTTCCAGGAAGAGGGCAGTGAGGGTGTAGGGGAAGGACTTCTGGGCCGAGGGCCAGGGCCAAGGCCAGCACTAGGTGTAGCTTCCACCACATACCTGTCTGCTCGGCTCTGCCGCTTGGCAAACAGCTCCCCACCCCTGCCCTGCAGCCTGGCCGGCTCAGGGATTCCAGCCGAAGGGGTTGCCCCATTCACTAGCCCATCAAGGAACCCTCGTGGCGCGGGCTTAGGAGCCACCGGGGGTGGAGTCTTAGGAGCCATTGGGGGCGGGGTCTTGGGAGCCATCGGGGGCGGAGTTTTAGGCGTCACGTGAGACGGAGTCTTGTAACTCCTGCCCCCTGGTGGCTGCATGAAGTTGCAGGCTTCAGCCCCGAGGCTCAGCGCATCCTCCTCCGGACCGGATTCCGCGCCCCCGGCCCGGGGTTTTTCATCCAGGTTCTGCACCAGCGATAGCAGCTCGGGGTTGGGCGAGTTCTTCGTCTCCTCCTTTCCCGGGCGGAACATCTGCTTCCGAGTTCCCCGTCGCCTGGCTTCCTGGAGGATGCCAGTGCGGGCAGCTGGCACGGAGATGCGCTGCTCCCGAGCGCTGGGGGGCTCGGGTGCCCCGGGGCCTGGGGCGGGAGCCTCCGGGCGCGCAGCGGGTCGCAGAGGTGCCGACAGGAAGATAGAAGCGGTGGAGGTCATGGCAGCGGCGCTAGAGGGGGCGGGGGGCTCGGGGGCTCCTCCTGGCGTAACAGGACGATTGGGGGCTGGGATGTACAGGGAACTTGTGGCTGTGACGGGGCCCGAGGAGCGTGGAGTGCTGGGGGAACCGGAGGCTGGCACGTGGCTGGGCAGAGGGGTGGGCCCCGGTGGGGGGGGCTGGAAGGGCGGTGGGGCGGGGCTGAGGCCTCCCAGGCTTTCGTTCGCCCTCTTGGGAGCTAGGGGCCGGAAGATAACCGAAGTGGTACCTGGCCGCTGCCCTTGCAAGCCTGGGGTGAAGGGCCTGGCTGACCGGTTAAAGATGTTTGGAGCTGGGGTTGGGGCTCCACCGCCTGGAAGGAAGGGTCTGGGGCTGGCTACAGGGGCTGGTGAAGGGCTGGGTGGGAGCACAGTCGCCTCCGGAGGAGCACTCTGGGCCCGAGGTGGTGACTGCAGGCCCTGCCCATTGAGCATGGCGGCTGGACCATCCCGGGCCAGCTCCTGGGTGCTGGACGCGGTGCGCTGGCGCTGCTGCTCAAAGAGCTGGGCCCCTCTGCCGGAGGCCTCGCTTAGCTGCCCGCCCTGGCCCTCTGCTGCAGCCGAGCTTGGCCTGGCCAGCTCCATGTCCAGATAGGGGCTGTCCCAGTCGCACTGGTTGGTGAGGCTACGGGCGTCGGAGAAGGCCTCCTCGTCCAGTTCCGACTCGCTTGTTGGAGGGACCCCGTCTTCTTCTTCAGTGCCTGTCCCAGCAGCAGCCCCAAAGCTCACTAGGGTGTACTTCTTGGCTCGCTGCCGTCGTTTCTTAAACATAAGCACCCCCTTGGAATGGGGGTTGGGGGCTGCAGTTAGTAGGGATGCAATCGTCCGGCATTTGGTCTTGGCCTCCTTCACACTCTTCTCTTGGAGGCTTTCTGCCCGTTGCAGTTCTGAGGAGGCCAGGAGGGAGAATGGTCAGTGAACCTCTTCTAGTTCTGCTCCCTACGTCTTTCACCCCAGCCCCACCCCCAACCAGTTTCTGCAGTCCTCCCACCTACTGTCTTTTCCCTGGCTTGATCCACAGTGTCTCTTGCCTGTGGCAAAGTCCTCTGACTTGGGGGCAGAGTGGTAGGTGAAAGGTGAAGCCAAGGACAGTTGAAGGGAGTGGCTCCCTGACGCTACTCTGATCACAGCTCTCCTAACCTCTCTCCTATCTACTCTGCTTCTATCTCTCCAAAAATGTGCTCTTATCCACCCCACACACATTCTTCCCTGCCTCCCACCATTCCTGGCTGGTAATGCTGGGGGCTAGGCTGGAGGGCAGTCAATTCCCACAGCAGCCAGGGAAATGAGGCAGGCCCCAGGGAGAGACAAATTGAGACCACGTTAGAGGGCTTCTCAGAAACGTAGGGACTTATCACCTCATCCCACCCCTTACCCCTATGATAGGAACATAAAGGACCCTTGGGAACAAGAATGTTCATTTACAATTCCACCCCCATTATGTAGTCCACGTCATACACATTCATGGAAATAACACCTACCACACATTTCAACAAGAATATGGGTCTAGTGAAGGCCAATTATGGGCATATTTTCTCAGATTACTTTTCTCTCTCATTCATGTATGCCCCATTCTATATCCACCCTAGTTCACATTTACATATATAAATACACATGTACCCACACAAAAACACAGTCATTCAAATACATTCACACATGTGCATACTCCCTCTTCCCAGAGTTCTGCCTGCAGAGACCCTGTTACTAACAGTTTGAACAAAATTTTACAACTGATATTGGCCTTCCATCCACCAGGGCACTCCTCTGTGCCTCACACCCCTGCTACTTACAGCCAGGGATAGCCTCAGATCCAAGATGCAGGAAAAGTCAGAGTGCTGCTCTCCAAGGCAACCCTCCATATCTTTAGGATACTTCAAGGTCGCCAGCTAAATATATCCCATCACCACCACCCCCAGCTGGGGTGGGAGTGGGGGGGCTTCTTTGGGGGTCAGCCTTCTGGGTAGAGAGCTCTGGCAGCCACCAACAGGCAGACACACAAGGACTATGTACTAAGGGGAACCTGGGCAGGGCTTTCTATGCCATGTGGGGCCGGGGAGGTGGGGCCAGGAAATAGGAGAGGCTGCCCTGCTGCTAGGACCCTGCCTTGGACACAGATACTCTCTGATCCATGATCCCCAGTTCCTCCTGAAAAATTCTTGAAATTCCATCCACTTTCCACTCAAGATACCAAACTCCTTTCTAATTAGGGCTTTCGTTCCATGCATCCCAAAGTTTGTACCACAGAATAGTACTGCACATGAGAGATAGGCACTGGAGTCAGAGTTCAGTTCAGGTTTTTGGTTCTTGGTAGAGTTACTTCACTTCATTGAAGTTCAGTTTCCTCATCTGTAAATGAGCATGATAATGACTATCTCATAGGATTGCTGTGATGATTAAATGAGATAGTGTAGATAAATTTAGCATTTCATGGCAGCCGTAAGGCCTGCAGTGACTAACCATTACTATTAAAGCTTTCTTGACATCAGCTACACATGTATACAGACACTTTCTTGTTCACACATATATTCCCCCATGGATTCCCATATACACGCCTTCATGTATTCACATATTACTCACACTTCTCTCACACACACTCCCTCCCCATGAGTTTTCTAGAGCTCATGTGGTCACAAACCCCTTTGACATGTGGCCAGAGCATCAGCCCATTCTGAGAAAGGGGCAGTGGAACTCTCCTGAGAAAAGAAGGAAGAAGAAATCAAAAAGGAGGAACAAATAAGGGAATAAGACCTTTCCCAAAGACATCCCTTCCTAAACAATTGATATATTCTCTCCATGCTAGATCCCAGAACTCTCTTGGCTATGGGAGGGTAGTACCTGCATAGAATGGGTCCTGGAGCCCAGGAGCTGGATCTGGGGCTTTGTTGCAGCTGGCTTGGCTGAAGGGCTCTTGGCTGATGGGCTCAAAGGTCTCCATGCCGAGAAATGAAGTGTTGGCTGGAGCAAGACCAGCTTGAGCCACCCCCCACGCCTTTTAAAGCCCCTTTGTCTTGTCCCCAGAGCTGGCAGCTGAATGAGCTCATTGTGCTATTTTTGGAGCCTAGCCCCCTCCCTTCTCTCTGCTGCCCCACAAGCCCCGGTGTGATGGACGTGGACACCTGCCTACCCTTCCCCCCACTCCACCCCACTGGACAATGAGGTCTGCTTGGCTAAAAATATCCCTGAGCCACTAACTGCAGTCTTACCCAGCATGATAGGAAGGGAGGGGCACTAAAATGAGGATTGGGGATAAGCATAGGATCCTGGGCATGCATCTGGAATTTCTTTGTGGAGTATTGGACATTCTTAGGGATGTCAGACTCTAAATTTTCAATTCCTGGGCCCATGTTCCAGACTTAGATGCATAAAATTTTATGGATCAGGAATCAGAATGGTAGAGGGGAGGAATGAGAGATGAGAACTAGAGGGGTAATCCTAGATTTTCAAGGTGACAAGAAAGGTCTCTGGGGTAGAAGCATGGGACAGGGAGAAAGTTCACAGTTAGACCTTGTTCTGGTGCTCACATCAAAAATAGCAAAGAGCTTGAGATAAGTGGAACTGGCTTTTTCTGCCCAGGCCTACATTCTTGCGTGAGATAAGGAGTCAAAGATCCCTCCCTCTACCACTTCCTAGAGATCTCATGACTATCCCATAGGCTCCCAGTCCCCAGGAATCCTAAGTGAACTTACAAATGTCAAAGGTAGCTCTGAGGGTATGGCTGCAATTAACCCTGAAAAGCCCCTGCCCTGCTTCCAAATTCTCCCCTGCATCATTTCTATACTCTGCCCTCACCCTGACACTTAGCAAAATCATAGCAACAACAACAAGCAAACCCTTTGTTGGTTTCATGTTCTTTTCCAACTTCCCTCCTCATTCTGTTTCTGGATTGGGTTGAACTACCTACAGCTTTTGCCACACTGGTTCAAGGACTAAAAATTATGGGGACTGTGAGAACCATTATTTTCCCCTTCTACTCATCATTCCTCTCCACTTGTCCCCAGGACTGTATCCAAAGGAAGCATAAAGTATGGTTATGGAGGGGTAGATTTAGGACTCAGATTGAAGGATCCTGGCTTGGGAAAAAAAGGGTTCAGGCACTCACTGGCTTGCTTGGCCTTCTGGGTGTAGGTAGTAGTGAGGTCTTCTGCCACCGGGTGGGGAACAGGTCCCACCATAGGGATGAGATTTGGGCCAGGCCGGAGGGGGCCGTGGGGCAACAGCAGGGCCTCAGCTGGGGGTGGCTGAAGAGTTGCCCCATCCTCCCATGATGGGGAGCTCACACGGCTGTCACCCTGACTGGGAGGACTAGTGACAGCAGGTGCTGGCTCTGCAGGGCTGTCAGATAGGTAGACTTCATCAGGTAGGGCTCCCGGAGGGGAGGGCCTTGTGGGGCCTCTTCGGCGGGGTCGGCGGGGCTTCTCCTGGGTGGCGGGGCCATCGGCATCACTGTCTGTCTCTCCGTAGTAAGCCTCACTGTCAGGGGGTGAGAGGAGGCTTCCAGGCTGAAGAGGCTGGCGAACTGGAGCGCCAGGGGGCTCAGGACTCAGTGGAGATAAGGGTGACAACACCTGAAGCTCACCAGGGGATGGAGATCGCACTGGCCCCTCATCCTCTACCCTGGATGGGAAAGAGGACAGAACTTGAGAAATGGACTGGGTGACTGACAGCGAGGACTAGAGGGGATGGGAGAAGGAAGGAAAGGAGAGAGGGTACTGGTATAGCTGGATGATTGGGCTGGGAAGAGTGGGGATCTGAAGACAAACCAGGAGGCAAATGTGCTTGAAGGGCTGTGAGTGGACATTGGCTTAGAGGGAGATATGATGGTAAGGAGACTGGCAAAGGGCTTCAAGCCCACACACTCAAATGCCCATTTGACACCCCCAGCCCTTAATTGGAGATACACTGAAGTCCCCTGGGAGGCATAGACAAACATCTATACTCCAACACAAACGTACAAGAGTGTACTTAGTAGTAGCTAAAGCCAGGCCAGTGAGACAGAGAGCTGAGACAGGCATTGGGAGCCCTGGGCTAGGGGGATGAGGTGGCTGGGGTGGGAGGGGTCCATACCGCCGCACTGTGAGGATAAGCTGATTCCCTGAGGCATCGATGAGGCTCATGGCACTGGCATGGGAGAGGCTGGTGCAGGAGACCCCATTGATGGCCAAAAGCTGGTCCCTCTCTCGGAGTCCTGCTCTGCCAGCCTGGCTCCGTCTTCGGATCTGAGAAGGTGTTGGGAGGAGAGATTGTAGGTGAGGGAGAGCTCAAAGTGGGAATAGAATGAAAGGAGTCATGGGAAGGTCCTATGCGTGAAGCGGATATACTTTACAGGGTAAAAAAAAGGTGGGGAGGAACACAGAGCTACAGTGATGGGGGCTATGTAGAGGGAAGAAGGTGCAGATTGTTGGGAGTAATACATCATACGAGGGGAGGTAGGGCAATCGCCAAATCAAAGAGGCTTGGGAAAAACTGTAGAGGGGAAGTACTAGAAATGACAGTTGCATCCCCAAAAGATTTCCCTTCAAAGGCAATATCTTTACTGGCCAATAGTTCTCTTTTAGGCCATTGTCTACACAGTCAAGATTTTAGAACAATATTCCAGATTGGAGGGAGTCCAGCAGAATCTGGGAGATTGTCATTGTGTGTGTATGTGTGCCACGCGTGCACACACACATACATATGTTAAAGTAATGATAATAGGTGTAAAGGCTATCATTTATTGAGTGCTTACTAAATATTAGGTATGGTGCCAAGCACTCTACATGTATTATTGCATTTAATTCTTAGAATGGTTCTATGAAGTAGGTACTGTTATCACCCACATTTTATAATTGGGGAAACTAAGCCTGTATGAAACCAAACACAACAGCTTCATCTGACAGGCCAGACCTTGCCATAACCCTCCGAGCACCTAAAAAGTCTTGCCTTAGGAGAGCAAGTATCTGATGAAGGGAAAGAGGAACACTGGTGGCCTGGACAGGGTAGGGTAGGGCAGGGCAGGGCAGGGCTGGGCTGGGTAAGACAGCCTCAGCTCATCACATACCAATTTAGTTCAAGAAAAATTAGAACCTTCCCTATATTCCTGGAATTTGGAGTAGAGGCACAGCCTCAGGAGAGCAAAGACTGGATGGCCAGAATTGGGCCTCTGCTACTATGGTGCCGCCGGGAACTGAGGCAGTCTTCTTTTTTTTTTTCTCCCAGAAACCAGGAATTCTTTTCTAAAAGCCCTCTGCAAGACGCTTGTGCTCAGAAACTACTCCTCCCACCAGATGAGCATGCTTCCCTGCCCACCTGCCCACCTACCCACCCACACTCTTCTTCACAGCCTCCCACCTCTCCCCCAGAGGCCACAACATGGCTCTTCCCAGATTCCCCTGGGTTTCCCTTTCCCTGAAACCTCAATAATAGGGGCTCTCCCTTACCTTGGACACCTGTAAAGGTTTCCTCTGCTCGGCCCCCCCCTGAAGTCGGAAGCCCCAGGGGGCTCCCCCTGACAATGTGACCAGCACCTTCTCCTCAGCACCCATCGCACAGCTTGGCCTATGGCCCTCGGAGTTTGGATAGTGTCCCAGGGAGAGAAGTCGAGGCGCTGGTACCCCGTCCGGCCTGTCTGTATGGCTGTCCTGCTCCTGCTGCCCCAGGCCTTCCCCCCCACACCACACACCACGGGCAGGCAACTTGGCCCTGGGATCACTACAGTCCAGCACACATGTCCTGTCAATCGGGGCTGTGCTCAAAATAGTTGCCGGCTGTACTCCCTTCCCTCCCCCAGCTGTATTACTCCCAAAGCTAATTATAGTAAAAACCTCTGCCTTCCAATTTCCCCCATTCCCCTGCATAGGCCTTTTACTCAGGACTCTGAGTACCAGCTCTAACTAATATACATACTTTCAGGGACTGTGCCATCCCTGATAGGATCATGGACTAATCCCAACTGCTTTCCTCCAAAGCTCATTTCAAAGTGGCTGCAGCAGGGGCTTCAGTTCCATAGCAAGGAATGCCTGGACTGGTCCCACAAGTTCACAAGCTCCCGAGAAGTGTGCTCTCTCTCACGTGTGAATTTACCTGTTCATCAAATTGAGATCCATATTCCACTGCAGTGCTAAGTGCAATGTAACTTTTAAAGCTACTGGTTTCCAAAAATAAGACTGCATATAGGATATAGGATTAGATGATTATATAATGAAATAATCTATTGATGTGTATATATATATATATGTGTGTATATATATATATATATATATATATATATATATATATATATGATTCCCAGGCCTCAGCTTTAGAAATCCAGATTTTATTGGTCTGATACCTAGTATTGCTTTTTATTTTATTTTATTTTATTTATTTTATTTTATTTTATTTTATTTTATTTTATTTTATTTTTTATGTTTTCCCACTTTTGGTAACTGTTACAATTGTCCACTTTGTGACGCCCTGTTCAGTTAGCCCCTGAATTTTAGGGACTTTCCGAAAGTTAGAAGTAACTCCCTTCCCTGGTCAAAGCCTAATTACACTTTTTAAATAAG
Source organism: Vulpes vulpes (assembly GCF_048418805.1). Classification (NCBI taxonomy): domain Eukaryota; kingdom Metazoa; phylum Chordata; class Mammalia; order Carnivora; family Canidae; genus Vulpes; species Vulpes vulpes. Next base: position 83,830,970 of record NC_132783.1, read on the forward strand.
CAATGAGACAAGAACGTTTAGACACCAAGAGTTTTACAGAACAAAACAATTCTTATGCCCTACCTTTATTTTATGCAAACCAATATTATAAAACAGTAAGATGGTCTAATAATAGGTTCTGAATGCCCCATGTCATGCTACTTCTCTTCCCTTTTTTTTCCTTTTTCCTTTCCTTTCCTTTCCTTTCCTTTCCTTTCCTTTCCTTTCCTTTCCTTTCCTTTCCTTTCCTTTCCTTTTTTATTTCCCTCCTTCCCTTCCTTTCTTTTTTTCTTTTCTTCCTTTGGTATGGCCAAACGGATCCAGACTCTGACTAAGGTCTGGGAGGCAGACACAGAGGCTTTGCCAGCCTTCCCACTCCTGGCTCATGCTTCTGGAGTATCTAGTTCTTTTTATAATCCCTCTTGGGGAGAAATGATTGGTAGTGTAACATTGAGTCATAACTCTAATACCTCATTCAGTTTGGCATCATGGACAGGCTCTCTATATTATTTCATAGCAACATTAAACAAGTATACTTTGGGGATGCATTTTTAAAAATATTTTATTTATTTATTCATGAGAGACACAGGGAGAGAGAGAGAGAGAGGCAGAGACACAGGCAGAGGGAGAAACAGACTCCATGTAGGGAGCCTGATGTGGGACTTGATCCCGGGACTCTGGGATCACACCCTGAGCTAAAAGCAGACGCTCCACCACTGAGCCACCCAGGTGGGGGGGACACAGTTTTTTTTTTAACAGAATCTTTGCAAGGATGCACGTTCCATTTTTGCGTTTTTCAATAATATTAAATATATCTTGCCCTGCCAAATCTTTTTTTTTTAAATTTATTTATGATAGTCACACACACACACACACACACACACACACACACACACACACAGAGAGGCAGAGATACAGGCAGAGGGAGAAGCAGGCTCCATGCACCGAATCCCCGACATGGGATTCGATCCCGGGTCTCCAGGATCGCGCCCTGGGCCAAAGGCAGGCGCCAAACCGCTGGGCCACCCAGGGATCCCTTGCCCTGCCAAATCTTATTGGCATTAAAAAAATATTTTCTTGGGATGCCTGGGTGGCTCAGCCGTGGAGTGTCTGCCTTCAGCTCAGGGTGTGATCCTGGAGTCCTGGGATCAAGTCCTACATCAGGCTCCCTGCGTGGAGCCTTCTCCCTCTCCCTGTGTCTCTGTCTCTCTCTCTCTCTGAGTCTCTCATGAATAAACAAAATCTTTTTTTTAAAGCTTTTTTTTAAAATTTTTATTTATTTATGATAGTCACAGAGAGAGAGAGAGGCAGAGACACAGGCAGAGGGAGAAGCAGGCTCCATGCACCGGGAGCCCGACGCTGGATTCGATCCCGGGTCTCCAGGATCGCGCCCTGGGCCAAAGGCAGGCGCTAAACCGCTGCGCCACCCAGCGATCCCGAATAAACAAAATCTTAAAAAATATTTTATTTATTTGAGTGAGAGAGAAAGAGAGAGGAAGCATGAGCAGGGCAGAGGGGCAGAGGGGCAGAGGGAGAGGGACAACCAGACTCCCTGCAGAGCAGGAAGACTGATGCTGCACTGGATCCCAGGACCATGGGATCATGACCTGAGCTGAAGGTAGATGCTTAACTGACTGAGCCACCCAGGTGCCCCCTTATTGGCACTTTTATTGGTATTGTGAACTTTATAGATCAATTTACATAGTTTTGATGTTAGGTTTTGCTACCCACTGGAATATTAGTTCCTAGATGGCAAGGATTTTCTCTCTTTTGTTTAGTTTTATATCTCCAAAGCCCAGAACAATGCCTGGCATATAGTAAGTGCTCAGTTTTTACTCAATGAAACAGTGCCATGCCTTTACATTTGTTTTGGTCTTATGTTCCTCAGAAGTGTTTTAAACTTTCTTTTTTAAATCTTGTACATTTTTCTTTCCTTTAAGATTTATTTAGTGGTTTATTTGTTTATTTATTTATTTTAATTCTAGTATAGTTAACATACATTGTTATGTTAGTTTCAGATGTACAATATAGTGATTCAACAATTCTATACATTACTCAGTGCTCATCACTCCATCTATTTCACCTATCCCTCCACCCACCTCCCTTCTGGCAACCATCAGTTTATTGTCTATATTTAAAGGCTGTTCTTTTTGTTTGACTCTTTTTTCTTTGTTCATTTGTTTTGCTTCTTAAATGCCACATATGAGTGAAGTCATATGGTATTTGTCTTTTTCTGACTTATTTCCTTAGAATTATACCTTCTAGATCTATCCATGTTGTTGCACCTAGTATTGCCATTTTAAAAAGTACCACAGGAGGGGTGCCTGGGGGGCTCAGTGAGTTAAGCATCTGGCTCTTCCTTTCAGCTCAGGTGATGATCTTCCTGGTGAGATTGAGCCCCTGCTTCCCCTCTGCCCCTCCCTCTGCTCACACTCTGTCTCTTTCTCTCTTAAATAAATAAATAAATAAGCCTTAAAAAAAAAAAAAGTACCACAAATGATTCTAATGTGCAATGCTGGGCCATGTAGAGGAATTCTAATCGGCCCTACCCCAGCTGAATTGTTGCTTCTTCCATAAAGCCTTTCCTGCCCTTCTCCCAACTTCCTCCTCCCATAGAATTAATCTTTCCATTCTCTGAGCAACATATGTATCTTGTTCATATTTTTATTGCATTTCTCAGCCAATATTGTAGTTTGTTTATAGGCCTGTCTTCCTCCTAGATTGTGAGAAATTTTAAAGGACTATATGCAATAGCCCATCAACAGCCTGGAGAGTGATGCCTGATGTGACAGGTGCTCAATAAATGTTGGCTAAATTACATAACTTCTTACAGTGCACAGGTGGTCATGGAAAGGTGGATACAGATAGGTGTGCATAAACATGCCAACCCATGTTGATAACAAAATCTCTACTTATTTTTAGGTTTTTTTCTCCTTTTTCTTTTTTTCCCTTTCCTTTATTTTTTTAAAAAAGATTTTATTTATTCACGAGAGACACAGAGAGAGGGAGAAGCAGGCTCCATGCACCGGGAGCCCGACGTGGGATTCGATCCCGGGTCTCCAGGATCGCGCCCTGGGCCAAAGGCAGATGCTCAACCACTGAGCCACCCAGATGTCTCTCAGGTTTTGATTATATGAATGTACTCTAAGAAATCTCTTTCTGGTATAAATCGTAACATCATGATGCTGTAAGTATAGTTATCAAAAGCTACAGTTTCCTGGAATAGCTGCTCTACTAGTGTGCTAAATGCTGTGCCTTGGTGCATGATGTAGTCATAGAAAACACTTGGGGTTTAGTGTCTAAACTGGACTTGGAATTTTTTTCCATTTATTAGCTGTGTAACCTTGGGCAGTTAACTTGACTTCATCAGTAAAAAATGTATCTAAATATACTTTTTTATTTTTATTATTTTTTTAAATTTTTATTTATTTATGATAGTCACAGAGAGAGAGAGAGGCAGAGACACAGGCGGAGGGAGAAGCAGGCTCCATGCACCGGGAGCCTGATGTGGGATTCGATCCCGGGTCTCCAGGATCGCGCCCTGGGCCAAAGGCAGGCGCCAAACCGCTGCGCCACCCAGGGATCCCTAAATATACTTTTTTAAATTAAATTTTATTATAACGTGTGTGTGTGTGTGTGTGTGTGTGTGTGTCAGAGAGAGAGAGAGAGAGAGAGAGAGAGACCGAGTGAGCGCACAAGCTGGAGGAGGAGCAGAGGAAGAATCTTAAGCAGGCTCTATTACCAGTGCAAAGCCTGATGTGGGGCTTGATCTTACAACCCTCAGATCGTGATCCCAAATTCATGACCGGAGTGGAAATCAAGAGTCAGATGGTTAACCAACTGAGCCACCCAGGCACCCCTCCCCTCTAAATATCCTTTCACTCACTATTCAAATACTTATTAAGCCCTTGCTACATGTCAGCCATTGTGCAATACCAGTGACTTTCGATTAACTTTAAGTGCACATTAGAGTCATCTGGCAAAAAAATTATGTATGTATGTATTTATTTTTAAAGATTTTATTTATTATTCATGAGAGACACACACACACAGAGGCAGAGACACGGGCAGAGGGAGAAGCAAGCTCCATGCAGGGAGCCTGATGAGGTACTCGATCCTGGGACTCCAGGATCACGCCCTGGGCCAAAGGCAGGTGCTAAAGTGCTGAGCCACCCAGGGATCCCCCCCCAGATTTTTTTTTAAGATCCTATGTTTAAGTAATCTCCATACCCAATGTGGGGCTCAAACTTACAACCTTGAGATCAAGAGTTGCATGCATTACTGACTGAGCTAGTTGGGTGCCCCTCACCTGGAAAAAATTTAAAGCTAAAAAAATTTAAAGAAAAAAAATTTAGCTTCCCTAAAATAAGACAGTGTATATAGGATTAGATGATTGTGTAATGAGATAATCTACTAAAATTATATATATATACATATATATATACATATAATATTATATGATACATATAATAATTCCTAGGTCTCAACCTTAGGGATTCTGATTTTATTGTTCAGGCACCTATTATTGCCATTTTAAAAAGCATCACAGATAATTCTGATGGGCAACCAGGATTGAGAAACAAGAGCAATGATACAGAAAACAGTATAATGAAACACATCAGACTCTATTCTCGAGAAACTATGAATTTAGGCTCTACCATGTACTAGGAGTGCAACCTTAAGCAAGACAGAAGACCCCTACTTTCTTGTGCTGATATGAAAGGTAAGTGGGATAAATTACGCGGAAATGCTTAGCAAAGGGCACAGTCTAGGACAGGTGCTCAACAAAATTGAATTTGATAAATTACTAATCTAGATGAGTAGTTCTTAATCTTCAGTATGCTATGGAATTGTCTTGGGCCTGAAACCTTGGCTTACTGAGTTTCCCCTCTAAAATTTCTGATTCAGTATGTCTAAGGTGGGTCTGACATTTGTGTTCCTAACAGGTTCCCAGGTGATACTGATATTGTTGATCCCAGGATCACACCTGGAGAAACACTGACCTTGACTATAAATTCTTAAGGACAGGTGCAATCTGCCACTAAAGCATGTTCAGGGATCCCTGGGTGCCTCAGCGGTGTGGCACCTGCCTTCAGCCCAGGGCCTGATCCTGGGGTCCTGAGATCAAGTCCCACATTGGGCTCCCTGCGTGGAGCCTGCTTCTCCCTCTGCCTGTGTCTCTGTCTCTTTCTGCGTGTCTCTCATGAATAAATAAAATCTTAAAAAATAAATAAATAAAGCATGCTCAATGCCTAATATAGCTTCCAGCACAGAGCAGAAGTGCAACTTTTTTTTCAGTGAATGAATCACTCTGTGCCTCAGATATAACTGTTATTTACAATCACAATCACAGGAGAGCAAGAATTTTTGCTTTGTTCACTACTGTATTCCCAGAACCCAGAATATGGCTTGCCACACAGCATGCTTAAAAAGAAAGAAAGAGGGATCCCTGGGTGGCGCAGCGGTTTGGCGCCTGCCTTTGGCCCAGGGCGTGATCCTGGAGACCCAGAATCGAATCCCACGTCGGGCTCCCGGTGCATGGAGCCTGCTTCTCCCTCTGCCTGTGTCTCTGCCTCTCTCTCTCTCTCTCTCTCTCTGTGTGTGTGACTATCATAAATAAATAAAAATTTAAAAAAAAAAGATTTTTTTAAAAAAAAGAAAAAATGAAAGAGTTAAATGAATAATTCTTATTGAAAGGGTTAAATGAGGTCATGTGTTTTTAAAAATCCTACAGTATTAGCTACAATATTGCTATTCATTAAATGGGATAATAATTACTCCAGGAACTGTAGCTCTTCCAACAGGCGGGGGACATTCCGAGTGCAGAGATCATCACCCTCTGGCAGACCTCTGCATCTAAACTAAGCCACAGTATAAAAACGGTTAACTAATAATACATGACATTTACTGAGTGATTGCTATGGGGCAGAGAGATCTATGTGACTGTCTAATTCCATCCTCTCAAAAAGCCATTATTAGAAGGGCATTCAGTATTCTCTCCCATTTTACAGATGAAAGAAACTAAGGCAGAGATAGCTGCTCCAGCTGGTGACCTGCGGAGCCAGAACTCGAACACACGAAGTCTGAAGGCTGAGTTAGTACCTTCTACTATAATACGTTCCGTGATCTCAGAACCAGCAAGAGTCCTAGGTGAAAGCATCTCCGTAGACGGAAATCAATGGGGTCAGGGGTCAGCAGGAAGTGGCTACAACTAAAGATCAGAGAGGTCGCTAATGTGTCATAGGGGGATTGTGGAAGCGTTACTTAACATAGTTTGACACAGCCTTCTCGATCGCATCTTAGCGGGACTATAAAGTGACCAGAATATCTGGGGGGAAAATAAAAGGCGGAAATGCATAAGATTCTGCGGAGAATCCCCGGGGGTAGCCATGACGCGAGGTGAGCAGTGGCGCATGCGCGGCATCCGGGTTCTTCAGGCCGCGTCTACTGCAGACGTGGCAGAAGGAGTGGTCGCCCCCAGGGCGTGGGGGAGGAACTTCCGGGGACGACGCTCAGTCCCCCTCGGAACCGGAAGTTGGGCCTGGGAGCCTTGACGTTAGGAACGAAGTCGAACCTGGATCTGGAGCCGGGTGAGGAGTGGCATCGGGAGGTTGGTGGGTAGGAAAGCAGGGGAGAGGCCGGGGTACCACTGGCCTGATCGGGGTCTGGTCTGAGCAGGAAGGGAGGAGCCTGGGGGCGGGGCATGAGGAGAGACCCTCACCTCACGCATCCAGAATCCTGGATCAGTTCTAGATCTTCCCTTCTCTGCTCCCGGCCCCAGATTCCGGCTCCCGCTTCCTGCCCGGAGCTTGTTGAAGGGCGCAAGCCGTTCGATCTCCATGCTCAATGGATCAGCCCTCTCGTCGTGGCCCGAGATGCTAGTTTGGCTTCTTGGTCTTGATTCCCAGCGCTCCCAGCCTCCACAAGCTCGACTACTTTCAGAGTTCTAGGAAGCTTGCCCCGCCCCCTGGGTTGTCACTCTCGGCTGTCTACCCAGAATGGAGTCCAGACTTGAGCCTTTCGCCCAACTCTGGGGTGTGAGATTATTTCCTGGCGGAGAAGCTCCTTTCCTCCGGCCCCCGCCCTCACACTGACTTTCGGAAGATACAGGGGAAGAAGGGGTCATCTGTCAAGCTGAGTGTTGTGACCAGTGCAAGGCTTAGGATTTGGAAGAACAGTACCTGAGATGGCTTACGTTTCAAGGATTCCAGTCCAGGAGCAGCTCAGCGTTTCTGTAATCAAGATGACCCTCTCTAGCAAATGGGAGAGGCCCATTGTTCTACTCCAGCGGCTGTGAACTCTCCTGCTTCTTGTGCCCCATCTGTCTGTAGAGTAGTCGGAATAAGGCTGTTTAGATGTGATTAGACAGTCTTGTTCTTGGAATGACCCACGAAAGGCCCTCTAAGTCATCCCTCTGTTGCCGGACAAGATTGTAATAACTTCAGTGGTGGCCTAGATTCATGACAGGTATATAAGGAAAGCAGAAACGGAGTTGGAGAAGGGCATGGGATTTGAAATATTCCTAGTCCCTCTGCTTGAAGGATAGGTGATCTTTTTACACGAAATCTTTGTCATTGATCTTTGAACTGTTTTCATAGGTTATTGTGAGAAGTTTTTGTACCTGCCCTGCGCTTGGCTGGAGTCTGGTACCTTGCTAGAGTTTGTGGGTGTCCTTTACACTTAATGATTTTAGTGCTTCCGTTCTCAAATCCATACATTCTTTTGGTGGGAAGACTGGGAATGGAGTAGCATTTGAATTATTGCAGTTCAGCCAAAGGATTGCATTTCTCTAATCAGTTACTCTGTATTTGTCTTTTGAGAAGGAGGGAATTTAGCTGATCTGTTTATATGTGTAGCCTGAGTGATTAAAAGTGACTAGCATATTAGAGGGTATTCAGTGTTTGTTGAATGAATCCATGCTAGAGTGAATGAATGGAAAGTGGAACATTGTTTCATTTACTTATAATATCACAGTAGTTCATCAGTGGCAGGAGTCAGTGTGAGACTAGACGCTAGAACTCATACCACTTAGGAATGGAGGCTGTTGGGATCCCTGGGTGGCGCAGCGGTTTGGCGCCTGCCTTTGGCCCAGGGCGCGATCCTGGAGACCCGGGATCGAATCCCACGTCGGGCTCCCGGTGCATGGAGCCTGCTTCTCCCTCTGCCTGTGTCTCTGCCTCTCTCTCTCTCTCTCTGTGTGTGTGACTATCATAAATAAAAAAAAAAAAATTAAAAAAAAAAAAAAGGAATGGAGGCTGTTGCTCCATCCATTGGACCTATCTGAAGTTGAAATTTATACCCTCTTGGCAGTGACAAAGCATGGGGTTCACAGTAACAAATCTTTACTTTGAGGAAGTAATCTACTGGCTGGGCAGAAAATTACAAAGATTCTCTGGTAGTATGGGAGCAATTAGGCTGATAACTGCCTGGTAAGGTCAGTCTTTTTTTATGTCTTACTTTCTAGCCTATATAGCTGATATCTCTTTAGAAATTGATTTTGACTATTTTCTATTGACTATTGATTTTGACTATTTTCTATTGATTATTGATTTTGACTCTTTAGAAGTTGATTTTGACTATTTTCTCTCTTCTTTCTCATCTTTTAGGTGAGACCAAGTGGGGATGCACTCATAATGAACGTCAACCAGTCAGCTCCACCTGTGCCGCCATTTGGGCAGCCCCAGCCTGTCTACCAAGGGTATCATCAATCCAGCTATGGTGGGCAACCAGGGTCCACAGCCCCCACCACTCCCTATGGAGCTTACAATGGCCCAGTACCAGGCTATCAGCAAACATCTCCCCCAGGTATGTTTCCAAGTTTTCTTTGAGCTTAGGAGGGGAATCAGTAGTGTTCAGGTTGGGTGGCATTGCCCTACCTAAGCTGCCTAGAGAGTTGAGGTAGATGGGATTGAGGAACATGACTCTGGTTCTCAGTCACTGAGAATTCTGTGGACAGTCTGCCTTTCCCTGTTTTTAGTAGGTTCTGCCTTAAAACATCTAGTTGAAGCACATCTTCCAGTTTCAGTGGCAGTTCACTTCATGTGAGTGTCACTCTATACAGCCTCAACTGCCTGCTTTGTTCACAGCTGGATGGAAAGGTTGTGGTCACGACTCCTGCAGAGTCTGTGGCCAGGACTGCCGGTTCCCTTTAACCTAAAATCTCACTGAATTCACGTGTTCCTCATATATATATTGATAATGCTTCATTGGATTGATGGTTTTATCTATAAATGACCCTGCGACATGGGGAACTAATTCATGGATAAAAAGTGTAGTGGTACTTCTTATATCTTTCTACTTTCACTTGAGTACTTGAGTTTCCTCTGCTTCTGAGATGCTCTGTAATATCAGGGAAATAAGAGAAGACTAATATGGTGCTGCCTTAGGATCAGTGTTTGACTTTTATGTTACTTTTTCAAGAAGAGCAGCTGGTACTCTACAGATTGTCCATATGGCTTTTTGGAAAATGGTTAACGGTAGATCTTTGGTTAGGCTAGCTGAAGACTTAGAGTATGCCAAACATTTTATGCTTTTTAAGATAGTAAGTTCCATACAGGGATATGGGAAAAGAAGGCACCAAGAAAGCATAAGTAAGATTTGGGAAATGAATGAAGTGTTACCATTTTAAATATAATTTTGAGAAAAAAAATTGTTAAGTGGTGAGATTAGGTCTCATGTCTTTGGAAGAACCTTAGGCTGGGTTGAGACTTTGGCTGGACAGAGTCCACTTCTGATCTTTCAAGTCCTGGCTTATCAGGATGGAGTTTGGCATTGCCTCAAGAGGAAGCTTTGTTATTGAAAGGAAAACGAATCTGGTTCTGTGATAGCTAGTGATCAGGTTCAGATTAATTAGTCTGTAGGCAGGTTTTGAATTTTCTAATCTCTACTGAGGAACAGAGCAAAAGAGAACAATTGTTTGAATAGGGGTCAGCAACATTTCCAAAGTGATGTGCCAACTTACTAATTCCCTGCATTTCATGTGAGAAGGATGGTTGGGGATGGTATGCAGAAAGGTTGGGGGTAGTAGAAATAGCTTTGATGCACCCCTGATGAGCAGAAAGGACAGAGTACAGCTTTTGTGAAGACAAAGGTGGCAGCACTAATGGGAGGGCAAATCAACTGTCCTGACTGAACCACTGGGCAAAGTCTCCAAACTATGAGAACACTTTCCCGTGCCATGTGATATTGGGAGCATCAACACTTGGATGTGGGTGAAAAGATGGTTAGAATAAGTAGCATATATGAAAAAGAGGTTGACAGAATGACCTCCCCAAGAGGAACTTTTCTTTGTAATCTGGTTCAGTATATTACTTGATTATCGTTTGCACCACCTTTCTCATATGCTTTAAGTGTCTGAGTTCTGGAGTAGGATCTTTTCCTTAAAAGAACTGACTTTTTGGGGTGCCTTGCTGGCCAAGTTGGTAGAGCATGTGACTCTTGATCTTGGGATTGTGAGTTTGAGCCCCATATTGGGCATAAAGATTACTTTAAAATACAATCTCTGGGGATCCCTGGGTGGTTCAGCGGTTCAGTGCCTGCCTTTGGCCCAGGGCATGATCCTGGAGTCCCGGGATCGAGTCCCACATCAGGCTCCCTGTATGGAACTTGCTTCTCCCTCTGCCTGTGTTTCTGCCTCTCTCTCTCTCTCTCTCTCTCTCTCTCATGAATAAATAAATAAAAATCTTAAAAAAAATAAAATAAAATTTCTCTCTCTCTCTCTTTTTTTTAAAGAGTTGATTTTTTGTCTAGGGTAAGAACATTAGACTGACCTGGATTGAGTGAGAGTCTATGGTGATCAGAGGAAGCCTCAATATTCTTGTAGCTCTGGTTACAGCTTCACCTGTACTATATCTATCTAGGAGAGTAGAGACTCTGATTGGTCACCCATGTTGACAATCTTCTGTAACTAGAGTTGCATGTTCATGGTAAACTTTTGATTGCAAAGCTGTGGTATTATGCCAGGGAAGATCTGAGCTTATTTATACTTGCTTTACATTCCTTGCTCAGGGTGGAGAAGAAAGTTATTTCCCAATCATTTAGTTTCTGTCCTTTACCCTCAGGTGTGTCAAGAGCCCCACCTTCTTCAGAGGCACCTCCAGCCTCAACAGCACAGGCCCCATGTGGCCAGGCTGCATATGGCCAGTTTGGCCAAGGAGATGTACAGAATGGGCCAAGCTCCACTGTTCAGATGCAGAGGTATGTACTTGGGTCAGCCTAACATGGGTCTGATGAAACTAGAAGAATTAGGAATGGATGAGGGCCTATATCCTCTACTGTTTTTCTTTGCCTTTCTCTTAGATCCTTTTCTCTTTTCCCTCCACTTTTTTGGTATTTTGTTTTCATTTTTCCAGGTTATAGGTGCTGCTGTTGTCCACTCTGTAGATCATTAACCCGTCTTTGTACCTAAGTTCTTTTGTATATTCTTTCTCCTTCTGTGAACTTGAGTTTTTTTCTTGACTAGACATATAGCTTCCATAATTGTTGCAATCCGACCGAACCTGTCTTCAGGGAGAAACAAGAAAAAGGAATCTCAGAATTATTATTATTATTATTATTAAGATTTTATTTATTTATTCATGAGAGAGACACAGAGAGAGAGAGAGGCAGAGAAACAGGCAGAGGGAGAAGCAGGCTCCACGCAGAGAGCCTGATGTGGGACTCGATCCAGGGTCTCCAGGATCACGCCCTGGGCTGCAGGCAGTGCTAAACCGCTGCGCCACCGGGGCTGCCCGGGATCTCAGAATTATTTATGTTTCTTCTGATTTCTACTTTTCCTCTAGATCAGGCAGATAGTAGGACTTACTGGTTAAGTTTGGGTGTGACCAGTGATGAAAGGAAAGATACTCAAAGAAAAGCCATATAAATGATAAAAATTTTGGTGGCATATGATCCAATAAACAACTGTCTTTATATTGAAGTCCATTAAAGAAAGGCAGTCATCTCTGTTGGACTGTTGTTTGTTTCTTGGTAAACAAAGAATAAAGTATAACTGAGTAGGGTGTGTTGTGTGGTAATGGAAGAGTCACTTTTTGACATTTTTATTGAGTGTCCAGAAGATACATGTTTATTTTTTTATTTATTTTATTTATTTATTTATTTTTTTTGAAGATACATGTTTAGCATAGAAAGTTAGCCTATAGAAAGAGCCCGGGAAGTGCTCCCTAACCTTGTGTGTTGGAAAACACTGAGAAGCAGTATAGAGAATTCATTCATTCATCTACCCAAAAATATTTATTTTGTATTTTTATGTGTTGGATGTTGTTCTAGAGTTTGGAGATAGGGGATCCCTGGGTGGCTCAGTGGTTTAGTGCCTGCCTTTGGCCCGGGGCACGATCCTGGGGTCCCGGGATCGAGTCCCACGTCAGGCTCCTGGCATGGAGCCTGCTTCTCCCTCCTCCTGTCTCTGCCCCCCTCTCTCTCTCTATGTCTATCATAAATAAATAAATAAATATTAAAAAAAAAAAAAAAGAACCACTTAGAGTTTAGAGATAAAACAGTAAACAGACCAAATCTCTGCCTTGATGGAACTTATAATCTAGTGGAGTACACAGAGGATAACAAGTAGACAAATATCAAAAACAAAACAGAGTAAGGATAGTAAGGATATACAGAATGTCTTGTGAGGAAGTAGGGAGCTGTTTTAACTACATTGGTCAAGGAAAGCCTCCTTGAAATGATATTTGAAACATCAGTGAAATGATAAAGGGAGCTAGCCAAAGATCTGGAAGAGGAGTGTCTTGGATAGAGGAAACAAGTATAAAGGCCCTCAGGGAGAAAATTGTGGTGGATGGGAAGGAGAGCAAGAAGGCCAGTGTGGCTAGAGTAGAGTGGAGAGTGGAGGAGAAAAGACAGGAATATAGGCAAGAGCCATATCATATAGTGCTTTGTAAGCTGTAGTAAGAAGTGTAAAATTGATTTTAGTTGCAGTGAGAAGCCATTGGAGAGTTTTGAGCTGGGGAGTAACATGTTTGCATTTATTTCTTCATTTGTTTGTTTATGCAATCGATCTTTTCATTGTAATATAAAACACATACCAAAACAACCCATATAAAATAAATGTGTGGCTTAGTAAATTATTTTAGTATATGTGCTGCCGAAGTGAGCACAGGCTTAGTAAATTTTTTTTTATTTTTTTATTTTTTATTTTTTTAATTTTTATTTATTTATTTATTTATTTTAGTAAATTATTATAAAGGGAACCCCCTTATAACTACAACCCAGATGAAGAAATGCAATTCGGCCACACACCTGAGCCCCTTCCAGGTGCCTTAATTCAATCATAACTCTCTCCTTATCCCCATAAGTAATGATTATCCTCTTATAGTATCCACTTTCTTATGTTTTTAAAAATTGTCTACACCCAAATCTCTAGATACCACAGTTTAGTTTATAAACTGTGGCAAACTGTTGTTTGCCTATTTAAAAACAAACAACTTGATGTGTCTTTTAAGTCTGTAGGTTCCCTCTCTATCTCTTTCTTTTTCTATTTATCTGTTAAAGAACTGAAGCCAATTGACCTAAAGAATTTCCCACAGTCTGGATTCTCCTGGTTGCAAATTCCATCTCAGAGTTCCATGTGTTGTTCTTTGTATTCTTTGCCAATTGGCAGCTTGATCCAGAGACTTGTTTTCTTAATATCTTGTTTTCTTTTTTTTTGTGATAGTTTTGTGTTGGCAGTTGTTAGTGCTTATTAATATATATGTTTATGAATTTGTTGGGTTTCCAAGATGGTGATACTTTTAAATTCTTTTTCATTTATTTATTTGTTTGAATATAATTATTGACATTTCTCCTCATGTGTTATTTGGTTACCACTCGTGCAATTCATTTACCTTTATTTACCAGTTTATAAGAGAATGAATTGGTCCTCTCTTATTTACTGAAGGTGACCATTTCTTCCTTTTTTTTTTTTTTTTAACATTTTATTTATTTATTCATGAGAGACACACACACACACACACACACACACACACACACAGAGAGAGAGAGAGGCAGAGACGTAGGCAGAGGGAGAAGCAGGCTCCATGAAGGGAGCTGACGTGGGACTCAATCCTGGGTCTCCAGGATCACACCACAGGCTGAAGGCAGCGCTAAACTTCTGAGCCACCTGGGCTGCCCCATTTCTTCCTTTTTAAAAAAAAAAAAAAGATTTATTTATTTAAGAGAGCGAGCGAGTGAGTGTGCAGTGGGCAAGGGGCAGAGGGAGAGAGAAACTCCAGACAGATTCTGCACTGAGCAGAGCCCATTGCTGTGCTTGATCACACCACTCTGAAATCATGACCCCAGCCAAAACCAAGTCAGATGCTTAACCAACTGTGCCACCCGGGTGCACAGTTCTTCCTTCTTAATTCCTCCCAATTCTTCCTTCTTAATGTTATTGTGAATTTAAGCATATTTGCTAGGTTTCAGTCCACTGTAGTTAACCATCATTATTAAAGCTTAGAGTGCCCCATCTTTGACCAATGGGAATCTCTTCAATTTGAATCCTGAGTACTTTTGGGATGATCCTAAGGAATCTTTGGGTATGATAAGATGTTCTAAGATTATCTTATATATTTTAAACCCCAGACTAGGAATTAGCCATTTTTCCAAAAAATCCTTTATTTTGTTGGTGAGAAATGACATTTTATGGGGCACTAGGCATGTTTGTTGCTACCTGATTGGTTATGTCTGGTCCTTTTCAGTGGGCATAGTTAAGAAACACATATCTACATATATAAATATGTTGTTTTTAGTTTATATTTGTACTTCCAATTCAAATTCAAGACTATAGAGACTTCTCTTATCCTATTATATCTGTATCTCTTCTTTTTATTTTATTTTTTAAAGATTTATTTAACTATTTGAAGGAGAGAGAGAGCATGCTCCTATGTGTGCAAGTGAGGGGGAGGCACTGGGAGAGAATCCCCAAGCAGACAACGCCGCTGAGCACAGAGCCCAACACCCAGAAATCATGACTTGAGCTGAAACCAAAAGCCAGTCACCCAACCAACTGAGCCCAGGCACCCCATCTCCTCTTTTTCTTGAGGCCATGGGGATGATGGAATTAGAATATTGAAGTATGCCATAATTTCTCATTTATTTTATCCATTATTATATACAGTAGTCTCAGTAAATAGTACTAACATTATCACAAATGTGATTACTGAAAATAGTATCTGTTAAAAATTTAGCATATATTCTCCTCATTCTCTACTAATTAAAAAATACTTATTTTTATTTTTTTAAAGATTATATTTATTTATGCATAAGAGACATAGAGAGGCAAAGATATGGACAGAAGAAGAAGCAGGCTTCTGCACTACTATTTGCCCAGTTGCTTAAGCTAGCAGGTTAAAAGACATTCACACTTATTCTTTCTCTCTTGTCTCACATGCAATCCTACTAACTCTACCTGTGAAACATATCCCAAATCTCTTTCTCACCACCCCTACCACTACCATCCTAAACCTGAACTACTACAACAACCTCCTAATAGGATTCTGTACTTCTACTCTTGAATCCATCAGTCACTTCTTTTTAAAGATAAGTATTTTGGGGACACCTGGGTGGCTCAGTGGTTGAGCATCTGCCTTCAGCTCAGGGCATGATCCCCATCCAGGGATTGAGTCCTGTATCGGCTCCCCACAGGGGATCTTCTTTGGTAATGAAAATGTTCTAAAATTGGATTCTGGTGATGGTTGTACAACTTCATAAATTTACTAAAAGTCATTGAATTGTACACTTAAAAAGAATGAATGAATCAAATGCTATGGAAATTGAATTTCTTTTTTTTTTCTTTTTTAAAGATTTTATTTATTTGAGAGAGAGAGAGAGATAGCGAGAGAAAGCATGAGCAGGGGCAGTGGAGGCGGGGAAGGAGGCTCCGCTGAGCAGGGAGTCCAACGTGCAACGTGGGGCTCAATCCTAGGATCTGAGATCATGACCTGAGCCAAAGGCAGAGACACCTAACCAACTGAGCCACCCAGGTGCCCCTGGAAATTATATTTATAAACTTTTTAAAAAAATGTCATCTTGGGTGGCAGTATCAGGGAGTATATTATAGAAGCAAATGTAAAACAACTACACTCTCTCAACTCAGGCTGTAAAGGATTCTCAGAGAGAAAATAAATTGACTAGATTAAATAGAGACTATTATAGGAGATCAGATAGTGGACTAGTATCTTAAAAGCATTAAGGGAATATAATTGTCAGTGCAGAATTTTGTACTTAGCTAGGAGAAAGCACAGATAAAGACATTTACAAACAGACTGAGAGTTTACCATGTATAGACCTTGGTTGAGAAAACTATTAAATAGGGCATCTGGGTGGCTCAGTGACTGAGCATCTACCTTTGACTCAGGTTGTGATCCCAGGGTCCTGGTATTGAGTCCCACATTAGGCTCCCCACAGGGAGCCTCTTCTCCCTCTACCAGTGTCTCTGTCTCTCTCTCTGTATCTCTCATGAATAAATGAATAAAATCTCAAAAAAAAAAAAAAAACAGGAAAATAAACCCAGAAAGAATGATATTTAAAAAGAAAGGGAAATAGGAACCAAAGACGTGGAGATAAAGACCAATTCTTTGTAATGTTTGGCTAAAGGAGGAGCAAAAGCTGGCAGGAGGTATGAGGTTTTAGGGCAATTTTATTTGGCTGGATTTTTATTTTATTTTTTTATTTTTTTAAATTTTTATTTATTTATGATAGTCACAGAGAGAGAGAGAGAGAGAGAGGCAGAGACACAGGCAGAGGGAGAAGCAGGCTCCATGCACCGGGAGCCTGATGTGAGATTCGATCCTGGGTCTCCAGGATCGCACCCTGGGCCAAAGGCATGCGCTAAACCACTGCGCCACCCAGGGATCCCTGGCTGGATTTTTAAAAACAACTTAATTGAGATAAAATTCACATACTACGCAGTTTGCCCAGTTAAAGTATACAGTTCATTGGTTTTTAGTATATTCACAGATATGTGCAACCATCACCTCAGTTTTTTTTTTTTTTTTAAAGGTTTTTTATTTATTTATTCGTGATAGACAGAGGCAGAGACATAGGCAGAGGAAGAAGCAGGCTCCATGCCCGGGAGCCCGATGTGGGATTCGATCCCGGGTCTCCAGGATCGCGCCCTGGGCCAAAGGCAGGCGCTAAACCGCTGCGCCACCCAGGGATCCCCATCACCTCAGTTTGAGAACATTTTCGTCACTTCAAGAAGAAACACCATATCCTTTAGCTCAGTAGCTACTGTTAATTAGCTATTCCTTCAATCCCCCCTGTACCCTAAGCAACCAATATAGTAGTCTCCCGTTCTGCAGTCTGGAAGCAGATGATCCTCTTTCTGATGTACTATCACGGGGTCAGTAGTAACTTCATCACAGTGCCTACATCATTTACTCCCTTTGTCTAATCACGTAGGCATTTTATCATCTCACATCATCACAAGAAGAGGAGTGAGTATAGTACAATAAGATATTTTGAAAAAGAGAGAGAACATATTAAAAAGCTATTCAAAAAAAAAAACAAAAAATCAAAAAAAAAAAAAACAAAAAAAAAATAAAAAAATAAAATAAAAAGCTATTCAATCTCATAAGAAAAGTCCAAATCAAAAAACATAAGATTCTTTTTTTTTTTTTTTTTAAGATTTTATTTATTCATTCATGAGAGACACGGGGGCGGGGGCGGCTGAGACATAGGCAGAGGGAGAACACTCTTCATGCTCCCTGCATGGAGCCTGGTGTGGGACTCGATCCTGGGACTCTGGGATCACACCCTGGGCCAAAGGCAGGTGGTAAACCGCTGAGCCACCCAGGCATCCCGCATAATAAGATTCTACTATGTATCCATCAAAGTGGCAAAATTAAAGTCTAACAGTCCCAAATATTGCTAAGGATATGGTGTAGTAGGAACTGTTATTCAGTGGTCAGATGCAAATTAGAACAACTCATGTCAGATTCTGCGCTGGGCAGAGAGATTCCCAGAGATACTTTGGGGAAATAATTTGGAATTATCTCTTAAAATTAAAGATATACATACCTTATAATCTAGCAATTCACTCATAGATATATGCCTTAGAAAAATTCATGTATGTATAAATAGCAACACTGTATTATTAAAAAAATAGAAAAACTTAAATATCCATCTACGTTAAAATACTTAAGTAAATCATGGCTTATTTATTTAGTGGAATAACATTTAGTGATGAAAGGCAATGTCAGCCATTTTATTTATTTATTTATTTATTTTTTAAATTTTTATTTATTTATGATAGTCACAGAGAGATTGAGAGAGAGAGAGGCAGAGACACAGGCAGAGGGAGAAGCAGGCTCCATGTACCGGAAGCCCGACGTGGGATTCGATCCCGGGTCTCCAGGATCGCGCCCTGGGCCAAAGGCAGGCGCCAAACCACTACGCCACCCAGGGATCCCTCCATTTTAGATGAATTTCATAATCATAGTTGAACAAAAGAAGGCAAACCCAGGGAGTATGTATAATATGATTCTATTTACAAAAGTTTAAAAAAGTCGGGGTACCTGGGTGTCTCAGTTGGTTAAGCCTCTGTCTTTGGCTCAGGTCATGATCTTAGGGTCCTGAGATCAAGCCCCAGGTCGAGCTCCCTGCTCAGTGGGGAGCCTGCTTCTCCCTCTCCCTCTGTTGTTCCCCCGCCTTGTGCTCACTTGTGTGCTCTGTCAAATAAATAAATAACCCCCCCTAAAAAAAAGAACTTTTTTGTTGTTGTTTTAGGGGGGCGGGGAAGGGGCAGAGGGAGAGAGAGAGAATCTCTCTGCCCAGCGCAGAATCTGACATGAGGCTCTGAAATCAAGAGTCAGACGCTTAACCCACTGAGCCACCCAGACACCCCTGAATTACGTTGCTCTAAAGACAAGGAAATGATTATTAGGAAGTTAGGAAAGTAGTTATCTCTGGGAGAAGAAGGAGGGCTGTGATGGAGGAGAGGCTGAGATGGAGGAGAGACACTTTCGGTGCTAGTGTGTTCTTTTTCTTGACTTTGTTTTTAGTTACATTGGTGTTTGATTAATTATTCATCAGTACATATTTATCCTATGTATTTTTTTTTCTATTTCTGTTATATTTTACAATTACAAAGTAAAGTACATTGAACTAAAATCAGTTCTGGGGTTGGTTCTAGCTTGGTTTGCCACTTAACACTCTTCATGTCTTACTCTTCTATCTGCTCAGGGGCTGCCAGGACCACCACCTCCTATGCACTCATTTTGCTATGATAATTAAATTAAATAAAGCACTTAGAGATGCTTTATAAGTTGTGAACCTGTTTACAGATAATATTACTAGGGCATGTGATGGAGTAACAGTGGGTAGTTGATAGTATTCATATTAATGGAGTAGTGACCATGGAATATGATTATTCTGACACGGATTTATGAGCATTGGCTATGGAGCTAACAGTATGTTTGGTGCTGTGGAAAACAAGAAATGCTAAGCCCAACAGAGAGCTTAGGGAGGTGAAAGGTTGACTAGCATAACGCTCAGGAAAGAGTAGTTGAATGAATGAATGAATGAGTGAAAAGTGTTAAACTACAACACTAATAGGAACTAACCAAATATAATAAAGTACAAGTTATTCAGTAGAGACAAAATAAGAAGAAAGGATAAATCAGAATTTCAGTGTAACTGACTATTGTGAAGAATTTGATTCATTCATGAAATTACATATGGAGCTTGTTATGTACAATAATCTGTGTTGTAGATTTCTGCAGTAATAATATCACCATAAGTGCCAGTGCAGTTACTTGTTGATATGTAATGATACTGGAATAATTTTGTATTTATATTTTAATGTCCCATCTAATACCATGGGAATGTCCAGTGTAGCTATCCAAGTAATGAGGCTTTTGCTAGATAAACTCAGCTAGAAGACTATCTGGTTTATGTCCTGTTTCCTGTTCTAGTAGAGTTGGCATCATCTTTCTGATTAGTACAGAGTGTCAAACTCAGCTGACCTACTCTGCTCTTAACAACTTTACCAGGATAAAGTAGTTAAATACTTTGGTTTATTTATTTATTTATTTTTATATATATTTTTAAATACTTTGGTTTAAAAGTAAAACAAACTGCATTTGTTTTATCCCACATTTATTAAGTGCCTATTGTGTTAATGCATCTGCACACTTTCCAGCTTCTTCAGGACTTCTACTTACAATACTGAAGTGTTTTGTTTGTTTATTGAGGCAATTTTTCAACAAAGGATTAAGTCAGAGGAAGTGATAATCTAGTAGAGTAAATACTTGATCTGAGGGTGCTTGGCATATGTTTGTGGAGTGAACCTAATGGAAAACAAGATTTTCCATGGATAATCATAGTGTAGATCATTGGGAATGTAATGTATTTACAAGTGTACAAAAGTACAAAGCCATAAAACAGCCCAGGATGACAGTAAGATGCTGTAGAAAAGTATAGTTTCCTGTATGATATGGAGCTCCTGCCAACTTTGAAGGGTGTGCCAGCATGCTTGTCATCTCTGCCTTCCTTGTCCTCACAGGTTCCCTGGGTCTCAGCCCTTTGGGTCAGTCCCTTTGACCCCTGTGGTCAGCCAGCCAACTGTGCTTCAGCCCTATGGCCCTCCCCCGACAAGTGCACAGGTGACTGCTCAGCTGGCCGGAATGCAGATCAGTGGTGCTGTGGCCCCAGCCCTTCCCCCTGTGGGGCTAGGCTATGGTGAGTAGAAATGACCGCAGGAATGTGACTATCTCCTTCTTTTTAGAAGCATCAGACTCTGGGGTATACCTGAATCCCTTTTATTTCTAGTGTTTCTGAATGCCAGCCAATGGGACAACCATTCTTGCTCCTCATGTGGAAAAGGAGTGATTTACTGATTAAGAAGGCAAAATGACTAGGGTTCTGACTCTACCTCTTCTACTTCTCAGGCTCACCAGCATCACTGGCCTCAGCCTCAGGAAGTTTCCCCAACCCTGGTCTGTATGGCTCTTATCCTCAGGGCCAGGCTCCTCCCCTTAGCCAGGCCCAGGGTCATCTTGGGGCCCAGCCTCCCCAGCGATCTGCCCCACCACAGGCCTCCACCTTCACATCCCCAGCTTCAGGGGGTCCTCGGATGCCTTCGATGACTGGTCCATTCCTGCCTGGACAGGGTTTTGGGGGGCCCTCATTGAGCCAGCCCAACCACGTGTCCTCACCTCCTCCTCAAGCTCTGCCTCCTGGCACCCAAATGACTGGGCCGCCAGGACCACCACCACCTATGCACTCCTCCCAGCAGCCAGGCTATCAGCTGCAGCAAAATGGTGAGTTTTTTCCCAAGGTCCGTCTAGGAGCCAAAGGCTTCAGCTATTCAGGTGTTTTTTTGTTTGCTTTTAGTATTGCTTGCTAAGTAGTGAACTAGATGGACAGTTTCAGGGTATTAGTTCAGATAGTGTGGCCTTTCTCTGAATGGCTATTACCTCATAATTCTGCACTTAGAGGAGTCTAGCCATTTTCCTGAGGCCTTAAGAAGAAACAGGGAGGGATTTTGAATTTATGAATCTTGTGCCATTGTCTCTCAGGTTCCTTTGGACCAGCCCGGGGTCCTCAGCCCAATTATGGAAGTCCCTATCCAGGAGCACCCACTTTTGGCAGTCAGCCTGGGCCTCCTCAACCACTGCCTCCTAAACGCCTGGATCCTGATGCCATCCCAAGCCCTGTAAGTAGATACTTATGTGGTCCTAGGGAAGGAGTTTGTGGCTGCCAGAAAAATGAGTCAATCTAGATGAGATGTTTGCCTAGCATTTTCCGATTATTTTCCCTTTTCATTCATCTTCTTGTAGATGTAGAACCTAGATTTGATTTTTGACTCTTTGAACTGGAGCTTGAGGCCCCGGAAGACTTTTGGAGGCAATTTTACTCCATAGCTGGGCAGGAACGGAGGGGAAGCCAAGAGTGATAAGTAGTGTCAGTAGAGCTCTGGGTTGAGTGCTGCATTCTGTCACTGTTGGACATAGCATGGTAACCTCTCCCCTTCTATGGAATAGTAGCTGGGTCCAGGTCTTGTCCTCTTAGATTTGGCAGGGTAGCAGTCTACTTAATGGACTGCAGGGTAGAGCTGGTGGGAATTCTCTGATGGTAGGTGTTAAGAGAAGGAACGCCTCACTGGTTTCTCTCTGCCCCTAGCTGGACAGTATTTTAGGAGGAAACCTCCAGTACTTTTGTTGGCTAGAATTTTGCTATGTAGTTGGGGGAAAGTGATCTATAGTTTATAAGGGCAATGTGGGGGAGCTGCTTTTCCCAGGAAGAGGGTGAATCTCACCCTTAGAGCCATCATCAGAATCCTTAGGCCTTCTTATCCTACTTGGAATAGAGGCTGGGACTGTACTCCTAAGTGGGGGCTAGTTTATAGTTCTGTCTACAACATTTGCTATGTCAGTTACCTCACCATGCTTAGCCATTGTCATATTCCATTCTGTTCTCTTCCCTCTTCCTTTGGGGAATTACCATGGTGAAGGACCCTGTTGGCTAAGAGGGACCCTAGAGGATTAAGCAACCTCTCCTTTTCCCCTCCAGGGCGAAGGAGAGTCTAGTTGGATGTCAGGAAAGGCTTTTTTTTTTTTTTTTTTTTAAGATTTTATTTATTTATTCATGAGAGACACACACAGAGAGAGAGAGAGAGAGAGAGAGAGAGAGAGGCAGAGGGAGAAGCAGGCTCCATGCAGGGAGCCTGACATGGGACTCGATCCCGGGTCTCCAGGATCAGGCCCTGGGCTGAAGGTGGTGCTAAACTGCTGAGCCACCCGGGCTGCCTAGAAAGGCTTCTTTAATAAGCACAGTCCTTAGATGGGAGGTTTGGCCTTTTGGAGGGAACATCCCTCTTCCTCCTTAAGATTTCTCCCATTCAGCCCCTCCCTGTAAAACCTCTGCTTGCTTCTTGTTTGCCCTGTTATATTTCTATATCATAGTCTGAGCCATTAAAGCCTCTGTGTTGGGCCAGCGAGACTTGGAATTTCTAACCTAGAGAGGGCCTGATTTCAGCACTATAAGCTGGGCTCCAGCTATTCATGTCTAACTCATCGGGGTCCAGAGAAGTAACATCTGCTTCTTGTTCTTTTGTCTCCCTCCCTGTATTCCCCTGCTGCCTTTATTATTAAAACACTAAAAGCAACTCAATGAGCTGCCTCCTCAGCAGAAAACCAGGCACAGAATAGACCCTGATGCCATTCCTAGTCCAGTAAGTGCAGGGGGTGGTATGTGTGTGCGTGTCCTCCCTGTGTTAATGCCACCCATGCATGTCTGTGACCTCATCTTCACCTCATCCACCATGTCCATCCCTCTCCATCCTCTTCCCTTAGTCCTTCTAGACCCTTGCTTTTACAAACCAGAAGGATGTGCATGTCTCAAATCACCATGTAATGAAATAACAAGCTGTTAGCAGTGCTTTGAGTATGGGTTGGTAGATCAGGCTCTAAGGGTGGGATCAGTTGGCATGTTAAGCATTGGTTTTGGTCCTGCTGGGTCCTCTAGGAGCCTGCATGTGACATTTGATAGAACAGGACAAAGTGGAGTGGTAGGTTCTTCCCTTTGGGGATTGATTTATCTACAGCTTGTGGAGGAACTTTGGGTAGGTGCAAGTGTGGGAATACTGGCATTTCTCACAGGGGACGAGACTGCTGGTTTGGGAAAAGTGTGGGCCACTTTCTCATCTGGAGGGTCTGTTTGACTCTGATATGTTTCAACTCTTTCTGCTGTGGGATATGGAGTCTTACTCTCCCCTTACTTTTTCTGGTTTTACCAAACCATCTTAAAGTAACTGACCAAAGGTCATCAGCTACACGAAGATCTGATAACTTTTGCAAGATCTTTTTTTTCCCTTCCTTTTGCTGGGTCTGTCAAAATGTGGGGGACTGAGGACTGGGCTTGTAAGGATCGGGTCCTTAATCCTCTTCTCCCATATTGACGCACTGATGCTTACCTGAAAATAAGGCAGCATCTGCTTCCTCACCTTACCTGGTCATTTCTGTTTAATCCTCTCCTCACCCTGTTCCTTCTGCTTTCATTGAGTGTAGAGTCATTCCAGGTAGATTCATTTTTTACATGGTTACTGTTGTCTGTTTTCCAGCTCTGACTCAGATGTGTCTTGGTGAGAGGAGGGGAGGGGAGGCTTGATGGGGGAGGGAAGCAGAATCTGATCATGTTTGAAGGTTTGTGACAAGACTTGGAGCTTTCCTGGGGGGCGGAAGGGGGTGGTCGCTACTGATTGGGGATCAGGGCATTTCATAAAGAAGTCCATTCTCTAGTGTTTCCTGTCTAGCATTTTGCTGCTGACTGTAGGGTGGAAGATTGGCATTGTAGCATTTTATGTGATCTCCAGAAGGAGAACAGACCTGATGCATGAGGTATTCTTGGCAAATTACTAGTTTCCGTGCTATAGCTCTAGCCTTTTTTCTCCTGGCTCTCTAGGACCTGATAGTTCCCTTTTTTTCTGTCATCTCACTCATTCCACTTCTTCCCTACAGATTCAGGTTATTGAAGATGACAGGAACAACCGGGGTTCAGAGCCATTTGTTACTGGAGTACGGGGACAGGTGCCACCCTTAGTCACCACGAACTTCCTGGTGAAAGACCAAGGTAAGAAGGGTATTTCTCCCTGTGAAGGCTTTTTCTCCAAGATTATCAGCTTATGGATAAGCTTTTGTCGGCCTCATTTTTTTCTTGAAGATTTATATTTATTTGAGAGAGAGGGAGGGAGAGGGAGTACACATGGGGAGAGGGGCAGAGGAAGAGGGAGAGAATCTCAGGCAGACTCCTTGCCCAGTATGGAGCCCAATGTGGGGCTTGAGATCACGACCTATGCCGCAATCAAGAGTTGGATGCTTAACTGCCTGAGCCACCTGGGTGCCTCGCTTTTGTCAGTCTTCAATCAGAAACCAGTCCCTCCTTGGTCTCTAGGGGAAAAGCTGCCATCCGCTTTAGCATTTTTTGTGGTGATGGCGTGTATCAGCAATGGAGAGCTAGTGTCTGGAGGGATTCTCTGATCTGACCCAGGTTTTCTACCTCCTCCAGGGAATGCAAGTCCCCGATACATCCGATGCACATCTTATAATATCCCTTGCACATCTGACATGGCTAAGCAGGCTCAGGTGCCCCTGGCAGCTGTTATCAAGCCACTGGCAAGGCTGCCACCAGAAGAGGTAAGTCAAGGAAAGGATTAGAGTATAATGAATGGGAGGAAGAGCGAGGGAATAAGACTTCTTCCTAGAAATGATGCTGGCATTCATAATGGAAGAGGTCTTGGTTGGGTGTGAAGGGAGAGTATCTTCAATAGCTTTCTACCCCAGGGCCTGTGCCTCCTGGCATAGGTGGTCGGGATGAAGGTAAAATCCTAAGAAATTGTTGGATGGAAGCACAGTCCATATGGGAGGCAAACTATGAAAAAGAGGTAGGGGGTTCCCTGGGTGGCGCAGTGGTTTGGTGCTTGCCTTTGGCCCAGGGCGCGATCCTGGAGACCCGGGATCGAATCCCACATCAGGCTCCTGGTGCATGGAGCCTGTTTCTCCCTCTGCCTGTGTCTCTGCCTCTCTCTCTGTCTCTCTGTGACTATCATAAATAAATTAAAAAAAAAAAAATTAAAAAAAAAAAGAGGTAGGGCCAACTTGTAGGGGAGGAGACAGCTGAATGCAGAAGCTTCTCATAGCATGGTTATCTCCAAATGATTACAAGTACATTATCCTGTTTTTCTTTTTCTTTTTTTTTTTTTTATCCTGTTTTTCTTTTGTACAGTCCTATCATCCCTGGTAAGTTAGGGAATGTTAGGACAGCATATAGGAAAAAAGGGTAGATTAGGGTCTAATAGTCCTTCTCTTACCTGGCTTGGTCCTGATTTATCACCTGAAATCAGCATGAAAAGAGAGCGTGAGCTTGTCAGCTGCTCTGCCAGGCTTTGGTAGGATAGCCTCATGTTGGTAAGAGGAGGCCTAGCTTATTGAATTTAGGATGGATTTCTCTATAACTGGAAGCTCAAGACTCAGTTTACATCCTGCTTCTCTCTGTCTTGCTCTGTGTTTTTCTCATTCTGGGTCTCAATGGGGATGGTTAGACACTTGGCCGCTGATCTTTTATTTGTAGGATAACATCTACTTGGGTCATTGGTAGGTAGGTGTCACAGAAACCCAGGGATGGGGGAGGGTCAGTGTCCCAGGTACTTGGTTGGGGAAGGAAGCAAAGTTAAGATTCCTAGGGCAATGGGATCCCTGGGTGGCGCAGCGGTTTGGCGCCTGCCTTTGGCCCAGGGCGCGATCCTGGAGACCCAGGATCGAATCCCACGTCGGGCTCCCGGTGCATGGAGCCTGCTTCTCCCTCTGCCTGTGTCTCTGCCTCTCTCTCTCTCTCTCTCTGTGTGACTATCATTAAAAAAAAAAAAAAAAAAGTAAATCCTTTAAAAAGAAAAAGATTCCTAGGGCAAGAGTGAAGATAATTGAAGATAGGGCCAAAAATAAGAATCCTAGATAATCTTTGGCTTTCTCCTTATATGCCTGTGGCAGCCCCTGATTTGGTAGGTCCATTTTCACAGGTCTTCTCATTCAAGAAGTGGAATTCTAAAGAGGAGAAAGAAGAGGAAACTATAGAATTTGAACTCTTAGGAACATTCCTGTCACCAGTACCCTCATCATTTATCTTCATTCCCCTTCACTGTACTCCTTCCTTAGGCAAAATATCTTAGCTATGCCCTCCTCCTTCCAGGTCGTTCCTCTTCATCTATTGCCACATGTCTCAACCCACTGTAGCTTTTCTCTGTGTGAGCTCTTCTCCTTTGCTCCTTAGGTGTCACCCTATGTTGTGGACCATGGGGAATCTGGCCCCTTGCGCTGCAATCGCTGCAAAGCATATATGTGTCCCTTCATGCAGTTCATTGAAGGAGGGAGGCGCTTTCAGTGCTGCTTTTGCAGTTGTATCAATGATGGTATGTTCACAGAGGCTGGGACTGGGGGGTGTTTTGTACTGCATCTTCATTATTTTCTTTCTAGTTAGATAGGTGAGGTTCCATTATTCGGGAACTGGGGAATAGGGCATATATGGGGATGTGGGGCAGTAGAGTGAGCTCAGCCAGGGCAAGACTTCCTAAGATTGAGAGTGGACATTTGAATAATTTCTGCATGCTCCCCCACAGTTCCCCCCCAGTATTTTCAACATCTGGATCATACTGGCAAACGTGTGGATGCTTATGACCGTCCTGAGCTATCCCTGGGCTCTTATGAATTCTTGGCCACTGTAGATTACTGCAAGGTAAAGGAAAGTTGCATGGGGAGGAGCAGTGGGTGGAGCACATTGAGACTAAGAATCGCTGTGTTGCTGTGTTCATCCCTCACCCTTTTGTTGTCCTCTTTGATGTTGACTTCTCTCTAGTCAACTAGTTTGCTTACCAATACCCCATACCTCTCTCCCCAACATTTCCTTCTTTTGCAGAACAATAAGTTCCCCAGCCCCCCTGCCTTCATCTTCATGATTGACGTCTCCTACAATGCCATCAGGAGTGGTCTTGTTAGGCTCCTCTGTGAGGAGCTCAAGTCACTGTTAGACTTTCTACCTAGGTGAGACTTCTGGAGACAAGGTGCTTCCTTTGGACAAAATCATGGGGGTGGGAGGGTTCCGGCTTGACTCAGTAGATAGAGCTTGAGGTCATGAAGTTGGCTGGGGGAGAAGATGGCAAGTATGGGTAACGATGCTACCTTCTACAGGGAGGGAGGAACAGAAGAATCAGCAATCCGTGTTGGCTTTGTCACCTATAATAAGGTGCTCCACTTCTACAATGTGAAGAGCTCATTGGCCCAGCCACAGATGATGGTTGTATCTGATGTGGCTGACATGTTTGTGCCGCTGCTGGATGGCTTCCTTGTCAACGTTAGTGAGTCTCGGGCAGTCATCACGAGGTAAGAGCCAGATTGTAGAGATAAAGTGGGAGTGGGGTAGGTACAATCAAAGAAGACCAGACAGTTGAGCAGAGTGGTCAGCAGATGGATAGGGACTGTGCCTCAGGAGTTTCAGTCTAGAGGCCACTAGATTCTTCAGAGAATTGAGGACTGAGGAATCAATCTGGATAGCAATTTTGATTGCCTTCCATCACCTGTCTCTTCAGCTTATTGGATCAGATTCCTGAAATGTTCGCAGACACAAGGGAGACAGAAACAGTATTTGCCCCAGTTATTCAGGCTGGGATGGAGGCTCTAAAGGTAAGGCTAGAACCTTGGCAACTTCCTCTGCCTTGCTTTCCTTTGACCATCTGCTACCTTGGGATATAACCCCTGTTTCTTTAGTGATTGATGACTGTCCAGTAACTCATCACTGGCATATCTGACATATCTGGCAATGACAAAATGACGAGGGAAGGAATAAATGAATAATAGCTGAATAAAGGAAAGAATGAACAAGTAGTCCTCTCTTTCCTAGGCTGCTGAGTGTGCAGGGAAGCTGTTTCTGTTCCATACCTCCCTGCCCATTGCAGAGGCCCCAGGGAAACTGAAGAACAGAGACGACAGGAAGTTGATCAACACAGACAAGGAGAAGGTGTGGGACTGGGAGATGGGGGGAGGACTTTCCATTATAGAGGAAGGTGGTAATTCTTCACAATGCAATACTCTTAACTTTCTTGAAGGGGGACTGGGACTAGACACCCTGCTCTTTCACATGTCAAGTCCATGACTGCCAACCTTCTCTAGTGCTCCCACACCTCTCTACCCCATCTCATCTCAAAGCCCTCGATAGATTCTTTTTTTAGAGAATGTCCTACTAGTGTTGCAAATAACCTACGAAATAGATCTGAAGTCTTAGATATATTTGAATATCCTGTATTAAACATATAGTTCTCAAATAGGGTAGAGCTGAAGTATTTGAATGTTTTCTTCTATTCTTCCCCAGACTCTGTTCCAGCCTCAGACAGGTGCCTATCAGACCCTGGCCAAAGAGTGTGTGGCCCAAGGCTGCTGTGTAGATCTCTTCCTCTTCCCTAACCAGTATGTGGATGTGGCCACACTCTCTGTTGTACCCCAGCTCACTGGTGGCTCTGTCTACAAATATGCTTGCTTTCAGGTAGGATATGGGACTCTGGGTGGCAAGTGGAAGCAGGACTGGGAATATCTGCTTACACATGGAGTAGTTCTTTAGCTGCTGACTCATTAATAGGAATCCTAGTGAAGGAGAAGACTATAACATAAAGAAGAGAACCACAAGGGTAGTGGTTAGGAGCATGAGGCTTGGAATTGTCCTTAGTTGTTATTCTGGCCCTCCCAGAATACTAGGAGTCTGACCTAAGAGAATTACTCAATTATTGTTTCTTTGTTTCATCGGTAAAATGGGATTTTAATACTTAATTAGGGTTTTTCATCAGGGTCAAATAGTTATATGTAAAATACTTAATGTGGTATTTGGCATGTAGTAAATGCTTAAAAGCTATCATTATCATCTCCACTGTTGTTATGATTCAGCAGCTTGTAGAGTGGAGGGGATGCAGGGAGATAGTCCTCAGGACGTAATGTAGTCAGTGATGTGACTCTGGGCCTGGGGGGCTGCAGGTGGAGAATGACCAGGAACGGTTCCTGAGTGACCTCCGTCGGGATGTACAGAAGGTTGTTGGCTTTGATGCTGTGATGCGCGTTCGGACAAGCACTGGTCAGTCCTGGTTAGAGAAGAGCAGGTTGGGGGCTAAACCTGGGAGGGAGGCAAGTGGCATCTGTGATATCTGTAGCCCTGACCCTATCCACGTGGTCTCAGGTATCCGTGCAGTAGATTTCTTTGGGGCTTTCTACATGAGCAACACAACAGATGTGGAGCTGGCTGGGCTGGATGGGGACAAGACGGTGACTGTGGAATTCAAGCATGATGATCGGCTCAACGAAGAGAGTGGAGCCCTCCTGCAGGTAGCAGGCAGCAGGCAGGGGCTGGGGAGGAAGTGTCAAATATCATACTGGTTATAAATGGGCTGCTACGAAGAAGGTAGGAGGGAGGGGAGAGGACTAGAAGAGTCTGGGGAAGGGTGGCTCATGTCTTTCTTTTAGCTTAATAATACAGCAAAAGAACAGGCTTTCAGAGGGCTTTGGTGAGGGAAGGGTATGAGTTCTCCCCTTCTCCTTTCCCCTAGTGTGCCCTGCTCTACACCAGCTGTGCAGGGCAGCGACGGCTCCGCATCCACAACCTGGCCCTGAACTGCTGCACCCAGCTGGCTGATCTGTATCGAAACTGTGAGACTGACACGCTCATCAACTACATGGCCAAGTTCGGTGAGGGTAGAGGCAGGGATTGGGAAGTGGGATTGGGGCTGAGAGAGAGGTGACTGTCAATGATGCAGCACTCCCAGGTAGGTATGGTGGTAGGAAAGCACATGTGATGGGGTGGCCAGTCAGTGACTGTGCTGTCTCCCTTTCCAGCATACCGGGGGGTCCTCAATAGCCCTGTGAAGACTGTTCGTGATACTCTCATCACTCAGTGTGCCCAGATCCTGGCCTGTTACAGAAAAAACTGTGCCAGCCCCTCCTCTGCAGGACAGGTAGGACAAGCCCATTGAAGGAATTGCTGGGACAAATTTTTCCACCTGGGAGAGATTTCTCATGATCATTAACTTTACTTTAATAACCCCTGCAGTTGATTCTTCCTGAGTGCATGAAGCTACTCCCAGTTTACTTGAACTGTGTGTTGAAGAGTGATGTCCTGCAGCCTGGAGCTGAAGTCACTACTGATGACCGTGCCTATGTCCGACAGCTGGTTACTTCCATGGATGTGGCTGAGACCAATGTCTTCTTTTATCCTCGGCTTCTACCATTGGTGCGACTGAGGGCTGGGGTGTGAGACATTGCGTTGAGAAAGGGGCATCATAAGAGGAAGGGAGGAGTTAATATTATCTGTGTCTAACACCAGTGAATTTGTTTTTAACCTACATTATCTGATGTAATTTCCACACTAAGAAAGTTACTGAGATTTAGCTTTCTGAAATTTTGTGTGTGTGTGTGTGTGGGTGGTGGTGGCACAAATGTGTTTTATGGTCCTTGGTAAATAACCTTTTGCCCCCTTCCTCTTGTTTAGACAAAGTCTCCCATTGAGAGTGCCACTGAACCGCCAGCAGTTCGAGCATCTGAAGAGCGTCTAAGCAATGGGGATATATATTTGCTGGAGAATGGGCTCAACCTCTTCCTGTGGGTGGGAGCAAGTGTCCAGCAGGGTGTTGTCCAGAGCCTCTTCAATGTCTCCTCCTTCAGTCAGATCACCAGTGGCTTGGTGAGAGCAGGAAGTCAAGGGGAATATGGGTGTGGAAATGCATTTTGTGATATGAGTGGGAGCCAGTAAATCTTGGGTGCTAGTCCCCTTGAATAGCAGGTAGTATTTGGGGAGCAGGGAGGGTGCTGTCATTTCCCAGGCTCGTTTCAGATGATGAATACCTCTGTGCTGCCCCATGTGACTGGGCTCAGAGTATCTTTACCATAAGGATAAATTAATTTTGTGTTGCAGAGCGTTTTGCCAGTTTTGGATAATCCGCTGTCCAAGAAAGTGCGAGGCCTCATTGATAGCTTAAGGGCACAGCGATCACGGTACATGAAGGTAACACTGATCTAAACCCTGCATTTCTTACTTTGTCAAGTCCTCCCCCGGAAGGGGGGTGGGAATAAGTGATTGGATAATGGGATGTTAGGGCATATTTCATTCTTTTTGGTGCTGCCTAATGACCCTATCTTTTGGCCATAGCTTATCGTGGTGAAACAGGAGGATAAGCTGGAGATGCTGTTCAAGCACTTCCTGGTGGAAGACAAGAGCTTGAGCGGAGGAGCATCGTATGTGGACTTTCTCTGTCATATGCACAAGGAAATTCGGCAGCTACTGAGCTAGAGCAAGTGGGTAAATGGCAATAGGGTCCCAGGCCAGCTTCCAGAAAGTATCCCAGGATGGCAGAGAAATTGGAACAGTTCCGTATCTAAGTCATGTAAGCTGACCTCAATCTCTTTGGGGGGTGGGGGAGGTATAAGGAGACACCTTTCTGGGATCAAGTATCCTACCACTCTGTCATGTCCTGCTGATGGAAGGTGCCCCTATCCCCTCACTTTATCCTCCTTTTCCTGCTAATCCTGTCGTAATGAATGTAGTTTCTCAGTTCACTGTATATGATTCGGTGTTGGGGGATTTGGAGGCACCCAGACTCTGGCAATATAATATGTCCCCTTGGACCAGCCTCCAAGAAGAGAGGGGCAGGCAGGAAGGAGTGGGAATCCCAGGGTTACCATGGGGGGGGGTGCTAATTCAGCTCAGTGTCATCAACAACTTCCTATATTAGGGATGAAACATACAGGTGCACAAGAGCTGGGGTATAGACCATAGATGGTGGAGAGAAAAGTGGTTGGTCAGTCCTTCTTGGGCCTAGAAATCAGCAACCAAGTCAAAAGTTATGGAGAGTGGCTGATTAGCTTTTCTCTCTTTCCTGTAATGATTGGTGATCACTCAGTGGATAGAGGCACATTGTCACAGATGAATGAGCCTGGGAAATGAATTGCAAAGATTAGGACCTGGAAGAGGTACCAGCCTCTTTTCCAGCTGGAGAGGCTCCAACACTGGATGGTTCTGTAGGGAGCCTGGTCATCAACTTGCAATACCTCACAGAGCCAGCCCCTCTCCCACTCTGCGCTCCCACTGGAAACACTGATTCTCCAAGCTGGGAGTTGTTGGGGAGAGAGGCAGAGGTGGCTGGAGCTCTGTTCTCTCCTGCCCGGACACCACTCGAGCTGTGGTATTGACAGAGTGGCTGACAGCTATCTTCCAACCTGAACTGGCTGGGGCAGGACAAGGGCTAGGCTTGATGGTGGCCAGGCTTGTCTGCTCCCAGCCTGGGATTCCCCTGCTCTGGACCTCTCATTTCTCTTCATTGGTTTATTTTTCAATGCATCTTTAATTTGTAAAGAAATAAAATAAATTAAGATGTAACAGCCTCATTTTTACTTGTGACTTACCATCCCCCCCCATTCGTTCCTGGGAGGCCTAGCACTTCCCAGGAAGTGGCCGGCTGCGCGGAACTGCGCATGCGTCACACGCCCCGTGGGCGTCGGATCCTGTCCGGTCGCCGCTCACCGCAGGGCGGGGTCTGGTGCCGCCGGGAGGAGTTGGGGGGGTGGCGGGGCAGCTGCCAGCGGCCATGGCGGCAGGCCGCGGCTGGGCTGTGCTTGCCGTCCTCGGGGCGCTGAGTGCTTGTGCGGTCAGCGGCCCTGGGCCTGAGGCCGAGGGGGACACCGGCGGGGAGGCGGCCTGGACGGAGCCGTGGGATGGTGCGGTTTTCCGGCCGCCCTCAGCGCTGGGCGCGGTGGGGGTGGCGCGCAGCCCCGGGGCCCCGCGGCCCGGCGGGGAGGAGGCGGTGGGCCTGCCGGTGCTGCTGTGGTGGAGCCCGGGGCTGTTTCCCCACTTCCCCGGCGACTCGGAGCGCATCGAGTGCGCGCGCGGGGCGTGCGTGGCGTCCCGGGACCGACGGGCGCGGGGGCACCCGCGGACGCGCGCGCTGCTCTTCTACGGCACCGACTTTCGCGCGTCTGAGGCGCCGCTGCCGCGCCTGGCCCATCAGAGCTGGGCGCTCCTGCACGAGGAGTCGCCCCTCAACAACTTCCTGCTGAGCCACGGTCCGGGCATCCGCCTTTTCAATCTCACTGCCACCTTCAGCCGCCATTCGGACTACCCGCTGCCGCTGCAGTGGCTGCCCGGGGCCAACTACCTGCGCCGCGCGGCGCCTCCGCTAGAGGAGCGCGCCGAGTGGCGGCTCCGGGGCTACGCGCCGCTGCTCTACCTGCAGTCCCACTGCGACGTGCCTGCGGACCGGGACCGCTACGTGCGGGAGCTGATGCGCTACATCCCGGTGGGTGGGGGCGGGGCGGGGCCGGGGGGCGAGGGGGCGCGCGGCTGAGGCCGGGACCTCCGTTGTCCCGGCCGACCTGCGGCACCCGCTTGACGGCCGTCCTCTACCCCGCTCAGGTGGACTCCTATGGGAAATGCCTGCAAAACCGGGAGCTGCCCACTCCGCGGTTACAGGACACAGCCACAGCCACCACCGAGGATCCAGAGCTCTTGGCCTTCTTGTCTCGCTATAAGTTCCACTTGGCCCTCGAAAATGCCATCTGTGATGACTACATGACCGAGAAACTGTGGCGCCCCATGCATCTCGGGGCTGTGCCTGTGTATCGCGGCTCTCCTTCAGTGAGGGACTGGATGCCCGACAATCACTCCATCATCCTCATCGATGACTTTGAGTCCCCGCAGAAGCTGGCAGAATTTATTGACTTTCTGGACAAGAATGACGAAGAATACATGAAATACCTGGCATATAAGCAACCTGGGGGCATCACCAACCAGTTCCTCCTGGATAGTCTGGAGCACCGGGAGTGGGGAGTGAATGATCCTATGTTGCCTAACTACCTCAATGGCTTCGAGTGTTTCGTCTGTGACCATGAACTGGCTCGTCTGGAGGCCGAGAAAGCCCACGCAGCCTCTCCCGGGGACATCCCTGGCCCTGAACCTCACATTGCCCAGCCCTCACACATGGACTGTCCAGTGCCCACACCTGGCTTTGGCAGTGTGGAAGAGATTCCTGAGAATGACAGGTAAGGATAGCTGGGGTCCCTGTAGCGCCATCAAATCAAATGGCTGACTTACTTGCTTACTGTGGGCAGTGAGCTAGTAACTAGATTCTGAGGGGATTATTGTATAAGAAAATCATGACATGGGCTTACGCTGCCTTTAAAGTGTCAGGGAAGGGATCTCTGGGTGGCGCAGTGGTTTAGCGCCTGCCTTTGGCCCAGGGCGCGATCCTGGAGACCGGGGATCGAATCCCACATCGGGCTCCCAGTGCATGGAGCCTGCTTCTCCCTCTGCCTGTGTCTCTGCCTCTCTCTCTCTGTGACTATAATACATAAATAAAAATTAAAAATAAAATAAAGTGTCAGGGAAAAAGAAAGCGTCAGGAGTCTAGTTGGGGAGACCAGACGGAAAAACATGAGGATCAGCTTATGTGAGCAGTGTTTACAATAGTGATTCAAAAAGGCTTCAACCAAAAAAAAAAAAAAAAAAAAAAAGGCTCCAGCCAGAGCTGAGGGGGCCTGTTCGGAGCAAGTGATGGGGGAGAGACCAAGTTGGGTAGATAAGCTGGGGCCAGGCTCTACAGAGCTTGAATACCTGGCTCAGGAGCTGGACTGTCCTGAAAATCAACTCAGCTGTTTATTCAGTACCTTCCATATGATGGGGGTGGGAATGAGCAGTGCAAAGATGGGTATTTTGAGAGCTTTGTCTGCAGCAGGGTTTACGTCTGTTTGTATAATTATTAGTAGCACCTCCTTTCATTCTTAAAAGTACTCTGATTTGGATGATAAATTATGTTCACGGGACGCCTGGATGGCTCAGCAGTTGAGCATCTGCCTTTGACTCGGGGCGTGATCCTGGGGTCTTGGGATCAAGTCCCACATTGGGGTGGACTCTTCAAGGAGCCTGCTTCTCCCTCTATTTCTGCCTCTCTCTCTCTGTCTCTCATGAATAAATAAAATCTTAGAAAAAATTAAAGTATCTATTTTTTAAAAAATCTTTAAAAAAATTATGTTCACTCTAAACAAAATAGGACTGCTTTCAATAGATAATAATGAAATGGTGGGCGAATTGGAAGAGAAGTGAGGAAGCTACTGCCACACGGCGCATTGGGAAACAATGTCAGCATGGGAGGTAGGGTGGGAAAATGTTGAAGCCACTTGTAGGAAACCACAGGTGTTCAGGGAGAGGTGATAAAAATTAAGCTTAAGAAAGCAAGGCTGTTAGAATGGCCTGCAGAGACTGGCTTACACAGTGGATGGCAGCAGAGGGTTGTTTGTATACACTGCTGGCACAGTTTGGTTCTGGGAATGGAGTCCTCCTCCGCCAAGTAGTTTGTATCTATGCTGAACATAATTCATTATGATTTACTAGAAGCAAAAGTGTAAAACATTTAAAAAAGAAAATATGTTTCATCTAGACATTGGACATCACTGCACCTTCATTAAAGGTGCAATTTATACAATAACTAAAGAGGCTCCAGGCTTTACTTTCAGAGACTTCTGGTTCCATAGTCTGGCCCTTGCCCTGCCTTCCTCTGAACTCCTTCCACATTTGGGAACCAGGAGTGAGCAAGTCAGGAAGTTTAATTCATTAGGGGTGGGTTGTGTGGGCTGTGTGATAAATACACGTTTGCAATTTACTGTCACCTGTACTACTACTAGATTTACTTCACATTTCCTCCCCTTCAAAGCAGAGCCCTGTCCCAGCCAGAGACTGCTGTATCTGCTTAAGATTTCTTTGACTCGATTCAGAGAAGGCAGGACTCAGCTGTGTAGAGGTTCCATAATCCAACTTTTCTTTTGATGTTTCAGCTGGAAGGAGATGTGGCTGCAAGATTATTGGCAAGGTCTGGACCAGGGGGAAGCTCTCACTGCCATGATCCACAACAATGAGACAAAGCAGATGAAATTTTGGGATTACCTACATGAGATCTTCATGAAAAAGAACCAAAATCTCTAATTACCCTTGCAAGAGCCTTTAACTTGGTAGAGCTAAGGAGATGGAAGTCCTTATTCTACTATGGGACATAAGGGGCATCTGCTGCACAACCCTTAATGAACACTGTCTTATAATGAGTTCAAGGAATTCCAGTTATATCCACTGATATTTTAGCCTAGTGATGTGTATCCAGTGTCTCAGCTTGTGGTAATAAGGCCTCCGGTTCTTGGATTAGTGGGAAGCAAAAGCCTGAAACACCCACTCATTTCAAAGTGCTGATTGAACAGAATTTTAAAGGAACTACATCTTTCTCTAGCCATTTCATCCTCTCAACTGTGATTGGAACAATACCTTGGCACTTGGCTAAGAATGAGGTAAGATGTGTCAGGTTTAGGGTCTTAAAACTTTGATGCTGTACCTTAAACTCTTCATTATTTAGTACTTTTTCCTAATCTTTTCCTCATCTCCTACTTTATATACTGTTATGTTGGTGGTACAGCCAAACTCCTGGTGGGTTATATTCTGGTTCTTTGGAATTGTATTTTTTTATGTCATTTACTTGCCTTTGATGTCAAACTTGTTTAATTTAAATGGATTTTTCTTTCCTGCTTTTCCACAGTATCTAATGAAGATGCAATGACCTTGCCACCATCCCTACATTCATTCTCCCCTGCATTAAACTGGCTATAGATTTGACAGCTTTTCTTACTGCTATTTTGTTTGTTTTTAGAGCATATCTGGAATTCATTCTCAACTCATGCACAGAAAGATTCAATGGCTAATATATGCCATGTCAATTTAATGAATTGTCTTGCTCTATTTTAGGTTAGAGATTAAGACTGGAAATGATGACAGAAAAAAGTCTCTTTGATGATTTTTAATGATTTCGAAATGTTAAAATAGACCAGTGCAAATCAAACTGCAGATTTTATAAGTCTTAGGTTTTTTCTGTCTGCCTGATGAACTCTTCCCTCTATTTTATTATTTTTATATGCTACAAAAGTCCCATTTTCCCCAGAGTCATGAAAATTATGTTGGAAAAAACAGCCCAGCAATATAGTTGTAGTAAGTATCTCATATTATGTAGCATTTTTCATTTTATGTGAAATGGGATGAATACTCTGACTTCATTCATTCTGTTACTGATACCCTTCTGTATAACTTTGTAATACTTACCGAGGCTACATTTTGATGGAACCCATCTCCTCTTCCTAAGCACGAGGAGATGAGAGGTGAGGCAAAATAGCCAGAAGTGGCTGGCTAAATAAAAAGCTGTGAGGCAGATTTGAGGGTATAGCTTCAGCCTTTTATTGCTGTGGTTTGAAAATAAAGCTTAATGGGCAGGGGGACCATTAGCTTTTTCTGGGCTGGTGGAAAAAGAATACTTTGGATCTTAACACTACTCTGGTTGTAATGTACTATTAATGCATTAATTAGCACTAGAGAAGTTCCATCTGCCTATCAGTTTATCTGTTTGTAAATTAATGTGTATACGTACCTTTATATACACACACATACTAATTTACAACCAGATGTGTATGTGTTAGATGCTTTTCTTTTTTTTTTCTTTTTTTTTTTAAATTTTTATTTATTTATGATAGTCACAGAGAGACAGAGAGAGAGGCAGAGACATAGGCAGAGGGAGAAACAGGCTCCATGCACCGGGAGCCTGATGTGGGATTCGATCCCGGGTCTCCAGGATCGCGCCCTGGGCCAAAGGCAAGCGCCAAACCACAGCGCCACCCAGGGATGTTAGATGCTTTTCAACAACGAGGGTCTCATCCTTAGTATCATGACATCTAAGGATGTGGCCAAGGAGAACAACAATTTGGGCTGGATTTCACTGCCAGGGTGGTTCTTTTTCCATTGTATTTTTAAGTAAAACAACAGCATAGAAAGTTTGCTTAACCTGTTTGGCTTGTGCAGAAAAGAACAAGAGGGGAAGACAGACCTTCAAACACATTTATACTAAAATTGGGTATCGTAGGGACCCACAGAAGAAGTCATATTCAGGGACTCTGATTTCTAAACTTGCAATCTATTTAAATGCAGGTGCTGATTTATAATGCAAAATATACTGTTCAAGTGCAAACTTAGGAATCAGGTTTCAATATGTGCAATAAAAAGGTTAAGTGCAATTTGTAAAATCATCCTTCCCTAATTGCACCAGTTCACACTGGCATTCCTTTAGCACTTTTATGTACAAAGTGGGCCAATTGTTTAAGAATGCTTGTGGCTGGAGACTCATGCCTGCTTTCTGGATAGTGCTTCCCAGACTTTCTCCTTTAATCCTATCACCATAAAAGTATTCATAAAAGAGCAGAGTAAACCAGGTACTACATTTCCACCAGAATCAGTATCAGGAGAGAACAAACAATGTGCATTTTCTCTCGTTTGGGCCCAGCTTGCTCTGTAAACAGCAAAAGGTTTAGCATTATTGGTGGTAGAAGTGTCTGGTTAAGAATCTGTTTTATTTGTGCTGCTGGAGTGGTGGTGGAGCATGGGACTGATGCCTTTATTACTCCATATGTTGCAATTTTCTATTATCTCAGGTTTCATTTTGTATAATAAATGACTTCTTTTTAAACAGTGTGTCTATTTGGTTATATTTCTAGGCTGAGTATGATACACTTGGAGACTTGGAAAAATATGTCAAACATTTGTTCACTTAACAAGTATTTACTGTCACTATTCTGGGCACTGGGGATTCAATAAGACAGGGTCCCCCTCTCTCATGGTGCTTACATTTTAAATGGGTGTTGCTGGTAAGTAAACAATAAATGAACAAGATAATTCAAACTGTGATAGGCACTATGAAAAAACTGAAGTGGCTTGATGGTAGGGAAGCAGGAGGGGGAAATCAGGGAAGGCCTCTCTGACAGGAACTGAAACTCAACAGATGACAAAGAACCAGTCATGCAGAGATCATTGGGAAAATTAAACATCTGTGATAAATGATTTTCATTTTAGCACATTAAACTTTACACAACCAAATAAATATTGTTCCTCCACTTGAACTAAAAGCTGTTCAAGTTAGGCTCCCATTACCAGAAACACTTATTGGAGCTCATTTCTTTTTTTATTTAAAAAAATATTTTGACAGGGCAGCCCGGGTGGCTCAGTGGTTTAGCACCGCCTTCAGTCTAGGGCCTGATCCTGGAGACCTGGGATTGAGTCCCATGTCGGGCTCCCTGCATGGAGCCTGCTTCACGCTCTGCCTGTGTCTCTGCCTCTCTCTGTTTCTCATGAATAAATAAATATTTAAAAAATAAATATATTTTATTTGACAGAGAAGTACAAGCAGGGGGGAGTGGCAGCTAGAGGAAGAGAGAGAGCAGGGATCCAGATACAAGCTCAGTTCCAGGACTCTGAGATCATGACCCCGGCCAGAGGCAGATGCTTAACTGACTGAGCCACCTAGGCGCTCCTTGGTGCTCATTTCTAAATGCTCTGAGAATCCTTGACACATCTTTGAATTTTGTAAGAAGCTAAAAGTCACTTAGAAGCAAGTCTGATGAAGCTAGGCATCACAACTGAAGGATCAAGTCTGTTAATAGGAATGATGCCACCAAGTATCTTCACAGGATTGGAGAGAGGATTAAATTTGATGATAAATGCTAAAGTGCTTAAACCTCACCCTACCCAATGAGATCATTACAAAGGAGAGCAAAGGATATATAAGTAGTAATAACTTTATTTTTTTTTAGAGATTTTATTGGGGATCCCTGGGTGGCTCAGCGGTTTGGTGCCTGCCTTCGGCCCAGGGCGCAGTCCTGGAGTCCCCGGATCGAGTCCTGCGTCGGACTTCGGGCATGGAGCCTGCTTCTCCCTCTTCCTGTGTCTCTGCCTCTCTCTCTCTGTCTATCATAAATAAATAAATAAATCTTAAAAAAAAATAAAGATTTTTATTTTTATTTATTTGAGAGCAAGAGAGATTCACAGAAGAGAGAAGCAGACCCTCCCACTCCCACCCCACCCAGTGAGCAGAGCGCACTAAGCGGGGCTCAATCCCAGGACCCTGAGATCACGACAGCATCTGAAGGCCTGACTGAGCCACTCAGTCGCCTCTGTATGGTTTTTAAGTAGACTCCACACCCAGCATGGAGCCCAGTGCAGGGCTTGAATTCACAGCCCGGAATTCAAGACCTGAATTGAGATCAAGAGTGGGACGCTTAATTGACTGAGCCACCCGCGTGCCCCAGTAGTAGCAACTGTTTATATGAGCCTAATTTTTCTTTACCGCTTTGGGGTGGTCTTAAAGAGTAAAATCCAACAGTTCTTTTAGACTAGTTAAAACAGTTAAGAATTAAAAAAAAAAAAAAAAAAAGCATAGTAAGAATCTGTCCCAAACTAACATCTCAAAATCTCATATTCGGGCAGCCCGGGGGCTAAGCGGTTTAGAACCGCCTTCCGGGGATCCCTGGGTGGCGCAGTGGTTTGGCGCCTGCCTTTGGCCCAGGGCGCGATCCTGGAGACCCGGGATCAAATCCCACGTCGGGCTCCCTGTGTGGAGCCTGCTTCTCCTCTGCCTGTGTCTCTGCCTCTCTGTGTGTGTGTGTGTGTGTGTGTGTGTGTGTGTATGTGTGTCATGAATAAATAAAATCTTAAAAAAAAAAAATCTCATATTCGCTCCCATCCTCTGCCTATGTCAGCCGTCCAGAGGACGTCATCCTCTAGTTCAGCCAGCTACCACCACCATCAACGGGTGTCCCAGTTATCAGGTCCTTTCCCGGATGTTCCCGGCCTAGCATCGCCCAGAGCCCACAAGAGAGCGGTCCAGGTCAGCGCACGAGCCCCAAAGACTCTCCTTCTAACCTGCACACAGGTCTTGAACAACAGGCGTCCGATCCCAGCCAGTACCCGGCCTAGAAGGCCAAGAAACCAAGCGACCGACCCTCTTCCTCCAGGCTGCGCGCCTAAACCCGTCGGGTGCCTGGGGGTCACGCAGGGTCACGCAAGGCGACGCAGAGCCTGCCGGGAGCTCGGTGCGCAATGGCGACGCCCAGTCTGCGGGGTCGCCTGCCGCGGCTAGGAAACCCACGGAAACCTATCCTGAAGCCCAACAAGCCCCTCATCCTAGCTAATCGTGTCGGGGAACGACGGCGGGAGAG
Source organism: Vulpes vulpes (assembly GCF_048418805.1). NCBI lineage: Eukaryota > Metazoa > Chordata > Mammalia > Carnivora > Canidae > Vulpes > Vulpes vulpes. Next base: position 83,872,516 of record NC_132783.1, read on the forward strand.
GGGCGGTGAGCAATGGGAGCCAGGGAGGCTCCAGAGCGGAAGCGGGACGGATGCACGGGGCGGCTTGTGGGAGAGCCTGAAGGTAAAGGTTTCCTTGTGACTGAGGGTGCTCTCGTTCTGCTCCTCCAGAGGCGACTTGTATCACAGAGATGTCGGTGATGATGGCGTGTTGGAAGCAGAATGAATTCCGCGACGAAGCGTGCAGAAAAGAGATCCAGGATTTCTTCGATTGTGCTTCAAGGGCTGAGGTGACAGAAGGCTTTTAGGGTGCCCTCTTTGGAGGAAAATTGGGGGGGGGGGCGGATACAAGTAATTGTTCTCCTTGCCTCTTGCCAGCTGATAGGAAGTCCTTCTCATTGTAAAAAGGCGAGGAAAATTGTGGGAGCGATTTCACTCACGCCAGAGTGGAAAAGGTTATGGTTTTGAAGGCATTGTCATCTCGAGCGATTTGTTTCATTGCTCGAAGCTTTAGCTATCCCAGATGTAAAATGAGGTTAATATTAACCCCTGCCTTACAGAATTTTGTGAGTTAAATAAATGAACGGGAAAATTGTTTTGTAAAATTTAAAAGTGTTGCTCAAATGGACATTATTGTCTGAAATAGAGTTAAAGATAATGAAGGGCCAGTTGTTTGGATTTTAGCCTAGAATGAATTGCTAGCTGGCATGGTAGTTTCAGGCCATACAGTCACCTGTAGGTCCCAAGTTCCTTTTGAAAGGGGACTGGGAAGATGACACAGATAATTCCAGGCTGGCTAATGTATTAATGTGCTTTGTGCATTGTAAGAACTGTTGGCTTAAGTCAGGATAAACTGAAGAGCTGTCATTTTTGTTTTCATTCTGTCTTTTCAGGCAGCCCGAAAGATGAGATCCATCCAGTACACGTTGGGAGAATCTGGGAATTTACCCCCCAAGAAACTGAATACATTGTTACAGAGGTTTCCTAACAAATCTCATATTAGTTGAAAATGGAGAATCATTTTCTATGACTGGACTGTAGCCACTGAGAACTATGCGGAGGTGTTTTAGAGATGTTTGCACTGCCATGCTCTCTGTATTTGAAAGGCAAAAGGGGGCAAGACACCTTTTCACCCTTCGGACTCACTGTCAGGATGGAAGTTTTGCTTTATCTTGAAATAAAATTGTCTGAAGAGAACTTGGCCTTTGTTGTAGATTAGGTTCTCCTTCCATACTTGAACTCTGTATCCTCCCCAAGACTTTGGAAGTTCTTTGCTCCCTGATTTGCCCCAGGAGCAGGACAAATTTATTCTTGCTCTGCATTTGAAGGCCTTACACTATTTAGTGCCCTTGCTTTCAGATGCAATAAGGGAGTTGAAGTCTGCCTATGCAGAGGGTTTTTTGGTAAGTATTTAGTGACTGCCTATTTTGTGTATAGCCCCTGGATGCTCCCAGAATCATCAAAAGTTCACAAACTGGTGACCAAAGTTACTGCAGATGTATTTTATTTAGCCAACACAATTAAAAAAAATTTTTTTAAATTAGATGACCACCTTCAAAAATAGGAAAATGTTATAAAAAATCCACTTTTTAGCATTCCATTAAAAAAAAGGATCTGGCAACATCAGTTTCTTCTTCCTGCATGGCAATAATTAAGTGGAGCTGATTATCATTTGTCTCCCTTCCCCAGGTACCTGGCATTGGCCTCTCCCAAATGGTAAAACTGAAACTTGTTTGGCAGTTATCTTTTTTGTATCACCTGTTCACTTCTCTCATTAAGTTACCTCCCTAGTTGCTGAAGGCATTAACTTCTGTGACCCCTTGATATCAGAAACAATTGTGTAGCATTTTAGGTACTTCTGCCCTTTCAGGCATAACTAACCTAACCTTTTCTATATATATTAGAGCATTAAATAGACAAAGGGATCAGTGGGGTTTCTAAAGCTCCAGTGGGGTAATTATTAAGATAAAGAAGGGGTCTTACTTCCCTGACCCCCACAGCTACCTCTTCCTATAGTCCTCATATCCCATGGATAAAGCACTGGGCAGTTGCCTGGTTCTGAAAGCTGAGGCTCTTGGCTGTAGGAAGAAGCCCAGTGCCTATGCACTTTGGGATGGACCTGAGTTCTGTGGACATAAATGGGAAAGAAATTTTGTCTTTAACTACAACTGAAATTTAGCACTTCAGTTAGGACTGAGGGAAACATACCACAGTATGTCAGCAATACCTATGTGAAATCATATTTTCATATAGTAGATTTCAGATACCTCAATATCATTTATACCCATCACTAGCTTCAAAATTACTGTATTTGGGTCTTAATGTGTAAATAAAGTATCAGTGTGTTACAAATTTGTTTTATTATTTTGGCAATTGTATTTCGACATAATTGGTTTCCTTTGTAATTTTTAAGTTTTATTTTGTGCATTTATAACAACTGGAGAAGGGGGGTCTAAAGACTGCCAGGCTGCCAAAGGGTCCGGAGCACAAAAAAAAGGACCCACTGACAAAACCGTACAACCATTTCCTGAAATCAAGTGCGTTCTTCTCGTGGTGCTTCCCTGAAGAGACCCTATTAAAAAGTATGATGGAATGCAGGCTTCTGGACTACAACTCCCAGAAGGTTATGCGGCCCCAGGGCCTATCCGGAGTTAAAACCGTAAACTCCACCTAATAGTTTCTGTGTTATCGCTTGACAGCCTACGTTTCCCGGCGTTCATGGCGGCTGTTTATTCCTCGGGGACATTATGGACGCCGAGTTATTGCTGGGATCTGTAGTCATTTCATATTCCTCTGTGTATTGATTTCCTCTTACGGTATCCGAGGGTGGGTTCGAGAAAAAAAGGCAGGAAATGCAGTAATTAGAAGACAGGTCCTCTACATCTGCCCGTCCCGGGTCAGGTTCCCAAGCGCGCGAGGGCGGAAGTGGTGGTGGCCGGCGCGGCCGGAAGTTCAGATCAGCTGATGGGGGAGGCGGCGCCGCAGCCGCCGAGAGGCCCCGGCTGCCGAGCGCTTCGTCCGGGCCCGGAGTCTCGGATACTGGCCACGATCCCTGTTCGCACCTCGCAGTTGGGCGAGGCCCGATTCCATATCCCTTCCAGGCTTGAGATCCTCGTCCGGCACGGCCGCCCTGAGCGCCCCGGCCACCCCCAGCCCCGGCTCGCCCCTCAGGCCCCGGGCCTCCCCTCAGCCCCCGGCCGGCGGCCCAGGCCCCGGATCCGCGGGGGGGGACCCGGCCCCGGGGGGTGCAGGCCCCATGGAGCTGATGTTCGCGGAATGGGAGGACGGAGAGCGCTTTTCATTCGAAGATTCGGACCGCTTTGAGGAGGATTCGCTCTGTTCCTTCATCTCCGAGGCCGAGAGCCTCTGCCAGAACTGGCGGGGATGGCGCAAACAGTCCGCGGGGCCCAATTCCCCCACTGGCGGCGGTGGCGGCGGTGGCAGCGGCGGTACCAGAATGCGAGGTGAGGGTGAGCGGAGGGGGAAGGGAGCGGACTGGCTCTGCTCGGGCCTTGCTGGGGAGCTGTCCCTGCTCGGGAGCTGTCCCGGCCGCGAGCTGTCCCAAGCTCGGAACGGACTTCTGGACTCGCTTTTCCAGTCTTCCTGGGCTTGGCTCCTCCACGCCAGCGCGCGCGCGCGCGCGCCTGTGTGCGTGTGTATGGGAGTGAGGGCTGGGAAATCCTCCGGTGGGTAGGATTAACGACAAAGTACATCTTTTGTGGTTCATTTGTCTTAGAGATGGGGTAGGAGAAAAAAAACTCCCCTGACTTTGGGAGTACTTACCGAGTTCAGCCCGTGGCGAGCCAGAAAAATAGAAGAGAAGGCGGGTAGGGGGTGGATCGTGAAGAAGGGAACCACTTGAGGTGTGTCGACCCCACTGCAAAGTGCGTTGGGAACTTCCTGTTAAGGGCGATGACAGCCTCTGATCCTGGCTACACCAGGAAGGGGTTCCATCCAGAGGAAAGTGTAGGTGAACTGGCCTGTGAGAGGAGATTCCATAGTTACATAGGTTCAGATCAGAGGCTTGGTTCCCAGCCATGTTGAACATCTGTCAGGAGCCCAGGCTGGGACCGCTGGATTAGAGCCTTAGATTTCTATCATCTGGGACCCCGGGGAAGAGTGTAGGTAATTGTTTCTAGAGTTTCCTTATGAAACATTCTTACTGGGTTTTTTTTTTTTTTTTTTTTTTTTTTTTGCAGTAAGCTTCTTTCATCCTTGGGTCTTTCAGTGAATTAACTGAGCAGTGCTGTGAAGATTTTTCCTTTAATTAAAGGGGATTGAGGGGAGAGTGAGGATAAGTGAAGACCCACAGCCTCAAGACTCACCACATCCTTTCCCTGCCTTCCTCACGGCACAGTTTTTGTCCTGGGCCTCAATGCAAGCCGACTTTTTTCGGCATTTGGGGGTGTGATTCTACTCCAGCCATTCCAAGAGTCCTGTTTTCCAAACTGCCCTGCAGAGATTTTTAGCGCTTTTAGCACCACTGGGACAGAGAGAAATGTACACATGTGACTCGTTAGGAGTGGTAGTGTTCAACTTCAGTTGGAGAGGTGGAGTATGTTCTGTGTACACACACCCACATGCCCACAAAGATCATAGGCAGTTTCACTGTGGGTCTTCTATGGTTTCTTTGCTTTTCTCACATTTGCATGTATGGGTAGCCTTGGGGCTTAGAGGGAAGTAACTGAAGTCATGTTGATGAAAATTTTCAGCATATCAGTATTTTCCTGAATAGGTTAAAATCTAGAAAAGCATGTCATTCCCCAAACCCCCTGCCATCCCGGGCTACCCCCAGTTGCTTGCTTGTAAAATAAGGAGATTAACTTTTTAAAAAAAGGTTTCTTTCAGTTCCATGATTTTCTGATCTGTCTTCTACTCTGATTAGCAATTTGGTGAGATATGTTTGCAATCTGTTTTTGTTTCATCACTTTTTGATTAAAACAGTGCAGGAAACATTGAGTAGCAACTCCATCCTGCTGCAGGTGATTACAGGAGCAGTAGCTAGGTTTTCCTAGGATAACCCATCTTCCTCCCCACCCCCCTTCACAGGCTTGCATTGTAGGAAGCCAAGGCTCAGGTGTGCCAGAGGACATGCAGTCTCTCTTTTACTGGACCTCTCTCTCTTAACTCCTCTGGGTTCTGGCCTATCTTCACTCCTTAGGTAGAGGTCTAGAGTCATCTAGAGAAAAAGGGATAGTAAAAAAGCAACTAGAGAAGAGAATGTCAGAGGAAGAGACATTAACAATGTAATATGAATCTAAAGTGCTAGGTATGAGGGAAATTAGATGCCGAGCCATGTGAGAGGGGTTACTTGCTAGGATCTTGGAACACACCTGTTTGGCCAGGAATTTCTGGGATATCCCTGGTAACTTCTCTTCTAGACCTTAGGTAGCAGGCTGTTGGTTGTAGTTGATTAGCTCCCCTCCCCCAGATGGAGCCTTAAGGGTTAATGTATCCTAATTGGAACGTCCCTGGGTTTTTCATCCAGATCTCCCCTTTCTTTCATAGTGAAGTGGGGCCCAAGAAGTTAGGCACTGGCATTGGTGCCAAGTAATCATGGCCCTTTTCATTTCCCCTTCTCTTTACCCTCACCCAAACATTTGTTTCCAAGATGGACTGGTGATCCCATTGGTGGAACTATCAGCAAAGCAGGTGGCATTTCATATCCCATTTGAAGTGGTGGAGAAAGTTTATCCCCCAGTGCCTGAACAGCTACAGCTCCGAATTGCTTTTTGGAGCTTCCCTGAGAATGAAGAGGATATCCGGTGAGGCTAAAGGACTGATGGTGGGGAGTGGGTCCTGATATTCCACACTGTGTGCTGGGCTTCCTACAGAACAAAGGAGATACTGTATTTGGGGCTGTGGTAAGAAGACGACAAGGGGAGGAGAGAGTGCCTGGGATTTTCCCTAAGAGGGAGTGACACTGGGGGGAGAGTGCCCAGGGCATTGTGGTGTCTGACAGGGTCTCTTGAAGGGTATTTGCTGAGTTGTGGCTGTGTCTTCTTCTTCACTATCAGGCTGTATTCCTGCCTGGCCAATGGCAGTGCGGACGAGTTCCAGCGAGGCGATCAGCTGTTCCGCATGAGGGCTGTGAAAGACCCACTGCAGATAGGTAAGGGTCCTCTTGCGCCCTGTGGCACCCCCTGCTCCTCCTATCCCCTGTGTTAGGAATGAAGGACCTACTGCAAGAAGCCAGAGCAGGTCGTCAGGATAACTGCAGGGCCAGGGTTGAGGGCAGAGAATTATGTCTCGATGGCTCTCCCTGACCATACCCATGTTTCTTCCCAGGGTTCCACCTGAGTGCTACAGTGGTGCCACCTCAGATGGTCCCCCCCAAAGGGGCCTACAACGTGGCTGTGATGTTTGACCGCTGCCGGGTCACTTCCTGCAGCTGCACCTGTGGGGCTGGGGCCAAATGGTGCACTCACGTCGTGGCACTCTGTCTCTTCCGCATCCACAACGTGAGGCCCTCCCAATTTATCCCGGCCCTATCCTACGCTCCATCCCCCCCTTCTCTGCTGCATGCCTGGCCACAATGTGAGCCCCCTCGCCTCCCTGAATCTGCCTGTCTTTCCCAGCTCCGGCGTCAGCAAGCCTTCTCTCAGCTTGTTCTATTTCTCTCCGTGTCCCCTTCAGGCTTCTGCAGTCTGCCTGCGTGCCCCAGTCTCAGAGTCCCTGTCTCGGCTGCAGAGGGACCAGCTACAGAAGTTTGCCCAGTACCTCATCAGTGAACTCCCTCAGCAGGTGAGTGAGGCGTGCCCTCCTCCAGCCCCCGAGCTCAGGACTGCGCTCATGTTAGAGTCTTCATGTTAGAGCAGTGCCTCCTGGAGTCATCTGTGCCTTTGTCCCTTTCCCCGCTCAGATCCTCCCCACAGCCCAGCGTCTTCTGGATGAACTCCTCTCTTCGCAGTCCACGGCCATCAACACTGTGTGTGGAGCCCCCGGTGAGTGTGGAGAGAAGGAAGGGCAGTGGGAAGGAAGCAAGCTGGTAGCGCAGAGCACCGCTGACTAAAAACAGCTTGCTGCTGTCAGGCGAATCCAGGCCCCTATCTCTAGGTAACTGACTGCCTGTCACCCCCAGACCCCACAGCAGGGCCCTCCGCCTCTGACCAGAGTACTTGGTATTTGGATGAATCCACACTCACTGACAACATCAAGAAGACATTGCACAAGTTCTGTGGACCCTCGCCTGTGGTCTTCAGGTAAATGGATCGCTTCATGCCTGTGTCTGTGGTGCAGGGGAGCGTCCTTCAGGCTGTTGACAGATTGACAGCACTTTGTTCTGTTAATACTTGTGGATCAAGAATTGTTGTTGTAGCGTCCTTCCCCCCACTCCATGTTTGGGGTCAGGACCCCTTTTGTGTCAAAGCCCTGGTGCACTTTCTCTTGTTTCCTGCGACCCATCTCAGGGTTAGCATTTTCCATCCACTGCCTTCACAGTGACGTGAACTCCATGTATCTGTCTTCCACGGAACCTCCGGCTGCTGCCGAGTGGGCCTGTCTGCTGCGCCCTCTGAGGGGCCGCGAGCCAGAGGGGGTCTGGAACCTACTTAGCATCGTGCGGGAGATGTTCAAACGGAGGGACAGTAATGCTGCTCCCTTGTTGGAGATCCTCACTGACCAGTGCCTCACCTATGAACAGGTAACCCTCTGGGGTTGGCAAGCCCCGCTGTGGTTCGTTTTCTCCTTCCCTTACCCTCGCCTCCCTCCTGATGGGGACACTGGGGAGCACCACTCTTTCTTTCTCCGGGCTGCTAGGTGCATCTCGGGGCCCTCTTTGTTTCCAGATAACGGGTTGGTGGTACAGCGTGCGTACCTCAGCCTCACACAGCAGCGCCAGTGGGCACACGGGCCGCAGCAATGGGCAGTCGGAGGTGGCCGCCCATGCGTGTGCCAGCATGTGTGACGAGATGGTCACCCTGTGGAGGCTAGCTGTTCTGGACCCTGCACTCAGTCCCCAGCGGTGAGTCTCTCCTCACGCTCGCCATGGCACCCATCTCGGGCCAGCCCAGACAGACCGAGCCCTCATCTCCCAGACCCATAGACGTGTTCTCTTCTACTCCTCAGGAAATGGCAGGTGCTGAGTATTAGGGTTGCTGGAGATTTAGGAGTTCTTTTTCTGAGAGGCTTTCTTCCTTCCCTCCCCGAAATAGCTCCCGCTTTCCCAGATGCCTGAGTGTTGGAGTGATGGGTACGGGCTGTTTGGAGCAGTGCTTCCCTGGGGCCTTCCTTGGGCCCCCCTTCTGGGGTTCGTGCCGGCTCTGTCTCCTTCCATCTCCTCTCAGGGCAGAATGTAGCCCCCCTGCAGCCTCCCCAACTTTGTTCCCACAGTCGCCGGGAACTGTGTGCACAGCTACGCCAGTGGCAGCTGAAGGTGATTGAGAATGTGAAGCGGGGACAGCACAAAAAGACCCTGGAGCGGCTCTTCCCTGGCTTCCGGCCAGCAGTGGAGGCCTGCTACTTCAACTGGGAAGAGGCCTACCCACTTCCTGGTGTCACCTACAGCGGCACTGACCGGAAGTTGGCGCTGTGCTGGGCCCGGGCCCTGCCGCCTCGGCCAGGTGCCTCCCGCCCTGGAGGCCTGGAGGAATCCCGGGAGCGGCCCCGAGCTCTCCCTTCTGAGCCGGCTGTGCGGCCCAAGGAGCCGGGGGCCAAGCGCAAGGGATTGGGTGAGGGGGTCCCCTCGTCGCAGCGGGGTCCCCGCCGCCTTTCTGCGGAGGGGGGAGATAAGGCCCTGCATAAGATGGGCCCAGGTGGGGGCAAAGCCAAGGCACTGGGTGGGGCTGGCAGTGGGGGCAAGGGGTCATCAGGCGGCGGCAGCAAGCGACGGCTGAGCAGTGAAGACAGCTCCCTGGAGCCAGATCTGGCCGAGATGAGCCTGGATGACAGCAGCCTGGCCCTGGGTGCAGAGGCCAGCACCTTTGGTGGATTCCCTGAGAGCCCGCCACCCTGCCCTCCTGCTGGTGGCTCCCGAGGTCCACCCACCTTCCTTCCTGAGCCCCCAGATACTTACGAAGAAGATGGTGGTGTGTACTTCTCGGAAGGGCCTGAGCCGCCCACAGCCTCTGCTGGCCCCCGTGGCCTCTTGCCTGGGGAGGTCTGTACCCGGGATGACCTCCCTTCCACAGATGAGAGTGGCAATGGGCTCCCCAAAACCAAAGAGGCAGCCACTGCAGTCGGAGAGGAGGATGATGACTACCAGGCATATTATCTGAATGCCCAGGATGGGGCTGGGGGCGAGGAAGAGAAGGCCGAGGGCGGGGCCGGGGAGGAGCACGACCTGTTTGCCGGGCTGAAGCCACTGGAACAGGAGAGCCGCATGGAGGTGAGAGGACGCCGAGAGGACGCTGAGGGTGCTCCTTAGCCACAGCTGGGAGAGGGGCCGTCTGGCTCTAGTCAGGGGTGTCAGGACTAGAGCATGGCTGTTAGAATCCTGTGGTGGGGCTCCTAACTGGCCCTCCTGCCTGCCATCCATTCTCTTCACTGCTTCCATGTTGATTTTCCTGGGCTGTCTGGTTGTGTCGCTCTGATGCTTAAAAGTATTCAGTGATTTCTCACTGCCCTGAGTTTAAAAATGAAGGCCCTTGGCATGACCTGTGAGGCTCTACTTGGTCCGATCTTTGTGTGCTTCTGCAGCCTCATCCAGCTCTTCTGTCCTTTATACTGGTCAGCTGAACCATTCCTCTAGCTTGCCATGCTTTTTCTTGCATCCTTATATTTGCACAGATTGGCCTTTCTGCGTAGAATGTTCTCCCTCACTTTACCCAGTTAGTTCCTATTCCTTCCTCAGGTCTCAGATATCTCAGAGATCCCTTCCTCTAGGAAGTTGTCCCTGAGATTGCTTCTCCACCCCAGGTCCCAGTGAGGTATCTTACCCACCTGTTCCCCTCTCGACCTTTCCCAATGGTAGCTGGCTTCACGCTGGTTTGTGTGTTTGTGTGTCTGTTTCTCTAATCAGACTGTGAGTTCCTGTGGTATACCCAGGACCAGTAGAGGGCCTAGCATATAGCAAGGACTCATGGGATGTGTGCCGCATGAGTGAGTATGGTGTCCTGCCCCTGGAAGTTAGGGCTTCAGCCTGTGTGCGGCCCATGTCCTCCCCAGGTGTTGTTTGCCTGTGCTGAGGCCCTGCATGCGCATGGCTACAGCAGTGAGGCCTCCCGCCTCACCGTGGAGCTTGCCCAGGACCTGCTAGCCAACCCACCCGACCTCAAGGTAGAGCCGCCCCCTGCCAAGGTGAGAGACTCCCACCTACCTCCCCACTTGCCCCAACCCTCTTCTATGCCCCACCCCAAGTGAGAGCCTCCTTCTCACTCCACCAAGATGAGTCAGACTCATCAGCCTGCCTCCTTGCACTTACTTCTTTAGGGCAAGAAGAACAAGGTATCTACGAGCCGTCAGACCTGGGTGGCCACCAACACCCTGACCAAGGCAGCCTTCCTATTAACAGTGCTAAGTGAACGTCCAGAGCACCACAACCTGGCCTTCCGAGTTGGCATGTTTGCCTTGGAGCTACAGCGGCCCCCAGCTTCTACCAAGGCTTTGGAGGTCAGAGGTTCTATCTATCTGAGCCTTGTACTGCAATCTCCTCAGAGCCCTGCGGCTTGATGTGCACTGGCACAACAGAGGTCTGAGCTGTGCTTATGCTGTTAGGTGAAGCTGGCATACCAGGAGTCTGAGGTGGCTGCCCTGCTCAAGAAGATTCCTCTGGGTCCAAGTGAGATGAGTACCATGCGGTGCCGGGCAGAGGAGCTTCGGGAGGGGACGCTCTGTGACTATCGGCCTGTTTTGCCTCTCATGTTGGCCAGTTTCATCTTTGACGTTCTCTGTGCTCCAGGTATGGTGCATGACTTTATAGCAAGTAGGAATCTTGGGTAGGAGTAGTTTTCTCTCAGGAGAAACCAAGAGCCCCAAAGCTCTGAATTGCCTTTGGGACCCATCAGGCAGCTTCATGAGAGGTCTGGAATGATAAGAGTCTTGGGTTCCCTACATTTTATTCTTCCCCATGATGCTTCTGTCTGGCTGACTAACTTCAACTTTCGTCCAGTGGTTTCTCCCACGGGTTCCCGGCCTCCAAGTCGTAACTGGAACAACGAGATGCCTGGGGATGAGGAGCTGGGATTTGAAGCAGCAGTTGCTGCCTTAGGTGAGTTTAGACTATCTTGAGCACAACTATGAGCTAAGCCTGTGGCCAGGAAGGGTGTGAGATGTGGCCCTGTTTTGAAGGGGCTGCATGGCAGTGGGACAGCCAGAATGACGTGTATAAGCCAAGTACTGCCTATGAGACAGTCAAGAATTTAGGAACAAAATGTGTGCTATGGCTGTTGGGTGTTATAAGAGCAGCAAAACAAAAATCTAGGAAAAGGACTCCAGGAGGATATAGAATATGGAATGTAGGTTAAAAGATCAGTTAGGTTTTTGGTAGAGGGACAAAAGACCATGAATAAAAACAGGGATAATTGAGTCTTCATGAGAGTGAGGAGTCCAACTTCCTTGAAATGATGGATATGCTATGAAGGTAGAGTGGGCCAGCTTATGAAGGTCTTAAAACGTAGATCGGAGCTAAGGCTGGGTATAATAAGTGGTGGGGACCTTCCACAGGGGATGTGGGTTGGATCAGAACTCCTTATGTCATATGCTGGTTGACTCAGTAGCCCTGGCCTGTTCACCTTTGGCATCTTGGGAGTTATGGCCATTCTCAGTCCCTATGAGACCCTTCTTCTCACAGGTATGAAAACAACAGTGAGTGAGGCAGAGCATCCCCTCCTGTGTGAAGGCACACGTCGGGAGAAGGGTGACCTGGCACTGGCTCTAATGATCACTTACAAGGATGACCAAGCCAAGCTTAAAAAGGTAGGGACAGAGGTACTGGGATTTTGATGGGCAGCAAATTTTACCATCTTTCTCAGGGGATTCCAGTACAATAAGGAAAGGGCTATACTGCCCATAGGAGATTAATGGAGAATTCTGGGGACACTTCATAAAGAGTAAGACCAAATGGGGTGTGGGGGGGGTTGCTGAGTAACTTAGTCGGTTCAGCGTCTGACTCTTGATTTCAGCACAGGTCATGATCTCAAGGTCATGAGACTGAACCCTGTGTCAGGCTCTGTACTTGGCATGGAGCCTGCTTGGGATTCTCTCTCTCTTCTCCCTCTGGCCCTCCCTACCCCACTTACACACACACTCTCCCTCTAAAAAACTAAACAAAAAAACCACTGACTAAAAAAGAAGACTAATGGTCTCAAAGGAGTGCTTGGGCTGGGGGTGGAAGAAGAAAAGCAAAGGGCATAAAGTCAGTTTTACATTTATTTCATATTTATTGAATATCCATATACTCAGTCCTATGGTTAAGTGTTAGGATACCAAGATACGTAAGCCAGCCCCTATCTGGGGGATGGGGGGGATCCTCCTATGGTTGTTAACTGGGGAGGGCTTCTGGAAGCTGTTTCAAAGAGAGAGGAAGGTAAATAGAAATAGAAGTCAGGAGCTAAAGGGGATCTTGTCTGCTTCTGTTCTCAGATCTTAGACAAACTCTTGGACCGAGAGAGCCAGACGCATAAGCCCCAAACACTGAGTTCGTTCTACTCATCCAGCCGCCCAGCCACAGCCAGCCAGAGGTCTCCTTCAAAGCATGGGGGCCCATCTGCCCCAGGGGCCCTGCAACCACTGACCTCGGGCTCTGCAGGGCCTGCTCAGCCAGGGAGTGTGGCAGGGGCTGGGCCAGGCCCCACTGAGGGCTTCACAGAGAAGAATGTGCCTGGTGAGGTGGGGGCACTGGGCAGGGGGGATGAATGGTATAGGAACCATGTTGGGGTCCCCTTTCCTGAGCTCATCCCAATGTTCTATTTTCTCTCACCTAGAAAGTTCCCCACATTCTCCCTGTGAGGGTCTCCCATCTGAGGCAGCCTTGACCCCAAGGCCAGAAGGGAAGGTTCCCAGCCGCCTGGCACTTGGCAGTCGTGGAGGCTACAATGGACGGGGCTGGGGCTCCCCAGGGCGGCCTAAGAAGAAACACACAGGTATGACAGCCTGTGGGATGACATGGAGGGAAGGATATTCCTGAAGTCTGAACTCTGGAACTTCTGGCTTCTGAGACTGACTTGTCTTGGGGGGTTAGGCATGGCCAGCATTGACAGCAGTGCCCCTGAAACGACGTCGGACAGCTCCCCCACCTTAAGCCGGAGGCCACTTCGAGGGGGCTGGGCCCCCACCTCCTGGGGCCGAGGACAGGACAGTGACAGCATTAGCAGTTCTTCCTCGGACTCCCTGGGCTCCTCGTCCTCCAGTGGAAGTCGCCGGGCCAGTGCCAGTGGAGGGGCCCGGGCAAAGACCGTTGAGGTTGGCAGGTCAGTGGAAGAAATACCCATCTCCTCTCCTCTGGCCCACCCTCAGAGCCATATCCCTAGTGTAATCCAGCTAATGTTCCCCCATAACCCCTTACCCTGGTCTTACCCGAACAACCTGGATACCCATTTCAGAGAAACCCCAATCCCCGTCCCTACCCCATTGCCCCTTCAGGTACAAGGGCCGCCGTCCCGAGAGTCATGCCCCCCATGTACCCAATCAGCCATCAGAGGCAGCTGCACACTTCTACTTCGAGTTGGCGAAGACGGTGCTGATCAAGGCAGGGGGCAACAGCAGCACTTCAATTTTCACACATCCATCTTCCTCAGGGGGCCACCAGGGTCCTCACCGCAACCTGCACCTTTGCGCCTTCGAGATTGGGCTTTATGCCCTTGGCCTGCACAACTTTGTTTCTCCCAACTGGCTCTCACGTACTTATTCTTCCCACGTTTCCTGGATTACAGGTAAACCCAGTGTCTTGATTTGGGTATGGGAGGGGGGGGGTTTATTGATAGAGCTAAGAGTCTTATCTTCATGGAATTACTGATCTCAGACACCACTTGCACTCCCCAGAGGTGCCCATACTCACCCCATTCTGATTTTTGCTCCTTTCCCTAAAGGTCAGGCAATGGAGATTGGCAGTGCAGCTCTGACTATACTGGTAGAGTGCTGGGATGGACACCTGACACCCCCTGAGGTTGCATCCCTGGCTGACAGGGCATCACGGGCACGAGACTCCAATATGGTGAGGGCAGCGGCGGAGCTAGCCCTCAGCTGCCTGCCTCATGCCCATGCATTGAACCCTAATGAGATCCAGCGGGCCCTGGTGCAGTGCAAGGAGCAGGTATTTCTATGGGCAATCTGGGGACCTGCTTTGAGGCATCTGGGCAGGGACTTTGGGCATGAGGAAAATCAATAGTTCAGCTCTTGATTCCTGTGTCCTGGAGCTCACAGATTATCCCGTTTGTCCTGTTGTGCTGTTAATGCACTTTCACATCCATTTCTTCTTTCACCATACGACTCTGAGATTAGGATTATTCCTATTTTATAGTTTAAGGAAATGGAGGCCTATGCTTTAGGGATGGAGGCGATCAGCAGGCTGGAATACTCAGGGCAGACTTTAGGGACACAGTGGAATTGGATGGGAGGGGGTGTAAGTTAGTTTGGAACTAGGACTATAACCTGGGTCTTCTACTGGTCAGTTGTTTGTTCGGCATCTGTGTGAAGCACTCATTACTCTGACATGGACTCTGAGCATCGGCCTGACCCTCTGATGCCTCCCCGGGAACCAGCCAACTCAGAGGTGGTGGAATGTCATTTAAGAGCGACCCTGAGGGAAGCCCCTCCCCTTAACCCTCTGTGTCCCTCCCTTCCAGGATAACCTGATGTTGGAGAAGGCCTGCATGGCAGTGGAAGAGGCAGCAAAGGGTGGGGGTGTATACCCCGAAGTGTTGTTTGAGGTTGCTCACCAGTGGTTCTGGCTATATGAGCAAACAGCAGGTGGCTCATCCGCAGCCCGTGAAGGGGCTACAAGCTGTAGTGCCAGTGGGATCAGGGCAGCTGGGGAGGCTGGGCGGGGGCTGCCTGAGGGCAGGGGGGGCCCAGGGACTGAGCCGGTTACAGTGGCAGCAGCAGCAGTGACAGCAGCAGCCACAGTGGTGCCAGTCATCTCAGTGGGGTCCAGTCTATATCCAGGTCCAGGACTGGGGCATGGTCATTCCCCTGGCCTGCACCCCTACACTGCTCTACAGCCCCACCTGCCCTGCAGCCCTCAATACCTCACCCACCCAGCACACCCTGCCCACCCAATGCCTCATATGCCCCGGCCTGCCGTCTTCCCTGTGCCCAGCTCTGCATACCCACAGGTGAGACCAGTGTTCTGGGGGGTTGGGCAGGTGGAAAAACATTGAGGGTTCGTGTGGGGTTGGAGTGGGGTCCTCTGGGAGAGTCCTAGGGCTGTCCTGGTGAGGTGGTGGAGGTCTGGGGGACCCAGGCCAGCCAACTAAGATAAAAAATGTAGGGACACCAGTTGTGGGACCAAGGGGGAGAGCTACATCTTAATAGAATCCTCTTCTCTTCTCCCTGTCTTTAGGGTGTGCATCCTGCCTTCTTGGGGGCTCAGTACCCTTACTCAGTGACTCCCCCCTCACTTGCTGCCACTGCTGTGTCTTTCCCTGTCCCTTCCATGGCACCCATCACAGTACATCCCTACCACACAGAGCCAGGGCTCCCACTGCCCACCAGTGTGGCCTGTGAGTTGTGGGGACAGGGAACAGGTGAATGGAGGGGAGGTACACAGGGCAGGGAGTTGGGGGAGGAACCCTCTCTGTCCCCTTTTGGGCCGGGAATTCCTCATCTGGCTTTCATCCCACCCTCAGTGAGCAGTGTCCATCCAGCATCCACGTTTCCAGCCATCCAGGGTGCCTCGTTGCCTGCCCTGACTACACAGCCCAGCCCTCTGGTGAGCGGGGGGTTTCCACCACCCGAGGAGGAGACACACAGTCAGCCTGTCAACCCACACAGCCTGCACCACCTGCACGCTGCCTACCGTGTTGGTGAGAGGAGGTCCCTTTTTGTGCCCCCACCTGCAGTTGTGCCACAAGCTCTTCAGCGACACCTCCCTCCCCACAGCTCTTAATTGGTTTACTGTGGGGTCAGGTGTACCATGTTGGGGTAGAGGATGAAAAAGGATGTACCCCCACCGTGTGGGTACATCCTGGTTCCCACCCTCTTCCAGGAATGCTGGCACTGGAGATGCTGGGTCGCAGAGCACACAATGATCACCCCAACAACTTCTCCCGCTCCCCCCCCTACACTGATGATGTCAAATGGTTGCTGGGGCTGGCAGCAAAGCTGGGTAACACCTCCTCTCCCCAGGACCATTGTCCGCCCCCCTCCCGCTTCCCCCACCTTCCTATCCCAGACCTCCTTCCTAGCTCTTGCTCAGAGTTGAGGCCTTGGTCGGGTATGTGTGCGTGCGCGGGGGGTGGGGGGGTTACCTCAGCTCCTGGGGTGGAGGGAGGCTCTCTGCCAGGCCAGAGCTGAGAGATAAAAGTTGGGTCCCTAGGGCAGAGGTGGCCACCCCCGTCTCATGCCCCTCCCCCTGCCCCCCAGGAGTGAACTACGTGCACCAGTTCTGTGTGGGGGCAGCCAAGGGGGTGCTGAGCCCGTTTGTGCTGCAGGAGATCGTCATGGAGACGCTGCAGCGGCTGAGCCCTGCTCATGCCCACAACCACCTGCGTGCCCCGGCCTTCCACCAACTGGTGCAGCGCTGCCAGCAGGCATACATGCAGGTGACAACCTAGGAAGTATGGAGTAGGGCAGAGCACTTCCTGGGCAGGCAGGGAACAGATTACCCCGTGCGCTAGGGAGGATGGGCCTGATTCTGTGCTTAGTGGCTCATCCTCTTCTAGTACATCCACCACCGCTTGATTCACCTGACCCCTGCCGACTACGACGACTTTGTGAACGCGATCCGCAGTGCCCGCAGCGCCTTCTGCCTGACACCCATGGGCATGATGCAGTTCAACGACATCCTGCAGAACCTCAAGCGCAGCAAACAGACCAAGGAGCTGTGGCAGCGGGTCTCCCTCGAGATGACCACCTTCTCCCCATGAGTCTGGCCCCTCTAGGGTCCTATACAGGGACACAGGCCTGTGGCTATGGGGGCCCCTCACACAGAGGGAGTGAATCTTGGCTGGACAGATCCTCCCCACTCAGTTCTCTGGTAGCCCAGACTGGCAGCTGCTCTTGGGCTGTAGCTTGGGGCCAAGATGTCTCAGACCCTAGAAGCCTAGGGTTGGGGGAGACAGCCCTGTCTGGGAGGGGGCATTGGGTGGCCTCTGGTATTTATTTGGCATTTATAAATATATAAACTCCTTTTTTACTCTAGTCTGCCTGGGCCTTTGCCTTCTTTCCCTTCACGTGCAGATGAGCTTTGAACCGGGGTGGGGGAAAAGACTGATACTTGCTTTAGTCTAAGTTCCTCCCACTCCAGTGAGGCAGACAAAACAGAAAAATAAGGATGTTTATTTAAGGACATTTCTAGCCCACAGCTAGGGCTCATACTTAGCTCTATGAGCCACTGTCCGGCCTCGTCCCCATTCAATGTGAATGACATTAGGGAGGCCGGGCCACAGGTAGATCCCATTGATCCCACAGTAGGGGGTCCCTCCCATAGTCAGGTATAGATAGATATACTGCTGAGGATGAAGAGGGAAATCACTGGATTAATAAGTTCCTCTACACCCTGCCTGGACCCTTTCATTCCTGCCCACCTTCCAAGACCATGGGTCAAAGGTGCCTAGTACCATGATGTGGGGTATCAAGGGAAGCCCCTTTATAAGACCCCAGAGCTGTGGGAAAGGACTGCCCTTCCCTTCTCAGCCATCCCAGGCCTGGGGGCCACTGAGGTAGAAGGGGCAGGGGCTGGGCCACTCTATCCCCCTTGTGGGCCCTGCTCTGGGCTTGCCCTTTAGGGAAGCAGGGGGCTTTTGCTGGTACAGGAGGCCCGGACATCAGCCCAGACTGGAATGCTGCAGTTCTTCCCGAAGCCATGAGGGCACTGGCTGTCCAAGCCGGCTTAGCAGCTTCGACAGATCCAAATTGTGGTTCCGGAAAAAATCCGTAAGAAAAAGGCGGGACTAACAGGAGAAAAATGGAGGCAGAAATGGTAAGGAGTGGGACAAGGATGAGATCTTAGAGGTAGAGAGGGATACCTCGTCCCAGGCTTTACTCACCTCAGTGTCCATATCTGGATACCTTCGGCCTTTGCTCTTCCCGAGACAGCGAGTCTTACCACCTTCAAGTCCCTGGCACCAGAATCCCTTATCTTCATCAAACCTGCTTGACAAGAAGAGGCCACTGGTTGGTAGGGAGGAAGGAAATTCAAACCCCAGAAATGTACACTACCTCTCCCAGCTCACAGGGACACACATCTCTTCCAAACAGACATGGTCAACCTGCTTCCCCATTTCCCCCAGATTCCTCCTCCCCTGGGTCATACTCTCCCACCTGAGGGTCCGTGTGTAGTTCAGAAAGGGTGTGATACCCAGGAACTTCTGGATGCTCTCCATTGAGGCAGCTGGGTTGGTACGCAGCTCTTGCCCATCCACAATCAGCAACTAAAGGGACAGGGATGTGGTTTCTTCTGTATTCCTTAGAAGCCTCTAGACTGAAGGAAGAGGAAGGGAAGGGGGACCCCAACAGGGTCTATTGGGGGACTGTACCTGTCCGGAGGGATAGTAAGTCAGCCAGCGCTGCAGATGGGTGGAATAGTAGCCAGGGACAAGACAGCGGTTCTGCAGGGAGCGAAGTGCCAGAGGGGCCTGAGAGGAGGCGGATATCACCTGGTAGAAGGTATAATTCAGAGCAACTGGGTCTCCATGTGCTCGCTGGTGCTGAAGGACAAGGAATAGGAAGGGAAGGGATGGGTGATTTGAGAGAATTACTCTGCCCTACTCTTGGTCTGGATAAACCTTGGTGTGGATAAACAGCATAAGAACCCCTCCCCAGGGCGACTGGCTTAGTTTCCCTACCCTCTTCCTTCTGTCGCTCTGGCAGTCACCACTTCCCTCACTTAAGCCCTAATGTATCCTTAGTTTCAGGCTCACCTGATACCAGGAATAGGCCCTGTCAGCAGGGTTGGTGAGCACAGTGATGATCTTGGCTCGTGGCAGGAGGGCAGCCCCCCGACGTGGTACAACCTCTGAGTCAAAGTAGGTGGCACTTTTTTCAAACAGAAAGTCAGTGCTGGCATTGGAAGGGACAGGGAAGAAGTCCATGTACCTAGGAAGTAGTACAGATGAGAGGCAGAGAATTTGCAAAGTGAAGGGGCCAAACATCTGTGCTAGTGGAAGTTGGAACGGGGTATTTTGAGGGAAGGGAGTGTTCCTCTGAGAAACATTCCAAGGGTCCCAGTCTCACCAATCAATGCCCTTGTGGTAATTAGGGCCGTTGAAGAACTGAATCTCCTCAAAGGTGCTGGGGCTAGGGAAGCTGCTAGTCACAGCTGGGTGCAGGCTCAGGAAGAAGTGAATAGCTGTGGTCCCTAAGCAGGAGAGAAAGTTCAGGCTATTGTGGGAAAGAAACCAGATCAACAACACGGACTTTAAGGAGATGAGAAAATAACTACTCTGGGTAGTAATATCCCCTTTGGACAAACTAGAATGAGAGATGCAAAGACTGAGAGAAGCCCAGGGAAGTGTTAGAATAGTTTTCAGCCTTGACTGGATCAGAATCACTTGTGGATTTTTCTAAATATTTTATTCATTCATCTCTCTCACACACACACACACAGGCAGAGACATAAGCAGAGGGAGAAGCAGGCTCCCCATGAAACTTGATCTCAGGACCCTGGGACCATGACCCGAGCAAAAGGCAGATACTCAACCACTGAGCCACCCAGGTGCCCTCACTTGTGGATCTTTAAAACAAAACAAAACAAAACACAGATGGTTCTGATGCACCACCAGAATTAAGAAACACTGTCTAAAGAGACTGGATTAAGGAGGAGTGGGTATGTGAAGGGAATTCTTTGGCCAAAGAATCCTTTGGGTGTAAGGCAGGTAAAGAGAAGTTAGCTAGGGATGATTCACCTGTCTTCTGGGGGCCCACAATCAGGAACTTGGGGAGCCGATCACAGGTTTTCTCCTTGGACCAGATATCTTTGTGCCTCTTGTCATCACAAGGATTCTGAAGATGAAGCAAAGAATCAGATGTCTAATCTTTTCCTCCCCACCGTCATCACATCTCTGGTCACCCTGAGCTCCACCCATACCTGCCAAAGGGGGCTTCGCTCTTGAGGGAACAGTTCAAAGTACTTTCGTGCGAGAGGGACAGGAGGAAGGGTCTGTAGGCGCAGCCGTGTCCAGCACTGGAGGAAGCGCACCAGGCTCTCAAAGGTATACAGGCCCAGCCGATCATTTCCATAATTGGACAGATGGGTCATAAAAATGCTGATCTGTAAGGGGGTGCCTGCATGTCAGAATTGGAGAGCCTACCCCACCTCAGAATCAGGCTTGGTAAGCAAAGGTCCCAGCTTCCATACACTTCGGCCCTCCAGTCTTCTAGCCCTTCCTCTCAGCACCTTACCGGATTAAGCAGCACTGTCAGAAAGAGCTCTCCACCTCGGATGCTCCTGTCTAGTTCACGAGAACCTCCAGGATATTCGTTATAGAAGATTGTGTGAGTGAAGAGGCCACACGTCTGCCGTGGCAGTACCTAGAAGAAGGGGGGGGGGGGGGGGAAGAGATGAGATTTGAAAGGTGGAATGAAAAGCAGATAAGGAACAAAAGTCCTACAGCATTATGATTCCTTGGGTTTGTAGAGGACTGAGTTATACCAGTAAAACTCCTAGTATGTGCACTATGATGTTTTACCCCTCTACCCCATATTATGTAAACTTGGACTAGAAGTTGATAGGATGGAAGTCAATGCAGGGTGGTGGTTGTCTAAACATAGGAGTTTGATTCAAGTTTGTGTTGGGGGTCCCTCACCATAATGCCATTGTGAATGAAGCCACGGCGGTAGCGGGCAGGGCGGAGATGGGGGTACTCCTCAGTGCTGGTCACCTGGATGCCCCACACAGATTTCCAGGCCTCATAGAGCTGCGTGTGGATGGGGTATACACCCGAGTGGTGGGGGGCCACAGCATACCCCAGATCCGTGGGAATCCCATGCTCCTGGGAATGGCATAGACTCTCACCAGGACCTGGTGAGGTTTAGGGAGTAGAGGGTAAAGAGGGTGGGGATGCCTCCACGGAAAGAAAAATGGACAGGGTAGGGAAAGGGTACCCATTAGGGGAAGGTTGAAAAGGAAGCATTATCTTTGGGCAAAAGTATGGGGACGAGATCCAAGTGTCTCACCAGAGCAAACTGTTTGTTGAGCCTCATCTGGTCAGCTAGCACGGAGCGATTGTGGAACAGGTGTGGCTGCATGTGGCTCCACATGTGGGGGAACCACCAGAACTCTCTGCGGTGCTTCAGCAGCATGTCGTCCCCTGCATCCTCCTCCTCTGTCCCTATGATCACACACTGACCACTGACCACAGCCAGTTGGGCCCTGTGCCCTCCTCTGTTCCGTAACAATACTGACCACCTTCCATTCTTTGGACAAGATTGTTGACCTCTGCCTACCTAAGCCTATCTGTCCCCCCGCTAACCTGTCTTCCAGCCAACCATGCTAACCTAAATTCACATCCGCCGCCCGCTCTGCACAACATTTTGATCCCAAACCCTGCCCCTTTTCTCCAACTTGTCTACCCAGGAAGATGAACAGTGAAGGGACAGATTACACTAAGACTGATATGCTGAGAGGGCAGAAGAATACTCACCAGTATGATAAAACTTGCCCGAGAAGCCCAGGTTGAAGGTGAAGTTGGGGACTAAGGTCCTGAGTTTGTTCTGGGTGGTCAACAGAGCCTGGAAAAGGTGGCAGGAACATGAGAAATCATGAGAGCACACTAAACAGAAGAAAAATGAGAAGCAGTGTACTTCCTGACTGAAAAGGGCAGAGATTATACCGATGACAAGCTCAGAGTCAGGGTAGGTAGTCTGATAGGATAGAGCTTGAAACAGCTTCTAAGGAAATAAATTGCAGGAAAAAGACTGACCTCAACATCAGCCACCTTCATGCGGGTACCTTCCTTGCCCACAAAGATGTCATCGATGTCTACTAAGATGTAGCGGTCAAGGTCTAGGCAGAGGCGCTTGCCAGTGAGGTACGCAACAGCATCAACAAAAACAAGCTTGTGGAGCCAGAAGGAAAGGCCATGGCCAAAGAGCACCCGTTGGATGCCATCATGAAGCCCCAGGTCCTGTATGACAGTGGGAAGCCGGGTCCGGCGAGGCACTGGTACTGGCACAGGGGGCTCAGCTGGCCGAAGGCTGGCAAGAAGCACTGGTTCATATGTGCTATGATTGGATTGGAAGATGGTCCAGTCATCACCAGGCAGTGGCCCAGGTTCTAGGCGGCTGGGGCGTGTGAGATGCAGTAGGGGGGCAGAAGGATTCACTTGGTAGTCCCGGAGCCCCAAATTTGAGTGTAGAAAAAGGGGAAAGCCCTTGAGCTGGGCACTCAGTAGGCTATGTTCATGGGCTCGGAAAAAGCCAATGATGCCCACACCATACTCCACACAGTACCGGTCTAGCAGTTCCCGACTCCACGCATCCAAGTTGACATACTTGAGCAGGTTTTCATAAATGACCAAGACATAGCGGCCACGGGTATGATCAGTCAGTGTGGGCATGTCCCCTCGGCCAGGTGCTAGCTCGGTGCTATAACGAAAACGACTAGACTCCAAGATGGCCACAATCTCCTGTCCCAGCTGGGAGTATGCACTCTCCACAAATACAAGGACCACAGGTTCAGTTCGGGCTGTCTCTGGTGGCCTGGGGGGCCGTGGCGGGACTGGAGGACGCACAGGGCCAGGGCCAGCTGCCCCACCACTGCTGCAGTCTCCCAAGGGCAGGGGCAAGGGTTCCTTGGCCTTGGGGCTGGTGGACACATAGTAAGCCAGGAAGCCCATGGAGCCCAGACTGAAAGCAATCAGCAGCAGTATGAGGCGGTGCAGTTCCAGCTGCCGAGCTGGGCGTACCACCTTCCACAGCTTGAGCATGGCGGGGGAAGGGGAGGCGGGGAAGGGGAGGCAGGGATGGGGACTACCTCAGGGGATGGGAGGTAGGAGTTCTATAGGCTGGGGCTCTCTCAGGAGGGTAGAAAGATAGGAAAATAAGGGAAAAGGATTTCCTCAGGGTCAGTCCCCTGAAAAGCAGGAGTCAAGTACCCTCACTTTAGGGTAGGGGAGTCAGAAGGGGCAATAAGGGGCAACTGGACAGAGTCCATTGGTCTCAGGTCACCATGGCCCCCTGCTCCATGGCTTCAGGATGCAAATCTAGCGAGGTTCCACTCTCCGTCCTGCTGAGCTCCTCACATCAAAGGTTAACAAAGTTCATCATCTCTGCTCTCACTATTTATAAGACAGAGAAATCAATGGGTTACTTCTCCACCTGAAAGTGTATCTTTAATCCATTCCCCTCTTCACGCATCTCTCTTACCTCCTGCTCACAGGATGATTTCTTTTCCAAAAAAAGCTCCTGCAGAAGAACAACACAATCCGAGTCTCATACTTTCATTTCATAGCTTGTTCCCTTTCTGAAAACACTGTCTAAATTCCCCTTCCTGAGCTAATTTCTGAGCTAGAGCAGTATATTCAAGGTTTGGAAGGGAATAAATCTCAACAAGAGATCAAACAGTCCAGGAGGCTGAAAATGAACCTGCTCTGAAAAAAGTTCCCAGCCCAAGACTGAGCAGTTGGTCAGCCAGCAGGAGCTCTGTTGGCCTGGGAGGGAGGGACGGAAAGCCCCACAAGTCCCGTGCTCCAACGAAATATCAGATAAGAGGAAACTCATGAGTCTGTTAATCTTCCTCATCAATCAAACCCAACATCACAAGCTAAAAGCACTAACGAACTTGCAGTCAGGAGGACGCTAGGGTGGGGGGAGTTGAAGAGGCAAGAGAAATGCTGCTAAGTAATCAGTCAATTCACTTCCAAATCCAGAACCTGGGAACTCTCTTTTCCATTGCTTGTGAAAAATTACTCAGCCCCTGCCCTTCACCTCACCTGCACCAGTGTCAGAGAGGTGACAAAAATGTAGCCCCAGGGCAGGCCACATCACTGGGGCCTGAGATAACCCGGAGAGCTGACTCCAGAGTCTCTCTCTCTATCACTTTAGCTTTCCTTCCTAACTTAGCCTAGGTGATACTATATCCTCATCACTGAACAGCTCAGGAAGGTCCTGAGCTAAAC
The DNA here is from genome assembly GCF_048418805.1 of Vulpes vulpes. NCBI lineage: Eukaryota > Metazoa > Chordata > Mammalia > Carnivora > Canidae > Vulpes > Vulpes vulpes. The sequence goes on from NC_132783.1 coordinate 83,896,626, forward strand.
TGTGGAGACACGAGGGATTGAAGCCTGTTTCAAAAACAGCAAACTGAGTGGGGCTGGATGAGAGCAACAGGAGCTTAAGTCATATCCAACCAATAAGAGAGAGGTAAGGACAGTGTGATCAGAAAACAGTTTCAGGGAGGCCTAATTTTGGAGACTGTTTTCTTAAATAGATAGACTGCTTCTAGAAGCTTTACTGCTCCTCTCTCCAGCTCAGCCATTCCTCATAAGGCCAATGACTGACAATCCTACTCTACTACCCCCCTCCCAGACACACACATCTCAGGGGTGATTAGGCAGAGACAGGGTTCCTTGGAATTGGGAGATAATTTAAGAACAGCTGGGCTTTGGCCTGGGTCAAATTAATGGACGTGAGAGGAAAAAAAAAAAAAAGCTCAGGGAGGATCAAAATGGTGATGGGAAGGGGTAAATCCCAAGAGTTAAAGGAAACTGAAGGGAAAACGGAGTAGTGAGAAGTCATCACGGGGGCGGGGGGGGGGGGTAGTGGACACTCAGGGTGTCTCACCCATTAATGATAAGAAAAACAGCAAATAGTTACTGAGAGCTTACTCTTCCTCAGACATTCTTCTAAGAGCTTTCCAAATATTTAACGCTCACACCAGCCCTGGGAGGTAGGTAAGGAGTAGATACTATTATTATCCCCGTTTTACACAGGAGTAATCTGAAGTCCAGAGAAGCTTAGTAACTTGCCCAGGATTACACAGCCCAGTGAGTGGAGGGCTTCAGAGTCAGGCCCGTCAAGCTCCACAGCCGGTGCTCGTAAACCGCTGCATGTCGGCTTCACACCTAGAAGCAGCAGCGATACTCAGGGAAGGGGCGCCCCGGGAGCTACTGGGGTAGAGCGCGGGGTGGGATGGCAAACCCCGAAGCAGGGACACCGGGCAGGGGTGCTGCGCGTGTGGGCAGCGCCGGGAGGTCTTGGGGGCAGAAACCGCGGGGGTCACCGGGCCTGGGCTGGGCGACAGCACCCGGGCTTAGGGACCGGGAAGGCGGGGCTGGGGGCCCCGCGCGGGGAGACGAGCGCAGCGGCCGCTGGCGGAGGAGGGGGCGCCGAGCAGCGACGACGGGATGCGGGGCTGGCGCACCGGGGGGGGGGGGACGGACGGGGGGGTCCCTGCGGAGGAGGTACATGCGGTCACAGGTGGACGCCAAGGGAGCGCCAGCCGGGAGCCCCGGCAAGGGACGCGCTGAGGAGAGCCGGGGGTGACATCGACGCAGGCGTCGGGCTGGGAGAGCCCAGAGGGAAGGCGGAGCCCCGCACCGAGGGCACTGAGGCAACCGGGAGGGCGGCGGGTGGAAGGGCCGCGGGAGAGGGCAGCGCGGGGCCGCGCCGAGGGCCGCCCGGGACAAGCTCGCGGGTGGTGATGGTGGCAACACTGAGGGGAAGTGTGAGGGGAAGAACTGCGGGCGACCGCGGGGGGGGGGGGCCACAGTCTGAGTGGGGGTGGTTACCCTCAAGGGCGGCTCACCCGGCGGACTAGGCGGCGTCCCCGCTGGCCCCGGGCTCCGCCGCGTCCCGGGGCTGCCCGGCTTCCCAGCTCTCGGGGCCTCTGGCCGCGTCGCCGCGGCTCCGCCATCTCCGAGCGAACGCTCTGCCGCAGCCGGGCCCAACCACCGCGGCCACCCGGGGGGGGAGGCGGCGCGCTGCCGCTCGCGGCGCCCGCTCGGGTCCCCGCGGAGTCCGCGCCTCGCAGCCGCGCTGCTGAGCTGCCGGGCAGCCGAGCCGCCCTCCGCAGCGCCCTGGGCAGCCTCGGCCTCCCGGACGGCGGGCCGCGCGCTCCGCCCGCAGAGGCGCTCCCCCACCTCCCCGCCCGGTGGCACAGTCCGGCGAGCGTCGGGCGCCGGGGCTCCCGGGGCGGGGGCGGGGCCAGGCTACGGGCTCGTCCACTCCGCCTGGCGCAGGGGGAGCCGAGCGGGCCCACGGAGGGCGAGGGGGCGGGGCGGCCCCTGACGCGGGCGGGGCCGGGGGCGGGGCGAGACCCCGGCCCACCGCCGCGGGCCCGCAGCGTAGCTCCCCAGCCTGACTCGCCTTGGCCGCCGCAGCCAGCCGGGCGGGCTGCTTGGAGGCTGAGGAGTTTGTGAGGAACTTTTATTCTAAAACGGGCCCCAAGGGAGTGGGAGAAGCTACATGTCTCCGTCTGGGGCCCTGTAACCCAGGCTGCTAAATCTTAAGCCCTTGGCCATCAGCCTCCAACAGCAGTAACACAATGGACTGTTTAAAGGTTATTTTATTAAATATCTTCAGTTCAAGGTTTCATTGTAACAAAGCTATGAAGGGTCTACCAACATTCAGAACAAACACTAACTATTTTTAAATTATTTCTATGTCATCATGCAAAAATTCTGCATCAAATGCCTTCCATTTCCTGTTTTAAAAGGTGATTTTTTTTTTAATAGTCTATTGTCTATAGATGCTGACATTAGCCCCAGAAGAGGAGTAAGAATGCTAAGAAGTGGGGCTGGAGCAGCCATATGAAGCTATGGGTCTTAATGAACTCTAAGACCATTTTTCTTCAAGCCAGCAAAACCAAACCCTGTGGTGAAGGCGTCTGCGTGCTGGTACTGCAGGCTGCAGGGCAAGAAAGGGCGAGGGCCCAGGGGCTGAGGCATGCATGAGGTGCTCAGAGGAGCCTGGCTAAACCCAAGCACCAGCACCTGTGAGTCTGCTCTCTTCTCAGCTGGCTCCAAGGTAAACCTGTAGCTTTGCCTCTTCTCCCAGCTCCTGTGCCCCCTGAAGGTAGTCCAGGAAGCTAGGGCTTACCCACCTTTCCCCCAATAGTGCAGATATTTGTGCATATAAGTCTGCACAGTTGTTCTGGAGAAACCAAGGCCATGACCAATTGCTCCTCCATTATCTTCTCTGCTGTCTGCTTAGAGAATTGATCTTTCCCTCCAGGAATGGAACTCCTTGAGCACAGAGAGGGACAATGAATGTAGGAGCCTTGGCTCTGGACACCTCTTTTGGGTACATGCAGGTGAGGGGGGGTGATGCCCATGCAGATTGTCCAGCAGTAAGTCATATACTTCAGGTGGTCAGTAGAGAGGCCTCTTTAAAGAGAACACCTCTTCTTGCCAGAGCAGTCGGGTCAATCTCAAAGACAGGAAAAGAGATGGACGTGCAGCAAGGGAAGAGTAAGAAGGGAGGCAGTCCTGAGGGCAGCCTGAATGCATAGAAACAACCATCAACTCAATCCCGCTGCCTCACTCCTCCCATCCCACAGGGGCACTTGGCAGAGGGCCCAGGCCCAGATGAGGGTCAGCACGGGGACCACCACCATGAAAAGGCAAGACAAGGATGGTCCAAATTAGCACAGAAACAGAACTGCCAAAGGCAGCAAGGGGAGCCCTGACCAGGGCGTGGCTCTCTCCTTGCTAAGTTATAAGAAAACAAACACAAAGCAAAGCAGCAACCCCTCCCTCTTCCCAGCTGCAGGTATTAGGGCTCAGTATCAGGGCCCACGTGCATTGTGCATCCTATAGAAATGGATGAGTGAGTACATGTCAGACTAACACGAGGTTTCTCATCAGCTTTGTAGCGGACACACTTCTGCAGCACCAATTCTCTTCCCTTCTACACTAAATGGAACAGTATAGCAACGTCCAGGCCCTCAGTCCCTCAGTTCCGAGGCCACTGCTTCTCAGCTGCCTCCACAGCAGGCTGGGAGCTCTGCATTCTCTCCCAAGTAGGTCTGACGGCCACGATGTTCTCATCAGCCTCATTCTAGGCGCTATGCAAGTTCAGAAGAAGTCCATTCCTAGACCTGGGGCAGGCAGGCCACCTCAGGGGCTGCAATCACATCACAGCCCCCAGAGCTCTGTCAGAGTTCTCGTCTGGCCCCCCAAGTCCATGGAGGCCAGAGGCCGAGCTCACCTCTTCAAGGCTGGTGGGTGAGCCGGCTGCTCATGCCAGGACGGGTGTCACACAAACTCCTGCCTTCTTGCCAGCCCAAGGGCTATCGGTGGTTTTAAAACGCATCATGGTATGGATTCCATTTTTTTTTTTAACAATCTTTTTTTTCTTTTTTTTTCTTAAATGTAAAAAACACCTCGGTACAGCAGAGACAGACACGAAGGGCGGGCGGGAGGGCTGCATGCAGGGGCGTGCATTGGCTGCTGCCGCTTTGTAATTTAATTGTTTTAAACCTCAAACGAACAGGACTGCCGCTGTCACTCAGGCCCTCCAGAGCCACTGGCTGCGAAGGTTTGACCTCCGGCTGGGATCTCCTAATGCCCCTGTCAAAGAGGACAGATGTGGTAACAGAACAAAGGACAATAAGCACACAGATGAGTTCCAGGGACTTAAACACACTATACACATGGCCAAGTCTGCCTGAGAAGGTGGAGGATGGGGGAGAAGCTAGCATTTAAATATAACATCACTTCACATTTGCTGAGAGCAAATGCTTCACTTAGGAGTATCTTATTTAATCCTCACAACTCACAGAAATAGGAACCACTTTCTCTCTCTTTTTGACAGCTAAGGAAACTGAGGCTTGGGGTAGGGAAGTAACCTGTTCAAAGTCACCCAACTTAACTTGGAGTCCTGGGGCCAGACACAAGTCTGTCTGCCCGCCTTTGCCACGCCTCTGAGATGGTCGAGATCTCCTCCCCCAGTGTGACTTTCCTACCTCTGATCCCACCTGTCCCCTACCTCACACCCCCCCTACCAGGTGCACCTGTGGCTGAGCTCACTGCAGCGGTGCAGCAGGGGCTCCTGAGCAGTGATAGTGGACATTGAGCCACTTGCCATCCCGGCGGTGCCAGACCCGGGTCTCCTCCGATTGGCTGGTGCGAGGCCGACCCTGCCCATCGATGTACTGGGTGAGGCGGATGTAGGCGATGCAAGCTGCGTCCTCCCCAATCACGTGGACGTGCGGGTTCAGGATGGTGGTGTGGATGGGCTTGCTGTTCTTGGACAGAACTGCAGGGGGCAAGGCAAAATGTAGGAGGTAGGAGGGCGTCAGGCCCAGGCACGGATTTTCCTCCCAGCCTGCACTTCCAGGTCTCCCCCTCGTTCCAGCAACCATTCTGGCAGTCTCTAAGTCCCGCAGACACCAGAGGCCAGGAAATCTCAGGACAATAAGTCTCAGTTACCCAAAAGGAAGAAAGAGGTGGAGAACGAGGATAATAGCAACTGCTACTTTAATCAGACATTGTGCTGGGGTTTTACATACATAAGCTCTATTTCTTGGTCAATATCTTTATTATAAGATAATGAAACAGGTTCAAGGAGGTTAAGTAATTTGCTCAAATCACACAACATTTGAACTCAGATCATCTGACTCTTTAACAAAGCCTAAGATCTTTCCACTCTTCCGGGCTGATGTTTAGATTTCCTAAGGGTTGGCTTGTCCCTAATTGGCTGCAGAGCAAAATCAAGAGCTTAAGATTTCAAAATGGATTTGTGATTTAGAAAAAAAAAAATGTCCAAAGTTAAAATTGAATCACCAAAGCACCAAGCTCAGGATATTCCTGGGGTTCCCAGGTTCTTCTGGGGGAAAGCCAAAAGAAGTTTTGCCATTATCAGCCAGCACTGCAGATGGAGTTGCTTTTAATGAGATTCACATTTTAATTCATTTCAAATGTTGGATAGGGGCTACCTGAGACCCTCCTAGGGATTCTATGAACTCTGAAACTGTTTCTGGCTAATAGAATTAGTTAGGTAGCCAAGGGTTTACATTCGAAGCTGAGGCATGGAGAGGATGGTAGTTAGTAGAGAAAACAGTGGCAAAATAAAACTCAGGGCAGGATGGGGAAGGCCCAGGATAAAGTAGGAAAGAAAAGAAAAAAAAAAAAAATAGGGAAGAGGAGGGTGCTAGAGAGTGGAGAGAAGGATAGGAGGTGGTGAGTCATCATCTTATCCCTGGGACTTCCACGAACAGTGCAGAGTGCATAGCCCCTCAGCCAGGACTGTCTCCCTCTGTGTTCAGGAGGACCCAAGCCACAACTTCTGACCTCATAAATCACCTCCAGTGCCCTGCTACTTGCTTGTACATTCTTATCCTGGTTTTAATTTCCTCTACTGTGAAACCTGTAGATAGAGAGCTTCATTATTACTTGCTGACATCATCTCAACCTTATCTCAGTGGTTTCCAGTCCTCATGGGAAGAGGCGAGGCTTAGAGAAAGAGTGACCCTGACTGTGGCAACCAGCACTGCCACCGAGCTGCTGCAGAATGAAGGGACACGTGGGGTTCTGGAGCAGGTCCTTCAAAGGTGTCAGTTTAAGACCATCCTCAGGGTACAAGGAGGCAAACACAGACCAGGGTGCAGCCAAGCATGTCAAATAAGGGAAAAGCGGGCATCTGGGAAGAGGAGGTGAGCAGGGACAGAGGCAAAGGGGGTAAAGGGGCAGGCAGGAGTATATCAGCAGCACGAACCCACTCACGATTCTCAAAGTAAAACTTATGGAAATCCATCCCCTCCACGAGGTTACCAAGGGCCTCAGGCTCAAAGGAAGTGAGGCCTGGATCACAAATCTTCCTGCAGAAAGAAAAGCAGCCTGTCAGTCTCCTATGAAGACTGTCTTTCTTGTCCGTGGTGTCTGTCCTGCAGCAGGTCAGCTATGGGCTAGGCCCAACAAGATGACAAAGATCTTAGGGTCCGCCACCGGGACCCCATGGCAGGGTGGGATACTATCACAGGGTATCTACCCGGGAGAGAGGCCAGCCTAAGGGCCTGGGGTTTAATTCTGACATTGTGCCCAAGGCCCAGCTCTCCCTTTTCCCAGGGTACAAGCTGATGTTGGGGAGAAGGGAGGGCCTCGAGAGACAACGTGGGTCTCAAGGAAATGGGTCTCTACTCACGTGTAGGCTTCAAAGTCCCCATTGTTGATGGCCTCAATCAGTTGTTCTGTGATCTTAATGATCTCCTGTTTTCGCACTGTGGAGGGAAAAAAAAATCCAGCAATTTACTTCCTAAGTGACAGAGAGCCCTCCCCAATCCTTCAGAGAATCCCTGTGATCTCTATCTTTAACATCGAGGCCCTCTTCAGGGAGAGCGAGCCCACTTTCTCTTCATTCCTTCTCTGTTGTCTATGGAGCTAATGGCCCCCTCCTCCTGAAGCCCACCCTTTCACTATGGTTCTCTGGCCTTTATCTCCCTTTCCATCAACAAGTAGGATGCAGAAAACGCTCTTGTCTTTTACAATTGAGGAGGCTAGCCATCATTAATACTCTGCCTAGAGTCCGTGTATCCCATCCCCAGCACGTTTAGCCTCTAGAAGAAGCATCTCCTGATATGGCTGTCTCCATTGCCTGCTTACTTCTCTCACCTGAAGGGGCTCAGTCAGGTCTCAGTTTCCACCACACCACACCACCCCCAACCCTCACTCAGTGGTCCAGAACCTAGCCCTGGGCAACAGCCAGCCTGAGAGCAGAACCTAGCCAGTGATGAGGGCTCTAAAAGGATGAACAGAGCCCTGGGATGGATGCTTAATTCTCTTCACCTTGCTCATCTCCTCCACAGGGCTTTTTTGGGATAAAGGATCTTGGTACTATAAACACTCTTTTTCAACGGAGCTTCTCACCAGAGAGATGGCTCCATTTACCCTGGACGAGCCTCGGAAAAGCTCTAAATCTCATACCAGCTCTCATGCCAGGATGTGTCCCTCAAGAAAACCAAGACAAGGCTCAGAATGACAGGCAGGCAGAACTGGAGCCCTCAGAGCCCCCCACCCCCATGCTATCCAAAGCCGAGGAACTGCTGGTGATACCCTGCACTCATCGGCAGTTCACTGACAGGGAACAGCACTGTTAGCCGGAGCAACACTAGGGTAAAGGAGGGCTCAGACTGAGCTCAGGCTAACCCTGACCAGAGACCCGGGCTGGCCCAAGCTACAAGCCTTTCCTCACAGGAGCAAGAGGCTGCAAGACAGATGCGAGCATTAGAACAGCACAGCCGAGGGGCACAGTTGGGAGAGGACAGCACAGCCAAAGACACGACCAGGTGGGGGCCCCACAGCCACCAGCGTTGTCACGTAGACAGCTCCAGGTGAGTAAGCAGCATGTTGGGGGAACAAACAAGCTCTATCCACTTTCCAGAGGCAAGCAGGTACGTGTGTACACACACACACACACACACACACACACATTCCCTCTCCAACCCCACTGAACCCATTTGTAGGACCTGACTGGGGCCCTGTGGGTGAAGAGGATCGTGTTGATAAACTCTAAAAGGATAGACAGTAGAAGGAAAAGAAGCAGACAAAGGCATTCTCTACATGACACAACTTAGACATTCTACTATCTCATGTCTTTTTCATTACAGAGCTCTGAGGTAGGTGCTATTTTATTCCCACTTTATAGATAAGGAAGCTGAGGCTGTGGGAGGTTCAAGCTACTTCAGGTGTGTCTCACCCCAAGCCTCATGCTCTCAGTAGGATATGTTGAGCCTCAGGCAACACCGCATCCCAACATGGTTCTCGGCTACAGCAATTTCACCATCACCCCCGCTCCCACCACCTTTGACCTGATTTCTGACTTGGCCTTTCTTCCTGGCTCATTGCTGAGGCAAGGCCCACCAAATATCCCAGGGGCTTTCTATTCCTTCCCACCATGTTCTTCCACCCACTCTTGATGTCTTTGGGCCCTGGTCCCAGGGGCCCCTGCCTGGCCTTAAAGGCACCTCCAATCAGCTCTCCCACCCAGCAGAGGCCGAGCTCCCCAAGCTTACTGAGATAGACAGCTGGGTTGGGCTGACAGCTCTGGGGGGATCCCTGAGGGGCTTCAGGATGAGCCAGGGAGACAGAAGCCAGATTGTGCCTCCCTCAAACTTACTGGCTGAGGAGCAGAGAGAAGGCTGGGGCTGCATGCCTGCAGAGGGGGCTGGTCTGTCCCGGGAGCTCCGTCCTTCAGGCACCGAGCTGCCATTCCCAGTGCGGAGCGGGGCAGCTAGCCAGCCAGGGCAGGGCAGGGCAAGGCAGAGCAGCCAAAACAAACAGAACAAGGCAGGTGAGCGAGCAAGCCAGACAGGACCCAAGCCCGTGGCACTGCAGAGCCGGGGCAAGGCAACGCCTCGGGCTGCTGTGGACACTGGACCACATCCCACGCTGCCACCTCTGCCAGAGAGGCCTCCCAGCTGACAGTCCCAGGAAGGTGCACAGACTTGGGCTTGTGGCTTCCAGAGGAGCCTTTGAACAGCCTGTACAGGTACCCATGCTCCCGGGGAAGATGTCACAGGGGGCTAGGCTACAAGGTCAAGAGCCATGAAGGAGCCACTTACTCCACCAGCATCTCCAGAACTGAATTGCTCTGGCCTTAATCCCAGCAGCCCTACAAGTACTGTTTTTAACTCCCTTATATGTTTATGCTTTTTATTTTTTTCAGGTTCCAAAGGTTCAGTGCCCCTTTACTGCTCCTGGGGGTGCTCTCTCAGCTCTGTCCTGCAACTTTTCTGCGACCCTGGCCTCAGGTCACTTACTGATGGTAAAGGGAGCAATCCCAGGAGGCCGAACCAAAGAGCAGGACAGAAATTCCCACTGGTCTGGTCTGCCACACCCTCCCACACCCCCTGGCCCTCTGGCCAGGCCCAAGCTTAGGCTGGTGGTCCTCACAGGACCACTAGGACATGGCCAAATGTGGTCCTGACTCCATCATTCATGCCAAGATTTTGCGACGATAGTCGCTGATCCCAATGTGCCCAAGGACTGTTCCGGTTTTAAAGCTGAAAGTTCCACATCCTGGGAGTTGCTCCAGGCCTAGGGAAATCGGGACGACTGGTCACCCTACTAATGACTCACTCCATTTGTGGGTTACTGCTCCAGGGACTCAGGATGTTTTCCGTACTGGGATGTCCTATCCTTATCAGCAACAGGGACAGTTCTCTGAGCCCTGGCCCCAGAAAGGCCCAGGAAAAGCTCTAGTTTAGCTATTCCAGACTTGGGGTCAAAGAAGAGAAATCTCTTGCCCAGCCAGGCCAGACAGGGACCTCACATCTTAGCCCATGGAAAGTAGCTTTTCTGCCAAGCCCTCTCCTAGAGTATAAGGAGGCACCATTCTCAGTTCTGGGGACAGACAAGACAGGTGCCCCATTGGAACCAAGGTACCTGGGACACTGCTGGGGTCCCTTCCCCACCAAGGGCCAGCACCTACCTTTAAGGTCTTCATCTTCTGTGGTGGTGTTGCAGCTCTCTGTAGAGCCCTGTAGGCCAAAAAGAACACGTTTCTATACACTCAGGTCCTTGGAAACTAGAGGAACCGAGCAGAACAAAAGCAGCGTATGTGCTCTGCAGGAGGTACAGGGAAGAATCATAGAAGGCTCTATTTGCACCCTTGCCATCCGACTTTTATAGAACCTTGGATTCCCAAACTCCTTCCCTAGTCTTCCTCAACTCAGTAAACGAAACTATCTACCCTGTCATTAAAACCTACAGTCGTTGGGTTGGCTGGGTGGCTCAGTAGGTTGAGCATCTGCCTTCAACTCGGGTCATGATCTCAGGGTCCTGGGATCGAGCCCCACAGCAGGCTCCCTGCTCAGTGGGGAGTCTGCTTCTCCCTCTCCATCTGCCCCTCCCCTCTAATAGCTTGTTCTTGAGGCTGGAAGAAAATGCGTACTGCTATGAAGCAGTAGTAGCAGGCCTGCGTCATCACCCTCCTGCTGCTCCCCTCCCGGCTCCGCGCTCTTAGCTCTGCTTCATTTCCCCTGTTCTGCATACTTACTAAGCCCCTGCATTCGCAGCTCTCTGGTCTAGGGCACTCTGACCCTGCCCCAGAGTCTGCCTGGCTGTCTCCTTCCCACCATTTAGTTTTTAGCTCAAAAATCACCTCCTAAGGGAGGCTCTTCCCTGACCACTTAAGTAAAAGCCCTGTTCACCCCCTCTCTTCACTTAATGTCATTTTCTTCATAGCACTTACCACTACTGGATTTTATTTTACTTATTTGGTTTTTGGTTTATTATCTGCCTCCCCTACACCTGTGGAGAGAGATTTTTGTCTTGTCACCTCTGTAGACCAGAGCCCCGGACGGTTTGGGGCTCGATAAATATTTACTAATGGTGGTGCAAATAAGAAGACAAAGCTATTGAAGGCATAATGGGGTGAGGCAATGGAGGATGCTCTAGGGTCTGATTATACTTTTGTCTCTTTTTTTAGCTGTTTGCTGTCATTTAAGCCTCACAAGTCATGGAGGGACATTCCATTATTATTATCCTTAATTTATAGGTAAGGAAGTTGAGGTGCAGAGTGCTAGAGTGACTTATTTAGGGGCCTAAGATTCAAACCCAGGCCCATCTGACTATAGGGCCTGAAGTATAGTACCGTTCCAGGGAACAGAGCGACAAACAGGTACACATTGTCTCCAGCCTAGACTCTGCATACACCTTGGCCTCAAGGTGCAGCCTGTAGGCTGCCATCTGCAGGACCCACAGACTCTGTGATCCAGCCCACCTCTTTCCCGCTGATCTTTAAAGCAGGAGACCAGCTCAAGACCACTCACCTTGATCCCATCTGTAGCGTTGTGTACCACGGTGGTTTGTGGCTCCTGTGAGAGAAGATGAAAATTATCCTCCTGACCTGGGGGCAGTCCTACAGCTCTTCCCTGAGGGACCCCATCCTTTACCCCAGTCCCTCATAGACCACTATCATGACCACTGAGGCCTGCCTGCCAGCCAGTCCCATAAAACAAAATATTCTGGCTCAACTGGGTCCAGGCAGCTGGGAAGCCCCAGATTTAGGGGACAGTACTGGCTGAGCAAGAAGGCCAGGCCTGACACTTAACAAAAGCAGGTACCAGGGAAGCTGAGAGGACAAGGAATCTGTCCCTGATTCCTGCTAGATCTGAGTGTTCTTTCCCCACAGGACAAGTATACTGGAAGAGCTGTGGGGCTGAGGCACAGGCCAGGCCCTGCCAACAGTATTCATCAAGGGGTGGGTAGGAGGCAGGGATAGAGGGAGAGTGGACTAAGGTCTCTCAGAAAGACCCAGAATGCCCCCTCAGCAAGCTGAGCCTATGGAGCTGCCTGCTTTACCATCTTTTGCCTTCCCCAGAGTTCCTGTCCCTGTTGCGCCATGAGGTAGCATGGAGGTCCAGGTCTGCAGGAAGTAGGAGCAACAGGTACAGTTCCCCTCCTTCTCTCCCAGTCATTCCTCTGCTAACTCTCTAGTTAGTGCTACTAGCAGAAAGATCTCTGAGAGCACACAGTGCCCTCAGCACGGAGCTCTCCAGGAACTCCAAGACCTCAGCACCGTCCAGAGGTAAGGGACCCTAGCCCTCCTTCCTGTTCATAGCTTTGCAAAGGAGAGGCTGAAGCAGATTTTATAAGGAGGACTCCAAGAACTGAACGACAGTCCCAAGAAAGCTCCTACCCTCTGATAAGCCACTCACCTTCCCGGCCCCTACAGCAGACCCATGGGGGCCCAGCCTGGGGCTAAGAGGTTTAGTTGAGAGCCCTAACCACTCTTCCCCACCCTCAATAGCAAAAGGAGCAGGAGCAGCAGTTCTGCGGTGCAGGAAGGAGCATGGCCACACAGGACAATGAGGGGGAGAGGGCCCATGGGGCAGTACACAAAGCAGCCTGCTCTACAGGGATGAGAAGGAAAGGCCCAAGGAAGCCTGGGAGGGAGGGCAAGAAGAGGAAAGGAGTGGAGCAGGAGGCAGCCAGGGGCAGGGGCGGAGAAGCCGTAGTCAGGAGGTACCATGGCCGTCTGCAAGGGCGCGGGCTCTTGGGCTGGGCTTACGAGACTGTTTTTGTTGTTGCTCTGTGGCTGAGACAAGAAAACAGATGGTTTAGTTCCTCTGCAGTCACCGAAGCTGCTCAGGTTTGACTCCCAGACCTCCCTTGCCCCCGGCCTGGCCCGGAGGAGCTAGGCCTGAGGTGGCCTCCATCATACTATGTGGATGGGAGCAATGATCAGAGAGATGATCGACTGGAGGGGGGATAGTATTTGGAGGGGCCCAGAGACCTAACACTGGAGGCATCCTTAAGGTGGGACCAGCCCAAAGACTTGTTTCAAAGCATCTCTCCAGAAATCTCTGCTTATGCCAGATGCCATGTCATTGCACAATCACATTTCACAAAAAATAAATTCCGGATCTTCTCATTTTACAGGGAAAAAGAAGGGTTTATAAGAAAGCAGAACAAAATGCAGAAACTCTAGGTCCCCTATCTGTGGGCAGTCTCCTGCTGCCCTTTCAACCTGCCACTTGCATTTCCTTTCCTTTAAAACACCAGCTTGAAGCCTGATCTGAAAAGAAGAGGAACATGAAGAGAAAGAAAACCTCACCTAGAAGATGGTATCCAGAGAGGAAGGGGCGGGGGGATATATTGACTTTGGATACAAAATGCACCCACTGCCCCCACAGAGCGGAGACAAGGCTGTGCTGTTGGCCTTTCTGCCTCATAAATCTCGGTCTTGCTCAATTGGGAGTGAGGGCAGAGCTCCAAGGAGGGGAAGGTGAATCCAGGGGGGTGACTGTGGCTGCGGTCCCAGAACCCAGCCCCTAGGAGAGTAGGCTGCCCAGCAGGCCAACATTCCTGACAGCAGCAGACCACTGGACTATCTTGGGATATCTCCTTGCCTTTTGAAATGTTATACTGAGTGGCCCGGGAAGGGAGGGTTTGGGGAGGATGGTGAGGAAGGAAGGAGGCTGACCTCCAGGGCAGGGAGCCATATCTATAAGAGGCTCTCTGCCTCTTCCACTGCCCTCACCAATGTACTCTGTCTCACTGGGAGTCCCAGTGGAGCCAGTGGCCACTGAAGAACAACCTGATGCCTGCAAGTTCTTCAAAAGACAGACAGCCAAACATGTAGCTACCATCTCTGAGCCAACACAAATGAGGACACACTGGCAGGTCAGATGTGCGTCTCCTCTCCTAGGATACACACGGAAAGCTATCCAGACCGCCCTACTTCTTCTTGCCTTGAGGCTTCTTTTATGGCCCCTTGGATCAGACTTGAAGGAATCCAACCCTAGGTTCCTGTCAACAGCTAAGACGTCCCCAAACACAGGACTAAGCATAGAACCTTAAGCCAGGCACCAAGTGCTATAACACTCCACTGAACCCTGCAGGCTGGTAAAGAGGGGTCCCAGCAAGAGTCAGAAAGTGGATCTACACTCACATGAACTCTGCTCTCTTCCAATCCCCCACAGAAGAGGCAGAGCCATCCTAGCTCAGCTACTAAGTCCAATCTGTTTGGGGCTGCCTGAATGAAGGATGTCCTGCTGGCAAAGCCCAGCTGAGACAGAGACCCTGGCAGGGGGCAAAGACTCCAGGGTCTCCTTAAAGCTGCTATATCTGCAGAGGGTTGGGATGTCAACCAGGTGGCCCCACCTCTGGCTTTAATGGATGCTTTCATAACAATCCAGGCTGCTATGCTCCCCGTGGTGGCCTGTGTCCCATGAGAAAGAAGGTGACATTCTCTATAGTCTTTCAGCTGTTCCCCAACCCCTGAGGGGTGGGTAGGAAGGATGAAACGTTGGGCACACCCTGCTAACGGACGCTCGCACAGAGGCAAAGGCCCAGAGAGTGAGGCTCAGGGCTGCGGGCCTACAACCAGTTCCTCCGCCCAGATGTCCACTGGCTGCCAGTCTGTGGGAAGTGCTGGGTGAGCAGGGCCTCTCCTCCTGAGCAACAGTGAGTGAGGGTCTCTCCCTGTGACTGCCACCTGGCTCCAAGTCCCTGCTAGCTTCCTTTTCTGCCCTGGGCTGCTGGAGGCAGTCGGAGCTCTGCAGCAGGGAGTGCCACACCACACACTCCGATGCCCACTGTTGAGGCCACCGGGAGACCTCGGGCAACAGGCCCCCGCCTGGCAGGACAGGCCGCGCTTGCCCACACAGCACAGACATGCAGTGAGGATGAGTGAAGCACACGCACATGGCAGAATGGGTTTGCGTGGCTGGCAGGCGGGGGCAGGCAGCATGGATAGGCAGGTGGGTGGGCAGGCAAGGCTCACCATTAGGTGCACGCTGGAACTCGACTTCCTTTTCTGGACACACCACAGCGAAAGGGAAAGAGAAGGGGAAAGAGGAGGTAAGACGAGAAGCACAGAGATGCTGCAGGTTAGTGCACCAGCGTGGGCTCTGCCTCAGGAGAAAAGAGCGGAAGAAGGAGACCTGGAGCCCAGCACCAGAAGGATTCAAACAGCACCTAGACCACCAGGCACACGCATCCCTCCACGCCCTGGGACAAGAGCTCCGTTGCTGTCAGGTTCACAAACAGAGATTTAGTGTATTCTAAGATGCCTCCGCCTTGCTCACAGAAAGCTCTGGAAGAAGGTTAAGTCACAAGTTTGTAAAGATAACATTCTGCCAATTTATAGGTTTGGGCTTGTAAGGCGGGCTCCTTGTCAGGTTATGTGTCTTCTCTCATTACTAGGTCTGCCTGCAGTTCAGGTGAGCAGCTACTGGGCAAATAGCAAAAGCCATTCAAGGTCATATTCAGCTTCGGAAACCTTAGACTTCTGAACCGAGACTTTTTTTTTTTCTTTCTGCATCCCTACACTGCTTTTCAGAGAAAGATGTTGAGCTTTTGAAAATCATCTGATAAACAGTGAGCTGGGGGCATCCTTTTCTTTGTTGGCATGGCCACGCTCACCTAGAAGATTTCAATCTCACTGCATCTTGCAATTAGTGGGAAATGGGAAAATAGGGGTGCTGGTGACTAAAAGTGCAGTGATCATGAAGATGTCAAGATGTAACCGGGGGGGGGGGGGGGGGGTTTGCTAAAAACAGGGATTCCTTAGCCTCAGCCAGATAGATGCTCACAGATTTTTTGTTCAGATGTGAAACAAAAGCATACAAATAAAGGCCACATGGAGCAATGAAAATACATCTCAGAAGACTGTGTCTAAAAGGTGAAAGGGACTTGAGAAGTTTATAATTAGCTTGCTGGGAGACGGAAGTCCCTTCAGAACATGTCTGCCTGTTGTCTGACTACTGTTCTAGGCACAGTGAACGAGTCAGGTAAATGTTCCCTCTTCAAGAAGCTGACATTCTACTTTAGAAGACATTTTCAGGACTATAATAAATTCAAAAGAAAGGGACTACAAGTATTTAAAAGAACTTAAAATTATATCTAAAGAAAAAGAAAGCCTAGCGTCGCGTGGGTTGCTCAGCAGTTGAGCGTCTGCCTTTGGCTCAGGGCGTGATCCTCAGTCTGGGGATCGAGTCCCGCCATCAGGGTCCCTGTGGGGAGCCTATTTTTCCCTCTGCCTATGTCTCTACCTCTCTCTGTGTGTCTCTCATGAATAAATAAATAAAATCTTTAAAAAAATAAACAAAAAAGATGGCCTAAGAATAACTGGGCTGCTTCTTCTTTTTTTAAAAAAGTATCTTTATGGCCAATGTGGGGCTCCAACCCATGACCCTGAGATCAAGAGTCACATGCTCTAATGAGAGCCAGGAGCCCCCAAATGAGGCTTCTTTTACAATAGCCTTTCGTTTATGCCCAAATATGTAATTTTATTTCCAAAGTTATTCGTCAAAAAGAGGAAGTTAGTTTACATTCATATTTATCCTTTTATCCAACCAGAGTGTTTACAATGTGAGGGAGGGTCCATCTCTGTCACTTCATCGGTGCCTAGTGAAATACCTTAAAGGTAGGATATGATCAACAAACTTCCTCTGAGTTGAAGTGGGCTTGCTGACTCTGGTTTCCCCTCAGGCTAAAGCAGAGCACAGGTCTCTAACTTGCCCAACATTGTTGGAGTGAAAGCTGCGGGAGCACTGACTGGGCCCACCCTTGGTCCTGGTGGTTTACAGGCCCTGGCTGTGTGGTGCAGGCAGCTTTTACCTGGACCTTGCCTTAAGCTAAGCACTTTCAATTGTTTGCTTCATCTAATGGGCAGTAAGTTCCCAATCCTAGCTGGCTCTCTTTTGCCTCAACTGTCCTGCATGCAAACCCAAGATCCTTTTCTGCTCCAGGCCCTGACTTTACCGGCAGCCATGCATAGCTGAGCTTCTCTCAACCAGCACATTGCAGCATGGTTTAAATACCAGGTCATTTTAAAAGAACCACATCTCACTTTTACTTAAAAATTAAAATATTGATTTAAAGTTTGAAGCCAGGGCAGCCCGGGTGGCTCAGCGGTTTGGCACCGCCTTTGGCCCCAGGGCCTGATCCTGGAGACCCGAGATAGAATCCCATATGGGACTCCCTGCGTGGAGCCTGCTTCTCCCTCTGCCTGTGTCTCTGCCTCTCTCTCTCTCTCTTATGAGTGAATAAATAAAATCTTTAAAAAAATAAAAAAATAAAGTTTGAAGCCAGAAAAGGATTTGAACCTACGTTCTATACTTCCACAAATATTCAAACAGTACTTCACGAGATGCCTATATCCCCCCTCTTTTTCCCTTTCTTTCTTTCTTCTTCTTCTTTTTTTTTTTTTTTTTTTTTTGACTGGATGGCCATTCTGGCCTGGGATGAGCAAAACGCATTAACTGTCCTCAACTAGGGGCCTCTCAGGATCTGAGAGTTTGTGGCCTCTCCAGTCTTGTCCTCATACATGGCTGTCATTCTTCTACAGACACTGCGTCCCTGTATCTGCTCTCAGAGAAATCAAACCAAAATCTGGGGTCCCTAAATTCAAGAGCAAAAAGTGGTCTTGATGTTCCAACCAATGCTAAAATCCTAGCATCTTCTGAAAGCTTCTGGACAATGAAGAGGAAACTTCCTATAGACCTTAAGTGCCAGGAATTGGGAAGGGAGAAGCTGGGAAAGCAAGGTGGGATCTATACGGGACCCAGGGTCCTCACAGGTCAGCATCTTCTGGGCAACCTCACAGGACTCCCTCATATACACATGAGGTCATGACTTTGACCTTCAAGAGAGTCCAGAAAAGTCAAACCCCACACCTCTTGCTTTGTCTTCTCCTCTGCCTTTTGCAGCACTTCCATCCAACCATTCATTGTTTTATGTATATATACAAAAATATACATACATTCTAAAAGGTCTGCAGCCACGTTACAAGCAACTAGGAAAACAAAAAAGAAGGGGAAAAAAAATCCACTCCACCTGTAATCCCATATCTCTTGCTAATCTTTTTTCTTACATAATTTAAAAACATTATTATAAGCTGCATACAAGTTGATGCCTTACTTTTAAAACAAATAGTATTTTGATTTTTATTCTGATTATCAAAGTAACGCACAGTGTAGGTAAAAAAAATGTAGAAAACAGAAAAATATATAAAATAAAAGTTTCCCAAATTTCCATTGCCCAATGAAGTTACTATTATAACTTCATGGGGTTACTTCCACATCTTCTTCCATCCACATAATATATACTGAATACAATCAACATCTTTTTTCAGACAAAATTTAGATGACAGTGTTCATACTGCTTTATATCCCACTTTTTCCAATTAATATAAACATATTACATAGTCATGAAAATTAATAACTCTGTCAAGGTCTAGTAAAATGGATTTCCTGTATTTAGCCATTATTTTACTGACTTTTGAAATCGCCTCCATTTTTTTCAGTGAGAAATAGTCATGTTGAATAACCTTCTGTTTTCAGTTTTTCCATATTTTGAATTATTTTTTTTTAGCCCGTTTATTTATTTTTTTAAGTAATCTCTACACCCAGTGTGGGGCTCGAACTCACGACTCCAAGATGAAGAGTCGCGTGCTCTTCAGACTGAACTAGCCAGACGCCCCTTGAATTATTTCTTTGGGAGAAATTCCCAGAAGGAAAATTAAAGGGTAAAAACAGCAGGAACATTTTTATGGCTTTTGAAACACAGGCTGTTTCAGAAAGGGTCACTGCTATCACAAACTTAAGAGTCAAAATATGGCACCTCATTTCAACTTGTGTTTTCTCTTCCCTGACACCAGTGAGGCTAAACATCCACATTTGTTAACTAGTTTTACCTCCTTTTTAGGTTGTCAGTGCAACTTCTCTGACCATTTATCTGCTGGATTTTTTTTTTGGGGGGGGGGGACGGACTGTTATTTGATAGGGAAAGCTTTTTGTATAAAAATAATTATTAACTCATCCCATCACATCTGCTGTGAATATTTTCCTTAACCTGTTGCTGGCCTTTTAATTTTGATTGGCCATTCCCTTCTTAAACATTTGTTTCTTTGCCTTTGTTCCCACCACTATATTCAAAGTCTTTTTCTCTGCACAAAACTCACTGAGCACATAGCAGGGTCAGACATTAGCTTTCCCACATAAGCTCTCATTTGAAACAATTTAACAGTTTCTTTGCCTTGCCCTAATCCCTCCCAGGGCTCTCTAAGGTCTGACAATGTTGCACACTTCTGTTCTTCCCCCACCTCCTCTGTTCTGTTTCCTTTGATGATTCCTCTTCTTCCAGACTCTCAATGACAGAGGGCCCTGAAATTCTGTCTTTACTGAACTCTGAAACCTTCATGCGCTTTAGATTCATATGGGAGAAGGGGAGTGTTATTAAAATTCAGATTCCGCCTCCCACCCAAGGCTTCCTGAATCTGAATTCCAAGCTGGACCCTGGAAGCTGTATCTTTTTAATTAGCTCCTTACACAATTACATGGTTGCACCTGACACATCCTTGCGGCCCCAGACATCTAGAAAGTTCCATCAGAAACCTGTCTTTCAATGGCTCTTTTATCTGTCTTTTCACCACCACCATGGCTGTTACTGCTTTATTTCAGGTCCTATTTTGTGCAATCACTCTCCTTCAGCCTTTCAGAGCTACTGAAGTTCCCAGAATCATCACACTATTTCAAACCTATGTATCTTGTGCAATTCCCCCTGCCTGGAATATCCTCCCCCCTCTCCTGCCCGCTTTAACCTAGCAAGATCAGATCAAAGGAGTTCTTCAAACTCAGTTCATGGGCCATCTCCTTCAGGAAGATTTCCTGTTTTGTCTCAGATGCTGGTCTCTGCTCTGCCAGGGCCTGCCCTGAGCACATGTCCTTCATAGCCCCCCCAGACCATGCAGGACTTTCTGGCTTCCCTGTCTCTCCCTCACTCTGAACACCTTAAAGGGTGGGTTATGTGGCTGTTTTCCCAGCTTGTGAAGCACAGAACTAGCTGCATGAGTGAAGTCACGTGAGTCCTCATTCCCATCCCGAACTGCATGTCCAGTGCTGAGCTCTTTCCTGGGCTCCACCAGCTACTTCCCATCACCTTAAAAGACCTTTCCACCTGGATCTCCACCTGTCTCTGAATCTCAGTGTGGTCCAAAAAAAACTCTGGCTATCATGATGGACATTCTCTCACAACTATCCCATTTCTAACAGAGGTACCACCAATTCTTCCAACTGGTGGTCAAAATTCTAGGAAATTTGACATTATCTTAGATGGGTCCTTTTTAATACGTCCAGAGTGAACCTTTGACACACCTCTAAACAGAGCCAATATCTAATCAGAGCCTCAGCAGGACCATTATCCATAGGTAGTGCCTATTCTGATAGGTTGGTGCCTGTGTTCTTTTGATCACTAAGTATTTTCAATATTAGCCTTTCTATTTCCAATCACCTTTTCTTCACGCTATGCCCAGATTATAACAAATCCTAATTGATAGCTCTGTGTCTAGTTCCTTCCCTCTTCTCTTCATCCTTATACCCTTAGCCAAATCTTTTGAAAGCACTGCTCTTACCATAGGTTCTCTGCTCAGTGGCCTACGTGTCTTGTGGTCTGACACGCAAACCTCCAATCCCACTGCTCAACAGACCAATCCAGCTGTATTTTTGATATCCTTCTACCACTAACCCCATGTTCCAGTTGGGCAGAGAACATCAATATATATGATAGGATTCATAAAAATATTTTGTTGTTTTTAAGTTATAGAAGGAACACCTTCTCATTTTAAAGAAAACGTATACAAGGTTAAAAGAAGAAGAAGAAGAAGAAGAAGAAGAAGAAGAAGAAGAAGAAGAAGAAGAAGAAGAAGAAGAAGAAAGAAAGTAAGTGTGTCTTTCCACCTTCCTCACCTCCAATCCCATTCTCTAGAGGCAATCGCTGATGGAGCTCCAATCTTCCCACACCCTTTAAGCTTTCTCCAATAAGTTTTTGCCCAGAAGCTTCTTGGACTGCACCATGCAATGTAGGGTTCAGTACCATATACCATTCAGTGCTTAGCTGATTTCAGGTGTGTCCAATTTCCTCTTCAATTAACCTGACAACTTCTCAAAGCTAGATAAAAACTGCATCACCTCTTGTACCTCTTGTGTGCTCCTAGAACTGAGCATAGTGCCAGGCCTCTCAGAGGTACTTATGAAATATTTTATAAAGAATCACTGATTCTAGCTTCTCTCCTGGATAGAAATAGGCAAAATCTCTCGCCAACTAAACCTGCCACCTTCTCCTAACTTGGCTCCACCCATTCCAGTTCATGTCCCTCTAACTGGGGGGCTGCTGGTCACCCCCAGATCCATGTCAGCTGGTGTGTGTGGAGCCCAAGCTCCCCTCCTTGGTGCAGAAGTACACAGAAGCAGGCATGCAGAGAATGAGGGGAAGAGGAAGGGGAGCAGGGAGGGGAATGGGGCACACGTGTCTATCTCAGCTGGCAACATAAGATCCTGGGGAACGGCCCAATTGAAACTTGTTGGAATTTAAAGGTTTGGATCATTTCATAGTTTGAAATGCGCTATGGTGTAAATTGGTAGGCTTCAAGATAGCCTATCTAATGCCCCAGCCCCAGGACCCATTCTCCCCCCAAAGCATTTACAGAACACTGTGGGCTCTGTGAGGACCCCTAGGACCCCTAGAAGGTGACCTCTCCGTCACCTTCACCAAGCAGCCATTCTCACTAGAGCTTTCTGCTGGTCCCTGAGGGCCCCTGTTCTCTCCTCTTGCTGTGATCCCACAGGAAATGCTCCCTCAGCAAATAGGAACAAGCTGTGACACACTATGTCCTTCGCCTGTTTCTGAGGAGCCTGTGCCTCTACAAAGTTTGAGACACTTTCACTTAGTAGTATTTGAGCTGGGTTCTGGAAGTGCTTTGGAGATATGACAAAAAAGGATCGTGGCTTCAGGTTCCAAGCCCTGTACTCTGAGTGGACCAGGCAAACCTTGCTTTCGTTTGATAAAAAGGGTTTGTGCTTGAAAAAGAAAAAGGAAAAAAAGAAGATTACCCAAGTGACCTAAAAATCCCGAGAGTCAAGCCATGGAGATGAGGGCATGCGTCTGCAATCAGGTTCAGGATTGAGCTCTCTAGGAAACTATAATTTAGGTCACTTCCCCGGAGTCTTTACACTCAAGCCAGGGTCAAAAGAAACACATCTTTCTTCTGCCCTCTCAGGCCAATGGAACCTGCTGTTCTGAGCACAAAGGTTTCTGGTTTTAAAGCAGAAAAGCAAGGATAGGAAGGTTCCTGGGGAAAGGAGGAACAAAGCCAAAAATCCCCCACCCTTCCCCTTAGAGACTGTTGTGAGACAGTCTTGGGCTAGAGGGGTGGAGACACCTACCTTGACACCACCGTCTGACTTCTTGTTCAGTAGGCTTTTGGCAGCTGTGAAAACAAAAAGGAAAATCAAGCCTCCTGCATTGTACCCTCTCCCTAACCTGAAGTCCGGCAGCCGGATCCACAAGAGTCTGCTGTGTCTGACTTGGGGGCCAGGAGTCTCCTGGAAAAGGCCCTTCCTGGGAGCCCCAGTGCAAGAAAGGCATCTCAAGCGGAGTCAGACCCTCAGGGTGGCACCCCAGGATCTCTTCTGCCACGGAAGAGGTCTCAGCAGAAACAGGGACACACTGCACATGGAAGGAGAAACCACATTCAGTACAGGAGTTGCCTGCTGTATTGGGAACTCTGCCCTCAACAGCTTCCACCCAGGTCTGGAAGCAGAGTGCCAGGGTGAAAGGTGAGGGCTCCGTCCCTAGATGCCATGGACTTCCTCAGAACGGCCAAGCTGGAAGGATGCAAGACATCTCCTGAGAGCTCTTGAGAAACAAGAGTGTCACAATTCACGAAGGAGACCAGACGTGAGGACAGACAGACACAGACACAGAGATCAGGACCACCTACAGGAGGGTCTTGCCAGGGGGGTTGAAGCCTTGACTTGGCAGGTCCTCACCAGGCTTACTGGGTCCTCAGTCTACTCTCTGGACCCACTGAGCAGGAAGCATTGGGCAGAATAATGAGGTATTCAATGGGTTCCAGCCAGGCACAGGATGAGGCTCAAGGCTGATGGGCTTTGTGTAGGAAGGCCGGTGACACCTGCTGGTCACCATGGCCACGGGAAGGTAGCCGACCATGGATAGGAGAGTCTGGGAGGTGCAGAGGGATGGAATCAGCCCAACTGTCTGATCCACCGGGACTTCACTGGCTCGACCAGTTGCCACCTGTATGACCTTGAGTGAGTTACTTAACCTCCCTGAACCTCAGTTTCTTTATCTATAAAATGGGGAAAAGTAGGGCCTAGGTCACAGGACAGTGGTGGGGATCTAATGGGACCATGCATGAAAAGCACTAAGCAGAGTGCTTGGCACGTAGCAAGGACTCACTAGGTGTAAACCATTGGCACTATTACTGCTGCCATTCTTCCCTTCAGGTGGCCATTCCTGCCCAAGCTGGGTCCCATCTCTCTCCAGTGAGAACAGGGATCCCTCCATCACAAGAATTCTGACTTCTCAAAATGGCCTATGATCCTATTTCCAGTCATGCTGGGATAATTTGTGCAACTTATTTTTTTTAATGTATTTACTACTATGGCCTGACCACCTACTGTGTTATGTGCTCTATATCCATCAAGGTTCTGAACTCTGCTCGTTAGGATCACTGTTGGGGAGCTTAAAAAAAAATCATTATGCTTATCCCATGCCCTTGGGATTCTGATTTTCTTTGTCTGGGGTGGGGTGTCAGCCTCAGGATGTCTGACAAACTGTCCTATACAGACAGGGTTGACAGCCTTTGACATACATGACCTTAATCATCACCATGTTACTTATTAGCGTCACCAGAGAAAGAAGGAAACTAAGGCTGGGAGGGCTGAGGTGACTCGCTCGGGGTGTGGCAGGGCAAGGATCCGAACCCTGGGACGGCTCTCCCCACGGCTTCTGCACTCCGCAGCCTTTCAGACCTGGAGGCCTGCAAATGCCAGACTTCACAATTTTGAGGGGCATGGTTTCCTCTGTGAGGTCTCCCAACAGTGCTGACAAAGCCTAGTCCTAGCACTGGGCAGCTCCAGCCATGCCCAGGACTGTCTCTGGGGCTGCCACCGGCCACGGCCCTCAGGCAGGCCAGGCTCTCAGCCGTCCGGAGGAAAGCCTCCTGCTGCCCAGCTCCACGTCCCCAGGCTATTGCCTCCTGAGAGTTGGCAAGCGCCCAGCATGCATGGCTGGTTAGGGGGCTCTGTGACACCAATGCGCTCGCAGATGCCAAGTTAGGTGGTCCGTCCGGCATGCCCATCTCAGCCCGCAAGCATGGGACTCGCCTCCCTGGTGAGTGGGCCTGGCATGCTGGCCCTCCTGGTGGGGTGGCAGGGAGCCGAGGCAGGCGGTCGGGGGACTCATGCCACGTACCTTGCCCGGCCAGGCCGGCGGCGCTCGCGGCAGGCGAGGCGGGGGCGGAGCTCTGCCTGCCAACTGAGGGGATACAGTCTCTCAGTGCACAGAGCTGCCGCAAAGCCACAGGGGCCAGTCAGCAGCGAGCATGCCCCAGCACGAGGCGCGGGAACCGCTGGCCGCCCACACGCAGCAAGGCCCAGGCGGCGTGGCCAAGCCAGCCGAGCTGGGGGAGCGAAGGCGCCGGGGGCAGGCTGATGAGCAGGTGCAGCCAGCCCTGCAGCAGTCTGGGGACCTGAGAGGACTGGGTTCGGTCAGGCTGTGGGGATCACCACAGCTCTAGCACCTGTCCCACGAGCTCCTCAGCTGAGGGTCTACGGGTAAAAGCCTGAATTGGTGAGAAGTGGTATCCTTTCTGAGGCAGCTGAGCCCTAGTTTGAGGCTGTGAAGAAACATAGCCTCACCTTCAGACTGTCCCTCCCTAGGGGACTTAAATGAGGCTATTATCAGAGAGCCTTCTCCTCTGGTCATATTCCAAACAGGAGGGACACTGGCACTCAGGACCCAGGGAGGGTGCATGGCCCTTGCGCAGCTAAGTTCACTGATGGGCCCCAGCTCCCCATCCCTCTCTTAACCCACTAGTTCCTCAGAGACACAGGTTGCTTTCCCTCTTCAAAGCAGGTAGCCAGGACAGACAGTTTTTCTCAGCCTGTATTTCAGTCTTCTGAGGGTGAAGATGCCCAAGAAATGAGCCCCCAGGAAAAAAAAAAAAAAAAAAGAAGGCTGCTGA
Organism: Vulpes vulpes; assembly: GCF_048418805.1. Taxonomy (NCBI): domain Eukaryota; kingdom Metazoa; phylum Chordata; class Mammalia; order Carnivora; family Canidae; genus Vulpes; species Vulpes vulpes. The sequence continues at coordinate 83,921,800 of NC_132783.1, forward strand.
AGCAATACATTCTAGAAACCCTGATTCTACTATTAGCCAACCTGCCAGAGTCCAGGGCCAAGCTGCACCCTCTATTTGGGATAAACTCAGGAAACAGCCTGGTTCACTCCTAAAAAAACCCACACAGGTGCCCTTCCTTCTTGATTACACCTGGTGACACCTCTTTCTACAGAAGCTTCTAGAGACAGGCTCTGTCCCCACCTGTCCCAGAGTCAGGGCAGCAGAGGTCATCCTAGAATGCTTACAGCACTTTTTTGGTCTCCTCTGACCCAGGGCAAAGTAAGCTCAAAGGTTGATAGTCTGAGCAACAAGGACAGGAGGAGGCTCTTTAGGGAGGAGTGAAAAGTGCTTTGTCCTAACAGGGAGACCAGTCTCCTGAAACCAGGATACCAATTTCCTGAAATGGACAGGTGGGAAGGCTGATGTGGAGGCCATGGACAGGGCAGTCTACTGATTTCCCAGCCTGTCTTCACATTTCTTCTACTTGGAGAGACAACAGATCACCATTCTAGTTCAGCACAGAAATGCCCTTGAGTGTTCTCCAGAAAGGCTCTCATACTCCTGAGAAAGTAGAAGCTTCATATAATTCTGAGGACAAGAAGCCTGATGTGGAACTACAGCTTCACCTCTGTTGGAGGCAGCCGAGCTGTGCCCTCCTGCTCTCATTTGTGAGAGCTGAATCGATAACCATAGTCTTCCACTCATGGATACCCACATAAGAATGAGCCTCAAACTAGAAGCACAGGGAACAGGCCTGAGGTGGGACACCACTCCCCTGGCTCACTCTCCAGTCCTGCCCCTCTAGAGCCCAGTGGCTCCCACTTGGGTTAGAGCTCATGAGGCCCTAGGACTTCTCAGCTGCGGCATCCTCAGACCCATGGCCCTTATGTTACCCCGAACGAGCACAGACAAGCCCCTCAAGCTCAAGGGAGCAACCTTAGCCCAGAGCAGCTGCCATACAACTCGTCTCCACGTCAGTATAGAAGGAAAGCAAGGGAAGGAATCTCGCTATGAGAACGAGAGGAGAGAGTCTTCAAACAGTGGTGCTGGGGAGGCTGGGCAGGGTCAAGGAAGGAGTAAGGTGGGAAGAGATCTTCTGTCTTCAGTTAAGTTCTGACATTAACCATTTCCTCACAGCAAGCCCCTGTGCTTCCCCACTAAGGGCGAAAAAGATGGGGGTTGGGGTGGGGTGGGGTGGGGTGGAGTGTCTTGCATCTTAAAAAGAAACATCAAGTGATTTACAAATTACTGGTCCCAACTATCACAACTTCTCCCTCAAATTTAAGCAAGTTGCTTTCCCTCCATCCTGCTGGTCTCTATTTCTTCACTTTTACAGCTAGTAGTATTACAAAGCATATTTTAAGCACAGTCTCTAAAATGTTTAAGCATCTGGGAAAATTTCTATTAGTCATCTCTACTTAGACACAATGAAGTAGAGATCGCCCCAGTAGGCAAATTAACGGTGGTGGCTGAGAAGATTCACTACACCTCATCTCTTTCTTTTGCCCAGCACATTGTCCAATACCCTAGCGACGGGCTAAAATCTTAAAGTGCTGAGAGTCTTCAGAGAATTCAATAAGAATCCCCAGGGACAAGGAAATGGGAGGCTGGGCAAGTTACTCCTTGGGAGGATCTAGGGAAGAGAATTCATAAATATGAACCCAAAGAGAAGTCCCCCAGAATCCCATGTTATAGGACCCAGCAGCAGCAGCCCCTCAAAACAGGGTCTTCTCCATCTTGGTCAAAGTGTTGCCTGAGACACCCAGCACTGGCATGGCAACCCCTCATTCTGACCCACTCACCTCAGGAGAATTAAAGTGCACAGCTGGGGAAACATACCTGAAAAGTTTCTGGAGACAAGCATGGTCGTGAGGATGGCACCCTGGGGAAAGAAGAGAGGCCTGTGAATTCAACTGGACTCTAGAAAAGCATAGCCTCATCTTAGGCAGAGGGAAGCTGCTGGCCAGAGCTTCAAGACCTTGGGTCTTTGGGGCTCCTCCAACATGTATAACCTTCATAGCTCAGCTCCAGCCACAAAGGGAACTACCTCTTGTGATGGAGCCAGGGGTGTCCTGTCAAAAGCTGTGATTTCAGGATGCTGGCAGCCTGGAAAGGCAAGACTCACCTTCAGTTTTCTCCGAGCATTGAACTTGCGCAAGCACTCCACAGTCTCTTGACGATGCATCATGGATGCCACCGTGGATCGTTGCTAAAACGCAAAGAGACAGGCCTGTAAGCCTTCCAGCCAGGTCCTCTGCCCCTCACCCTAGTCCCGTCATCAAGGGCTGTGCTCAGCCACCCCACAGTTGATCTGAGGGTAAAATGAAGTCATAGATGGGAAGATGCTTTTAGAATAAAAGCACTACCCCAAACTCAAGGTTGTGTAAGGACAATAATCTGAATGCAAAACCACCACTGGTAATTGATGCTAGATGAGAAGGGTGGGTGAGACAGCACTCTCCCCTTCCTTGGGAAATGCAAGCTACAAAATGGAAGAGAGTATCCTGTGTGTTGCGATCCTCACGCAGTCACTCCTTCAGCAACTGTACACTGAGCACCTACTGCATTCCTCAGCAGTGAGAGAAGAGGCAGGGTTCCTGCTCTCTACAGAGAACGTTCACTCCTTCCAAGAGCCCCTCTCAACAGCCCCCTCACAAGGACCCGAAGGAAGGTGTGATCTGAGAAGCTAAGGGTCTTCACCTTGAAGCATTCATTCTTCTCGTCATTTTGGATGGTGACTTTTCCTCAATGTATCACTGCTGACTTCCTTCCTCCTTAAAGGGTCCACTGGAAATGATTTACAATGATTTCCTTGATAATTTAGGGTCAATTATTATGTAGTATCATAATATAGTGACGTCCTCAGGGGCTAACAAGTTACATAGAATGATGGAGGGGGCTATGAAAATGACTCCCAGAACAAATTATATCCCTAGTTTTTATGTACCTGTTTTTGTTTGTTTGTTTGTTTTGTTTTGTTTTTAGATTTTATTTATGAGAGAGAGAGAGAGAGAGAGAGAGAGAGAGAGAGAGAGAGAGAATGGCAGGCAGAGACACAGGCAGAGGGAGAAGCAGGCTCCATGCAGGGAGCCTGACGTGGGCCTCCATCCAGGGACTCCAGGATCAGGCCCTGGGCTGAAGGTGGCGCTAGACTGCTGAGCCACCCGGGCTGCCCTTGTGTACCTGTTTTAAGTTGCTCACCCTCTCCCTTTGCTTTTGCTGTCTTAGCTAGAAAAATAAATCTTCCATCATGTAGCCTGGTGCCAATAACCCTAATAGGGCTGCCCCACCATCCTGCCCCTTGTCCCTGACCCACTCCTTTTCCTGGATCCCTTGAAAGCAAGTCTCCCAACCTTCTCTACCCTTTCTGAGTTGTATAATTTTACTTCTTCCTCCAAACTGTAAAGTTCTCCCCAAAGAGAAATCAGAGATCATCACACAACAACTCCTTCAACCTCAGATCTCCAACCACAAAATGATTTTCATTTGCTTTTGACCTCTTTTTACTACCCCAACCTTTGCTTCCTCAATTAGCTAATATTTTAAACCCCTTATTCTGGACTATATTCTTGTCTGCAGTCTATACATTATAAGTCAAGCCTCTACTTAAACAAAAGTTTAAAAACTCCTCTGATTCATCATCTTCTCCATGTAGTACCATTTCTTTCTCTCTTCTCCTCATTCCCCCTCCACCTCATTGAAGCAAGGTTTTGGTCTCTCACTCCACGGCTTCTGCCAGTGAAATAAGGAAGCAATGGCTTTTAATTGCTCAGGGTCCATGGATTCTTTCTCATCGTTATCATGAACTCTCTGTGGCATCTGATTACGGACATTCCCTTACTGAGACCTCCTGTTTCTTTAGGATTTCCTGCCCCTGAACCTCCTCCTGCCACAGAAGGTCTCATTCCCAGCCCCCTTTGCTGGTGCCTCTAACTGTGCCTGCCTTTATGTGCTGGTGTTCAGTGGCCATCCCTTCTCTTACTGAAGCAAATACAAGTCCATCCTGGGAATTCGATCAGCATAAAAACAATCCCATTTATTTCAACACCACCCACGCAGAAACGAAATGACTGCAACCTGCATTTCCAATTTTAACTTCCTTTCTCATCTCTGGAACCTGTCCGATGTCTCCAGCTAGAGGTCCTCAGACGCCACACTCAATTGTGTGAAACTCAGATCATCATCCTTTCTTACAAAATGGCTCTTCCTCCAGGTCAGTGAATGGCATGACCCTGTGCTTTGTTACCAACTCAAAATCTGGCAGTCCCCAGGGGTCTCCCTCTCTCTCCTTCACTCTCTAAATCCAACTGGTCACTAAATCCTTTTGAGTCTATCTACCAAATGTCTCTCAAATCTGTCTACTCCTTGCCACACTAGACAGGCTCCTATCACTACTGTCAGCTGGGACCTCATCCGGTCTTGCTCAGACAATTACGACAGCTTCCTGAACTCTGTGCCCTGGCCTCCTTCTTTTCTTAGTTCCATTTTGTACACAGCTTCCAAAGTGGCCCTTCTTAACTGCATATTTCATTCCCTCTTTATTTTGTTTTTAATTTTTTTTAAAGATTTTTCTTTTTTCTAAGCCATCTCTACAACCAACGTGGGGTTTGAACTTACAACCCTGAGATCAAGAGTCACATGCTCCATTGCCCGAGTCAGCCAGGCGCCCCTTCATTTCCTCTTTAAACCTCTTAAATGGTTCCCTTTGCTTTCAGAATAAAATCCAAACTCATTAGACAGAAAATTGTATGTCATGGAATCTTTTTGGCTTCAGTTCTCTTGCATTTTTGAAGGCGTATCTTCATTTACAACCAAACTACTTAACATTCCTTAAACTTGCCACAATTTCCCATGGCTTTTCACCCTGGCTCATGCTAACCTCTATCTGCAGGTTATCATCCTGAGGAACTCCCAGCCAGCTGCTAAAAGCCAGGAAGGAGTCACCTCCTCCATGCAGCCTTCAGTAATCTTACTGCTCACCAGACAAGAGTTCCGGGCACTCATTAGATCCTTTTATGTATTCGTCACATTGCAGAATCGTTGCCTATGTGAGTGCCTAGCTCCTCATATAATTTTTAAGATCTTGGGGAAAGGACCACATCCCACTCATCTTTGTATCTCCAGAGCCCACACAGTGACTGGCAAAGGAGAGGCATCAAGTAACATGAAAAAGGGCAAATACATAAATGCATCATGGCTGTCAAGACATGTAATTGTAGCAGACCCTCTTCTTAGTTTGAAAACAGATATTTCACTTTATAGAACTTTATATAAGTGTTTATGAAAACAGTATGTCGGGATGCCTGGGTGGCTCAGTGGTTGAGCATCTGCCTTCAGCTCAGGGTGTGATCCCGGGATCCTGGGAGCGAGTCCCACATCAGGGTCCCCGCAGTGAGCTTGCTTCTCCTTCTGCCTCTCTCTGTATCTCTCACGAATAAAAAAATAAAATCTTAGAAAAGAAAAGAAAAGAAAAGAAAAGAAAAGAAAAGAAAAGAAAAGAAAAGAAAGAAAGAAAACATCCCTATTGATCCCTATTGACAGCCTAGGGAGGTCTCTCCTAGGTTGAGTTTTGTGACGGAACTTCAAAATGTTCTTTTTAACCGCCCAGAGACCCCTTTTGTTTATTTGTTGGATCTTGGACACATTTCCATTACAGCTGCGTGACAGCTGAGATCTGATTATGAACCCTAAGCTTGGCAATTCACTTTGGGTTTTGCCAGCTGCTTTCCAGCATCAACGACCTAGAATGTAAGGGTCAACCTAAGCCCTCACTCCAGATTAGAGCTAAGTCACACCTGACAAGTGGGGAAGAAACAGGTTGAAGCCAGTTAAGCCACCTGCTTCCTTGAATCCCTCCGGTCCCCATCCAGTCCCCCTCTCTCTCTGCTGGGTCCTTTCTCAGAGCCCAGGAGGACTGATTATTCTCTGCTCATAAACAAGAATGTGAGGACAGTACGGAGGGCTCATTGAGGGCTGACAACCCTAAGCTCCTCCATCCCAGGTGAAGACACTTACACAGACCCACGGATGCTTGAGAGCCTGGTCAGCTGTGATGCGCTTTGCAGGGTTTATGGTCAGCATCTGGTTGATCAAGTTCTTGGCTTCTGGAGTTACTGTGTCCCACTCTGGTGATGGAAACTAAGCAGGAAGAGGGAGAGGAGGCACATGAAATCTGTGAGCCTCTGCCTTTGTCCCAACTCCTATAAGGGATACTTATCGGGATACTCTGTACTATCTAAACCTGCCTGGGAGAGAGTTGGAGAAGGCCTGGGGCATCCCAGCACCTGTGTCATATTAAAGACTACGAGAGGAAGATAGAATCACAGTTAGAATGCCAGAATATCAGGTCAGAGCACAAAGGGGACTCCAACACATTCTGATTCAACCTCATCTCCTCACTAAAAAAAAAGACAGTGGCTCAACAACATGCCCAAGGCCCCAGACAGTGAAGGGAGCCCAGACCCTTCTTGTCCCTATGGTATGCAGCACACACCTCTCAGGCCATTCTCTGCAAATAATGGATCACAGAGCTTCAAGGGGCTCCTGGATTTTATAGCTACCAAGAAAGGATGTGCAAAGAAGTAGTTCCTGAGATAGGCTGTGCCGAGAATTGAGACCTGTGTGCCCATCCTTGGGTCCTCAAAGTCCCCTGACACTCCCTGTATCCCATGACACACTAAACATGCCCCCTCTTGTGGATACACCCAAGAGTCGAAAACAAACCAGTCCTTACATCATAGGCCCCAGCCTTGATTTGCTGATACAACTTGTGCTGATCCTCATCCCAGAAGGGAGGGTATCCCACCAGGAGAATATATAGGATGACCCCTACGAGACAGAACACAGGTCATTGAGGTCAGTCACCTACTTCACTGAGGATGAAGAAAAGCCACACAAGGCTCAGCCACCCAGAAAACCAAGGTTATACCAAAGGTAGAAGTGGATGCCAGCTGATGCTGCTGTGCCACCAGCCCCTCCTGCTATGCTTCATTCCCCATGTCACCAAGCCACATTAGGGATTTCTGCAAGCATAACCCATCCTCTAAGGCGTGGCTAAATCCCTCTTTAGGAAGGATGCATTATAATCCAGGAAGTACTTGGGGAGGAGCGTGCGATGAACACCATCATCCCAGGGGCACTAGAGCAAACACTGTAATTTCACATACACCAGACCCCTGTGGGGCCCACACGCAATAGCAATGCCTCTTTCTCACCATCGCTGGAAGTAGAGTGCCCTTAACACCAAAAAGCTGAGTGTGTGGAATGGGCTTACCGCAGGCCCAGATATCCACAGGTTTTCCATAGGGATCTTTCCTCAAGACCTCAGGGGACAAGTAACCCGGGGTGCCAGCAAAACCTGTAGCAGAAGAGAGGGTGGAGGCACACTGAACCCACTTTCTATCTCATTAAAACCATATTAGCAATTTACCCCAAGTCTCTTCTCGTTCTTGGTGCTTTGGCTACCTAAGCCCTCAGCTCATGGGCAGCAAGAGATGACTGGCTGGGTTTCTTGGATGGCCCAGGATAAAATCAGAGGGCAAGTCCATGTGCCTACCAGGAACTCCCATTCCTCCCCAGAGGCAGCAAGAATGCAGTGCTGACAACAGCTAGACTCACTGTACTGAGTCACCTAGGGCCAGGGGATGCTCCATACCCTCCCCCTTCTCGGGTCTCGGAGGAGCCCAGGACCATGAAGGCTCTGGCTTCTAGTTCTGAAAGAGGAAAGGAGATCAGGAAGAGGAGGAAGGGCGGGGGCCACATTCCAGGAAGACAGGGTCACTCTTACCAAACCAAGCCTGCTGCTCTCCCTGTACTTCGATGGCTAGGCCGAAGTCAGCCAGCTTGACGGCGGCACCCTTGCATTTACTCGCCAGCAGCAGGTTTTCAGGCTGTATGAGGAAGAGAAGACCTGGTGAGGCACCCACCGGCCCCCTCCGCCCTGAGGAAGCCTCGTTTGGGTCCCCGCAGTCCCACCACCTGGCACCAGGTGGCGCCTATGCTTCATGAGCGGGAGGCAAAGGGGGAGCCTGGGTAGTACCTTCAGGTCCCGGTGGACAATGTCATGCTGGTGGATGTGATTAACACTCTCCAGAATCTGATGTATACAATGGCTGCAAAAGCACAAGGCAAGGGAATGTCAGTGCGGGGTTAATCCACTCAGGACCACACTACAGATTCAAGCATGTAACGCTGGGTTACAGATTCACAGGAGATCACTGAACAACAGCTAAAACCTCCCACTCGGGACATCATCGCATTCAACCTATTTTACAGAAGAAGAAACTGAGTGCCAAGCCCATCAAGTGGTTTGTCGAGGGTGTCCCACTAGATAATGGCTGAGGACAGACCAGAACAGAGTCCACTATGCCTCCTTAGACGGTAAAGGCCCAATACAACCAGTCCATTTCCAAGAGACCAGGGACACTCCTGAGAAGTAGAGACCATCCAATCCCTTCCTTCCTACCTCCAACCCCCACAGTAAGTCTGTTCTTGGAGAAGAGGCTTGTGGTAGCATCTTAGGAAGGATTGTACAAGTATACCTCAGTCGTTTTGCTGGGGGTACACTTGTTCATTTATTTAAACATTTACTGACTATCTCCAGGCACTGTGCTTCGTCTCACATAGACTACAGAGATGAATAAGACCCAGTGTCCACCCTGAAGCTTATCTTCTAGTAGGGGAGATAAAACCCCAGTACACAAACATCTTTAAGAAACAATGTACTTAAGAAGGTTCCAAACAGGGCAATCCAGGAGCGTTTCTGATGATTTTGCAGAGAAAAAAAGAAAAACTAACCCAGAGTCACCTTCAGCTGCTATTTCTTTCTTTTCTTTTTTTTCTAAATAGGCTCCACACCCAACGTGGGGCTTGAACTCATGACCTTAAGATCAAGAGTTGAGTGTTCCACCAGCTGAGCCAGCCAGGTGCCCCCACACCTATTTCTTCAATCAGGCTGCCCACCTTCCAAAACATTCTGCTACATTTGCAGTCAAGCTCTTGGCAGGGAGCACTGGCAATCTAGGGCAATGGTGAATGCTGAGGGGGATGATTTCTGCCCCCAGGGGACATCTGGTAACACCTGGAGACATTGTTGGTTGTCACAATTAAGGTGGAGATGCTACCAGCATCTAATGGGTAAAGGCCAGGGATACTTCTGAAACTCTACAGTGCACAGGAGGGGCCGTCACAACAAAAAACTCTCTGGCCCCAAACGTCAGGAGTGTTGAGGCTGAGGATCACTGGCCTTGAGAATGAGGCCCCAGCCGGCAGGTCCTACCAGGTATGTGAAGCAGGCTTGCAGAGTGGTGCTGGGCCCGTGACCTGGACTTCTTATTCCTCCTCTAAAATCCAATTCCGGGGCTTCCACAAGAGCCAAGGGGTCTTACCAGGCTCCAGGACACAGCCCATGAGTAGGCCAAAGAGACTTTAAGACTGGGCTGAAGAAGCAAGTCTCCACAGAAATGTATAATTAGAACAGAGCCAGGCTAGCAGGGAGAGCCTTCTGGCCAAAAATGGCAAAAGTGCGAAGTGTCCCAGCAGAGCCAGGCCAAGCCCACTGGTACAGTCACACACCACCCCTCCCCCTAGCCAGCTCTCCCTCCTCCCCGCCAGGCTCCCAGAGCTATCACCGCCTCCTCCTGCCCCAGAGTCTGGTCCTCCCCTGCTGGCACTGGAATTCATCACACCACTTGAGAATTTTTCCTGAGGCTGAAGCATCTGAAGTTGATCAGCAAACACTGGCCTCTCAGGGTTGAGAAATTTGTGAGGAAGCTGCACTCCCCCAATCTCTAGAGGCAGCCAGAGCTGCCACATATGCCAGATAAGCTGCAGGCAGGATGATCAAAACCAGGTTGTATGGACATCACCCTCAGAGAAAACTTGGGGCCAGGGGAGGAGCCGAGGCAGGAAAGGCGGGCCACAGAAACACCCGAGAGCTGTGGTGTGGGAGGAATGCTGCCAGGGCTTCTATGGGGGACTGAAGCCTGAGGCATGCAGCCAATGAACTATCTTCCAGCCTGAGGACCCCCAGGTCAGAGCTTATCATGGTGGTCAAGAGACTAAGTGATCCAGGCTAGAATCTCTTTTGAGAAGGTTCCTGGTTGATTAGCCCAGATGTTTACACTCCTTCAGAACACAGACCACATTTCCTCCATCTCTGGTCATCCCCAGGGTGCCTTGCATACAGTACAATTTGTCAAAAGAAAAAAGCAGAGGTAGGGAGGGCCCTTGAGCAGGCTTGCAAGTACACAGTAGTGCAAAGAAAAGGTATTTTTGGGATGAAAGGGTAAAGGAGACTTGCAAGTGCTTCCCCCCAAAAAACGGATCTAACTTCTAACGTCGCCCATAAAATGCAGCCCAGGTCCAGCTGTATGGAATCTTTGCTCAGATAGGAGCTCTTCTGACCTATGTCCAAAGACTACTGAAACAGGCACAAAGCCTGCCCCCCTGAAGGGGCCAAGACTCACACTGAACTCCAGGGCCCTTGCCTTACCTGGCATCAGCTTCACTGTAGTACTCTCTGGCCACGATGTCTTCAAACAGCTCCCCACCAGTAACACTGCAACCAACAGACGGAGAGGGTCAGAGGAGGCAGGTCAGCTGGCCAACTCTAGCATCCAACAGGCAACAGGTCACACCATGGAACAGCTTTTAAAGAAATCCCAACTCTATATGCATTCCATCCAAGAGCCTAGAACATGTTCAATCCTTCAATGACATGGAGCTTCTCCTTGGGGTAACATGGGCCCTTCCTTCCTCCTGCACATTTCTGTTTCTATAACCTACAGGTTAGCTAATGCTCAGGCAAAGATGAATATACAGGGATAGAAGAGAAAATAATCAACCTCCTCAGAAAGTCATAGCTTTATTTGAGACCAGTATGAATACTAAGATACACAGCTGCCCAAGAAGGACAGACCTACTTCTAAAGTTAAAGAATAATGAGATCAAGGACACAGAGACCCAATCCTGAAAATCCTGGAGAGGCATTTCCAGGAGGTGAAGAGCTACTTTCGAGATATTAAACAACAACCAAAGTGGAGGAGAGACCAACTGGAGTCCAGTTGATGACTACTAGTAAAAGCCACCTTTTATTTCCCAGAATTTCTAAGGTCATGCGAAGAGCTGCATTCTATTTCTCTGCTAAGGACAACACACCAAGAAACAAGAAAAAAGCATCTGCACAAGGTGTGCTGCTGAACAGAAATACAAGAGTAATGCCATCCGGGGGTCTGGAGCCCTGGGGGAGACAGTGAGTGAGCAATGAGGTCCCCTCAGCAACCTGTCCATTAGCAGAGGAAGGTCAAAATCAAATCCTTTCCCTTGGGCAAAGGAGAAGGACCCTCGGCAGAGGCTCAAGACCCAGTTTAGGTCTTTTTCCAAGCCTTCATCGTGAGCCAGCTGGAGGGAAAGGCCCCCAAACCCTCAGAAAGTGGCACTTACAGGTCAAACACGAGGTAGTGAAACCCTTCTTCAGAAATACTGTCATGGAGGCGCACTGCAAGAGAGGAGATGGGGACAGAGATTAACAGAGAGAAACCTTGGAAACCTATTGCTCTCCTTTGCAGCAGCCCCACCCCGGCCCCAGACTGTCAGCCTCACTGGACGGTGTTCTGAAGGAGTGGCATCGAGAAGCAGCAACATGTCCGTCACCCCCCCTCCCCCCCAAGACGAAGTGACACAGCCACAGAGCAGAGAAACAACCGGACCCCAGGTCCAGGGCTCTGGCTGTCACTGCAGACTGCCTCAGACATAGGCAAGAGATAGACACTTTGTGGCTAAGAAGTAAGACAAGACAGAGAAAAGCAAGAGCCTTCCCAGAGGGGCCAGTCCCAGAGAGGGAGGTCCTGGGATATGATGCGTGACAGTGTAACGCAGAGCGAGAGCAAGGGGCACCTAGGGAGGCTGACCGCAGAGGGACAGACAATGACAAGACGGGAGAGCCCAGGAGCTCTTCCACAGGAGTAGTTGGGCAAAGGGGAATTAGAGGGAGGGGAAGAAGCTAGAAAGGTAGAGCCCAGCAGGAAGGCACATGGAATGAGGCTGATGGATGGTGAGCATGGGAGGCAACGTGCAGACTCAGGCAATAACAGCAATCACTGTTTCTTCAGTGCTTCTCACATGCCAGGCCTGGGGTTAGGCTCCTTGCACATGTTCCCTATTCTACAAGGGTGTACTGAGTGCCCACATGTCAGACTCCCTGCTAGCTGGTGGGATTTAGGAAGGACACGGTGGCTGCCTCTGAGGGTTTATTTTTCCGGAAGACCATCCTGAGAGGAAGATTATTCCCATTCTCCAGATGAGGACACTGGAGGCTCAGAGACATCGTATCTTCGCAAAGGCCAAAGATGCAACGGATCAAGACGTAAACCCAGCTCTCTCTGACTCCAAAGACTGGTCTACACCCCTGCTTCCTATAAGAAATGTGGTGTAGCCCACACAGCCAGGCACCAGAGCAACGGAGACCATGAGAGAGACTACCCACGAACGCACCTACAACAGCAGCACAGATGGGCCTGGGAGGCCACAGCTCGGAGCAGAGGAGTGCAGCCCCTCCTCCAGAGCTCCTGGGCCAAAACCAACCTAATGTCTTCCGAGGTCTCCTCTTCAAGCTTCTGCCCACAAAGCCACCTCGGGCGTAAATGCCAACCCCTGAGTACCGTTATAATGCAAACACGAGGTGATGCTTTGGCGGACTGTCGCCGCTGTCCCTTCCCTCACCTGAACTCTTGGGAAGGGGAACCTCTGTTTGACCTTCACACCACTCTTGGGCAGTTTCAGGAGCTCCTCACGGAGCACTTTAGGAATGGCCTGACACCAAACCGACCAGTGACATTCTTGGATACACAGAAGTCACCGTGTCTCTTCCTTGGCAGACCCCAGCTGCCAACAACCCCGGAAGACAGGCTCCATTTCCAGCATCAGACTGTTCCGTCCGGGCCGAGGCGCTTCCCTACAGCCTCTCCCACCACAGTAAAAGCAGCCAGAATGTAAAATACAGGGCTGTGGCTATCCCTCCCGCTCCATGGTTCTCAGCTGACAAGCGAGGACTTGGGCCTGCCAGGACTAGGTCGAGGGCCACCCAACTGTTTACACTTCACGTCGTTGCCTGCTTTATTTGATCTGATCTGGTTACTCAACTCTGATCTGGTTACCTCAAATTCCTCCCCAAACTGTGATTTACCAAGGGGATCAAAGGCAGGGGGTACTTCTAAAATCCCTTCTCCTCCACCTGCTCTCTCTGTACTTCAGCAAGCAAGCTCATACTTCTCTGGGCCTTCAGATGACAGGAGGAAGGCGCTACAGCCAGATGCATTCTTCCCTCCCATCCTAACCGATCATGCTCAAGTGGGCCTCCCCCAAAGCCCTGTGAGCCCCCTCCTCACTTGCGCTTCTCTGGTTTCCGTTGGTGCTGTACCCAGAGTCCTGCTGTAGCTGCTGCTCCCTCGCTTCCAAAAGGACTTTCCATTTAATTAAAAATTTGCTATTAAAAAGCATTAAAGTGTGTAATACAAATAATCCCCTGGAAATCAGCTGTCCCAGAAGCTAAAGACCAGCTTCGTTAGGGAGGTGACTAACAGTAGCAGGACAGTAAGCTAACAGTACAGCAGGTATGATGCTAACAACCACTCCCAGGGGAGTCCTGCCACCTGGCCCTGCCTCTCCCAGCATCCCCTGGAGCCCCCCAGGCCTGCCCCCTCATCCAGCACAGTGGAGCTGATAATGCAGCAAAAAGTACAGGTGCCCATGCCTATGCCAAGACAGGCAGGCAAGGGCACTTCCCTTTCTCCAGGAAGGCCACACACAGAGCCCAGGTGGCAGGCAGCAGGGCCAGGGAATCAGAAGAGAGGAGCGGCAATGGGAGATTAATCCTTCCAAGCCACCCAGCCCAGAGAATGGCTTTGATGTGTGCCCCAGAGCAAGGTACCATCAAGACAAGAAGGGACAGGTGCAAAAGGCCTCATATCTGAACAAGATACTTTTTTTTCCCATTTGTAAAGAAAATTAAGAGAACTGAGAACAAGATGAAAAACTTGACTGTACCCCTCTAAGTGCCTACTTAGCAGCATCTTGACAATCATGACCCAAGTTATAACAACTAACATTTAGTTGAGCTGTTTCTATGTGCCGGACATTGTGCCGCGTGCTTTACACACGTTATTTAATTGAGCTCTCACGTTACCTCTGTTATCCTCACCTACAGGAAGAAGACTGAGGCCCCAAAAGGAACTCATCCAAGGACATCCTAAGTGGCAGAACTGAGACGTGAAGCCAAAACAAACTGGTATCAACTGACATCCTTGATGTCATAGAATTGCCTTCGAGGGAGTCACTCTCTCTGTCCCCTTGGGCAAAGGAACTCCAACCAGTCCCCCCTTGCTCTGGCCATTCTGATCTGCTCAACAGTGTCCATGAAGTGCCTTCCCTGATGCAGGCATGGCTGCAGATGCCACGGATATAGCTGTGAGGAAGAGAAACCTCGCCCTGCTGCTGTGCAGCTTCTAGGTCAATGGGGAAGACAGGCTTTAAACCAGCACTTGCACAAACATATCACTAGGCAATACTGTGGTAAGGGCTACGGAGTAGACATAAAGGATGCTATGGATGCGTGGAAACAAATAATCTGACACCCAGCCCATTCCACAGATTAGAGGGCTTGAAGGCCAAGGGCCAAACCAAGTCCACAGGCAGGAAGACCTGAAAAAGGATTCTAGAGCATTTACTGCATGTCAGCGATAAAACGGATTAATGTTTTAAAAAAAACTATGGAGAGAAAAACAGCCCAAACACCTTAATACCTTTACTTGACGTTTCATACCTTCAAGGACTAACAACACCATAACCCAAATGCTGTGGCTATTTCTGATTCTTTAGAAACCACCCAACAATATGCCACATTTTAACTAGCAAATCTTGGCTCATAACACTCTGGAAAAGTGTCACTGTTAAAAGCGTCTGTAGCAATAGCATAGTGGGAAGGAGGCCCTACTTCCTAGGGGCCTGAGTCTCCCCTCCCCCGCTCTCCGCCAGGAGCAGGTGGGCAGGACTCCCCTCGGCAGAGATTTAGGAGCTGCTTGGACATGACTCAAGGTTTTCTTTTTTTTCTTTGCCCCTGTTTTTGCTCCACTTACTGTGAGCTCAATGGGGCCTGGGTCCGAGGCAAATGGAAGCCCTGCTTAAATATCTTATGGACTGAGCAGGGGCTGAGGATTTAGGGAAGGTCACTTCCAGGAGCTGGAGTCCCTGTTTTCACTGCTTCATTTCTGAGGCCTCCTTTGCCCACTGAATGAACCCTCTCACAACTCCACGAAGAGGCTAAATAATCTGCTGTAGGTCACAGTTAGACCAGCAAACCCCATGTTCAAACTTGGACGACATGATACCGAAGCCACAAAGCTTGCTTCTCCACACACGGCCCACGGACCAGCAGCGTGAGCAACCCCTGCAGAGCATCCCCTCACACTCCCAAGCAGGCTCTGGCCCACCCCAGGCCTACTGCATCAGAACCTGAGTTTAACACAATCCCTCGGTGATTCCTGAGCACATGAAAGTTTCAGTAGTGCGGCTCTAAACCATAACACTAGACTGTGATCGAACCTGCTGAGACAACTCAGCACGAAGGAAGAGAGAGTCTATTCATTAGAGGAATTCAGAGCAGGGAGCAAGCAGATCACAGGTAGAACGTGCTCCATTCAGACTGTAGACAGTACTACTGCCGGCTCCTCCTCTCAACTCCACACCTCTGGCCACTCTCCCACAGTTTTAGGTTCTGCAGTATGCCTCATAACCAATAAGCTTTTTTTTTTTCCATCAGTAAACTTTATTTTTTTTGAGCAGTTTAGGGTTCATAGCAAAACTGAGTAGGAAGTAGAGAAACCATCCACATACCACCTGCCCCACATATGCATAGCCGCCCTACCAGCAGCCTCCCCCACCAGACGGGCACATTTCTTAGGATTTGTTAGGATCAACGAATCTACACTGACACATCGTTGTCACCCCCAGGCCCCACAATTTACATCAGCATTCACTCCTCCAACAGGCTTTTCAACTCCTGGGATAGAATATCTATTAGGGAAAAAAACTGGAGAGGCCTGGTGCCTTGCACCAAATAGCCTTCTGAGTTCAAGTGCCTCCAAGTCTGACAGCAACCAAAGGGTGGCCATGTGATCTCTGTTCTCAGCTTCCTCAACTCTGCACCACTCTTGGGCTGGTCCACTTGTACCCCTACGGGATGGAGTTAAAGAAGCTGGAGCCAAAAGGGCCACAGCTCTGAAGGATGAGGCAGTGGAGAGAGGGGAAGAATAGTGAATTAGGGCACAGAACAGCCTCTTCTCTGCCACAAGCCAGATCAGGAACCATGGCAACCTCCGCCTCCTGGATCCACAGCCCCACCGCATCTCCAGGAGCCCCAGTTCCCACCGGAAGCCAGAAAGCCTGGGCAGCCAGCTCTCCCAGGACACAGTCCTGACTCACCCTTCTCTCTTGCTGCTCTTGACCCCAGAATAAGGCCTCAGACCAACATCTCTCAGGACCTGGGAGCAGTTGTGAAATGAAGCACGATTCTAGGCAATCAGATGCTGACGAAGTAAGTGGGCCTGGCCTGGCCTGGCCTGGCTTGGATCTTGCAGACCTCCTAACAGAGCAGATGGCTGGGGTACATGGTCCCCCAACTGCCAGGTCCCCAGGTAGCCCTGGGAGTAGGTGATAAAAAGGAAAGAGCGGGATTCCTGGGTGACTCAGTGGTTGAGTGTCTGCTTTCGGCTTAGGTTATGATCCGGGGTCCTGGGACTGAGTCCTGTATCAGGCTCCCCGCAGGGAGCCTGCTTCTCCCTCTGCAGACTATGTCTCTGTGTCTCTCATGAATAAATAAATAATATCTTAAAAAATAAAATAAAAAGGAAAGAGCTACCAAACCAAGTATGGTCTAAAAGGTCAAAAGTATATAGTTAATTTCTAGAAATGCATAAAAAGAAGGGTATAACTGTTTTCAGCTAGAATCCCATGTTTGTCCTTCCTGGTCATTTCTCAACTGTCTTCATCTTACCCTAAGCCTTCTAGGGTCGATCAGGTCTGGGCGGCAGATAACGCAGACATGGTTCTGCGCCCTGCATTGCTTACCGCACCTTTTATTCTCCTTTCTACATGAGAACAATTCATCACTGCTCTATGAGTTGATCACAAGTAGCATAAGGGAAGGAAGTTGCTGTCCTCAGACCCTGAGACCTGGGACTGGAATGTCAAAATGCTTCTGTACTTTTGGAGGACTCTAGTGACCCACATGCTTTTTCTTCCTGTTCTGGAACTTCCAGGTTAGAGGTCACAAGCTCAAAAGCCTACAGAGACCAGGTAGGCAGCGCAAACATGAGGTAACAAGGAGTGGCAAAGGAAAATGGCCAGCTGGCTACGAAGGCAGCCACTGCCCAGCCCTCACTGACTCTGGCCGCACATGGATACAGGCTCGGAAGAGCCACAAGGTCTGACTGGAAAGCCTGGGAAGCAGAATTTTTTTTTTTTTCCCCAAAATGCGAGATCTCATTTTTAAATACTGGCAAATAATAAAATATTTTTAGCCCACTGGGCTGGCCAAACAAAACATGCCTGAATTTGCAACTGCTGTGCTAGGCGTTTCTCTCATCGTCTCTCTCCTACCCAGGGTAACACACTGGTCCCCACCATGCAGTTAGACCAGGTGAGCGTCTACCTTCAGAGCTCACCCAGGGAGTTCCAGTAGTTCTAAGCCCAGGACCCGTCAGCTGAGAGGTGTTGGCCCCGCGGAACACACCACACCAGCAGAGCTCAACAGGGGCTATGCCAATCTGCTTCAGGTGTAATCCAAGCTGCTGATTGCGATCTGTAAAGCCCTGCATGGTTGGAGTTCTGGTTACCTCAGAGCTGCTCCTCGCCCCTTCGGCTGGAGTACGACCTCAGCTCTCCCACATGAGAGCTCACGTTAAGCTTTTCCAGCCTGAGGTCTGGGAAACCAGAGGCTGGGTAGCTCTGGAGGAAGCAGCAACCTTCGGCAAGTCACCTCACAGCCCTGGCCGCCAGCAGAGCTGAGCGGGCGGCCTCCGGGGCTCTGTGGGAGCCCCGAAATTTAGGCCATGCCTGAGGAGCAAGGAACACGTGTTTTTCTTTGTGATGACTCAGGGCTTTCAGGGAAAACCTAGGAGATGCTCCCTGCCCCGCCTCAAGTCAAGACTGGGGTTTCTGCTTAGACACTGCAGCCAGCCCGGCTTCCATCCCCTCTGCGAGAAGCGCCACATCAGGGCCAACGCTGTTGGCAAAGACTATTTCAGCTGAACAATGTAAAACGGAGCTCGAGTGGGTTGTGGCAGGCAAACCTCCTCAGGCTTTAGAACAACCAACAATGTGCTCTTGTGCCCCAAGTCAGGGTGGGAGCAGAGAGAAATCCTCTTAAATTTTTCTCCTTCCCCACGAGAGTGGTTCCTGCCATCCCTTCTCTAGAGAAGCCAGGCGGGTGGGCAGCTTGCTTTCCTGGCTCTGGGGAATACAAACGGGAGCACCATGGAAACCCCCAGAGTGTGCACGACACCGTAACAGGAACAAAACTCTTTCAAGTCCAGAAACAAAATCCGGACCCTTTTACGATGGCTGTGGTAGGCCCCTGGTGAGGGACGCTGGCAGGCTACTAGCCCAGAACCTCACACGCTGAGGACCCTGGACCTCAGCCCAAAGACGGAAGGAGAAGGGGAAGAAAGGGAGTCTGAAACCTGTTCCAGTACCTCACATCCTAGCCCTGAAATGGCACAGCAGGGACAGAGACCCTCAGGTCTCTGAACCAGAATGCTCCAGAATTCTGAGCAAGACACAACGGTTATCCCACTTGGACAAAAAAATTACACCAGGCAAAGGTCCAGGGACAGAACTGGTTTCAGACACAAAAGCAATGGATCTCTGTTCTCCCTAATTTCTACAAAATGCCCAAGAAATACCCTGAGGGAAGGTGCTTACCAATGTTTGGATGTTTCAAAAGTCGGCATATCCGGGCCTCACGTTCTAGTTTCTGGTGATCTAAAAGCAAAAGAAAGAAAACAAAAACCATTAGCCATTTGTTCTATTTGGGGCCACTTCGCTATTCATAGTCCTTCAATTACTAGGCACCAACTATGCACTTTTTACTAATCTGCTAAATTAATGCAGCAAATCACAGCAATCCCAGAGACAGGTATCATGATTTTTTTTTAATGAGGAAATGCCCTAGGAAAGTCCCTCAAGTTAGTGAGAGGCACAGTCAGGACTTGAATCCAGGTTTTCAACTACACCTTTGCTACCATTTTCATTACAGCAGGGATTTCACTGGGCCAGGGTGTCCAGAATCTCTTTCTTGATAGAGACACTACTAATAACAAAGTTTTACTGAACAACTACTATATGACCAGGCACCGTGCTAGGAATTTCGCAAATAATCTGACTTAGTCTTCATAGTGTCCCCTGAAACATAATGATGCTGAGAACCAAGATGATGATGAAGATGATAACGATCTGACAAAATGATAACCAGAACTAACATTTCTCGAGAGCTTACTTCTACATTAGGTAGAATCATCTTTTAAAGTATTCTCGTAACAATTCTATGAGGCTGGCACTATTATGATGCCCATTCTACAGTAATCCTGCTCCTCCCCAGGATCCTCCTGGCCATGTACTGCCATTGAGCTCTTACCTCTTGGCACTCAGGCATTGGGGTTACTCTGTTTTGGTGAAAGGACCAGAATCTAGGAATCCCCAGGTGCAAGTAAGCTGCGCTGGTCAATTCCTTCCACAGGAAAGCAGAGCTCCAGGAAGTAGAAAGAGACAATGCTACGACTCAAAGCAAGGCGGCCTAGCAGCCTTCCCCCTTCTACCTGCTAGAATCCTGCCAAACAGTTCCCTCTTTCACAAAGTCTTCCCTGTTTCTCCCAGCAGATGTGACTTCTCTCTCCGAGATTCCCCCGTCTTCCACTGCCCTTTTTATAATTTTCACATTGTACATTACGTCCATTATCTTTCAGTCACAAGCTCTTCAAAGGGTGAGGCCTTTCTGACCAATGCTTCCTAGAGTTCCTGCCATAATAGGGGCTTCATAATGATTTATCAAGAACACCAATGGTAGGGATGCCTGGGTGGCTCAGTGGTTGAGCTTGCCTTTGGCCCAGGGCATGATCCCGGGGTCCTGGGATCGAGTCCCACATCGGGCTCCTTACATGGAGCCTGCTTCTCCCTCTGCCTGTGTCTCTGCCTCTCTCTCTGTGTCTCTCACAAATAAATAAACAAAATCTTAAAAAAAAAAAAAAAAAGAACACCAATGGTAGTAACAACCATTAAACCATTATTTACTGACGATTCACCATATGCCAGCCAGAGGCATGGGTTATCCTACTTCATCCTCACCGAGACCCTGTGAAGTAAAGGATCTGATGAACTCCATTATGTGACCAATGAAGAAACTTAGGCTTAAAAAGTTAAAGTAACCCGCCCAAGGCCCCAGGCAGTGGATGCAGGTAGTCTGAGCCTCTAGCCCTTTATCACTATGCAATGATGACAGGATAAAGAAAAATGAGAACATCTAGTAAAGACTCCAGGCTTTGGGGGCATTTCTCCAGGTCCAGGCAGGTGCCTTCATATCCATATCTGCCAAGCAATTCCTGCCTCCCCTCATAAGGGCTTCTGCCCACCCAACCCCTACCTCAACAGCAAAGAGCCTCTGTAGAGCTCCCTATGAGCCCCCAAACCATCCTACCAGGTGGGTGCTATGAATATTACCATTTCACAGATAATGAAATGGAAGCCCACAGGAATTAAATAACTCGCCTGAGAGCCAACAGCAGGAAAGGGATAGAACTGGGATTCGAACCCAGGCCTGCCAAGATCATGTAGTCTGAGATAATGCAGGGATTACAGACTAAAAGGAATTCAGATTTGTTATTTTACCAATCACCCTGTTTTGTCCTAAACTTTCCCTTTAGCAACAGCCCTGCTTTGTGGAAGGAGGTGGGGACAGGCAGAGATTAGTTCCTGCTGCCCAGCTAATCCAACCCAGCTGCCCAAAGATCTGGGTCAGGCCTTCCTTTCCATCCTCAGGTTCGGCATTACCACTGACCAGGGTGCATCCAGAGAACCAGAGGGGACCCCACTCTCCCCCATCACCTGGGATCCATCGGGATCCTGGAGTTAGCTGAGGAAGTACTGTTAGCCCTGTCCAGTGGCAGGGGGGCTTGCTTCTTTCTGATCTGACCAGGAAGATGTCAGGTCTATCCTGACCTTCCTACCAGCTCCTGGAATTGGGATGGAAGTACCAAGCTAGCCAGCCCCAAAGCCTCCCCCACTCTGACTACTCACCTCACTACCTTCTGACCCACACCTCTGGGGCTTGGCTGCCCAGGCAGGTGCAGGAGAACAGCATCTTGCAATGCGGAGGTGGCTGCTGAGGGGAAGGCCTGGAAGATTAATGTTTATCTCCTCCCTTAAGTCTCTTACTGGCTAATGGTTACAGTCCCACAAGAGCAACAGCACTAAAAATAAGGGTGCTCTGGCTTTACCAGTGACTCAGAACGGAGAGAGGAGAGACAGATTCGTACTTCCAGCTCCTCGAAGGAGCTGCCCAACGTCCAGAGGGTCCTTGATAGCCACTTAATTCAACCCTATGTCCAAGGAGCTCAGTCCCTGCATCTTCTCTGAACCCTAGGCTGCTCCTTGGTCTTTGCTCTGATCCTTAGCATGACTCCACCCATTAACACAAGAGTTTTGGGGTCAGACGGCCATGGGCTGAGTCTGAACACTGCTATGCCAGGTGAGTTATTAAATCCATCTGAGCCTCATTCAATTCATTTGAAAACACTGTTCTGAATGCTATGGATACGGCAGTGAACAAAACAAGACAAAAACCCCTGCCTTCATAGAAGCTAGTGGGGCTGGGGGAGGGACAATCAGAAATGGCACGTTAAATGTCGTGGCAAGTGCAATATAGAAAAATAAAGCAGGGAAGGGGAACAGTACACATTTAAATAGGATGGTCACCAAAAGCGAGGAAGTGACATTTGATTAGACCTGGAGGAGGTGAGAAAAGGAGCCAGGCACATATCTTGGGAAAGAGTTTCCTCACTTCTAAAGCGGAGGCAGTGATATCTGCAGATTAAATGAGGTAATCGGGTAAATGCTCAGTATAGTGCCTGGCACAGAGTAAGAACCTCAGCCGTGGCTCTCAGCAGAGACACCAAGAATCGGACCCACTCTCCCTCAGGTTGGGCAGCCAGAGAGTCCACAACACACCAGCAGAGCCCTCTAACTTGGCTCGGCTGCAGCCCTCATGGGCGTGAAGGTGTTCCCTCCTGTTATGCAGGGGCTCGCCTTTGTCTACAGTCTGCAGGTGACAGGTCAGCAACAGGGGTTTCAGAGAAAGGACAGCCTAGGAAGTGCCACTGCCTGCAGGATCCCTCCTTTTCCTAGGCATCACCCTTGGTGGCTGTGGCGTCCTGCCATCCAGAAGCTCTGCTCTGCTCAATGAGCCATGTGGTTTCTGCCTACCATACTCTCCCTGCGTCTTTACACCATGCACATCAGGCCAGTACCCCAGCCTCTCCAGTGTTGTTTCCTGTCCCTTTCCCCCACACACACCTCCTGTCCTGTAGTCCCCTCCAGGACTGGTCCATGTCTGAGAAAAAGCAGAGGGCTCCACCCCAGCAGCAGCAGTGGTATTTCAGGAACAAATATGGTTTGTACGATATCTTTCCCAACTGCAAGGGCTAAAGCACAGCATCACAACCCCAAAAGCAGTGGAGCCACTAAACTGACTCGGTCCACAGTGGCAGGTCTAGGGCCTGTCTGGGCATCCTAAGGTGATAACACACCAGCTGGTGCTTTTGTCACAAAGATGGCCTTCTCCCCGAGATACCCCTCCTCCATTGACCACTGAGCTCTCTGTTCCTAGGCCTTCCAAGGCTGACCCTCTTCCCACCCACCTTTCAACTGGGCTATTCCCCGCCCCCTTACGTGGCCCAGCCCCCCCTTCCTGTTTGACAACAGCCACTTCCCGCTTTTGCACAGGGCCACTTCCTGCCTGCCTGTGTGCTGCTGCCATGGAGAGACCCACCCCTGTCGACCTTCAGCCCAGCTCGAACCACATCTCTCTGCAAGGTTTTCCCTCTCAATAGCAGAGGTAGCAACAGGAGCAGAAAGCAGAAGTGGCCGTTATCAGGGACCTGCTGGGGCCTTCCCCAACAGCCCACCCAAGCCAGAGTCAGGTCCAAGAAACAAGTATCCCTGAAGGCCTTGCCTCTCCTGCCTTTTGCCCAAGCACTTCAAGACTTGGTTCAGGCCAAGGACCCATCACAGGAAGAGCAGCAAGGAGTGACCAAGTAGTCCGTGCCAAAGGAGGCAGAGAAGAGGAAGCAGTGAGCAGACAGCGTGAGGCAAAGGGGAGGCAAAGTTCTAGAACCACATCCCCCCTAAATCCAAAAGAGAAGCCTTTTCCAAATGTACTTTCCTTCCCCTGATAGGATAAAGGGCCAGGGAAGGCTGGCCCCTGACCCTCCATGGCCCTGCACGGACATGACTGATTTAGTGACGTTTCTCTAAAACCACAAATGCCAGCACTAGCTTCAAATAAGATTCTACTGCCACCTAAATACACAACTGTCTGTAATGGGAAAGAACCCAGAGTCCCATCCCAGTTATGAGGACCCTCCCCAAATTCTAATCACAATGACACTTTTGACTTTTCAAAGGGTATTTCAAGGGTCTGTGCCTGGACCCCCAACATAAATGAGAAGGTTCCTACAGCTTCCTACAGCCTAATTTCAGATGCTTCAAGTGGAGTGCCTCCTCCTGCTGCCCTCCTGAGTGCCCTCCTCCTCCTCCTTCCCGAGTGGGAGCAGCAGAGGACCCCCCGTCTGGCCCCCAGAGCATCACTGTGAAGAGAAGAAACAAGGGCACCATAGGGATTTGGTGTCATAATCCACATTTCCAGCTGCTTATAAACAGCCCCTGGTCTTAGGCACTGACCAGTGGGAATCCCAAGCCACAATCCCACTGACCTCATCCTGACACTGCGATGCCATATCCCTTCCTCTTTGAATCTCACTCTAAAGGTGCAAAGAGTCTCCAATTAAGAGCAAAGTCCAACCAGCATGTAAGAGCATGGGTCATGGCTTTCGAATTCCTTCACACTCACACAGCTGGGACCAGTCGAGGGCCGTGAATACAGTAGGATGGGGCCCAAAATGTGGTCACATGAACTCCCCCAGGCTCTGTCCCGGAATCTGGCATCCTCCCTTTCCTTTTAGTCCTTACCCAAACAGCTTCAACAAGGTAACACAAAGACCCAAGCCCCACTTTGGCCTTTGTGTCTTCAGAGAAGCTTGAACTAAGGAGGGAAGGGAGAGAGACACCAAGAAGTGGTCTATAGCGAAAGTCTCCCCAACCAGCTTGGATGGAGAAAATCCCCATGGGGTCACTTGCAAGCTCCAAGAAGACAGGGCTCTGCCGCTGGACACTCTGGATGCTCTCAGGGCCAGAGCAGGGTCAGCCGCTGAGTTCTCCATGCCCCCAGCAGGGCTCTGGGTGCCTGCAGCCTTTGCCCACTGTTTTGGTGACATTTCCTTCATGGTAACCAGCCCCAAGTAAAACATCCCAGGAAGCAGCCCCTAAAAATAGCTCCTCCCAGGGCAGCAGCAAGCGGGGGGGAGGGGAAAGAGAGGGAGGAGAAAAGAGGGGAGCAGATGGGAAGCTGCTGCCGTGCTGATAGGACCCAGGAAGTAGAGACAGTGTTGGTGGGGGGGGGGGCAGCGGCTGGAAATATCCCCACTACAGAGGGGTCTATACCTAGAGAGGTGGGTACAGATGAGAGCCAGGCCTCAGCGAGCAAAACAGAGGGGTTTGCTCCCCCGGGCTTAGAGCTCTGGGCCTAGATAGAGGTGTGGGGATGTTATATCAGCATTCATCACAGGAACAGAATGCCCAGAATCTCTGTTTTAAAGGGAAGAGCCACAGGGTAGGTGAAAACTATATTGCTTGAGGATGCTGGGGTCAGAGCACTGGCAAAAATCAGTGGCATACTCAGAGCTCAAAATAAACAAACCAACCTTTGGTGCCTTGGTTTCCCCACTGGCCCTGGGGCAGATCTTTCTGGCCATGGGTGGACAACAAAAGGCCTCTGCCGAGAGGCACTCAAGAGGTGCAAAGTGCCCATCTCTTCCTGTCATCACCCTTTTGGCACCCATGGGATCAGGCCCTTGTCGGCCTGCCAAGGCTGTCCAGAGAGCAAGCACAGAGCTGGGGGCAGGAGTCTGTCATACCCATTCCTTCCCTTCCCTTCCCTGTCTCTAGCCTCAGCAGAGAATGGGGTCAGTCACTCACCTCTAGGGTTTCAGCACAGGTTATGATGAGAGACCAGGGCAAGCAGTAGGGAGAGAGCAAGGATGGGGCCACCTTCCAACCTCCATCCCTATCCATGAGGCCAGTACCCAAAGTCATTCTGGGAAGGCGGGTGGGATGGCAGGGTGACAGGCAAATGTTGTATGAACTGATTCACATAGCTCACAGGGTGACTGTATGACAAAACCGGCCCAGGATAAGTCTTGGCCCAGAAAAGGGACCACCAGGCTGCTTTCTCATCCACTCAGGGGGACGAGTCAGTGGAAGCTCAGTCATTTATAGACAGGATGCCCATTTCTCTGTCAACAGAAATTGACTGGCCTGTTATCCTCAGGAGGAAAGCACAGTTTTCCATACAACCTCCTTAAATGCTTCCTCAAGTAGCAGCGTCCCAGTGTTCCAGCACTGCATAGATTGCTCTTCCTCTCCAACCACCACCACCTCCCCAGCCCTCCCCTCTCCGCCTCCCCTCGCTTCACCCAGATCCTTAACAGGAAAGTCTCACTTGAAGATACCGCAAGGGACACAAATGTCATGGGGGCTACTCAGGCCAACACTAAGGGGGTGGGGACTTGCAGCTGGCACCACCTAGGGGGATCCTATTTCAGTCCCCAGGGCCAGCTGGACCCAGAAAGGGACAGTCTTTGCCCTTCTGGTGGCCAACATGCCACAACCTTCAGCCACTTAGCTTGCCGTAGCCTTGGACACAGGCTGACACCCCAATCCGGGGGCTCAGGAGGAGGCCCCTCATCACAGAAAAGCCCATGTGCACAGATGGCCACATACTGGCAGAGATGCCACCTGGAGACGGCCAGGCCAGGGTTTGTCTGGTAAATCTCAGAGAACATGACAAGAGCGATCGTTGGTGCCGTTGCTGATTTTAGATGGCATTTCTTAAAGCGTGGCTATGGGGGCCATCTGCATGAAATCTACTAGGGCACTTGTTTAAAATGTAGAGTCTGGGTCCCAACCCCAGACCTCCTATGGATAGAGCCCAAGAATCTGTACTTTTTAACCAGTACTCAGGTGATCTTTTTGCACACTAAAATTGAAAATTGCTGCTGAGAGGAAGTCCCAACATTGCCCTATAAGGCCATTACTGACAGGGAAGAAAGAATTGTAAGCTACACTATCTTCCTACATCTCGCACCTGCCAAATAGGCCCCAAACACAGGTCTTGAACCTGTGTCCTCTCCAACAGCCGTGTCAGGCCTACAGTCTGGCTCCACGGATCAGAAAGGGGGAACCCAAGCCAGCACTAGGGTACGAGGGTTCCAACAACTTGGCTCTGAGTTTCCTGAGAGTCAAAGCCAAGAAGCAACCATGATTGGTTACGTAGTCCACTGAATCCATTCATTGGATGTGTACAGGCCAGGTATGTGTCAGGCACTTTGTTGGCCCTGCCCACACAGAGGTAAAGAAATAAATAGATGTGGTCCCTACCCTTTACCTCCCAGGTCCTCAAGAAGAGGAAAGCTTTTATTTACATTTAGCCTCAATAGAAATTTCTTCAAATGGGGTATACAGATTAAATAAATAAACATAGCAAGTGCTGCAACAGATTTCAAAATATTGTTTCTGGTAGCATCTCTTAGTAAGGCCAAGTACCCACTGTAGTAAAAGCAATTGGAATCTAGATAAATGGTCCAAATACAGAGGTTCCTTATGATGCGAACTGTTCCAAGGATAAATCCTAAATTACGGAAGAAGAAAGGACCATTTGCCCTTCAACTATAGCAATATGGGGAAACGCTTTGGATGTAAGCAAGAGAGCAGGATATAAAATGTTATGCTCCACGAGGTGAAAATCTATATGCATATGAATAAAGATAAGAAGGGAATCTGAAGATTTAAAAATAAAAAAAGACATAAGGGCTCAGGCTCCTTGGGGGGGTGCTCTTAAATCTTAAAATAACGACTTATCATTGCCATCACCTGGCCCACTAGCTCCTGCATCCAAGCCTATTTTAAATGCCTCCTTCAGCCTAGTGGAGAGCTAAGCTTGGAACCATGGGCTCCCTTAAGAGCCCCAACTCCACACCTATCACTGTTCCAAGCAGAGGGAGTGACGTTATGTGACTTTCAGTGACTTTACGGAGACAGGCCTGCAGACAAAGACGGTGCTCAACACACAGCCACCCGAACTCCACAGCTGTGAACATGGGCCCCCGAGGCCACAACGACAAGAAACAACGTAGCAAAAGAAGGATTCCCATCCAGGTCCAGTCCCCCCATAAGACCAGGGGACCTCTCCCTATGCCTCCTGAGCATTTCACCATTGATGCCAGGAGAAGCAGCTTGATACCCTTTTCTTTCTCTCAATTCGCAGCACAGAAAATCACAAACAAGAAGACAGGCAGAGAGACTCAGCAGAGCGAGCCCCTTCAGCCCCTCACGGATGACTCTGGTGGGCCCACCACATTCCCAGACACAGAAATCCAACACCTGCGGAGCCCTAGACAGGGAAGAGTGAAACCCAGCTCCAGCTGCTGCACCTTTATAAAATATACAGCGTAAACTGAGAGGCTGTAGGGAAGCCATGGGCCTTCACTCCCTAACCCCGTGGGCATCAGCCCAGTGGGCGCCCTGGCCCAACTCTCCACGAGCTCACATCCCCTGTGCCCACACCTACAGCACAGCCCCCAGCTTGGTCCCTCCATCTCCAAGACAACACCCTCCCACTCTCCCACCTCCAAACGGTACTGCCACTGACAGATTCCTGACCCTCTTGTTGGCATCCGTGCCCATCAGCCGGGACCAGGCCTCTGTCCCTAAGTTAACCTGGCACATAAGCCACACAACAGAGCCCCAGTCTTGGCATAACTGTCTCAAGAGGGGGAGTTGATGTCTGAAGCATATGATCTTACACAAGAATCCTTTCCTTGAGGAAAAAAAAAAAAATCAAAGAGAAATCAAACCTCATCCAGTTTGGGCAGGGAGAGAAAGATGTCAGTTGGAGAAGACAAGACAAGGTTGAAAGGAGGTGAGGGAGGCAATAGGACATGATGACACAGGTCAGGGAAGTTCAGGGGGGTAGGGAAGGAGGAGAGAAATGACAGCTGAAGGCAGGCAGCTCCACAAAGTCACCACGACAGCTACCCTCACATCCCTGAGTGTGGCTCCCAGCGTCCCTCCGTCCCTCACCCCTGGGTCAGAGGACACTGGTGAGATGAGGAACACGAAGCATTGCATCATTAACTCAAGACACCAGACACCGGCCCCATTTCTGATGCACCAGGGCTATGCCGTGTGGGCACAGGAAGGTATCCACTCTTGCACTGCCGTCCCTGCCTGCGCCCTGCACCCTTGGCCAGAGGATGTCTGCCAAAGAGCCCAGCCCACTGTGTCATCCCCCTACCCCAGGGGAGGAGGGCATCTGACTGCCCACATTATCTCTATGGCAACCATTGCCGCCGACTCAAGGTACCCAGAGAGAAAGAAAACAAACAAATAAGTCAACTTTATAGCCAATGTAGAGAAACAGCAAGAGATGGAGGCTGGGAGACAGCAAGACAAGCCCTGTCAAAAAAAAAAAAAAAAAAAAAAAAAGACAAGCCCTGTCTGTAGGGAGGAAGAGAAGCCCTCCCAGACATGGAGGCAGACACAGCCCTGCTAAACCGGTCCCGGAACAACCAAAAACATGACAGAAGCCCACTGTCATCTCCATGGAATTTAATAGCTTCTCTGATACTTAGGGACATCAACTATATCTCTCATGCCAGAGTCGTCTGGGTCACTATTAGCCACAGTCCTCATCTTCCCCAGGGCATCTGTATATACTCCTAATATATGTGTGGCATCCTATTGCCCCATACAAATTCCTTTCACTGGGTCTAAAAACCTTTGTCCCCCTGCTGCACCGTGCAGCCTTCAGTCTTCGACTGACGATGACGACGACCCATCCAAATACCTCGGTACTCACCAGACCTGTTCACAGAGCACTTCACACATTGCTGGGTCTATACCTATCAGATGAGGTGAGTTTGGCAAGCACCCAATGCAAGGTTCAGGGAGTGTAGGATCGAGGTGTGAAAGACAGGGCTTCACTCTCCTGGCCTCCGGTACTCAGGAGGATCTCACAAAAAAGGCTCCACGGCCTGAGCCTTCACAATCCTCGGACCTGGAAGCCATGCGGCTCCCACCCAGACCAGGCCATTGAGATTTCCAGACCATGAGGCATCACCCTCCACCCAGGACAGGCTGCATCTGCTGCTGCACCACTAACTTTGTAATTTGATCAAAAAAGCAATCAAGTTCATCTGGCAGGATTTGTTCCCGAGAAGCCCTCGCCAGTAGCAGCCTCCCCTGATGTTTACAGATTCCCTTCCCTTGGGAGTCTGTTCTGCCGCCTGGTGGGCAGGGGGAGGCTGGATTTGTCAGAGCTGTTCATTTACTGCATTTCCATCCAAAGTCACCACTGGGGCATGGGGATTAGGACAGGCCTAGAGTGGCTGTCCACTGCCCCCACACAGAAGACTCCAAATTAGGAGCTCTCCGTTCCCTGCTACCACAACTCCCCACATCTCTCCCTGCCTTAAAGACCAAACTCTCTTGAGCCTTCAGGTACCATTCCTCCCTGTGGCTACCTACAGGTCTTACATCTTTTTCATTCTTTTCTACCTGAGCACTTCTGGTTCACCATGCAATTCCTTGCCTGGCTTCCAAGTCAAGCAACCCTGAAATTCCAATTCTTCTGCAGGGGCTAACATGCACAACCCCCAATTCCTGGAGCATCTTCAGAAGCTAGAGCCTTGGAGGCGGCCTAGGGAGAGGCCAAGATGGGGAAACACTCACCCCGGGCAGATAACTTCTTGGTATTGATGATTTTTGCTGCATACTCTTGCGTGGAGGTTTTCTTCACACACCTGCGGACCACAGAGAAAGCACCCCTGGAGGGAGAAGGGGGAAAGAACTGGGACACGGAGCAGAGCAGAGTGACACAAACATGCTTCAGGTCTGAGAACAGCGATGCTCCCATCACCAGCCCTTCAGTCAAAATCAGACCCACCAGCATAGTGGCCATCACCCTCTAACGTGGGGTAGAAGGATGTGACCACTGCAGGACACTGAATGGATGCGGGGGGGGGGGGGGAGGACCACCTCATCCCACCCTCACATCTCTAGTCGCTGGACAAAGCAACAGCCCCAACCTCAGGCTGTACATCAAGAGCTGGTGGGCAATGCTTAAAACACACACCTGCTGCATCTCACGGACAGCCCTGCAGTCCCGGCCAAGAGAACCAGGAGAAGGGACAGACCCTGCCCTTCTCTCAGCAGGAATAGTTGAGGGTAGGGGAAGGAGAGATTAGAAAGAGGGTATGATTGCGGGAGAGAAATCTCCCTCAATCCTGGGGGAAGGTGAGAAAGTGAGGCTCAAACCCCTAACAGCCGGCATCATCCCACTGCATCCCCGGCTCGACTGGCGGCGGGGAAAGACAGGATCTAGTTGTGGGTCTCAGACATCCATAGCTCCCCTACCCCACGATTTTTTCCACTACTTTCCCCCCAAAATGGGAGCTCGCACTCTCTGGCTCTGGAAACGTCTAGGGGGGCGGGCAGGGCGGGGGCTGCAGTGGCCGGGCTCGGCGCCGCGGGTGGGGGTGGGGGGGGCCGGGGCTGCTGCAGCGGCCAGCTCAGTGCAGAGGGGAGGGGGATGCTGCGGCTGCGGCGCGCGGCTCCCGGGACCACTGCAGGGATAGGGGGAGGGGACAAGGGGGTGCTGCAGCACTGCCCAGCAGCGGGGCTGGGATCCTGGAAGCATCACTAGCGGGGGGCGGGGCCGGGCACCAAACATCCCCCCACACTCGGGCACCGCAGCGGGGTTGGAGCTGCAGGGCCGGGGAGGGTCCAGAGTGCCAGGCGCGTGGGACGTGGGACAGGGTGCTGAGTGAGCTCCAGAGCAGGGTGAGGAGGGGGCGCGGCGAGCAGGCGGGGGCAGAGTGGGGGGCGCCTGAAGGGTGAGGGAGGGGCGGGGCTGGAGGGCGCCCAGGAACCGTCCGGGGGCTGCGGTCCCCGCGGCAGCGCGGTGTGCAGCAGCCCGGGCAGCTGCTGCAGGGCGCGGAGGGGGCTGCGGGGCAGCGAGCTGGGGGCCAGGGGGCCCCGGAGGCGGCGGGCGGGAAAGGCTGGGGGTGGGGCGGGCCGAGGGGGCGCCGCAGCGGCCGGTGCAGGGCCGGGGGGCGGGGCGAGGAGCCGCATAGCGCCCGGGCGGCGGGGACGGGGTGGGGGGCCGCGGCGCGCGGCGGGCGGGCCGTACTTGCCGAGCTCCTCGAAGAGCTGGTAGTCGTCGGTGAAGCGGGTGCAGGTGGCTGTGGTGGCCATGCTGGCGGGCGGGCGGGCGGACGCGGCGGTGCAGCCCGCGCCGACGTCGGTGCACAGTCACCGCCGCCCGGCCGAGGGAGCAAGAGGAGGAGACGGGGCTGAGCCCGGCAGCACCGCGAGACTTTACCGGGGAGAGCGAGGGAGGGAGGGACACCCCCGCGCCCGCCCGCCCGCCCCGCCCCCAGCCCCGCCGGCCCCCCGCCCGGCCCCCGGCCCGCCCCGGGGAGGGGCCTCCCGGCGCCGGCCCCGCCCCGGCCC
This sequence comes from Vulpes vulpes, assembly GCF_048418805.1. NCBI lineage: Eukaryota > Metazoa > Chordata > Mammalia > Carnivora > Canidae > Vulpes > Vulpes vulpes. The sequence continues at coordinate 83,953,750 of NC_132783.1, forward strand.
GCCCCGCCCCGCCCCGGGAGCCGCCCGGCCGGCCGCGCGCCGGGGAGCGCGGGAGCGCGGGGGCGCGGGGGTCCCGGCCCGGGCCCCCCGGGGAGCCGGAAGCCTCGCGACCTGCGGGTTTGCCCCAGAGCCGGCCCTGCGCGGGCTCGGAACGTGCGTGCTGCGTGCGTGGGCCGGGGGCGCCGCGCGGTCGGGCCCACCGAGTTTTCCCGCGGCCCTTCGCCCCCGGCCCCGCTCCCACCCTGTGGAGAGCGCGCCAAGGTCAAAAAGTCGCCGTCAGGCCGCACCCGCCTGTGCGGGGCGCGCTCTCTCAGCAGCCTTCCCTCTGGGAGGGAAGTCTGGACCTGGGCAAGCCTCAGGGCCGTTATTAGATAAAACCCTTCAGGCACGGTTTGCTCAGGGAGACCAGGCCGGGCCCAAGGATGCAGGTGGGACTCTGCCTTCCTGCCGCTCCCGCCTTGGAGAGGAGAGACTGTTCTCTCTCAGGCCAGTAACGAGAGGGCTGAGGTGGGACCCATCACCGAGGTTTTGTGTGGTTGTGGGCCAGAGGAGCAAGCGGAAGGAAGGAGAAAGTATCCCCATTTTCTTGCAGGGCCCCCTGTATATTTTCATTTCATGGCACTCACCACATTTTGTAATGATACGTTTTAATTTGCTGCTGTGAGAGGCGGTAGAGCTAGAATGCGGTCGTCCAGACAGTGGATTCTGATGTCAGACTGCCTGCTTGGATCTCTGGGCAACTCGTTGACCGGCCGTGTGATGTTGGGCAAGTCACTTCATCTTGGTGTGTGTCAGTACGTTATCTGAAAACTGAGAAGAATGGTAGCACCTACCTCACAGGATTGTGAGTATTAAACAGGCCAAATCACATAAAGCAGCTTGAGTAGCTCCTGGCATCTAATTAGAACAGAGGTAGCTATTATTATTTGTTTAATATTTGCCTTCCCACTAAATTGTAGGCTCCAATAGAGCAGGGCCTTTGCCTCCTCTGTTCACCATTGTATACTTAGCCCTAGTCCCTCAGTAAACATTTGTGGAATGAAGGTTCTACTTTGGGCCCTGGCAGGGGGAGTTACCATCCCTTCCTCTGTCCCCACTATCTGAGGACAGTAGGAACTGAGGCACATTAACTGTCTCCGTGGAGGAGAAATGAGCTGGGCGGGTTCCCAAGCTGCCCTGCCCAGGCAGCTGTACCCCAAGTCAGGGGCCAGCCCCAACTGGGCAAGATGGAGTTGGGCCAACTGCTGCGGCTCAGTCTTGATTACAGCAGGACGCCCACTGGGAGTCAGGCCTCCATTGTCAGCGGGCTGGCTCACCGAGAAGGCAGCTGAGAGGCTCCCAGCCTCCCAGGCTGCCTCCCTGAGGGGGTGGGTGGAGCAAAGCTCCCAGGGAAGGCTCCCCTCCTTTCCTCACCCAACAGCCCTGAGAGCTGGGGAGAACCAGACTGCCCAGTGGGGGCGATTAAGGGAATAGGAGAGGAAAAGCTTTAACAGATTGCCTGGGAGGAGGGCACAGAGGGCCAGCCAGAGGAAGGGGCTGAGGTGAACAGATCACCATGCCCCACCCCTCCCCAGGGCAACAGGAAGTGAAGCGCTGGGGAGTAAGGCCACTTCCTATCTCAAAGCACTGGGGTGAGAGCCTGAGCTCCAAGTCCCAGCATGGGGCAAGGCCGTGAGATTATCTGTGGGGATGACAGTCCTGAATTTCTGTCATCCACCTTAAAGGCAGAAGTGATGTCTAGTCTGCACTCCAGAAATAGGGGCTGCATATTAGTCATCGATGTGCCCTTCCCGAGCCCTCAGGACAGCCATGCTCCTGCCCTCCTCATGCTGAAACTTTGTATTCATTAACGTCAGGGGCAGCGAGAAGATGGAGGGAGATCAGAACAAGCTAGGGCTGGTGTGAAGTCCCCTAGGGTATCCCAGGGGAAAAAAATGTAAAATCAGGACTACAACTCCCAGGTACCCACTGTGAGGGGGGCTATCTTCCTTACTGAGGGTGAGCCTTCTATGCTGGGTATTTGAGGGTAACCTTATAAAGCTCTTCTCATTGAATGTCTGGGCGAAAGGAAGAATGATGAGAAAAATAGTGGGGGAAAGCCTGGGGAATGACTCACACTACCATGTAAGTGGAACTAGCTGCCTTTCAACGAATGTTTATCGACTGCCTACTATGTGCTTGGCGATGCTTCTCATTTTGAGAAACGTCCAAATAAAGTGGAAAGTTAGGCTTTACAATTACAACAAAACTCAAATCACTCTCTCCTTTTTCCTTTCTATGTCTACTTCGCTTCTCCCTCTCTCACTACTTCTGTCAACTGGTCAGACTCTGACGTGGCCAGAGTGGCAATGTGGAGCCTAGAGACACGTTTGTGTGCACACACAAACACACACCCTCCTGATCCCCACTGCTGTAGCACCCACACAACCTCCAGCTATCCCACAGCAATTAGAGGGAAGCTACATATAAATAATAACGAGTTCACTAGCTCCCTGCACATCAGTATCTATGGCAACCTCATGGGGTCCTAGAGCTGCGCTGCTTCGGTTGCAGCCAGTCCCCTGGGCAGCACCAGCACTCAGGCTGTGCCCACAGCGCAGGGAATGGGAAATCACACAGGAAATTGATGCTCTGGTAATCACCAGAGGGGCTCCACTGGGTGGGACCCTCTGTCATTCTTCCCATCCCTCTCCTTGAAGTCTCCAAAAATTACACCACAGGATTTGCCCCATGAATTCAAGAAGCTTCCCTCCCAAATTTTCAAAAGCAATTTTAGAGTATAAAGGTACTTATTCTTCAGACCTGAGGAAAATGGGGCAATTGAAAGTGAGGTGCTTTAAATGCAAGGGGGATGACACTCTTGGAAACAGAATAATTACCTGCTTGTTGGAGGATGTTGTAAAATAAATTTGGGGAAGATTTAGTCTTGTGCCCATGAGGGGCTTTCAATCCACATTCCACAGAAACCTATAGGTTACCGGTCATGCCTCAGCAGCTGCTCAACATATATATTGGGGTTCCACATAAGATTTTGTTGAAGAAGAATCTCTGGCTAAAAAAAAATGTTCCTGAAAGAAGTTGGAAACTCACAGCAGTGGCTTCTGAAGTCCCCTCCAACTCTAAGGTTCTAATGCTAGTTTTGGAGAATTCTGGGTGGTGAGGTCATGGCCTCTCTCCAAGGACTCTGAGGAAATTATTAGTGGTGAGGTACTTGAAACTAGTAACAAAATATGACAATGAGGATAAGAGTGAGAAAGGAGTACCTAGGTGGCTCTGCCAGTTAAGCCTCTACCTTCAGCTCAGGTCATGATCCTTCAGGGTCCTGAGATAGTAGACAGAATTTGGCTGTCTACTCAGCGGGGAGTCTGCTTCTCTCTCTCTCTCTGACCCTTTCCCTGCTTGTGCCCGCAGGCGTACGTGCTCTCTCTCTCTCAAATAAATGAAATTTTCTTTTTTAAAAAAGAAGAGTGAGAAAGACAAATGAAAACTCTTAAATTTCTTTTTTTCAGTTTTATTTGTTTAAGTAATCGCTACACCCAGAGTGGTAAATGGTGTGGGGGGTTCAATTCAGATGTGCTCATACCATCAATGGGATCTACATTGGTATCTTAAACCCAAGGTGTGGCTTTATCGCCATCTAATCTGATTCCTGAATCCAGACACTTACTCAGTGGAGATACTCATTCATTCATTTCTTTAATTTTTTTTTTTATCGCGTCTGTTCCAGTCACATGAAAACCTAAGAGAATAATTTGACAAAATTCTTGCCCTCGTGTAGCCAGCACCCACTCAAATTCACGACCCTGACTGAGATCAAGAGTCGCATGCTCTTCCAACTGAGCCAGGCAGACACCCTGACAAATGAAAACATTTAAATAAACAAGTTCTAAACTAGGGGGCCTAGTGAGGGATGCCCCTTTCTCCCCTGGAAGACACATCAAATCACAACCATGCACAGAATAGTTGATATGCCCCATCCTCAGTAACTATTTCCAACAGCCATTGTCCTTAGTGAGAGTGTTTTCCCATCCCTGCTGTGTTTAAGAGCTGAAAAAAAGGATTAGAAACCACAGATTTAACCCATAACTACAGTACTTCTTAAAAGAAGAGCTGAGGAATTTTAAATGAGGGGCTGAGCTCTGAAGAATTGGGCATAGGGGCTGAGATGTTGGGTTGAGAGGCTGAGGACATTCAGGGTGAGGTCTAAAAACTTTGATGTGAGGAACTGAAGTGTCTGAGGTGCTGGGAATGAGCTGAGTTCAGAATTTTGGATAAGTTGTAGGAGTATATAATGTGAGGAACGGTGGTATTTGGAGGGAGGGGCTGAGGGACTAACAGGGAGAAACTTCCATTTTCCAGCTAGAGGACTGGTTCCAAAGGGCAGTCTGGTTTCCGCCTTCCCATCCTCAGTCCAGGTCAGGGCTCTCTCTGCCTCTCCACTGCTCCACCATCCCACTAGAGACTGTGCACTCCTTGAATACAGGGGGGTACCTTATCTTTCTCCTTGTATCCTTTTTTATTTTTTAAGATTTTATTTATTTATTCATCACACACACACACACACACACACACACACACGCACAGAGGCAGAGGGAGAAGCAGGCTCCATGCAGGGAGCCCAACGTGGGACTCAATCCCGGGACCCCAGGATCACACCCTGGGCTGAAGGCGGCGCTAAACCACTGAGCCACCCAGGCTGCCCTCTTCTTGTATCCTTAACACGTAGCACAAAGCCTGGCATATAGTAGGTGCTCAATAATTATTTGTAGAATGAGTGGAGTATTGGGACACAAGACTGAGATATTTAGGACCAAGAGGGAGCACCAGCGGAGAGGTGACAAAAACTGTCATGAGAGAAAGAAGAGATACTGAGGTAAGGGGCCGGCTGCCTGCACCTGTGGGGTGTTCAGGGCACGGAGTGGCAGGTGGGGCCCCCTGGTGGGCAGATCTGAGGCGTACAAAGTGCTAGAGGGAGGAGCGGGAGAGCCAGAGGAAAATGAATTAGAAAGGTGTGGTGAAGATAATAAAACCACCATTGTAGCTAACCTTTAGGGAGAGCTTCCTATAAGAAAGGTGGAGGCATTGAGTACTCTATTCCATTTAATCCTCGCCACCACACTCTGAGTGTAGGGGCCATCAGCCCCATTTTGCCAAAGAGGAAACTAGAGTTTAGAAAAGCAAAGTAGGGACACCTGGCTGGCTCAACTGATAGAGCATCTGACTCTCGATCTCAGGGTACTGAGTTTGAGCCCCACATTGGGTGTAGAGATTACTTTAAAAAAAAAAATAGAAAAGGGAAACAACTTGCCTAAGAGCAAACAACTAACATGTTGCTGGGGATAATGTGACTGAAGAAAAGTGAATAGAAATGGATATTGAGGGATCCCTGGGTGGCGCAGCGGTTTGGGGCCTGCCTTTGGCCCAGGGCGCGATCCTGGAGACCGGGATCGAATCCCACGTCAGGCTCCCGGTGCATGGAGCCTGCTTCTCCCTCTGCCTATGTCTCTGCCTCTCTCTCTCTCTCTCTCTCTGTATGACTACATAAATAAATAAAAAAAAATAAAAAATAAAAAAATAAAAAAAAAAAGAAATGGATATTGAGGTGAGGGAGTGGTAAATGGTATGGGGGGTTCAATTCAGATGTGCTCATACCAGCAATGGGATGGATCTACATTGGTATCTTAAACCCAAGGTGGCTTTATTACCATCTAATCTGATTTCTGAATCAGATTAGACACTTACTCAATGGAGATACTCATTCATTCATTTCTTTAATTTTTGAATCACATCTGTTCCAGTCACATGGAAACCTAAGAGAGCAATTTGACAAAATTCTTGCCCTCGTGTAGCCAGCAAGCAATGAACCTAGAAAGTGGTCCTTTTAGCCTGCAGCATGTTCTAGAGAGAACATAAAATAAAGCAATGAGATTGAGTGGAGAGGAATAGAGAATTCCTTTAACTGAGGCACTCAGACATGGCTGCCCTTGGAAAGAGACTTTTAAGGGACACCTAAACGATAGTGTCCTTATGGTAGGAGGAGGTAGTCATTGGAGGTATGGGACAAGAGCAGCCCTGGTGGAAGGAACTGCAGCAAAGGCCTGAGATAAAAATGGTCATGGTATATTTGAGGGGTGGAAAGAAGGCCTACGTGGCAGGAACAGAGTGGGCAAGTGGGAAGCCATAGGCTAACAGGACCTGGAGGCCCCAATAAACTCCATCGTCCTGGTACAACCACCCTGAGGCTCCTTCCTAATGTGCATCACAGGGAGTCCACAGGGCAGGCTGCCTCCATGTTCACAAAGGAACGCTAGCTGAAACCCCAGCTTAATACCAGAAGATACCTTCATCCAGGGTGGACATCAAAATGGGCCCAAAGCTGGAAGTGACACTGTTCCTTGTCTAACAAAAAAGGAGGGTGCTGGAGGTGAGTTTAGGGTGACCTCTTAGTGCTTCTGGGGCTCGGGGCGTGCTATGCTGAGAGGTTCTGCAGAGAGAGGCAATGTGCTCTCAGTCCATTTAGGTAACCATCTCACTACCCTGGGTAAGCTTTGGTCCCAACTCTTATAGGGGATAAAAAGATGGGCCAGAGATAGGCCCTGCCTTAAAGGAGCCTTACTCACTGGAGGCAAGAAGATAAGCACGATAATAACACAATGATACAAGAAAAGATTAGTACCATAGTACAAATGGCTGCCTGACTCACATTTCCCTCCCCTTGCCTAACCTCAGTTCTCTGTTCAGGTGTCACTTCCTCAGAGTAGCTTTTCCCTGACCTCTTGGCCAGATCAGATCCCTGAATGACAACCCCCAAAATTCCATCCACCACTTCTTCAAAGCACTTGTCCCAAGTGTAATCTTACATGTGTTTGTGTGACTAAAGACTTCATGAGGTTAGGGTCTGTGTCTCTTTATGTTCATCCTGGTATCCTCTAAAGTGCCTGGGATATAGCAGGTACTCAGTAAATGCACGAGGGTAAAAGTAAAGAACTATGGGACTTTTAATGGGGAAACAATCAGATCAGTTGGAATAATTGGAAAACCTGGAGGAGATGAAAGGAGGGGAAGGATGTTGGCAGATGGAATTGTGGGTGAGGAGTCACTGCTAGTAGAGAAAAGAGTGTGAGTCAGGCCCTGAGATACTGAGGGATAGGCAGGTGTTTGGGAAACTGGGTGGTCAGGTGAGCTAGAGGGGAGAAAAAGAATAGAAATCTGGGGACCAGCCAGATGTTAATAGTATTTGGCTCTGGGCCAGGCAGGGATGGGTTTCAGGAAGGACCAATGCCCAACTTTCTGACCAGACTAGGTCCAGAGGTTCTTAGATCCCAGATGTTGGCTAGAGATGATTATTTACCAGATATTCCCACTTGAATGTCCTGCTGTCTCCCCAAATTCAATATGATCCAAATCCAAATTAATCAGATTGAGAGACAGTATAATATGGTAGTTAGAACAATGAAGCCAAATCCTGGCCTTTTACTAACTATGGGAGTCTGCGCATTTTATGGCTTCTCTGTGTCTCAGTTTTCTTATCTGCAAAATAGGTATAATAATAATAGCACTTACCCTATAGGGGTTTATGAGGAGTGCATGAGAAACATAAAACAGTTCCTTGCATATTTAAGGGCTTAATAAAAATTAACTGTTATAATTGTTTCTCTTGCCTTGCCCATTTTTTTCCTCCAATTCCTTTAGCTCTGATGGTAACATGACTCTCCTGCCAATGACTTATGTTCAGAATCTCCAAGTCGACTTTGTTTTTGTTTTTTTAAGATTTTATTTATTTATTCATGAGACACATAAAGAGAGAGGCAGAGACAACAGGCAGAGGGAGAAGCAGGCTCCATGCAGGGAGCCCAATGTGGGACTCAATCCTGGGACTCCAGGATCACACCCTGGGCTGAAGGTGGCGCTAAACCGCTGAGCACCCTCCCTCACCCCGGGGCTGCCCTCCAAGTCAACTCTGACTCATCCCTTATCTCACTTAGAAAGCAGAGCCAGGTTTGAATTCTACCACTCACACTAGTTGTATGACCTTGGGCAAGTTACTTAAACTTCTTGAGCTTCATGTTCCTCACTGGTAAAATAAAGATGTACTTTTCACTCCAGGGTTGCTGTAACAATTTAGTGATAATATTTGTATGTTAGTGGCTCAATTCCTGATGCTAAAGGAATGGTAGTTATTATTATTATCATCCTGTATGCCATCAGGGATCAACACCAGTATGTCTTCCCCTTTAAATGTCTTTGAATCCATTCCTTCCTCTGTATTTTCCTCCCACCACCCTAGACTTGGCCTACCTCACTCTCCAGAGTTACTGCAGTAGCTCTTCTACCTTTGCCAACTCCATTTTATACTTCACTTTTCTTTCTCTCTCTTTCTTTTTAGAAATATTGGTTGAACACCTACTTTTTTTCAGGGCACTGTCTCAGTTCTGGGAGTAGAGCAGTGGAAAAAATAGATGCTGTCCTTGCCTTCGGGAAGCCTACTTTCTGGTGAGAGGCACAAACTATAAACAAATACTTAGTGTACCAGGTGGTGATAAATGCTATGAAGGAAATCAAAGTTGGGGAAGGGGATAGAGGTGCAATTTAATGTAGGGTAATCAGGGAAGGCCCCTCTGCTAAGATGAGTATATATGCAGAGATCTACGGGAAATAATATCACTTTCAGTACATCATCACATCTTTGCTGAAATGCTCTTTCTTTCAGAATTAAGTATGGATGCTCATTTAGAACTTTCTAGATCCTCTGTAATTCTAGCCAGTTTTGTGATTTCATACCACTCCCATAATGCCCTTGTTTCTATAGACATGATTAACATGTTAAGTATGTACATTGTTAGATTAATAGTATTTATCTCTGATTGTGGTTATCAGTGTGGACTTTTCCCTCTTCCTTAAGTGTGCTTTCTAAATTTTATGATGAACATGGATTACTTGAATAACAGCAAGAAACATAATGCAGTATTTTCTCCTCATCATCTTATTATTATAATCTACATATAACACTGCAAGGTAAATTTTATATCCCCATTTTACAGATGAGAAAACTGAGGCATAGAGAAGTGAAGCTGATCCTCTAAACTCAGCTCTTGAAATGTCTGGCATCCAATTTCAGGCTCACTGTGTGCTTATTTTAAACTTCAGTTTGCCTTCTCGGTTAGAGCATAGGTTTCTTAAGGGCAGAGATCTTGCTTATTCCCATATCTCCCTCTTTCTCCTTCTCATGCTTTTATCAGACTACTATGTACGGTACATAATGGGTGTTTTTTAATGGATTGGTCTGTTCCATGTCTGGTCTATTGTTACAATATGGTTTGTTGTCTTGCTGTTGGTGCTATTGTGTATGCTCTTGACCCTGGGCCCATGGGTGGAGAACCTGAAGATCCCCATGTGCAGAGGTGAGGAAGTTGGACCTCCACCCACAAAAGGGCAGTGATTCTGCTTGTCCACTAGAGGCCGCAGTAAGCTTGGGTTTAGAGAGATGTCAGGGCTGTGGATTACTCAGCAGACCCCACCCCAGGAGTCATTTCCAGCACCAAGTCTGTCCTAGAGCCCTGGGCCCCCGGAGACAGCCTATCAGTGTACCTGGCTTCAGTTTCTTCCAATAGATCATCAGATTCCCAGACCTGGAATGGTTAGCTCCAGAATAAAAGCTGCTGATGGCAGCTAGATAGCAGGAGTATGCTGGCAGGCTCCAGATGCCCCTCAATTAGCCGAATCAACAAACACGCATGGAATACCCTGTGGATTGCCTGCTGTGTACCACATAGTGTGCTAGACTCTGGGACTAGCTTGGTGAACAAGACAGACTCTATTCCTGCCCTCCCAGCTCTTATGATCTAAGGAGGTACGCAGACAAGCCTAAAAATATTGTATTGTGTGATGAGCTAACACGATTTCTGTTCCAGGGTTAGTTCTCCTTGGGTCTCATTTCAGTATGGATTATCCCATGAGATATCTACCTGCTTTAGAGAAATGAAATAAATGAAATAAATGAAATAAATGAAATAAATAAAAATGAGAGGCAGAGAAAAGAACCTTTGTCCACATTTGAGGATCCCTCTCTCAAGGGAGAAAACTTCCCAGTGGCTCTTGGCAGATCTGAGGGTGTTTGGGTTGAGTGGGTGCTGGGGGCAGGGAGGTGCTGGGCCACTTCTCCACAGCTTTTCTTCTCTCCTTTCTCCAAGTGGCCTGGGAGCTTTGCTTGGGAAGGAAAGGAGAGTCCCCAGATTTTGGACTACCATACAGAGTGTGACGCAGACTGCTAGTTTTCTCACCGATTTTTCATAGCTTCTTTCTTTTCTTTGTTCCTTTTTTTCTCAGATTATCTGTCAATCAATGTATTTATCACATGAGTGTTTTATCTCGGGTATTCCTTTTTGCCCAGAATCATGAAGTCAAGGAAGTTGCAACAGTTAGGGAGATAAGATAACTAGAGAGAGGGGACCAAAACACACTCATGCAATGCAGCGTTTTGACAAGTACAAATTGGTAGTTGCAGACACTCATTGCTGGGGTCAATCCCTAGGGCTGATGTGGTCTGGGGAGGCTTCCTTACTGGACAATGAGACCAGGGCCTTCTAGGATGAGTCCTCAATCTATTCTGGTAGGGTTTCGCTGGGGGAGATATCCTCAGAGAACAGAGGGGAAGATAAAACATCCCCCACGCCCCAGCTGTTCATTCCACTGTGCCTGGACAAGGGGCTCAGAGGCCCATGTGCTCAACATTCCTTAGAAGCAGCTTCTGAGTCAGAGCCCCAGAAACAGCTGAGGCAGCTTCAGGCTGGAGTCTTGGCTCTCTTTTCCCCTTTTCTGTCCAAAAGCAACTCCCTCCCTAGCTATTTGGATGTGACCAGAAACCCAAGCAGGGCTCTGGGGTAGCAGCCTGGCTCAGCCAGTCTATAAAGTGTATTTGGTCCCTGCATCCCCTCCGAGGCTGCAGCCCTTAAGTAAAGGTGTGTACCCAATGCCACCTCTACCAGGAAGTCTGAGGGATGAGGAAGACTCACGCTGTGCCTACAAGTCAAAGCCCCCAATGCAGCCATTGTTGAGCTCCCTCTGGTCAGGGGTCTTAACCAGGACTTGGCTTGAGTTAAGACAGCAGCATTCCCCAGGCAATCTGCCAGCACCTCCTCACTGCCTGGGCGTGGGGCCCAGGACATGCCAGGGCAATGCCAGAGAGCTGACTCAGGGGGCGGCATGAGGGAAACAGAAAAACCCTTCTCACCCACCAGCTAAGAGAGGAGATGAAGCTGCCCTGAGGCCTGCTGTGATTGCCCTTTAGTGCAGACCACCAACAGGCTCTGTGGGTAAGTCCACTCCTTAGCTACTGATCCATGAAGCACCACATTTCCCGGGGCCACCAGCAGAAAGCCAAGGCTCTCTCTCTCTCCTTTAGTTTCCCTTTTCCTATGAAGACCTCTAGATGTGCAAATCTAGGTTCCCAAACTCCTTCTGCAATTGATTTGGGCCCTGCCATCCTCACTTTCTTAAAACTGTGACCTTGAGTCACTTTGACTTTGGTGAGTTTTAGATTCCTTATATCTAAGGTGTGGGACGGGTAATACCTATTTGCCCCATAGGACTATAGTAAGGATCAAATAAGATCCTTTCTATAAAGGGAACTTAATATAACTTTACAGCACATTTATAATAAAGTATTATTATTGTCGGGGTTATTCCTAAAATGGGAATTACAGCTGCTGGCCCCTGAAGCTCAAAGTCCTCTTCTTTGCCTCTTTTGTCTGACAAGTTGTTCTAAAGTCAGTGCTGGGATCTTAACCCAGTCCAGATCCTCAGAAGCATCGACACAGGCTTTTCTGCCTGGTGCAATGGTGCCAACTTAGGGAAGCAGCACCAGCCCAGCTCTGTTAAACTGGTTCTTTCCCTTCTAATCAGACTTCTCCAGTCCAGTGTGCCTGCAGTGATGACAAAGGAACCTAAAATAGCTCAGGCTCTGCAAACACCGCTGGAGACAGCTTGGGGCATAAGGTGTTGCCTGTCACCCATGAGCCTGTCTGGGCATCCCAGCCAGGTGCAGCCTTCAACCCTCCAGGGCCTGGTGTGTCTTCCTGTATGCAGTAGAGGATGACAGTGCCTCCTGTCAGCACTTTAGGTGGCTGAATTGGATGACTACCTAGAAAGTTGGCCTGGCAAGAGGTGCCAAGGGTGGGGGCTCACGGCAACCCCCCAACTGGCTCCTCACATGCATACTCTGGCTGCACCAAGAGGCCAGGTGAGCTAAGACGATGCAGAATGGCAGCTGTCTTGTAGTCCCAGGAATGGTTGCTGACTGGGAACCAGGGGAGGTTCTGAGGACCCTGCAGCCAGCAGGCCCTGGCTTGTCACTCTTGCTGCAGAACCAGTTTGGTATAGGCGGCTGCTGGGCCTGCCTCTGCTCTGAGACTTTGCACGGGCCCTCGTGTATTCAAATGAGGAGGCATGCCGGGAGGGCTGGGCAAGAGCCGCTGACCTGATCCGCACAGCAGCATTCCTTATGGTGGAATTCCCCATATCTTAAGCAGTCATTTTCATGTAGCACTAGTCTCACCCTTAGAACTTTCTCATCCAACTTTATCTTAAACACTTTTCCTTTCCTGGGTGATTGTTATAAGAAAAATGAAGTCTAGTTTATGTCAGGAATTCCAAACCGCTGGTCTGTTGGCTAAATCCAACCCATAAACTTGTTTCTGTTGACTTGCACAGTTTTAATTGGGAAGTTTTGACATTAAAAAAAAAAAAAAATCCAGGGGCACCAGGGTGGCTCAGCGGTTGAGCATCTGCCTTTGGCTCAGGTCATGATCCCGGGGTCCTGGGACTGAGTCCTGCAGGTTCCCCATGGGGAGACTTCTTCTCCCTCTGCCTATGTCTCTGCCTCCCTTTCTGTGTCTCTCATGAATAAATTAATAAAATCTTAAAAAAAAATCTGGATTTCAGGGCACCTGGGTAGCTCAGTCAGTTAAGCACCCAACTGAAACCTCTTGGTTTCAGCTTAGATTGTGATCTCAGGGCCATTAGATGGAGCCTGGTGTGGGGCTCTCACTCTGCATGGAGTCTGTATGTTATTCTTTCTCCCTCTCCCTCTGCCCCTCCCGCTCTCACTCTCTAAATTTTTTTTTTTAATTTTTATTTATTTATGATAGTCACAGAGAGAGAGAGAGGCAGAGACACAGGCAGAGGGAGAAGCAGGCTCCATGCACCGGGAGCCCGATGCGGGATTCGATCCTGGGTCTCCAGGATCGCGCCCTGGGCCAAAGGCAGGCGCCAAACCGCTGCGCCACCCAGGGATCCCCCGCTCTCACTCTCTAAAATAAATAAATAAATCTTTTTTTTTTTTAAATAAATAAATCTTTTTTAAAAATTCCAGGTTTCAAATATTTCTTAACATTTTGTGTTCTAGGTTGGTTTCTCCCAGAACAAGTTTCAAATAGTTTACTTGGAAGGTGATTCTAGGAAACTCCAGTTAGGAAGTAGGAAAGTGGGACAGGGAAGGTAAGAGGTAAGGGTAAGGCTATTAAGGGAATTATCACCTGGGGCTTGATTCTCCTGGAGAACTCAGAGAAGCAGTGGAGAACATGTCTCAAAGTTATCTCACCCGAGAGGCAAAGGCATTAGCATATTTACCCACCAAACCCAGCAGTCACTGGCTGGGAGCTGCTCCAGTGTGGGAGAGAAGGGGCAGTGGTGGTATTAATTAATAAGGAATGTTCAGCCTGTTGTATGGTGGAAAAAAGTGGGCTCCAAAGGCCAGAAGAAGCTGGAACTGACAGCATCTGGTATGGTGTGGAAGATCTAGCAAAACTGGTCCTCAGTTCTCACTCGGCAGCAATTAGCAGGAGCTGAATGCCAGGTGCCCCATTAAACAAGACAAGAGCTCTTCTGTCTACCATAGAGTCATTACACTCCCTGCCCCACATTGTCCTACACTCCACCTGCTTTGCTCTTTACATTACCTGCTTTGCCTCTTGGGTGTTTGCATTTGTGACTCCTGGCTTATGTCTTTTTGTACAAGCTATTCAGAGCTAGAGCGGTGAATCCCATTGTTCATGTTTCCAATAACTTCTGTTTGTGTTAAAAATTTTCTGTTTCTCTAACCCTGTACTCTGAATTATTTAATTCTCTGAGTCTCAGACCACTTTACCTCGCGTTGTATAACCTGCATCAGAGTGTGTAGGATAGGTCCTCACTTTGGGGGCTGACTTGGGGAGGCCCTTTGTTATCTCTTCAATATCAACCTAATTGGCTTTCAGTTCCTAAGATGTACTGAGCCCTTTTCTGCCTCTTGTCAATACCCCTGCCTGGAAAGTTGTTTTTTCCCTTTATGACGTGCTAATGGGGACTAAGCTTAAATGTCACCTCCTCGGTGAAGCCTTCCATATCACTCACTCCTCTACCCCTTACTAGGTTATGCCCTTCCACTGTGAATTCTCATAGTGCACTGTATTCCTCCTTAACATATTTAAAATAATTACATACACATTGGTGTAATTTGTATTTATACTGGAGTCCCATCATTAATAAAGTTAATTTATGCAAACCCAACTGTACATACTCAGCAGAAAGAGCAAGAAACAAAGAATTTCCTTCATTCATTTAAAATCACACTACATCATTAAAGCCAGATCTTGACATTTACTATCTTAGGGTGACACCCAAAGTGCAAAGAGAAATAGATGTTATTTCTTGGCTTTTGTGCTTCTAAATGCCAAGGTCCTGGCAATGTAAGGTATTTTCAAGAATAATTTTGCAATCTTTGCCTCATGGACTGATTTTAGAATCTGCCACCACCCACTAATACACACAAATGTAGAAGGTCGAAATCAACTGCATTATCTATCTCTCCCTCTAGACTGAGGCTCCGTGAGGACAGACAACATGCTTGCCTCCAACCATTACTGGATCCTCAGGGTCCGGCAAAGTGCTGGACACATAGTCGGTATTCAATAAATCTTTGTTGAATGGATGATGATGGGTAGGTGGTGGATGATGGAAGATGGGTGATAAGGAGGAATGATCAGAACTGTGAGAACCAGCACTGTTGTGCAGGACACACTTGAAGAGAGGGAGATTCTTAATATGATGTAGCTACTTACCAGGCTGCAGGGAGAAGGATGAAGGGATGAGCTTGCTGAACTACTGCATTTGGACTATCTACCTAAAGGCCTACACTTTTATAAGTCTCTGAGGATTTGTTAAGTCCTGTACTCTTCCTTCCCCCAAACCAAATTCTCTGGATTAGAGCCTTATCCCAGGCAGTGTAGCTGCCTCTGAGTCACTGCACAGAACTGCTGTACCCCTCAGGGCTCAGACAGTGCACCATCTGGTGTGGATTCCTAGCCCAAATTAAAAACTCCACCCAACCCCCTACTGTGACCCTGCTCATGACTCCCTCCTTATTTTAGCCCCAAACTTGTTTTGACCCCAACTGATCTCAATCACAGTTGTTTTTATAGCTCTTGTGCTGATCCCAACCTTGATTCCCAACTGGACCTTGACCTTGGCCTGGACATAGGCTTGCTTCTGATCCTGAGTACATTATACAGCCATGCTTTTTTGGTTGTTGTTATTTATAAAAATCTTTACACATAGTATTTAATTTGAAATTAACAACTCTATGTAATCATCTCCATTTTACAAATGAGGAAACCAAGAAGGTGGAAAGTGCCTAAGGTCACACAGTTAGTAAATTGGGGATCCCAAATCAGATTCGGGTCTTCCTGCTCTAAATCCAGGGCTACCGGAGTGTGAGTCACTTAATGTCCAGATATAAGTCTTCATTGTCCTTGTGGCAAAGTAATCCTAGATAATCAAAGACCTCAAGGTACTGATAGTAGTCATAATAATAATAATTTTAACTTGCTAGGCAATTTCTTTGTGACAAGCAAAGTGCTGAGAAGCTCTTCATACATTTTCTCATCTAATGCCCACCACAAGGCTACAGAGCTTGTAGGTCTGTTTTACAAGTAACCAAACCATGGCTTTCGGAGGTTAAGTAATTTGCCCAAGGTCACACAGCTAGTTAGAGGCAAGCCAGAATATGGATTCAAGTCTCTCTGATTTTAAATGTATTTCACTTCAGGGATGCCTGACTAGCTCAGTCAGTAGAAGATGTAACTCTTGATCTCAGGGTTATAAGTTAAAGCCCCACGTTGGGAGTAGAGGTTACTTAAAAAAAAAAAAAATCTTCAAATGTAATTCACTTCAACCTTTACAAAGAAATGGGATAGCAACAGGAAGCAGCCAGGAATCTGAGTCTTGCAACCATGTACTCACCATACCTTTTGAGCCATAGTGCCAAATTCCAGGGTTTTGTGTGTTTTATCACCAAAACTGGGTCAAAAATGAGTCAAGTCTTGGTAGAACTGACTCACTGTGGTGTCTGTCAGCCCTAAGAGGAGACAGGAAGCCTCAGAGGGCAACAGCCAGATGACCACTGCAGAGTGGATGAAGGTCCCGGAAGCATCCACCACAAGCCCCACGGTGGTTAAATGTGGAAGTCCACGTGCCTGCCAAAGAAAAGACCCAGACCCCAGGCCCATTTAAAAAATTAGACCTGCCAATCCCCATTTCTTTCTCCGTACTCAGCCCTATTCCCTACCAGTGCTCCATTTTGGTCTTTTCTCCGTCTTTCATCTCTGACTCTCACATTTTATCCTTCTCCTTCATGGGCGGGCTCTTTGTTTCCATCTCAGGCCCCCATCCCCACCTCATCTCAAGACTCTGAATATCATTGATGCCACCTTCCCATGCCCTGTTTCTCTGAATCCTATTCTCAGTGCCTGGTAGATCCCTGTGTCCCCCTCTTTTTTGGCAACCATTTTTTAGTAAAATATGCATAAATGGTAAGATTTACCATTAATATATATCTTACCATAAATGGTAAGATTTAAAAGTATTAATTAAAAATAAATTAAAAATTATTAATTAATTAATTATTAGCATGGTGAAATATACATAACACTTACCTTTTTAACCATTTTTAAGTGTACAGTTCAGTGACATCAAATACTTGTGCTTTGTTTTATAACCATCATCACTATTCATTTTCAGAACTTTTTCAACATTCCAAATAGAAACTCTGTACTCATTCAATAACTCTGCATACCCTCTCCCCTCAATGCTGGTAGCCTCTATTCTACTTTTTTCTGTGTGAATTCTATTTTAAGCACCTCCCAGAAGTGGAATTCCATGATATATATGGCCTCTGTGTCCAGCTTATTTCACTAAATACAACATTCTCAAGCTTCATTCATGTTGTAGCATATATTCGAATTTCATTCGTTTTTAAGGTTGAATAATATTCCCTTGTATATATAGCATGCCACGTTTTGTTTACCCATTCATCTCTCGATGGACAGTTGAGTTACTTTGCCTTTTGACTTCATCTATTGTGAATAATGCTGCAGTGAACATGGTGTACAAGTATTTGTTGGAGGCCCTGCTTTCAATTCTTTTCAGTATATACCTAGGAGTGGAATTACTCAATCATATGGTAATTCTGTTTAACTTTTTGAGGACCTGCCAAACTTTTTTTCATAGGGGCTGTACCATTTTACATTCCTACCAACAATACACAAGGGCTTCGATTTCTCTACATCCTTGCCAACACTTGTTATTTTCCACTTTTTTTTTTTGATAATAGCCATCGTAATGGGTATGAAGTGATATGTGAAATCCATTTTGAACACAGTGGTTCAAGTATTCCAGATTCCTGGGGTCTGTTCTTCCCCCTGGGTTTCCCATGAACCTCCGCTGGCGGGCAGGATTAGTATTTCCCTGTGGCGGAGAAACCACCATTGCTGATGAGCAGTCAACACACGTCTTTCTTCCTGTACCCTCTGGTCTTTCTTCCAAACTCTGACAAGGGCTGCCCATCTCTCTGCCTTTTGCTTATGGAAAGTTGGACTGAGAAATAACACAGGCTTTGGGAAGATTATGAATTCAATATCTTTAGGCCCACAGTCTTCTGAGCTCTTTTATTCATGTAGTCTTCCAGGCCAGAGGCCATAGGACTCCACAGGGACCGACTTTATAGGTTTGAACTGCCACTGACCTCAGAACTAGAACAGTATCCAGATCCTAGGGCAAAATTGTTTCATGGTCTCATTAGGACCCAAGGGAACTGCTTATATTCTAGTTAAAACCCCCAAACTATTTGAATCAAGCCCTTTCCTTTGCTGAGCCTAGTATTCGGTGGTTTAGGTCTCCAAGACAGATCCTGGGTGTGGTGATTCACCTCCTGCATAACCCTTATGACTCCTTGAGGGGAACTTGGAAACCTGGAATTTTGGTTGGGATTCCCAGTTCATATTCCCAGAACCCAGACTCTCTGGGGCAACATTTGTTTGTATTGTTTAATACTTACGTCCTCTCCATGGACTTCTGATGTCAAGAGCAGAGCACGTCAAACCTGGCCCCCATACGGTCATAAGTTCTGAGTTTTGTTACAGCTCCAGCCTACTTCTTTGCTCATATTAGGTGCATGGTATATTTCTTTTTCTTTTGGTCTTTTCTGTCTTCTGTGAAAGCAGGTGGAAAAAACAGAGACCTACAGAGGGAAGTGATTCACCCTAGTGCATGGATGGAGTCAGCAACTGAGCTGGGAATGGGACTCCATTCTTTGACTCTGAAACCACAGCCCTCACTGTGGGCAGTCACCCTTTTCCTCAAGATAAAGCTCTCAGCTTATGCTCCACTATATGGCTTTTGTACTTGACAGGTGCCCCTGGGATTGGGCGGTGGGGCCCTCTACCCTCAATCTTCCCACTCTAACCCATGAGACTGTTATATTGACCTTCAAATATGGATTTTTATGGTACAGCCCTTGAAAGGAAGTTTCTAAGGCTCTTTCTAAAGCAAAACACATGACCTTGCAAGTTTGGAAACACAAAACGTTCCTGAAGACTAAGAACGAGGCAATTGTAGCTCTCCTCTCTTCCCTTGCATTCTTACTTCTCCTTCACTGTCCTGTCATTTCAATTCTCCCTTCTGCTACCAGCACACAGTCCTAGAGGGTAATCATTTCCCCATTCCGTCCAGCCCAAGCCTAGACAAAACCCAAGTTACTCTCTTTTGCTTCTCTTATTTCA
The DNA here is from genome assembly GCF_048418805.1 of Vulpes vulpes. Classification (NCBI taxonomy): domain Eukaryota; kingdom Metazoa; phylum Chordata; class Mammalia; order Carnivora; family Canidae; genus Vulpes; species Vulpes vulpes. Next base: position 83,972,841 of record NC_132783.1, read on the forward strand.
ATTGAGACTGGTAAGAGTTTTCAGCTTTACTAGAAACCTTATACATATCCTTGTTTAAGAACCTATAATGCCATGGGATGCCTGGGTGGCTCACCTGTTGAGCATCTGCCTTTGGCTCAGGGTGTGATCCTGGAGTTGAGTCCTGCATCGGGCTCCCTGCATGGAGCCTGCTTCTCCCTCTGCCTGTGTCTCTGCCTCTCTCTGTGTGTCTCTCATGAATAAATAAATTAATTAAATCTTAAAAGAAAAAAAAAAAAGAACGTATAGTGCCTTGGGGCACCTGGGTGGCTCAGTTGGTTAAGCATCCAACTCTTGGTTTCTGTTCAAGTCATGATCTCAGTGTTATAATCTCAGGATCTTGAGATTGAGCTCTGCCTTGGGCTCTGTGTTTGGTGTAGAGCCAGCTTGGGATTCTCTCTCTCTCTGCAACTCCCCACCTTGCACTCTTTTTCCCTCTCTTTCTGGCTCAAAAAAAAAAAAAGAAAAAGAAAAAGAAAAAGAAAAAGAAAAAAAAAGAAAGAAAGAAAAGAAAAAGAAAAGAATAGAAAAGAAAAGAAAAGAAAAGAAAAGAAAAGAAAAGAAAACCGATAGTGCTTTCCTAGAGTCTATGGTATCAAGTACAGACTTCCACCTGGCTTTTAAGATCTCTTACAATTAGACCTCATCCTTTCTAGCTCTACTTCTTTCTCACTACTCTTTGGTGTAAACTCTTCCTAATTGCACCAGATTTCTCACTGCTTATATACATGTGCACACACGTACACACACATACACATAGTTAAGGACTTACAAAACTTACTCTCCATAATATATAAAGTGTTTGTTCCAGCTTCTGTCATTTTCCAGGGCTCTTGTTTGGAACTTCTTTTTTCCCCGTGTCCTACCAATCCAACATGACACATCCTTTAGGATGTTTTCAGACCTAGGACATCTCTAACTTCAGTGTGTCTGTTCTTGTCTTTACTGCAATTTTGGTTAGTGGTCAGATTGGTTCATGTTAACTTTTTAAAAAAATTTTGATAAAAATACACATAAAACTTACCATCTTAACCATTTTTAAACATACAGTTCTGTAGTGTTTTTTTTTTTTTTTCAGTTCTGTAGTGTTAAGTATATTCCCCTTGCTGTGCAACTGATCTTTAGAACTTTATCTTACAAAAGTTAAACTTTATACCCATTCAAGAACAACTTCCGATTTCTCTCTCATCCTATCATCTGGTAACTACCATTCTCCATTTCTATGAATTTGCCTACTTTGGATACCTCTTTATCTAAAGATATGTAGAATCACGTAGTATCTGCGGGGTTTTTTTGACTGGTTTATTTCACTTATTATAATGTTCTCAAGATTCATCCATGTTGTAACATGTGGCAAGATTTCCTTCCTTTTTAAGACTGAAAAATATTCCAATTATATGTATGTACCACATTTTGCTTATCCATTCATCTGTCAATGGACACTTGGGTTGCTTCTACTTCTTGGCTATCGTAAATAGTACTGCTGTGACATGAGTGTGCAAATATCTCCTTGAGACCCTGTTTTCAATTCTTTTGGATATATACTCAGAATTGGGAATGTTGGATCATATGATAATTCTGTTTAATTTTTTTGAGGAACTACCATGATGTTTTCCATGGTGGCTGTACCATTTTACAATCTTACCAACGGTGCAAAAGTGTTCTAATTTTTCCACAACTTGCCAACACTTGTTCTTTTCTTTTTTTGTAGTAACCATCTTGCTTAATGGTGTTTTGATTCCTGTATATTCATTTTGTCTTCCTTAACAGATTTTAAATTTCTTCAGGGTAGGATAACATAAGTTCTTCTGCATGCCCTCAGGGCCTAACCCAGCACTAGGTACACCTTAGGTATTTGAAAGTAATTTTTGGTTGATTGAATGAAATTAACAGCTTGAGTTGAGCTTAATTCTTTTATTTTTGAATTTGGGGTAGAATTTTCTTTGCAAACAGAAATAGCAGACTGTCACAATGGACTGAATAAATCCTTAAGATGTTATGCCGTGGAGCAGAGGGTCTGCTCAGGGAAAATGTTAGTGTTGCTTCCTTCTTGACTAAAAATACAAACATCATGGTCATCCCACAAGCTGCTGGGCCCATTGTTGCTGAGGATAGTTCCCACCCTCCCTGCAAAGGAAACCCAGTTTTACTCAGGTGGAACCAGAAGACCTTAGGTGAAAAAAAAAAAAATTGAGAAGCTCAGAAGGGTGCCAGGAACTGTCACAGAAAGTAAGTACAGATATTCTCAAGTCTGCTTTATTCTCACCTCTACCCAGTTTCTCCCAATTTTCCTGAGGTCCTAGGGAACTAATTTTTCATCCACTGCTGTGACTTTGAGGGTTACTCTCATTCTCCAAACTCTTTCAATCTCTATATAGAAAAGTCCCTCCATTAGCCATCCACTTGGCATTTTTAAAATGAAATGATCATTAGGATCTAAAAAAAGAACAAGACAAAAGTGCCGAAGCAATTAACTTTTTGAGAATAGATTCTTTAGAAAAGTTGCCTCAGGCTGGCTGGGTTTGCACAAGACTCTCAGGTGTACATTCCCTTCTTGATTCATCCCTGTCTGAGAAATTCTGCCCAAAAGTTGGCCTTCCAGCCCTGGATCTTTCCCATCTCTACACTGGCCCTCATTTCAAAGGATAGAATTGGAGTGAAAGCCCCAATAGATAGAAAGTTTGCGATTTAATTGGGCATTTCCCAGGTAAAAAAAAAAAGTAAACCAACACTCCCCAGATATGCATGGACTGACATTTTCCCCAAACTTGTTTGGTGGTAAGAATCTTGTAAGATGCGTATGGAGAATCTGATTCCTAAGCCCCATTCTGGACCTAATGAATCAGAATTTCCAAGGAAATAATCTAACATTCCATATTTTTTAAGCCTTCCATCCAGGTGATTCTTATCATCAAACAAGGTCGGAAAACATAAGATTAGTGAATATTTTATATTAGAGATTCCTAGGTACCTATTCAACACAGTACATTTTTCCCTCTGTGGGAGTGGGGGTGGTAAAGAGACAACACTATCATAGTGATAACCAACACAGGCTTCAGAATCAGAAACCTAGGTTTGACCTGCCATGTATTGGCATGACTATGTGACTTTAACTTCTCAGAGCCTTCATTTCCTTATCTGTAAGGTGGGGATGGTGTTGCATTTTTGTCATTGAGAATTAAATGAGATAATGTACATGGAACTATTACCCAATGCCTGCTAAATAAAATGCACGCTCAGTAAAGAGATGCTATTATTATTTTCCCACAGAAGAACCATAGAGCATTTTCATCATTTAATGATGGGTGAATGATGGTTATGAAAAGAGAGGACTGTCCATAGATGTTTCCAGAGATCCACATGGATACATAAACATAGCCAGAAGACCCGGTGATCACTTCTCTGACTAGACCCAGCTGTGGCTGGCTATATTAAACAAAAGGAAAAACATCTTTATTAAAATCTAGCTCAAGCTAGGTAGGCAGGAACCAACACAGACATGACTTGGACAGCTGGGGCTACCCTGGGATGTCACCAGTGGTTAGAAGTAGGAAGATCCCCAGGTATAAGGACAAGCATTCCTGCCTTCCTGAATAGAATGCAATACTGCATCAGAGATAGTTCTCCACCTCTTGGAATCAAGCAGGTATGGGTATGAGTCCCAAGTCTACCATCTACCTATAGTATGACCTTGGGTAAACTGCTTAATATCTACGAACCTCTGTTTTCTTATTTGTAACATGAAGAAAATAATAGTTTTCCTTAAAGGTTGTTGCTAAGATTGAAAAAGAAATGAATGTTAAGCAAAAAAAGGAGCTTACTACCACTTATCTTTAACAATATCCTCTTGTAGGGAGCAGCCTCCCCGCCTCCCGCCCCCCTTCTTCTTCTTTTAATGATTCCTTTTCTTTTCTTTTTTTTTTTTAAGTAATCTCTTCGCCCAACGTTGAGTTTGAATTCACAAACTCAAGATCAAGAGTCAAATGCTCCTCTGACTGAGCCAGCCAGCCGCCTCCAACCTTCCTCTTCTTTAAACACTGTCACACTTTCCACCATCACTGCTCTCAGAGAAGCCTCCCTACTTGTCTACCTTCATGCTGTTCTTACACTCTGCAAACACATCTATCTCAAGGGTTCTGCTTTGTCCCTGCTCCCTCCTCTCACAGACTTCCATACATTTTGTCCTATACAACTTCTGAAAGGATACTGACCTCCCCCCAGCATTTGGCTGCCTCATCACACTGTTATCGATCACTGCTTAGAGGCAAGCAGCACCCTTCTGCAGGTGGGTAGGAAGGCAGAGAGACCGAGGATGGGGGTTGAGGGTGGTCAGGAAGGGAGGAGTAAGGATTCAGACTGAGGAGGGGAGAGGGTGGAAATGTGTCATGAGTTTCCTCAAAATCGGCCCCAGCCCTCCTGAATTCTGAATCTCATCATTTTCAGTGAATGAATTCAGATGATTCACTTCCCCTCATTAGCCCTTTATTTTCCTCTCTGTGTAATGGAAAGGGAAGTGCTTGCACTTGCTTTAAAGACCGAGAAGCATATAGAATCCAGCTTGGGGGAGCCACAAGCACATGAAATTATACATCATCGGGGCTAGGGATATATGTTGGTTTTCTTCTGAGCAAAGTTTTTGAATAACTAACTCCTGGCTGCATGTATGTCCTTAAACATCATTGACTTCTTTGGCGATACCTATTAGTTTCCCGTTTCCATTTTCAGCCCCTTCCTCCTGGGTATCCCCTCTAGATTCCAGTTAAGCAGCCATTGCCATCCAGCACAGTAACCTAAGCAGAACTTTTGGGACCAGAACTTAGCTTTGGTTCCTGGAGGGTACTCAAAATCTAGATCTGGAAAGCCATGACCAAGACTCCTTTAAGGTTACAAGTTCCTAACTGAGGAAGTAACTGGGTTTGGGTTAACGACAAAGAAAATTTTAGCCAAAGCTCAAAATATTCAAGCAGAGATCTCAGCTAATTGGCTTGGGTAGGGCTAGGAATTAGGCCAGAGATTGTGAGGCAGGGAACGGGAAGAAAGAGTAGGGGTCAGAGGCTGAAGCTGGAGGGACCAAGTTGGCTGCTCTGTTTAGGGCATGACTGACGACAGAGTATAACCTCAGAGTGCAGTCCCTGGGCTCTTTGCTTTCCATGAGTAAGGAAGCAAGTATGTGGTTTCCTCTGCCCTACTCTTTCCACTCTTTCCGCAGGCTGCTGGGGGCCTAACAGTCCTAGCACTTCCCCTATCATGTTTCAGGACCCACTGTGACAACAGCATCTTTTCCCTGAGCACTAAACTAAACACACAGAGGAACATCAGACCCAAGGAAGCTATGTGACCAGCATTTGGTGCCTCCTTCCCAGAATTGCAGAGGAATCTGTCTGCCCTGGGTGTAGGGGAAAAAGAGAAGAGCTTCAGACAACAGACAATGGAGAAAGGGGGAGGAAATGGGAGTCAGGGTTATGAGTGGTGAGCAGCACATGCAGCTGGCCAGTTGCTGGGAACTGTTGGCTAAAGACAGCATCCCCACTTAACTGGAATTCTGGGATGCACTCCAGAGATTGCTGGTCTTCTGGACCAGTACAGCCATAGTCAGGAAGGCAAGGCAGGCACTTGGGGTAGGAATTGTAGTTTACAAAGTTCATCCTTCTTTTTTCTTTTTCTCTTTCTTTCTTTCAGAGAGAGAGAGCACATGTGTGCATGCATGTGCAAACAGAGGGAAGGATAGAGGGAGAGAGAGTATCAATCAGGCTCCACACTCCGTGTGGACCTGGGCTTAATCTCACAATCCTGAGATCATGACCTGAAATGAAATCAAGAGTCAGAGACTCAACTGACTGAGCCACCCAGGTGCCCCAGAAGTTCATCCTTCTCTCTCTAGTATCTAGAACTGTACCTGTCACATAGTAGGCTCCTGATCAATACTGGGTACATAGGTGCACCTGGGTGGCTCCGTGATTGATCATTTGCCTTCAGCTCAGAGAGTGATCTCTGGGTCCTGGGATTGAGTCCCGTGTCAGGCTCCCCGCAGGGAGCCTGTTTCTCCCTCTGCCTGTGTCTCTGCCTCTCTCTCTCTTTCTGTGTCTCTCATGAATAAATAAAAATTTTAAAGTCTTAAAAAAAACACTGGGTACATAAAGGAGCAAACGGATGCTTTCACGCACAAGCATGATCTCATTCAATCTGCAAAGTGAGGCACAAGCAGAGCAGGTGTTGCCTCCTTTTGCACATTGGGAGCTGAGATCAAGAGAGTTAAGTGTCTTGCTTAAGATTGTTCAGCTAGGATGTGGCCGACCCGGGGCTAGACACTTTACTCTCTATATAGTAATATGCTGAGCATTCTTGGTGTAGCGACCCAGGAATATATCCTGTGACTTGACATGAACTTCCCTTTAGGTCCTGCTGGTCAGAAAATAGCCTTTTCAGGGGCCCAGTTTCCTGGATATAGTCTCAGGGCCAAGTTTAGACTTCCTGGTTCCCTTTGCACACCTGACATCTGCCTGATCTTTTATGAGAAGCTTCTGGAAAGGGGGCCCCTCCACCAGTCTCCGTTGCCACATCTTACTGGGAAGTTGGTCCCCTGAACCACAGAGGCGAGGGCTGGTGGTGTGACTCTGAGGGTCAGAACAGAATGAAATTCTGAAATTATGTTCCTTATTCTCTCACCCTTGATAAAAACTTCAGATAGCGAGCTCACCAAGTTAGTTCCCAGAACCTAGGCAAGCAACTAAATCATACTACACCAAGGGTTCCCCAGGAACTAGGCACCCATAGCCCAGGGAGTATTCTGGAAGGCAGTCTCCAAAATCAGCAAGAGGGCTCCCTTGAGCTGGGACATTATATATCATCTGGCCCTCATCTTCACAGCATTCTGTCTTGTACCCCAGTTTTGTACCCCTCTCCATGGAGGCAGTGAGGTAAAAAGCATGGGAACAAGGATCAGAAAACCTGGGTCCTAGTGCTGGCTTTGTCACACATCAGTCTGTATTTTTTTCTCCACCTCCTTCTTCTCATCAGCAAAGTGGGAATAATGCTTTCCAGCTATGCCACAAAGAGGAATAATTTGTATCAAAATGCTTTTTAGGGGGATCCCTGGGTGGCTCAGCAGTTTGGTGCCTGCCTTTGGCCCAGGGCATGGTCCTGGAGTCCCGGGATCGAGTCCCACGTTGGGCTCCCTGCACGGAGCCTGCTTCTCCCTCTGCCTGTCTCTCTTTCTCTGTGTCTCTCATGAATAAATAAAAATCTTTTTTTAAAAAGTGCTTTTTAGTACAAGACAGTACTATTTTTTTTATGGCAAGAAGAAAAGAGAGTAGGGGAACTTCCAGAGTGACCCAAAGCTCTCTGTTCCCACTTGTTTGCTGATCCATTCCTCATAAAGCACCTATGTGAACAAGGCACGTGCCCAGTGCTGAGAGGAGACAAAGACGTTGAGGATGTGATCCCTGCCCTCAAGGAATTGAAAAGACTAACACAGTTGTGCACCAAAAGATGGACAGAGATTTCAGAGAGCACCAAAGATCGCAGAGTGGAAAGAAAGCGAAGAGTTGGAGGCTTCAGTATTGTTCAACCAGGAGAAGGGACCACAGGGGGAAGGAAGGGGAAGAAAAGTGTCAGCTGCATAACGGTCTCCAAGCCTCTTTGTCCAGGAGGAAATGAGGTCATCCTGCTCTCAAGAATCAGCATGACAGCCTCCAGCCAAGTAATCTAGAGTCATGAGAGCTGTTGGGGGTGCTCTGTGAATCATGACAGTATGCTGGGAATTTCCTGATACCCAGTCTAGTAGTTTCGGGGTAAGTCCTCAGGCTGCAACATCTCTGTTTACATTTTGATCACATTTATTTGCAATTAAATCCAAACAAAACATGCTACAGTCCTCTCCAGGAACTAGCGAGGCCAGCTCTGAGACCTATCGCCTCTCTGATTCAGTCCCTTCCCTTGAGATGTTGGCAGCTCAGCTGGGCACAGAAAAACTCTCTACAGAGGATGATGGGTCCCCTTCCTCATGAAAGCTGGATGGTTAACCGGCACTTTCCCCAGGAGAGGCTGGCATCCTGAGGCCTCTGACAGGAGCAGAACAAAGAAGCTTTCCTCTTCCCTCCTCTGCTGCCTTCCTCTTGCCCCTCTCAAGTGGATCCAGACCCAACGTGCAGCTTTGCCAGGCAGCAAAACGCTGTAGGTTCAAGCAGAAAAAGGGACCAAGCCTTGGGCCGGGCTTTAGGGCCCTAGTGAGTTATAGGGATCGGCCCTCTTTCCTCCCATTTAATGGGGACAGTCCTTCTGGGTAGCAGGAAGTGACCCCAAGCTCTGGTTCCCAACCTTAGGGGAAACGGATGGGGTGGACTGAACCTCAGAGTCCCTGCTGTGCTTCTTTACCTATGTCTGAGGAGGGCAGCCTGGGTGGCTCAGAGGTTTAGCACTGCCTTTGGCCCAGGGCATGATCCTGGGGTCCTGAGATCGAGTCCACGTCAGGCTCCCTGCATGGAGCCTGCTTCTCCCTCTGCCTGTGTCTCTGCCTCTCTCTCTCTCTCATGAATAAGTAAATAAAATCTTTAAAAAAACAAACAAACAAACACATGTCTGAGGAATATGTGCTTGTGCATGTCTATACAACTATGTGCCCTTGCCCAGGGCAGGAAGGGCGGGTAGAGTCCTTTACACATGGTTTGTCTTCCTGGAGGCCAATCTGGTTTGATAAGCAATCATTTTTTATCTTATTAGAAGCAAGGCTTTATGATGAAGTCTGGAATACTAAGTACATATGTGTTTTTTTTTTAAAGATTTTATTTATTTATTCATGAGAGACTCACAGAGAGAGGCAGAGACACAGGTAGAGGGAGAAGCAGGCTCCAAGATGGGAGCTGGATGCGGGACTCGATCCCCGGACTCCAGGATCACACCCTGGTCTAAAGGCAGGTGCTAAACCGCTGAGTCATGCAGGGATCCCCAATACATATGTGTTTTTTAAAAAAATCTGTAATTACGTTTTTGGAATGGGTGATACAAAGGTATGTTTTCAAAAATGTAAACAGCACAAAAGGACATACAGTGAAAAATAATCTCATTCTTGTCCTCCAATTCCCCAATCCCTCCCCTCAGATGTGAAAACAGAACTTCTTACCCCTCCACAGCTTACTGTCTGGGTTAATGAGGCTTTACTAGTGTCTTTATCAATAAAGTATACTCTGGCCCAAGCAAATAAAAGGATTGTTTGTTATAGGAACTTTTTGAAACATCCATCAATACTTCAATAGAAAGCATTGATAATTTGTGCCCTTAGACTTTGCTCTCACAATCCCGTATTCCTCATCCAACCCTTGTCAAGCCCTCACTTTCAAAGACCACTCTTAAGTCAAACTGCAAGAAAAATCCGACCTTGCCTACAGGCTGCCCCTGCCAGCCACTACCAAAGGCCCTTTCCTTCCGAACCAATAAACTCGCTTGTCTTATCCACTGGTTGGATTGATGAATTTTGGGAGGCTCCTATTTGACAGACACATCCCCTGTTAGCAAGACTCAGCGAGTCCGTGTCACATGCATTTTCTTTCTTTTCAAAGATTTTATTTTTAAGTGACCTCTTACAGCAACCTGGGGCTGCAACTCGCAACCCAGAGATGAAGAGTCCCACGCTCGCCGCGCTGAGCCAGCCAGGCGCCCCTGTCACCTGCATTTTCACGTTGAGAAAGAGACTTAGCTCTAGGAGCCGCGCACTAGGTCCCTATACCCCGGGTCCCGGTCACTCTCCTAGGCAGTGGGGGGCCGAAGGTGGGAAGACTGGAAAAGAGCTGATTTAGGGGATCTGGGAAGAGACAGCAGAGCCGGCCGGAGGAGAGTCTCGCTAGTGCGGTTCGCGGCGCTCTCGGCCCTGGGGTGGAGCCGGGGCCAGGTGAGCCGGAGGAGGGGGCGAGGGAGTTAGATGCCCCTCGATCCCTCCGTTCAGACCTCGCTCGTCCCCGTCCCCTCCGCTGGGGACCGCGCTGCGCCCCGCTCCCAGCCGAGGCCGTGGAAGCCCACGGGTCCGGGTCGCGGCTGTCCCCAGGGAAGCCGAGGGAAGGAAAGGGTTGGGGAGATCCCAGGCTGGGGCGGGGCCAGGGCCGGGGCGGGTCCTGATATAGATAGAGCCCCGCAGCCGGCGAGCGGCACAGCGCGGCCCCCGGAGCCCCAGAGCCTCGCGGACTGTCAGAGCCCCAGCGGGTCCCTCCGTCCCGGCTCCGCGTCCCCCCGCCCCGCCGCCGCAGCTACCGGTGAGTGCAGGCCGCCCCGACACCCCCCCGCCCCGGCCGCGCGGGGTGCCCGGCCCGGCCCCGCCGAGCCTGAGTCAGCGCTGCCCGCGCCGGTGCGCCTCGCCGGGCATCCATCCCCCCGCGGGGAGCCCGCCCGCGCCCCGGCCCTGCCGCGAGCTGCCGGCACCCCCGGCCCACGTCCTCGCTCCCCCGCGTCCTTCTCAAGTTGACCTCTCCCTCCCGAGCAGAGCCGCCGCCCGGAGCCTCAGCCCCGCCACCATGAGAGCCCTGATGACGTGCCTGCTCCTGGGCGCCCTAGTGGTGAGCGACTCTCGAATTAGCCGCTTTCCCGCGCTGCTCCCCGCGGCCCGAGGGGGGCGGGGGCGGCCTAGGGGGCCGGAGTGCCCCGGTTCCAGCAACCGCGGGGCCGGACCCCGTCAGGGGGAGGAGGACAGATGTGGCCGTGAGCATCCTGACGGCTCAGGGAGTTCCCACTTTGGGGCAAGGGGGGAAGAAGCCCCAGAGACCGCGCCAGCCTCCTTGCCGGCTCTGTGCCGCCAGCTTGAGTCCATCCGTTTCTCCCTGCTTGAAACCTATGATCTTGCACTTGAGGGCTAGTTAGATGTGAACAAGGAGAGGACAGAGGGGCACGGAGGAAAGGGTGAGATTTGGGATTGGGGCCAGTGTTTCCTCATCTTTGAGGCCCAGGAGCCTGGGACCTTGGATGAACTTCTCCTCGCCTCCATCTCTTCCAGGGCAGCCATGAGTTTCATCCAGTGTCTAGCGCATGTGAGTATCCACCCGTTGCACAATATCTGGCTGCACAGACCACTTGCAGAAGCCTCAGGGGGCGGCCCCTCCCAGACGGCGCTGCAGGCCTGGCTCCCCGCTTGCCTGCTCCTGCGCCCCGCCCCCCTTGCTTACCCTTCCATCTCTGTGATCTCCAGCAAACTGCAGCTGTCTGAACGGAGGAACGTGCGTGTCCTACAAGTACTTCTCCAACATTCAGCGATGCAACTGCCCAAAGAAATTCCAGGGGGAACACTGTGAGATAGGTATGGGGATCCTGACTCTAACTGGGGAGCAGGGGGCACCAGAGACTTGGGGACAGGGAGGATGGGCAAGGTGCAAGAGCAGGCAGGAGTCAGGAGCTGGAGGTGGAGTGGGGAACATCTTCATCCCTGTGTGATATACACAGTGGAGCATAAACACATGCTGTTTCGTGAATCTGTGGTTGCACAAATGTGCGATGAGGAGGGAAGGAAACCCTTTCTAGTGCTTTCTGCCGGGCCTGAAATCATGTGAGGCCTGATAGGCTCTCTAAAATACCTGTCTGAATTTCCTCTTCTTTCTAATATCTCTCATCCTCCCATTCTTCCTTAGATACATCAAAAACCTGCTACGAGGGGAATGGTCACTCTTACCGCGGGAAGGCGAACACCAACACCAGGGGCCAGCCCTGCCTGGCCTGGAACTCCGCAGCTGTTCTTCTGAAACAGTACCACGCCCTCAGACCTGATGCCCTTCAGCTGGGCCTGGGCAAACACAATTACTGCAGGTGAGGTGGGAGCAGCAAAGAGTCTCTGGTAGCCCCAAAGGGACCCTGTTACCATCCCCTATATTTCCAGAGTGCTGTCCATAAGCATGAGAATAGCAAGGCCTCTGGCTGACTTTTCCCTGGAGGGGAAGAAAATGCATTCTGGGTTGGAATGACACTCCCCCCAACCTCTCTGTGTTACCAGGAACCCGGACCACCAGAGAAAGCCGTGGTGCTATGTGCAGGTTGGCCTGATGCAGCTTGTCCAGGAGTGCACAGTGCAGCACTGCTCTTTTGGTGAGTGTCACTGACCTGTTTATGACAGTCAGGTGGAAGGGGACAAACTTATATGTCCCTTTATCCCATGACAGGAGGGTGGAGGAGGGAGGCCTGCCTGACCTTGAAAAACTGGGAGGTCAGAGGACAAGACAGGGACACTATCCTACTTGCCTCCCTAAGACATCCTTTTCTTTCTTCTCCAGAAAAAAATCCTCACTCTCCTCCAGAAAAAGCAGAGTTTCAATGTGGCCAGAAGGCTCTGAGGCCTCGCTTTAAGATTATTGGCGGAGAATTCACCACCATCGAGAACCAGCCTTGGTTTGCAGCCATCTATAGGAAGCACCGTGGAGGCTCTGTCACCTATCAGTGTGGTGGCAGCCTCATTAGTCCTTGCTGGGTGGTCAGCGCCACACACTGCTTCATGTAAGTCCCTCCGTCTCTTCTCCCTGACCCTCCTGCCTTACCCCAAAAACATCCCATTCTCCTTCCCAGCAAAGGATTCCACTTAAATTCCACCCCCCCTTAAGCCCTCTCCATGCAGTCCATGGCCTTGGGGACAAGTCGTGCTCTGAGGTTGCTGTGGAGGGGAAATGACAAGATCTCATGAGATCAGACTATCTGACAAGTCTCCCCTCCCACAGTAATTCCCAGAGGAAGGAGGACTACATTGTCTACCTGGGTCGGTCAAAGCGTATCTCCAAAACATTTGGGGAGATGAAGTTTGAGGTGGAAAAGCTCATCTTGCATGAGGACTATAGTGCTGACAGTCTTGCTCACCACAATGATATTGGTGAGTGGAAAACCCTTTTCTGCCATAAAGATGATGATTGGAGGAAGTGGAGTCCAAGAAGAGAACCAAATGGGAGATTGAGGTTGTTAGGGGGAACTGAATATCCTGTTTTATATAATAAAGGGACATATGTGAGGGGCCTGCTGCTCCCCTGTAAGAGTCCTTGAATTTCCAAACATTTAGCCTCATCTAGATGTCAATGGCCCCATGTGCATATGACTTGGGCTCAGAGGCCCCTTCTTTTGTTGGATGCAACCTCTGCCTGTCCCAGGATCTGGAAATTCAGCATTGGGCTGAATTTAGCCCATCTACCTCAGCCACCCATACATCTGTATATAGCAGCCCTGGCTGGCCAAGTCTTATGTCAGCAGCTGGAACAAAGCCCTTGAGGCATGGGACAGGGGAGGCTTGTTTCAGGTAATAATCTATCAGCAGACTTTCCAGGACGACCTCTGTCCCTAACTGATTTGGGGATAAACATCCAATCCTTCAGCATTTGGAGGGGAGAGACGGTGACCGCCTGACCAGGTAGAGATCTTTCCCCCTGACTTCTCCTGCTTCCCTCTTCCCCCTTCAGCCTTGCTGAAGATCCGTTCTGATGAGGGCCAGTGTGCACAGCCATCCAGGTCCATACAAACCATCTGCCTCCCTCCATCACGTGGTGATGCTCATTTTGGTGCAAGCTGTGAGATCAGTGGCTTTGGAAAAGAGAATTCCAGTAAGTGACATTTGGGGCTGGCTGAGAGGGTCCTGGGGGAGTCTTGTCACCTGGAGGTGAGCTCAACTTGAACAAGAGAGGAATGTGGAGATAGAGATGGGAGCATTGTGGAGGTAGCAGATGGGTTTAGAGATGGAATGGGGAGCACTGTTTAGGGAGTGATGGATCATTAAGGTAAATAGATAGGGGGTAAGAGGCTATACATGAGGTAAAAGCTCAGATTTGGGACAGAAAGAGTAAAGGCTTTCCCTGGCAGGAGCACCTTTTGGTCCCCTCCCTGGCCAAGGGTCCCAGTGGGAAGGTTGGACAGACACATCTTCATGTAAACTTCTCCTTGTTTACTCCATCTAGCTGACTATCTCTATCCAGAGCAGCTGAAAATGACTGTTGTGAAGCTGGTTTCCCACCAGGAGTGTCAGCAGCCCCACTACTATGGCTCTGAAGTCACCGACCAAATGCTGTGTGCTGCTGACCCAGAGTGGGAAACAGATTCCTGCCAGGTGAGAGTTCCAGCCTCTCTTCACCCCCAGAACTCCCCAGGGCTTGTGGGCCTGTCCCTGCCAGCTTTGGGGAGCCTCTCTCCAGCCAGAGCCCCAAGAAGTCAGAATTAGGAGCTCAGGCCTTAGACAGTTTAAACTGATCTTTATGTGTTTACCAAACAGTTGTGAGCCTGGCTCTGTGCTAGGCACTTCAGGCTGGAGACAGGAAGGAAATAAGGCCATAAAAGAGGAGAACAATAGAAAAATAATGCTACTCAGTGTTCAGGGCCTGGTATAAACTGTAAATGATCAGATGTTTGGGAGCGAGGGGTGAGTGCCAATTAGGTGGTCAAGAGGGGAGGCTTTAAAGAGAATGTGATTCTGTAGGCATCTGAGGAGACAGGGGGAAGAAAGGAGAACATTCCCATTGAAAGATACAAAAATGAGAATGAGCATGGCATATTCCAGGATGGGGAGGAAAAGTACCTGAGGATGCAGATGGAATTGTGGCAGATAGCTGGGCTTTGTAAGCCAAGCAGAGTATTTTAAACTTGATATGATAGGAAATGCGGAATCACGAAGGATTTTAAAACTAAGAAACTCTCTCTTTCTTTCTCTTGGGGATGACTGGGTGATTGGGTCAGATGGGCCCCTCCTCACTTTTCCCGGGGGCTCACTTTCTGTGTCTTTGGCTTAACAGGGAGACTCCGGGGGGCCCCTGGTCTGCTCTACCCAAGGCCGCCTGACTCTGACTGGGATTGTGAGCTGGGGCAGTGGATGTGCCATGAAAAACAAGCCAGGCGTCTACACAAGGGTCTCACGCTTCCTGCCTTGGATCCGCAGGCACATAGGGGAACAGAATGGCCTAACCCTCTGAGGCTCCCCAATGGGCCAAGGGAAGAGAGGGGTCCACCCACTCCCATGCTGACTATCATTTTTGCTGTAGAACCATCTGCATCAGCTCTCTATAAGGAAGGAACTGAGGAAGATAGGCTATTACAGAGATGATTTTGCTTGTACTGCCCACCAGGGTGAGCAGCAATAGCTTGATCTTCAGATACAGGCCTGGGTGCTGAGTGCCCAGATCTCTTGAGGCCAGGATGGAGGAATGGCCCTGACCCAGGATGGTATTGACCAGTTGTTTGTCTTTCTCTGAACTAAAGCCTCCTGGAGTGAAAAATGCCATTTCCTGAGCATAGGTAGAAAGAGAGCCAGCTCCCCCAACAGCGGGCATTCATGAGGCCCACTGTTGGGAAATGAATAATTTCTTAATTAGGAAGTAGAACAGAACAGAGGTCTCTTGAGGGAGGGTGGCCACTGTTGAACAGTGGCTTGGGGAGTGGAGACACTAATGACTTGATGGAAGGGCTCTGACATTCCATGAATGTATCAGGAAATATTATATATGTGTGTATATGTTTGCACACTGGTGCATAGGCTGAGTGTCAGTGTGTGTAACAGCTAGTGTTCCTGAGTTTGACTGCAAGTCTAGATATTTCCCTAAACTGAGTGTACTTTGATGTCACATAAAATGGTCTGGAGAGGTCACTCCTAGGGCCTCTTGGGCCTCTCATGTGATGATGCCTATGAATGTATCATTCTGGGGCATGGCCTGTGACCAGCACTAAATTTTCAGTTTCATTTTTACATAGATGTTCTTTCTTGGCCAGTTATCCCTTTTGACCTTTCAGCTGAGTTTATCCAATCCTCACTGGGTGAGGTGAGGACCACTCGTGTACACTGAATATTTAATAATTATATTCTGCTATTTTTATTTATATCTATTTTTGTAATTTTGAATAAAGATCAATAAAATGTGATTTTTCTGAAGACTTTGGTTCCTTCTTGGTACTTGTATGAGAGGGAGTTGGGAAGCTTAAAAAGTGGAAAATAATGGTGGTGGGATATACCCCAGAGTTTCTTGGGGGCTGAATCTCTGGACTTAATGGGGCTTTGGGAAGTAGAGTCTAGAAGAGTTATAGAATAGGTCCTCCATATCACATAAGCACATGGTGTGCAGGCTTGATATCAACTGTCAATTCCCTCCTTAGACTGATGCCTTTGTACAGTGCACATCTTGACAGCTGTACACAGTGATCCACTAGGATAGGCCCCACCATATTCTCTTCACCCTGGTCATAATAACCCTGGGGCTGACCTCAACCAAGCAAAACACCTGCATGAGTGCAAATTGCTGATCTAAAACCCAGCCCAGCTTGAGTGTGGCATTCAGGGAACAGAAAACAATTTCCCAACATCTGTGTGAGGGTCTGGTGCTAAGTTTTCTCAGTGTGTTAATGGAGCTCATGACCAGTCACTGCTATCCCAAATATTAGGGGACTCAGAATCTAGAGCTAGGTGGTATCCTAATGGAGGTGGCCACACATTTTGAACCAAACATTGACTTCTGGAGAACTGGGATGTAGAAGGCAGGTGGAGAGATACAACTGAATGGTAAAATGTTGAAATTTCCAAGCTATGTTAATGGGTTTTGGCAGTGTTTCTTAACCAAGTCACCTAAGAACCTTTTAAAAAATATATACATGCCAATGCTCCACCCATAGAGATTGTGATTCAGGTCAGGGCTGGTGCCAGGTCTTGTGAGTTTAGAAAAATTCCCCAGAGGTTTTTCTTTTTTTCCCCAGATGTTTTTGATAAGCACTCTTGATTGAGATCCTTTGGGGACAACTGGCCAGATTACCTGA
This sequence comes from Vulpes vulpes, assembly GCF_048418805.1. Taxonomy (NCBI): domain Eukaryota; kingdom Metazoa; phylum Chordata; class Mammalia; order Carnivora; family Canidae; genus Vulpes; species Vulpes vulpes. The sequence goes on from NC_132783.1 coordinate 83,989,587, forward strand.
AGGTCCAAGTAAATTCAAGATATGGTCAGAATGTGTCCTCTGCATGAATAGTCAGTTTTTTGAGTGGAGTTTGAGGGTGCAATGTCTCGTGGGCTTCCGATTCAGAGGCTCCCTAGACCTTGGGCAACTGGCAAGCAGGAACCCAGAGTATTTTGCTTTTAATCCCTATAATCTAGTAGGCCAAGTTATTTATTGTAATACAGTGGTTCAGAGCATGGTTTATAGAGTCAGGTAGTCTGGACTAGAACCCTGGCTCTGACACTAACTGTGTGACTTGGGGCTCTGTGCCCGTTTCCCCATCTGTGAAAAAGAGATAATAATATCTACCTCCCAGGAATGTTACAAGGATTCATGAGTTCACAAATCTCTTAGTACAATACTGGCACCTAGTAAAGGCACAAAAACATTGGATGTTATTACAAAACTTTGTAAATTCTTAAAGAATCGAGCAAGAGCCCCCTCCTCTCCTCCACCCCAGGATTGCATGAGTGGGTTTTATGGGAGCTAAAGCTTGCCAGGAAAGAAAAGGCATGATGTGAAGCTAAGGGGCCCAGCCCAGGCTGAGCTGCTTCATAGCCTCTGCATCCCCCCCCCCCCCCCCCCGCCCCCGCCCCACCGCCTCAGGGGCCAAGAAAGATCTTGTTCCAACATGAGTAGTTCCAGCATCAGGGCTCACAGACACTGAAAACAGGAAGTCTGAGCCCCACCGGCAGGGTTGAGCAATGCTGCTGCTAACTCTTCAGACCATTTCCCAGCCACCACCCTGACCTGACACCCCCACCTCCCGGCCACTGCCGCCACCACCACCAGCACCAGTTGCTACCTCTTCCCCAATCTCTCTCAAGGCTATCCAGGGAACAGCCACTTCTCCAGCCACCAGTATTGTGGCTCTAGACACTAACCTGTCCATCCCTTTAGGGACTGCCTTCTTCTCATCCTCACTATGTACAGGGCACTGGGTTTTGTTTTGGTTTTGGTTTTTTAAGCAAATTCTATGCCCAGTATGGGGTTTGAACTTATGACCTCAAGATCAAGAGTCACATGCTCTAGCCACTGAACCAGCCAGGCACTCCTGTACTGGACACTGTAAGTTCTTTATATGAGAGGCACCTGGGTGGCTCAGTGGTTGAGCATCTGCCTTTGGCTCAGGGTGTGATCCCGGGGTCCTGGGATCGAGTCCCACCCTAGGCTTCCTGCAGGGAGCCTGCTTCTCCCTCTGCCTATGTCTCTGCCTCTGTCTGTGTCTCATGAATAAATAAATAAAATCTTTAAAAAAAATCTTCACTGGTTTAATCCTCACAACAGTCCTGTGAGGAATGTGCTATCATTACCCCCATTTTATGGTAGAGACAGTGGAAGTACTAAGGTTGAATGATTTTCCCTTTTCCCAAAACATTACATCTGGTAAGTGGAAGAGTCAGGCTTCAGAGTCTACAGGCCCTGCACTGTGACAAAGGACCTTCCAGCAGCTCCCAGCCTGGGAAAAGAAGGGCAGCCTCCTTTCAAGCTCCCTACTTCCTGGATGCTGGGTTTACAGGCTGAGTGTAATCAGAGGTATTATATTATTTTATTTTATTTATTTTATACTATATTACATATTCTCTCTCCTCTTAAAAAATTCCCAGGCCAAGTGAGGAGCCCACACTCAGCCACCAGTTTCAAAGTAAAATTTCACTCTCCTCGAGCTAACCTCATCCCTTTTTTGCTGAAACCTGATTTCATTGAAGTGGTTTCCGTTTTCACCAGAACCCCTCCTTCTGAAATATTCTGTGGCCCGTTTTATTACAAGGACTCAACTTGATTTCCACGTATGACAACCCCCCACAACAACCACGTGCCTCACCTACCTCTCCACACTCCCAGCGCGACCATCTTCCTCAACAGCAGCAAACATTTGAATCTTCCCATGGAATCAGACACAGTGGTGGGGTTTCTTTTTGTTTTGTTTTTTGGTTTTGTGTGTGTGTTTTTTTTTTTTTTATGTAACAGGTGTTTTTAAAATAACAGTACTATTGAGATATAATTCACATACCATACAATTCACCTTTAGAGTACACAACTAAATGATTTTTATATCCACAGAGGTGTGCAACACCACCACAGTCGGTGCAAGAACGTTTTTACCACCTCAAAAAGAAACTCCATACTCCTTAGCTGTCACTCTTTTTTTCTTCCCGATCCCCTCAAGCTCCTAACCCACTTTCTGCTTCTGTGGCTTTGCCTCTGCTGGACATTTCACGCAACTGGGATCATAGAATATGTGGTCTTTTGTAACTGACTTCTTTTGCTTGCCATAATGTCTTCAGTTTCATCAGTGTTGTAGCATGTATCAGGGCTGTTGCTGAGTTTTAAATAGCCAACTGGGAGAAAAGATAGCATAGGCCCCCTTCTGACCTTGCAGTCCTATTCGAGAATCATTCAACAAATTAAAAAAAAAATCAAGTACATGGGCACCAGGCATTGTTGTAGATGCTGGGGTATAAGAATGAATGGGACACAGTGCTAGTCTTCAAAGAGCTCACAACTTTGTGAAGGAGACAGAACCAAGACACAATTCAATGTGATAAATGCTATAATAAAAGTATGTATATTCACAGAACAGTGATAAAGAGGCAATTAATTCTACCTTGGGAAGTCAAGGAAGATTTTATAGAGGAGGTGATATTTTACCTGGGCCTATAAAGATGCAAAGAAATTTGCCAAACAAGGAAGAGAAAGGCATTCTAGGCATAGGTAAGATCATGAAGACATGAAAAGGCAAGGGGTTCTCAAGAAATGATGACTAGGGGTGCCTGGATAACTCAGTCATTAGAGTGTGTGACTCTTGATCTTGGGGTCATGAGTTTAAGCCCCACATTTAGCATAGAGAGTACTTTTTAAAGAAGGAAGAAATGGGGATGCCTGGGTTGCTTAGCAGTTGAGTGCCTGCCTTTGGCCCAGGGTGTGATCCTGGAGTCCTAGGATCAAGTCCTAGGACTTGATCAAGTAGGCCTACTTGACAAGTAGGCAGAAAATGGGAGGTGGGGGGAGCTGGTGGGATCTAGTTGGTGAGGACCCTTAGGCAGGGCTGATAATCAGTAGCAATCACGAAATAGCTATTGTTCCAAAATCCCTTCCATGTGGCCCTCTGCCACCCAGCCGCTTTCCACTTCATGATCCAGCAACCATAGGGTTAAAAGTGGGCAGAGGGCTCCCTAGAAAAAGCCTCTGAGACCCATCCCTACTCCAGCTGCCATCCAAGTGTTGGTACTCTGAAGACCTGCTAATTAAATGTTTTGAATACCACCTCTTGCCCATGGGTACTGTTTTTCAAAATCCAGAAAGATAATTGAGGTCCAGAAGTCATAAAAAGTTTTTTTCCTTTTTTTAAAAAAATATTTTATTTATTTATTTATTCATGAGAGACACAGAGAGAGAGGCAGAGACACAGGCAGAGGGAGAAGCAGGCTGCATGCAGGGAGCCCGACTTGGGACTACATCCCGGGTCTCCAGGACCAGGCCCTGAGCTGAAGGCGGCACTAAACCGCTGAGCCACCTGGACTGCCCAAGTTTTTTTTTTCCTTAACTAAAAATTTTCCCCCAGTAGGGGCACCTGGGTGGCTCAGTCAGTTAAACATTAGACTCTTGATTTCAGTTCTGGTCATGATCTTGAGATTATGGAGTAGAGCTGCATGTTGGGCTCTGCTCTCAGCAGGGAGTCTGCCTGGGATTCTCTCTCTCCCTCTTCCTCTGCCCCTCCCCTCCCCTCTCTAGAATAAATGGATGGATCTTAAAAAAACTCCACCCAATTTTAAAAGTAACTGTGAAAATAAAATATTCCCATAGGATTTCATAGCTGTTGTTAACATCTCTGGTTTCTTGTGTCTCCTTTGCAATCAACCTCCTCTAGTGGCCCTGAATATCAGGTTCCCTAAGGCCTCATCCTAGACCTTCTCCTCTTCCCACCTTAAACTTTCTCTCACAGTCTCGTTCACACCCAGGCTTAAATTACCACCAATAAACAGTTGACTTGCAAATGGTTATTTCCAGCCAGACCTGCCCTTATTTTCTGTTGTCTACTTGACACCCTCTTTTGGTTGTCTCACACAGGGCACCTCAAACTCAACCTGCCCCAAATTGGCCCTTTCTTCAGACCCCAACCTGGTGAACTTATTCTATCACTCTCTGACTTGGGTGATGGCACCACCTCCATTCACATCCAGAAATCCAGGAGTCTCCTGATGCTTCTCTCCCCTCACACCCCTCATCCCATCCTGGCAATTTGCCTCATAGCTCTTGAAGTCATCCCTTTTTCATTTGCACCAGTGTAGAGCCACCATTAGCTCCTGTTTCAACTACCACTATAGCTTCCCAACTGGCTTCCCCCATTGATTCTATCTCTACCCCAACTTCCTCCCACACCCCCACCAATCCATTCTGGGAAAATCTTTTGAAAATGCAAGCGTGCCTAATGACTCCCATTGCTCCTAGCTGGCTGTATCGGGCAGTGTCTGGTCCCTATTTTCTCTCCAGCTCCACCTGGAATCAACCTCTCCCAGTCTTGCTCTACTATGCAATTCTCTTACTCATCAGCCCCTTTCTTATTATCATGGGGCCCTTGTTCATAACGTTTCTTCTGCCTGGGACTTTTTTTTTTTTTTTTAAGACTTTATTTATTTATTCATGAGAGACACACAGAGAGAAGCAGAGACACAGGCAGAGGGAGAAGCAGGCTCCATGCAGGGAGCCCGATCCAGGACCGGATCCTGGACCCTGGGATCATACCCTGAGCCAAAGGCAAATGCTCAACCAGTGAGCTGCCCAGACATCTCATGCCTGAGACTTTCTTTGACTGGTTATCTCTTGTGCTTCAGAGATCATTTCCTCAAGGAAGTCTTTCCTGGGCTACCTCTATTTATATAAGATTCCTCTGTCTAGAGGCAGCCCGGGTGGCTCAGCGGTTTAGCGCCGCCTTCAGTCCAGGGCCTGGTCCTGGAGACCCAAGATGGAGTCCTGCATTGGGCTCCCTGCATGGAGGCTACTTCTCCCTCTGCCTGTGTCTCTGCCTCTCTGTGAGTGTGTCTCTCATGAATAAATAAATAAAATCTTAAAAAAAAAAAGATCCCTTTGTCTATAATGTCATGGCAACAAGTATCACCTCTTTAATGCACTTGTAATTGTTGCAATTTTGTCTTTGCTACATCAGTATTTGATTGATGTTCGCTTTTTCATCAGATTATTACCTCCACGAGGGACAATATGTTTTTGATCACTACTGTATCCCCAGCACCTAGCATGATGTCTAGAATATGGCAGACATTTAACAAATTTTTATTGAATGAATGCATTCTGATGTATTTCTTTCTTTTCTATTTGCTTCTTTTTTACCTAGTTGTGTTCACATTCTACACATAATTTTGTATCTTGTCCTTTTCCTTTGACTGTTTTGTCATAAGCCTTTTCCTAGGTGTTACAAGTATCTCCAAGCCTTATCCATACAATGTAGCTAATAACACTCATCCAACCTACCTTTCTGGATCCAGGCATCATAGGCAAAGTATGTGAAAGTTCTTTATAAACTGTATATACATATGAAGCAATATTATTTGCATTTAAAAGGAAATGTAGGTGCCCTCCCCACCCTTGCCTTAATACCTCCTTTCCTGGGGCTTTTTTTTTTTTTTTTTTTTTTTTGGTGCCCTTGTTTTGCTTGATCACCCAGTTAAAGTCTAAAATAACTCATTAACTTTAATATGCTACCAGCCCAAGGACATTGCATTTTTTTTAAAAGGACTTCTACAAGATGGAGGCTCAGGCCAAGCTGATGAGTATTGGGGGGTGGGAGGGCACTCAAGATACTCATTGATTCGTTCATTTATCTTTCATTCATGTAACAAACACTTATTGAGAGTTTCTTGCAGGCCTGGCACTGTGCTATGTACTGGATGTGGAAGTTAAAGCCCCAGTCTCAGCTTCAGTGGGAGTAAAAGGTCAATTGGGAAAAGAGACAAGCAAATAAACGGGGTACAACGTTCCTTTTTTTTTTTAATTTTTTTTATTTTATTATTTATGATAGTCACAGAGAGAGAGAGAGAGAGAGAGAGAGAGAGAGAGGCAGAGACATAGGCAGAGGGAGAAGCAGGCTCCATGCACCGGGAGCCTGATGTGGGATTCGATCCTGGGTCTCCAGGATCGTGCCCTGGGCCAAAAGCAGGTGCCAAACCGCTGCGCCACCCAGGGATCCCAGGGTACAACGTTCCTATAGCTATGAGGAAGATGTGCACAATGGTCATGGATGGATAAGAATGGGGTCTTGGAGGGCAAATATGGAAGGAGGAAATGACAATCTGAGCAGAGGACACAGCATGTGCAAAAGTAAAGAGGCAGGAGAGAGCAAGGGGGCACTAAGGAACTGCAGGTTGTTCAGGTAGATGGGGTATAAAGCCAGTTTCGTACAGGTGATTTGTCTGGAGGGATTGGTGAGAGATAGAACCCAGAGGACCTTGCCTGCCACATGAAGGACTTTGGACTTCATTGTGGTGGAGAGTCATTAAAAAGTTTGGGGCATGTGGTAGTAGTATAAAATATGGATTAAAAGAAGATTCTTGGGCCTAGATGATATTATGGACAGGGAAAGTGGGTTCAGAGACCACTATGCTGAGCCAAGTGGGAGCTACAGAGGGTCTGAACCAGGACAGTGGCAGTGGGGTGTGAGGAGAATGTGCAGATATGGGAGATTTTGTGAAGCTAGGATTAACTTGGCGCCTGGCTGGGGGGTGCAAGGAGAAGGAGGTATCACTTGGCTTAGCTTCCTGTCTTCAGACAGGTAAGATAATTGCATAAATTTATAGCTGAGGTTCTACCATAAGTGATTTCCCTAAAGCCATATCTAGTAGGTAGTTGAACAAATTAGAGTTATTACTGGTGGAATTTGGAGGATCAGTATCTACAAGGCAAGCTAGACCTGCTGATGGCCTCTGTGACTCAGTCCATCCAGTTGGAGAACTTCTTGATCACCAGGATCACTAAGCAGTGATGTTATCCAAACCTGCAGACGTTGATGCTTGTTGCCTAAACATCCCTAGTCTGTTCAGCCCTGTGACTGGGGTTCTGACTCCAGGAACTTCTCCAAAACCTCCAGTCCTGTGATGCACTGTCAGTAAGTTAGTGCATAGGCTTTTGGTACATATAAGGGGATCTGCAGACTAGCTCTAGCTGTTTGCTCTCTCGCTTCCTAAAACTGAGACATGACTTCTGGTGTTTGAGCAGGTCACATGCACTTAGCACATAGCCAATTCCTGCATGCAGAGTATGAAAATAAAATGGATTTAGTAATAAATAAAGACTTTGGCTGGTTGGGTTCCCAGCCCAATCCTTCCATCCCCCTGCCAGTTGCCCTTAATTTTTCACTCCCTCTTAATAAAAAGGACAGGGAATGACTTTCCTCTTTCATCTGGCTCTTCACATCTTTGCTTTTTGGTCTCTTTAGTTCTCTTCTCTAGAGCATGTGTATAAGCTGAGGTCAATACTATTGGTGAGCAGGACTCTATAGTCTCAGCTTGGCTTTTCCTCTAATTACTTTGATGACAAAGGTGACCTCAAATTTTCTCTTATTACTTACTTTACCTGCATGCCATCACAGGCTGAGAGGCTCTGCTAGGGTAGCTGTAAGCCCTTGAGTCCCAGTAGGGCTCGACGTGTGTGTGTGTGTGTGTGTGTGTGTGTGTGTGGAGTTAACAGCTATTGATCATATCACTCTTATTTTTCACTGGACTTTGGCCACCATCCCTGGCCTTGGAGACCTATTAGATTTGTGCTAGGATGCCCCTATGGTGAGCTTACCAGAAGTCCTTCTCTGATAGCCTTTCTTTTAACCTCCTCAGGTCAAAACTCCTTTGGCTACTTGCCTTAGCCCTTTCTTTCTCCTTGGCTGACTCTCATGGCTGAATCAGGAGAAAGGACAGAGAAAGGCATATGATGAAATAAACACTTTGCTTAGAACATCAATCTAAAGTGGTGGTTCTCTGGGGCTCCTGGCTGACTCAGTCGGTAGAGTAAGGGACCCCAGATCTCAGTTGTAAGTACAAGTTCAAGTCCCACATTGGGCATATAGCTTATTTTAAACAAACAAACAAACAAACAAACAAACAAACAAACAACAAACAAACAAGGTAGTGGTCCTCCAAGTTGGTTCTTAAATCAGCAACTTCAGCATCACCTGGCACTTGTTAGAAATGCAAATTATTAGGCCCTATCCCAGACTAACTGAATTAAAAACTCTAGAGTTGGAGCCCAACAATCTGTTTTAAGAAGCCCTGCAGGTGATTCTGTTACATACTCAAATTTGAGAATCACTGGTTTAAGGCACTTATTCTCAGACTGCAGTATGAACCCAAACTTCCTGGGGAGATTGTTAACCATAACCTGGTTAAACAAAACTGGATTGGCATCTGGGAAACTGTATTTTTAGCAAGCTCCCTAGGTGCTTCTGATATTCATCAAAGATTGAGAATCATTGATCTAAGGAATTCATCTTATCAATTAGCTGAGTCTCTTGGGGGAGAGAGCAGACAGGTGGCTGTGGAAATGTCTCTTAAAGTTCCAAATGCCACCTGCATCTTACCCTCCGGGGAGATTGTCAGAAGAGTAGGATCTGAGTATCTAATGTATTGAACCAGACTCTGGGCCTGAGATCCTGGCACTTACATTCAGAGTTCTCTAGGTAATTTTTATGCATATGAAAGTTTGATAACCCTGGAGCAACACGTTGGCAGGTGTTCTCAATGATAGTATGCACATTAGAACCACCTGGGAGCTTTAATAATGACATACTTGAGAGTCTGCTTTAGTCTGTCCAGGCTGGGGCTTCAATATTTTTACAAATCTTCCTCCTCCCTTACCCCCATCCCATCCAGCCACATCCAAATGATTTTAATATATTGTTTAGGTTAAACCATCCAGTTAAAGGCTAATGCAGATCTGGAAAGGATCAGGAAACAAGAGAAAGTGAAGGAGTGCCAAGGAAAGAGTTGGTGGAAGTCTGGAGGGGAAATTAGTTATAAATGTCAAGTTAGAAGTCTAGAGGATCTATAAAAAAAAAAAAAAAAAAAAAAGAAGTCTAGAGGAGATAAAAAGGCAGAGTGTCTCAGGTAGAAGATGAGCAGGTTGGCTTGAATGGTATGGAACTTGGTGAATGAAGAGGGTTAGTGTATTAGTTTCCTACTGCTGTTGCAGTAAATTATTACAATTTAGTGATTTAAAATAACACAAATGTATTATTCTATAGTTCTTGAGGTCAGAAGTTCAAAATTGGTCAGCAGGGCGGTGTTCCTTCTGGAGGCTCGAGGGGAGCAGAATCCATTTCTTTGCCTTTTCCAGCTTCTAGAGGCTACCTACATTCCCTGGCTCATGACTCCACATCACTTCAGCCTTGGCTTCTGTCATCACATCTTCTCTCACTCTGATCCTCCTTTTTCCCTCTTGTAAGAATCCCCTTATCCATTGTGATTACACTGTCCCCTCTCAGATAATCTAGAATAATCTCCCCATCTTAAAATCCTTAACTTAATCACATCAGCAAAGTCCCTTTTGCCACGTCAGCTAACATATTCACAGATTCCAGGAATTAAGATGTGGATATTCTTGAGGGTCATTACTCAGCCTACCACAGTTTAACCTCTGGACCCTAAAGCTTCACATTTATTTCATATACAAAACACACCCACTCTATTCCAACCTCCTACAAAATCTCAATCCATCAGGGTATCACTCAAAGTCTAAAATCTGACCTAAATTTTATCAGCTTGGGACACCTGGGTGGCTCAGTGGTTGAGTGTCTGCCTTTGGCTCAGGGCATGATCCCAGGATCGAGTCCCACATTGGGCTCCCTACAGGGAGCCTGCTTCTCCCTCTGCCTATGTCTCTGCCTCTTTCTCTGTGTCTCTCATGAATAAATAAATAAAATCTTTAAAAAATCTTATCAGCTCAAAATCCTTTACATCTCATCATCTAAATATTCTAAATAAAATATAAGTGAGACACTGGGTACAATCCATTCTGAGGACCATTTTCCCTCCATCTGTGCACTGGTGAAACTCAGGAAACGAGTCATCAGTTTTCAGGGATAGGTATTGAATAATAGTTTTAGACATTCTCACTCAAGAAAAGGGAGAAAATGAAAGGAAAAAAGGTCACTGGTCCTAAGAAATTCCAAAATATAGCTGGGCAAACTCCTTTAGGTTTCAAGGCCTGGGAATAATCCTCTGGGGCTTGAGACTCTGACCTCTGGGCTTGCCCCTCTCTCTTAGTTGTTCCATCTTTTACTTGAAGGATAATTCTGTTTGCAGCTGAGTAATTTTTATCATCTTGTTTTTTGCCTATAGAATGTTGGGAGTCTATCAGATTTCTTTCATTTTGTTTGTTCTCTGTCCCTTTCAATCCAAGTTGACATTGTTTCTGCTGGTATAAAATTCCCAAGAACCTGTAGGTCTCCCATGTATGTCACAGACATTCACTTCATTAGACAAAAGTCTCCTCCACAGATTTTTCCTGGATGGTCCCACCTCTATTTCTGGATTCTACTGAGGTGGTGGTGGGGTTTCATGAGTCACATGCCTAATATTTTCGGAAGAGTCCTCTGTGTAAATGAGTACCTTTTGATACTTCAAGGCATTAACAAAAGGTTGTCTAGTCACACGTTTGGCTTTCTCCCCAGAGTATTCATTTCTGACAGCGATTCTTCTAATTTTAGCACCCTTGCCAATCTAGATAGGCTGAGAATTTCCCAAATCACTAGTCCTACTTCTCTTTTGTTTATAGTTCTTCCCTCTATCTCTTTCTCTCACATTTTACTATAAAGAACAAAAATAAGCCAGATTGCACCTTCAATACTTTCTTTGGAAATCTCCTAAGCTAAATATCCAAGTTCATTCCTCACAAGTTCTGCTTTCCATATAACTGAAGGATACAATTTGGGTAAGTTTCCCACCACTATATAACAAAGACCCCTCCTCTCTTTCCTCCATGTTTCTTTTTCTTTCTTTCTTTCTTTCTTTTTTTTTTTTTTTAAGATTTTATTTATTTATTCACAAGAGACACAGAGAGGGAGAGGCAGAAACACAGGCAGAGGGAGAAGCAGGCTCCAAGCAGGGAGCCCGATGTGGGATTTGATCCCAGGACTCCAGGATCACACCCTGAGCCAAAGGCAGACACTCAACCACTGAGCCACCCAGGAGTCCCTTCCTCCAGGTTTCAATAAAATATTCCTTACTTCTAAGCCTTCACCAGCAACTCCTTTAATTTTCATATTTTTACTAGCATTCTGTTTGTGATGATTTAGATATTCTTTAAGACAAAATAGGTATTCTCCCTACTGTGCTCCTCACCTCCTTCTTACTCCTCATTAGCAATTTTCAACATCCATAGTTCTACTAACAAGTCTGTTCAAGGCGGCCTAGGATTTTTCTATCATTCTTCTTAAAATTCTTCTGTCCACTGCCTATGAACCAATTCCAAAGCTACTTGGTTTTTAAGGTATTTGTTATATCAACACCCTACTCCCTGTAATACTAGTCTGTATTAGTTTCTACTGTTAGCGTAACAAAAGACCACAAATTTAGTGGCTTAAAATAACCAGATATATTATTTTATGGTTCTAGAGGTCAAAAGTCCAAAATGAGTCAGTAAGACTGAAGCTCTAGGCGGAATCTCTTTTCTTGCCTTTTAGCTTCTAAAGGCTGCCTTCCGTCCTTGGTGTCAGGTCCCATATCACTCTGACTTCTGTTTACATCATGACAGACCCTCTTTTCACTCTGGTTCCTCTTGTTCCCTCTTATAAGGACCCTTGTGATGACATTGGGTCCACCTGGATAATCCAGGATAATCTCCCCATCTCAAGATCCTTAACTCAATTGCATCTGCAAAGTCTCCTTTGCCATGTAAACTGGGATTCATAAATTCTGGGGATTAGGATGTGGACATCTTTGGGAGATGATTATTAAGCCTACTACAGTTAGTACAGCTTAATAGGAGTGGAAACAGTTGCTACAGGCACAGTGAAAGCCAAGCCAAGGTGAAGATTCCCAGGACAGAGTCCAGCCTCTCCCAGGGTTTGGTTGGTCACCTCTGGCCAGCTCTGGGAAGCCCCTGGCATGGTTGAGATATTAGGTCAGGGGACATCTGGGTGGCTTGGCGGTTGGGTGTCTGCCTTGGGCTCGGGGAGTGGTCCTGGAGTCCTGGGATTGAGTCCTGCATTGGGCTCCCTGCATGGAGCCTGCTTCTCCCTCTGCCTGTGTCTCTGCCTCTTTATCTCTCTGTGTCTCTCATGAATAAATAAATAAATCTTAAAGAGAGAGAGAGAGAGAGAGAGATATTAGGTCAGGTGCTGAGGCTACCTTGGAATCAGTATGCTTATTGGTACTTCTCAGGCCCTGGACTTTCTCCTCAATCCAGAGAGAGGAGAAGGCAAATAACATTTATTGAAGCCCCATGAAGTGCCTGGGACTCAGGGGCCTTTACCCCTGTCCTCTCAGGAGTGTTGTGGCTTTATCCACGGAGGTGCTGGGAGCAGCAGGTCAGGGTGGCTCGTTCCCCATGGGTAGAGGGGGATGATAAGGAGAAAGGAAAAGGTGTTAGAGAAGCAAAGGAGCCAAAGGCTTGCCCTTGGCCCAGAACTCCAAAGTCCTTCACAGAACAGCATGGGTTCTTAGCACCCAGGGTCAGACTTGCAGTAGTTTCCACAACCCCCAATGGCTAATGTCCTTCCTGGGCAAGCAGATGTGTCATATTGGACAGCACCTCTCCCTCACTGGCACCTGTGTGGTGACTCAGACCCCCAGGTAAAGCCCAACCCCATGGGAAATGACTCAGCATTGAAACTGGCTTCCTCTAATTGGGGAAGAAGGAGGAAGCCTGAAGCTGGGCCTGACCCTCCCTCTCCCTCAGATTTCTCAAGGTAGTGAGGGAGAGGGTGAGGCTCTGCAGGTGACAGTGCTCCAGAGGATGTCCCCACAGCTTCTGCTTTTATTCTGGGTATGTGTACGTATGTGCGTGCGTGCGTTCATGTGTGTGTAGACAGTTGAGGAGATTTTGGGGTGGTGGCCATGCTGGGAACTACCAGATTTCCCCCTTGCTGTCACCCCTGCCATCTGCCATCTCCTATCATGCCATGCTGCCTTTGAAAAGAGTCAAAAGTTTGTTTCCTGCCCCAATGTATCCATTTTCTTGAGTATGGCAAGTGGGATTTGGGGAACAGAGAGGATGCATGCTGGCTGCCTGGGCTGGAGTCCTGACAGTGGGGGAGCACATAAGCACATAGTTGGACATCAGTGGAAGGCTGCCCAGTACTGTAGTGACCTCTAGGGAGGGAGACCAGGGAGCTGGAGGATGGGAGAGGGAGCCTTACTCTTCTCCATATATCTTTTTTTTTTTTTTAAGATTTTATTTATTTATTGAGAGAGAGAGATAGAGAGAAAGCACAAGCAGGAGGGGCAGAGGGAGAGGAAGAGAGAGAATCTCAAGCAGACTCTATGCTGAGTGTAGACTCTGACTCGGGGCTTGATCCCAGGACCCTGAGATCATGACCTGAGCTGAAACCAAGAATCGATGCTTAACTAACTGCACCACCCAGGGGCCCCCTCCCTATACCTTTTAATAACTCAAATTTTGTTCCATTTTCAAATACTACCTATTCAAATGGAAAGATTAATGCCTGGTTATCTGGGAAGGAAGAGAAATTTTTCCATATTAATGTTGAAGCAGTTCATCAAGTTAGGCATCAACCGTACAAATGTTACAAAGTCCCTGTTGGACATCAGGCACTGAGCAAGGTTCCAGAGCAACACAGCATCCCTTGCCTCACAGAGATCCCAGTCAGGAGAGTAGTTCAGAGAACTGGGCAATGGCCACGCAAGTGTCAGAAACAAAATGACAGGAGTGGAAGGAGGCTCTCTCTGTCCTGGCTTGGGAGGTGAAGCCTTCCTGGACTTGGTGCTGCCCATACTGAGACCTGAAAGGTACGCAGCAGTCAGCCAGGGGAGGAGAAGAGAGTACTGAGCATAAGGGACAGCATGCATGCACGAAGACCACAGGAGCCATAAAAAAGTTGACTGCTTCCCTGGAATTGCAAGCAGTCAATAGGTCTGGAGTGTTGAGCTGGAGGCAATGTTAAGGAAATGAAGTTTGAGAGGGAAGGTCAGAATGAAATGTTTTGAAACGTTTTATAAGGCAGTTTAAGGTCAGTTAGTGGTCACTCTGAAAGCAGGTGTGGAGCCCTGGGGGGAAATGGGTAAATAATAACCCACAGGTATTGGAATGCTCGTTTGTGCCAAGCACTTTAATCTTTCTACATGAGTTACTTCATTTAACCCTCCCAACACGCCCATGAGATATTTATTATCATTTTCCTCTATTTTATGAGGAAATTGAGGATCAGAGAAGTTAAATTCATCCAGAAATACTATAGGGTCATTTAGGAAATATTACGGATTCTAGGCATACAGCTAGCTCAGGGCAGAACTGGGGTCTCACTCAGTCTGTCATGCTAACTCCTCATTCATAGAACCGTGGTTCTCAACAAGGAGTGGTGATTTTGCTCCTCTGGAGGTGGAAGTTTCTGGAAACAGTTTTGGTTACCATAAGTAGGGAGATACTACTGGCATCTAGGGTTAACTAACATTCTTCAGTGCGTAGAACAGCTACACACAGCAAAGAACTATGTGGTCCCCGGTGTCGATAGTGCCAAGGTTGAGAAACCCTGAGACTAAGAATAAGCCATAGAGAGGGCAGGCACAAGGGAGGTAGCCAGAAGCTGAGTGTGAGACTTTTGGAAGAGACATTTTAAAAAAGGCCTTGAACATACTGTACTCACAGTAGCAAGAGGCAGGGGTCAGCGACAACAAAGCCTGCGATGGATTTGGCATATCCTTTTCCCAGTGTGCTCATGCTGTTCCAGAGCACCAGCCTTAAGAGCTCAGAGATAGCCATTAATGAGTTATCCTCCAGGTCACCCAGAGCTAACTCTGAAGAGTTTCCTGACATCTAACAGACCCAACACTGCTAAGGAGTCCTAGCCAGGATGGTACCTCCTCACCTGCATATTCTGACAGGCTGCAGCTCCCGGCTCTGGTCCCATTGACACATGGTAACTGAGCCCAACATGATTTTTCTTTTTGTTTTACCAATTTGCAATTTATTTATTTATTTATTTATTTTCCAATTTGCAATTTAAAAGAATGATAACATCCAGCAGCAGCCAGAGACCAAGATACAAGAAATATATTGGAAGCTCTTATTGCCTGAATTTGTTATTCTTACAAATCGCTCAGTATCCCTTCGACCTGGGTCAGGAGGAAGCATTAGGTGCTTAGCTGCCTCTTCACTGATTTAACACACCAGCCAGGAGCTTTCATTTCTTTTTATATAATGCAAACTCTAGAGTGGGCGTAGGTCTTTATATTTATAGGAGGCATATAAAATCTCATAGGATGGGGCAAACGGTTAGCTTAGCTTCCAGGATTTTTGTGTTGGGTATTTGGACTTCCGCGTGCTTTAAATAGTATTTCTTGCTTTTCTGATCTTCAGATGAACTTTTATGTATTGATTTATTTTAGAATTTTATGTATTTGAGAGAAAGAGAACATGAGCAGGGGGAGGGGCTGAGGGTGAAGCAGACTCCCTGCTGAGCAGGAAAGTCTCATGCGGTCTACATCCCAGGGCTCTATCCCAGGGCTGGATCCCAGAACCCAGAGATCATGACCTCAACCAAAGGCAGATGCTTAACCACTGAGCCACCCAGGCACCCTTTCAGCTGAACTTTTAACTGTTTCCCTCCTGATTCTTGTCTGGCTCTCTAGTTTGAGTCTTGACATAGGTGTCTGTCCTAATTGGGTTTTCTAGCAGGCCCTGTCCCTGTCCCAGACCCACATGAGTCATCAGAGTCTTGCCTCAGTCTGCCCTACTCCAGATTTTCTTCTTTCTCACAGCATTAGCCTTGAGAATAAGGAAAAACTCTCCCTAGGACCTAGGATCTAAGAGCTTTCAGGATGACCCACCTTTTCCTATATCTAAGCGTCCACTGTTAGACTTTCCTAGTGTCCACATGGAAGTTCTGTGAGGTATTAATAAGTATGAAGTGGAACAAAGAGTTTTGTAGTCAAATAAATTTGGAGAATGTTCTTTAAGTTTAGTTTCTTGGTGACAAGGCTTCTCAGGGCCTTAAAATGCTATGGATAGGCTAAATATCCAGTCAAGGGGTTGTATGCAGTTCACAATCCAGAATCCAAAACCCTTGTGGACAGATATATTCAGAATTTGGAATTTTTCATATTTTAACAAGATAATATAGCGAATGTGCTATTTTTTCCATAGCATCCCCAGCAGAGTGGAACAGGCTCTGTAATCACATACTTCTGCAGCAAAACATATGGACAGTCACACCAAGTAGGTTAAATAAAGAATCTGAAAAAAACTACACATCATTTAGGTCAAGTTTTACCCCAAGTGATGAAAAATTTTGTTTTCAGGACTTTTTTTGACTTCAACATTGTGAATAAAGGATCGTATATATATATATATATATATATATATATATATATATATATATAATGTCCCCCAAACATATTTGACCATAGAACCCCATCTTTCAGGAGCATCCAGGAGGACTAGGGTTGCATAGACTCTTCAGGATACCTGAGCTATCAGTCTATAATATAACCTTCCCAGGAGAGAGAATATTGGGGTCCTTGCCAGTCATTCACGTTGGCCTTATTATTTCCCATGACAACTAGATCAGATGGGGATCTGACAGTTGAAAGAGGAGGAAGAGATTGAAAGTGCTGAGCCCCAGAGCAGAAACCACAGATCTTGGTAGTGGAGTGTGTGTGTGCGTGTGTGTGTGTGGTGGTGGTGGTGGTGGGGTGGTTCATGGTGCTCAGCCTCCAGGTCCCAGGCAAGAAAAAGGACATGCAGATAAGCAGCACTGTGGAAATTTGGGTTGTTATTTTCTCTTCAACTGTAAAAGGTGGTTGTTCTGAGTGTTCCTGAGGAGAAGAGGCCCAGAGCATTCTGAGGGCAAGATGCTAGGTCCTGGGAAGATGATTTCCTGTTAATGAGGCGTCCTGTCTAAGCCCAGAGTGGAGGTGGGGTGGGTGGGGTGGGCTGTGCGCCTGAGGCCAGTGTCCCCTGGGTGAGAAGGAGGATGTTGGATTCCTGGAGAATTTCCAGGGAGACTTCCTGCTCTGAGAAAAACAACACAACCACAGGAAAAGGCTCTGGGGCCTAGGAGGTGGGAATAATGGCCCAGAGTGGAGGTTTTGGGGTGTCAGAGGCTTGTACACAGAACAGCTAGGAGCAGAGAGGCCTCCCTCTTGCCATCCAGATTCATCCCTGAAGCCCGCTGAATGCATCCCTCCATCTGAGGATGACAGGTTGGGAACTGGAAGAGGGGGACCAGTAACTTCTGAAACACACACCCCTTCTCCACTCTGCACTCAGTTTAATCTTCCTCCATGGCTTGGTTCTTGGAGGGCAGGGGTGGAGAGTAGACAGTAGACTAGGAGGGCCATTTGGCTAGGGCCTCCCATTCATGAAGGGCCTTATATTCAGATCTTATATGTGGGGCTTATGTATCCGTCACTCACTGGGCTTAGCAAAAAACGTGCATCTCAAACCTGTCCCATTACCAAGACCATGTCAACTATATAGTGTGCTATAAATTGTTTTCATACAGCTTGTGAACGATACCATTATGTTGCAGTATATGGGGCTGAGAGTAGGTGGGAGTATCATAAGGTTTAATTTGCTAAATATAAACACTTGAAATAAACCACAATTTTAGTAATTTGGGGGGACATTAAAAAAATATCCGGAGCCATAAAAATGGAACTAGGAAACATATTTTTTTAAATCATACAATGGAAGTACTCTGGCCCTAGCCTCACTTCTGAGAGGGGTGAGGGGAACTCCAAGCAGGAGGCTCAGAGTGCTGGCCCAGCTGGGTTCTTGGACTAAGAGCTTCTGAAGGACAATTATACCACCCCGAGGCCCTGTTGGGAGCCCTTTCCCTGCTCCTGCCAACACTGGCTCCATCTGCATTACTCTAGCGGCCTCTGCTGGGCTGGGGGTGAAAGCAGCTAAAGATGGGGTGGCGCCCAGAACTCTGGCTGGGGCGAAAGGCTTGAGGAGGGGGGATGGCCTAATGGACAGTATGCGGACTTTGCTGTCAAAAGGGGCTCAGAGAAGATAAGCTTTGGCTACCTCAAGGTTGTTTATGCCACTCTCTGGGTTTTAGAAATTGTTCTGATAGAGGTGCTGAGGAAGGGAGGCAGGTCCAGGTCTGACGGCAAGATGACTTAGCCCAGGAAGAGAAATTGTCTGTTGCTGGGTGGGGATTTATAACTAAATTTCTTGGACACCTGAGTGGCTCAGTCGGTTGAGCATCTGCCTTTGGCTCAGGTCATGATCCCAGAGTCCTGGGATCAAACCCTGTGTCAGGTTCTATGCTGAGCATGGAGTCTGTTTCTCCTTCTCCCTCAGTCCCTCCTCCTGCTCATGCTCTCTCTCCCTCTTTCTCTCAAAGAAATAAATAAAACCACTTAAAAATGACTAAATGTCTTCTCTTCTGATTTCTGCCTCCATATGGACCATTAAGGGCCTGGCCTTTCTGAGAAGGGCAGACCTCTTCTATGCAGCTGGTTGGGTCATGAACTCTCTGATTCAGAGAGAGGGAACAGGAAGCCTTGCTGAGGCCCCTTGGCCACAGCTGAGTTCTCTGATCCAGCTTTTACTAAAGAACCTTGTTCTGAGGGCAGCGGGAGCCTTACCCAGCCACTTAATAAAAATGCTTCTACTTGCCCATGTGGCTGGCATTCATCCCTGTGAAGTAGATGGGTGCATTCAGGCCCTCAAACCTTCTTTGCACATACTGGTGACCAAGTGGGATCCAGTGAGTATTTTGGATAAAAATAACACAAGGGAGCCCACAGCTTAGTGCAGCTGCCATGGCTAGTGACAAAAGCTGGTATCAGGTTATTGAGAAAATAGAGCCTTTTAGGTCTAGCAAAGGCTCACTTCAAACAGACAGAGGTTTTAGTCATCGTGAATAAAGCAGTTTATATCACCACAGTTTCCTTCCCCTCTTCGCCCTGTTTCTCATCCAATATTGCACATGGAAACTTTAAACTATAGAAAAAACAGCTTAGTTTCATACAGACTAAGAACACTTATGTGTGAAGTTTGGCTATTAAGTTGCTAGTAGTAGCAGCTTCCCCCAATTCTGTTTTCTTTCTCGTTTTGTATATCACCCAGGTCATGAGACAGGCTCAGCCACCCCTGAAATCATGCGTCCCTCTACTCACATGCCCAGGTCGGCCCTGGCTGGCCACTGCGTGGACCCCTGTGATTGTGGATTTCACAGGATGGAGACTTTGGCTCCACCACAATAAGGTGGCTAGTTTTTATCACCGGACCATAAAGAGGAAAAGTATATTTGTAACAACACAAAAAGCCCATTTCTAGAGCAGTCTGTGTTTAGGAATCCAGTTTGCTCAGACTCAGGATTACTATCTGGAATGTATAGGAAACTCCCACAGATCAACAAGAAAAAGACCAGAAACCCAATGGAAGGCAGCCTGTGTGGCACAGTGGTTTAGCGCTGTCTTCAGCCCAGGGTGTGATCTTGGAGACCTGGGATCGAGTCCCATGTCAGGCTCCTTGCATGGAGACTGCTTCTGCCTCTCTGCCTCTCTGCCTCTCTGCCTCTCTCTGTGTCTCTCATAAATAAATAAATAAATAAATAAAATCTTAAAAAAAAAAAAGAAAAGAAACCCAATGGAAAAGTGAGCAATTGATAAATTAGGAAATCACAGATGGGAAATCAGAATGGCTCGCCAGTAGGTGAAGATGCTCAACCTTAGAAACATCCTGAGCAAAGCAAATCAAAACATATTATCACTTTGTGTTAATCAGATTAGCAAAAGTTAGACAAGTCATATGTTACCTAATACCTGTTGGCAAGGTATGGGGGAGAGGGAACCACAGGTGGAAATATAAACTTGTAGAACCATGCTAAAAGCCATCTGACTCTATCTCATGAATTTAAATATGCTATCCCCAAAGAACCAGCAATCCCACTCCTGGGTATATTGCCCTGGAAAAAACTCTCAAAAGGTCCCTAATGGAACATCAACAAGCAAATTTGTTAGAGGATTGTGTGCAGAGGTGACCCAGGTGTTCAACCCCCTGGAGAAATGGTGAAGTAAAATGTATGGATGCCCATTTTGCAGAACTGTGCAGCAATCAGATTTAATGAATCAAATGTACTCAAAGCCACACAACAATATTAAAAATGTATGTCACTCCCAGGTGATGTAGGGAAGAAATATACTAAAACGTATGGTATAATACCATTTATGTAAACTAACATCATATCTGTCCAAAAAAAAAGAACACTGTCTTTTAAGAATGCCTGTAAACCCAAGGACATGTATTTTTTTTTAATAACAATTTTTAAAAAAAGAGTTACAGGGGTGCCTGGGTGGCTCAGTTGCCTGCCTTTGGCTCAGGTCATGATCCAGAAGTTCTGGGCTGTGTCCAGCTCTGTGCTCAGTGGGGAGTCTGCCTGCGCCCCTCCCCTTGCTCCTGCACTCTCTCTCTCTCTCTCAAGTGAATGAATAAAATCTTTTAAGAAAAGAGTTACATATGATGTGTAACTTTCTTTTCTAAGATTTATTTATTTACTTGATAGAGAGAGTGAGTGGGGAAGGAGCAGAAGAGAGAGTGAGAAAATCCTGAAGCTGAGTCTCCACTAAGTGGGGAGCCCAACGTGGGGCTCCATCCCATCGTCGGGCTCGATCCCATGACCCTGATGTTATGACCTGACCCAAAATCAAGAGTTGGCTGCTTAACTGATGGAGTCATCCAGGTATGCCCCAAGGACATATACTAAATGCATTATAGTGAGTATCCCTTATGGGGTGAGGAGAAGGGTGAGTATGTAGGGGGAAAAATAAAAGAAGGCACCTACTTACTGATGATGAAATAAATGTATGACGAACTGAAGAGATTTGTCCAACTTTCTGTACCAGAGACAAATGAAGTACCCCCCAAATGCTGGTCAATAATAAGAGCATCTAGAGCTTCCCTTAATGATTAGAATAGTTGGTGGCTATATAAAATTTGGATAGACATTTCAAAGGAAGACCCATGAAAATTATTGCAAAATGTTTCAGGCATCTTGGAGACATTTTATTTTATTTTACTTTATCTTTTTAGAGAGAGGGGGCATTGAGGGAGGGACAGAGGGAGAGGAAGAGAATCTTAAGCAGGCTCCACGCCCCAGCATGCAACCCAGCACAGGGTTCAATCTCATGACCTTGAGATCATGACTTGAGCTGAAACCAAGAGTCGATTGCTTAACTGACTGAACCACCCAGGCACCCCTGGAGGCATTTAAAAGTGACATAGGAATTGAATGAGTGAGAAAGCAGGTAAAGGCTTTGGCTCCCAGGTGACATGCTCAGGGAAGTCATGGTGTTGAAATTACAATGGAAGGCATAGAGAAGATGCGCAATGAGGGGAGCCAGAGCACCATGGATCTAATCCAGTTCTGGGTGAGATGCTTCCTAATGAGCAAACCTCCTGGCTGGAATTACTCTACTCAGAGAAAGGGCAGTGAGCAGGATTTATCTGACCAAAGGAGTCTTTAGAGAGATCTCTTATCTATGGGGTTCAGAAAAGGCAGTCTATGGAGAAGCACGTAAGAAAAGTAAATGTTTGGCCTGAAAGCAAGGAGATAGAAAACTGTAGGAAGGCACTCTGGACCCACATTAGTGCTACATGCAGTGGCAACTTAAGAAGCTGGTGAAAATTGTGAAAACTTGTTTGTGTCAATGCAGTGTGGTATCCTGGAATATAAAAAGGACATAAGTGGAAAAACTAGTAAAATCTGAACAGTGCCTAAATTTAGGTTAATAGTACTATACTAATGTTAATGTCTTAGTTTCGATACCTTCAGGTATGTAAGGTGTTAATGTTAGGGCAAGCTGGGTGAAAGTTACACAAGAACTCTCTGACTACCTTTGCTACTTTTCTGTGAATCTAAAATTATTCCAAAATAAAATGTTTCTTAAAAAAAAAGTGAGAGCTCCAGTGCAGAGGCATATAAAAAGAAATAAAAATAGGGAAATATGTCAATCAGGCAAGTGTTTTATAAGATGTTTGCATACATATGTGTTTATAAATGTGTGACTTTTAAAGTTTAGAAGAATTTACACCAAGTTGTTTCTATCTCTAGGTCCTATTATTACTAGGATGTGGAGCTATAGGTTATTGGTTCTTTGTACTTTTTTGTATTGTCTAAATTTCACAACAAAAATATGTAGATGTTGGGGCACAGAGGTGACTCAGTTGGTTAAGCATCTGACTCTCAATTTCAGCTCAGGTTATGACGTCAGGGTCCAGAGATTAAGCCCTGCTTTGGGCTCTGAGCTTAGTGTGGAGTGCTTGGAGTATTCTCTTTCCCTCTCCCTCTGTCTCTCCTCTCCACCCCCCCCTCCTCACTCTCTCTCTCTCAAATAAATAAATAAATCTTTAAAAAATATGTAAATGGGATCCCTGGGTGGCGCAGTGGTTTGGCACCTGCCTTTGGCCCAGGGCGCGATCCTGGAGGCCCGGGATCAAATCCCACGTCGGGCTCCCGGTGCATGGACCCTGCTTGTGTCTCTGCCTCTCTCTCTCTCTCTCTGTGACTATCATAAATAAATTAAAAAAAAATAATAAAAGTTTAAAAAAAAATAAAAAATATGTAAATGTTGTAATTATGTGAAAAAACTGTATTTGGGCCTACCTGAAAGAACAGTGTGCCAGGCTTAGAAGACACCTCCCTGGATGTCTTGCAGAGATGTCTTGCAGACCAACCTCCCCTGGGTCCCAGATTCATCCTCTTTCAGGACCAAGTTTGATCCAATCTCCTGGAGCTGAGCAGCTTTCCTCTCCCTCTGCAAGGTCTACACTGAATGAAAATGTGTGATCCTGCAGATGTTGAGGGAAAGGCTTGGATACTATCATTGGTGGTTAAAGAGCTCTGAGTATGTTTGCATGTCTGCTTGTTATTGTGCATGTAGGCAGTCGTACAGTATGGATTGTATATATAGACTGACAGTATTTTTCTTCCTTTCTTTTTGATCTTTAATATTTCTTAATTACAAAGGTAGTTAATATATATGCGCAGTGTAACAAATTCAAAAAACACAAATGTGTAAAATATGTAAATGAAAAGGTAGAAATCCTCCATATATGGCCCAAGGACTTGTTTTTTTCTTTAAATAGATTTTTTAAAAGAACGGTTTTAAGCTCATAGCAAAAGCAAGTAGACGGTACAAAGATTTCCCATATACTCCCTACACCTATCCACATACAGCCTCCCCCTCTATCAACATACCCCACCAGAGTGGTATATTTGTTGTAATCAATGAACCTGCATTGATACACCCTTATCACCCAAAGTCCATAGTTTGTATTACGGTTCACTCTTGGTGTTGTACATTCTATGGGTTTCAACAAATACATAATGACATGTATCCATTATTTTTGTATCATACAGAGTAATTTCATTGCCTTAAAAATCTTTTGTGCTCTACTTATTCACCCCTCCCTTGACACTTTTCATATCAGTAATTCAGTTATTTATATATATGTATATATATATATATATGTATATATATATCCTTTGAATGGTTATATAGTATTCCATTGAATGATGTACCACATGAGGTATTTTCTAAACCTCTGCTAATACAAATGATGCATCCACAGATACACGTGCACCCATGTCTCAGGGCAGTCTTGCTGTTTCCATAGGATAGAGTCCTTCAGTAGGATGGTTGAATCACACAGTATCCTCACATTTACCATTTTGATAGAGACTACCCTCTAAAATCATTCATTTATTCAGCAAATATATATCGGGTGAGATTTTGTGTCTGACACTTATGAGACCCTAGGTATTCAGCTATGAGCAAAACGACACAGGCTCATCCTGTGTCGCTAAACAGACATTATCACTAAACAAATAATCACATGAATTAATATATTATGGGGATTGTGGTAACTTCTTTAAAGAAAAAGAACAGAGTTGTCAGAGAATGTACAAAGAGGAAACTAATTTGTACTAGGAGTTTAGGGACAGCCTCCCTGAAGCTGAGACATCCAGGATGAATAGGAAGACTAGAGAGACCAGGGGTCTGAGGATGACTGGGGAGCAAGGGGCTTTCCAGACAAAGAAAGCCTGTGTAGAGGCCCTCAGGTGGACAGTGTGCTAAGTTGGAGGAATACCAGAGCCAGTGTCAGGGAGAAAATCTGGAGTCAAGGCTAAAGAGGAAGGCTGAGCCAGGCCACATTTGGCTCTCTAGGTTGCCTGATTTATAGTCTCCCCAGTGGAGCCTGAAGGGTTCCATTTCCCGCATCTTTGAGAGCAGCGATACTTAGAAGTGTTCTCTTACTCCATTCTGTTACTATGTGAACATTCTTTGATAGTTGACATTTCTTAATTTTCAGTAAAAGCCTTTTTGAGAAGCGAGGAACAGCTCACGTTGAAATTGTCAGATTCAAAATGTACATCAAATTTACTTCACAACATTAACCAAATTCCCCAAGTCCCTGTGCATCCCAGCATATTTTTTCTATTTTAGGACTTCAAGTATGAGAGAAATTTCCTGTTTCTGCAAAATCAATTTGTTCATCTAAAGCAAAATGTGCTTGCTCCATTCAGCTCATGTTCTGGAAGCTCCTTCTGGGGGTCCTGGATCCTGCGTTGTTCTAGCCAATGAGATGCAAGGCCTAGATGGGAGGGAAAGTGCTCGGCAGCTGGCCTTTTAGATTCACATTTTTTGTTCCATCCTCCTTGGCTACAGGAACTGTCAAATACAGGCTCCCCAGTCTGTGTGTCTCCTCTGGGCTTCCACAGCATCCTGGGATAAACGTGTCATAGTGAGCTCCACACTGATACTTAGTTTTTTTTATTGGTGTTCAATAAGTATTTTGTGAATGGATGTATTGTATCAACCGTGGGTTAGAAAACATCTAAATTGTAGTATATCATGCAAAGGAATACTATGCAAGCATCAGAAAGAATGCAGTTGATAGAGACCTTCTATATGGAAGGTTGTCCATGAGCTATTAAGAAGAAAAAAGCAACACATATAGTAAAATCTTTTTGTTCTTAAAAATTTTGCATACACATATATGCATACATATATGGAAAACATCTACCTCTCTATACATTTCTGTATTGTCTGAATCTGTTACAGTGCATTCACATCACTTTTGTAATTAAAAGAACAAAGGAACTGGGTGCCTGGGTGGGTCAGTTGGTTAAGTGTCAGACCCTTGATTTTGGCTCAGGTCATGATCTCAGGGTTGTGAGATGAAACCCTGCCTTGGACTTTGTGTTGGGCATGGAGGCTGCTTATGATTCTCTTTCTTTCTCCCCCCAACCCCCCCCTAAAAAAAGTTTTATTTTATTTTTATTATTTTTGAGATTTATTTATTTATTCATGAGAGACACGGACTGAGAGAAAGAGGCAAAGACATAGACAAGGAGCCCGATGCAGAACTCGATCCCGGATGCCGGGATCACGACCTGAGCTAAAGGCAGGCACCCAACTGAGGAGCCACCCAGGCGTCCCTAAAAAAGTTTTGAAAACTGAAAACAACAAAGGATTTGGGGCACCTGAGTGGCTCAGTCAAAGTGTCTTGGGGTCCTGGATCCTGTTTTGTTCTAGCCAATGAGATGCAAGGCCTAGATGGGATCTCAGCTCAGGTCTTGATCAAGTCCTTCACTGGGCTCCATGAAAAAAAAAAAAAAGAACAAAGGAATGAATGAGTAAGGGACTTTTTAGATTTCTTAGAGATTTGAATGGAGAAGGAAACTCTGTCCTTAAGTTTCTATCCCCTACTTGTTTACAAAGTCTGAGACTGTTCTTCCAACTTATATTTGAATAATAATGAAGAAAGGAGACATTTCCAAAGGGTGTTCATGATATAACAAATAAAAATGGTTTCTGAAGAATATGACCCCATTATTGGGAAAAAAATGTATACGTATAGAAAAAGGTCTGGAAGCAAATTGCTGATAGGGCTGTCCCTGGATGTAGGGTGGAAGAGGAGAAACCTCTACTTCCCTTGCTTGAATATTTTATAATATGCATATATATTTTTTTACTAACAAAGACAATAATGAAAGCTTAATTTCCTTTAAAAATTTTTTTTCTATATTTCCTCTTCTTTAAATATTTATTCATTAATTCAGAAAATGTTTATTGAGCCACTGTTATCAGCCTGACACAGGGCTAGAGTTTTTTCTTATTAAGGAACCCACAGCCTGATGGGGAAGACTCACAAAGAACAATGTGATGGGAATGGATGTATAACACCAACTGTCATGGGGCCCTCCATCTGCCAGAAGAGGCAAGGAATGACCAGAGAAGGCTTCAGAGAGATATTGCTTATGTTGAGTGTTGGAGAATAAAGAAAGGTTTGCCAGTTGGACAAGGTGGGAAAGGCTGTTCCAGAGAAAGGGAATACCCTGTCTAAAAGCAGCTTTTATAGAAATGTGGAGGACTGAAAGAAGATATCCTGCTGGTGAACATTAAATAGGTCAGTGCAGTAGAAGCACAGGGGATGTGAGGGAAAGATGAGCTGAGGGAACAGACACTCTAAGAACAATAAGAAGCCCTTGAAGAACCAATTGCTGCCCCCATTTAATAGTTTACAAAACTGAGTCATAAGAGGTTAAAAAACTCACCCAAGGTCACACTGGGGGATAACACCAAGCCAAAAAATAGTTGTAGAGTTTTTATGCTTCAGGCTAATGCACTTCCTGGGCCAGGACATCCTTGAGAGCCTTCTGATGTTCTAACTTGAAGCACTCCAAGTTGTTAACAGTGAAGAACAGGCCCAACCTCACAGTAGGCTCTGACCACACTGGCCACACACTTGGCACACACCCCTGTACCAGAAGCCACAGGAGAGCTTTCTCTAAGAGAGCTTTCCTAGAGAATGGCATGTATACACTTAATCTTGAATTTGATGGGCACGACTCAGAAATGATGGAGGAGGCAGATCTCTAAGACACTAGCTGTCTTGGAAAAGCCACTTTCTTGCTGCCAGCATGTTAGGCCACTTATTCCTACCCAAGACAGACAGCCATGGATGAAGCAAGAGCTCAAATCCAGAACTTTATGGTGCTGCATAGGCTTTGGAATTGGAAAGAGCCCATTCTCACACTCATTCTAAAGGCAAAAATGAAATGACCAATGACTCCATGTGTTGGCAGGGATGTGGAGCAACTAGGCTGTTTTTTGACAGTATTAAATAAAGTAAAACCTATTCCTACCTAAGAAGAATGTTCATGGCATTGTTATTCAAAAGGGCCCTAAAACTGGAAACCACCTCAATATTCATCAACAAGAGAATGGATGAGTAAACTGTGTAGTATATTCATAAAATCAAATACTGCTCAAGCAATAAAAAGGAATAAATTGATACATACAGTGTGGACAAATCCTAGAACACTATACTGAGCAAAAGAAGCCAGATGTAAGAGTATGATTTCATTCATATGAAGTTCAAGAATAGGTAAAATGAATCTATGAGGATAGAAGTCAGAATATTGGTTATCTTGGAAGTTAGGGGGAGTGGGTACTTGCTGGAGAGGGGCACAGGGGAACTCTTAAGAATGATGTAAGTGCTCTAATTTTAATCTGGTTGGTGGCCACATGGGTATATACATATTAAGTATATGCAAACGATAGTTCAATAAAGTACTGAGAGAGAGAGAGAGAGAGAGAGAGAGAGAAGCAAGTCTTGACTGTAGCTCACAGTTCTACTACTGTGAGCCCTGGGCAAATTACTTTAACATTTATGATCCTCTTGTCTCATCTATAAAATGGGGATAATAATAGTACCATTCTCATAGGGTGGTGTTTTTAAAAGATTTTATTTATTTATTTGAGAGAGAGAGAGAGAAAGCAAATGGGTGTGGGGTAGGGACACAGGGAGAGGGAGAAGCAGACTCTTTGTTGAGCAAGGAGCCAGATGTGGGGCTCAATCCCAGGAACCTGGGATCATGACCTGAGCCCAAAGGCAGATGCTTAACCGACTGAGCCACCCAGGTGCTCTCATAGGGTGGTTTTAAAATTAAATTTGTATTTTTATTTTATTGTGGTAAGAACACTTTACATGATATCTGTTCCTAACAGATTTTTAAGTATATAACACAGTATTGTTAACTACAGGCATAATGTTATACAGATCTCTAGAACTTATTCATTTTGCATTACTAAAGCTCTAAACCTATTGATTAGCAACTCTCCAGCCTTCCCTTGGCCACCACAGTTCTGTTTTCTGCTTCTAGGAGTTTGACTATTTTCGATGTCTCATGTAAGTACAATCATATAATACTTGTCTTGTAACTGACTTATTTCATTTAGTGTAATGTCGTCAAGGCTCAACCATGCTGTCACATATTTTTAGGCTTTCCTTCTTTTAAAGGCTGAATAATATCCCATTGAATGTATATTTCTTTCTTTTTTAAAAAAAGATTTATTTATTTATTTGAGAGAGATAGAGCATATTTGTGAGGTGGGGGAAGGAGGCAGAGGGGGAGGGGAGACAGAATATCTCAAGCGGACTCCACACTGAGCATGGAGCCCCGCATGGGGCTCAATCCCAGGACCCTGAGAGCACGACCTAACCTGAGCTGAAACCAAGAGTCAGAGGCTTAATGGACAATGCCACCCTGGTGCCCCTACATTTTCTTTATCCATTCATCCTTCAGTGAACATTTAGGTTGTTTCCACATCTTGACCAGTGTGAATAGTGGTGCAATGGACATAGAAGTGCCAATATTGATTGGTGATCCTGATTTCAATTCTTTTGGATAAATACCCAGAAGTGGGATTGCTGAATGACACAATAATTCTATATTTTCAATTTTTTTTTATTTTTAAAATTTTTTATTTAAATTCCAGTTAGTTAACATATAGCATAATATTAGTTTCAGATGTACAATATAGTTATTCATCTATTCTATGTGATATCCAGTGTTATCACAAGTGCACTCCTTAATTTCCATCACTTATTTCACCCATTCCCCCCAACCACCTCCCCTCTAGTAACCATCCAGTTTGTTCTCTATAGGCAAGAGTCTATTTCTTGGTTTGCCTCTCTCTCATTTATCCTTTGCTTATTTGTTCTATTCCTTAAATTTCACATATTAGTGAAATCATATCATATTTATCTTTCTCTGATTGACTTATTTTGCTTAGCATACTAGTCTCTAGCTTCATTCATGTCATTTCAAATGGCACGATTTCATTCCTTTTTTATGGCTGAGTAATAATTCATTACATGTGCGTGTGTGTGTGTGTGTGTGTGTGTGTGTGTGTGTATACCACATCTTCTTTATTTTGATGAACACTTGGGCTGTTTCCACAATTTGGCTATTATAGATAATGCTGCTGTAAACACGGGGAGGGGAGCTTGTATCTCCCCCCCCTTTTTAAAAGATTTTGTTTATTTATTAATGAGAGACACACAGAGAGAGGCAGAGACACAGGCAGAGGGAGAAGCAGGCTCCATGCAGGGAGCCGGATGTGATACTCGATCCCAGGTCTCCAGGATTACGCCCTGGGCTGAAGGCGGTGCTAAACCGCTGAGCCACCTGGGCTGCCCCCCCCCCCTTTTTTAAAGTAGTCTCCACACCCAGTGTGGAACCCAACACAAGACTTGAACTCATAACCCTGAGCTGAGATCAAGAGTGGGATGCTTAACTGACTGAGCCACCCAGATGGCCCAGGAAGCCTTTGAATTAGTATTTTTGCATTCTGTAGATAAATATCCAGTAGTGTAATTGCTGGATCATAGAGTAGTTCTATTTTTAACTTTCTGAGGAAACTCTATATTGCTTTCCAGAGTGGCTGCACCAGTTTGCATTCCCATCAAGAGTACAAGAGAATACTCCTTTCTCCACATCCTCACATACATCTGTTCTTTCCTGTGTTGTTAATTTTAGCCACTCTGACAGATGTGAGGTGATAGCTCATTGTGGTTTTGATTTGCATTTCCCTGGTGATCAGTGATGTTGAGCATCTTTTCATGTGTCTGTTGGCCATCTATATGTTTTCTTTGGAAAAATATCTTTTCACGTCTTCTGCCCATTTTTAAATTGGATATTCATTTTTGGGGTGTTGTTGAGCTTGATAAGTACTTTATAGGTTTTAGATAGTAATCCTTTATTATATATGTCATTTGCAAATATCTTCTCCTATTTAGTAGGTTGCCTTTTAGTTTTATTGATTGTTCCTTCACTGTGCAGAAGATTTTTTTTTAAGATTTTATTTATTTATTCATGAGAGACCCAGAGAGAGAGAGACAGAGAGAGAGAGAGAAGTAGAGACAGAGGCAGAGGCAGAAGCAGGCTCCATGCAGGGAGCTTGACGTGGGACTCGATCCCAGACTTCAGGATCATGCCCTGGGCAGAAGGCAGGCACTAAACTGCTGAGCCACCCAGGGATCCCTGTGCAGAAGATTTTTATTGTGATGAAGTTCCAGTGGTTTATTTTTCCTTTTGTTTCCTTTGCCTTGGGAGACATATTTAGCAGGAACTTGCTACAGCTGATGTCTAAGAGGTTACTGCCTGTGTTCTTCTCTAGGATTTTCATGGTTTCGGGTCTCATATTTAGGTCTTTGATCCATTTTGAATTCATTTTGGTATTTGGTGTAAGAAAGTGGTCCGTCTTCATTCTTTTTTATGTTGCTGTACAGTTTTCCCAACACTGTTTGTTAGAGACTATCTTCTTCCCTTTGGATACACTTTCCTGTTTTGTCGAAGATTAGTTGACCATATAGTTGTAGGTTAATTCTATTTTCAACATTTTGAAGAACCTCCACATTGCTTTTCATAGTGGCTACCCCATTTTGTATTCCCACCAATAGTGTAGAAGGTTCCAGTTTCTCTATATCCTCACCAACTTGCCTTTTACATAGCACTTGTTTTAAGAGTCAAATGATGGGCTCCTGACTGGCTCAGTTGATGAAGCATATGACTTTTGATCTTGGGGTTGTGAGTTCAAGCCCCATGTTGGGTATCAAGGGTACTTAAAAATAAAGTCTTTTTATAGAAAGAGTCAAATGAAGTAGTACCAAAAAATCTCTTAATCTAAAAGCCTGAAAAATACCAAGAGTTTGGCAAAAAATTATTCTTACTGTTGGTCTCTTACTCACCACCTACTCTTACCAGGAACAGGCCCCTGAAGCCCCACAACCCATCTTCAAAATAACCCCAGTGGCACCTCTGGTTAGCAGCACTTCCAAGCCTCACATGACTAAATGCTATCACTTGCAGAATCCATGAAGCTCCAGTGACTAGAAAGGAGTTTCATCGAATTCTGAACAGGAAGCAGCAATGGCAGCTGATAATCTGTGACCTGAATATAGCCATCCATTATCTCACTGTGGTTTCTTGTTTCTCTGACAGAGGAAACACCCACGACTTTCTTGAAGTTATTCTAAACACCCAGTTCCTTGTTTAGCTCTGGCAGGATAATGTTACCCCTGGGCACTCCTGTGCTTTGGGCTATGGCCTCCTTGCCTTCCTGGGGCTCCCGGGTGAGCAGCCAACCTGTGGGGTAACTGTCCTCTCATCTTGGGGGGCGGTGATAGGAACAAACCAGGAACGAGCCCAACCGTAGGTATAGCTGTTGGAAAAGGAAAGTAAACAAAGCAAGAAACCTTAACGACAACACCCACTTTTTGTTCTTCTTCAAGAAACCAATGAGGCAGAACTGACACACTGGGAGAGTATGTGTCACCAGTTCCTTCTTATCATCACTAGTTTCTAAATTGCACTCTATCTCCAGATGCTTCTCTCTGGTTCTGTTCTTCTCAGAAACAATCTGTCCCCGTGGGTCCACCCTCTAGCTAAGGAGCAGAGCCTGGGCCCAAGTCTCAGGTTTGAGTAGAAAATGGATGTTGACTCTTGTTTTTTGTGAAGCCCATTGTCCAGGAGGTTCTTGGCCAAATTGCACAGCAGGTAATTTGTTCTTTGGCTTCACCTCCCCCTGGCTGCCTCCTGCCCAGCCTGTTCTCTTCCAGAAGGTTTTGTGATACCATGTCACTTACTAGTGCATCTGGGAAATGCATTCTGGAGAATTATGGATTTCATGCGTTGCCTCTCTCAGGAGTACTTATATTTTAAAAGAGAACTCTCAAGACAGTAATGCTTAAATCAAGGGACTCCAGCTCTACGTGACTTCACGGGACCTGTGTTTGGTGGGGAGAAGGCCTGAGGACTCTCTCTGGCCCCCTGGTGGCCATCACTTCTCGGTAGGTTCTCTGGGTGTGGATGATAGCATGACTCTCGGTTTAAAAGACTGTTCTTTTTCTGAAGAGGAACAGAAAGGTGGAACTCCTATAATTTGGTCAGAACAAAATGGGGAAGCTGTAAAAGCAGGTGGCTACA
Organism: Vulpes vulpes; assembly: GCF_048418805.1. NCBI lineage: Eukaryota > Metazoa > Chordata > Mammalia > Carnivora > Canidae > Vulpes > Vulpes vulpes. The sequence continues at coordinate 84,022,081 of NC_132783.1, forward strand.
GAGCCCAGGAAAATGTGATCAAAAGCTGCTCTCACAGGCACAGAGCTCGTGCTCAGAGCTGGCAGGCCCCAGAAAGGCTGGAGGAGTAAAGAGTCACTCAGGGATTCTGGGACCCAGTGGAAGCAACACACCACATTAGCAGGGATGAAACCAGCATACTGACTGCTTTGCCACATTGCCAGCAGAGCCCTGAGCAATCCTTCACCTCAGAGCTCATTCTCTTCAATGAAAAGATGCCAGGTGGGAAAAATACACACTGAGATGTTGATAGTGGCCCATGGGTGTGGTTTGAGAGGTGAAGTTGGTTTCTTCTCAGTGTTTAATTAGAGATGAAGAACATCTAAGAATGACAGAGTCAGAGGTTTATTGTGGGGATTTGACATCATGCAACCGTGGGAGCTGGTTCAACAGCTTGCATGCACTTGCTGCTTATGTTTTTGGGGCTGGGCCTGAAATCAGGAAGGTAGGTAGTCAGGAAGAACAAAGAGACGTGAAATATGGGGGAGCGGGAGCAAACCAGAAATTGCAAGAAAAATGTGGCACCGCAAGGGTGAAGTAGAACTGTCATATCAATCTCTCACCACCTCCACAACCTCTAGCTTCAGTGATGGCAATGATCTGCAGAAGGAGTTGGATCCTTTGGCAAGGAGCTAAACACACGTTTGACCCAGGAGGTAGACAAGTCGAAGGACAAAATCTGTTGGGAACTGTGAGTCCAACTGCCCTCCTGTGCCAACAAGATGAATCAGCAGATCTGAGACAACTTGTGTGAACTGTAATGGTGCCTGCCTCTATTCAGACCTCCTGCACAAAAACATGGCTCCTTCCCTTCTGCCCTCCAAGGCCTATGCAAATTGTCTCCTGGCCAACTCTAGCCCAGAACCAGACAAGGAAAAATATTCTGAAAAACATAGTTCCAATTTAGCTAAATTGACATAGTACAAAGCCATCATTATTCCTTTCTGTATTTGCCAAATCTTTTTCAATTAGCATGTATTACTTTGATAACTGGGAAAACAAAACTTAAAAAGCCCCTAGCATATCCAATGGTTAATAAACACGTGAAAAAATACTCAATTCTCTAATCAGCAGGAAAATGCAAATTAAAAGCGCAATAGGAGGGCAGCCTGGGTAGCTCAGTGGTTTGGTGCTGCCTTCAGCCCAGGCCTGATCCTGGAGACCCAGGATCGAGTCCCACGTCAGGCTCCCTGCATGGAGCCTGCTTTTCCCTCTGCCTGTGTCTCTGCCTCTCTCTCTGTGTCCCTCATGAATAAGTAAATAAAATCTTAAAAAAAAAAAAAAAGCGCAATAGGAGATGCCTACACATCACACCAGAATGGCTAAAATAAAAAAGGCAGACAACACTAAGTGTTGGTGAGGATATGGAGCAACTGGAGCTCTCAGACATTGCTACTGAAGTGTAAATTGGTTACAACCACCTTCGAAAAATATCTGACAACATCTATCAAAGTCAAAGATATGTATACCTTAAAAAAAGATATGTATACCTTAGGATGAGCAATTACATTTCTAGAAAACATAAGTTCACTAAAAGATGTGTCCAAGAATGCTCAGTGACATTATTAGTAATAGCTAAAAACCAGAAGCAATTCAAATGTCCACCAACAATGGAATGGATAAATAAATTATGGTGAATTCATATAATGGAGTATTATATAGCAATGGGAAAAATAGTCTATAACTACATACAATAGTTAGGATGAATATCACAACTATAATGTTAAGTGGAAGAAGCCAGACAGAAAAGAATACATACTTATCACTCCATTTATGTCAAGTTCAAAAACAGGAAAAAATTAATCTATGCTTTTAATTTATGAGTAGGAATTACCCTTGAGAGCCTAGTGACTGGAAGGGATCAAGGGAAGGCTTCAGGTGTGCTAGTGACATTCTGTTTTTTCATTTAGGTTTCAGTTATACAAAGGTGCTTGCTGTCTGAAAATTTATAGAGCTATCTATTTATGATTTGTGCACTTTTCTGTATATATATGTCACACTTCCACAAAAAGTTAGCAAAAAGAAAAAGACAAAAATTAGTAATCCCTGGTTTAGGAAATTAATCATAACAACTCTTATTATATCACAAACTGAGGGGATTCAAATGCAATATTGTGGATTACATTACTTGGGGAAAAAAAAACCCTGAGGAATATATAGACATGGGAATAAGGAGAGAGAGAATATATTTTTAAAAGATTTTATTTATTTATTTATTCATGAGAGATACAGAGAGAGGCAGAGACATAGGCAGAAGGAGAAGCAGGCTCCCTGCAGGGAGCCCAATGTGGGACTCGATCCCAGGACCCTGAGCCAAAGGCAGACACTCAACCACTGAGCCACCCAGGTGCCCCAAGGAGAGAGAACCTGGATTGGTATCTTCTTTTCAATCATAGTAAAATATATGTAATTTTTTTTTCTAAGAGAATATGTGTGGTTATACGTGTTACAGAGAAGGTACTGGTTAGTGAGAAGTGAGAAGGAAAGCAGGTTTCCTGTGTCTTTGGTTAGCTTCTGTCATGATTCATTCTGCTTCCTCAGCTAAGGCCTCATGACCAATCAGGGAAATTCACCGCCCCTTGGAGTCAGTCCTGTCATTGCCTGTGGGTGATTCTCTAGCCTCCTGAAGTCACACTAGATCTGATGACAGGAGCTCCTATGAGCTCAAGGAGTGTCATTGAACCTAGATCCCACTCTGTTCTTCCCCACTACCACAACACACACATTTAACCTCGCCAGTGACCATCTCTGCCCTCAAAGTTCTTCATTTCATCAGCAGCCATGAGAAAGACCAGGATTACAAATTCAGTGAGGGCTCGCTTTATTTATTTATTTATTTATTTATTTATTTATTTATTTATTTATTGGAGACAGGGGAGAGTGGCAGAGGGAAAGAGAGAGAGAGAGAAAATCTTAAACAGGCTCCACACCCAGCATGGAGCCGAATGTGGGGCTTGACCTCACAACCCAGAGATCATGACCTGAGTCACAATCAAGAGTGAGATGCTTAACAAACTGAGCCACCAAGGTGCCCCTGAGTAAGGGCTTTAAAGGGCAGTCTTAGGACAGCAGTAGTGGCATCAATTTTGCTTTCCAGAGCATGACATGTTTGCGTTTTTAGGCTCCTTGGGCAGTTGGTTCTTTATTTGGCTCCAACACCTTTCCTCTCCAGCACCATCTGGAGAGGGAAGGAACACAAAGCTCTTAAATATCTACACCAGGGCAGAGGTCAAGGATCACAGAAAAATCTATCTTTGACAATGCCACTGGAGAGAAACAATTGGGTACCTACTGTGTACTTGGGTATGATGCTCCCAGCAAGACACCCGCGCCTCTTGGAGACCAGCAGAGGGCTTAGGACTCAGCCAACTGCAGGTTCCCTGAACTAGAGCTTTTTAAGGGGAAGAGAAATCTGGATAAATTACAGAGGGTGACTCATTCTCCCTCTTCCTGGAAGCCCGGTCAATCTCAGATTTTATTCTACTAAAATCAGGTTAAAATAAACACCACAAACATTTATATGAAGAGAGATCTGGAAAGAATACAGTGCTTATTTTTGAGTGGTGGATTAGGGTTGATATTCCCTCTTTCTCATACTTTTTAAGGCAGCCTGTGTAATAAACACATCACCTTTAGAAAGGAAGCACTTGGAATCAAATCTCAGCTTTGCTGTGTACTGGCTATGGGAGTTTGGGCAAGTTACCTCACCTGTATGAGCTTTAATCTTACTATCTGTAAAAGGGGATAATAAAAAACCTACCCGAATAAAATGATGCACATGAAGTGCTTTCGTACAGTGTCTTATGCAAAGAAAATACTCCATCAAGGCAAAAGGAGGAGGGGCTCCGCCATGGAGTTGGGGATCGGAGTTGAATCGGACTGTGAATCTTTCTTTTTTGACTTCCAGCTGATGAGCCATCTCTTTCTCCTCTGGGTTACTGTCCTCTGCCCCCAAAGCTCAGACTCAGACATTAGAGTAATCGCCCCCAGTTAGCTCTGCTCTGGCAACATCTCTGATTCTAGAGAAGCCTGGTGCACACTGGCTACCAGATGGTTTTTTGCCATGATCTGGGTACAGGGGGACCCCAGCAGCTCAACACAAAGCTCCTATCATTTCCTCTCCTGTTCTGACATGCTGTGTCTGCTTTAAAAACCTCTAAAGATTGGCCCCTGGAGCCTCTCTCTGTGTCTCTCATGAATAAATAAATTAACAACAACAACAAAAAGGGACACCTGAGTGGCTCAGTGGTTGAGCGTCTGCCTTCGGCTCAGGTCGTGATCCAGGGGGTCCTGGGATTAAGTCCCACATCTGGCTCCCCGCAGGGAGCCTGCTTCTCCCTCTGCCTAGGTCTCCGCTCTGCCTCTCTCTGTGTCTCTCATGAATAAATTAAAAAAAAAAAAAAGATTGGCCCCTTGAAATCATACCTCTTTAGTTCCTGGTGCTGGCAACTCATTTCACTTTTTTTTTTTTAATTTCACTTTTAATAAGACATTCACTGCTAGGTCATCATCAAGATAACTCTAGAAAAGGGACATAGTCCTTAGAAGAGGCATTCTCCTTGTTTTTTTCTGGGGTTGTTCCTTTTCCTATAAGGGGATGCTTGCTCTGGCTTCCCCGGCCTGGCCTGGCCTGGCACTCAGCGCACACCCTGGGTCTTGCCTGTTGTCACACTGAGCATGCCTCCTGCAACCGTGGCTGGGGCACACATTCTCCCATATTTGGGAGTAAGCTGGAGACTTGGCGGCATGTGGGTTTCTGTTTAAAATTCCAAAGCCAGCGGGGCGTATATTATCCATTTCCTCAAATCCAAAACGCTGTAAAGCATGAGTCAGAGTCGGATAAGCTTCTTCCCAGGGGAAGTTGTGTCAGTTGGTTAGTGAGTGTAATTAAACAAGGATAATGTTCACTGGCATTAGCTGCAGATTAATGCAGAGGAAAACAAAATCTCCATCTTGAGTTTCCAATCTTCCTGCCAAGATAAGACAACTTCACCAAGTGTCACCGATCAGAGAAGGCAATCCAACCTTTTTTTTTTTTTAATAGATTTTCTTTATTCATGAGAGACACAGAGAGAGAGAGAGGCAGAGACATAGGCAGAGAGAGAAGCAGGCTCCCTGTGGGGAGCCCGATGTGGGACTTGATCCCAGGACCCTGGAATCAGGACCTGAGCCAAAGGCAGACTCTCAACCACTGAGCCACCCAGGCGTCCCAGCAATACAACCTTAATGCAATTTGAGGGGCATAGGAAGACCCTTTCACTAATTGTCTCCCTCCACATAAGTGAATAGTGCAGATATTAGGAACTTTGGAGAGGAGATGTATATTGTGATTATTTTTAAGGTATTTTGCAAGGGGGGTTACATGTTAGCTAATCTCAATGAGGGTTATTTTATCTGATTTAATCATCATCACTCAGGGCCAGGTGGTTGAAAGCAGACTCTGAGGGAATGGAACATGGGACAGATAAAATTTGATAAGCACTGGGAATGATATTCAGCTTATTGTGCTTTGCATACCACTGAGTCCTTTGGGAGGAATGACCAGGAGGAAAGTTAGGAAATAAGAGGTTGTAGGGGATATTGGAAACCCATGGTTTCTATTGCACACTTTAGCCTAGACAAACCCTTTTCCATATTATGGAAGTCACAAAATAGAAAGTCAATTCCACAAAGGCTGTTGAGATCATTTAGCCCAACCTCTCTTCAAAGGAGAGCAAACAGAGGTCCACTCAGAAAGGTTAAGTAATTTGCCCAAATTCACCCAGCAAATTAGTGGCAGAGTTGAGACTTAAGTCCCCTCTTTTCTTTGGTAGTGGAGCTGCTCCAGGAGCCACAATTGCTGACACTCAGGTTGACCTCACTGGCCCATCCTGCAAATATCCACTTGGTCCTGCCTTTTCAAATATAGCCTCTGCACAGGGGAGGAGAAGCAATGCTACACTATCTGAGAAAGTACAGTGTCCTGCCATTAAGGTCCCTCCTGGTTGAACAGCATAAATAATTCTAAAATGTATTTTTTCTTTGTTCCAGTAAAAAGTGTGCTAAATTTCATAATAACTGAGATATAAAGCTTACTGTTGACTAGACCAACTTCTGGGGTTAAAGAAAAAGGATTCTTGAATGTTCTTTTAGCTATCTGATGAAGCATTCCCCCCTCACCCACCGCCCTCCCTGCCCCGTACCTTCCACTTGACCAAAGTATTTAGAAATATACCGGTCATGGGCACCTGGGTGGCCCAGTCGGTTAATCATTCGACTCTTGATCTTGGCTCAGTTCATGGTCTCAGGGTCCTGAGACTGAGCCCTGCACTAGGTTCTGTGCTGGGCGGGGACTCTGCTTCAGGATTCTCTCTCTCCCTTTGCACCTACCCCACCCCCTACCCCCCTGCTTGCTTGCACATATATGCTCTCTTTCTCTTTCTCTCTCTCTCTCAAATAAATAAATAAGTAAATCTTTTCAAAAAGGGAAATATACTTGATATTTTTGTCATTTCTCTGTGTTTCAGTGTTTTCAAGTGCTCCTTCTGATATAGGTCAAAGCATTTTGTTTTTCTTAAATGTAAGATTGTATTCTTTCTGCCCAGATAGCAAGGAAAAGACTTTTCCAAATAAGGAAGTTTTGCTGGAGTGTGTGTGGCTCAGGCAGCAGCAGTTGCTGCCATCCTAGCTTAGTCAACTACAGTAGCTCCCCTCTCCACTAAGCCAGGAAGCATTTAGGGACCCATTAGCACTTCTGCACAGCTGAACCATTGGGGTTGGAGGTGCTGCCAGCAGGTGGTTGTGGCAACCAGGGGCACAGAAAAAAAATTGTAGAGAACGGAAGGTTTGGTTTCAGTATAGCCCTGCTCTCCACATTCTCTCCTTCCCAGACCCAGCATCTAGCAGTATTTATTCTTTATTCAGGACAGAAAGTGGGTGCTCTGATTTTTTTGGACTCAGATAGATAGAAGTTAAAATCCTAGTTCTCCATGTATAATCTGTGTGACCTTAATAACTTGTTTAGACTCTTCCCCCCCTTTTTAAAGATTATTGATTGAGTGATTGATTGATTGATAGATAGCATGAATAGGGGCAGTGGCAGAGGGAAAGGGAGAGAGAATCCCAACCAACTCTGCACTGACTGAGCACAGAGCCAGACAAGGGGCTTGATTTCACAACCCTGAGATCATGACCTGAGCCCAAATCAAGAGTCGGATGCTAAACCAATGGAGTCACCCGGGTGTCTTTCACCTTTTCCCTTTCTTTTAAAATAAAAATTATACTGCTTATCTCATGGTGTCGTTGTGAGCCATAAGTAACCTAACAAATTTAATGTATGTGGTATGTTCCAATTCCCCTTTGTAAGCTATAAAATTACTTGTTTTTCATCTTTTTAAAAGCACCTCCTCTACTATCAGAACACCTTAGTTCTGTACTTAAGCAAGGGTTAAGAGGTAAGTGCAGTTATTAAAATAATTTGTGCTAAGGTGTGAGTGCCTACAATAAAAATGTATTAGCCCAGGGGATCCCTGGGTGGCGCAGCGGTTTGGCGCCTGCCTTTGGTCCAGGGCGCAATCCTGGAGACCCGGGATCGAATCCCACGTCGGGCTCCCGGTGCATGGAGCCTGCTTCTCCCTCTGCCTGTGTCTCTGCCTCTCTCTCTCTGTCTCTCTCTGTGTGTGACTATCATAAGTAAATAAAAATTTAAAAAAAATGTATTAGCCCATATGAATTTCTGACTTCTGTAACCAGGGATGTTGTTGTAAGCAAAATGAAGAATGTCCTTGCAATAATTAAAGACATATCTTCTTTTGTAATGCTCCTTAAGTTACACCACTATGTCTTGCTCCACTTGTCCCTAAAGCCTACTCAGGCCTTTAGGATGAGAAGAGGCAAGTGCTCCATAAAAGTCTACACTATTCTGGAAACTTGATAAATAGGATCGTATTTTTTTCTTTCTAGATAGAAGAATGTTCATCATCATATTTTCAAAAATGTTGAGAGACACATATTCTTCTAGACTGCAAAGTTCAGATCATAATATAGTGAGTCTTTTTTTTTAAATTGTATTTATTCATGAGAGATACACAAAGAGAGGCAGAGACACAGGCAGAGGGAGAAGCAGGCTTCCTGCAGGGAGCTCCATGTGGGACTCGACCGGAAGCCACCCAGGCGTGCTGAGAGAATCTTAAGTAGACTCCATACCCAGGGTGGAGCCTGACTCACCGCTGGATCTCACCACCCTGAGATCATGACCTGAGGCAAAATGAAGCCGGGAGCTTAACTGACTGAGCCACCCAGGTGCCCAATTTAACAATTTTAGGTGCTGGAAAATTCTGTATTTTCTCAATTTCAATCTTTTGGGTTATAAAATATAAATTTCCCAAATTAACAAAAATTAAAATCCTGGAAAATAGTCTTTCCATAATTTGAGATAGGACAAAACACAGTGACAGAATTTAAAAATTAGACCACTATGCACAGTTTGAGCTTTCCTTCTAATCTGTCTCTTTTGCTTTAGTAGGATAAATGTAAATACATTTTGGATTAGCTTGGTGTCATTATGTGAAAAGTGGAGTGTTCTTAGTGGATATGATGTTCCTATTTAGGGTGATGGAAATGTTGTAAAATTCATTGTGGTAAGGATTGCACAACTCTATGAATATATTAAAAATCAATAAATTGTGCACTCTAAATGGGTAAGTTGCGGAGTATATAAATTATATCTCAATAAAGCTGCTACACACACATACACACAGAAAGATAGCCTCAAGGAAAGCACTTGTTAGCCTGTAGGTACTTACAAGTTGGGTGGTTAAAGGCTATAGGACTCCTAAGGTCTGGAAAATGGCCCTGGTATCCATTTGGAGATCCTAGTGAGTGGCTACTAGTTGAGTCCAAGCATTGGTGGGTCGAGCTGGGATGAGAATCTCACAAGCTCCCCATTTTGCATCCTGGTTCTTCTGACCAGAAACATGAATAAAGCAATAATAATAATAAAAAAAAAGGCTAGGAAATGGCTTCTAAAATACATTTAAGCAGTGATTTCTATCTAGTATTGCTGCTGTTTTCTTCTAAAAAATCAAATTTCTCTTTCAGTCCTATAAATAGAACACGACTTATTGAAGGGATATCATTATTTAAGATTGGAGTCGCAAGAGAAATCATATAATTACTAATTCCACAGGCAATGAATTAAAATGGAGTGCTCAAATCAGCCAGAGGGAAATGAGACAGGATCTTGGGGAAAATGCTAGATTATTAACAGAGTTCTCTTGCACTAAAACAAAAAGCCTTAGGAGTCAACATGAAATTTAGCTGGACTTGCTTTGCTTTGAAGATCCAAATGACCAATGGAATATTAAAAGGAACTCTTTGTAGATTAGGAAATTTAATACTGTTAGTAGTTGTTTCAAGATCAATTTTGGTAAAAAAAAAAAAAAATAGTACCACAAGTTCATTAATTTTTGTCTCCAGGAAATTTTTCTTCCTTGATTTATAAAATGGAAACAAATAACTAAAAGGACAATTCAGACCTTAAATCAGCAGCCTCCATTTTCTCTGAAACACCAAGAGAGCAGGGTGAAAATTTCCAGCTCAAAGCATGATTTGATAATTTAAGAATGCCTTTAAATTAGTAAACACTCAAAATTAAGGTTGACTATACATTTAAAAATAATTTTTAGAATTTCAAAAGCAATGCATGTTCATCATAAAAATACAAGAATGCAGGGGCACCTGGGTGGACAGTTAGTTAAGCAATTGATTAGTGGTTTCAGCTTAGGTCCTGATCTCAGGGTCGTAGGATCAAGCCCCATCTCAGGTCCACAATCAGGACTGAGTCTGCTTAAGATTCTCTCTTCCTTTCCCTCTGCCCCTCCCCCTACTCTCTCTCGCTCTCTAAAATAATTAAATAATTTTTTTTTCAAAAAATGTAAGAATGCAACAGCATATAAATCATTACTAATAATTACTAACAATTAATATGTGCTTACAAAGTGCCCAGCAGTAGGTTTAGAGGTATCTAATTTAATCCTTACAATCACCTAGATAATGTAGTTATTATTATAGTTTCCTTCACTTTGCAGACAGGGAAAGTGAAGTTCAGCGAGGTTAAGTAACTTGCTTAAGGTCTCATGTCCTGTGAATGGTAGAATCAGTATTTGATTTGATTTGATTTGATTTTTTTTACTGCAGCACTTTATTTTCCTCACACAATGAGGCATCCCTGGGGCCTAATGTTCTCACATGACAATAGAAAACCAAAACTTGTCCACGTCTCTTAAAGAATTTAAAGTTGTGTACAGGGCAGCCCCGGTGGCTCAGCGGTTTAGTGCCGCCTTCCGCCCAGGGCGTGATCCTGGAGACCCGGAATCGAGTCTTGCGTCGGGCTCCTTGCATGAAGCCTGCTTCTCTCTCTGCCTGTGTCTCTGCCTCTCTCTCTCTCTCTCTCATTAATAAATAAATAAAATCTTAAAAAAAAGAGAGAATTGTGTACAAAAACCTTACATAAATTAAAAGGATGAATAAATTTACTGTTGGAAATGCAAACCAATTTCCAACTCAAGGCAACTAACAACCCACTGTGTTTTGGCAGGAAAATATTTGGTAAGAAAGGAAAGTGGGTTTACCTAGGCTCATACCTTCCCAACCCTGTCAAACCGGCAAGACAGAAATGACAACTGGTTCAGGACTCTTGCCAGCCTCTGGCAAGATTTTCTAGAGAAATCTTGGAAGAGGCAGCCCTTACACATTAATATCCTGCACAGATCAAGAACCTCACAGTCAGGAGCACCTGGGTGGCTCAGTCAGTTAAGTGTCTACCTTCTGGGGATCCCTGGGTGGCTCAGCAGTTTAGCGCCTGCCTTTGGCCTGGGGCGTGATCCTGGAGTCCCAAGCTCGAGTCCCACATCAGGCTCCCTGCATGGAGCCCGCTTCTTCCTCTGCCTGTGTCTCTGCCTCTCTCTCTGTCTTTCATGAATAAATAAATAAAATCTTAAAAAAAAAAAAAGTGGGGCAGCCCTGGTGGCTCAGAGGTTTAGTACCGCCTTCAGTCCAGGGCATGATCCTGGGGACCCAGGATTGAGTCCCACATTGGACTCCCTGCATGGAGCCTGCTTCTCCCTCTGCCCGTGTCTCTGCCTCTCTTTCTCTCTCTGTGTCTCTCATGAATAAATAAATAAAATCTTAAAAAAAAAAAGTGTCTGCCTTCTACTCAGGTCATGATCCTGGGATCCTGGGATTGAGCCCCATGTCAGCAGGGAGCCTGCTTCTCCCTCCCCACCTTTTCCTCCATTCATGCTTGTTCTGTCTCTCTAGTGTTCTCTCACTCTCAAATAAATAAATAAAATCTTAAAAAAAAAAAAAAAAAAAAGAACCTCACAGTCTTGCAGATTCTAAAATGAATGGATTTCTCGTCCATAAACATGTTCTCAACCTCAGGATGAAGTATGATGGACAGTGAAGGTAGGATGGAGCCCCCGGTCTACACGGAGTACTTGCGTTCAGGAGGAGAGATGATCTCGCTCTTCATTGTGCTGGGCGTCAGAGCTGTGATCTCCTTCTTCATCCTGTCTGCATTGCTGGGGTACATGGTATTCCCACCAGACAGACTGTGTTAGCATAGATGTCATTCTGGATACCAACATCATACTTCATGATGGAATTGAAGGTTGTCTCCTAGGTATCAAGGGACGCCATACCCAGGAAAGAAGGCTGAATGAGAACCTTGGGATAGGTGGAGCCACTGTTGCCACTGGTGATCACCTGCCTATCTGGCAGCTCATAGCTCTTCTCTAGGAAGGAGGAAAATGAGGTGATGGCTATCTCCTGCTCGAAATCAGGGCAATGTAGCAGAGCTTCTCCTGGATGTCACACACCACTTCCTGCTTGGCTGCGGTGGTGAAGCTGTAGCCATACTCTGTGAGGATCTTCAGGAGGTAGCCTGTCAGGTCTTGTCCAGCCAGGTCCAGATGCAGGATGGTATGGGGCAAGGTGTGCCCCTCATAGTTGGGCACAGTGTGGGTTACCCCATCCTCAGAGGCTATGACAATACTAGTGGTGTGGCCAGAACCATACAGGGACAGCACAGCCTGGATGGCCACATACATGGCTGGAGATGTTGAAGTTCTCCATGATCTGAATCATCTCATGATTGGCCTTGGGGTTCTGGGGGACCTTGGTCAGCAGCATGGGGTGCTCCTCGGGGGCCACGTGCAGCTTGTTGTAGAAGCTGTGGTGCCAGGTCTTCTCCATGTTGTCCCATCTGGTGACGATGCTGTGATCAATGACATTCTTGAGGGTGAGGATGCCCTGCTTGCTCTGGGCCTCATTGCCCATGTAGGAGTCCTCCTGGCCCATTCCCACCCATAAGATCCTGGTGTCAGAATCAACAGATGATGAATGGGAACATGGCTCAGGGTGCATGATCTCCAGCAAAGCTCGCCATGCGCATGCCACATCGGTTGTCAGTGATGAATTCCAAACTCCTCTTCCATTGCGATTGGTGAAGGTGGTGGGAGAATGAAGAATGCAGGCCGGCTACAGCAAGTGAGCTAGAATCAGGATTTTACACCATGAAGTTGCATTCAATGTCTAAGTGCCTAAATTCCTTTATCCTTTAAGTAAAGTTCTCATCAACTTCTATAATCATCCTCCCTCAAATTAACTATTATTTACTGTTCACTGTAGATTAGAAAGATAAAGTTTGGGAAGCCTGGGTGGCTCAGCGGTTTAGAGCCACCTTCAGCCCAGGGTATGATCCTGGAGTCCTGGGATCAAGTCCCGCGTGAGGCTCCCTGCATGGAGCCTGCTTCTCCCTCTGCCTGTGTTTCTGCCTCTCTCTCTCTCTCTTTCTCTCTGTCTCTCATGAATAAATAAATAAAATCTTTAAAAAAAAAAAGAAAGATAAAGTTTAATAACTGGAGAATAACCATTAGCTTTCTCAAAAAAATATCAATGAATCAGATGTATTATAAAAGATACAAAATTAATTAGATGTATAAATGTATTTAAATGTAATTAAATATAATTAATTATATAAAATTTATTACATATATAATTAATGTATTATAAAATATAATTAAATATTCATAGACTTAGATGTAAACCCAAGAGAAATGAAAACTTATGTCTACATAAGAACATGTATCTGAATGTTCATAGCAGCATTACTCATAATACTGAAAAAGTGGAAACAATCCAAATGCCCACAAGCTGGTGATTAATAAGCAAAATATGGCATATCTACACAATGGAATATTATCAGTAACAAAAAAAAGTGAGGTACTGATACGTACTATCATATGATTGAGCCTTAAAAACATGCTAATTGAAAGAAGTGAATCACAAAGAACCACATACTGATTGTATAATTCCACTTATATGAATTGCCCAGAATAGGTGAATCAATAGAGACAGAATATAGATTAGTGGTACCTAGGCCTTGGGTTAAGGGTGTTCTAATAGGGAGTGACTGAGAAAATTGGGGATAATGAAAATATTCTAAAATTGATTGTGGTGATGGTTTCATAACTTTGTAAATATATTAGAAACCATTGAACTATATACTTTAAATGTGTGAATTTTATAGCATTTATAATAAATCTTAATAAAGCTGCTAAAACTTCGTAACAGTGGAAGAACATCATTATCAAAATCCATTTGGTTATTTCAACCCATTCTTGAAATCTAAACAACAAATAAAAATATAATCAAGAACACCTTCATAAATCAAAGTAGTTAGTTTACTACTCAGATATGACAAACTTTTAATGAGAAAACAGCTGTTTAAAACCACAAGAAACAACCACAAATTTATGTAAATGGTTAGAGGAAGAAAAGAAAGATTATACAAGAATCTAAAGCATGTCTCAGATTTAATCTAGTTTGCATTGGTTCATATTTGGATTTTAAAGATGACTTCTCTAATATGATTTTAAAATATAACAAATTTCTGGCAGGGAGACAGGTAAACTAGCTGTGAGGGCACAGTAGCTAAGCTCTGAAGATGGCCCCTGGTATACTCCCTGTTATTCATGCTTTTGTATGGTCCCCTCTCACATAGAATCTGGATTAACTTCATTCTTTTTTTTTTTAAATTATTAATAATTTAAATTAGACTTAAAGTTTCATACAAAATTTTGAAGCTAGATGATGGGTGCATGAATGCTCATACACTTTTTGCACTTTTTTATGTTTGAACATTTCTCTACCTTTTTGTTTTGTTTTGGTTTAATCAAAAAAATACAATGAAAATGACATTAGGTCAGTTCTAGACTTAAGCCTTAAGAATACTCAGCAATTTTTGCTTCTGTGCTTTTTTTTTTTTTTTTAGAAAGAGGGGAGAGAGCACTCCTGCTGTGTGTGTCAGAGGAGGCAGTGTGAGGAGGTAAAGGGCAGAGGGAGAGGAAGCCCAGCATTGGGGGGGTTTGATCTCACCACCCTGAGATCAAGACCTGAGCTGAGATCAAGAGTCCCATGCTTAACCAACGGAGTCATCCAGGGGCCCTGTTTTTACATTTTAAAAAATTCATTCATTCATTCATTCATTCATTCATTCATTCATTCATTCGAGACACAGAGAGAGGCAGAGCCATATGCAGAGGGAGAAGCAGGCTCCTCCAGGAAGCCCCAAGGGGACAGATCTCAGGACCCCAGGATCATGACCTGAGGGCAGACACCCAACCACTGAGCCACTCAGGCGGCCCTGTTTTTACACTTTTGAAGAGAGTCCTAAAGTGCCATGTAGAAAGTCTGGCTTTACTGCAGGAGAGATTGTAGAGGCCACTTTTAGGCAACCAACTTAAACAATGGAAACCTGAGTGCAGTAGAAGGGCCCAGAGTGATCCCCCCAGCTGAATATAAACAGGCCCATTAGGTGACCCACCTCAAAATATCCATAAACCCAAGCTGACCAATGGGTTACTTACACCTGGACACAGGTATCAAAAAAAAGAAAATTGCTTAGTTCTTATCCCTCCTCACCTTCCCTCTTAACTGCAGCACCCTCCAACCAGTCTCCTGGCAGTCTCTCCTTTGCTCCTTCTGCCTGCTGTTCCCCTTACAGTGTATTCGATAAACTTCCATCTCATTTGTTCTGCCTCGGGTGAATTCTGTTACCACCCGCTGCTGGCCTCTGCCCAATCGGATGGCCCCAAAGACATCACATGGAGAAGTGACGCGGGGAGGCCAGGTAGAAAAGGAGAGACCTTGAGACTGCATGGAGAAGGAGGCCCAGCTTTCCCAGCAGCCCATATATGCCCTCTCCCTCCTTCTAACCACCCTCAGCGAAGTTCCAGACATGGGAGTGTGCCATCTTGGATGATCCAGCCTAGTGGAGGCCCAAATGACAGGGGCTTCATCTGACGTCACATGGAGGAGAACTCCCAACTGAGGCTGATCAATCCACAGAATCATGACAGAGAATACAATAAAGCCACTGAATTTTGGAGTGTTTTTATTACATAGCCATGAATGATTGAAATGAAAATTTTTGTTTTGTATTCCTCCAGTCTTTTAATCCCACAAGTGTTTGCTGTTCTTAGAGCTCTTTGGGGGGAAGAAACTGCCATAGTTTTTCATTTCAAAAACCTTTTATTTATAAATAATTTCAAATTTACCAAAAAGGTGGCAAAATAGTACACAGAATTTCCATAAACCCCCCATCTTGATCCTCCACTTACTATTCTTTTTTTTTTTTTTAAGATTTTATTTATTTATTCATGAGAGACACACACACAGAGAGAGAGGCAGAGACACAGGCAGAGGGAGAAGCAGGCTCCATGCAGGGAGCCTGATGTGGGACTCGATCCCCAATCTCCAGGATCATGCCCTGGGCTGAAGGCGGCACTAAACTGCTGAGCCACCTGGGCTGCCCCCACTTACTATTATTTCTTAATCGTTTGAGAATAAGTTGTAGGCACAATGCCCCATTACCCTTTAATATTTCAGTTTGTATTTCTTGAGTGAAAGGATTCAATACAACAATCAAAATCGGGAAATTAAATTGATCCAGTAATATCATCTAATCTATATACCCCATACAAATCTTACCCATGGTCTCAGTAATGTCCCTTATGGGTCCAGGGTTTGATTTTATTTATTTATATTCATTCATTCATTCATTCATTCATTCCAGGATTTGATTTTAGAATCACATGTTGCATTTAGTGGTTGTGTTTCTTTTCTTTTTTTTTTTTTTTTTAATTTTTTTTTTATTATTTATTTATGATAGTCATACAGAGAGAGAGAGAGAGAGAGAGGCAGAGACACAGGTAAAGGGAGAAGCAGTCTCCATGCACCGGGAGCCCGATGTGGGATTCGATCCCGAGTTTCCAGGATCGCGCCCCGGGCCAAAGGCAGGCGCCAAACCGCTGCGCCACCCAGGGATCCCTGTGGTTGTGTTTCTTTAGTGTTCTTCAATCTGGAAGTTTCTCAGTTTCTTAGTCATCTTTCATGATCTTGATAGTTTTGGAGAGTCCAAACCAATTACTTTTGAGAATGTTTCTCAATTATGGGAACTTGTCTGCTGTTTCTTTATAATTTAGGCATTTCGATAGGAATCTCACAGAAGTAATGCTGTGCTAGTCTCTGGGAATCATATGAGGAGGTACGTGGTATCAATTTGTTCCATTAATGGTGATATCAACTTTAATTACTTAGCTAAGATATTGTCTGATAGGTTCTCTATTGTAACATAATTAATGATTAATTTGTAGCAAAGATCTTTGAGATCATTTGAATGTCTTGTTTCTTATCAAATTTTCACCAGTTTTAGCATTGATTAATGATTTTAACCTGAATAAATTATTATTCTGATGATTATGAGATGAGAATTTTCTAGACTTATCATTCTCTCTAGATTTATTAAGTAGGATAGAACTTTCCTTACTCTCCTATTACTGACAGTAGGGGCTCAGGATTTCTCTTTTACTCATAGGATTACAATATGTTATTGTCATTATTTATTTTGATACTCATTTTGTCCCAGACTTGACCAGTGGGAGCCCCCTCAAGCTGATTGCTATGTCTTAGGGACATGTCTCTATCACTTTTCAAACTTTTTTTTTACTTTCTAGTGTCATAAAATGTTCTAAATACATATATCTTATACTTCTCCTAGAGTCGGCCATTTTAGCAAGGAGAACTGGTTCCTTTTAGTGGATAATGTTATCTAGAAACCAAGATCTAAACATGCTCATTGTTATCAGAATGTCCTTGCTTCTAGACTTTCTTAGTGAACAGAAACACACACATATACACAGTTACATTTGTCTGTCTGTCTAATCAGGTCATAATACTGATATCTCCAATTCTTTTTTTTTAAGATTTTATTTCTTTATTTGTGAGAGACATAGAGATTAAGACACAGAGAGAGACAGAGACATAGACAGAGGGAGAAGCAGGCTCCCCATGGGAAGCCCGAAGTGGGACTTGATCCCAGTACCCTGGGATCATGCCCTGAGCCAAAGGCAGACACTCAACCACTTGAGCCACTTGCCATAGTTGTAACACTTTTCTCCGATAGTGAGAAATCTATATTTATTTGTTTGCCTAACCCTGGACATACCAAACTCTACTCTTACTAGATACCAGTGGAAAGCTCAGCCCCAGTGAAAAGAAAGGGGAAGAGAAAAGGAAAGCCTTTTTCCCCACCCATGTGTCAGAAACTTGAGCAACATATAGCAAATATCTATGTATATTCAACTTTTTGACAAAGCGGTTCACAGTTCACACTTTCTTAAATAGCAAAAGGGACAGGGACACCTGAGTGCCTCTGTTGGTTAAGTGTCTTGACTTTGGTTCAGATCATGATCTCAGGGTCATGAGATTGAGCCCCATGTGGGGCTCCATGCTCGGAGGCTGCTTGAGATTCTCTCTCTTCACCTCCCCCCTGAGCTCTTTCTCTCTCTCTCAAGAAAAAAAATAACAGAAAGGACAAGCAAGTTTGCTTAAAAATCCATATATCATTATTAACAAAGAGTTTAGCAACTAGATTTTCAGTGGCATCTCAAAAAGCAACAAAAAGAACAAAATTATGTGCTGGAAGGAAGTCGGTTTAATTTCTGTCTCCAAGACTCAGTGAAGCAACCTTGGGTAAATTTCCTAATTTCTCTGACATGTAGTTTCCTCTTCTGTAAAATGTAGATGAATGTAAAACATTATTGTTTTTAGAACTAAATGAAACGAATCCATTTGCAATGGATTGCCATGACAGAAACTGGAACTTGACATTTTTAAAGCCAAATAAAAACGATTACTTAAAAGTTATAATATAACTTAAAAGTTATATTAGCCCTTCTTGCTAATAAGTGAAGATTTGGATATGTATTGAAAGTTGACTGCCCTCTCTTCTGGAAAAGCTATGACTTTAATTATGCAAGTAAATACAATATATTCATCCTTTGCTCTTAGGAGGAAAAACTGAATAAAGTAAACAAACTAAAATACAGTGATTTTTTTCAAACAAGAAATTACATATTTGATCACGTAAATTAGGTGTTTCTTTAGTGACCTTGAAGATGAAGGTCCCATTCTATGAATTTAGGCTACCTTGAAGATGAAGGTCTCATTCTATTAATTTAGGCTGCCCTATACCTATAATTATTATGCATTCTTGGAGAGTAGTGTAAGATGTTTTTCCTGCTTTTTTTTTTTTAAGATTTTATTTATTTACTTATTCATGAGAGAGAGAGAGAGAGAGAGAGAGAGAGAAGCAGAGACACAGGCAGAGGGGGAAGCAGGCTCCATGCAGGAAGCCAGACATGGGATTTGATCCCGTCCCCAGGATCACGCCCTGGGCAGAGGGCGGCGCTAAAACGCTGAATCACCCGGGCTGCCCCACCTGCTGGTTTTTTTTTTTTTTTTGTCTTTTGTCTTTTTTTTTTTTTTTTTTTTAATGAGGGAAAGGACTGCAGAAGGGATCACAGGTATGAACTTCATCTCATGTTGGAGGATTGACTGTTCATAATGATAGCCATATTTCACATGATAGTTATTTTATTTTATTTTTTTAAAGATTTCATTTATTTATTTGAGAGAGAGAGAGCATGAGCAGGGGAAAGGGCAGAGGTACAAGCAGACTCCTCGCTGAGCTGGGATACTGAGCTTGATCCCAGGACACTGAGATCATGACCTGAGCTGAAGTCAGACGCTTAACTCAGACACCCCCACATGATTGTTTTTAAGACTGAATAAATCAGAATGTACTGATGCTAATTTGTTAGTTCTGGTCCTCTGAAAAGCAAATCAAGACGCTATTGAATATGCAAGGAATGAGGGGAAATGCATGTAACAGAAAATGGAGGGAGAACAAAGAGAGTTTGGACAGTCATTTTCCAGACTGTGGATGAAAAAGTAAAGAAATTCAGACTATAGAGGGAGGAGAATGAAGCAGGTGCCCAGGAAAACAAGTGGCCCCTGAAGAAGACACAGAAATAAAAGATAGCTGCTATTGTACTTGACCAATCCCTGATCCCTTTTGTCAGGTCTTTTATGAGACCTGGCTGCACATTTTACCCTTGGATTCTGTGGGGTATTCTTCTATTTGCAAAATATGGCTTTTTTGTTGAAGTTCTGACTCACCTTGACCTGCCTGTACTCCGTGCAAAACCTCCTCTACTCAGGGGTACTGGGGACTCTGGGTTCTCCTTCCCTGCATTGAGCCAGGGCAATTGTAAAGCTTGCACCCCTCATTTCCCTTCTTTCAGGGATCAATACCATGCACTGCCTATTGTCCAATGTTTGAAAATGATTTTTCAAATATTTTGTCTTTTTTTATATATATATAGTTTTTAGGCAGGAGGGTAAATCTGGTCCCTGTTACTCTGTCATGGTCAAATTTGGAAATTAACTTCCTATTCATTTAAGCTAGTCTGCTATTCGCAGCTAAAGCATTCTTTTTTTTTTTAATTTCAAAAAAAATTGTATTTAAATTCAATTAATTAACATATACTGTATTATCGGTTTCAGAGGTAGAGGTCAGTGATTCATCAGTCTTATATCCATCCAGCCCTCATTACATCACATGCCCTCCTAAATGCCTATCATCCAGTTATCCCATCCCCCTCCTCCAGCAACCCTCAGTTTGTTTCCTATGATTAAGAGTCTTTTATGGTTTGTCTCCCTCTCTGATTTCATCTTGTTTTATGTTTTCTTCTCTTCCTCTATGATCCTCTGTTTTGTTTCTTAAATTCTACATATGCGTGAGATCATATGATAATTGTCTTTCTCTGGGTGATTTATATCACTTAGCATAATAGGCTCTAGTTCCATCATGTTGTTGCAAATGGCAAGATTTCGTTTTTTTAATGGCTGAGTAGTATTCCATTATATAATATATATGTTTTATATTTACATATATTTATATATTTATACATATATAAAGAGGTGATACATATATCACATCTTCTTTATCCATTCATCTGTTGATGGAATCTGGACTCTTTCCATAGTTTGCCTATTGTGGACATTGTTGCCATAAATATTGGGTGCATGTGCCCCTTCGGATCACTACATTTGTATCTTTGAGGTAAAAACCCAGTAGTGCAATTGCTGGGTCATAGGTAGCTCTATTTTCAACTTTTTGAGGAACCTCCATAGTGTTTTTTTTTTTTTTTTCTCCATAGTGTTTTCCAGAGTGACAGCACCAGCTAGCATTCTCACCAACAGTGTAAGAGGGTTCTCCTTTCTCTACATCCTTACCAACATCTGTCATTTCCTAACTTGGTAATTTTAGCTATATCTGACTGGTGAGGTGGTATCTCACTGCGGTTTTCGTTTGTATTTCCCTGAGGCTGGGTGATATGGAACATTTTTTCATGTGTCTGTTGGCCACATTTGTATGTCTTTGAAGAAATGTCTGTTCATGTCTTCTGACCACTTCTTGACTGGATTATTTGTTCTTTGAATGTTGAGTTTGATAAGTTCTTTATAGCTATATTATGAAGCTGTAACCATCAAAACAGCATGGTACTGACACAAGAACAGACACATAGATCCATGGAACAGAATAGAGAACCTAAAAATGGACCCTCAACTCTATGGTTAACTAATCTTCGACAAAACAGGAAGGGATATCCACTGGACAAAAGACAGTCTCAGGGGATCCCTGGGTGGCTCAGTGGATTAGCGCCTGCCTTCGGCCCAGGGCGTGATCCTGGAGTCCCAGGATTGAGTCCCACATCAGGCTCCCTGCATGGAGCCGGCTTCATCCTCTGCCTGTGTCTTTGCCTCTCTCTTTCTCTCTGTGTCTCTCATGAATAAATAAATAAATAAATAAATAAATAAATAAATAAATATCTTTAAAAAAAAAAAGGAAAGAAAAAGACAGTCTCTTCAACAAATGGTGTTACAAAAATTGAACAGCTATATTCAGAAGAATGAAACTGGACCATTTTCTTACACCGTACACAAAAGTAAACTCAAATGGATGGAAGACCTAAATGTGAGACAGGAATCCATCAAAATCCTGAAAGAGAACACAGACAGCAACCTCTTTGACCTCAGCTGCAACAACTTCTGGCTAGACATGTCTCCAAAGGCAAGGGAAACAAAGGCAAAAATGAACTATTGGGACTTCATCAAGATAAAAAGCTTTTGCACAGCAAAGGAAACAATTGATCAAACTAAAATACAACCTACAGAATGGAAGAAGATTTTTGCAAATGTTTTATCAGACAGAGGGTTAGTATTCAAAATCTATGAGGAACTTCTAAATGATCTTGACTGAGAGGCGATAGGAGTACATGGGTGCTATACCTCAGATGAACATTTCACTAAATTTGTAAATTTCAAAATTTCTCTTAAATGAATTTCTGAAAATCATGGCGTTCTTGTACCAGCCAAAGAAGTTTTCTCCTATAAAGAAGAAAATAGAAATTCACACTGTAGTAAATATTGTTCTTATAGAGTGAACAGCTTCCGAGATTAGTGTTTTCAAATGCTAGAGCTCAGTCTGATTTTGTCAGAATCACCAAGGGATCTTACTAATGATACATATTCTTTAGCTTTAGCACAGACCAACTGGGCAGGGTTTAAAGTTTCTATTTTGAAAAATCTCCCTTGGTTGTTGCTGAGGTGCAACCAATATTTAGAACTACTGACCTAAATGTCTGGGAGACTTCGTGCCCCTAAACAATTTGCCTGTTGCCTTACCACAACACCTGAAATGTTCATGTTGCTTTTAAATGTTGAAGATTTTAAGTGATGTACAAATGTTATCAATGTGTATTAACCAGTGTTTCTTCACTTGCCAGTGACAAAGACCTAACTTAAGCAAACTGGCTAACACAACTGAGAAAAGGGAGGAGAGATTTTGCAATCCTGGCTTGCTTGCTCCAATAATTCAAATTATGTTGTCAGGGATGGAATCTTTCCATCTCTTAGAAGGCTCTCTACTTAATGGGGAAGACAGCTGTTATTAGGCCATGATTTGCAACCTGGGGGGTAGAGAGGGAAGACAGGAGAGAGAGACAGAGGCAGAGAGAGATTGAGAGAGAAATAATTTTCTAATAGCTCAGCATGAGAGTTCCCAAGAACCTCTAGCCAATCATGGATCACACATACTTACCACTGAATGAGAAAAGGGATGTGGTCAGATTCATCTGAACCATCTTGAATAGATTCTCTTTTGGAATGAAGGGTTTTGTCACCAAATAAAGATGTGACACTGGAAAGTCAAAATAAAAGATGATTGCTACAAAATGATACAATAGGGGCAAAGAACTCATTGCGCGGACCAGTGGTTCTCAAAGTGTAGTCCAGGCACTGCTTTGAGTCTCTGAAACATTTTCGGGGGGTCCACATTATTTTTCACAAAAATATGTTATTTATGTTAACGCATGATGGATTTATCATTATTTTTAAAAATGAATTAATACATATTCATCAATTTTTAAAAAAGATTTTATTTACTTATTTGAGAGAGAGAGAGAGAGAAAGCACAAGCAGTGGAAAGGGAGAAACAGGCTGCCCATCAAGCAGGGAGCCCCATGCAGGGCTAGATCCCAGGACCCCGGGATCATGACCTGGGCCAAAGGCAGCTGCTTAACTGACTGAGCCACTCAGGCACTCCTCATCAATTACTTTAAAGCAGTAAATATAAATATACATATAAATATAAATATATATTTAAGATTTTATTTATTTATTTGACAGAGAGAGAGAGAGCCCAAGCAAGAGGAGCGTCAGGCAGAGGGAGAGGGAGAAGCAGGCTCCCCACTGCAGGGAGCCCAATGTGGGGCTCAATCCAGGACCTTGGTATCATGACCTGAGCTGAGGGCAGACACTTAACTGACTGAGCCACTCAGGGGCCCCTAAAGCAGTAAAGACTAATAAATATAATCACATAAACAAAAGATCTTTGGGGACCTCGATAATTTTTAGAAGTGTATAGAGGTCCTGAGATGAAAACATTTGAGAACTGCTGGCATATGCAAAAATGAGCTGTTTTTGTTATGTAGTAGTTTTTGTTTTGTTTGTTATGTAGTAGTTTTACTCACTAGCATAATTCTGGGATCTGCAAAAACATTGCTGAAAGAAGTTCTATGTACATAAAAATCTAGGATGGGAAGTTCCATTTGATAGATTTTAAAAACCCATGGGAATGAGGGAGCTAGAACTGATTCTCCACACAGCTAAGAAAACAGTACAGTGTCCTCTGGTTATTCCTTTGCCATTATACGTAGTTAAAATTTGCAAATTAAAGGCTGTTTGGAAGTGTTTAAAAGGTGAGATTGAGTTTTAAGTCATTTTCAAAAGAATGGCAGGACACGCTAACAAATAAAATATCAGAGTGGGCAGTAATATGGGAAAGTTAGAAGCAAGGAATATTACATTTTAATAATGGCTTCTAAGAAAAATGAGTATATATGTATCCAACCAAAAGACTTCTATGAATGTTCATAGAAGTTTTATTTACATGTCAAAATGTGAAAAAGGAAAACAAATGTCCACCAGCAGTAGAAAGGATACATTTTGGTATATTTACACAACAATAACAAAAAAACAGACTATGCTAGATGTAAGCATATGATGATTCTCACAGATAAATGGTGAGTGGAAGAAACCAAGAACAAAAGAGTACATATAGTATGGATTCATTTATATAAATTTCAAGAACAGACAAAGCTAACCTATGATGATGATAGGAGTCAGATTAGTGAATATGTCTGGGGAAGGGGTATATTACATATCCATTCTTAGGTAAAACATTACCTGAAATCTTAATACAACAAAAATGATTATTATCTCAAAAATGTCAATAAATGTCTGTGGGTCAAGGACTTAAAAGCAGCTTATCAGGGTGGCTCTGGGTTGGGGTCTCTCATGAGGTTGCAGTCAAGATGTCAACCAACTTGTGGGTCATCTGAATGTTAAACTTCAATATCATTAAAAAAAAAAAAAAGAAGAAGAAGAAGAAGAAGAAGAAGCAGCGATGGTCTTGGGACCCCTGTTTGGGCCAGTCAATGGAAGGTGCAACTCTTGATCTCAGGGTTGTGAATTTGAGCCCTACATTGGAGGTAGAGATTACTTAAGGAAATTAAAAAAAAAAAAAAAAAAGCAATAGTCTTCCTACACATGCTGCTAGACTGGAAGCTCTGTCTTATTCACCGTTTTGGTGCACCTGGCACAGTCTAGCACACAGTAGGTTCCTTGTATCAGTTTAGTATCAAGGCTATCAATTTAGTCTTTTTTAGTTGCAAGTGAAAGAAAATCCAAATCAAACTGGCTTAAACCACAAGAGGAATTAATTTGCTCAATGTGCTGAGTTTTGTGTCAGCTAGCCTGTGCCATGGGGTGCCCTGATATTTGATCAAACATTATTCTGGGTGTTTTCTGTGATGAGTGTTTTTGGATGAGATTAATATTTAAATTGGTAGACTGAGGGTGCCTGGCTGGCTCAGTCTGTGGAGCATGCAACTCTTGATTGTGGGGTCATGAGTTCAAGCCCCACGTTGGGGGTAGAGACTACAAGAAAAATAAAAATCTTAAAAAAAAAAAAATTGGTAGACTGAGTAAACCAGATTGCCTTCTCTAACATGAGTGGATTTTTTCCAAACAACTGAAGGCCTGAATGAAACAAAAAGGGTAATCCTCCCCCAAGTAAGAGAGAATTCATTATTTCCTGACTATCTTCCAACTGGGACATTAGCTTGTTTCCTGGCTCCAGACTGAAACTGAAACATGGGTTTTTCTGGGTCTTGAGCCTGTTGGCCTTTGACAGGAATTACACCATCACCTCTCCTGGTTCTCAGGCCTTCACACTTAGACTAGAACTAAAACATTGCTCTCCTGGGTCTCCAGATTGCCAGTCACCCTGCAGCTCTTGGGACTTGCCCTCTTCTGTAATGGCATGAGCCAATTCTTTATAATAAGTCTCTTTGGTTCCTATTGGCTCTGTTTCTCAAGAAAGCCCTGACTAATACTATCAGTAACTGAAAAATCCTGAGGTCAGTCTGGCTTTAGGTGAGGATTGAGTCCAGAATAAAAATTTCACTGCAGACATATTTTTCCTTCTGTCTCTCGCTCTCACTTCTTGCTGTTGCCTTCAAATTCAAGCTTCTATGGTATTCTTCAGAGCTTCAAACTTTCCCCTCATGAAAGCAAAATGATTGCAGATGCTTCCTATTTTCACGTTATGCTTTGAGGGAAAAAGAAAGCTTGTCTTTGGGAGCTCCTCTCCCTGGGAGTCACTCTTTTTCATATTGGACGAAATTGGACCAAATGCTCATTCCTGAACCAATCACTCTGAGCAAGTAGATAGACAGTATTGATTGGCCCATGCCTTCAAGCACTCTCCCTGGAACTGTATTCTTATGCATCAGAAAGGGGCAAGAACTTACAACAGGAAAATGAAAAGGTTTCCTGGATCTCTTATCTTAGTTTCATTAAGGCAGATTTTATCACTTGGCTGTCCCAGCTGCAAGAGCCAGGGTAAATTAGCCTGTTTAGCTGGGTTCTGACAGGAGGAAGGGAAAATAAATTTTGAGTGGGCAGCTAGCAGTGTCTTTTGCACTAATAACAAAGAGTGGGATTGGCATACTTGGTTCAGACAAAGCATGGTTCAATCCTTAGGTTTGGGTAGAGTTCCACCTTTTCTGAGCATGTTTGCCTCTTCTGGCAGGTTAGATTTCCCAAATGTTCTCCTTAAATGTTGCATTGATATTTCTCTATGTTCCCTTGCTGAAATCTGGCTAGGCCTGTGCATGACTCAGGTGAGAAATGCTATTTGTGACTTGCAAGACTAGGTTAAAAAGGTGATACAGCGTCTGCCTACCTCTTGATCTCTTGAGAGATGTGCTTTTATAGTACTGAGTCCTGTATAAGAAGTCTGGCTACCCTGCAGTTGGCATGCTTGTGAGATAATGGTGAGGGGGGACTATGTACAAATGGAAAGAGATTCTTGAAAGGCTCTACCATTTAGGCCTCCAGCTCTCCTCAACTTTCCAGTCCAGGTATCTAACTTGTGACTGAAGGAGCTTTGGAGATGACTCCTGCTGGCTGCAACCAGAGAGACTCTGAGCTAGAACCTCCCAGCCAAGCCACTTTCAAATTCTTAAGGTACAGAAAATGTGAGAGAGAGCAAAGGATTATTATTTTGGTAATATATAGACAACAATAGATAATTAATATACCTCTCCAAACTGTGAGATTCTATAAGCTAAGTATGAGGGAGAGAGAGATGCCTATTGGGGAGGCAGCCAATGGTGTTTATCCCTCTCATAAATAATAAATGTATTAAAATGATAATTCAATGCCTATAAAAATAAAAACTCAAGGCTATCTTTCCAAGCATTATTTACAATAATGAAAAGTTGGAGGCAACCTAAATGTCCACCAAGAAGATTTTTAAATGAACTATGATTCTTGCACACTTTAAATGTAATATGGCTATAAGCTAACCACAAAAATCAAGTTTTGAAGAATATTCAATGTCATGCGCATATGTTCTTGATATAATAATGTTGAGGTGAAAATAGCAGGAATAAAAGTTGAACATTATACTTTAAAAGGGTGAATTTTATGGTGTGTAAATTATCTCAGTAAAAATTTGTATGAGAAAAAAATGAACACACACATAAAAATATATATGAGCAGAAAAAAGGCTGAAAGGGAATATATTAAAATGTTATTAGTAGTTATCTCTGGGAGTTGAAATTTTACATAATTTTTAATAGCCTTCTTTGTAGCTTTCTCACACAATGCAGAAGGTTAAGGTGCAATAAAAAAAATGAGAACATGGAAAAAGTGTGAAGCTGAAAGTGATTTAAATCCACATTGAATTTTTAAAAAACTGGTCAAAAGGGAGAAGAGCAGGATCATAAGGTAGTTCTATTTTTGAGGAACCTCACTTCTGTTTTCCATAATGCCTGTACCAGTTTACATTCCCAACAGTGAATAAGGATTCACTTTTCTCCACATCCTCTCCAACACTTACTATTTTTTGACTTTTTGATAATAGCCATCCTAACAGATGTCAAGTGATATCTCAATGTGGTTTTGATTTGCATTTCCCTGATTTTTAGTGTGTTGAGCACATTTTTATATACTTGTTGGCCGCTTGGATGTCTTCTTTAGAAAATGCAATCCCACTTCTGGGTATTTATATAAAAGAAATAAAATGTAGTTCTTGAAGAGATGTCTGTACTCTCACATTCATTGCAGCATTATTCACAATAGTCAAAACACGGAACAATTTAAGTGCTTGTCAAAGAGAAAAGAAAACGTGGTATATGTATATAGTGGAATATTATTCACCTTTAACAAATAAATAGATTCTTTCATTTGTGACATCATGGATGAACTTAGAGAACATGATGCTGAATGAAAGATAAGGATAAAACACTACACAAAGATAAAATACTACACGATATGTAGAATCTAAATAAGTTGAACTCAGAAACAGAGTAGAAGGGGTGTGGGAATAAAAGGAACGTATAAGGAATATAGTCATTGATATTGTAATGATGTGGTATGGTGGCAGATGGTAGCTATACTTGCGGTGAGCATAGCATAATGTATAAACTTGTGAGTCACTGTGTTGTATACCTGAAACGAATGTGACATTGTGTGTCAACTACACTCAAATTTTAAAACTTAAACAAAAAGAAAAAGAAAAGAAATAAGACTGAATGCCAGGGTGTGTGGGGGGGAAGTGAGAGAAATGGGGAGATGTTTATCAAAGGGTACAAACTCTAGGTTATAAGATGAATAAGTTCTAGAGGCCAGTCACAGCCTGGTGACTATAGTTAGTAATAATTTATTGTATACTTGACATTTTCTAAGAAAGTAGATCTTAAGTATTCTCACACACAGGAAAAATGTAACTACATGAGATGATGATTGTGTGAAATAGCTTGATTGTGGTAATCATTTCACAGTGTATATTGTATCAAAATCTTATGTCGTACACTTATATATGTGTGTATATGTGTATATTAAGTTTTGTTAATCACACCTCAATGAAATAGGTGGTAAAAAAGAAAAGAAGAGAAAATCCACGTTCTTTTCCTTTTTTTCTTTATTCATTATTCATGAGAGACACACACACAGAGAGAGAGAGAGAGAGAGAGAGTCAAAGACATGCAGAGGGAGAAGCAGGATCCAAGCAGGGAGCCTGACGTGGGACTCGATCCCAGGTCTCCAGGATCACGCCCTGGGTCGAAGGTGGCACTAAACTGTTGAGCCACCCGGGGTGCCCTCCATGTTGTCTTCAAAGTGATGGAGGAAGTGGTTGTGGTTTTGGGTGGGGGTGGAGGGCGGGATTTAGTGTTCATGTAGCATTTAGGGAAGAAAAGGAAGAAGTACTAATTAAGCTGTTGTGTGGTTCTGATGTGGGGACAGTGTGGGGAAGAGGATGATGAGATGGTCTGAGCAGAGATGGTACATCTGTGCGACCTGAGGGATGCAGCGTGTGTGTGTTTGTGTTTGTGTGTAAGTTATAGATTTACTCGTGTGGGTGGGAAGTCTACTAGAAAGTATTGAGAAGCTAAAGCCAATCCTTAGGCACACGATTTAGGTAGAGCAGTCCAAAAACGAATCAGGAAGAGAGAACAGAAACTAAACAAATAAATACAACCATATACAGAAGACTCAGATTTTATGTTCACCTCCTTCCTTGATTCAAATTTCCACAAACTGTATTTGTACTGACAGTTGCTACTGTGTCTCAATTTCCCAGTCTGTGTAATAAAAGAGAGCTGTGCTTCTTGTTTTCCACCTATCTCAGAAAACTGCTGTGGACTGAGAACAATCTGAAATTTCCCATGCCATGGGGCACTGTGTAAAATAATTCCCACCATCAAAAACTATTCCTCAATTATTTTTAACTGAGAAATGCTAAATTTTTACTTATCTTACAAGGTTCCCTATCATTAGTGGCCTGAGGCTAATTATACAGCAGAGCGATGCTAAGCTGGCTGCAACCACGAGAAAAAGTCATACAGTCCTTAACCTCTGTAGGTCATAGTCTTGTGGAAATTTACCTTTTTGATCCTACCTTTGAGCTGTGTGAACATTCACTTTCATCCGATGACAGTCATCCCTATCATCCAAAGTCTCACTTTCAGGGTTTCGGTTATCCATAATCAACTGTGGCCCTGAAGCAGCTGGTCTTCCTTGAAAATGGCAGAAGTTTGAGAGTCCCCTGCGCTTCATCACAGTGCCTGTCATTCACCTCGTTTGACCCATCACCTAGGCATCTGATCATCAACCAGCATCACAAGAGGAAAGGCGAATATTGTACAGCAAGATGTTTTGAGAGAAAGACCACATTTACAAACTTTTATTGCAGTATGTTGTTATAATTGTTCTATTTTTAAAGAATTTTTAAAGATTTTATGTATTTATTCATGGTAGAGAGAGAGAGAGAGGCAGAGACACAGGCAGAGGGAGAAGCAGGCTCCATGCACGAAGCCCGATGCGGGACTCGATCCTGGGACTCCAGGATCATGCCCTGGGCCAAAGGCAGGCACCAAACTGCTGAGCCAGGGATCCCCTAATTGTTCTATTTTATTGTTAGTTATTATTGTTAATCTCTTACTGTGCCTAATTTATAAACTAAATCTTATCATAGGTATGTATGTGTAGGAAAAAACAGTGTAAATAGGTAGAGTTCGATACTATCTGCAGTTTCAGGCATCCACTGGGAGTCTTGGAATGTATTCTCCGTGAGTAAGGGTAGACTATTGTACTTTAACCACTGTCCTAGAACATGCTTCCACCTCCAGGCCTTATTCTAGAATATTTGCCTCTTGACTGCTTAACCAAATATTCTTCCTTTGAAACCAGATTTAGTTCCACTGTCCCATAAACTCTTTCGTATCCTTAGGCCCATGGTGATCTCTTCTTGGTTGGTACATGACCACATGGTCTTCATTACATTTTCTGTGACTCAGTTTCATGATGGTTCTTAGTCCAGTGCTGGCTGTGAATTGACCTTGGTTAATGCTTTTCTTGTGCTGACTATGAGCTAAGCCCTTTGTATTAAAAAAGGACCAAAAAGATTATTATTCCTGTTTCAGAGATGAGTCAGTTTGGAATAGTGTGGCTAAATGCTCAGCTATAAATCTGGGGTTCTATTCCTGTGGAGAAAGAACAGAACAAATATCGGGGACATCTAGCAGTCTCTATAATAGACAGGAGAGAAATGTATAATTGGTCATGTGATAAAAGGGCAATTGTGAAAAGTGTTATGAAGGAAGAAAGATTTGTATAAATAGTTTATGCCAGGGAGTCATATAGAAAGGACTAGAAGTGGGCTTTGAAGGTAGACACATTAGTATTCTATTGCTATGTAACAAATGCCTCATAGCCCTCATGTATTATCTCGCAGTTGTAAAGGTCAGACGTTCATCCTGCATGGTGTAGCTGGGTTCAATGCTCAGTATCACAGTCTGAAATCAAGATGTCAGATGGACTGAGCTCTTGTCTGGGGGTTCTGGGGGAAAATCTGTTTCAGGATCATTCTTCTTGTTGGAAGAATTTAGTTCCTTGCAGCTGTGAGGCTGAAGTCCACGTTTCCCTGCTGTCAGCCAGGGTCCACTCATAGCTCCTAGACGCTGCCTGCACTCTTTGACATGTGGCCTCCTGCATCTTTAATTCAGCGACAGCTTGTTAAATCCTTCTTGTGGTTCTAATTTTTACCTTCTTCTTCTTCTGTGACCAGCTGAAGAAAACTCTGCTTTAAAGGGGCTGATGGGGGCAGCCCCGGTGGCTCAGCGGTTTAGGGCCGCCTTCAGTCCGGGGTGTGATCCTGGAGACCTGGGATCAAGTCCCAGTTCGGGCTCCCTGCATGGAGCCTTCTTCCCCCTCTGCCTCTCTTTCGTTCTCTCTCTCTGCATCTCTCATGAATAAATGAATAAGTGAATAAATGAATAAATAAATAATCTTTAAAAATATATATAAAGGGGCTACTGGGATTAGGTCAGACTTGTCTGGATAATGTCCCCTATTTTAAGGTCACCCATAATAGCACCATGGAGGTAAAATCCATTACATTTGCAGTCTTGTGGATTATACCAGGGATAGAAAATCTAGGCAGACATCTTAGAATTTCCCCTACCACAGTGGGCAAGATTAGAGAGGCAGAGAGATCTTTCTAGTTGGGAAAGAAATGTAGGCAAAAGCTCCAAAGGGAAACTCTACCAGTAATTTTTGGAGATTGTGATTATATCTCCTGTGACTGCTCCAGTAACCATAGCAGCTCCCTTTCACAAAGGATCTCCTAGGTGCTTTGCACAAACTCATTTACCAACCCTCTCGTCGGCTCTATAAGGGTGGAATTATTTTACTTCTTACAAGGGAAGAAATTCAGGCAGAGAGAAGAAAAGCCATCTGCCAGAGTTCTGTCCCAATCAAATTGTAAAGCTGGGATTATGGTTCAATCCCAAATACGGTTCACACTCCAAATTTGTGCTCTTTGAGCTATTTAACCCACTTGCCTGTGCATCTGGGCAGGGATGCAGAAGACAGAGAGGTTGGTCTGAGCCCAGACTGTGGAGGGCATTGATGTTAACATTCATTAAAAGGTGCCATGGAAGGGGATCCCTGGGTGGCGCAGCGGTTTAGCGCCTGCCTTTGGCCCAGGGCGCGATCCTGGAGACCCGGGATCGAATCCCGCATCGGGCTCCCGGTGCATGGAGCCTGCTTCTCCCTCTGTCTGTGTCTCTGCCTCTCTCTCTCTCTCTGTGTGACTATCATAAATAAATAAAAATTAAAAAAAAAAAAAAGGTGCCATGGAATTAGAGGACGTGTGGAAGGAAGATGTGTGCTCATGGATGTGTGTACATGGATGTTCGCAAGGAGGGGGACAGACACGGACATGGATGTGGATAGAGGGGAGCACTGGCCTGCATGTGCCATGTGGTATTTTAGGGAGGCTAATATGGTTAGCCTGGAGGTAAGAACAATATATTTCAGTGAGAAGACTAGTGCATGATTAAGCCTCTGAATCTTGCTGCTGATTTGCAGGAAATACACAGGACAGAAGAATGTGTTAAACTGCACATAAGGTATATAATCATCGACCTGGAGGCAGAGTAAAGATTACAGAAAAAGGACTGTACATAATTCCATTGCCCAAATATTACTAATGTGAAATAATAAGCAGAGAAAACAGCTTTGGTAGCTGTGGTGGGCTAGACAAAAAGTTCATTTGTTTTGATGAGAGGGTTTCTGAGAGATAAGGTGGTTTCTGAGAACTCTTTAGTAATTAAGAGTCCATTGTGGTCAGACTTGGGTTACCAGCTGTGAACTAAGGCCGGGATCACAGGCCAGGATGTCCAGTCGATGTAGTCACACAAGCTCTGCTCTCCGAAGAGCTTCACATTTGAGGTCTAATGCTCTTTAGTCCCTGTCTTGATTTTTTGTTTTTTAAGATTTTATTTATTTATTCATGAGAGACACAGGGAGAGAGAGAAGCAGAGGGAGAAGCAGGCTCCATGCAAGGAGCCCGATGTGGGACTCAATCCTGGGACTCCAGGATCATGCCCTGGGCCAAAGGCAGGCACATAACCGCTGAGCCACCCAGGGATCCCCTCTGTCTTGATTTTTAACAATTTTATCTTCGAGTTTTTATTTTAGAAGTCCAATGGGACCGTGGAGCGTGCACCAGGGGTTTGGTGCTGCAGATTTGTATGGTCCTGCCTCTCACCATCTCCTTCAGATGGGTTTTAGGCTGCCTGCTCCCCCAACATCTTGGTCCCCTAACCCCACCCGGGTAGCCTCCCCTTCCTGTCCCCACTGCTGTCCAGTGATCCCAGCTGGGTTCTGCTTTGTCCTGGGCAGGGTTCCGAGTGTGCTCTCCATAGTGACAAGGGGTGAGGCATCGTAGTGGCCGTTCCCAACTCAAGCTCCCGGTACCACCGTAGGTTTGGGGATTGTTAAGGGGCAGTGGGCCTCTTTCTCTCCCTTGATTCAGTTACTGAGCAAGCCTCAGTGTGGAGGGAAAGAAGTCTTTTGTGGTCACGCATCTGCTGTGGGTTGTAGAGGAAGGCCTGTGGGAAGGAGAAATGCCTGGCTTGGCTTCCTTGCCTCTAGCTGGGAACAGTATGTCAGTTTGGCAGCTGGCAGGAGGGGGCTCCAGGCAGCCAGTGGGTTGCATGGGCCCCCAAGTTCTTGTGGGGGTTCTGTATTCACATCAAAGCGAATCACATCGCTGATCAGGTAATGTGACATTAAATAATAAATAAAAAAAATACCATTACAAGTTGAGAGAGAGGCTGCAAAGAAGGGAATAAACCTTATATTTTAGTATCTTTTAAAAAAATGATTTACTTATTTATTTTAGAGGCGGGGAGGGGCAGAGGGAGAAGGAGAGAGGGTCTCCAGCAGATACTATGCTGAGTGCAAGCCCGAGGCAGAGCTTGATCTCACAACCCTGAGATCACAACCTGAGCTGAAACCAAAAATCGGATGCTTAACCGACTGTGCCACCCAGGTGCCCCATTTTAGTGTCTTTAACAGCAGTTTTCCCGGCTCATTGAACAAGGGGATCCACATTTTCATTTTGTACTGGGTCCCACAAATTGGGTAGCTTGACCCTTTGTGAAATTTTAGATAAACTACAGAGTTCAGATTCTTCATCTGTAAAATGGGGGAGAATAAAAAAGTACACTGCATATACCTGAATTTGAATAAGGGTTTTTCCAGTGCCTGGAACTTCTAGTGTACTAAACAAATGTGAGCTTAAAATAGATAATGAATTCCACTGCCTGTAAGGATATGGTAGCAGTAACAAGAAAGTGAAGGTATCATGAGAATGAAAAGTGCAGGATTTGGCAGCATGCACAGCAGAAACAGGGGATCTGTATTACCAGACAAAAAATAATTTCAAAAACTGAATAAGCCAGGGGTGCCCGGGTGGCATCAGATTCTTGATTTCAGCTCAGGTCATGGTCTCTGGGTTGAGATCCTAGGGGCTCCTTGCCCCCTAATCATCAGGAGTCTGCTGGAGACTCTTCTTCCTCTGCCCCTCCCCACTGCTCTGTCTCCATCTCTCTTAAATAAATCTTAAAAAAAAAAAAAAAAAAGTTGCACGGGACAACACACCCATAGTTTAGCCTCTTGCAAAATGTGGGACTTTGAGAAATATTTTCATTTGACTTGAGGATCTTCAGCTTGGACATATTAGTGCAAGTGTTACCTTGGCATGGGAAAGCTTGGGCAAAAGATAATTTGAGATAAGGAAGATATTCACCAGACGCTGTACACAAAGTGCGCCATGAAAGGATCAGTAATTTGGTCATATCAAAATGCAAAATGTATATACTTTTTCATTTTCACTTGGGCTTTCTGGGTATCCTAGATACCTAGGTGCCCTAGATAAAGACAGGTGCACAATACAGAGGCAAGTACAATGATGTTCATGCAGAAACGTTTTTTTTTTTTTTTTTTAATTCTGAAAACCAGAACTCAACCTGAATGCCCATTCCTAGGAAATTGGTCATATAAATGGTTTGATTTCGCGCAACGGAATACCACGCAGCCGTCACCAAAGAATGAAGTAGATCCATATCCATCAATGGTGAACGAGAACCAGGGGGTTTTAATTAAGGGGGGAAGTATCAAATTCCAGGAAGTGTCTAATCCCACTTACTTAGAAGACACTTACGAACAAGAAAACGACTAGGCAAGCCTAGAAGGCTGCACCCTGAGCTGCTGACCCTGACCATCCCCCAGGAAGGGAGCCGGTGGGGTGCGTGCGAATGAATGGGACACTCATGCTTCTCTATGCACTTCTGTTGTCCTAATGTTCTACCCCAAACACTTCCATGTGTTACTGAGAGGAAGCGGAGAGATTATTCCGAGGGCGTCGTGCAGAGGGGAAAGTTGAGGAGGGGGCGGGGAGACCCGGGGTCTGGACACTCCTGCGCCTGGGGAGGTGAGGAGACCCCGCCCCGCTGAGGTGATTCTGCAGAGGGGCGGAGCTCTGCGGAGCCCGGGCGGGAGGCGGCTCCTGGGGGCGGGGCCCCGGCTCCACCGCTCGCTCCGCTCCCACCATGCCCTTATAAGGAGCGCCCCGCGTTAGGGCTCCGGAATCCGGTCGCAATCCCTGCGGCGCAGCCCCAATCCCAGGCCCCTCCCTTGGGAATGGGGGCGGGGCGGGGTCTGGGCGGCGCGGGGGCGGGGGCGGAGCAGCTCGACGCGGGGCCAATAGAAGCGGCGGCCCCGGTCTGAGCGGTGCTGCCATTGGGTGCGGCGACGCGAGGGGGCGGGGCGGCCGCGGGGCTGGTTACGCCGAGGGAAGCCCGGACTCCGTAGTTGCTGCTCGCAGTCGGTCTCCCCGCGGGTCCCCGGCCCCGCCGTTCCCAGTTCTCTGTAGCCCGCGGTCCGCCGCCCCGCTCGCCGCCGCGATGCCGGTGTTTCATACGCGCACGATCGAGAGCATCTTGGAGCCGGTGGCGCAGCAGATCTCGCACCTGGTGATCATGCACGAGGAAGGCGAGGTGGACGGCAAAGCCATCCCTGACCTCACCGCGCCCGTGGCCGCCGTGCAGGCGGCCGTCAGCAACCTTGTCCGGGTGAGCGCGCAGGGCCTGGGGTGGGAGCGGGGTCAGGAGACGTCCCAGTGGCTCCCCTTCGCCGGCTCGCTGCCTGTGGCTTTGCGCGTGGGCTCCGGAGCCAGGTGGCCATGGGTTCGAATCCCGACTCCTCTGCTCTGTGACCTTGAGCGAGCCCCCAAGCTTCGGGGTGCCTCAGTTTCTTCAATCTGTAAAATGGGGGCAGTCGTAATAATGCCTGCCTTGCGGGTGTATTGTGAAGATTCAGCGAGGTGGTATTTGTAAAGTGCCCAGCGCAGCGTGTACGACCCATGGTAGGCGCTCAGTAAATGTGGTTGTTAGGGTGTCTGATGGCCCCTTTCACCCAGCCGGCCGTCGCCCCTCACGTTGACAGCCTTGCTCTGAACCCGTTTAGGCCTCCCGGGTCTGGCCTAGGGGCTGGCGCGCTCTGCTACGGATTCCCCGCCTTTCCTTCCAGGGATTCTTCTTTGAGCCGCGTTGTTCACCTTTCTAATACCTCGGTCCCTCGCCCTGAGACCCGCCGCACGCACCACCCTTCCCCCGCGCTCCGGAGTCTGGCTCTTTTGTCCACTCGTCTTCCTGGCCACTCGTCTCCCGGCCTCCTCCTCCCTTTCCTAGGCATTTCCACTTCTGCTCACACCTCTGGCACTCTCAGCCCCCCCCGCCCCCCGGCTAATTTCTATATATTTCTTTATGCAATAATTCATGATCGTAAGCCCTCTTTCCTCTTTCGTTTCACCCAGCCGCCTTTCATTTTTCTGCCCTCCCGTGGAGATTTCCACCTGGCTTTACCTGCTGTCAAACGGCGTCCTCCCCCTGGGGCCTTTCCAGCCCCGGGGGCCCTCCTCCTCGGCCCCTCCTCCTGGCAGGAAGCAAGATGGAGTGCTGGGAGAGGCCTGTGGACTCTGGGATCTGCGGCCCCTGCCGGAGAGAGGGACCGGGCGTCTCCTCCCCAGCCCACAACTTTCGTGGGTGGCTGAGTGGCCTGCAGACCCCTGGAGCGCACAGCTGTGACTAATAACTTAGGTGGTTCCTAGGGGAGGCGGAGCTCCCTCCCCAAGTGGAAGAAGAGGCGCTGTGACCAGGCTCCTAACACTCCCCTGACTAATATCACACTTTCTTTCCCACTCTGGGTGGGTGACTCAGACCGCTGCTGCTTGTGAGGGACAACTTTGGAAAAAGTTCATGCTGCTCCCCCAGCGAGCCGTGTAAATAGTGTGTTGTCAGGGGAGTTGGCAGGTTGGGAGGCAAGCTGTGGGTCTGGGTGGGGCTTGGGTTACTTATCTGATCAGAGCCCTAAATACACTCCAGGGGCACCTTAGCTGCTTGAAAGTCTTCCTCAGCCTTTGGGGGCCCTTCTGGGGCAGTTGGAGAGACTGATAATTAGGAACAAGGGGGGGGGGGGAGCTCTACTGACCAAATTCCCCTTCTTCCTTCTGTATAGATTAAGTAAGAATCTATTCAGTAGGAACACTGTATTCATTCAGAATATCTAGTTCTACATTGTTCTTGTTCTTTTTATAACTAATTTTAATCTAAGACTCCAGAGTACATTCTTATGTAGTGTTGTCTAACATGGCTGCATTCCAGGGCTCCATTTTTCAACAAATAGGAAACAATGTAAAGAGACAGGGTAATAGTGTCCCTCCATGGAGTACTTCAGGAAATGAAATCTTAAAACCACATGTTGCTGTTGGAACAGAGCTAGTTTAGTCTAGGGGTTGATATCTGGTTAGGCTATTTAGAGAAAAGTTATTTATGAGCGTCATTGCATGAATTAATAAGAATTGAATGTTGCGTAGGGAGCATTGTAATAAATCAGTGGTTCTCAGGTTGAGGTGTGTATCAGAATCACTCGTGGGGCTTCTTAGTAATAAAGATGTCCAACTCCCATTTCAGACTTAACTGAGGAGCTCAAGGCCTTTGTATTTGTATTTTTTAAAGATTTTACTTATTTATTCATGGGAGACACAGAGAAAGAGGCAGAGACTTAGAGGGAGAAGCAGGCTCCTTGCAGGGAGCCTGGATCCCAGGCCCTTAGGATCATGACTTGAGCCAGAGGCAGACACTCAGCCACTGAGCCACCCAGGTGTCCCAAGGCCTTTGTATTTTTATTCTATTTTTTAAAAGATTTTATTTATTCATGAGAGACACACACACACACACAGAGAGAGAGAGAGAGAGAGAGAGGCAGAGACATAGGCAGAGGGAGAAAGCAGGCTCCATGCAGGGAGCCTGACGTGGGACTTGATCCCGGGTCTCTAGGATCAGGCCCTGGACTGAAGGCGGCGCTAAACCGCTGAGCCACCAGGCAGCCTGGCCTTTGTATTTTTAAAAAGCTCCATAGGTGGTTGTGATATATGCTTTATTAGGAAACACTGCAAAGACATTGTGAGACAAATACAAAAAAAGTAAGGCTAGTCAGGAGCTGGAAAAAAAATTACATATAGTTACATCCCAGTACATACCAAAAAAGGGACTTGGGATTGGTGGTAGATCTGAATTAGCAGAGAGAAAGTTGGGAAGATGGTGCTGATAGTCAATAATGAACAAAGGTACTGGTAAGTCATTTCCAGGTTACAACAACTATATTGTCTGGACTAGCTCAGAAAGTCAGTTGGAGAGAAATTAGAGACGAAGTCAGCACATGACATATGGACAGTTTAACAGAGGCCTTATCTAATAAGATGAACAAAGACTGTGGGAGGGAGACTCGATAGATTGTGTTCTCTGGAGGCCAGAGGACCTACCTACAGCTTGGAATCTCAATGCCAGTTGTGGCCATTATATATATGCTACTGACTATTCTGCTGGATTATGTACATGTGTCAAATTCCCAACTAGGTTGTATCTGGAGGACAGGCTTCATTTGATATTTCTTTATGTGCTCCCCAGTACCTACCCTGGGCACACAGGATGGCCCAATAAGTATTGCTGAGGGAAAGAAGAAACTGTGGGAAGAAGGATAAATTGGGAGACCTTTTAAAATGGTTGGTCATGGGATCCCTGGGTGGCTCAGTGGTTTGACACCTGCCTTCGGTCCAGGGCGTGATCCTGGAGTTCCAGGATTGAGTCCCACGTTGGGTTCCCTGCGTGGAGCCTGCTTCTCCCTCTGCCTGTGTCTCTGCCTTTCTCTCTCTCTCTGTTGTCTCTCATGAATAAAAAAATCTTAGAAAAAAAAAAAAGGTTGGTCATGAAGGATAATGAAGCTCTGGACTTTGGGTGCGGCAGGGAAAATGGAGAAGGAATTAATTAGAAATATAGTAGAAGAGTTAGTAGAACTTGATAATAGACTTCCCAGGTTTTGTTAGGAAAAAAATATGTGAAACTGTAAAATAATGAATAAAATAATGAAAATTATTTTATAAATAATGAAACTGATTTTTGAACAAATATTATAGAACTTATATAATTCGGGTTTCTTTCAGTTGCCTTGGGAAGTTACATTTTTATTCCTACATATTTACATATTTATTATTTTTATAACTAATTTTAATTTAAGACTCCAGAATACATTCTTAGGTAGTGTTGTGTAACATGGCTGCATTCCAGGCCCTACTATTTTATGTACCATTCTTGAGTCTAAGTGATCTTTGTATAATTCCAAAATTAAAGTTTACCAGAGAAAGGTGAAATTCTCAATTGTTAAGCATAGTCATTCATTTATCAAATAGGTATTTATTGAGACCCCCTTTTAAGGTCAGAGCAGTAAGTATGATTCTAGGCAAAATAAGTTACTGGATTGAAAGTGCTAAGTGACTCTAAGGCAGTGAAATACTCTGGAAGTTCAGAGGAAGGTGAGGTTACTTTTGATGGGAGAATCCAGAAGGCTTCCTGGAGGATGTAACATTTGAGACAGGTGGGATTTGATTTAAAGATGTGGTAAGGAAGGCATTACAAGTGGAAAGATCTACTCAAACAAAGGCATAGAATTATTGAGAATCTGAGGACCAAGTTTTGACTTAGGGCATCATTAAGTTGACTGCATTTGGAGGGGCAAGACTCATTTGGATTTGTAATTTCATGTATATTTGTTTAACAAATGTATTCTGGTCACTTAATATACATACCTTATCGCAACTGAGTCATCACTTTTATTACACGCTCAGGGAAGGGTAGGATGGGAATATTTATTTACATGTCCTTTGTTCAACTCGGGATCCTGGACAAGACCATTTTTTAAAAACAGTTTTGTTGAGATTTAATTCACATACCATACAATTCCCCCATGTAAAGTATACAGTTGTTTTTGTAATATATTAACAGAGTTGTGTAACCATCACTACAATCTAATTTTAAGAAATCCATGTCCCCTCAAGAAGAAACCTTGTACCCATTAGCAGTTACTCATTCTCTCCTGGTCCCCCACCTTCCCAGTCCTAGGCAACCACCAGTCTAGTTTCTGTGTCTATGGATTTGCCTATTCTGGACATTTTGTGTTAATGGAATCATAACATATGTGGTCTTTTGTATCTGACTTCTTTCATTTTGCATAATGTTTTCAAGGTTCATCCATAGTTTGTTTGTATCAGAACTTCATTCCTTTTTGTTGCTGAATAATATTCCATTGTATGGAATAAGGCCATTTGAAACAGAGTGATTCTAATGCAATAATAAAACAAGAAAGGGGGTCTAAGAGAAAGAAGGGTGGGAAAGGAAAAATAGAGGAGAGGTAAGAAGTTCCAAGGGTGGGATGCTGTGAGCAGTGTGAAAAAGTCAGAAGTCTTAGACTGTCTTGTAGCATGGTATATAAATTTTCCTTTTTTTCTGTTGAAGTGGCCCATGACAATCTGTTGGTCTCTGTGACCCTGCAGTTGTGATAGTTTTATTAATGGGGTTTCAGACTCTTTGCCTTCTCCATTGCGTCTGAGGGCATGTGTTGTAACCACTCCTTGGGCTCATGAAATATTTATTTTGGGAGTTTTTGTGGCCTTGACTTTTATGAGCCTCACCCATATATCATGCCCTCTTGAAACCAGCTCTGGTGCAAATAGCGGCTTTGTCTTTACTTTAACCTGATAGATGGGAAAGACTGTTCTGCTCTTAAAAAGAGATCAGTGGTTTTGTCATTTGCAAATGATCAATATTAGCGTCTGAAATTATTTTTGCTTTAACTTTTTCTTTTTTTGGTTGATGTTAGATTTATTTCACGTAAAATCAATAACAACAGGGGTGCTTGGCTAGCCCAGTTGAAAGAGCATGTGACTCTTGATCTCAGGGTTGTTGAGTTTGAGCTCCATGTTGCCTGTAGAGATAACTTTGAAAAAAACAATCTCAAGAGATAATTAAATACAATGAAAACAATGGTGATAGGCCTGTGGGTGAATTTTTTTAAAAAATATTTTCCTGTATTTTCCAAATTTAAAATGAGCATGTAATTCCTACATTAAGGAAGAAATTAATAAAGTCGATAATAAGAATAGTTGTCTCATCCTTTATAGTTAATAAAATACTTTTTTAAAAAGATTTTATTTATTTATTCATGAGACACAGAGAGAGAGAGAGTGAGAGAGAGGCAGAGACACAGGCAGAGGGAGAAGCAGGCTCCATGCAGGGAACCTGACGTGGGACTCGATCCCGGGTCTCCAGGATCACACCCTGGGCTGAAGGCAGTGCTAAACCGCTGAGCCACCCGGGCTGCCCAATAAAATACTTTCATATACAATATCATGGTAATCCCTTAAGGTAGATACTTTGATGGTCCCAGTTTTACAGATGAGTATACTGTAGATCAGTGAAATTAATCTGCTGACAGTGGCACAGTTAGTTAGTAGTAGAGCTTGAACCCAAACAGTTTTTCTTACTCTGTATCCTTTGCTTTCTCTACTGCACTATTCCGTGTCCACTTAGAGCAAGGTTGTTAAATATCAGTGGACATTTTCCACCTAGAATCTGAAGCAACAAGAATGCCTTTAGTCATAGAGTTTCCATGTGTCCTGAGCCTGGCAAGATTATCTGTTTAAAGCCTGGCTTTGGTATGGCCTGCACAAAGGGCCTATATGAAAGGAATGATGTGAAGGTAGGGTTCTGTTTCACAGCAACATTCAATTTTGCGGCATTTCTTTAGGAAAAAAGTAAGAGTAGTTACAGATCATCATAGAAGTATTTATGTCTGCAAAACAAATAAAGGCTTTTTACAGTATATATGGCTGCTCAGCTTGAAAGCCTGTTAGAACTAATAGTATTTAAAGTACTTTTATAGGATTTCTGTATTTACATAGTATTTAAGGCAATCATGAAGTTTCATTTAAAAAATGAAAAACTTTGGATCAAAAGAGATAAATGAATGGGTCAGATTGTGAACTTTGCTCCAATAATACTTAACATTTACTCATGCGATTGAGAGAACAGAAGAATTTTGAAGATTATAATGTTTCTACAACTATGTTTTTAATTTTAGTAGAGCCCCAGTTTAAATATTTGTTTAAGGGGCACCTGGGTGGCTCAGTTGTTTAAGCATTCTGGCTTCTGTTCAGGTCATGATCCTGGTCCCCTGGGATCAAGCCCCACACACCATCTCTCTCTCTCTCTCTCTCTCTCTCTCTCTCTCTCTCTCTCCCTCTCTCTCTCTCTCTCTCCCTCTCCCTCTCAAGTAAATAAAATCTTAAAAAAAAAAATTTGTTTATATATCTACACATTCAAAAGTGAATTTTTCTTTTTTTTTCTTCACAGTTTTCATAAAGGTCTATTTCATTATTGGTGGGTAGTGCATTTAACAGTTAAATGTATATTAAATAATGTATAGGTGACTGCAGGACTGCAGTATTGGTAACTAGATAACCAGTTCAACTAGAAACCAGCTAACAAGTAACTGTCTAAATATTTAAAATATAGCTCTTGTTCTAGATCATCCTTTGTTTTGATCACCTTCTTGGGTGGGAAAAAAGCCTGCTGGTCACACTGGAAATATATTAAGGCCAAATCTTCTGATATCCATTCCCAGAGGTTTCTTTCAGCTGGATTAAGCCTCCACTTCTAGGGCAAGCCCAAGTTTGTGGCCTCCAGCATTAATGCTTTTCTTGTCTACCAGAACAGACAGTGTAAGCTTGACACCAGGCCTCAGAGTCTGAGTGTAGCCCACTCCAGTTAAACTAGAGTTATTGACTTTTGCAGAAATGGAAGCAGTGGGATCCAACTGGTACTTGGTTGCAGTGGCAAAGAGAGTGCATATGGTACCTGATGTCCAAGCAAGGTTTACTGAAGTGTCAAGATCTTCACATATTTTCTGATAAATTGATCCTCCAAATTCTGGCCCATCAGTGACATGAATGTCTAATTGGAAGTCCCCAGTCCTGTAGCTCACTGCAAGGTTATTTCTTTCTTTCTTTCTTTTTTTTTTTTTTAAATAATATCCAGAGTTCACTAGATTTTTCTTTTCTTTTCTTTTTTTTTAAGATTTTATTTATTCATGATAGACACACGCAGAGAGAGAGAGAGAGAGAGAGAGAGAGAGAGGCAGAGACACAGGCAGAGGGAGAAGCAGGCTCCATGCAAGGAGCCTGATGTGGGACTCGATCCCGGGACTCCAGGATCACGCCCAGGCACTAAACCCTTAGCCACCCAGCCATCCCCTGCAAGGTTATTTCTTGTCAGCTTTGATTGGCACTGTCAAAAGTCATCTGGTAGCAAGCTAGCCCTCATAACCAAAGACGACTGAACCATAGATTGCAGGTCCAGCAAAATCAAAGTCAACATTACAACCAAAGTTTATACACTCCCTCTTGTAAGAAGACTTGATTTTACTACTTTTCCATGTTTGGTGAAAATGTGGTATCAAATGTCAGTTTCAAATCTTGGCTAATCTGGTCTTCAGTTGTGATTTCTGTTCCCAGAGTGTTATCAGTGTTCTGTTTCTGTGAAAGTCGTACCCACACCATTTGTATTTGGTCTCCACGGTTCCAGTCACTTTACCAGTATCTGTATTAGATGAACCCGACGTTGAGATTTCCACAACCACTGCATAACTTTGTTTTCACATCCAGTTTCACCAACCCCAAACCATATCCTTTGTTGAAAATATCTCTGGCAGCTTTGTCAAGGTCAGCATAGATGGAGGAATACACAGTGGCCCTGCAGCTCTGTCTGTAGAGCGCCATGGCGAGGCCACAGGAAGAAGTGATCTGTGGGCAAAGTTGAGCTTTTCTTAAGGGTTTTATAAATAACACCAGTGTAACTCTAAGTGGACAAGATAAAAGTGATTGTGTAAAAGGAAAAGTCTTGAGCTATTAAACACAGTATCTTAAGTTGGCTCCTTCTGTTATAGTCCACGAGTAAGGGCAGCATTAAGGGAACTGCTTTTATGGGGATGGGACTTAATTGGTTTTCAATATTTATTTCTTATATATTTGTTAAAAAAGGAGTTTGGTCATTTTATATACTTATTTAATTACTAGTTATTTATATACTGATAAAATACTTATGCTTTATATGTATCACAACTGAGAGAGTCTTATTATTCCTTATCTTTTACTGCAGTTCAGCATAGTTCAGCATATATACGGTCCTGAGACATTCACCATACTTGATCAGTGTTTATTTTCTCCACTAGATTGTGGGTTTCTCAGTGGCAGGGATCACATCTGTTGGAGTAATTACTTTATTTCCAGTG
Organism: Vulpes vulpes; assembly: GCF_048418805.1. Lineage (NCBI taxonomy): Eukaryota > Metazoa > Chordata > Mammalia > Carnivora > Canidae > Vulpes > Vulpes vulpes. Next base: position 84,066,709 of record NC_132783.1, read on the forward strand.
TCAGGCTATGACCATACATGTACAAATATATATATTTTACTAAATGAACATATATGTAGTATTTGCTTTTTATGTGCAAAATATTGTAATAGAAATTTTGTGAATGAATATTCATTCTCAGCTTTTAAACATCTGATATAGCTGAATTTGAATATTCTCATTGAGTTTATTGTGGGCTTTGTCTGAAACAAGTAGAATATATACTAAGAGGAAGGAATGAATGGCTAACTGCCCATTGGTTGAGATAACAAAAGTGTTCAGGCTATTTTGGGTTGTGGATCTCTGTTTCAGAGCTATTTCAACTACAGGCCATTTACTAAATTCATAATGTGAGAATATGTTCCTATCTGAAAGAGGCATTGGGATCTTGCATTCTTTTAAAATTAGAAGTGTCTTTTTAAAGTTTAACAATTTAGACCAGGTGTTGATACATTATTTGGAGTCCTGCTGGTTACAGTGTAGTATCAGTATGATACTCTGAGTCATGAATTCCTTATTAACAGATCTTCACTTCCTTGAACCATATGGCAGGAGAAAAAGATTATCACAAAGTTGAACTGCCTCTTTTTTGCCTTTTCACTTATCTGGCCCAGTCTTTTTGTTGAACCTTGTCATGGTCATGACAGTGGGTGTATTTTTACCTAATAAGCCAGCATTAGAGCAGTATCAAAAGAAGTAGCAGTCCTTAATGAGCAAATGTCAGAGATTAGTTGGTATCACAGCAGAGTTTCTTTCAAGAATAATGCTATCTACGCTCAATATTCTTGCTGAGGAAGGGTCATTCAATCACCTCATGTTGTTTTTGGGCAGATCTGCCCTTACACCTTCTCTTATAGACAGGACTAAAAGGAGGAAACATAAATTTCAGCCTTGACTTTTTGAAGCTTCAGCAGCCTTCAGTGCTGTAGTATAAATACCTCAAAGAGAGGCTTAAGGAGTAAAGTTTGAATATGTAATAAGGCTCTGAAACACCCGGAGAAAAAAGTTGATGTATTGGAGGTAGGGTCTCCCATTGGAGGCTTTTATCTGTCTTCTTATACGTTGTAATCGGAACTGTAGAATTCTTGCAATAGGTGTTTGGCATATTGGCCCACAGAATTAAGTACAGGTAACAGAAGTTTTGAATGATCAAGGTGGCTGCTTCTCTGTCTTTTTTAGCCATTTTAGTACTTAAATAGTTTTCATTGGGAATGGTTATGGAGGGGAAGACTGTCTTATTTGTTTTTTCTTTTAAAAACGGCTTATTAAAAAAAACCATAAAAACGGTTTATTTATTTGAGATGGGGATACAGAAGGAGGCGGAGAGAGAATCCTCAAGCAGCTCCCTGCTGAGCATGGAGCCCTTTGCAGGGCTTGATCCCATGACCTTGAGATCATCACTTTAGAGATCATCCCACGACCCTGAGATCATGACCATCCTTCAAAATCAGGAGCCAATGCCAAACTTAGGCGCCTCCTCCCACTTCCATTTTTTCTTGGTAATTTATTAGAGAAGGAGGTTGAGATTAATGTGTAGCTAGGGAATTTTTGTTCATTTGTATTTTTTCATATTTAATGTATTATATCCTTCAAATAACAGTATGAATAATATTGAATATACTGTTATGCTGAGCCTCATAGTCTTACAAAAGAACACAATTTTTCTTGTCATAAAAGTGTTACATTTTTATTGTTGAAGTTTAGAAAATCTGTATTTAGTCAGTCTTCTCTCAGTTTTCTCAGCCTTTTTTAGTCTATTTGAACTTAATTTGTCTTTCTTTTTTTTTCTTTCTCTACTCCAATTTTGTATTTCCCTAGATATAAATGGAAACTAAATAATATGTATATAGATACACCAGTTCTTATCCTTTTTGACCATTTAAAAAACTCCCAAACCCTTTAACTCACTTTCCTGTTTAAAATTTTGCAAAGAAAAAAAAAAAAAAGAATTTGCAAAGAAAGTGAGGAGACCAGCTGATACAATATTACAAGATTTTGTCATGTGCAGTTTAAGAAGTCATGATGTACTTGTTGGAATGACATGACTTCAAGATAATGGAGAGGTCCTAATCTAATCTAGGTTAGATTAGAACTTCTAATCTTTACATGCTTATTAAAGATTTGGGGGCTTTAGTCTGATTAAGTCTGTTTAGGTATGTGCATTATGTGTGCAAAGAGATAGGTAGAGTATGATAGAGTAATAGATAAAAGGAGACTTGGATAATTAGATATAGGAAGTTGGGGATTTGTTGCCTTCTTTCCAGTACCTTGGTAGATTTTCGTGTCCTCCTCTGTTGGATCATCAGTCTTTGATGATTGATTTGTGTTTTTTCTTTCCCCTCCTTTTCCCATTTCATTGGGGTCTCTCCCTTTTACACTGTTGATTTCTGGAGGGGAAGGACTGGGCTATAATATTGATACTTTTGGTACTGTTCCTGGGACTGGGAGGTCCCTTGTTCATGGTATTCCTTCCATAAGCGTGTTGTGCTTTGATACTTGCTATCTCAGCTCGTCTTTCTGATGAAGATAGTTCACTATCTCTTGCCTCCTTTGGAAGGCATGGTGATTCTCTTTCCCTGCCCTCTCATGTTGCTATTACAAATGGCTATGTAGTCACAGAGAGAAACAAAGATTCATAAATGACATTATATTGTGTTGTTACATATTTGGACTTTCAGAGTCCAAAAAATTTTATGTCACTTCTATTAGAAGTCACCTCATTGGATTGGTAGGAATGTGGGATATATGTGTGTACAGAGGATGAGAGGTAGTGAATCTTAGAACTAAAAAAGTTTTACAAATATTGTTAAGGTGCAGAAAATAGAGTCTTTGGCCCTTAGAGAATTTCCCACTGATAAGATTTCCAGTTGAGTGACTTTTAAGAGAAAAGTGGCTGAATATCATCATAGCTGGCTACAATCCAAGTAAAAGTGATTCCTTCTTTTGAAATAAGTTTAACTTATTCCCACAAGTAAGCTTTCTGTGAAGGAAGAGAAATAGCACCTGTGTTCTTAGAGTTGGGAGGTTAGGGACTTCTATTATCTAGCTCCCTATATTTCAAGCCTTCTTTTTTTCTCTAATCCATCTCTGAAGAATGGCTCATCTTTTATCTCTAAGGCAGACAACATGTTTTTATTCATACAATTAAAGTAGATAAGGATATATGGATGGGAATATAATTCTTACATAGAAAAAAATTGAGACTACTAACACTTAAATTTCTTATCCTACACTTCTCTGGCCTCAAGTTGTTAACATACAGATGAAATTTATAATATTTTTTTTAAAGATTATTTATTCATGAGACACAGAGAGAGAGAGAGAGGCAGAGACACAGGCAGAGGGAGAAGCAGGCTCCATGCAAGGAGCCTGATGTGGGACTCGAACTTGGGAATCTGGGATCACACCCTGAGTCAAAGGCAGGTGCTCAACTGCTGAGCCACTCAGGTGCCCCTGAAATTTATAACTTATAAAAGATTTATCTTATCCACATCCACTCCACTAGTGAAGTTGTTTGCAGAATTTAAGTTATTCATTTTATAAGGTTGTGCACTAGTACTGGGAATACTTTATTCTTTGGAGCCATGGAGAAAATTAGAGTGGGCCAGCAGCAGAATGAACAGGTGGTGGGCCTCATAGTGAGGAAAGACCTTTGAGCATTGACCTGAGCTGCCATCTTCATGTGGTACTCTAGGCACACTGGGTTTTCATTTCCTCTAAAATGCAGTGCTATTCCTCTGCCTGAACTACTCTTCAGTACTTCTTTATTTGGGTAATTTCTATTAGTCCTCAACTTCCATTTTAAATGTCAATGTTTTAGGAACACTTTCCCTGACTTTATCTCTAAAACTAAGTTTAGGTCTGCCTATCATATGATTAGTATATTTTTTCCCTTCTTTTGCTTATCACAGTTATAAGTAATTATTTGTATGATAATTACTTGTTTAACATCTTTCTCCCCCCTAAAGCCCTAAGGGGCAAATATTGGTTCTGCTGTGTTTGCCACTGAATTTTAAGCAGCCATCATAGTGCTTTTTGGCACGTAGTAGAATCTTGAAAAACATTTGTTGAGTGAATGAATGGGAAGAGCATTTACTGCTTCCCTACCAAAACTTTTTTATGCTTTTTTGGAAAAATATGTATCATGCTGTGGGTGAATCTTGGTGAAATTTAACTGCCAATTAGGAAAGTAGCTGTAAATTGTTGCTTAGTACAAGGCATTTCGTGTAGTAGGACCATCCAATTCCTATTTCTTGAGTGAATAAATTCTAGGCATGAAGTCCTAAAGTACAGATGAGAATAATCCTACTAACACAGGAATATGCAGAATTTGTAAGTGTAAATAAACATATATCATGGATTTGAAATTCTCTATTACTTTTAATCCTTTGCAAATAAACAGAACAGACAACTTTGGCATAATGCATCTAGTATGAGTTAGCAAATACTGAAGTCAGACTTTAGATATAGATACAAGGTAAATCAGCATACAAACATGACAAGGATCTTGGGGGGCAGTAGTAGTAGTAGTAGTAAAGTCTCCAGAGCTAAACTCCTTGGGTTCAAATCCCACTATTGATTGACACATTTGAGGTATGTAAATTGGAAGAATTATTTAATCTCTTTCTCATGGTCCTCCTCTGTAAAGCAAAGCTAACCACAATACTACCTGACTCATCATGTATTTTTGTGAGTATTAATGAGTTCATAAAAATGGTTAAAACTATGCCTGACATGTAGTTGAGAGCTCAGTGACTATTAGATATATTAATATATTTTCCATGGTATTTAAGTCATATTTTAAATGTTACTCTAATGAAAAGGCAGTGTTCGTTTTTTTTTTTTTTTTAAATGTCTTAGCATAACTTCTAACTTTTGCTTAGCAAGGCAAAGTGCCAGTGAAAGCTTTCAGTAGAATTCCATATGTTGTGGAATATACAGTTTTACCAACTGTGGGGAAAATATCACTCACAGTTTAGGTGCATGAGCTTTAGACTGCCATTTTCCCATGATTAAAATCAAACATATGAATTTTTGATTGATATTTCCTTTGGTGCAATAATAAGGGGAAAAGCATATATAAGTATATATATAGCTTCCCCCCAAGTTTAGAAATAAGAAAAGGGACTTAGGATTTGATGTTTTACCCCAAGCCTTGATTGTCTTATTTTCTAAAAAAAGAAAAACTTGAAGGGATAGTCATCCACTCACTAAAATAATAAGTTGGAATCAGCCTTCCAGGTAGAGTTGAGAAGTATAATCCATTTGTGAAATAGAATTCATTTAATTCTGGAACAGCCAAACTAATGTAACAAATATGTAATGACTACATACATACTGTGCTATATACTAAGGGGGCTTAGTATCTCATGTCTGAAAGGAGGGCTAGAATTTCAAATATCCTATCAACATGAGAGTAAAGAGATGAACATGATGGTCACACTACTAGTTTGGAAGGTATACCTATTATTTCTAGTCTTAACAGTGGTTTTCTGGAAAATTTTTAACATGTATGGTTAACTTCAAAGTCTTAAATTAGTTGGCATTTTTACTGTCTACCTGAGTAATATGAAGATTGTAAAATACCTCTAGTTCCATTGTCCATTTATATATGGTTGTCTAAGATTTTGTTTCTGTTTTCTTTTTTCACCCCATAAATTAGATACTATTGTTGTCTTACACTGTTGCTTTTTTCCCCATTTACTCACATTTATGATTTTCTTTGTGATATAAGAAAAATGATGAATAGATCTTTCTTTTAGGTATATCTCTCTACTTCCTGTAGTCCACCCTACATGAATATCTTTAATGGGGTCTTTGGGTAGTATACACTCTAAGTTTTTATTTGTTTAAAATACCTTTGTCTTCTTTTTTGAAAGATAATTTCATTAGAGAAACAAATCAGGGCTGATAGTAATTTTTTTTCAGCACTTCGAAAATATTATTCCAGTGTTTCTGCATTCAAATCAGCCATTGATCTAATTATTGTTTTGCTATACATTATGATTTTCTCCCTGGGGGTTTTAAGACCTTGTTTATTATCTTTCCTGGGTTGTTTTTTTTTTTTTTTTTTTGGCTCCCTGATTTTTGAGGATTGATTTCTTTTATCAATCCCAGAGAATTCTTACACTTTGAATTTATTTTATTTTATTTTATTTTATTTTATTTTTTTGTTTTTTGTTTTTTTTTTTTTCACTTTGAATTTTTTAATTCAAAAAGAATCTCTTTGAATTTTAATCTTTTCCCTCATTTTATTATTTCCCTTGGAAACTCTGGTGAGAAAAATTTACTTTCTCACTCTGTCCATCATAACCCTTCACAGTTTATATTTTTCTTTTTTTTAAAAAAATATTTTATTTATTTATTCATGAGAGACGCAGAGACACAGGCAGAGGGAGAAGCAGGCTCCATGCAGGGAGCCCGACGTGGGACTCGATCCAGGGTCTCCAGGATCATGCCCTGGGCTGAAGGCGGCGCTAAACCGCGGAGCCACCCAGGGATCTGCAGTTTATATTTTTCATTTGGTAATTTATTCTGCCCATCCAGTGTGCTAATTCTCAAGTGCTGTGTCTAGTATGTCATTTAGTCCATCTACTGAGTTTTTAATTTAAATGACAGTATTAAAAAAAAATAAAATAAATGGTAGTATTTTTTACTTCTAGAACTGTTTATATCTTTTTCAAAATCTGCTTGCAGTTTTGATAGTCTCTTGTTCTTTCACCAGACTTTTTAAAGATTATTTATTCATGAGAGACAGAGAGAGAGAGGCAGAGGCATAGGCAGAGGGAGAAGCAGGTTCCCTGTGGGGGGCCTGATGCGGAACTCTATCCCAGGACCTGGGATCACCACCTGAGCCGAAGGCAGATGCTCAACCACTGAGCCACCCAGGTGTCCCTCATCAGACCTTTTAAAAAAGATTGTATTCTCTCTCACTCTCTCTCTCTCTCTCTCTCTCTCTTTTTTTTTTTTTTTTTGGTTTGATAAAAAATATGTTGGGAGTGTAGAAACTATAATAGCTAATACCAGGATGAGAATAGAAAGGTACTTTTGAAATCTAAAGAAATGCCAAGATAATATTGCTGTCTTGAGATTGTAGAAGTCTCTGATTATTTTCTTTTTTTTCTTTAATTTTTAAAAAAGATTTTATTTATTTGAGAAAGAGAGTGCACCAGCAGAGAGGCAGAGAGATAAGTCGATTCCCCACTGAGCATGGAGCAGGACACAGGGTTTGATCCTAGGACTCAGAGATTACTACCTGAGACGAATTCAGATGCTTAACTGACTGAGCCATCCAGGAGCCCCTTCTTTAATTTTTTTTTTTTTTATTGCAGTAAAATGATACATAATGTAGAAATTACCATTTTAACTATTTTTAAGTGTACAGTTCTGTCATGAAGTATTGTGTCATGAGGTATTGTTGTGTCATCATTACCACCTTCTGCCTTTAGAACCTTTTCATTGCCCCCAGCTGAAACTCTGTATCCATTAAATCCTAACTTCTCATTTTTCACTCCCCTGAGTCCCTGACTACAACTCTATTTCTATAATTTTGAGTTTGACTTCTCTAGGTAACTCCTATAAGTAGAATCATGCAGTATTTGTCCTTTTATGACTGGTTTATTTTACTTAGCTTAATATCTTTCAAGGTTCACCCATGTTGTAGCTTATGTCAGAATTTCCTTTCTAAGGCTAAATAATATTCCATTGTACGTACTGCATTTTGCTTATCCGTTCATCCATTAAGAGACTCTTCAGTTCCTTTTTTATGTCTACTGTGAATAATGCTGCTATTTCCTCACTCTTGTATTGTTTTCTGAGGTCTGGACTTTGTCCCTGAGGAGTAGAATCTTCTCATGGACTCAGTCAGGTAAGACTATGAACTTAGCCTCTGATTGCAAAGAGCAAACACGTAATCAAATCAGACCAAAGGCTCTTTTGCACAATATGGCAGGAAGACTGGAGGGGAAATTCATTCTGTCTTAGAGAGCCAGTATTGAAGCATGAAGCAGTTTGCCAGCCAGAGAAAAATGTGAAAGCTTTTGTGCAGGGCAAATGCAAAGATACAGAGTATGAATGAACAGTTAGGGAGTGGAGCAGCTTTAGTAATGAGACTAGTAACGTAGATTTTGCTAGTTTGGGAAGGGACTTAGGTATTAATGAATAACTAAAAAAAACAAAAACAAAAACAAAAACTCCAAACAAACAACCCAACTTTAATTTTTGAATAAGTAAAAAATTCACCTGGTTCAAAAAAAATTTTTTTAAATATTTTATTTATTTATTCATGAGAGACATACAGAGACAGGCAGAGACATAGGCAGAGGGAGAAGAAGACTCCTTGCAGGGAGCCTGATACAGGACTCAATCCCAGGACCCAGGGATCATGCCCTGAGCCAAAAGACAGACACTCAACCACTGAGCCACCCAGGTGTCCCTATGTACCCAGTATTTATCACAAAGCCAGATGTGGGACTTGATCCTAGGACTCTGGGATCACTGCCTGAGCCAAAGGCAGATGCTCAACCCCTGAGCCACCCAGGTGTCTCATGGTTCAAAACATTTTTAAAAGTATTTTATATTTATTAATTTGAGAGTAAGTGAGGAAGTGATGAATAGGGAGAGGAGAGACAGAGGGAGAGGGAGAAGCAGGAAGCCTGATGCGAGGCTCAATTCCAGGATCCAAAGATCACTCCCTGAGCCAAAGGCAGATATCTGCTCAACCCCTGAGCCACCCAGGCGTTCTATGGTTCAAAATATTTTATTTTATTTTATTTTATTTTATTTTATTTTATTTTATTTTATTTTATTTTATTTTATTTATGTATTTATTTAAAAAAAATTTTTTTTTAAGATTTTATTCATTCATGAGAGACCCACAGAGAGAGAGGCAGAGACAGAGGCAGAGGGAGAAGCAGGCTCCATGCGGGGAGCCCGATGTGGGACTCAATCCCGGGTCTCCAGGATCATACCCCGGGCTGACGGCGGCGCTAAACTGCTAAGCCACCGGGGCTGCCCTGGTTCAAAATATTTTAAAAAAGATTTCATATATATTTATTTGAGAGCAAGCGAGCAAGTGATGAGTGGGGAGGGGAGAGGCAGAGGGAGAGGGAGAGGCAGGGAGCCTGATGTGAGGCTCAATTCTAGGACCCTGGGATCATGACCTGAGCCAAAGGCATATGCTTTACTGACTCAGCCACCCAGATGCCCCACCTGGTTCAAAATTTAAAAGGTTTGGCAAGGGATTTAGTAAATAATCTCTCTCCCACCGTTGAACTCCAGCCACAGTTTTAGTAGGAAACCAATGAACATAAGAAACTCAGTGGCTTGGGTATGCTTCTATAGATGGTTTATGCATATGCAGGCAATATGTTTTCCCCTTTTATACAAGAAAGAGATAAAATTGAAGTGGGAGCTCTGAGGAAAGGGTTATACTTGTCCCTGAACTCAAGTATGCAAGTGATTTTTAATCACTCCAGTATGTATTCTAGGCTGGCATGGACAGATCCCTATGCTAGGATGTTAGGCAAAAAGCAGTAGGGGGACATATTTATAGGATCCTATTCTGTATTATCCTATATGTGGAAGAGCATGCACTAAAATGTGGTGGGAATGAGTGGTGGGATTTTAGGTTACATACTTTTTTTCTTACCATAATTCATGTTTTCCCTCTTAGCAATGAACATGTACCACTTTTGAAGTAAAAAAAGATTAATCCAGTATTTCCCCACATCTTATTATTGTTACTGTTTGTACTGTTCTCAATGCTTAGAATCATCCTCTACTCTTGTTAAGATGAGCCCAGTGTTGATGTCACTTTCTCCATGAAGCCTTTTCCAGGCTGCTCAGTTGAAATTAATCTCTCCATGAGGCTTGCCTATGTTTTTTTTTTTTTTTTTAAATCAGGTACAATCATGAATTAGAGCTGCTTATGTGCACGTATGTTTGTACTCCTCTTTCCTCTGACCTTACTCACCATACAAGTTTTGGAAGGCATGCAGTACTTCATAGAGTGGGATTACTTGCTTTTGGTAGATAATGTGACGCTGACTCCATTGTACTGCAGCACTGCAGGTTTTTCTCCATCAGAGGAGGAAGAAATAGATATAAATTCCAAATCACAGTCAGCAGAGTGATTTTAAAATTCTGACTGTGATGATATATCTATATACAACAGATGAATACTGTTTCCTAATTTGAGAAGGCTACAGAAAAGTCCCTGGAGAACAAGGAGCCATAAATAAATAAACATCATCTCTAAAACTGCCATATCTATTGCATCTCTGACACCAAAACACAAATGCCACATTTTACCTGAATTTACCAGAAAGCTTTTATCTTTGAACTAGAAGTTCCAACTTGGACTGTTTGTCCTAAAGTTTCCATACATAGGCAGATTCCTTAATTAGTCTACAGTTGTCATGTACTGATGGCACTGAGGAATGGGAATGCAGAATTCCCATCTTTCCCCTTCTTGTCCAGAAATTGACCCCTTTTATTATATTTGCCAGATAAACCTTTCCTCTTCTTTTTTCTCTTTTATTTTTCCCTCTTTTTTTTTTTTCAAGTAGTGTTCTGTTGATATCTCCTTCCATGTCTTTTTTCTTCTCTTTCCTCAGCTACCAATCTAGATTAGGCTCTAATAGTTTTCCTCCTTGATAGTTACCTACTAGTCTCTCGCTCCCATCCATTACTGCCAATTTTCATAGTAAATCTAAGTACAGCTCTGATCTCAACACTTTACTTGCTCAGAAGCTTGTACCTCCTCCAATTGTCTTTTTAAAGATTTATTTATTCATGAGAAACAGAGAGAGAGAGAGAGGCAGGCTCCTTGCAGGGAGCCTGATGTGGGACTCGATGTCTGGACCAGGATCACGTTATGAGCTGAAGGCAGATGCTCAACTGCTGGGCCCTCCTGGCATCCCTTTATTTATTTTTGTAAAAAAAAAAAAAAAAAAAAGATTTTATTTATTCATGAGAGACACAGAGAGAAAGGTAGAGACATAGGCAAAGGGAGGAGCATGCTCCCTGTGACGAGCCTGATGCAGGATTCTATTCTAGGACCCTGGGATCATGACCTGAGCCAAAGGCAGATACTCACTGAGCCATCTAGGTGCTCCTAAAATTAGTTTCAATATCCATAAATACAATTTTATTGGAACAGCCCTAACCACTCATTTACATATTTTTTATGACTGCTTTCACCCTACAGCAGTGTTGAGAAGTTGTGACAGAGGCTATATGCTCCACAAAGCCTACTATATTTACTGTCTGGCCCTTTATAGAAAAAGTTTGCCAGCCCCTGACCCAGAGTCTTAGATCTACAAAGTTGGAAATAGACCTCTGAGATGTTCTAATCCAACTTTTTCATTTTTTAAAAAGTAAGCTCAGTGCCCACCATAGGGCTGGAACTCATGACCCAAAGATCAGGAGTTACATGCTATTCTAATAGAGCCAGCCAGATGCCCTCAGCTGTCTCATTTTAACAATGAGAAAATGTATTCTCAGACATGATCAACAGGGGGATCTGGAGCAAGTACCTTTGACAGTGGAAAAGCCAAAATCAGAATCCAGTGCTGGTCCTACCCCACCATAGTGCCTTCCCTCAAAACCTGTGCTAGTCCAGTGTGACTGCTTGGCATTTCACAAGCAAATTCAGGTCCTTCTCAGTTCATTTTTTTTTTGCATATACTCCATTTCCTGCCATCTAAGATACCACCTTCCCTCCAGAAGTTATATCCATGCTTTAAGGCTCAGCTCAAATACTGAAGACTGCATTAATCTCAACAGCTGGTTGTACTCTCTGTCCACTACCCCCAGTAGTGCTAAGTTCTGCCTCCCTGTTGGCATTCCCAGGAGCCATGTATGTAGTCCTAATGCTGTCCCAGGCCATAAGCTCCCTAACTACATCTTTGTGTCACCTGCACATTGCCTTACACATAGAAATCTTAGGACACAATTTAAAGAATAAATTAATCTAAAAACGTCAGGATATAAGAGATGCCTTCAACATCTCTAGTTTATGTCTATTATGAAAAAAAAATACAGCACCACTGAGTAATATTTTTGATGGAATCAGCTGTATAGAAGAATTGATGGTAAATTTACCTATATAATAGCTAACTCGCAATTGATCATGCATACCATAGGGAGAACTTCAATTTGTCCTAAGGAAGATCATCTGATTATGTGATTATTATTTAAGATGAGTAGGTGTGTGTGTGTGTGTGTGTGTGTGTGTGTGTGTATTTTTTTTTTCCTTTTTTTAAGAGAGGGACAGGGACAAAGGAAGAGGAAGAAACAATTTTTTTTCCCCCGATATTTGATTCATTTATTTGAGAGGGAACACCAGTGGAAGGCAGTGGTGGGGGGTGTTGCAGAGGAAGAAGCAGACTCCTCTCTGCCCAATTCACGGCTCAATACCAGGACCCCAGGATCACGACCTGAGCTGAAGGCAGACACTTAATCAACTGAGCCACCCAGGGGCCCCAAAATGAGGATATTGATTACTAGGCTTATAGAAACTTGCATGCTAAGGTGGGAATTCATGCTTTAACTTCAAATTCCACACTGATAACCTTATACATTGTTGATCTCCAGGGATTCTCTGCTGTTATATCTTCCATGTAAATTTATTTTGGAAAGTTTTCCAATTATGAACCAATATAGACTTGTGTTGCTCTGTAATGAACCATTAGGAGCAAACTTGGTATTTAGTGATGACTGAAGATAAAAGGACTGTAGTTTAGCATATAGGTGCTTTGCCAGCGTTGACTTTTAATACTTTGGTTAAAACAACATTAACAATAATATGGGTAACCCAGGTGGTTCAGTGGTTTAACGCCTCCTTCGGCCCAGGGCGTGATCCTGCATGGAGCCTGCTTCTCCCTCTGCGTGTGTCTCTGCGCCTCTCTCTGTCTTTCTCTCTGTGTCTCTCATGAATAAATAAATAAAATCTTTAAAAAAGAAAACATTAACAATAATAAAATAAAAGATGAATGGACTCCCATGATAATGTAAGTCTCTCAATTCTGACTAATTCTGTTTCTTTTGCCCAACTGGAATAAGTTATCTGAGATGGTAGAGCCAGAATTACTTAAAGGTTTAGTTGTCTGTGGCAACTATTCAATAGGTAGGCTTGTAGTACTGATAATTTTGCTTTAATAAGCAAGTGAAACGAAAGGAAATAAACTTAATATTCCTGTAAAAGTCTTCTGATTAAGCCAAGTCTATGTTTAATCTATTCATGTTATATGAGGAGTAGTGATGAAATACAATCTGCCAAAGGCACAAACACAAATAGTATTGCTGGGAATGTTTGACAGCTTTTTTTTCTATCTGTACATCTTGGCCAATTTGGTCTGGATGTGCTGTAGCTGTGCTCTTATTTCACTTTTCAGCAAGTTTAGAATTGAGTCTTGCTCAGCCCCTGTGCAGTCACACTGAATATATTTGTAGTCATTGAGAAGAAAAGGTAAAAACATAAACAAGCCTAAAGGTAAAATGTTGGGGGTTTATTTAGTATAGGTACCTCAAAAAAGTCTTTTCTATGGGCGTTTTAAAGCTGGAGCCTTAACCATTTGCCACACAAATGCTTCCAAACATTGGATTTCCAGTTTTGGCTCTTTGTAAGAAATGTGTAGCTTGAGTGGAGAAGTAGAGTAATTTTGTTTCTGGGCTCTAATTTAATGGGTCAGAGTGTCTTTTACAGCCTGGAGACAAATTTAATTACTAAACTGTAAAAGTGACTGAATGATCTCCAGCTAGCAAGGAAGATGGCTCCCAACATTAGTAAAGACACTTAAAACTTTTGCCATTCGGTTACTATTTCAAAATTTGACCTACCAGTAGTTTAAAAAAAAAAAAAAGTGAAAGGCAGGGCACTTTTCAGTCAGTTGGGTGTCTGACTCTTGATTTTGGCTCAGGTCATGATCTCAGGGTTATGAGATTGAGCCTCACATCGGCTCTGTGCTCCGCACAGAGTCTGCTTGAGATTCTCTCCTCCCTCTGCCCTTTTGCCCCTCTGCCCCTATCCCTGCTCACCTGTGCTAAATAAATAAATAGATAAACAAATAAATTCTTTTTTTAAAAAAAGTAAAAGACTACATTATTTGTCAATTTTAAAAGATAATTGAGGCCAGGTTGACACCATTGATTGTTCCTAAGCAAATAACAGTTATGGAGCTGAAGCAGCAGCAGCCCTAGTGAAAACCTGTGGAAACCTTCCAGCTTCTGGGCTGGGAAACCAGAACAATGGGTATGAGTTGATAAGACTGCAGCCTGATGGTTTATAGTTGCCTATTGTGAGCCTGAAGTTTTTCTTGTCCTTGTCTTTTGATAGCTCCAGAGAATTATAGAATCATGCAGTATAACAGTAGGAAACATTACTCATCATTGAATCCCTCTCCCTCATTAAACACACACACACACACACACAGTGGTTTAGAATTAGAGCATGTATCTGCTGAAGTCCACACCATTATCAGAGTAATTTTAAGCATATCAAGTAACGTCTCTGTGCCTCTGTTCATCTTCTGTAAAATGAGATTGTAATGGTACCTACCTTATAGCGTTGTTACAAAGATTTAATAAGGTAATAAATAGCTCCTAACTTACAGCATGTGCTCAGGTAAAAAAAAAACCCAAACAAACAAAAAACCCAAATGCAACTTTTTAAAAAGGAGAAAACAGAAGTCACAAATGAATACCACAATGGCAGAGGGAAAGAAAAAGGGACCAGTGTTAATTTAGCACCTATTATTTTCCAGGCCCTGGAAAATACATATGTATTAGCTAATTTGCATACGCACCACATTCTTTAGCCAGGAGAGAGATTATGCTTTTCCTGTTTTACTGGTTAGGAGAATGAGACTCAAAGAGATTAAGTTACTTGCCCAAGGATACGATATTAATAATAGCAGAGCTGGAGGGAGACTCATTCCAAAGCCCCGTTATTTTTCCCACTGCTCAATGTTAACCTTTCACTAGGTCTCCAGTTTTCCCTACATAAAAATGGATTGCATTTTGAAAATGTGTCTACGAGGTAGGGACAAAGTTACAAATGGTGGTTACATACCCAGACTTATCTGCAAAAGCTACATTGTTATTGAAATTATGCATATTTGTGAACTAAAACTGTTAGGAAAAAGTGCATTTGCATTTCTGGCTATTATAACAGAAAAACAAAAAATATCTTT
The DNA here is from genome assembly GCF_048418805.1 of Vulpes vulpes. Taxonomy (NCBI): domain Eukaryota; kingdom Metazoa; phylum Chordata; class Mammalia; order Carnivora; family Canidae; genus Vulpes; species Vulpes vulpes. The sequence continues at coordinate 84,081,882 of NC_132783.1, forward strand.
TAAATTCTATGGAATAATCTTTGAGCAAAGCAGAATTGGTTAGAGAGCAGTAAGAAGATGGAGACTGTTTTGATGCTGGTAGGGCCTTTAGGATACTTTGAGGGACTAAACATTTATAGCTCAGAGACAGTCTATATTTGATAACACTTTGATGATGTACAAAGCACATTCTTATGTGTTATTTCCTTATAATAATGTATGAGCCACATAGGACAGGTGGTAGAGTCGACCTAATTTTTCTTGGCAGTAGTTAGCTTTCTTTTTTTCTTGATTTTATCCATGATTTTTTTTTAAAGGAGCCTAGCTAGTCATCTTAATAGAGGATTAATTTGTATGTTGAAGAATGAGTGAAAATAAAAGAATGACGTTCTTCCTGAGTTAATTGTGCAGAAACAGAAGGAATTGGGATGGAGTAAAGAGTGTATGTGGGCAGATACGAAGATGGTAGAATTAAATGTTTTTTTTAAACGTATTTTTCTTTATTTTTCTTATTTTAGTTGGCACTTTTTAATTTTTATTTTAAAATATTTTATTCCTTTATTTGAGAGCGAGTGAGAGAGCATGAGTGGGGGGAGGGGCAGAGGGAGAGGGACACCCAGACTCCCTGCTGAAGCCAGATGCAGGGCTGGATCCCAGGACCCTGGGAGATGGTCACCTGGGCCGAAATCAAGAGTTGGTCACTTAACTGAGTTATCCAGGCAACCCTAGTTAGTACTATTTTTTGATACTTTGTCAGTCATTGTATATCATGGCTGTGAGGGAAGAACAGTCCAGACCCAGTCTCAATGGAGGTTCTTGTACATGAAGCATCTGCTGAAGATTCTATTCAGATCATGCAATGATCTTTTACTCCCCACCAGTGTTAATGAATATGTGATAGTTACATAATTATAAGACTGGTGTGACTACAACTGAGTTCCCATTTAAGTAATCTTTTTAATAACTAAAAAAATTAGAAGAAGTAAAGCAGATTGAGTGAAAACAATCCTTTCATTTTCCCATAATTATTATTTGCTTTCCTGTTACTAAAGGGTGAGAATTGGCAAACCTTTTTGTGATGTAGTATTTGTTTCTGTATGTTTCAAAACAAAATATAAATTGCTTTAAGTAGGATTTGGTATGCTGTAAATGAATAGGAATGTAGGAATATTTGTCATTTAATGTCTTGCTAGCAAGTTAGAAAGTGTACTTGAAAACATGGGAAATGAAAAAAACAAAAAACAAAAAACCACGGGAAATGGAGCCTAGAGGCTTGGATTCACATTCAAGCCCTGCAACTTTCTTAGAGAAATTATCTCTGTGAGCCTCCTTTCTGATGTGATGCATTTGGATTAGATCGCCAAATTCTTTTTGACTCTGCAATTCTCTGAAATGGAAGGAGCATATTTTATGTTCATTTGAGGGGGCTCAGGAGAAAGTGGGTGGTGGGGAGAACTTTCCTGTGCTGATGACGTGCTTTATAGCTAAATTAGTGGTCATCAGAGCATAAGTGTAAGTAACTGTGAAGTGTACAGAGCAGTCCTGAGTTGAGGGAGAGAATGAACTATAGTATTTGGAAATTGGAAGCCTACCCACAGCATCTTCATAAATAGGAATCTGATGAGCAGGATGCTCTGCTAACATTTTTCTAGCGTTAATTGATACAGTCAATCTTATGTTGGGTTATAATAAGCAGCTGCCGCCAAGGCAACTTAACACTAGTTCTAAGGAAAGTAGGTTGCAGCAAATAAGCGTGCTTGACACAAGACTTGCCACTGACATGGTTCCTCTGCTGTTTGTCTCATATGATTGTATTACCATTGATGCACATTTAAATTCAGTTTTTTTTTTTAAAGATTTTATTTATTTATTCATGAGAGAGACAGAGAGAGAGAGAGGCAGAGACATAGGCAGAGGGAGAAGCAGGCTCCATGCAGGGAGCCTGATGTCGGACTCCAGGATCATGTCCTGAGCCAAAGGCAGATGCTCAACCGCTGAGCCACTCAGGCGTCCCTTATTATTATTATTATTATTTTTAAGATTTTATTCATTTATTCATGAGAGAGAGAGGAGGGGGCAGAGACACAGACAGAGGGAGAAGCAGGCTCCATGCAGAGAGCCCGACGTGGGACTCGATCCCGGGTCTCCAGGATCAGGCCCTGGGCTGAAGGCAGTGCTAAACTGCTGAGCCACCCGGGCTGCCCCAGGCATCCCTTAAATTCAGTTTTTGGCAGTTGGTCAAAATTTGAACCTTTTAGGCACCTTTTAGGTGCTTTCTCGTTACTTTATAGATTATTACATCAAGAATATTGTAGACACATTTTAGAAAGTTAGTTTATGTTTTTCTGATTATGAAGGCAATACATAGTCATTTTTAAAAACGATTTATTTATTTATTTTAAAGAGGGAGAGACAGAAAGCAAGCACATGTGGGAAGGACAGAGGGAGAAGGAGAGAGACGACGCCAGGCTGAGCGCCCTACCAAGGGCTCCATCTCACGACCCTAAGATCATGACTGGAGCCGAAACCAAGAGTCGGTCACTCAACTGACGTGTCACCCAGGCACCCCCATATAGTCTATTTTTAAAAAATCTGGCAAGTACAGAAAAAGATTAAGAAGAAAATAGAGATCACCTGGAATTCTACTTTCTGTGTCGTTTCCTTCCAGTTAATTTTTTTTCAGTTAATTTTTTTTATGTGTATATGTATTTGGGGGAGAGTGGGATAATTCATTAGTGAGATAGCAAAGGCATAAGTGGACATCATGACACTCATGATGTTGGAAGTCTTGCCTCATGCACTGTGCTAATTAAGAACTGAGCGCTTTTGTTAAATTAGTGATACAAATTCAGATGCCTGAATGGCCAAGTAGATAAATGTGTGAATCAGACCAGTGAGAGGACATTGGGGAGTCGTAGGGACCATGGTAAACTGAAAAAATTCAGGACCTGATTGAAGAAAACTGCTACTATCTCCAGGTCATTGTTGTCATATGGAAATAGAGCCTAGTGTTACCAGATCTTCCTGATATCCAATAAAATCCAGAAATCTAGATTTCTTTTTAATGTGAAATTTTCCGTTTAAAAAAATACTGTGCAGATCAAACAAAGTAGGTCTGTAGATTGCACCTGGCCCATATACCACCATTTTGTCATTCTTGACATAAGTACTTCTCTTGGTCATTCTCATATAGCTCTCACAAGAAGAGTACTTTTATAACAGAAAGTATTTAGAGCACTTGGATAAGGAATTTTTCTTTTCTTTTTTTTTTTTTTAAGAATTTATCTGACAGAGAGCAAGAGAGTATGCACAAGCAGGGGGAGTGGCAGGCAGAGGCAGAGGAGAAGCAGGCTCCCTAGTTGGTACTGTTTCTTTTATCACTTTGTCAGTCACTGGGTATAATGGCTATGAGAGAAGAATAGTCCAGACCCCAACCTCAATGGAATTTGTTCTGTACATGAAGCATCTGCTGAAGATTCTATTCAGATTATGCAATGATCTTTTCCTCCCCACCAGTGTTAATGAAAATGTGATAGTTATGTAATTATAAGACTAGCGTAACTACTGCTGAGTTCCCATCCAGGGCTCAGTCCCAGGAGCCTGGGATCATGACCTGAGTCAAAGGCAAACACTCAACTGACTGAGCCACCCAGGCGCTCTGGATAGGGAATTTCTAAGAGTAGCTTCAGGAATTTTCACTCTCTTATAGGCACTAAGAGGATTGCCTAGTGTAGGAACGATAAACTCTGATACCCACAGGGACCAGGAAGTGACATAAATGAGTGAAATGGTCTGGACATGAAGATTATGGGAGTGGTGCAGAGTATATTTTCTATATGGGACATTTGGGTTCTAGCAAATTGTTTCTTTGCTGAAATGCAGATCTGACATGGCCAAATCTTTTGATATTTCAAAATCTTTATGAAATTGCTTGATTTAAAAAAAAAATGTGGCCAAAACAAAAATTACCCTTGGTCCAAATGGTGCACAAATTCCACTAGTTTAAAACTTGTGTCCTAGATCACTGTTTCCCTAAGTATTTCCTACATATCCTAATTCCATCATAGGTTAGTAGGTATTAAGAAATAACAAATTTGGAAAGTGGTCGATTAAATGAAATTAAACAGATTTCCTGACTGAAGGTTATCTTAGATCCTTAAATAAACTAATATGTTTTGTAAATTCCCAAGGAGAGATAGCTCATAGACGCCACAGTTACAATTAATATCTCTACTCCACTCATTTATCTCACCATACTTCCTGTCTCCAAAGAAGAGGTGATTTCTTGTTGGTAAATGTTAGTCTTTACCTGTTCTCCAGGTTCTTTCTCTGCCTCTTCAGAGACGTTGCTTCATAATCAATGTCTTGTTTCCGGCTTCCTTACCTTCAGCCTATCAACATGTTGGTTTTCTTCTATTTAAACAAAGTAGTAACCCTTTTCTTATAGCGCGCGCGCACACACACACACACACACACACACACACACACACACAACTTCGAATGGACTTTGGACCTAAAATGTAAGAGCTGAAATTAAAATTCTCAGAATAAAATTTCAGGGTAAGATCTTCATGACCTTGGTTCTGCAAAGCCTTCTTAGCCCCAATACTAAAAGCACAGTCCACAAAAGAAAAAAAAAAAAAAGGCAGGCAGCCAGGGTGGCTCAGCAGTTTAGCACTGCCTTCAGCCCAGGGCCTGATCCTGGAGACCTGGGATCAAGTCCCAAGTTGGGCTCCCTGAGTGGAACCTGCTTCTCCCTCTGCCAATGTCTCTGCCTCTCTCTCTCTCTCTCTGTCTCTCTCTCTCTCTCTCTCTCTCTGTGTCTCTCATGAATAAATTAATAAAATCTTAAAAAAAAAAAAGAAAAAAAATAGGCAAATTGAATGTCATCAAAATAAAAAACTTTTGTGCCACAAAGGACACTGTCAAGAATGTGAGGACAACATAGACTGGGAGAAAGTATTTGCAAAAGACACAGAACTAAAATTATAATTAAAGTATGGGTAAATGATCTGAATAGACATTTTCTCTGAAGAAGGTATACAAATGGTCAAGGGGCACATAAAAGGATATTCAGCATCATTAGCCATCAGGGATATTCACATCAAAACTATAATGAGACACCACTGCATAGGCTGGCCATGATAAAAAGAAAAAGATAATATAATATAGCAGGATGTGGAGAAATTGGAACCCTCATTCATTGCTGGTGGGAATGTTCAGTGGTACTCTCTGCCTCTTTGGAAAACATCCTGACAGTTCCTCAAGAATTTAAACATGGAGTTACCATGTGATCCAGCAATTCTACCTCTAGATATATACCCAAGAGAAATGAAAACAAACATCCACGCAAAAACATGTACACCAATGTTTATAGTAGCATTATTCATGAGAGCCAAAAAGTGGAAATAATCCAAATGTCTACCAATTGATGAATGATAAAATGTAGTATAACTGTACAATGGTTATTATTTGTGAATAAAAAGCAATGAAGTACTGATAGTATGGTCCAACATGAAAGAAGCCAGTCAAAAAAAGTCATATTCTGTGATTCCATTTGTGTTATGTATAGGCAAATATGGAAAGACAAAGTAAATTACTGATTGCTTATAGCTAGATGGGGCTGGAGAAGGGTTGGGGATAAATGAAAGGAGTGACTACTAATGGGGTGATGAAAATGTTCAAAAATTGATTGTGTTGATGGTTGCACAGCTCTCTTGAATATACTAGAAACCATTGACTCTGGCAGTTGACACTGATGACTGTTTTTCACATTCTTAAAACGATTCCTTTTGTTTTCATAGTTCGACCTTTCCCTGCATATTGCTCTCAGACATTTCCTTCTCAGCTCTTTTCACCAGCTTGCTCTTGGATGAGCTGCCATCTGTTTCTTCAGCCCAGGCAACTAAACTGAGGAATTATCTCTTCAGTTGCTTATTGAACATTTGCTTATCTCCATCTAAACACTCCACAGGGAGTAATTAGTTTCCCTCCCAGATCTGGTTTTCTCTTCCTGTATTACCTCTCTTCCCAAGTCTATTTGAGTCAGGAAGCTAGGAGTCATTCTAGATTTCTCCCTTACCCTGCACATGGAGTGTCATGTAGATAGACCTCTTAAGTCTGCCCTCATATCCATCCATACTGCTGGTGCTTTAGCTCATCAGTAGTTTGTCTTTCACAAAGACGCTAAGCTCTGTGAGGTCAGGGGCCACATGTATTTTCTTCATTACTGTCTAAAATACCTGGCACATGGTATGTTATATAAATATTTGATCAAATAAATGCACTAACACATGAACTTGTCATTGTAGTTTTTTAAATCTTTGGTCCACTTTTGCTGCTGAATTTTTCTTATTGAAATGCAAAGCTAATAATGTCTTTTGCTTAGAACCATTAAATAATTTCTCATTTCCTAGAGAATAAAGTCTAAGCCCACTTCATACAAGTCTCTCCCTAATGTCTTTCTGCTTCTCCAACTTCCTGTCATCTCTATACCTCTTCCCTGTGGATCCGTGTTCCCTGAAGTGACCGTGCCTTCACATATGCTACCCCATTACTAGAAAGCTGTCCTTCCCCAAATCCCATTACACTTGGAGAACTGTTATCAGCCTTTCTGAAGTTTCTTTTCCTCTGTGAAACCTCTTCTACCTCATCCACACAGAGCTGAAGCTTGGATTTAACTGTATTACAGCATGCATTACACTGTGTTACAGTGATTTATTTATTTAAGCATTTGTCATCTTTCTGTGAAGGGCAAGGACTGTGTCTCACTTATTTTTGTATTGCCATCACACACAGTGTTGTACACATAGGAAGTGTTCAATAAGTTCTTGATTAAATGAATGAGTTGGAAATCAGACTAGGTTAGAGAGTCCTATTTTTTCTGGATATATGGATATTTATTTTTTATTTTTTTTACAGATTTTTATTTATTCATGAGAGAGAGAGAGAGAGAGAGAGAGAGAGAGAGGCAGATACACAGGCAGAGGGAGAAGCAGGCTCCATGCAAGGAGCCCGATGTGGGACTCGATCCTGGGTCTCCAGGATGATGCCCTGGGCCGCAGGCGGCGCAAAACCGTTGAGCCCCCCAGGTTGCCCAAGGATATATGGATTTTTATTTTTATTTTTTTTAAATTTTATTTTATTTATTTATGATAGGCACACAGTGAGAGAGAGAGAAAGGCAGAGACATAGGCAGAGGGAGAAGCAGGCTCCATGCACCGGGAGCCCGATGTGGGATTCGATCCCGAGTCTCCAGGATCGCGCCCTGGGCCAAAGGCAGGCGCCAAACCGCTGCGCCACCCAGGGATCCCGGATATATGGATTTTTAAATACCTGACTCTAGTATATCATCTGTGAATGATGCAAAAGATACAGTGGGGGTGGATGGATCACAAGTCCATCCCTGCAGGAAAACAACCAAAAATGTTGCTGATGGTGGGCTCATACATTATTATCATCCTTCTGTGGCCCAGATGTGGTACTGCCCGCAGCTGCATATCATGATGGCCATTCAGTATAATAGATTGATCAACCTAGTATTTACACTGTAGAAATAGTGATTTGAGCCAAACTAAGTACAGGCAGATTGTCAGGTCACCATCAGTTGGTTTCCCTCAGTTGGCTCCATAGCTGACCTACTGTAACTTTAACTGTTCCTTAGGCTTACATTTTCATCATTTACATCTTCTTGTCCAAATATTAGAAACTTGTATTGATTATCATATCCCTGCATCCTTTAAATGTGATGTTCCTTAGATACCACTTATACTGTACAAATCTGTAACACAAGTCCTCTCTGATGTGTTTTGTCTTCCTGTATTCTTATACTTAGTCTAGCTAAGACATCTACATTAACATATTTTTTAGTCTGGGTAATGACTTTAACCAACCAAGCTGTTTTTTTTTTTTTCTGGAGTGAAACCAAATCTCTCTACATCACAGAACCAAACTGAATTGATTGTGATAAAAGGGGTAATAATAACAATAGCAGAAGACAAAGGGCCTCTCACATAGAATTTTGAACTAAAGTCACATATTGAACAAAAGATATTTAAATTAACTACTGAACAAAGTAAGAGCTCTTCAAAAGAAACAGGGCTTCCTGCCAAGCCCCCTAAAAATGCCCCCAGGCCTCTCTTACTCATTCACTACCATTATTTCAGTTTATCTAAGGATGCTTTATTTCTTATCTCATTCTCTTCCCACCACCTAGCGGACACATAGTTGGCACTTACTGCCTGTTTATTGAATTGAGCAGAATTGGGCTTCATGAGTTAGAGGCGATTCTCTGAAGAAGAAAATAAAAGAGAAATAGTTTTAGCAGTGAATAGAACCAACAAATCTGAATTTCTGCAGTGGAATAAAGCTTTGAGGTAATAAAATGTATTTACTATAAAGTTAGATTACTCTGAAGGGTTGTTTTGAAATAAGTGCTGACCAGAAAAACCTGCTCAGAACTTAGACTCCAACTAGGACCTATTTGTCATTCTTTTTTCTGCCCTTCTTTTTTAAACCCTTTATCTATGGGTCTCTTTTCGGAGGGAATAAAATTTATTTTAAGGTTGAAAAATCAGGCATCTGCTTTAATCTCACAATCATAAAGCATATAGATAAAATATACAGGAAATGAGAGCTTTTGAATTTTGTATTTGTTAATCGTTTCATACCTTGACTTGTTCTAAAAAGAATTTGAGGTCATAAAGGAGGATTTAAGGTAGAGAAGATAAAGGTAAATTTCCTTTATCAGAGAACCAAAAGGGAATTTGGCCAACCTACAGTAGATAAGTATGGAGATACCTAAAGAGATCACATAGCTTAGAATAAATATTTGAGTAATTATATGATTTGTTTGAGGTCACATGACCATTATTAGCTAAGCTGGAACTGGAAACCAAGTCACCAGATTCCTGTGTGTGTGCTCTTAACATGTATGTAGCAAAAACATTTGGGTTAACTAGTCAAGTGTTTTGGTGACTGGTGCCCCACAGGTTCGAGAAATATTTATTAAAATTATTACTGACCAGGGGAGCCTGGATAGTTTAGTTAGTTAGGCATTGGACTCTTGACTTCCACTCTGGTTGATTCTTGGCTTTATATTTTGGGGCCATAATCTCTGGTCATGTGATTGACCTGGGGGCGGGCTCTGTGCTCAGTGTAGAATCAGCTTGTTCTACCCCCTGCTCACGCTCTGTCCCCCAACCTCTTTAAAATAAATATATAAACTCTTAAAAAAAAAGATTATTACTCACCTGCTTATTTGCAAGTGTGACCTGTATTAGGAATCATATACTTCTCCATTCTAAGGCTGACCTCCAGGAGTGTGTTTTTCTGCAAGCCATGACGATTCCCGCTAGTTAACAAAGAACATATTGTGAATTAATCCCCTTCTTAATTGTTCTACTCTTTTTATTTGGAAAAGATGGGTGCTAAAAAAGCTGTTTCTGTTTAGATAGTGTGGGGAAGGAGGTGGAAAGTACATTTCCTTTCGTTTCCTGGTTGATGGCTTAAAAATGTGAAGCTGTGTCTTGGCTCTCCTAGATAGACTTTGCCAGTTGATCATAAATAGAAGATGCCTTTCTGGTCCTGCATATCTTTAGAAACTGGCTTCTTTGGAACTTCTTGAATCGATCCTTCAGTGATGGAACACTGAATTGGAAAGATCTAGAACAGAGGATGACAACCTTTGAATAAATAGATAGGTTAAGTTACATAATCCTCTCTGCTTTTCCTTGGCGTACAAAGCCTTTCCCAGGGTGACTGGAGCTTTCCTTTCTAGCCTCATTTCTTTTGCTAGACCATACTAGCCTGTTTTTCTTCTCTAGTCCACCATGTGCTCAAATATATCTGAGCCTTTGCCTATTTCCTCCTTTTTGGTTTGCTCTCTGATCCCTCCCTTCTCCATCTGGCAACCCCTGCCTTTCCAGGCCCACCTCCTTTCTTCTGTGAAGAGACCATGTAGCATAGACAAAAATGAAAGTTAATCTAGCAGCTGTGTGAAGAGTAAATTAGAAGAAAGAAGTCTAGAGGCAGGAAGACTAGTTTTAGGAGACAGGGAAAGTACCACAGACCTGAGCTGTGGAATATAGTAGCCACTAGCCACATGTGGCAATTTAAATTAAAATTAATTGAAAGAAGCCAATCTGTAAAGTCTATATCCTGGGTGATTCTGACTATATGATATTTGGGAAAGGTAAAACTGTGGAGACAGTGAAAAATATCCGTGGTTGCCAGGGATTTGGGGACTGGGAGGGATGAATAGCCAGAGCACAGGATTTTTAGCACAGTACCCTGTATGATACCATAATGATGGATACATGTCCTTATGGATTTGTCAAACCCATAGAATGTACCACACCAAGAGTGAACTGTCCTGTAAATTGTGGGTTTTGGGTGATTATGATGTAGTCGGTGGTGGGTTTACTGGAAATAACAAATGTACTTCTCTGGCAGGGGCTGTTATTGAGGGAGGCTGTTGTTGTAGGGAGCAGGGAGTGTTTGGGAAATGTCTACATCTTCCCCTCAGTTTTGCTATGAACCTAAAATGCTGTAAAAGAGAAATAAAATCTTAATTTAGAAAATTAAGATTAATTAAAATTAAATAAGAAGTAATAATTCAGTTCTTCAGTTGCACTAGCCATATCCAAGTGCTCAATAGCCACATGTGGCTCATGCCTACTGTATTGGGTAAGACAGTTTAAATAGAACATTTCTATCATAAAAGAAAGTTCATATTGGACAGCATTGCTAAAAATCCATTCCTCAAGTGAAATGACATTCATTCTACATAGTCATGCTTTTATGCATTGTGCCTTAAAAATGGGATCATTTATTTACTGTACCTAACTTAATTCTGGACTGAATGTACTAAAGATTGGAGTGATTATGGATATTATCACCATAAGTATGAATGCAGCTTAGAATAGTGAGTCAAATTTAGTGCCTATCATTTAAATACTTAAAAATAGCTTCTGAATAAGTAGTCTTTGAGTGTTTTTTTTTTTTTATTTTAAGACTTTATTTATTTATTTGAGAGAAGGGGGAGGGACAAAGGGAGAGGGAGAAGCGGACTCCCTGCTGAGCAGGAAACCCAATATTGCTTTGGGGCTCCATTCCAGACCCTGGAGATTATGACCTGAGTCCAAGGCAGATGCTTAACTGAGTGATCCATCCAGTTGCCCACCCTTGAGTATATTTTTATTATCTATTTTTCTTTCCCCATCTACCCCTAACCTCAAAAAAAGAGACATAAAATAATTACATAAAATTCATTCTTTAGTAATTATCTCCACCAGGGTCAGAAGATTGGCTCTTTGCAAAAATGTTTTTAAGGATTTGGTTGGGTGTACTCATGATTGTTTTATTTTTTGATGATAAATCTTTCCCATGTATCAACCTTCTAACATTGCTGCCTTCGAAGACCTTTCATTGCATTGATCTAGGAGTCCTTTCTGACTTTTGTCCCCTTGGTCTATTCCCCATCCCTTGCTCCTCCCAGTCTAAGAGAACATCCTATTACCTCTTCCTCCAGAAGAACGAATTCCCCATTTCCACTTTCATGTCTTAAGTCTCTGCCCTCTCTCCCCTGGATGACTGCAATAGCCTCCTAACTGGTCACCCTGCTTCCCCTTGCCTGCTAAGCTCACTTTGCCGTAGAACAGGCCAAATGACTTCTGAAAAACAAAATCAGATCATTTCAATCTCCTGTTTAGCACTCCTGCTTTTTACTGTATTTAGAAAGGATTCCACACATCTTAACCTGGCCCAAAAGGCTCTCTGATCTGGCCCTTGCCTTCTTATCCAACCTTATCACCATATCTTCCTTCACTGAGCTTTAGCCACTCTGGCCTCCTTCAGCTTCCTTGAATATACTCAGCTTTTCCTGCCATAGGGTCTTTTTCTTTTTTCTTCCTCTGGAGTGTTCTTTCCTGGCTCTTCCATGAATGGTTTCTTCTCAGCTTCATTCTCAACTCCAGTATTACTTCCTCAGAGAAGCCTTCTTTAGCCACTCTTTTTGAAGTAGGCTCCTTTTACTCCTACCCCATACTCTTCATGGCGTCACTCTTAACCATTATCTGGGATGATTTTGTTGGTTTATTTATTTACTTGTGTATTCTCTATCTACTAGTAGAATATAAGTTCCATGAGGGCAGGATACTCAGGCTGTACCCTCAGTACCTAGAACAGTGCCTGGCTTATGTAGTTGTACTCAATAAATGTTTAATAATGCTAAATAAATGAATATTTTCTAAAGGAGATATAAGAAGAAGAACTCTCTCCTCTTCTTCCCTTGCTCTGTCTCTGTCCTTGTCTCTTTCTCTCTGTGTGTAAAATAAATCTCCATGTGTCTAAATGTGAATATCCTTCTAAGCCCTTGATACTAGTATGAACTAGTGACTTTATTGCTGAACTTCATTTTTTTACTTCATGGAATCATGGCCCACAGCTTTTTGAATGGTTGATTTTAGTTGGAAAATATAGTGAACAATACATCTGGAAATACTCTGTCATGTTTTGATCTGAGAAACTCTAGAGAACCAGCTGCTGATTTGAAAGGCTTTTATTATGATACAGACAGTCTATTGTCTACGAAAGCACTGGCTATTACACAGTGGTATATGTGTTTTGCTTTTTTCTGAGCTATTAACTTGAGAGAAAACACTTGTATTCATTAACTTATGCATGACTTGTATTCCCTGAGAATAATTTATCGTATTATTTTCTTTAGGTGATTTACTGTGTGCACTTAGGGATTTTTCTTACTCGTTTTTCTTCTTTAAACTCAATCAAGAGTTAAATGGTTAAATAGTAGGGCTGAGATACTTTCCATTTTAGGTTTTAAAAAATTTCACTGATTTCTATATTAAACTGTGGTTTATATTTACGATTTAGCACTTTTACATAGCTTTACTTTATATTTATATTTATATTGAATTTCATCATTTAGTATATTCAAGTTTACCTCTTTTAGAGTACTTTAGAATATGTCATATAACTATAATGAAAGAAAAATTGACATCCAAGCCCTCCATAGGAATAATCTTGAAGAAAGTGAGTGTATCTTTTGTGGTATAATAAATACATGTGCACGTATATACAATCTGGTTAGTGTGACTTTTAGTATTTTGATATAGTTTTATGTTTTTAGCTATTACTATTTGGAAGATTTATATGAAATGACATAATTACCATAGTTGTTAGGTAGGAAATAATTACATCTAAATAGCCCAGAGTAACATTTTAATGTAACTTTTTTTTTTTTTAGATTTTATTTATTTATTTGAGAGAGAGAGAGAGGGACAGAGCATGAGCAATGGGGAGGAGGCAGAGGCAGAGGGAGAGGGAGAAGCACATTACCCGCTGAGCAGAGACACTGACATGGGGCTCTATCCCAGGACCCTGAGATCATGAGCTGAGCCAAAGGCAGATGCTTAACTGACTGAGCTACCCAGGTGCCCCTTAATATTACTTCTTAAATTGTAAAATTGTATATTCACATTTCGGAAAATTAGGAAATTCTGTATCTGTATATCCTATTTTCTAAGTATCATTATAACCACTGTTAACATTTTGTTTTGTATTCTTTCAGTGTTTTACTTCATGCATATGGGTTTTTTCAGTTTGTTGTAATCATTGTGTATTTATTATTTTTATTCCTTTTAAATGAAATGTAATGGCATAAACATTTTCTTGTAGTGTTGAGTCCTTATAACCATTGTTGTAATGGCCCTATAGTACACTATCTAAAGATATATCTTAATTCCATTAACTGTTCCTCATGGTTGGATTAGTTATTTAAAAAATATTTTAGCTTTTATAACTAACATGATAGTGAATATTTTCGTGAATATTGTTATTACCACATTTGGTATGATTACTTCAGGGTATATTCTCATTAGAGGAATTCCTAGATAGGACATTTTTTATATTTCCTAATTTATACTAGCAAATGCTTTTCCGAAGAGAGTTTGCCAGTTTACATTGCCACCAGAAGGGTATAAAACTATTCCATTGTAGAATTCAGCATTATATATTATTTTTTTTAAAGTTGTTCTATAATTAGGGGAAAATCATGTTGTTTTAGTTTGAATTTACTTGATGACTGGTGAAGTTGTGTATTTTCATATGTTTGGTTTCTAGTTTCAGTGTCATAATTGCTTCATATTTTTTTCAGTTCCAGTAACATCTGTTTTTTTTTTTTTTCCCCTGTATGGACATTTTAGCCTACTTACCTTGACTCATGTACTTCATGCATTGTTATAGAGATTTAGGGTTGCCTGGTTGGCTCAGTCTGTTGAATATGTGACTCTTGATCTTGGGGTTTTGAGTTTGAGCCCCACATTGGGTGTAGAGGTTACTTAAAAATAAAATCTTTTTAAAAAAAGACAGAGATAGCAGTTTCTCAGCTAAACATATACATATAAATCTCAGTGATAAGGGGCACCTGAGTGGTTCAGTGGTTGAGTGTCTGCCTTTGGCTCAGGTCGTGATCCTGGGGTCCTGGGATCGAGTTCCGCCTTAGGCTTTCTGCAGGAAGCCTGCTTCTCCCTCTGCCTATGTCTCTGCTTCTCTCTCTGTATCTCTCATGAATAAATAAATAAAATCTTATAAAAACCCCTTAGTGATGAATTTGTCTCTTTTTCTTTTACTATGCTCAGTGGGCCTTCAAATGAATTACTCTGAAGAAGGGGTAATACATTATGTTTGTATTCCATATTGTTATCCAAGTTTATTGTGGAAGCATATATGGGAACAATCTTGATAATTTCAAAAATCCAGAGATTTTCTTTGAATTCAGAAACTCTAATGATAGATTATATATAAAGCATATGTCTGAAATATGTTGAAGTAATAGTTTTTAAAAGTCTGAGAATTTATTACTAAATTGTGAATCTTTTTCTCCTATAGGTTGGAAAAGAGACTGTTCAAACCACCGAAGATCAGATTTTGAAGAGAGATATGCCACCAGCATTTATTAAGTGAGTAATTAAAACATTTTTCTCTTGCTAAACAAAATAATCCTCTTATTAGGAAAGAAAATTAACTGATTCCAGGAGCAACCTTTTTTTGTAATATAAAAGTGCTTACAATTGTAATTTCAACTTTTGATCTTTTAACACTCTGGTTTCCTACTGTTGATTGTATTCATTGCTGTTAGGCATTTTTGACATAATAATTTTTAATAAAACTACGACTTCTGAATTTCATTGTCTGGAATGGAAAGGATTCAGAAACATTCTGACCTTAGCAGGCATGAATCAGACTTATATGCTAAACACCTTTGCTTGGAGATAAGGGAATAAAGTAGATACAAACTTTAAAAAATTAATTTCAGTGTATTTCAGTAGCATTTTAAATTGAAGTTATACTTATATGTCATCCAAACTCCTACAAGTAATTTGCAGGTGTTTTGCCTATGAATAAAACCAGAGATAATAACTTTTCATTAGTTAAAACTTGTATCAAGTTTTTGATTACATGGTCTTTGTTCAGTGGCTTTGTTCTATGGCAGTCAGTCCTTGTAAAAGCTGATGCATATGACCAAAAAAAAAAAGAAAGAAAGTAGAACCTCTATAAGAGTAAGGTAAGCCTATTCAGTTGCAAAAAGAAGGGCAAAGGATTTGATTAGGTGCTTCAAAAGAGAGGAAATCCAAATGGCCAAAAAATTATGCCCAGGTTCTGTATCTCATTAGTCATGAGAGCAGTGCAAATTATTCTATTATAACCCCTAAATTAATCTGATTTATAACTGATAATATCAGTTGTTGATAAGGATGTGGAGCAATTTTAACTGTTATACACTGCTATTAGGAATTGGTGCACTTTGGAAAACAGTTTGGTGTTTGTAAAGTAGAAGACAGGCAATTCTTAGAAAAACTTATGTTCATGTACACTGGGATCTATATATGAAAGTATTGGTATCAACATTGTTCATGATGACCCTACTGATATATTTATAGTAGAATGGATGAAAGCAATGATGGTATAGCCATAAGTTGGAATACTAATCAGGAATGAAAAGGATTTAGAATTTTTACTTCAAAATGGTTAATCTTATGTTATTTAAATTTCACCTTAATTGAAAAATGAATGAATCTCAAAAATAATTGAGAGAAATGAATGATAGATATGTAGGTAGTCCCATTTATTTAAAGTCCGAAAACATGTAAAAATAAACAATGTTGTTTAGAGATACCTACTTATGTGGTAAAAAAATAAAGATAAGTAAGGAAATCATGATTGCAAAAGTCAGGGTAGTGGTACCTCTGGGAGGAAGGAAGGGGGTTGTAGCCAGGGAGAGGCACACAGGGGCTTCTAAAATGGTAATAATGTAAAAATAAACATACAAGTAAATAAAATGGTAATATATCTCTTGACATAAGTATTGAGTTACATGGGTGGTTGTTTTATAATTATTCATTATGTTATACATATGTTTTATACAATTTTCTGTATATGTTACATACACAATTTTAAATACAGAAGTATTCCTTTATTTTTTATCCTCCTTATGTTCTATTTTCATTGAACAGATGCAAAACTTCACCCATATTGATGTCTCCTTATTTCTAACTTACTTGAGTGGGTGCTTCTACATAACGGTGTTTCTGTTAATACTGCAAAATGTTCATGTGTTAGGAAGTAAGGGGCCAGAAGCATCTGTTTTCTGTAGAGCTTGTTTAGTGGGAGTATCGTGTCTGATTAGACTTCATAACCTCCAAGGTTTCTCCTAGCTCTAAACCATATGAGCCTACTTTGTTTTGTTTTGCTTTTTCTTTTTAAAGATTTTTAAAATTTATTTATTCATGAAAGACACACACAGAAAGAGGCAGAGACACAGGCAGAGGGAGAAGCAGGCTCCATGCAAGGAGCCCAACGTGGGACTCGATCCTGCGACTCCAGGATCACACCCTGAGCCAAACACAGGCGCTAAACCGCTGAGTCACTCAGGGATTCACAAGCCTACTTTGTTTATGTGCCATTCCATCACCATGATAATATTAAGAGGAGTCCTATCCTGTCAGTTAAACACTATAGTTAAACATATTTATGCTACATTAAAAAACACAGCTGTAGCTTTTATCCTGTTTGCCCCTCAACTTCTGGAAGGTACACAGTGTGGTAAGATAATGTACAGGGGGTTTCAACATCAGATAGGTGGGTATTCGAACTACATGACCCTGTAGAAAGTTCCTTTCAACCCTCACATTCAAGTCTATGAATATCGTTTGATTCATAAATGAATTTCTTCAGGGAACTCATTTCTGCTCATTCCCAGAGATACATCCTTGAAGTATGCTATATGCTCTGACAGGCTTTCTTGGGGACTTAGAAAAATTAAGGAGTGTGGGTTAGTCATGATAATATTTTCAAAAAAGTAGGTAACTTTAAAACAAAATAAAACTTCATTGATTTTCTTGGTGGTAATAGGACACCAATCCCTTTCTCTGGGAATTGGATATTTATTCATTTATTGGTATTGGTAATTTAAAGAAAAAGGTTTGAGCATTTATCTTGCCTTTCCAGAGACTGTTTGAAAAATTAAAAATAGAACTACCATATGATCCAGCAATTCCATTTTTGTGTATTTACCCAAAGGACACAAAATCACTATCTCTAAAAGATATCTGCACTCCCATGTGCATTACATTACTTAAAATAGCCAAGACATGGAAATGACCTGTCCGTCAGAGAATGAATAAAGAAAATGTGGTATGTTTGTATGTGTGTGTGTATATATATTTGGATGTGTATATATATGTATTTACATACACAGGAATTTTGGGAAGTGATGAAGGTGGTCAAAAGGTACAGACTTCAGTTATAAGATAAATAAATCCTGGAGATGTAATATACAGTGTAGTAACTATAGTTCATGATACTGTATTGTATATTTGAAAGTTGCTAAGGGTGGGGGCACCTGGGTAGCTCAGTGATGGAGTGTCTTTGGCTCAGGTCATAATCCCAGGGTCCAGGATCGAGTCCTGCATCAGGCTTCTTGCAGAGTCTGTTTCTCCCTCTCCCTATGTCTCTGCCTCTCTCTTTGTGTCTCTCATGAATAAATAAAAATCTTAAAAAAAAAGTTGCTAAGGAAATTGATGTTAAAAGTTGTCAACCCCCCCCCCCCTTCCAAAATTGTAGCTATCTTGCCTTCCTTGTACAGACTTTATCTCAGACCTAATAACCCTAGTTGGTGAGGGGAATTCCAACCAACAAATGTGGAATTAATGACAGAATTAGAAGGTCATAATTGTCCAATTTTAATTATGCATAATAAAATTATGCAATTTTAAACAGTGGATTTGTGTAAGGATCATCAATAGGTGAGACCATTCAAACTGGGGAAAAACCCTGGTCTTCATGGGGAATCAGGAAAAGACACTATGTTATGATCAACTGAAAAATTTACTGAGCAATGTTTAAAAGGTACATGACTAATATATTATTTGAAAATGGCGGGGAGGGTGCACCTGGGTGGCTCCGCTGGTTAAGCATCTGCTTTTGGCTCAGGTCATGATCCCAGTGTGATAGAGCCCCTGTCAGGCTCCTTGCTCATTGGGGAGGGGGGGAGTCTGCTTCTCCCTCTCCTTTGGCATGCTACTCTCCCTGCTTGTATTCTCTCTCTCAAATAAATAAATAAAATCTTAAAAAAAAAGAAAGGAAAATAGGATAGAGTACACATAACATGGTTGTGATTGTCAAACAAATTTGGGGGGGAGGGGAAGCAAATATTCCACAATTTAAAATATGGCTCTTCATGCTTTTCTTTAGAGTGCAAAATGAAGCAGAAAATAACTTTAGTAGATGCTTTGACTTGAAGGGGGAGGGGACAGAGAGAGGGAAACAGATGGAAGCAATTAATGACATCCTTGGAACTGTTGAGTAGGACATTCTTTTGGGCTGTTTGGTTGATGTTTGGAGGTTTCCAGGGCATGACAGAGCTTCCTCTGTCACCCACTTTTACAAGGACTTCTAAATAGTGTCTGCTTAGGTAACACTAAAGAATAAAATGTATTTTAAAAATGTATTCTTAGATGAATTTCTACTCCTAGAATGTTAGAATGTCAGAACTAGAGAAAACAGAAGACTTCTGGTCTGTAGACAGATTTATACTAAAGCAATCTGATATATGTTTAGAGATTATTCAGGGAAAGATATATTTTCAGGATTTTTGACATTTTTAGGATTTGAGGGTTGTCAGAATCAAGTCAGTCTATTTGAGGGACTGGTGTCATTAAGGACATGTTGATATATTGGAGAATGGGTTTAATATCAACTAAAAATTATATATTTGAGTTATAATGTTCAGTTTGCGACTTCAAATGCTTGGGCAATTCCTTATTGTAAAAGTGAGAACTTTTTAATAATAGAGCAAAATTTGCATTGTTACAGAAAACCTTTCTCTTGGGTGGAACAAAAGTTATCTGATCTTTAACCGCCCTATGAGATAGAGTTTACAATTTACTAATTTCACCCCAGATTGTAATAGCCACACTGTTGCACAGGAGGTGTAGGGCTACATGGTGATTGCCACAGAAACTGTCTTAATCTTCATAAACTTCAGGAGTATAACGGTCATGCTGTACTGTTATAATTTTGGTTAGATTTGCATAATATTGGTTAGGTTTTCTTGGTAAAAAATAGTTTGTTCTTTTAGAGACTGTCAGCAGAAGAGTATTTTGCATTATTGTCAATCATTATCAGGCAGCAGCAGCAGTAATATTTATGTGTAATTGATTGATAAATGGGCTAGACACACTAGTTGGTTAATTAAGTATTTATTGAATACCTTCTACTATGTCTAGCACACTAAGTGCTACACAGAATGGCAGTTCTTACCAGTGTATTATGAATGACCACTTGTAAGATGTATTATAAGTTATTTATTAGTAGTAATAACATGCCAAAATTTGCAAATGCTTTTTTTTAAAGTAAATTGAGCATATTCAAAATCACATGTATAACATCCCTCTCATTTCCACTTTCTAGGTAATTGTTTTTTTTTTTCTTTAGTCTTTATTGAGGTATAATATATTCACTTCCTTTTATATTATGCTTTTTTTTTTTTTTTAGTAGAAGAGATAATAATGGAATTATAGCTGTTATGCCTGGAAATTGTGCATAATCCCAGATATACCCATGGGGGGGTGTCTTACATGTGGGTTTTATTCCTCTGTGTATCATGATGGAACAAATTTCTGCTGTAGAGAAATTTTTAAAAAATGCTTTAAGAAGGGGGTGCCTGGCTGGCTCAGTTGGTAGAGCATGCAACTCTTGATCTCAGGGTTGTGAGTTTGAGATTGTTAGGTATAGAGATTGCTTAAAAAAAAATTTTTTTTTTAGACTAAGAAATGCTTTAAGAATTTTTAAAGAGCTGTAATGTGGAAGGACACCTGGATAACACAGTCAGTTAAGTGTCTGACTCTTGGTTTTGGCTCAGGTCTGATCTCAGGGTTGTAAGATTGAGCTTGATGTCAGGCTTGTGCTTAGTGAGGAGTCTACTTGCGTTTCTCTCTCCCTCTGCCCTCCCTCCCCCTCCCCCCTTGCGCAGGCACACACTCTTTCTCTGAAATAAATAAGAGCTGTAATGCAGACTGACATTCACTGTGTAATAGGTATTCAGAGGGGCACCTGGGTGGCTCAGTGGGTTAAGCATATGCCTTCAGCTCAGATCATGATCCCAGGGTGCTGTGATTGAGACCCCATGGGGCTCCCTGCTCCCCAGGGGGGCTTCCTTCTCCCTCTCTTTGCCACTACCCCCCTGCTTGTGCTCCTGCACGCACCTGCTCTCTCTCTCTCCTCCCTGTCAAATAAATAAGTAAAATCCTTTTTTAAAAAATAGGAATTCAGAGAAAGTGCTATCATTGTAGGTAGGAATAGTAGAAAGAGGCTGCAAGTAGGACGTGGGACTTGGGAAGATAGATGTGGGGGAAAGGGAAAAACTCCGGGTGGAATGAACTATAGGAACAAGTCATGGGGCCTCTGAGGAGAGGGATGGTCGTGTTAGGAGTGGTAGGATCTAAGCCAAGGTAAGTTCTGCTAGGTGATAAAGGCCCTTGGAAGCAGGCAGAGGAATTTGGAGTTGGGCAGCAGAGAAGCTTTGCAGCTTTTGAGCAGTAAGATGACAAGCTGAAAGTGATTTTTCATAATTCATAGCCAAATACTGGATGAAGAATAGGTGCTAGTGAAGGAGAGTGAACTATATGAACCTATCAGATTCATTTTCTGTCAGTGTTGATTTATTTCAGATGGATTCCTTACAGGTAAAAAATGTTTATGGCAAACTATTTTATTTGCCTTGGAAAAATTGCTGTTGTAGTGTACAATGGCATTTCATTCTTATTTCTGCAGTGGAGTGGAAATGAAGAGGAAGACAGTTTTTGTACCCTATCCAAGGGTGTTCAGTATCTGAATGTCACTTGTGTCACTTGGGAGGTGGTCTTGTGGTATGAACTCCTTAAAAAGGGCATCAGTGGCTTTGTCTGTTGGCAGGCAAATGATAGTTTCATTTTGAACTGCAAACTGTTGCCACTTTCTGTTCAGTGCTGTTATGAACAATCTGCTTGAAATCATCAAAACTTGGGTTGATTCACCAGTTTGTATTATTTTTGAAACATATTGTAATGTCTAGGCCTGTTGAATAAAAGAATGTTCCTAAAACACTATGTGAAAGGGTTTATATACTATTAACAATCTGCATGATTAGCATTAATCATATTTCCTAGAAAATTGCCTTCTTTTAACTCTTAAACTTCATTAGTCAAGCCCAATTGCACTAATATTTGTACAATTTTACCTTGATTGATGTTCATGTACTACAGGGAAGTTTGAAAAGAGTTGATACATGCTTATGCTTAATTTAGATCTCTTTAGACCTAAAGTAGTAGTGTCCTATTTTTGGATCACCAGCCCTTATATTTGGCTTTTTCTTTGCTTATGATCTTGACCACTCAAAATCATCTGTGGTGAAATTTATATTTTTAAACACTCTTTTCAGTCAAAGAGCCCAGAATATCTCCTTTTAGAATTAATTCTTTGATCATACCCTTCAATGCACTTTGCTTATCTGGTGTGATTCTAATGTTTTATATTTTAACTTGAGTTTTTTGTGATCCTTTCCATTGCTATTTAAGAAAATATTTTTGTTTCAACATAGATGGCCAAGGTTCTGTGAGACAATTATTCACATCTGCTGGCTGACTTGCTGCATTTTTGACCTAGAGCAAACACTCAAACTCCTGGGTGGCGCAGCGGTTTAGCGCCTGCCTTTGGCCCAGGGCGTGATCCTGGAGACCCGGGATCGAATCCCATGTCGGGCTCCTGGTGCATGGAGCCTGCTTCTCCCTCTGCCTGTGTCTCTGCCTCTCTCTCTCTCTCTCTCTCTCTCTCTGTGTGACTATCATAAATAAATAAATAAAAATTAAAAAAAAATAGTTCACCTTTGAACTTGCTACATTAAACATAATTGGGAACTACTGTTTTTCACAGACTTTCTCAAACAAAAATGATTTATATTTTAAGTCTTCTCAGTAATAAACTCTGAGTCACTATTACTAATTTGCAGAGGAGTTCTCAACAATTTGGTAGGGATTTGATCCTAGGTTTACTTTGTATACTCTTTATGATTAAGAAATAAACAAAACTTTAAACGTGTAATACTTTGGTTTCTATTTCTACAGAGTAATCCAAATCATATGATTGAAAGGAACTCAAGGGACCAAGGGAACACACATTTATCAAGTGCATATTATTGGGCCAAGTACTTACATATTTTCATTTTCTGAGAACATCAGCGTCATGGTATTGATAAATTAATTCAACAGGTAAAAAATTCACCCGAGGTCGACTCTGTTTGTATGTGGCAAGACACGTTTCCTGTTGGTAGTCTCATGACTTCCAAGGCCATGTTCATAATTCATAGCCAAATACTGGATAACTTCTGAGTCCATGTACTTTCCACAATCTGACCTTCTATGAAGGTCAGACTTCTGGGTACGTGTTCTTTTTTTTTTTTTTTAAAGATTTTATTTATTTATTCATAGAGACAGAGAGAGAGAGGCAGAGACACAGGCAGAGGGAGAAGCAGGCTCCATGTAGGGAGTCCGACGTGGGACTCGATCCCGGGTCTCCAGGATCACACCCTGGGCTGAAGGCGGTGCCAAACCGCTGAGCCACCTGGGCTGCCCCATGTTCTTTCCACAATCTGACCTTCCATGAAGTCCTATAGTCCATACTTTTCTCTCAGGCAGTGCTAATTTTATGCCATTCTTCGAGGATAACAACTTATACTTTTCCTAAGCATTTCCCACCGAAGGGATATTACGGATGTAATTTGTAATGTATGGCAGTGTCTTATAACTCTTAAACTGTAAAGAAGTTAAAGTTGTAACATTTCAATGTTAAAAGGAATCCT
Organism: Vulpes vulpes; assembly: GCF_048418805.1. Lineage (NCBI taxonomy): Eukaryota > Metazoa > Chordata > Mammalia > Carnivora > Canidae > Vulpes > Vulpes vulpes. The sequence continues at coordinate 84,105,274 of NC_132783.1, forward strand.
TGAGATTATTTACTCCAACTGCTTTATTTTATAGAGGAATGGAGGTCATTGGGCATGTCCACCTTACTGCCTCAAACAGAAACACTATAAATAATTAGACACAAGTATTCCCTTAACTATTATCTTTACTGTTCCTGTATAGGTCAAGTCCTAAATCAAGAAATTCTCAAGATTAAAATTTTTCTCCTCATTTGTTTAAAATCTTTATTCTTCTTTCCTTACTACAGTGAAAGAACCTTACAAAAATAGCTCCATTTCTTGAATATTTTTGGTGAACTGGGTACTTTGAGTTGTATTCTTTGATTCACCTCATCTTGCACTTGAGGAAGCTAAGACCCAGAGAAGCTCAGGAACTTGTTGCCAAGTCTTCCAGTACATCAGTGACAGAGGCAGGATTCAAACCCTGCACTAACTCCCAGGCTGTTCTCATTCCAGTATGCCAAGACTCCCTTCTCTCTTCATTATGAGAACTTTTTATAACATAATAGTTACTGTGAGGCTTAAATGAGTAAGATAATATATGTGCAAAGGCTTAAATGAGTGAGAAAATGTATGTGCAAGTACCTGGGGGGAGCGGGAGGGGAAGACTTTTGGTGATTATTAGCTTCCTTCCTTAGCTTCTCAGTCTTTTTTTCTCAGTCCTCTTCTTCAAATAAAGTCAGTTTCTTCTTAAACTTTTCTCAGATAGAATTTTCCCTTAATTTAATGTCTCCTATGGTAAGGTCTTTAAAAAAACTGAACAAAACATGATTGCTTGTTTTTATTTAAAGCTCTTTCTGTATCTATTTAGATGATAATGCAGTTTTTATCACATATAAGATAGACTCTGGTCTACTACATGAATGTAGATTTTCTACTGGTTAGCCATCTTTGCATCTCTAGAATTAATGCTACTTGGTAGTGATTTTAAAAAGAAAATACAGTCCTAAATTCAATTTGCTAATATTTTAAAAAGAATATCGCTTCTTTGTTCATGAGGTATCTTGATATATAATTTTCTTGTTCTGGTTTTTTTTTTTTTTTTAAGATTTTATTTATTCATGAGAGACACACAGAGAGAGGCAGAGACATAGGCAGAGAAAGTAGGCTCCCTGCAGGGAGCCCGATGTTGGACTCTATCTCAGGACCAGGATCATTCCCTGAGCCAAAGGCAGATGCTCAACCACTGAGCCACCCAGGTGTCTCTTTTGTTCTGTTCCTCCCAAGTTCTGGTGTCAAGGTTACTTTAACTTCATAAAATAAGATCCTTTTCTAGTTTTTTGAAACAGTTTATAAAATAAACTGTTTTTTGAAAGTTTGGCCAAACTTGCATATAAAACTGGATCTGGTGTCTTTTGGAAGAAGAAATTTGATTACTTATTCAGTGTCCTTTTTTTTTTTTCCTGTTGTTTAATCTAATTCTGGTCTTATGTTCATTTTGAGTCAACTTTGCTAATCTGATACTTTTCTAAGAAGTTACCTATTCATCTAAGGTCACAGATTTATTAGTATGAAGTTCATAGTAACTTATTCTTCTGTTACATTTCTAGTTATATCACCTTTTTTGTTAAGCATTTATTTCTGCCTTTTTTCTTATCACTCTTTTAGAGATTTATGTTTTATTATTTTCCCTCAATGGTCTGTTTCATTAAATTCTTCTCTCATATTTATTATTTACCTTAAGTTTATTATTTATTTAGTGTTTAATTGAAGTAGAGTTGACACAATGTTATATTAGTTTCAAGTGTACAGCATAAGAGATTTGACAAGTTTATATGTTGTGCTGTGTTCACAATATAGCTACTATCTGTCACCATACAACACCATTGACTATATTTACTGTGCTATACCTTTCATTCTCATGACTTATTCCTTATTAAGTTTATTTACATACTTTGTTTTCAACATTTCAGTATTTATGTTCAATCTTTCTTGTTTTTAATTAAGTATATTTTGAGCTCTTAATTTTGTTCTAAGCTCTACTATAAGTTTGGAAACAGCTATAGGTATATGTTTTGTTATTATTCAGTGTATTTAAACTAAAGAAAAGGACAAAAACAGTTTGCCCATTTCTCTCACCCTGGACCCTGGCCTCTAGCAACCAATAATCTCTTCTCTGTACCTATGTGTTTGGTTGGTTGGTCATTCATCCATCCATCCATCTATCCACCCACCCACCCACCCATTTACTTGATTGGTTGATTTCACATATAAGAGAGATGATCAAAAAAAAAAAAAAAAAAAGAGAGAGATGATATGGTATATGTCTTTCTCTGTCTAACTTATTTCACTTACCCTAGGGCTCTTGAGGTCCATCCATGTTACAAATAGCAAGATTTCATTCCCTTTTTATGGCCAAATAATATTTAGTTGTATATACATGTATATATACATACTCACCACAGTTTCTTTATCCATTTATCCATCAATAAACACTTAAGATGTTTTCATATATTGTCTATTGTAATAAGTAATGCTACAGTGAACATAGGGATGTGTATATCTTTTCAAGTTAGTGTTTTCAGTTTCTTTGGATAAATACCCAGAAGCAGAATTGCTGGATCATACAATAGTCTATTTTTAATTTTTTGAGAATGCTTCATAGTTTCCAACAGTGGCTATACCAATTTATATTCCCACCAATAGTGCACTAGAGTTCTCTCTTCTCCATATCCTCGCCAACACTTGTTACTTCTAGCCCTTTTGATAATAGCCATTCTGATTGATGTAGGTGATATCTCATTGTGGTTTTAATTTGCATTTTCCTGGTAATTAGTGATATTAGCACATCTTTTCATGTGCCTGTTGGCCATTTATATGTCTTTTTATGGGAAAAATGCCCATTCATATTTTCTGCTTATTTTTAAATTGGATTTTTTTGTTGTTGTTTCTGAGTTGTAAGGTACTCTTTATATATTTTGGATATTAGCCCCTTATCAGGTATATGATTTAAAAATATTTTCTCCTCTTTAGTAGTTTGCCTTTTCATTTTGTTGATGGCTTCCTTTGCTGTGCAGAAGATTTTTAGTATGATGTAGTCCTACTTATTTTTGCTTTTGTGCTTTTGTTTTTGTTGTTAGAAAAATCGTCTCCAAGACCTGTGTCAAGGAGCTTATCACATGTTGTCTTCTAGGATTTTCATGGTTTCAGGGTTTATATTTAAATTTGTAATTCATTTTGAGTTAATTTTTGTGAGTGATGAAAGATAGGGGCCCAGTTTCGGGGCACCTGGGTGGCTCAGTCAGTTAAGCATCCGATTCTTGATTTCAGCTCAGGTCTTGATCTTGAGGTTGTGAGTTTGAGGCCTGTTTTGGGCTCTGCACAGGGCATGGAGCCTACTTAAAAAAAAAAAAGAGGTCCAGTTTTATTCTTTTTCATGTAGCTGTCCAGTTTTACCAACACCATTTATTGAAGAGACTGTCCTTTCATTATTGTATATTCTTCACATCTTTGCCATTAATTAATTGACCATACATATGTGAGTTTATTCTAGGCTCTCTTTCTGTTCCATTGATTTATGTGTCTGTTTTAAAGCCAATACCAATACCATGATATTTTAATTACTTTAGCTTTGAAACATAGTTTGAAGTCAGGGGGTATGATGCCTCCAACTTTGTTCTTCTTCTCAGGACTGTTTTGTCTATTTGGGATCTTTTTTGGTTACATACAAATTTTAGGATTGTTCTATTTCTGTGAAAAATGCCACTGAAATTTTGAGAGGGATTATGCTGAATCTGTATATTGCTTTGTGTAGAATGGACATTTTAACGATAGTAATTCTAATTCATGAGTATGGAATACCTTTCTGTTTATTTGTGTCTTCAATTTATTTCATTAATGTCTTGTTGTTTTCAATATATAGGTCTTTCATCTCCTTGGTTAAATTTATTCCTAAGTATATTATTCTTTTTGGTGGGATTGTAAATGGAATTGTGAATTTTCCACTATAGGAACTTTAATAGTTGTAATTTTGGTTGTGAATTCCTCTAACAATATTTTAAAAATTTCAAAATTCTTTTTACTATCTTCTTATTGTTCTATTTCTAATTAATTGTGTTATGCCTATAACATGATTGTTATAATATCAATTCTTGGAAATTCTTTTGTGATGTAATATATGGTCAGTTTTGGTAAGTGTGCTATATGTGTTTGAAAAGAAAGTATATTCTCTTTTGCTTGGGTTAAGGTTTTCTTTGCATCAGTTAGGTCAACATATAAATATTATTATTTTAAGATTTTTTTTTTAATTCATTTATGATAGTCATACAGAGAGAGAGAGAGAGGCAGAGACATAGGCAGAGGGAGAAGCAGGCTCCATGCACCGGGAGCCCGACGTAGGATTCGATCCTGGGTCTCCAGGATCGCACCCTGGGCCAAAGACAGGCGCCAAACCGCTGCGCCACCCAGGGATCCCCTATTTTAAGATTTTATTTTTAAGTAATCTCTACACCCAATGTGGGACAAACAACCCTGAGATCAAGAGTTGTATGGTCTACTGAGTCAGCAAGGAGCCCCTAAATATTATTGATCAAACTTTTTACTGCCATACTATTTTGTCTGTTTGAAGTATCACTTTATGATGAGGTATGTTGAAATCTCCTGTAATAATTGTAGGCTTGTCAGTTTTCTCATAATTGTCAGCTTTAGCTTTATATATTTCAAAGCAGTATTATTAGTGATAAGTGGTTACAAGGTTATGGTTCTTCTGGGTCCTAAATTCTGTCAATTATTTATTACCCTTTTAAAAAATATTTATTTACTCAGAGAGAGAGTGAGTGTGTGTTCATGTGCACTAACAAGGGGAGGGGCAAAGGAAGAAGGAGAGAGAGAATCTCTAGCAGACTCCTGGCTGAGCGTGGAACCCTGTGTGTCCCTATCCCACGACCCTGGGATTATGACCTGAACCAAAATCAAGGGTCAGACATGCAACTGACTGAGTCACTCAAGTGCCCATTTATTGCCCTTTTTAAAGAATGACTGTTGACTGATGTTATTAATCTACTGTTGTAGACTTGTATCTCCAGATTTTTTTGTAAACCATATCTTAGTTTTTGGCTGTTTAAGTAAAAATATTCTCCTACTGTGTCTGTTCTATTTCATTTTGTGTTTAGATATTGATACTTAACTCATTCATCACATTCTGCTGTAGAACAGCGATTATCAACTTTTTTTTAACATAAGGACCTTCAAATAATAATAGTGAGATTTTTATTATTATTTAAGAATAGATAAGAATAGGGCAGCCCAGGTGGCTCAGTGGTTTAGCGCCACCTTCGTTCCAGGGCGTGATCTTGGAGACCCGGGATTGAGTCCTGTGTCAGGCTCCCTGCATGGAGCCTGCTTCTCCCTCTGCCTGTGTCTCTGCCTCTCTCTCTCTCTCTGTGTCTCTCATGAGTAAATGGATAGAATCTTAAAAAAAACAAAAAACAAAAACAAACCAACAACAACAAAAAAAGAGAATAAAAGATGTTGTGATTTCCTAATGTTTTAAAATAAAATTTTGTTTTATTCATCACAGCAGCCTTACGACACATTAAAAACCTACTAGTATCTGTAAGACACACTTGCTTCTATATTTTCTGTTTCTGCTGTAATCCTACCATGGAGGGGAAGGACCATAGGAGCCAATGGACCTACAGGGAGCAGAGTTCTTGCCTGAACCTTGCAGGCTCGAATCTCCTCTTCTTTCATAGATGCCAAATTTCAACAGGGGTGAAGGAAGTGGAGAGAGAGAGACCACGACTAATCTTTTAGGCTTTAAAGGATTCAAAGGTTATGGCTCCAACTCTAACTTTCAAATAAGCGGCCTACCAAGATTTGAAGAGCATGTGGTGTGGGCAGTAGTGACATTCTTAACTTTCCTTCCCAACATGTCACTTCCTCTTCAGTTACTCTCTCAATTCTGGCAGACTTTTGCTTTGTTTGAAGACCAAGTTAAAACTGGTTGCCAACTCTCCTACTCTCATCTGAAATGAAGTAATTTAGTGAGCCCATGGTGTTTCTGTGTGTCTTTTAGCTTTGGTTATCTCAGTGTACATGTTCAGCAAAAAGAGATTGGTGTGGCCCTTAAAAGGCTTTGAATGTTTTAAATATGATTCATTGTGGTTTCTAATTTTAGTTTTGGGTGTATACATGCAGTGTCCTATGCTATCACTGAGTTAGGAAAGGGATAGGAATAATTCGTGGATGAGGCCTGTAGGATCTTTAAATCTGGGAGCGCAGGGTTGGAACAGCCTGTTTTAGTATTATCGCAGTGTATGTGTGGGTGAATTGCGACCATGTTCTTTCGATTTGAACTAGATTAAAGTTTGTCATTGTACTCTATGTTCCCAACTCCCTCCTAAAAACTGTAACTATTCTTATGGCCTTCACTCAGGTTTCTTGATGACTAATGGCTGAGGATCCTTGACCTTTCTCAAAATGGCAACGCCAGGACCAAAGCGTATTGGCTAGTCCTAGTCCTGGGATGCCACAGAATGATTCTACTTTTGCTATTTCAAAGTAGAGTTTGTGGCAGATGGCTGGCATATAAAAGTCTCTCTGAGACTTTTGGTGATCTTCACATCTATTATTATTTTTTTAAAGATTAATTTATTAGAGAGAGAGAGAGAGAGCAAGGGAGGGGAGGGGTCATGGGGGAGAGGGTGAAAGAGAATCCTCAAGCAGACTCCTGAGGCAGGGCTCTATCCCAGGACCCTGAGATTATGACCCCAGCTGAAACCAAGAGTTGGATGCTTAACTGACTGAGCCACCCGAGCATCCCATTCACACCTATTATTTTTATTATTGCTTTTTAATGCTATGTACATACACAACGAGATCTGAGGATGAAATGAATTGCTTATAGAGGTGGCACTTCCTATTGGAGGGATACCAGAAAGGCTGAATTGTCAGTTACTGGTGCCTGAAATTTCACTGGAGCTCATTCCTCAGGTTAACAGTTTAGATGCTTAAATGCCTGGTGAAGGGAGAATTTTTGAGGTTTCAGCAGTCATCTTCACTTATCATATGTTTGACTGAGACTAGGCTCTAAATATGGAAAAGCAGAGAGAGTTTGAAGGCCTGACCCTTACCCCACACTGTGGCTTTTCTCTCAGGCTCAGGCCTGGGCTTAAATATTATTTTCAAATGATACTATATATGTAGTCATAGAGAAAAAGAATCTTAAAAGAAGCTGTTGGGGTGCCTGGGTGACTCAGTTGGTTAAGCATCTGTCACTTGGTCTTGGCTCGGGTCATGATTTCAAGGTCGTGGTATGGAGCCCTGTGTCAGACTCTGGGCTCAGCATGGAGTCTGCCTGGTATTCTTTCTCTCTTCCTCTCCCTCCTCCTCTGTGTCCCCCCTCTCGCCAATGAATAAACAAAATCTTTTTAAAAAAGGTGTTTATCGTGCCATTAAAATTATTAAATGTAAACACGTGTACCACTCTTTTTATGACCCTGCTTTTGCATTTCTTAACTTTGAAATGTGATGGGCTTCTCAAACTTAGAAGTGATCTGGGCCTTTCCTGACCTCTGAGAGACTCCACACAGATGGGAAGGAAAGGAAAGTCTCCACAAGGATTGAGGTGAGAGCAGGAATAACCTTGACAGTCACTTTTGCCTGCCAAATAATTATGCCAAGGCCAGCCTGGTTGGAAATGGCAGTGATGGAGGTGCTGGGCACTGTGGCCACAAGGAGAAAGCCTCACAGACCAGTTGAACATGTTCTTCTTTCACCTGTTTCCTTTTTATCTTCTGTAATGTTGTTTTGTGTAATATTCCTGTGGCCTGACCAACTCTCTCTCTTAAAAGGACAGGTCCCAAAATGTAAACAACCTGCTTCCTTGGGTGTGCCTCAGGGTAATCTGACTTCCATGAAATAAAATTTTCAGGTGTTCTACTTCACAGATCTTCAGTCTTTAGCAAACAGAATGTATTTGTGTGTGTATGTGACAGTATGTATAACCTAAATGGCTATACTGATTCAGTTCAGATTTTATTAAAACAGTGAATTTGATATAGGATCATTTCCCCCACGCCACCCAACATGGTTTTTTTTGTGGCGGGGTGAAGTTTAACTCGAATGTTTCAGGGAGCTTTTCAGCTTTATTTATTTATTAAAAAATATTTTATTTATTTATTCATGAGAGACACACACAGAGAGAGGGGCAGAGACACAGGCAGAGGGAGAAGCAGGCTCCATGCAGGGAGCCTGACACGGGACTCGATTCCAGGTCTCCAGGATCACGCCCTTGACTGAAGGTGGTGCTAAACCACTGAGCCACCCGGGCTGCCCGGCTTTTCAGCTTTATCATATGGAGCAGTATATGTCTAAATAGGCCCAGCAGACGGTTTCCTTTACATTATTTTATTCCACAACCCTCTCTTCTTCCCTCTGTTCAATCAGTGAGCTAAGATTTGCTAGTTGATTTTTACAGAAGCAGATTGAGATTGGCTTCAGAGTGAATGAGTTACCTGCACTTTGTGATAATAAATGGCCCTCTCTAGTCAAACCAGGTCTCTGGCAAATGCATATTACTTTTCACAGAAAGAACTCTGTGTGTGTGTGTGTGTGTGTGTGTGTGTGTGTGTGTATGTGTGCGCGCACACGCTTGTGATAGAGAATATTATTCCATTGGAAAAACAACTCAAAGAGATGCTATGCAGAGGATTGTCTTTATAAGTAGTGCTAAGCTTCTGAGGCAGAAGCAACTTGTAGCCACCTTCTCCATCACCATTTTCCTAATCTTTCAGGTAAAAATGGCTATTCCCACTCTTATGTTCCCTTGGCATGTGCTGGATATACTTCTAAATACTAATTTATATTTGTTTACATGTATGTCTTTTCCTATTGAGGTGGTAACACTTTAAAAATAGGGACTTAAAAATACTTTGTATTCCTAGGACTCATGTAGCATGTGATAGGTCCTCAATACATTAGATGAACAAAAGTATATAAGAATTAAAAACTAAAGGAATTTAAGATTAGATGCGGTCTAGGAGAACCTTTAAAAATGATTTACGGCAATCTTTATAATCTCTGGATCTGGTTTTCCCTTATATTTCTTAAATTAAAAATTCAGCATAAGCTTAAGCTTCTTGATTAGTGATCATTGAAATAAAATGAAACTGAGTAGTTTGGGATCTTTATACGTCTTAAATTGTATCAAGTTATATCATGTGTAATCCTGGAAAGAATGGATTAGTGGATTATGAGTGAACATATTTTGGGCCCTGTGAGGCTATTATTGGTCCACTGATCTAAAGCATAAGAATTTTCTGTTAATTTAAGTTGAAGACTCAAAGGCAGAGAGAAGCTTTTAACTTGTGATATTTGATTGATGTTAAAATATCTAAATCAATATTATTAGGATATACTCAAGATATATAATTATTTAGGAAACAGACCTTTTCCCTATTGTCATTCTCTAAAATGCTTTTCAAAAAATTTAGATTTGTGTTAAAAAGTAGAAGATCACTTTAAGAAGTGAGGCAGCTTGAATGTTTTAATAAAATCACATTTTCCACAGACAAAACAGACTCCTATCTTTTTCTAATCACTGGTTAGTCATGGTGGGATTTGTTTGGCTTTTATGAATGCCATTAAATTTTAATGTACAGATCAGATGTCTTATTGTAGAAAAAATGCTACAGTGTCTGTTTTAGCCCTATCATTTTACCACACAAGGGAACCATTAGTGGAGAATCAAATTGATTCCTGTAAAGCTTTTTGATTTCGTCATTTTTTTCTATTTCTTTTCTCCATGATGATTATTTCTAACTTTCATTTATTTTTCATTTTTTGTTTTGTTTCCAAATTTGAAACACTTCTGTAGTAACTGGATCATTGCAAGTAGGTATAACACAACTGTACGTAGCATTCTGTGATTATTAGGTTTGCTTTAATTTCATCAATGTTCATGTTACCTGGAAATAAAATCAGGTTTTGTGACTTTTTATAAAGTTAATGATTTTTATGGGCCTGTACTGGGTGAAAATTCCTGATTGACTGTAATTAACAAGATAGACAAGGTTCTTGGCCTTGCTGAATGTAGAGTCTTGTGAAAGATAGAGAAAACTAAATTGAGAAGTTGTGATGTGTCTCATGGGAGCATGTAGAAGTACTTGTAGAATTGGGATGGTTTCCTGAAGGAAGGGTCATTCATTATTTATTTATTTATTTTAAGATTTTATTTATTTATTTGACAGAACACAAGAGAGAGCACAAGCAGGGGGAGTGGCCGAGGGAGAGGAATAGCAGACTTCCCGTTGAGTGGGGAGACTGATGCAGCTCCATAGTAGGACCCGGGGATCATGACCTGACCTGAAGGCAGATGCTTAACTGACTGAGTCACCCATGCACCCCAGGAAGAGTCCTATAAAGACAGTCTAAGAGAATAAGTAGTGGTTAGTCAAGCAAAAGTAGGGGGTGAGGGAGAGGTGTCTGAATTAGTGGGAATGGATATAAAAAATTATTGAAGCAAGACATTAGTGCTCTTTCATCTAATGGTCTTCAGTGAGTGGTTGGTCATCCTTAAAGATCTTCTGAAATATTTCTTTTGAATATTTTAAAGTTTTCATTTATAAATTTTTATTTTTATTTCCAGTATAGTTAACATACAGTGCTATAGTAGTGTCAGGTATACAATATAGTCATTCAGCACTTCCATACATCACCCGGTGCTCATCACAACAAATGCACTCCTTAATCCCTATCACCTGTTTTACCCGCCCCCCCCACCGCCCCTCTGGTAACCATCAGCTTGTTCCCTACAGTTAAGAGTCTGTTTCTTGGATTGTCTCTCTTTTTCCCCCCCCTTGCTCGTTTATCTTATTTCTTAAATTCCAGAAACATTTTTTTACTCATAAGTTTAACTAGTTGCACAGCATGTGTTTTCTGCCATATTATGTATGATATACCTGTCTTAAATATGTTTCCATGTAATTTTGGTTCATTTGATTTATGGAAAACATCTGCCATAATCATTGGCAAGGCTAGTCCTCATTGTCTTTCTAGCCACCTGAATCAAATTTACTTTTTTTAACTTCATTTTTAAAAAAGTTTTTGCTTTTGTCAGTTGTCTTTTAAACATATTTAAATAATAAGAATTTTACAAATATTTATTCACATAGTTAGCATTTTGTTATTTATATAACATCTTGTTGTTTGTTGTCATTTTTTCCCCTGTAAATCCGAGTTTCTGTCTGGTATAATTTTCCTCCTTCCTGAAGGATTTCCTTTAATTTATCCTATAGTTCAGGTTTGCTGCTCATGAATTCTTTTAGCTCTTACATATGTGAAAAAGTCTTTATTTTATCTTAATCTTTGAAATGTTTTTTTTTTTGGGTTTTTTTTTTGGGGGGGGGGTGTATAGGTTGTGAAGTTGACAGGTTTTTTTTCTTCTGTTTTGTTTTTTTTCTTTCAGTACTTTGCTTCACTGGCTTGCATTGTTTCCAATGCAAAGTTTGTTGTCATTCTTTGTTCCTCTGTGAAAGTGTCAGTTTTTTCTAGTTAGTTTTAATATTTTCTATTCAGTCTTGGTTTTGAACAATTTTATGTATGTGCCTTTAAGCAATTTATGATGTGACTTGTAGTTCTCTTGGTATTTTTTGTGCATGGGGTTTATTGAGATTCTTGGACTGGGGCTTTATAGTGTTCATTAAATTTAGACACATTTTGGCCATCATTTCTTCAAATACTGTTTTCTGTCTCCCTCCTTCCTCTCTTTTGAGGACTCAAATTACACATGTATTAGACTGCTGTGAGTTGTACCACAGCTCAATGATGGTCTGTTCCTTTTTTTTTTTTTTTTGGAGTCTTTTTTTCCCTCCCTGTTTCATTTTGGGTAGTTTTTAATTGCTGTGATTTGAATTTCACTAATCTTGCTTTCATGCAATATCTTATCTGCTAGTAATTTATTCATTGTTTTTTTGTATCTGAGACACATTTCCAGTTGTTCTGTTTGAGGCTTATTTTGATATCTTTCATTTATCTATTTAATATACTCAAACTTTCCTTTATCTGTTGAACATACGGAATACAGTTGTAATGGTTTTTACATTCTAGTCTGTTCCGTCATCTGTGTCATTTCTGGGTTGTTCTTGAATTACTGTTTTTTCTTTTCATTGTGGATGGTGTTTTCATGCCTATTTGTATGCCTGGCAAATTTTAATTGGAGGCCAGTGTCATACTACTAAATGTTTTGTGTTCCAGTTCTGGAGTTCAGAAGTCCAAAGTGGGTTAATAGAATTGTGTTTCTTCTGGAGATTGTAGAGAATTTGTTTCTTTGCCTTTTCTTTCTTTCTTTCTTTCTTTCTTTCTTTCTTTCTTTCTTTCTTTCTTTCTTTCTTTCTTTTTCTTTTCTGTTCTGTTCTGTTCTTTCTCCTTGCCTTTTCAGCTTGTAGAAGCTACTCAAATTCCTTGGCTTATAGCGCTGCATCTCTTACCTCTGCTTCTGCCATATTTTTTTTTGCTTCTTTTGTTACATCATAGTGAAATAATACCTTCAATATGTGGTAAAATAGCTGTCAACCTAGAAATCTATACTACTGAAATGGTCTTTGAAGTAGGAAGACAAAATAGACATTATCAAACAAACAAAAACGGATACATTTTGTCACTAGCATTCTCTTAGTAGAGGAAATTCTAAAGAATGTAATTCAGACAGAATCAGATGATTCTAGATGTAAGGCCTGAGATATAAGAGGGAATGATTAGTCAAAATATGGGACAGTTTGTTGGTAAATATAAGCAAACTTTGACTTATATAACAATGTAATATCTAACAAGATTTAAAGATTTAAAATAAAAGATAGAATATTTTATACATGAAAACAATGTAAACATAAAACAAAATTTGAAAACAATAGCATAAAAGTCAGGAAAGGGATGATTGAGAATTAAGTATCCTAAGATCATTCTTTGGGAAGGAGGTAAAAATATTGACTCATTTTAGATTTTTATGAGACTGATGAGCTGCCAGCTGTATTAAGAGGACAGCTTTTATTTTAGATTTTTAACATGACAAGTATGCATGCTAAAATATTTAAGGTAAGCACAAAAAGAACAGAGTATATAACCTTTAAAATTAATAAAGGGAAAAGAAAAATATAGAAAAAACTAGCAATCTCCCCCCTCTCAAAAAAAATAAGAAAAGGTAAGGAGAAAGAAAAAATAAGTCAAAATTACAGGCCATATGGAAAATAAATAATATATGAAAATAATTCTAGGGGTCCTTGGCTGGCTCAGTTGGTTAAATGTCTAACTCTTGATTTCCACTCAGATCATGATCTCAGGATTGTGGGATTGAGCCCCACATTGGGCTATGTGCCAGGTGTGAATCCTCCTTGGGATTCTCTCTTTCCCTGTCCCTCTGCCCCTCTCTCCCCCCACCTCTCTCTCTCTCTAATAAAAAAGAAAAAAAGATTCTTAAAAAAAAATGGATGAGTTGCTTTGGTGGCTCAGTCAATTGGGCATCTGTCTTCAGCTCAGGTCATGATCCCAGGGTCCTGGGATTTGAGCCCTGTTTTGGGCTTCCTGCTTAGCTGGGAGCCTGCTTCCCCCTCTCCCTCTACTCCCACCCCCACATGTGCTTTCTCTCTCAAATAAATAAAATAAAAAAAGAAAAAGAAAATAAATATACCAGTAATATTAATAAATTTAAATGGGCTAGATTATTAAATTAAAAGTTCCTAAGCTAGATTAAAAAATGCATGTAGCTATATGTTATTTATAAAGATACAACTAAAACGTAATGACAGAGATTGAAATAGTCAAAACTGATCTGCAATATTAATGTCAGATAAAATAGACATTAAGGCAACCAACATTATTGGAGACATAGGTGAATGTCACACAAAATAGACATTAAAGCGACAAACATTATTGAAGGTACAGAGAGATGTTACATAATGATAAATAGGTTCAAGTTATATAATAATTGTAAACTTATATGTACCTAAAATGTTAACTTCAATATATTAAAATCCAAACAGAACTACAAGGAGATATAGACTAATCTGTCTATATGGTAGGACATTTCATTGCTTAGTAATTGATAGATAAGGGTAGCCCGGGTGGCACAGCGGTTTAGCGTCGCCTGCAGCCCAGGGCGTGATCCTGGAGACCCTGGAACGAGTCCCATGTCGGGCTCTCTGCATGGAGCCTGCTTCTCCCTCTGCCTGTGTCTCTGCCTCTCTCTCTCTGTCTTTATGAATAAATAAATAAAATCTTAAAAAAAAAAGTAATTGATAGATAAAACAGACAAAAAAAAATCAGCAAGGATATAGAAAATTTGAACAGGTTTAATTAACAAGTTTGAGAATAAACTATGTAAAATAGTTCACTTAAAAATTGGAGCATATTCGTTCTTTTCAGGAACACATATAAAATTTATAAAAGTTGATCATGTGTTAAGCCATCACACTAGCCTCAACACATTTCAAAGCCTTACAGTCTTACAGGCCACATTCTCTGACACAATGCATGTGAATGGTAAATCAATAGCAAAAAGATAACTTAGAAAAGCCCCTTATGCCTTGAAGTACATTTTAAAATATCCAAACAATTCATTGTCAAAGATGTCATAATGAAAATTGTTCAGAGCTGGATGATAATAAAAATGCTACCTGTCAAAACTCTTGAGGCCCATAAACATAAAAATACCCCTAGCCCCTACCCAGTTTCATTAGTAGCAGAGAAATGCAAATTAAATTCACAATAATTTAGCATTTCACAATCACCACATTGGGAAATTTAAAAATTCACATTGCCGAGTGTTGGTAAGGTTCTGGAGCAATTGTGAACACTGCTGGTTAGTGTTTTAAATTGGTGGAAAACTGTTTGACTTCCCTTGGTAGAGTTGAATATATGCATTTTCTGCAACCCCATTTTTCTACTACTAGATATACTATTAATGTGCACCAGAAGCCAGTGTAAGAATGTTCATAGTAGTAGTATTGATATAAACACCAGTAAAAAATAAGATAACCTAGAATACCTGTAATGTCAATCAGAAGTTGAATGGGTAAATAAATATGGTATATCCATACAGTGCAATATGTCATATTAGCTGTGGTCCTCAATATGATAGGTCTCAAAATCATAATATTGAACAAAAGAACAGTCACAGAAGCATATATAAGAGTATAATTAGACTTATTTAAGATTTTAATATAAACAAAACTAAATGATTCATTGTTTAGATATGTATAGATACCCAGGTATTAAAAGTATACAAAAAATCAAGAGAACAAGTAACAAAATTCAGGATAATGATTAGTTCTGAGAAATAAGGAACATTTGGTTAGGGTGGGGCGTCTAAAGTACTTGGTAATATTTCATTTCTGAAGTATGATTGTTATATCTGTGGTATTTGAATATAAAAGTATTACAGTTTTTGTGTGATTTTATTTTGTAATTTAAAAAATATGAAAATATTTTTAACTTCATTAGTAATAAAATAATGCAAATTAAAACTATGTTGAGTAAAAAACACCTACAAAATAGAAAATATTTGCAAATTATATCTTTTTTTTTTTTAAAGATTTATTTATTCACGAGAGACATACACAGAGAGAGAGGCAGAGACACAGGCAGAGGGAGATGCAGGCTCCATGCAGGGAGCCCGATGTGGGACTCCATCCCAGGTCCCCAGGATCACACCCTGGGCTGAAGGCGGCCCTAAACCACTGAGCCACCCGGGCTGCCCGCAAATTATATCTGATAAAGATTTAATACCCAGAGTATATAAATAATTCTGACAACTCAACAACAAAAGAAAAACATCCCAATTAAAAAATGAGCAAAGCATGTCAATAAACATTTCTCCAAAGAAGATATATTCCATAGGCATATGAAAAGATGTTTAACATCTTTGATCAGTAAAGAATCAAATCAGAATCACAATTATACCCAGTAGGATGGCTTTAGCCCCCCAAATCTTAAAAACTAAAAAATAACAAGTGTTGGTAAAGATGTGAAGAAATAGGAACTTTTCTACAAAGCTGGTAGGAATATAAAGTGGGTGCAGTTGCTGTGGAAAACAGTTTGACATTTTCTCAAAAAATTAACACAGACTTCCACTTGTTGGTATATATCCAAGAGAAATGAAAACCTAAATCTGCGTAGAAATTTTTTTAAAAAGATTTTTATTTATTTATTCATGAGAGACACAGAGAAGGAGAGGTAGAGACACAGGCAAAGCTAGAAGTGGCTCCCTGCAAGGAGCCTGATGTGGGACTCTATCCTAGATTCCGGGATCACACCCTGAGCCCACGATAGACGCTCAACCACTGTGTCTCCACGGTGTCCCCCATGTAGAAATTTGTATATGAATTTTAGTAGGGGCATTATTCATAATTGCCAGAAGGTGGAAATAGTGCAGATGCCTATCAATACATGGATGGATAAGCAAATTTTAAAATTTTTGTATTTGCACATATACAATAAAATATTATTCAGGTATGAAAAAGAACAAACTACTGACACATGCTATAACCTGGATGAACCTTGAAACATTTATGCTTAGTGAAAGAAGCCAGACATAAGTCACATAGTCACATGATTCTTTTGATATGATATATCCAGAATATGTAAATTCTTAGAGATAGAAAGCAGGTTAATGGTTACCAGGGGATGAAGGAAGAGGGAAGATGGGGAGTGATTACATAAAGGGTTCAGGGTCCATTTCTGAGGTGATAGAAGTTTTGACCCAAGAGAGGTGATAGTTGCTCATCATTGTGAATACATTAAATGCCATTGAATTGTATATACCCTTTAGAGCTACTAATTGTATGTTATGTGAATTTCACCTTAATTAAAAAACTATATTGGTCTATCATATTAGTGAAGATAAACTTAAGTTCGATTATATACCGAGTTGTTGAGATGGAAGAAACAGGTACTGCTGTCATCCATTTTGGGGGGAATGTAAATAACCTCTGTGGATGGCAATATGGCAATATTTGTCAAAACTGTAAATGTCTACACCTTTGATTCAACAATTCCATTTCTGGCCTGTATCCTACAGATATATACATTTTACAATGATATTATTCAAGGTGATTTATTTTAGCAGGCTAATAAATTATGGACTAGTTTATGTGGATTATTAAAGAATGAGGAGGCTCTTAATGTACTTTAATTAGAACATCTCTAAGTTAAATTATTTTTTTTTTTTTAATTTTTATTTATGATAGTCACAGAGAGAGAGAGAGAGGCAGAGACACAGGCGGAGGAAGAAGCAGGCTCCATGCACCGGGAACCTGACGTGGGATTCGATCCCGGGTCTCCAGGATCGCGCCCTGGGCCAAAGGCAGGCGCCAAACCGCTGCGCCACCCAGGGATCCCTCTAAGTTAAATTAAAGAAGTTTTTTTAAAAGATATTATTTATTTATTCATGAGAGACAGAGAGACAGAGAGAGAGAGAGAGAGAGAGAGAGAGGCAGAGACACAGGCAGAGACACAAGCAGAGGGAGAAGCAGGCTCCATGTGGGGAGCCCAATGTGGGACTCAATCCTGGGACTCCAGGATCACACCCTGGGCTGAAGGTGGCGCTAAACCTCTGAGCCACCGGGGCCGCCCTCTAAGTTAAATTTTAAGTGGGAAAAGCAGAATGCGGAGAGTATGCCTGTTATCCTATTTTTGTATAAAAAAGGTGGAAGCCTGTTTTTGTTTTTCTATGAATAAAATATTTTATTTTGAAGAAACAGAGGAGACTCTATAACATTGGTTGCAAGTAGATGGGATTTGAAAGCCTAGGAGATAGTAGAAAGAAGGTGATTTTTCACTGACTGTGTCATAGATATGAATAGACAAGTTCTATAAGTTAAATTAAAACTTTAATTTAAAAATTAAAAAGAAACAGTAAACAACTAGTTTTCTAGGAGTGATCCACAGCCACAGCAATGAGGTCTAGCTCTTCACTGATTCATTCATTCATTTATTGTTACATATGATCAGGTTGTCTATATTATTAAGCTGTATTAACATTAAACTATTAATAACTGTTTGTTATTAATGCTAGTGACATTTTAATTAACAAAATGGTTTTATAGGGTGGTTTTCAAACAGTTCAGTGGATTTGTCAAATCCATTTAGCTAGATGAATGGGAAATCTATGCATTACTTCATACTTTTTGTTTCCTCCTAATCCTTTGTATCTGATTATTAAATTTCACTTAATACAGTACTTTGGCATTTTATTTCCAGATATTAAATCTGAAACTGTTGTCAAGGATTTCTGTTCTTAGTGTAGTGTCTTTTAATGGTGTTTCAGAGATGTATAGCAACCTAAAGTGAAAGGTCCAAACCATTTTGTCATCATTTTTTGTTGCCAGGAAATAACAAAGAACAAGGGCTTAGTGCAGTGAATGAAGTGAATGAATGAATGAATGGATGGGTGGATGAATGGACGTGCAGCCCTTTATTGTTGATTTTAAAAGCTAAAACTTAGGTCCTATTATAAATTGGTCTTGGCTATTTTCCATATCAGAAAAAAAATGTGACTATGTCCATTAACGTTCTTTGTATTTGCGTGTCATATTCTACTTGGTTCTGCCAGTGGGTTAAACTCCATGTTCCTTCCCACAGGGTTGAGAATGCTTGCACCAAGCTTGTCCAGGCAGCCCAGATGCTTCAGTCAGATCCTTACTCAGTGCCTGCTCGAGATTATCTAATTGATGGGTCAAGGGGCATCCTCTCCGGCACATCAGACCTGCTCCTCACCTTCGATGAGGCTGAGGTAGGCAATCTGAGGCCCATGCAGTCCTCTTCCAGACAAAAATCTGAAAGATAGTTTTAAAGGTAATAATTGGAGGATTGCTGATGTTTTAGGATGAGAAAATGTCAAAAGGCTACCCCCTGAAGTAGCATGTTTTCTACATATTGTTCTGTATATTGTTCTCCCATATGTTCTACATATTGTTCACTCACTAAAATATGTTTACAGGTTCGTAAAATTATTAGAGTTTGCAAAGGAATTTTGGAATATCTTACAGTGGCAGAAGTGGTGGAAACTATGGAAGATTTGGTCACCTACACAAAGAATCTTGGACCAGGTTAGTTGTGTCCAGTTTTTATAATAAATTTTTTTGTGGATTGTCCATGTTTGATCAAGGTGAAAGGAGTACTCCCGCCTGCTTTTTGCAGAAGATAAATAATGATGCTTTGGGCTTTTAGGTGTCTCTGCTCTGTTGATGGAGCTGACACTGTGTTTCTACTGAGGAGGTATCATTGTTTCTGAAAGCTGAATCTGCTTTCTACAAATCCTGGCCCTGCCTAATGAATTAAACTAGACATTGCAAATGTTGCTGGAGAATGTAGGAAATACTTTTCTATTACTGTAATGCTTTAAGGCCACCCTGAATTCTGACCTCTCCATTCCACATTATACTGCATTCCTTCACTGTCTGCCAGCTGGCCCATAGCTCTTTAAGACCTCTTAGCTCATTAATTAGCCCGCCTACTATTATGGATTCATGCCCTAGCCGGAGGCTGCATAATATTATCAGACCTAAAAGGAGAGAATAGCTACTGTGACTAAATCTCATTTTGAAATGATTGTTTAGTCACCTGAGAATTGAATATTCAAAATACGTGAACAGATACCAGCTTTTTCTCTTATAGTCATATAGCATGAACTCTGGAGGGTTCTTAAAGTATGATTGAGACCAATGAAAAGGCACATCAGATGTTTAACTTGTCAGTATAAAAGATCACCTTATAAAAATCTTTTGTCGGGGATCCCTGGGTGGCGCAGCGGTTTGGCGCCTGCCTTTGGCCCAGGGCGCGATCCTGGAGACCCGGGATCGAGTCCCACGTCGGGCTCCCGGTGCATGGAGCCTGCTTCTCCCTCTGCCTGTGTCTCTGCCTCTCTCTCTCTCTCTCTCTTTGTGACCATCATAGATAAATTAAAAAAAAAAAATTAAAAAAAAATCTTTTGTCTTAGGTAAAAATGATTCTCAATTAACGGTATTTTCATGAGGTTCCGATACAGTCATTCTGTAAACCTCTGGCATTTAAGAATTTCTCTGAGCCATCAATGAAGATCACCAGGAAATGCCTTTAGAGCAGTATTCTTTAAACTTTCCCATAGGACTAGGGAAAAATTTATTTCTTCAAATAAAATCTTACGCAGAATCCCAATATATAAAAGACAAAAATGGAGCTACTCTGAATGAAGCAGGGGCAACCACTCCTTTTCCTCCCCCCTTTGGTACCCCTTGATGACCTGTGAAACTGCTTAAGAAATCCTAGGAACAGTTTGAAAACCCAAGCTTTAGAGAATCACACAGCACCTTTGAATAATAACCAAAGTAAACAAAAAGGGCTAGCAGACTGATTCCAAAACACCAGATGCTTTTGATTGCTGTCCTAACTATAATTATTTTTATAATATTTCTGTTTGTTTCTAATTATAAAAATAGTACTTGCTTATTTTGGACAAGTTGGGAAGTACAGAAAAATATAAAGATGAAAACAAAACGCATTATTGTAATTCTTAAGATTTTTTTCAGCCACTGGATTCTCAGTACTAGGCTCGCATGAGATTCTTATGTAGACACAGTGGCCAGACACATGACATGAGCCTGGTATGTGTGGTAACCAGGAAAAATATTTTTATTTATTTTTTAACAGACATATATTTACTTTTTCAGTATGTTTTGTATTTGTGAAGTATTTGTGTCAAACGTGTGAAAATTATGTCATATATAGGACTTTCATTTATTTACTTATTTACTTATGTTTTAAAATTTTTAAAGATTTTATTTATTTATTTGAGAGAGCCTGAGAGAGAGTATGAGTAGGGGGGAGGGGTGGAGGCAGAGGGAGAAGCAGATTCCCTGCTGAGCAGGGCGCCCCTTGCGATGCGGGGCTTGATCTCAGGACCCTGGGATTATGACCTGAGCTGAAGGCGGACGCTTAACTGACTGAGCCACCCAGGTGCCCTAGGACTTACATTTAATAAAGTATGTTTAATAGAAATGAATGAAATTGGATTAAGTAAGAATTGTCCAGAATATTCTATGTCATAAATGCTTACAGTTCAGTGGTAGTATCTGTTATTTAAGTGGGCATTTTGGACTTTCATCATCATTCATAATGGATTTAGGCTCAGAAAGCCAGTCTGCAATGTTTCACTACTCACCCTGCACGATTTATTCCTTATGCCTCAGGAATGACTAAGATGGCCAAGATGATTGATGAGAGGCAGCAGGAACTGACTCACCAGGAGCACCGAGTGATGTTGGTGAACTCCATGAACACCGTGAAAGAGTTGCTGCCAGTTCTCATTTCAGGTATTTTCTGCTTCTACATTATCTTACAGGGGAAAAAAAAAATGTCAACATACTCTAAACTCTGTTGTTAATTTTCCTTTACTGCTTAGTTGCCTGTCCTTCAGGCTGGGTAAGAATGAGACCTGATAGATTGGGTGTTACCACATGGCTGCAGCTGATTGGCTAAGAACCAGTATTCATCAGTATTCACCAGAAGGAGAGCTCTCCTCCTTTTCTTTGTTTGAAGCTGCCCTTCCTGTTGCCCAGCTCTGTTCTGAAGTTCTAATAGTCCTGTTTTCTGGGAGATGGAGTATCTATAGGAATTTTTACATTTTTATTCGTGTTATGAAAAAAAATTAGGAGCCGGAATAGATATTATTGAGCACTGTAGGATAAAGAAGTGAGCCCAAAGCCCTTTTCAGTGTCATGCTAACACAGTTTTTCCTAAAAGACATTTAACTGTTCTCTACATTTATAGAGTTGGTGGTTTATATACCACATGCGACCACTTTCCCACTGGGTAGAGCCTGGTGGCGGCTGTCTCAGCTAGCAAAAGGGAGCTATATTTATTGTCTAGTATCTACCAGACACCTCACAGTTTACGTAAGTTATCTTAAGTTATGGGTGAATTAGTTTAACTATCAGAAGAGGGCAGCTCTATTTTCAAAATTTTATGAGGCATGGCACGGTCATCCTCAGTTCCTGCCTTCCTGCTTTGACATTTTAGGTAGTAGCTAAAAAAGGAGAGGTGAGTATAGGAGCTCAGAACGCCCTCATATGAACTAGAAAACAAAAAAATTGTAAGTAGAGTCTTATAATCTCCATGGGAAATATGTTTTTGAGGGGCTGTTCCATGTGGTAGAAAGGTTTTGAGAGTAAGATTTCTTTCTGATCTAGGTCACTTAGTAGTGTGTCAATTAATTGTTGTTGTTTTTTTTTTTAAGATTTTATTTATTTATGAGAGATACAGATATAGGCAGAGGGAGAAGCAGGCTCCTCAAGGCAGCCCGATGGGGGACTTGATCCCAGGACTCCGGGATCACGCCCTGAGCCAAAGGCAGAGACGCCCAACTGCTGAGCCACCCAGGTGTCCCAGTGTCGATTAATTTTTAACAATTTTAATTGTTTTATGGGAAGATAGCCTTTTTCTCCAGTGCTTCAAATTAATATTTTCGTCTTCTTTACTTTTGGGGGTTAGAAAGTTCCTGCTACATGTTGAGAGAAATTCCGGAAGATAAACTCAACATTTTGGGATCTTCCATTACGATGGGATATAGCAGGATACTCCATTTAGTTTTATTGACTGTTTTCATCTTGTCCTGTTAGGTGTATGTTAGATGGGGCCAGTGTTAGGGCTGGGAAGATAACTGATTTAGAAAGACACTGGGTATTTTGTGATTGTAGGTCATCAGTATATGCATGTTAAGTTAACTCCCTGATCATGTTTTAATGATGTCTTGTACCTTAAAGTTACTGATAGTGGAACTTCATTGGCAGACTTGCAGTGTTTTTTTGTTTTGTTTTGTTTTGTTTTGTTTTTAACATTCTTTTCTGTTGTTAAGATTTCTTTTTTAAATAACTTCTACCCTCAATGTGGAGCTCAAACTTAAAACCCTGAGATCAAGAGTCACATGCTCTACTGACTGAGCTAGCCTAATATAGTCTTTTTAAGACCTTAGAAACCCAAAACATGTACTCAAAGTGTGGAACATCTTGTGTGAATGTTTTTATACAGCAAGTTTAAATTCCGAGCTTAGTTTCTGATTGTTTGTTTATTTTTTTATAGCTATGAAGATTTTTGTAACAACTAAAAATTCAAAAAACCAAGGAATAGAAGAAGCTTTGAAAAATCGCAATTTTACTGTAGAGAAGATGAGTGCTGAAATTAATGAGATCATTCGTGTATTACAACTCACTTCTTGGGATGAAGATGCCTGGGCTAGCAAGGTAAGTGTTATTGGAAGAGAAATAAGCAAACTCCTGAATTCTCCCCCTCACACTTTATCTTGTAATTGTGGGTAGTGTAAGACTACTGAGATATTATGAAATGATTTCTACTTCACTTTTCCTGGGTTTCATGAGTTAGTTGCTGCTTTTGCAAATTTCCTTTGCCCCAGGCTAGAACAAATAAATAGGCATGTGGGGTGAATGGCTGGTTGAAGACTGAGATGTGTAGCTTTTTCTTTAAGCTGGACACTCATTGGGCTGGTGGAGGAATTCTTGTAGGGTGTATACTCCCCTGGGTGGGAACCCTGCCTTATTATATGGGTGGTTGTTGCTAGGTGACCAAGGAAGATACAGAATATGACTGTTAATTTAATTTTATGGAAACTTTTCCTTAACCAATCTTTGACCTAAGAAATCTACAGAGGAGAAACTCTTGGCCTTTCTAGGTGTGTCTGTTTGTCATACCATTTTCCTTAAGGAAAGCTTAATTAAAATATTGGTTTTCATATTCGTCCTTGAGTTTGAGGGGTTCCTTCACCCTTTATCTAGAATTTCTTCCTGAACTCCAGAAGGGTTGATTCCTTCTGGAGCCTAGCAGCAGTGATCTTAGGTTGATACTGCTCTGGTCTACTTTTCCCTGTCTAGTGACTGTCTGGGAGATCTGAGGCACTTAGGTTTATTCTTTCCTTATAGGAGCCCAAGGTACAACCAATGGGGGAAACACACTGCCTCCAGGATCCAGCTTCTCCACCCAAATGATGTTTCCAGGGCCCCCCCTCGAAAAGAGGGGATTTGTAGTATGACTTCCATTGGGTGCCCAGTATGGTTGTATAGAAAGAGGGGATTTGTAGTATGACTTCCATTGGGTGCCCAGTATGGTTGTATAGAAAGAGGGGATTTGTTGTATGACTTTCATTGGGTGCTCAGTAGGGTTGTGTTTGTTCTTCAGAACACCTCTAAGGTAAGGTCAAAGCTGGGTCTTAAAATCATATTGCCCAGAAAGTGAATCTAAATATGCAGAAGGAAATTAGCTTAACTATGGATTTTACAGAGACACAAAGTTCTTGAACAAGTTTTAAGACTGTATTTTCAATCTATATGGTAAAATCATTTTATTAAGTCTTTGATATTTTACTTAATTTTGCTTTTGCATATTTGACAACTTTCACTTCCCTGTTATGACTTCTTTATGCATCTTTTTTTTGTTCTCTTGTCTGTTTTATTCTTTTTCTCACATTTAGAAGGTAAGCTTTCTCTTGCCCTCTAGTCTCTTTTTCGCTTAAAAAGAGAAAAAAGCATGTCTGTAAGGTTTTCTTGTGCTGTGTGCTGTGCCTTATTCTGTGTGCCGGTGTGTAACACTGTGCTCGAATATGTGTCAGAATGTGATTTAATAGGGCCTCGGGGCTGTGCCAGGCACTGACTCTGGCTCATATTGAATTATTGCTTTTGGGAGAGCAAAATAAAAGACATTACTATGGGATATCAGGCTTTCTGTATTTGGTGGATGCTTTCATCTTTTTGAACAGGCTCCTGAGAACTGTTTTGGCCTGGTCATTCCCACTGACTTAGTTTGAAGGGCAAGTTTCTCTAAGTAGCTGGGTGACCTCCAAGTGACCTATGGACCCTGTTCTTGGGAAATGAAACTTGTAGCAGATGCCATCTCTCTATTTGCATTTCATATCAGTCTCTGCTTTTGGAGATGTGTCATTGAGGTTTTAAACCATAATGAAAATGAGTAGGTTGAAGAGTTTAGATGGGTCACCTGTCCTTCACAGTGACCCTAGCCTTCAAAATCAAAAAGGGAAAAAGTTAAGTGTATCTAAGATTTTTCCTAACTTCAGCCCGTGGTTCACTGCATGTTCTGCTAAGCTGTGAATCATCCATAGTTCTCCATGACCTCACATTCCCCTAACCTAATCTCTTTCCTTATTCTCTCTCTTTTGCTTCTAGCAGATGAGAAATAGCAAAAAAAGAGGAGCAGGTCTTACCACCTCAATGTTTTTCTATTTTTGGAGGGGAAAAGTTATCCATCATTTAGTAAATAAGTGTTGCTGAGCTTTATTTTGTACAAGTGCCATTTGTACAAGTGAGAGATGCTGCTTCTTCTTCTTTTTTTTTTTTTGAAATGTGGTCAGTTGAGTTTTTCAGGATAAAGATGTGGCACCTGGGGAGATATACAAGGGAAATGAACCTGGTCCCCACTGTGTACATTCTTGTAGCTGTCTCATTTTTATGCTGATCTGGAAGGAACCAGACTGTACGGGGTGTTGCAAAACTATCAGAATGAAAGAAAGTAAATAAAATTAGTTCAACCAAAAGAAGCTCAAGTACAAAATGACATCAGAATGAGCAAGAAGTGTTCATTTTTAAGTCTCATTTTGTTTTTGTTTTACATTTACCTGGTTCAAAAATCAAAATGCTATAAAAAGATATACATGAAAAATCTTACTTCTGACCCCATCCCCATCTACTCTACTTCCAGCTACCCCTGAACTGTAATTACTTTTATTAGTTGCAAGAATAATGAGGAAAAAAAAATTTACCTTGAAAAGGTAAACTGGTACCAAGAATTTTGGTTATTTTTCAGTTTACTAGCATTATGCATCTTTCATTGCTCACCTGTAAGCAGTGAATTAATCAGACCTTGCCTCTATCTGTGAACACTGAGTCCCTATTCTATTTAATACGTGATATCTTTTACCTCCTCTCGACCCTACCAATTAAGAATTAACTTTGTCTTACCATACTTGTTTCATGCTTCCCCATTGGTGCAGTTTTCTCCTGGAAAGTGATGGTTCCTCTAGAAAAGTGGGGGAAGAAAGTAAGTGGAAAAAATTTTTGGTAAAAGTGCGTCTTGCCGAATAAGTTAAGTTCTTAAAGAGGCAGTGCAATAGCTGATTATTTTACCTTTTATACCTACATTCAAATTACATATTTACACATTTAAAAGTACTTTGAGTTTAAATGCTTCATTTTATTTTGAGAATAAAAATTTTCCCCTCCTGAAATCAATAATCTTCGTATAGTGATCATTAAAAATGAATTTAGTGTTCATTATGAAAGAAATTTGTGAATTAAACACAACTCTAATTCTGCCCTTTGTAAATTTAGCAATCTCTTTTTAAAATATTTATATTACTTGTCTCTTGATGCATGCTGAGAATTAAGAGGAAGTGAGAAAAATTTTAAGCTAAGAATTTTTTTACCCTACCTAGATGCTCCTACAACTGGACCTGAGTCATCCCATGCTGTTATTCAGAATTAGTTCTTCCCTTTTTTTTTTTTTTTTTGAAGATTTTGTTTAGTTATTTGAGAGAGAGGGAGAGATAGCACACAGGGAAAAGGAGAAGCAGACTGCCCGCTGAGCAGGGAGCCCAATGTAGGCCTCGATCCCAGGGCCCTGAGATCATGCCCTGAGCTGAATGAAAGGAGATGCTTCATCGTCTCAGCCACCCAGGCTCCCATAGAATTAGTTCTTGTGGATCTCCTGCCCCTGTAGGCCTAGGCTGGTGGTGGGGTAAAAGTAGTGACTGACTCACAAGATGTCTTGCACAGAAGATTTCTGTACCCTACCAGAGAAGGAAAAACTGGTTAGAACTTGTGATCTGACTTGGTCTTACTTATAGACAGTTGAGGTTTAAGTGTTGATATTTATTTCATTTTTGAAAAAATAAGGTTGTAAGTGCGGGTTTTTTTTTTTTTATTAGAATATCTACTGTGAAAATGAAACATGATTTAAGATTGACTTGATTAATTAAAACGATTCTACTTTAGATGTTTTATTTTTATTACTGAAATACAGTTGACATATAATGTTATAATAGTTTCAAGTGCACGCATAATGATTTGACAATATTTGAACTTTTTAATGAGTCTTAGACTGTTTTCTTTTAGCAGCTAATACAATAGAGGACTTATCTCTTAGAGTTTGAGATAAGTAGTTAATTCAGACATTTATCATATTTTAGCCCCTCCCCTCAAACTGAAGAAGAGCCCAAAATGTTGAAGCAATTGATATTTCCCTTCTCATCCAAGTGATCTTCTACTTGGTACATCTGATTGTACACACATAGGTGGCATTGCATTTTAGAGCTGGGGAGGTATTCTTAAAGATGAGGAACTAAAGCCTAATTTGCCTGAAGTCTCAGGGGGAGACAACTTTCTCTCGTTACTTAAATGTAGTTTGTAAGATTTTGTTCTACTGCCCATTTATTCTTTCCAGAAACATTTGTTTAAAACACGGATTAAGGAGTGGAAATGCCATCAGTAATGGAACAGAGTGGGAAGAGTGGGGAGGGGAGGTGTCAATGGGAAAAGGGAGAGTAGATTGGGCAGCAAACAAGAGGCAGTCCTTAGTCCCATATTGAAAATTTTCTAGAACATGGCATTGTAGGACCTCACTTTTTCTATCACAGTTCCTTTTGATTATCTCTAGGAGGAACTCCAGGGTTCTCAGTACTATTCTGTGTTCCTTAGAACTAACTCTATATTAAATTTCAGGAGTGTTTCAGTTCCTGGGAGAGCATATAAAAAGTAGTTCTTTTAAGGTTGTCCTTCCACCTTTTGGTGTGCGTGCGACTGCCAAGTCAGTGTGGTTTTTTCATTTAAAATCTGAACTCATAAGAATTTCACTGTAAAATGGACCTTGGGGAGGTGACCAGATTCCTGTTAGCTGTCCCTAAAACTGCGTGCCTAGATCTGGTCTTTTTTACACTCACTCTTCAAAACAAAACAAAACAAACAAACAAAAAAGAACAACAAAAACCCAGAGAAGAGAGTAGTGGAGACTTTTCTCTTTTCCAAATTTGAGATTTTACAAAGATACTCCAATGACGATTTTTTTCTCTATTAATATACTTCTTATGATGCTTATGACAGTTCTGTCAATTCCAGAGTAAAGACTGCTCTTCAAAAGAACTATATATGGGATTCTTAGAAGACCAAAATATTTGTTCCCATGGACCTTTTTTATTTTGATAGGACATTAAAGTGTAATGTGTTTAAATGATTATTCAAAACTTGATCGGTTCCAGAAAGAATCGAAAGTGGTCCTTTTGGGACCCTGGGTGGCGCAACGGTTTGGTGCTTGCCTTTGGCCCAGGGCGCGATCCTGGAGACCCGGGATCGAATCCCACATCGGGCTCCCGGTGCATGGAGCCTGCTTCTCCCTCTGCCTGTGTCTCTGCCTCTCTCTCTCTCTCTCTCTCTGTGTGACTATCATAAATAAATAAAAAAGAAAGAAAGAAAGAAAGAAAGTGGTCCTTTCAGTTACTGCTTTAAATCATCAAAATTGTCTAAAATTCATGCTATTAAAAACTCTGGTAACTAACTGAAATTGTCACTTTAAATAATGTAGCTTCATTTCAACTTTGAATGGATCCTTTTTAGGGGCAAATTAGCACCTCTTAATTTTAACTTATTTTTTTTATTTTTTAAAGATTTTATTTATTTATTTATTCATAGAGACAGAGAGAGAGGCAGAGACACAGGCAGAGGGAGAAGCAGGCATCATACAGAGAGCCTGAGGTGGGACTCGATCCAGGGTCTTCAGGATCATGCCCTGGGCTGCAGGCGGCGCTAAACTGCTGCGCCACCGGGGCTGCCCAATTTTAGCTTATTGATGTCACATCTTCTCCCACTCGGGAGTAAATTACTCACTTCCCGAGGATTAGATTCTTTCCTTGAAGTGTGGTGGCCATTCATGCTTTATTAGGAAGAAAAACGATGATTTTTGAGGGTACTGAATAGAGCAAAGCTACTATTTCCATCATGTTTCAAATCATTTTTGGGCAGTGAAGAATAAAATAAGTCATTTATGGTAGTAAGGATTAGGATTTTGATTTTTAGAGCTTATTTTCTGGTCAGTATTAACCAAAGCCAAAATCAACAAGGGAAAGACTTACTATTACTGAAGGTTAGAATCTTTGGCAACTCTTTTTGGTAAAAGAAAAAAATTCATGAATTTCATTTAATATAAAATAAAGAGGTTTGATGTCAGCAAACCTGTGATTAGTTGGATTTGTAGGACTGTTTCTTAGTTTGTAAAATTGCATTTAAATTTGAGGTTCAATGAAGTAATGAGGGGAAGCAATACCTAAAACAGAACCTATCATGCAGGAAATCCTCAATTAAAGTTAGTTTCCAGACTAGTAGCCTTTTTATTTATTTTTATTATTTTTTTAAAAGTAGGCTCCATGTCCAATGTGGGGCTCCAACTCATGACCTGGTGACCAGGAGATGCATGCTCTACTGACTGAGCTAATGAGGAGCCCCTAAAGAGTAACCTTTATTTTTTTATTTTTTATTTTTTAAAGATTTATTTATTTGTTTATTCATGATAGACACAGAGAGAGAGAGAGGCAGAGACACAGGAGGAGGGAGAAGCAGGCTCCATGTCGGGAGCCCGACGTGGGACTCGATCTCGGGACCCCAGGATCGCGCCCCAAGCCATAGGCAGGCGCTAAACTGCTGAGCCACCCAGGGATCCCCTCAAAGAGTTGCCTTTAATGCTAGAGTAGACCCACAAAATATTTGATCTTTTGAAATGAAATCAATTTCCAGTTTTTTCACTGAAAAAATAATAGCGTGTTAGAGAAATGGTTATTTAAAAGATTATAAATTATTTTCACATGGGTATAATTTCTCTTTAGAGTAGGCGCAGACTTCCCTAGGAAGAGATTATGATTTTTTCTTTTCTGTGCCTAGACAAAATCCTGTAACTTGTATTAGACCCTAGGCTATCTAATTCTCTGAGGTTGGGAGTTGTCTGAGCCTCTTTTTAAATAGGTATTGATTTGGGCCTTGCTAATCTGGAATCAAGCTAAAGCTGGCTTTTAAAGACAGGGTTTGTTATACAGATTAATGTAGAACAAGATGGAGGAGGAGTAGATATTTAAGCTATTTGAGAATACAAGCACTTCAAAAATGCCATTTGTCTGCTTGTACTAATTCAAATGGATTTCGAAATAGATACTCTTATGACTCTCCCTGCCTTCTTTTGAGAGATAGCCTCCATAATTCCATATAACTTGATAATAAACAATATTCTATTTACATTTTTTTGGTAATTTAGTTCACTTCTCTTCAGTTGCTGTGGCTGAGAATTTGTTATTTAGAGTCTTTGATAGCTGAGGTTAAGACAGAAGAACAAACTTTATCTGTTTAGATGGGGAAGGAGGAAATACTAAAGCTGAGAGTCCTTATAGTTTGAATAGATACTTTGGAAAAGCTGTGGTCAGGCTGCTGACCTTACCCCACTGGGCTCTTGCTGCCAGTGCTTATTTTGTACTAGTTTTGGTTGGATCTTGCGTGGATTAGAGAAGTGGGGAAGCTCCTCGTGCCCCCATGTGGAAGAGTGGTGATACAACACCTTTAAGAACCCCACGTTGCAGGACTGGGAAGTGAAAAAAAAAGTTAGAGATTCAGGGCATTGCTTAGAATTTCAGAGGTTAACTGTGTGCTTTGGTGTGTGGACTCTGTAAGAGCCAGTTCCCTAGAGCAAAAGGAGTTCAGCTGTCTTTTTTTTTTTTTTTTAAATTTTATTTATTTATTTATTTTAGAGAGAGACAGAAGGCATGAGTGGTGGGGTGGGGGCAGAGGGACAGAGAGAATCCCAAACAGTATGGAGCTGGACATGGGGCTCCATCCCAAGACCTGAGCTGAAATTGAGTCAGACGGTTAACTGACTGAGCCACCCAGGAGCACCTCATCTGTCTTTTAAGGTGTTAAATAGAGACTTACAAGATAGCCAGCCTGTCAGTTGTGAGGATGGATACCTGGGTACTTTTTACATTGTTCTCTACATTTTTGTGTATTGTAAAAACTTCATCAAATTATAGGTGTTATTTTTAGTGTGCTTCAGCTTTTCATGCTATGTCTTGGGAGATTTTATGGTAATTTAATACTAACTATTATGAATTCTGATTGTAAACAATAAATTGAGACCCACTTATTTTATCCTGCCTCTTCTTCCAGGTTAGGATGATAAGGGAACTTAGAATGAGGAAGATGAAGAGTATGGCAGAGAAGGCCAGAAAAACAGTTTTTTCTTGCATTACATGGAGTGGTTTATTTGTGGAATTAAAACTAAATTGCTAGATTAAAATTTTCCATTTTTTTCCCAGCCAGTAACTCCACGTTTTTCAGATTAATTAAGTATAGTGAAGCATTATCCAGTGTTTGTGTATTTCAGAACAAGATGTAAAAGAACTGTGATTTGTGGCACCACGTGCTAATGAGGCTTCCCTGATGCTGGGAGGGCTGTGCCAGGGCCGCAGTAGATGATTGTTGAGTAGAAGGCTGATAATGAGGCATGTGACAACAGGGCTTTTTCCTGCTGCAGACGTTAAGCATCTTTTGGCTTGAGTGATTTTTACCAGTTTTCACAGTTTAGCAATAGATCAGAAAACAAAATAGAATTAACTGAAGATTTGCATGCACGATGCTGCATTTTGACAGAAATAAGCATTCTGGTGTGATGAGAGTATTTTTAAGGCTGTTGTAGGACTACCTTAGTTAGCTATTGTATGTTAAGTGCTGTAACTTTTTCTCTGTCTTACTTTGTATCATAGTATCTCAGTTTTTGCAAAGAAAATAACTGTATTTCTCTTCAAAAGGACACTGAAGCCATGAAGAGAGCATTGGCCTCCATAGACTCCAAACTGAACCAGGCCAAAGGTTGGCTCCGTGATCCCAGTGCCTCTCCAGGTAATCTAGTTCTGCTTCTCTGACAGATACACTAAAAAACTAAAAGTTGAGCCAACAAAAGAAATAAAGAAAAATCTTCCCATAACCTCATTCTGAGATAACTACTGCAACATTAAGGGACATACTCTATTCTCTGATAGTTTTGAGTAATCAAAGCATTTACTGGTCCTTAAAAGGATGAAGGGCAAAGACCAATCACCTTTCATTCTGGAGGAATTAACCAAGCTGAACTGGGCATTCTTTGTTAGATTATTGGTTCACTTCTTCCCTGAATCAGAAAGGTAATTATTTTGAATAAAAACTCTTCTCTTTTAGTTCCCATTGGGCGGATTTCCATTTATGTCAACAAAGTACTTAATTAAACAGATTAAATGATGATGCCAATAAGAATTGGAAAGCAAAATTGACTCATGTAAAGACCCAAATGGGTTATTGAGCTAGGTTTTATGGATTTTCTAATCTAATATTCAGTTTTAGATTAATATTTGAATGGACGTGAAAAGCCTAATGGAGGTTAGAGGTGCTAAGTAGTATTAAATTAGTAGAGCCTATTTTCATCATCCATATTCTTACCACAAGCTGCTTATCATCTCCAGATGGATATGATTCCAAGTATCTTTTTTAGAAGTATCTGCGGTTGAAACCTCACCCTCTGGTTGTTAGGGCATGGTTAGCTATCAGATGTATTGTCTTCTATTCACTTGTCTTGTCATTTAAAATCATCCATTTCTTCATGAATGAAGTGACTTGTAAAGCATCCTTCCTAAATAATTAATGTGTCAACAGTGTAGATATTGAATATCTCTTTATTTTAGGGGATGCTGGTGAGCAGGCCATCAGACAGATCTTAGATGAAGCTGGAAAAGTCGGTGAACTCTGCGCAGGCAAAGAGCGCAGGGAGATCCTGGGAACCTGTAAAATGCTGGGGCAGATGACTGATCAAGTGGCTGAACTCCGAGCCAGGTAAAATTCCTCTACTCTTACCTGAGTTAGGTAACAGATCGGATGGCATTCCTGACAAAGTGATTCAGAGAGTAAGGGCCTGCTAATTTTACTGTGTTCTTTTTGATGAATGGATAACGGATTATTATAGTCTATGAATTCTCTTGAGATTGAAGTGAACTTTTCCTTTGAAAAACTTTTAATTTTTTTTTTTTTTTTTTTAAATTTATGATAGTCACAGAGAGAGGGAGAGAGAGGCAGAGACACAGGCGGAGGGAGAAGCAGGCTCCATGCACCGGGAGCCTGATGTGGGATTCGATCCCGGGTCTCCAGGATCGCGCCCTGGGCCAAAGGCAGGCGCCAAACCGCTGCGCCACCCAGGGATCCCCCTTTGATAAACTTTTAAAGTAGGCAGATGCCTTGTAGTAAAGTTGAAATTGAAATGGAAATCTGGTATCTTAGTTTCTATCCACAGGCTTATGATGAATAAGGGACAGTGGTGAAGTCTGGCATGGGTAGGCATATCTTTTATTAAGGATGGGTAAAAAGAAACATAAAGAGTGAAAATATTGGAATTGTTTCGCATTATTTAAAAAACCACTTAAGTAGGTTATCATGTATGTTGGTTATTTCTAGGATTTTTTGAGTTTCTATTTCATCATTATTCATTTGGTTTCATAATTCTTTTACCTACTTCAAGGCTTGACTTCTAGAACTTTTCCCCCTGTATACTATATATAGTTTGTTATTAAGAAAACTCAGTATAACATAGGCTTCTTTGGAACCCACCCGTAGAATCAATGAAGTTCTAAAAGATCCTCATTTTTATGGAATTTTATAATATGGGCATTCTTGAAACTCAATTTCAAGAATTGAAATATGGGGACTACTAGTGTGGCTGAATATTAATTTGGCTTCAAGAATGTCATGAAACACCTTGAGATAACTGGAATATGCAGGGTCTCCAAACAGGCCTCAGAAATACCCCTTGACAAGTTGTACACTGTTAGACCTGGTTTCAAATGTATTAACAGAATAGACATAAGAATACAGTTCTTGGGGTACCTGGTTGGCTCAGCTGGTCGAATGTGCTACTCTTGATCTTGGGGTTGTGAGTTTGAGCTCCACATTGGATGTAGAGATTACTTAAAAAAAGAAAAAAAGAATATAGTCCTTTTTTTTTTTAAGTTTATTTTTTAGTAATCCCCCCACCCAACATGGGGCTTGAACCCATGACCCTGAAATTAAGAGTCACATGCTCCACTGACTGAGCCAGCCAGGTCCCCCAAGAATACAGTTCTTAAAGGCGTGGTTCTTAACCTTTTGGGTCAAGATAATTCTTATCTGATGAAAGCCATTAATCTGTACGTAAAAAGGTGCCCATAAACATGCCTGTGTAATATGTTTAATTTCCAGAGGTTCGTGGATTCACCGTAGCCCTGGAAGTTCCAGGGGTTTCAGGTCAAGAGTCTTTACCTTGTAGGGAGAAGGAACTGCATAAATAAATGCGGTCTCACTGAGCTCAATGAGCCTTTTTCTCCTGCTGTGAAGCAGTCTCCCCTGTCATGAGCATGACAAGAACTTTACAGAAAGGACAAAAAGAAGTTCTGTTCCCATTCGGAGAATTGCCAGTGCAGTTTGACAAGATTCTTGGCTCTTCTAATTTCTCACTGCTGGCTCTTTTGTCTGCAGCCTTTTCACAGTGTGGTAGACAGTTTTCACTTGGAATTCTCGAATACACAGTTGTATGTGTTTAGAGAAAGATGAATTTGAGCAAGAGAACAAGGTGGTTGCTGTATGGGATCGACTGTAAATCTGTAAAGAGACAAGGCTACAACAGTGATGAGCTGTGGGCCTGCTTCACACTGGAGCTTGCAGTGTCCTTTTCTGATGAAAGATTAGCAAGCTATCTCCCTGTTAGCCTTTCTTAAATATGCCTAGCTATTTAACATTTTAGTGGCTGAGCCTCAGCAACAATTTCCTCATTGATAAACTTCTTTTCTGTTGCTAGGGTTTCTAGGTTGTAAGGATGTATTTTTCCTCCATGGGACCCAGTAAACTTTTATTTTGAATGAAATATTATAAATATTTTTTACATTTTCACACTTGGACTTTTGTCCTGTAAAAAGTTTCTCATCACGAATGACTAGAGTTGAAAGAAAAAAGCAAATTAAATTGTAAAAGGTCCCAAAAGCCTTCCACTCCTCAGCACATCTAAGGGGAAGCCTCAAGTACAAATGAAACATACTTGGCAAAAAAAAAAAAAAAAAAAAAAAAAGAAACATACTTGGCAATAAATATTATTGAGTTCATGACTTTACATATTGGTATAGATGAAAAACAAAGATGAATTTTAGGAGAACAGATAAATGAATGACAGATCTATGCTACTATTAAGGGGAGCTATGATGTTTTGGAGTTCATCCTAAAGTCAGAAACTTAGGTTAGGAGGATAAGCTTGCCTTTCTACCAACTGATAAAGTTCCCCACCCCATCATTGAGAGTACCAGGCGGAGCGGCTTAAAAATCTGAGTTTGTGAAACGGTGGCAAATCTTACTTTGTTATGACTTGGGAAGTCTCTTACAAAAAGAAAACAAGTGTCTAATGATGCACCTCATTTTTAATATAGCGTACCACTTCCGAGAGAGGAAAATAGTAAAATTAGTCCTTCAGGAGAATGATGGGAAAAAAAAAAACCCAGTTTCTCACCAACAGTGCTTTTTTCCTCCTTAGTACCAACTGGTTTTGATATTTATAGATTGCATAGGAGTGGAAGGTAGACATTTACAATTATTATTAGATTTATTATAATAATAATGACAGTTAAATAGCAGCAGTAGTTATATTATTTGTATGGCTTTGTTGCCACAGTGTTCTATAGTTTACCCTTTTGCTTGAAGCCACTCTGTTGGGTAAGCTGGGCAAGTCCTGTTACCTACCCAGTCCTCATTTTATAAGTGAGAAAGCTAAAGCCTGTCATAAACAAGGTTCACAGGTCCCAAGACTAAGAATTTGAACACAGATCTGCTTGGTCCCAGTTTGTTGTGCTTTTAGTAGCACTGGGCATGTTACTTCCTGAAATATTTTCGATGTATACTTGCCCATAAATAAGACAATCTAATGGGATTTTTTTTTCTAAAGCACACATTACTATGGTAACAAACCCTCCATAGCAAGAAGATCACAAGCACATTTTCCCCCTGAAGTTCAGACTTGATTATGTAATCACCATCAAGAGGAGAATCATTATTATCAAAATTTGCAGGCTGGTCTTTAAAGTGGTTATGCAGTTCCAGGAAGCTAATGCATATTTTTAAAAGCAAAAGGAGAAAGTAGATGATTTGGGTGTTTTGCTTTATTTCTGTGTTTTCTTGTGCTACCCCAGATTTGCTGGAGGAAAGGAAAAAGACAAGCATGTTAACAAAAATGACATATTTGTGCTTCTCATGATATTTTGCCAGTAAGTATTTGAGAGAGTGCAATGACAACATCTGTTTTGAACAGAGGACAAGGAGCCTCACCAGTGGCCATGCAGAAAGCGCAGCAGGTGTCTCAGGGTCTGGATGTGCTCACAGCAAAAGTGGAAAATGCAGCCCGCAAGCTGGAAGCTATGACCAACTCAAAGCAGAGCATTGCCAAGAAGATTGATGCTGCTCAGGTAGTAATGATGATTTTCAGGAGGGGTGGGAAATAAATATCCTGCATCTCTGTCTGTTTGTCTGTCTTTCTTATTTACTGTGGGTGGATAACGAGTATTTCTAAGTGATGACTGATTCTCGGCATTTACCAATGTTAACACCTCTCCCTGTCACCACAGATTTAGACTCATGTTATCTCTATTTTGAAATAGAGATCTTAATTTTGAATACTTTGATTAGTTAAAAGAATGTACTCTGAGTACCAAGAAAATCCTAGTTCCTGGTAGAGATCACAGAATATGAAAACTGTTCTTTTTTTTTTTTTTTTTTAAACTGTTCTTTATGTTAAAATTCACAACTATATTTAGTCATATCACTGTTAAAGGGTTAGAGTTTTCGGATGCTACTCTCCTGTAAAATGATTTTCATGCATTTCACAGAGAAACACAAATGTTTGAGCAGGTGAATTAATAAGGTGTGATTAAGTCAAAGATAAGATAAAGCTTGTGAAAATATTTATTCTAATGGGTATGGAAAAAATAACTTATAACCAGATGAAGGATAGATTTGATTTTACCTGAGCCAAGAACCTGTGTAAAACAATAAGAATTAGCATTATAAAAGTGATCACTGGTGTGCCTTGTGATTACTTTTGAGATCTTTCTG
The DNA here is from genome assembly GCF_048418805.1 of Vulpes vulpes. Taxonomy (NCBI): domain Eukaryota; kingdom Metazoa; phylum Chordata; class Mammalia; order Carnivora; family Canidae; genus Vulpes; species Vulpes vulpes. The sequence continues at coordinate 84,142,413 of NC_132783.1, forward strand.
ATGGCCTTGTTAAGTTTAAAGAAATAGTTTCTGAGGAGATCACAGTGTGCTTTTTTCCCCTTTCTGTGTGTGCAGAATTGGCTTGCAGATCCAAATGGTGGACCAGAAGGAGAAGAACAGATTCGAGGGGCTTTGGCTGAAGCTCGGAAAATAGCAGAGTTGTGTGATGATCCTAAAGAGAGGGATGACATTCTACGTTCTCTTGGGGAGATATCTGCTCTGACTTCTAAATTAGCAGATCTGCGGAGACAGTATGTATTTAATTTCTGATATTGCCCTTTAATCTCTCTTTTCCCCCTGGCATGTAGATGGTTGAATGCTGTAGGTTAAAGGCACATATGATGTTCTTCCAGTATATTCCTGTTGATTCTGTATGACATGGCTAGGTCAGATATTATTTCCATTTTATTATTGCCATAACTGAGGCTTAATGATTTATTGCTGGTCAGATGGTTTTAAATGAATAAATTTAGGATGCCAAGAACTCCTTTTTTGAGATCTACTTTTTAATTTCTAAGCTAGGACTTTTCCTGCTACATCATGTTTGTGGCATAACTGATTTCCAGGCATATGAGGAAAATAATTTTTGTGGCTCTCTAAGAAAAGATGCTGTGGAGGGGGTGGGGAGGGGAGGCATAAGAAGACACTTTTTTCTTTCCCCAGCAATGTTATTTCTTATGTAACTATTATGAAAGATCCTTAAATATGACGTCCTCATCACAGCTGCTGCGTTTAAAGACTTTCATGGCATCATCCACTTTGATTATGTAGAAAAGAGGTGTAGCTTTGTTCTTTTGATTGGTATTTTTCTCTCTTAAACAAACTGCAGCACGTGCTGAAAGAACATTACAAGAGTACAATGTCGAAGTAAAAGTTTCTTCTTCCCCACCTCAGTCCTCTAGCCTCTTCTCCGGGGTTACCGTAGTCAAGTATTTTGTGAGATTTGGGTTTTCATTTAACTTGCATATTTCATTTCCTATTCTTCCATGGGAGAACCTAACCTTTTTTCTGTGACAGGCACCTTGGAGTTCTTTCAAGTCTTGTATTGACCAAGAGGACAATGGTGGTTAAAAAAAAGCACATTCCTGTCTAGCTAGGGCTGTGAAATAGGAACTGAGTGGAAGCAGAATAGACATGCTTTAGGCAGAAAATTGTGATGAGACCAATTTAAATAATAGCTCAAGTTTGATTATATACCAAGCTTGATCATTTGGGGATGACTGAATTGTTTAGACTGAGAAAATAAATAATTTGACAATTGTACAATATAATGTCTGTGCAGTTAGGTCTATGTTCATTAATATTAACCTATTTATATAATCTGTTTACATTCTTATTAGTTTAAAGATACTGAGAGGAGAAAACTATTTTAAAGACCTTAACACAATTCCATATACATATCAGGTACTCATTATGTTTCTTAATGATGAAGAGAGAATTGGTGGTAATGGTATCAACAGCAAATGTCCCTGTGTGGTCACATGCCATCATTCCTTATTATAACATGTACATATACATAGCTTCCTGGCAGCAGGAGCAGCCATGATCAGAACCATGATAAATAACCTTCTTTGTCCAGCTCTATAACGGAGAAGGTATTGAAATTTAAAGTCACAAAGGAGTTCTTAGGAGAGTATCTAAATTAGTCATTCTGGCAGGTAGAATAATATTTTCATTTTTATTGGTGAGACAGAGAAGATTCATCTGAAGTTTTCTCTAAGTAGACTTGAGATATAAAATGCATTAGACTTGGTATATGTTAATAGTGGTTAGAACCTGAAGTCTTTGGAGTAGGGTTTTGGGGGCAGTAATCTCCCTTTGTGATACATAATTGTGGTTTTCTTTTTATTTCTGTGTTGATGGTCTTGTTGAAGTTCTTTGGTTGCAAGGAACTAACTCAAGTAAAAAGTGGAAGTTTATTAGAAATATGTAGAGGCAGCTAATGGAGCTTGATAGTTTGAAGTATGGCCAGGTCTAGTGGCAATTGCAAGCTTCTCCCTCCCTCTCTTGATAGTTGTATGGTATGCTGTCTGCTTCACTCTGTGTGTTGACTTTATTTGGGTTCTTTGTCTAGCTTTCACCTACCTGTTCCAGGCATAGTATGGCTTTCCAGTTCCAGATCCACCACTAGTTGACTATGTAGTGTTTTTGAAGTATGGACCAAGGACAACTTACCTTAAAATCATCTGGGAAGGTTGTAAAAAAAAAAAAAAAAAAAAGTACACCCTGGACCCCTCACCAGCATACTTGATCAGAATCTCTTTTGATGGTAGATTTAACAATCTGCATTTAAAACTAAGATCCCAGGTGACTTTTAGCCATACTGGAATTAGGTACCTTGCTTGACTGTGGCCTTGTTGTCTTTGAGTTAGATAACCAGTTTAATCAGTTATAGCAAAGATTGGAGAATTACTTGATAGCAATGTAAGTTTCTAAGAGTGAGGACTCAAAAGTTAGAGCGCCTAGGTTTGAATCCCGAGTCCACCAAAGAAAGTGATAGACCAAAAAAAAAAAAAAAAAAAAAAAAAAAAAGAAAGTGATAGACCTTGGGTAAGTTGTCCAACCTTTTGGCACCTCAGTTTTGCTTTTTGAATAGCGAGGATAACTTTGGTGTTTACCTTATAGGGTTGTTGTAGGATTAAATAATAGGAGTGTTTGCAGTAGTAATTATCAGAGTTGGAACTCAAAGGACTGTACTCCTGGGCACCTGGGTGGCTCAGTTGGTTAAGCATCTGCCTTTGGCTCAAGTCACGATCTCAGGGTCCTGGGATTGAGCCCCACATCAGGCTCCCTGCTCAGTTGGATGTCTACTTCTCCCTTTCCCTCTCCCTACCTCCTGCTTACCACACTAGTGCTCTCTTTTTCTCTCTCTTTCAAAAAAAAAAAAAAAAAAAGGATCATACTACTACTAGTTCTATAGCTAGTTCTTTTTTTTTTTTTTTTTTAAATTTTACTTATTTATTGATGAGAAACACAGAGAGAGGTAGAGACATAGGCAGAGGGAGAAGCATGGTGTAGGACTAGTCCAGGACCCCAGGCTCACAACCTGAGCCAAAGGCAGATGCTGAACCACTGAGCCACCCAGGTGCCCAGGAGTACAGTCCTTTGAGTTCCAACTCTGATAGTGCCCCCTACTATAGCTAATTCTACAGGTGCCCCCTACTATAGCTAGTTCTACAACTACTTCAACTACTGTTATACAACATACTGGCTACTTGAGCCCACCTAGTTCCTGAGGGAAGTAGTATTTTCTGCAATGGCTGAGTGTTGCTTGATTGAGCTCAGCTAACCAGATGGTTGAGCTTGATTGAGGTAGAATGACTCAATCTCATATTTAATGTTTTAACTGGGATAATGCAATCTGAATTTAAATTATTAATTTCTTATTTTAGTGCCAAATAAACCATTCTCCTTCCAAACTAAGCTAATAATAATGATTAGCAATTTATCATCTCATTAGCATTTGTATAGCAATTAAAATAATCTCAGTGTAAATAGTGTCTGTGACAGGATGGCTTTTTTTTTTCTCTTCAGGGGCAAAGGAGATTCCCCAGAGGCCCGAGCATTGGCCAAACAGGTGGCCACAGCCCTGCAGAACTTGCAGACCAAAACTAATAGGGCTGTGGCCAACAGCAGGCCCGCCAAGGCAGCTGTCCACCTTGAAGGCAAGATTGAGCAAGCACAGAGGTGGATTGATAATCCCACAGTGGATGACCGGGGTGTTGGTAAGGTCATAGTGCACTTAACCTTCATTAAACTGGTCTCAGTGAAAATAAGCAAGTTGTTGATAGAGATCTTGTTCATCTGTAATTAGGTGCAGAAAGGGTTCTTAGCTCCTGGTAAGTAAGTCATTCTACAACATGACTCCATTTCCAAATGTAGCTGATATGATTCCTGTGATTTAATCAAAAAGAATTAGCAAATAAATGATCTTGCTATGGGCAAATAGAAAGGTCCTTAGATTGGAATTGAAATTTTGAAGTAATTATTTTCAGTATATAACTGTGTATACTTCTATTCTATTATATTTCTATTACAGTCATTGGAAAGTACCCAGTTAAATGTAATTTTTGAAAATAAGTAAGAGGCACTTAGGTACCAAGGTTATTTTCATTTGTAAGGGCTCTTGCATCACTTGTCACCAGTGGAATTGATAACTGAGAATTTTGATTTTGGGGAGATTTTAGGGATGAATCTATAAGAATTTAGGTCATTTTATGATAGCAAGCCATCTGAAGCTGAAAGATCTGTTTACTTTATTAACTGTATTAACTGTATTTGTTGGATAAAAAGATAAATTTTTAAGTTGGTGATTCCCAGTGTTGGGGAATCAGACAGATGCATAATTTACTGGGGGAGGAATAAATTGGTATAAATGTTCTGAACAGCAATTTAGTATTACATGTTAAGAGCTTTAAAAAAGTTCATACTCATTGACTTAGCAATTTGACGTAGAGGAATTCATTATAAAAAGTAATTAGACATGTTTCTAAGGGATTACACACAAGAATGTATATAAATATAAATGTTTAATATGTATGTGATCAATAATTATAAGTAATATAAAATATTATATAGATTTTTTTTAGGTCATGATTTTTTTTTTAAGATATTTATTTATTTATTCATGAGAGGACAGAGAGGGGGTGGGGCAGAGACACAGGCAGAGGGAGAAGCAGGCTCCATGCAGGGAGCCAGATGCGGGACTCGATCCCCGGTCTCCAGAATCAGGCCCTGGACTGAAGGCAGGAGCCAAACCGCTGAGCCTTCCGGGCTGCCCTTAGATCATGATTTTTAAAGAATATTCAGTGATGCAGAAAAATGCTCCCATTAAATAAAAGAAGCAAGAAAAATTAATGTAAAGTATGATCTCAATTTTGTAAAAGAGAAATGTATATTTGTATAGGAACATGCAATGCATCAAATAAACTAGAAAATTTACAATAACAAGGATGGATCTAGACGGTATAGTGCTAAGTGAAATATGTCAGAGAAAGACAAATCATTTCTCTCATGATTTCACTCATCTGTAGATTTTAAGAAACAAAACAAATGAACCAAAAATTGAAATAAACTAATAAAACCAGACTTAACTATAGAGAATAAATTGATAGTTACCAGAGAGGATGTAGGTAGGGGAATGAGTGAAATAAATGAAGGGGGTTAAGAGTATACTTATAGTGATGAGCACTAAGTAATGTACAGAATTGTCAAATCACTATATTTTACACCTGAAACTAATACGACACTGTATGTGAACTATACTGGAATTAAAATGAATACATATTAGTAGAATACTTTTTAAAAAGACCAGAAGGAAATGTTCAACTGTATCAATTTTTGAGGATTATGGTGAATTATCTATTCTTATTTATACTTTTCTGAATTTCCTACAGTTTTCTATTATGAGGGGCAAAAACCCCACAAAATGTTATTAATTAAAAAACAACAACAACAAAACCCCAACAATACAGTAGTTTACCACACTTGCCTTCTTTGGGTCTACGTGAATTACAGTGCTTTCCTCTGGATCCAGGTCAGGCTGCCATCCGGGGGCTTGTGGCCGAAGGGCATCGTCTGGCTAATGTCATGATGGGGCCATATCGCCAAGATCTTCTTGCCAAGTGTGACCGGGTGGACCAGCTGACAGCCCAGCTGGCTGACCTTGCTGCCAGAGGGGAAGGAGAGAGTCCTCAGGCGAGAGCACTTGCCTCTCAGCTCCAAGACTCCTTAAAGGTAAAACTTGGAAGCATATATCATTACATCTGTGTGCTTACCATTATTGACAAACTAGGGAGGGAGAGAGATTTTTAAAATACATAATTTCTTGAGACTGGCAAAAGTGAAGAGTGGATCGAGGAGGATATAAGGAAGTCCAGAGCTTATTAGGAAAAAGCTCCCTTGTGTTTGACAGCGGCTGAAGTTTCTTTCTGAGTTTCAGTCAAGTGGGAGCTCTTTCGGGATATTTGCCCTGCTGTCACCTGTACTTCTTTATTTGGTCCATATTTTTCTTAAAATGGACTCCGTTTTTAATCTTAGGTAGATTTATTTAAAAGAAAAATTTATAATAAACCTGAAATCATGAGCTTGATGAGCTAGTTATATTTTTCCTAATATTCTTTAAAAGAAAACATGGAATTATTAAAATAAGAACACCAATCTAACACCTAAAATCATCTCAGGTATCATGAACTACTCATCTTGAGAAACAGTGGGAGAGACTGAGACTTCTTTGTATAAATCCAGAACACTTAGATCAGACTAAGTGTGATAACTACAAAAAGGAGCCTTTTCATGACTTCTAAGAACCGTCTTTAGACTCATGTTAAGAAATGGATACATACACTGGTTATCAAGTTATTCCAGAAACTTAACTGAAAAAACATGTATCCCAAAGAAATTTCCATCATTAACTTATTTACTTGTAATGTGAGAAAATGCTTAGAAATTTGGGACTGTGTCCACCCAACCATCCTTACAGCTTCTGTGGTCATTATCAGGCTCCTCCAGCATTGGGAGTGGTGAGGAACTTCATTTCATTTCAGGGTCTTCTTTGGGTTCTACCCCATGAATCTCAGTATGATTTCTTAGAGGCCACCAAGAAAAGAAGTAAGATTTCTTGTTTGGGTGGAGCAGTCTCCAGGGAAATGTGGGTCCTGTCTTACTCTTTCTACCAGACACTGATCTCTTAGAGGATAGGACTCATATCTTACACCTGTTCCGTGCTGGCGCAGTACTTTGTACATAGTTGATAGTAAATACTTACTGAATGAAAGATTGAATGAATGAATGAATGAATGTGTCACTGAAGTGAGGACATTGGCAGATGTGCTTTTTGGACATTTTTGGTAATTTTTATTTGTAAACAATGTTTTTAAGGATCTGAAAGCCCGGATGCAGGAGGCGATGACTCAGGAGGTGTCAGATGTTTTCAGCGATACCACAACTCCCATCAAGCTGTTGGCAGTGGCGGCCACTGCACCTCCTGATGCTCCCAGTAGGGAGGAAGTGGGTATCCGAGGTCTTCCATTTCTTCTCTTGGCCAGCTGTAAACACACACACACTCATATGTATTTGTATATTTGTAAAGGCAAAGTGTGATTTCTGTGTGCATCAGGGGCAGTGGTTGGGAAATTGTGGATGAAGTGTGGGAGGGCAGAAGAGGGAAGGCCTTGCCACATCCTCCTTAGTCATCAGGTGTATCAGTTAGGTATGTCTTTAGGACATGTCTTCAGTTGTAAGCTGCAGAAGACCTGACTATCAGAGACAAAAACAAATGGGTTTTCTTTTTATTGTGTGACAAGAAACATGGAGATAGGTGATCCTTGACAGGTTCAGCAGTTTGTCATCATGAGATCTGGCATACCTGTGATTTTCTTGGTCTTTTCCTAATGGTGTGAGATGACTGCTATAACTCTATGCATCATGTTCAGAGCAATAAGACACAAGGGGTAGGGCCCTCCAGTCATAACCGTCCCTTTTATTAGGACATTTTATTCTCAACACAGAATTCAAGGCAAACCTTTTAAATGATTTGATGTCATTCAGATATTAAGCCTCTTCCGATGACTCCTTCCTCTTCCAGAGTAAAGCCAGCGTCCTTTAAATAACAGTAAGGCCAGTGATGTGCTGGCAGGACAGCACTCCAGGAAAGTCTAAAGACCAGAACACCCTAATTTGTAAAGCTTGTTTATTTCCATGATGTAAATATTCCCATCATGACTGTTTGTGGAGTCACTGAAAGCAGAGTTGGGAAGGAAGAGATGGGCATGTTTGGCTCTGATGAGCTGGTGTGAATTGTTCTCGAAGCTTCCGGGGCACCACGGCAGCTGGTTCCTGCCTACTTCTCTGACCTCACCCCTCATGCTCCTCTGTCTACATTGACCTCCTGGTGTTGTTTCCCGGGCTGCCATGTTTATGTCTACTGTGTTCTCACCTTGGGGCAGTTGTACTTGTTCTCTCTGTTCCTCCCATAGATAATTATTTGTATTATTCATTCCCTTTCTTCATCTCCTACTGAAATGCCACTTTTGGGTCACTGCCTAAGATAGCAACCCCAGCCCCAGACCCGGGGATTTCCTAATCTCCATATCCTACTTTTCTCCTCAGCATTTTTCAACATTTGACATGTTTACTTCACTTTTTGTTTGTCTGTCTGTCTCCCTCACAGTAGCCTGAGAGGCCATGCAGGCAAGGAGTTTGTTTTGTCATACTTTATTCCCAGTTTTTTTTCTTTAAATATTTTATTTAAAATCTTTATAAGAGGGATCCCTGGGTGGCGCAGCGGTTTGGCGCCTGCCTTTGGCCCAGGGCGCGATCCTGGAGACCTGGGATCGAGTCCCACATCAGGCTCCCGGTGCATGGAGCCTGCTTCTCCCTCCGCCTGTGTCTCTGCCTCTCTCTCTCTCTCTGTGACTATCATAAATAAATAAAAAAAAATTAAAAAAAAATCTTTATAAGATTTTATTTATTTGAGAGTGAGCGAAAGAGAGAGCAAGAGAATGAGAGCATGAGCATGAACAAGGAGAGGGGCAGAGGGAGAGGGAAAAGTAGAGGGAGAAGCAGGTTCCCCACTGAGCAGGGAGTCTGACTTAGGGCTCGATCCTGGGATCATGACTTGAGCTGAAGGCAGATACTTGATTGACTGAGCCACTCAGACCTCCCTTTATTCCCAGTTCTTTTTTTTAAATTTAATTTTTTAAAATTTAAATTCAATTAGCCAACATTTAGAGCATCATTAGTTTTAGATGTAGAGTTGAGTAATTCATTAGTTGCATGTAAGATCCAGGGCTCCTCATATCACATGCCCTCCTTAATGCCCGTCACCCAGGTAACCCATTCCCCCATCTTCCTCCCCTCTAGCAACCCTCTTTCCCATAGTTGAGTCTCGCATGATTTGTCTCCCTCTCTGATTTTTTCCCATTCCATTTTTCCTCTCTTCCCTTTTGATCTTTTGCACTGTTTCTTATATTCCTCATATGAGTGAAACTATGTCGTAATTATCTTTCTCTGAATGACTCATTTCACTCAGCATAATACCCTTCAGTTCCATCCATGTCATGATGTAAATGGTAAGATTTCATCCTTTGTGATGGCTGAGTAATATTCCATCTTGTGTAGTATATATCTATCTATATCTATATCTATATCTATATCTATCTATATCTATTTATATCTATCTTCTTTATCCATTCATCCACCGTTGGACTTCTTGGCTCAAAAACAGACACATAGGGACACCTGGGGGGGTCAGTGGTTGGGCGTCTGCCTTTGGCCCAGGGCATGACCCTGGGTCCTGGGATCGAGTCCTGCATCGGGCTCCCCACAGGAAGTCTGCTTCTCCCTCTGCCTATGTCTCTGCTTCTCTTTCTGTGTCTCTCATGAATAAATAAAAACAATCTTAAAAAACAAACCAACCAACCCCAAAACAGACACACAGATCAATGAAACAGAATAGAGAATCCAGAAATGGATCCTCAACTCTAAGGTCAGTGAATCTTCTGACAAAGCAGGAATGAATATTCCCAATTCCTAAAACAATGCCTGGCACATTGTTGGTGCTGAATGAATGGAAGTAAAGCCTTTCCCAGAAATCTTCCAGGAGACTTTTGCTTATGTTTCACTGGCTAGAACTCGGTCATATGGCTGCTCCAGCTGTAGGGGAATCTAGGAAAGCAAGTATTGGCAGCAAAGAAGAAGGGGCTGTTGGGTCAGGCACCTAAGACCATGTAGAAGTGGTGGGTGGAGGTTTGTGTTATTCCTTTTTGCTGATGACCCCCGTTTTCCTTCTTTAGCTTAGGTCATGGCACAGTTCAGCTCATGGTCCCCTTCGACTAGGATGATTTGCTATTTTTTTCATTCCAGAATTCTCTGAGTCTTAGACTAGTAGAAAGAGTCTCTGCTGGTTCCTTGGTATGTCAGCATGTGTTGTCCTCCTGTCCCCCTCTCTCCTCTCTCGGAAATGTGTGAGTCGCCATTGAATCTTCCCACACCAATAAATATCTAAGGCAAGCTAATTTGATCTCACAAATATTCCTTGAATCCTTTACGTTTTCCATTCATGTTGCTACAGCTCTTGTTCTGATCCTTATCCCCTGTTGCCTAAATGACTGCACAGCTGTGACTGGTCTTCTTTGAATCTGTCACTAAGCCACCAATAAAATAAAAATACAGATTTGACCCTATTTCACTACTTAGCCCTTTGGCAGGCCTTCCCTCTCGCATAGGATAAAGCCAGAGTGCCAGGATCTGCTCCTAGTACTCTCTTTATGCCTGTTTCCCACAAGCGTCTGCTTTTCAGTTCATGCCCCAGTAGCCTTTAACTGCTTATAGTTTCCTACAGACTCTGTCCTTTTTCTCTTCCTTGTCTCTGTTCTTTTGGTTTCTAATTATCTTTCCCTTCTTTTTGGGCTAATTCCTATTTATCCTTTATCCTTTTATCCTTTACTTCCTGGATAGATTTAAGCACCTTTCCTTTTGCTCTCATGATGTCAGTGCTTAGGTTTATGATTGTACATCATACACTCTAATATAAGTATCTGTTTATGGGCCTTTTTTTACATCTCAAGGATGTGAGCTCCTGAGTTGCAGAAATTGTGCCTTATTCATTTTTTGTATCTTCAGCATCTATTCCAGTGTTCTGGCACATAGTAGGTGCTCAGTAAATTTTGACTGAGTGATAAGAAAAGCAGGCCAAACAGCCAGTTAAATCAGAGGATGCAGCAGACAGGGCTGGAATTGGGATGATTAAGTAGGGTAAGTGAAAGCCTTGTAGATCCAGGTGTGGGAGACCAGCCAAGATAAGAAACAAGGACTGAGGCTAGGAGATCAGAGGTTCAGACAGAGATTCTGAGCATTAAATGGCAAGAACCCAGGTGGCTGAACCCAAACAAGAGGCCAGTGTGGGCAAGAGACTTGAGTGGGTCAACCCAGCACCCTGGCGATTAGATTGGAACCTGCTGCTGAACCAGGAGAACTTTAGAGCTTAGAGATGGTCTGCTAAGAGTCAGAACTGCCCCAGTGGGGCAGGTAGATCCTCGGGGGAAAGCATAGAAGAGGATGGATCCTGTCAGCAGTTTCTGACATGCTCTGTGTAGAGTGTAAACCTGACCGGGCACTGGTATGCCTTGTGTTTTCAAGCACTGTTACCCTAACAAGCTACAGAAGAGCTTTTGTCATTTTATCTGAGTTAAATAGTCCCCTTCATCATACTCAGCCTTGCATTAATATCCACATCAAAGGATAAGTTAACTTTTTTTTTTTTTAATTTGAGAGATGAATGAACAATTCAGTAGGTGGTTTTGTATTCAGGGTAATAAAAATCAGCCTTCCTTGCCCTAGTCTCAGGCCTGAGTGTGAGCACCAGCTATCATTTTTCCCATGGAGGTCAGGAGCAGAGTTTTTACAACATTAATGGTAATGGATATGAGAGGGATGCTGCCTTGAGGCGGCTGGAGTTCAGGTTAGGACGAGGATGTTCTTGGCCTTTAATATCCCCAGCCAACTACACTGGAGCCTGGGTGGGTTTGTCTGTCTTCCTGAAACTACAGGATAATACTTTTGGGAACAGGGAATTTTGAAGTCTGTGGCCTTCTTATTGCAGACTACACGGTGCTCTGTATCCTGTCTGCACTTGGTGAGCATTGGTTGAACTGAAATTCGAAGTTGGGTAGGAAAAAAAAAAACAAAAACTAAAGTTGGGTAGGCTGTGCACATGCACGCATGTGATGCTTATGGCCAAACCTCTGAGGACACAGAGCAAGATCTGGCAATCGCCAGATTGTTGTCTTATTGACTAAGGTTTGATGTCATCTGTGAAGTTGTTGCTTGAGTGGTTACTGCCTCTACTTAAAGAGAGTTTTTTCTTTGGCTTCTTGACTTCTTTTACTGAAATAGATTTTCCTAATTTCTTTGTTTTTTCCTCAAGGTATTTGATGAGAGGGCAGCTAACTTTGAGCACCATTCAGGAAGGCTTGGTGCCACAGCGGAAAAGGCAGCTGCTGTTGGAACTGCTAATAAATCCACCGTAGAAGGCATTCAGGCATCAGTAAAGACGGCCCGAGAACTCACACCCCAGGTTGAATTTTGTTCAGTTTTCGTTGTTTCAGTACTCACCGTATAGTGTGCAGTAAAGGTCAATTATAGAATAGTTTCTATACATTTTTGAACACTTACTCTACATTGTCATGAAAGAAACAAACTCACAGTGTCAAAATCATTTTTGTATTGTTTTAGCTTTCTACAATGATCATAGATTACTTTTGAGAGTAGAAAAAAGTAGTAAAGCAACCCCTGCTCACACACACCCATAATTTGGGAAATATTTGGATAATCTTGAGAGGTTAAGTCTATTTTGATTGCAGAGCGTCTGCCTTCCCCACATCTCTTTGAGGATATTTTTAAAAAATCCAGTTGTGTTCAAAACTTGTTTTCTTTTTTTCTACTTCATTATATAACCACGTTATAGCCAGTATGCTGTGAATAGTATACTGGTAGAGTGGGAGCAAAAGAAAACAAATTGGGTGGGAATTGAAGTTCTAATATGTGATAAGTATTCTTAAAAATACCAGTCCAACATCTTTTAGTGTGATGTTTGTACTTTTTTTTCTAATCAAATTATAGAGAATTCATTTAAAAAATTTGATTTATTCAGCAGATATGTATTGTGTGCCTTTAGTATATCAGGAGCTTTACACATCTGTGATACTGGCTTTGGTGAGAACTTGCAGGAAGGGATGGAAAAAACCCACACCTCTTTATTGTTTGTTTTTTTGCCCACGTGGCACGTTAACAAATTAGATTCTCTTGAAAAATCACACATGTCCAACTTTTAAAAAATATTTCCATAAAATATGAACATGTGTAACTTTCTTTAAAAATTTCCATAAAACATAGAACATAGGCATTTCTGTATAAAACTGGGATTCCTAAAAAAGAGAAACAGAAAATTAAAAATACCAACTATGGAAAGAGTAAGGATTTTGGAGACAGATCTAGACTTGCATCCTCTGTGACTCTGAGTTTAATCATCTGTAAAATGGAGGGAATTCCTTCCTAATGGATATTTTGGAGGATTAAGAGGATATGTGTGTAGCCTGTAACTTACCAAATATTCGGGCAGTGTTAGTTCCTTCCCCAGCTCCTCTAACTGGTTCGCCGGGAGCTCTTGAGCAAGTCGCTTACATTTTCTAAGTCTTGGTTTTTGCATCTGTAAGTTGGTGGAATTACCTACCCATCCTGTTTCCTAAGGGGTGTTGTGAGATAATGGATGCAGTAAGATAATGCATGTGGAAGTACTTCGTGAACTGTAGCCAGTTCCTTTTTTTTTTTTTTTTTAAATCTGTAAATAGCAGTTTTAAGTAATTTGCTGTGTCTCTCTTGGTGGTGCTTTTTAAGATGGAAAAATCTACATCAAGTGTTTATTTATTTCTTTTATTTTATTTATTTCTTTTAAACATCAAGTGTCTAAACATAAGTCACTTTTTTTGAACTTTACAAATTTATTTATTTTTTTTATAAATTTATTTTTATTGGTGTTAAGTTTGCCAACATATAGAATAACACCCAGTGCTCATCCCATCAAGTGCCCCCCTCAGTGCCCATCACCCAGTCACCCCCACCCCCCACCCACCTCCCCTTCCACCACCCCTAGTTCGTTTGCCAGAGTTAGGAGTCTCTCATGTTCTGTCTCCCTTTCTGATATTTCCCGCTCATTTTTTCTCCTTTCCCCTTTATTCCCTTTCACTATTTTTTATATTCCCCAAATGAATGAGACCATATAATGTTTGTCCTTCTCCGATTGACTTATTTCACTCAGCATAATACCCTCCAGTTCCATCCACGTCGAAGCAAATGGTGGGTATTTGTCGTTTCTAATGGCTGAGGAATATTCCATTGTATACATAAGCCACATCTTCTTTATCCATTCATCTTTCGATGGACACCGAGGCTCCTTCCACAGTTTGGCTATTGTGGACATTGCTGCTATAAACATCGGGGTGCAGGTGTCCCGGCGTTTCATTGCATCTGTATCCACAAATGTTGGAGAGGATGTGGAGAAAGGGGAACCCTCCTGCACTGTTGGTGGGCATGTGAACTGGTGCAGCCATGTGTGGAGATTCCTCAAAGAGTTAAAAATAGATCTGCCCTACGACCCAGCAACATAAGTCACTTTGTATATGTTCTGAAGTATCAAGTGAACGCCACTTTGTCATTCTGGTACCTTCTCAGAATCAGCCTGTGACTGTAAAACCTTTTGCTCTGGTGAGCGGTTGCAGAGACCAAGTGTTCCTGCATTCGGCCTGAAAGGCTTGCCCATTTTTGGCTTTCTAGTGCCATCTGTAGGTGGAGAGAGGGGAAAGCTTCGCTGAAGGTTTGTGTCCCAGTGCGAGAGCGCCCTAGGGCTTACAGGTTGTTTTGTCATCCACAGGTGGTCTCAGCTGCTCGCATTTTACTTAGGAATCCTGGAAACCAAGCTGCTTACGAACACTTTGAAACCATGAAGAACCAGTGGATCGATAATGTTGAAAAAATGACAGGTAGGCTTGTGTGCCAAGCTCTTACTGTGGAGCCTTTGAGGAGTGCATTCGCAGAAACTCAAGCAGGACCGGTTATGTGACTGGGCTGTAATTGGAGGAAGGGACGGTCACGTGCCCGACAGTGTACTTGGCCCTGATTAAGGCCGCAGAGCAGCGGCAGCTTCTCATTCAAGCCTTGCAACTTGTTTGAAGAGAGGCTCTTTGAGTCCCTCTTATTTTAATGCTGCCCTCCCTGTGTGATGTGTATTGTTAGGGCTGCTATCTCCTCTCTGAATAGTGCCTTTGCTCCGTCTGAACCAGAGTTTGGTTTCAGAGGCTGGGAGGCGGTGTTCGCGGACACAGTGAGCAGCCCTGTCATTTTCAGTGGGTTCACATTTCAAGGAACCACAATAGCTACCATTTAATACACCTTGTCTCAGAGTTTCCTCCAACTTATCAACTACGTAGTTTTTTTAAAAAAGAGGAGAAGCCAACCGCCAGCAAACGCGTGTCCGTGCAACTGAAGCGGCACCTCCGAATCTTCTTCACGGTCTGTGGAGGGAGGCCTAGGAGAGGAGGGCAGAAGGGAGGGATGCGGGCTCTCCGGCTTCCCCGGCTGAACCTGTGGTGACGGGAGCCACGGCAGCCAGAGATGAAAGTGGAGCTCCTGAGGTGTCGGAGGAGAGGTAACAGAAACAAGAAACAGCCGCCCGGGGTTATTAGAATCCTCGGCGTGGCTTGTCTTGGGCACTACAAGCTGCCAGCACGCAACAGATGGCTGTGGAGTGAGGAGGGAAGGGAGAAAATGTTATTAACAGAATGTGGAGATGCCGCAGAGGCCTGAGTCGCCATCCTCCTGATGTCGCTGCGGTTCTGGTGGCCTGTGGTCGACTTGAGAAGGCCAGTGACCACGGTTGGTATGAGTGTTGTGAATCTGTACAGCCTCCTGGACTACATCTTCACTCTTTTTTTGAACTAAGGTAATCATCTGGAAGCTTTTGCTTGTTTAGGAAGGACTCGGAGCTGAAGGAGAGAATTCTGGGTGACATTTTCACGTGAGACTCGAGTGGACAACAGGGTTTTTGAGCCGCTGTTCTTCTAAAGTAGAAACGAAATTCCATTTCTGTTCTCCTGACAGGGCTGGTGGACGAAGCTATTGATACCAAATCTCTGTTGGATGCTTCCGAAGAAGCAATTAAAAAAGACCTGGACAAGTGTAAAGTAGCCATGGCCAACATTCAGCCACAGATGTTGGTCGCCGGGGCGACCAGCATTGCTCGCCGGGCCAACCGTATCCTCCTGGTGGCTAAGAGGGAGGTGGAGAACTCTGAGGATCCCAAGTTCCGTGAGGCTGTGAAAGCTGCCTCCGATGAATTGAGCAAAACCATCTCTCCAATGGTGATGGATGCAAAGGCTGTGGCTGGAAACATTTCCGACCCTGGTAAGCGATGCATGGTGCGGTTCACCTCCCTCGAGAGGTTAACTCGGGAAGCTGACAGGGTGCCGAGACGGTGTGCAACCACCCCACAACCACCGTGTCCAGTATCTGAGAGCAAAACCTATAGATCTGTAGTTTGAGATTGCTAGATCACTCTTTTGATGTCCCCCCAAAATATCACACTCAATATTTTCTCCAATATTGGCAGGTTTTATTGTGAGTTAGTTTCTCTGGGCCAGCTTTTCTGTGCTTTCTTAATGTTGTCTGACTAGATAGCTCCTGGCTCTGTTTAGTCATTGTTTTGGAAATTGCTCAAAAGATGCAAGAAAACCATTTTATCAACCATTTAGCTTATGTAACTGGCATTAACTTCTCTTCTGCTTTTCTTAAACTGTCTTTTCTCTGTAAGACATTTTCTGTTTCTGCCAAATCTGGAGGGCTTAAGTTGACCTGTAGATCTCCTTGGTAAATATCCCGATCCCACACCAAGGAATCTAGATTTTTCTTTAGCTGAATTCTGAGCACATTTCCAGTATTACTAAAGATGTTACTGCTTCTTTGGTCAGAAACATCTGAATTCCTCCGTGTTCTGAGCATCCAGCGTGTCTAGCCTTGTCTCCGAGTAACCCAGGCAGCGTAAGGGAGTGGGAAGGAAGGGCGGCCCTATTCATCCCTACCCACGCCTTCAGCCCACCGTCACTAAGAACACACTCCGTTTCCTAGTTGGAGTTTCTAGTAGTTCGAGTAGAATTCCTGAATCCCAGGTGACTGGACACCGTAGCAGCATTTGATCAACATAGGGGTTAATACACTTAATGCCAGGTTGAGCAAAGAAGTAGGGAGAAAGGTGAGACGTCCTCCAGGGACCGTATGCCCCATCTGAAACCAGCATCTCTCCTGTTCTGACTTGGCAGCCTTATCTCTTGACTGCTTCATCATTATAGGAGAAGTGGTGAGCACCACCTGAGCCCAAAGTGATCACACCCAGGAACGTCTTGAGTACTTGTTAATTGTACAGGCCAGAAGGCACCCTGCAGCGCAGGGACTAGCTGGTTTGTGACTTCTGGCTCTTTGTAGGCCTTATGGCATCTGCCTTGCCGTGATGTCCCTTCCCCTTCAATCACTGCCTGTGATGCTTCCTGGCAGCTTCACATCCAGCTTTTGTTAATAGAAACCAGTTCTTCTGCTGGACAGACAGTGCTCCAGGGCACTGACCTGCCCAGCTGAAAGTGAGGGCGTCTTATGTTTAGGCCTGCAAAAGAGCTTCCTGGACTCAGGATATCGGATCCTGGGAGCTGTGGCCAAGGTCAGAGAAGCCTTCCAACCTCAGGAGCCTGACTTCCCGCCTCCTCCTCCAGATCTTGAACAGCTCCGTGTAAGTAAATTCAGGATGACGGGGAGAACTGAGCAGAGGGTGTTGGGACTGTAGCAAATGTGCTCTGCAGCCTCATTTACTAGGTGTCTCTGTTTAGCTTTTACCTGAAGCTTAGGCGCACAAGTTGTTTTTAATTCCCAAATCAGTAGAGCACCTCACCCCCTGCACCCCGTTCTTATGCATGGGATGTGGGTTGGCTGACTGTGCTGGGGACCCACTAACGTGGAATAGTTGGCTTTGGCAAATGTGCGTGTGATGAGTGCTGAGGTCCTGGATGAGTTAATGAGGAGTGGGGAAATCATCTGGTAGTGTGGAGATGTTTTGTGTTCCCAGCTGACAGTGGTGAAACTGAGGTAGCTAGACGTGTGTACCTTCTTTCCTTTCCTTGACTTTTTTTTAGTAATAAAAGTAGTACAGTCTTTGGTTTTTTTTAAAGCTTATTTTTCCCCAACTATAATTTAAAGTCTTTTGATGCATCCCCGGAGTGCCATAAATTATTCTTCCATAGGTCAGTGGTTGAAGAGGAGGCTTAGTTGGGCAATATCTTATAGATACAAATCTTAGGATAGGAAATAGTGATTATTCTAACACTACTGGAAATAGCTGGACTTTGGGAATAGTTCATCAAGGCAACCATTTGATTTACTTTTGCATGTTTCATGTCAGTAAAAGATGTGAGTTTCTAGGTTGGTTGGGGACAGAATTGGGTCATTTTGCCCGAGCTAAGACACAGTGCTTCCGTAGCCTCCAATGCTTCAGCTTCGTTTGAGTCTCTGGAGCAGGGCTGTTGGTGCGTGGTGAGGGCCAGGGTGGGGGCTATTCTGAGACCTGGCTTTGTATGTGATCAGCAGATTCATGACACTTAGACTCAGGACCTTAGAGATCATTTGGTCTAGCTGCCCCTCGTTGCCAGATGGGAAAGCTGAGGCCCAGGAGAGAAGTTAACTTGCCTATGCAACTGGCTTCAACAATCAGGACCACAAATTAGATCTTCTCTAGGAATCTTCAGTCCCAGAGAAGTGGTGCTATGTGTGCCTCCCTGGGATGCATCCAAAACTGTAGCTGTTGGCTTTTTATGGAGAAGCAAGGAAGAAAGTATGCATCTGTTGAGATTGAAGCAGGTGGTCCCTGTGCTCAGTGTGGGTGGTCTTTTATGGAATGAGTGTGGGTGGCTTTTCTGGGGATGCTTTTTAGAGGAAAAGGAAAGAATTCTAGAAGGGAGTAGTTCCTAGGGTTTTACTTACAACCCAGTAATTCTTCCTTAGCTGGCAGATGAGCTTGCTCCTCCCAAACCACCTCTGCCTGAGGGTGAGGTCCCTCCGCCCAGGCCCCCACCACCGGAGGAGAAGGATGAAGAGTTCCCTGAACAGAAAGCCGGGGAGGTGATTAACCAGCCAATGATGATGGCTGCGAGGCAGCTCCATGATGAGGCTCGCAAATGGTCCAGCAAGGTAAGTAAGGAGGCTTTTCTTGTTGGAATAGGATGAAGAAGAGCTCACAGCCCAGGAAGAAGAGTCTGATTGGAAGGTTACCCTCTCTCTGCCTTGGTTCCTGCTGTTGCCAATAACATGATCGCCCTTTTACTTGTGGTTTAGTAAGATATTTGAGAGGAGGTTCCTTTCCTCTGTCCATGCAAGTGTCTGCTCCTGTGACCCTGGACACTTGGGGTCTTTTAAAAATTGCTTTTCTTTCTTGGGATTGCTGAATGTGTTTAGATGCTCTCTTGCTAGTTATCAGCGCTCCAATCGTGAAGTAGTCTTCTGGGGGCTCTGCTCGAGTTAGATGAAGTGTTTGTTTCCCTTCTATTTTTCATAAAAGCAGGTTGATGGATGTCTTAGAAGCCACATGCTTTATTCTTTTTCTCAGAATCATCTTACTCCTCAATTGCAGCCCGCTCCAGGCTAACTCTAGCTCCACAAATCTCAAAGTGTCAATATTAACGTGGTTGGTGAAAATGTGGATGCTGCTGCAGCAGCAGTCATGCCCCATGACTGCCTCTATCCCCCTAAATGATGAAGAGTGCATGGTAGTTTTTCTAGATAAGAGCTAAATATTATTGCTAGCCTGACAGTGAGATGTAGTTCTACCTCAGTTCTAAACTGTTTGTCATATGACGCTTCCTTCTAGATCTTCATTCCCACCATTTATTTGCCTTTTCACGCCCTCAGCCGTCTCAGGCTCTTGTATTAAATGCAGTTCTCCAGGGACCTTTTGCAGGCAGCTGATCTTGGGTTTTTCCAGGCTGGGAAATTGACCTTGGTTTTTTAACTCCGTATTTTTCTGTGCTGTTAGCTGTGAGCCCAGGTTCTAAGAAGGAATGAATAGTGACCTTGCTGGTGTTGGGTCTGATCGTGGAATTATTTGCAATCATATCTTTCTACCTGGGGCATGCACACCTCCAGGACCATTAGCAGTGCATGTGGAAAGTGGAGTGGAGGTGACAGCAGAGGTTGGTTTTACTCAAAGATTTTAAAGGAAATTTAAATTTCATTATAATAAACCCAGATATACTGTGTAGCTGGACACAAAATATATGTGAATTATAAATAAACTTACAGGGCACATGGCATCAGCCTACATATTTACCCCACTCTGCTGTTTGTAGCCAGAAGTCTTGAGGCCCGACTGTCTCGGGAGGTTTGGAGCATTGGGGGATTGGTGACTTTGAGCTGTGTGAAGTCAGGAGCTCCTTGAACCGTGTGCATTTGTGTATCTGTCATTCTGACTTTGTACACGGTGAGACTCTGAACTCCAGCAGCAGCGAGCTGCCCTCTCCTCTAAGGAATGAGGATGAGTCCTGGTTGAGACAGAGTTTAGGGAAAGGGTTTAGAATGTACCTGAACCCCTTGTTTGCCCTGAATTCTGGAACTTTGTCATCGCCTTTTGGAGACAGGTTTCCTGTGCAGGATAAGAATTTTAGGAGTGACAGCAGCCTCGAATAAACTTCAAGTAAACTCTTTCTTCCTCTTGGTTAGATGTGTTTGATATAAAGAACCTGTGTTCAGGGGCACCTAGCCGGCTCAGTTGGTAGAGCATGTGACCACTGATCTCAGGGTCATGAGTTTGAGCCCTACATTAGCTATAGAGATTACTTTAAAATAAATCTTTTTTCTTTTTCTTTTCTTCTTCTTCTTCTTCTTCTTCTTCTTCTTCTTCTTCTTCTTCTTCTTCTTCTTCTTTTCTTCTTTTCTTCTTCTTCTTCTTCTTCTTCTTCTTCTTCTTCTTCTTCTTCTTTCTTTTTTTTTTAAGAAGAAACTGTTTTCACCATTCTTCATATGCATGGTTTGGCTTCATTGAGGCAGTTTCTTTAATTTTCTTTCCCCTCCGCCTATTTCAGCATCCCATCACACTGCCTCTTGCCCTGGCCTTCCAGAATCCCCATCCCTGGTATTAAATGCATTCTTGCCCGCTCATGGGTCCTGTTCTCTCATGGGCACTAATTTGGGCTCCTTTCAACTCAGCCTTGGTCAGTTGCCACACTCATGTGTTTTCTGTGAAGTGTGTAAACTGAGGTTGGAGTGAGAATGCTAGTGAGCAACAGGAGAGATTGAGGTTGTACCCAAGGAACAGCTTTCTGAGTCAACCCTAGCAGTGGATGTGGTGTGAGGTCGTGGAAGTGTTGTCTCTGAAGACCTTGAGGGGATAGAGAGAGCTGGTCTGCAGTGTGG
Organism: Vulpes vulpes; assembly: GCF_048418805.1. Classification (NCBI taxonomy): domain Eukaryota; kingdom Metazoa; phylum Chordata; class Mammalia; order Carnivora; family Canidae; genus Vulpes; species Vulpes vulpes. The sequence goes on from NC_132783.1 coordinate 84,163,410, forward strand.
GCTTTCCCTAAGATGGAAAGCTGGATGTGGCTTATTCTGGAGGCTCCTTTCAGCTGGCTGATTGTATCTGATAGGTCCTCTTCACGCAACCATTGTGTTTGTTTTCTTTGGCTCTTTCCTGGTTTGCCATCCGTTGCCTCTGATGTATCATTTTAAATTCTGAGACTCTTTAACTCCTGAAGGAAATAATGATCTGTGGCCTGGCAACTGCAGTGCTGACCCAAGTCACTTCCTGTGTCCAGGAAGATAGAGAACAGTGCCCAAGGGAGCCAGCAAGGGATGATCACTTTGTTCTGTTCAAAGCAAGTTGTGTGGCTGTATTTGCTTTTTCCCCCCTGGATTCCTTTTAAAGGTAATCAGCCACTATTGTTTGGTTGTTTGGCTCCTCTGAAATGTCGTGACATGAAAATTATTCTTGGCAAGTTTAACTCTGGTGGTAAGTTATAAAAAAGGAATGCCGCTTGCTTTCTTGGTTTAAATTTTTTCTCTGGAAATCTTTTGCCACGGGAGTGAGCCTTTCTTTCACTCACTGAGAACGGAGAGGGCTCGGGCTGGTGCTGGAGGCTGAGAATTCCCCTTCTGTGGGGCTGGGTTCATCTGGCTTCTGGAGAGAGGCCATTCTCCTTTCCATCCTAGGCAAGCTTTGGTTACTAAGCCAGCTGATGCTCAGCTTCCCCAGTCCTACTGCTCTTACTAACACTGTCCCTGTTTCTCATCCTTCCTGCCATCGACCAAGCCGGGTAACCGAGCCGCTGAGGTGGGTATAGGCGTTGTAGCTGAGGCAGATGCGGCCGATGCTGTCGGGTTCCCTGTCCCCCCTGACATGGAAGACGATTTCGAACCTGAGCTGCTGTTAATGCCATCCAATCAGCCGGTCAACCAGCCCATTCTGGCCGCGGCTCAGTCATTGCATCGGGAAGCTACCAAGTGGTCTAGTAAGGTACTGATTAGCACCCCAGTGGGGGCTGCTCCATATGCATCCGGCCATGTGCAGCCTTGACACATTGCATCACTCATGGTCTGTGCGAGTCCTGTGAGTCTGGGCGGGCGGGCCTCTGTCTGCACCTTGTTGTTAGGACTGGCTTCACAAGTTTGATAGGTCTGCTAATGCCAGAGTGATTGGATTGCATTATGTTTGGGGCTAGAGATGGGGTCACTTTCTGAAAGGATTCCTTTTCTTACTGACCTTGGGGCCACAATTGGAACCTTAAGCCCCCTTGGGAGGCCATGGATATGTCTCTCAATGACATGCAGGTTGGGGACCATTGTAGACCGTTAAGAGGTCACCTGGCCTGACCATTGAGCTTTGCCTGCCACCCCCTCCTCTGCTGACCTGTCACTGATGGCTCAAGCAGAGCTGGTCAGGGTGAGAAGCAGCTTATACGGCGGGGTCTCTGGGGCGGACTGCTTGCTGCCCTGCACTTGGCTGCCTGGCAGATGCTGGCCTTAATAGGAACCCACAGGGAAGGGGCTTCACTGACTGCTTGGGTCTTTCGGTGGGGGGGTGGGGGACAGGGAGCACTCAGGGCTGCAGGACAGGCAGCCACAGAGCTTCCACCTTGGGACTGAACCCACGCTAGTTTGGGGAGTGGAGGAAGAGGGTAATCACTTTTTTCCTTTTGAAGGTAGCATGTTGCAAGAAGAAAGGGTTTGGAGAGTGATGGGTAATAACTAACCCTGGCACTACACTGTCTTCTAATCAAGTTCGTGAAACCCTGCAATGATCCCAGGTCTACACTGGAAGAGACAGCCTTGTCTAACCTGCCCCTGTTCTCGTGACTTCTTCCCGTACCTCTGTTCTCTCTGGCCCCAGTTACTGCCTGCGATGATACACGCCTCCCTGCACAGTGATCAGCCACTTCCTGATGCCTGTGGGGGTGTCTCCCAGAGTGCCCTGCAGTGGCATGGTTTGTGTATGCCTCACGCCTGGTCTAGAAATTGAAATGCATGAGGGGAAAAATGAGTAGGGCCTGACCTTTTAGGTCGTTTTGAACATTGCAGTGGTTATTTTTGGTTGTTAGCAGCCAAAAAGCTGCTCCTTTTGAGGGCATAAAGTAAATTTCATGTACATTTCTTGATTATGACCCACGAGGGTTTTAATGAATCCAGATGCCGAATTGAAGATAAACCGCTAGTAGTTGGAGTGGGGGGTTCCATTTACAGCTTGACTCATGAGTTTTATTTTTTTGCTCTTAGCTGAAGGTTTCTTTAATTGAAGCCACTTAGCTGAGAGGACTGATTCTCAGCCTTTTCAAATGTGATAAATTAAAATAACATGTTCCCTTAGGCTGACAGGACAAATAAGAGGCAGTAGACGGGAGGGCAGGAGCAGTCTAGGTGAGAAAGTAGATCTTTTCTCATCAAGGCTGATAATGGTTACTTGGTTTAAATTCTAGCTCAGCGGCAACAGTCCGTCCTTGGCTGTTATTGGCCATGAGGGTTAGGGCGAAGGGGATGATTTCAGCACCCGGAGAGGCTCCTCCGTATTTTTCCCCTCAAGCCAGCTCTACTGCTTTTCCCCTACAGAAAGAAAATGCCTGTTTAACCAACTTCTTGGTCCCGTCCTCATTTTTATTGACATGATTAACTTGGAGATGCTGAGGTGCTCGTTCATTGCCATGCCGGGGCGCACATGTTGCCCTTCCAGACTAATATCCGGGTCTTCCCTTTCTCAGTGGGGTCATCTCTTTCTTTCTGCCTCTCTCACTGAGTGCTGGGAGGAGTGTCCTGGCTCACCCTTCTCTCTGTTCTCCTGTACTGTCCATGTCACTTAAGAGCAGTCCCCTTATTCTCTCCTCACCCTTCCAGAGGCTGCTAGCGCAGCAGGCTCCCTCCTCTCTTCTCTGTGCTTCTACCTTCTTCCCTAACTTGGCCAGAGTGTGGGCTGAGCTCACATTATATCTTTGCTTCTCTCTAGGGCAATGACATCATTGCAGCAGCCAAACGCATGGCTCTGCTGATGGCTGAGATGTCTCGGCTGGTAAGAGGGGGCAGTGGTACCAAGCGGGCACTGATTCAGTGTGCCAAGGACATTGCCAAGGCCTCAGATGAGGTGACGCGGTTGGCCAAGGAGGTTGCCAAGCAGTGCACAGATAAGCGGATTAGAACCAACCTCTTACAGGTACTCAAGAGAAATGTGTGTGTGTGTGTGTGTGTGTGTGTGTGTGAGAGTGTGAGTGTGTCAGAGTAGGGGTTGTGGGAGGGAGAAAGCGAGAGAGAGAAGACTGGATGAGCAAGGAGGAGGTGGAGGAGCTCTGAAGAGGCAGCAAAAAGGGGAAATACACGTATATATTTGGGAAAGACAGATTCAGGACAATTTCCTTCCTAATCAAATGAAAAAATGATAATGGTAGCGCATCATTCTGAAGAGAGGGACTAGACTGCTTCTGGGGAGAAAGCAAGTGGGATCCTGCTGCTGATTTACCGAATGCCTTCTGCATGCCAGCCTCAGGAATACAGCGGTGGATAAGTCTTGCCCTCAAAGAGTTGGCGGGCAAGAAGAACGTTAGAAACATACTAAATTAAGTTTCCTTTTTAGGTATGTGAGCGAATCCCAACCATAAGCACCCAACTCAAGATCCTGTCCACTGTGAAGGCCACCATGCTGGGTCGCACCAACATCAGTGATGAGGAGTCTGAGCAGGTATGTGTCCTCTGCTTCTCGTTTCTTGCCAGCAGCTTCTGTGCCATTTTATAGTAATTTAATCCAGGTGAAGGAAAGCTCTTGTGTGGCTTTTGTCCCTCTACAGATGGGAAGTCGAGGCCTGGGGTTAACCTCAGTTCTTTTCCTCCAGGAAGTAGCTTTGGCTCTCTTGAGGCCTCCAGTGCCTATTCACTCCTTTGGCTGGAGAGCATTTCTGCTTCCTAGCTCCCCGGGATATCAGTACCTCGAGGAGGAATCGTGCTGGCTTTTCAGGGGCATGAGACAGGTGTGTGCTGAGGCCGAGATGACAGCTCAGAGGAGGTGTTTCTCTTGCTTTCTTTGACAGAAATTGCAATAAGAGTGGCAGGAGGGTTCTCTGAAGTGATGGCAACCGCTTTTTTGGAGTTTGTCGTCCTTCACTGCCTCCTGGAATTGTGGCCCAGAACTATTGGGAAAGCTCTCATGTGAGCACCTCTTCCTCTCCTTAGCTCCCCTTTGGGAGGCCGCGCTGTGTGCCATACGTCTAGTGTCACCTCACAGTAGGTAGCACATCTTTTGTTGAGCTGCGCAGATAGGCTCATCGTACATGGGTGAGCATGTGGCTGTGGATTGGGCGCTGTAGTGGAGAGTTAAAGAAACAGACACAGTCCCTCTCCTCAGGGAACTCACAGGTAGTTCAGGAGGCCAGCCCTGATCTCTGGGCCAGGAGACAGAGGCTGCCGTCTGGTGCCAGTGGTGCTGCTTCCACTGCCTTGTTTTAGTCCAACAGCTCTCCCCCCTCCCCCTCAACGAGGGGGACACCATGGGGTTGGATCTTCACCCCTAACTTCCATGTATTCTAGGCAGGGTCTGGGCACTTGGGCTGTTCCTTGTCATGTGATCTCATCTGCACCAAGTAAAGGAAGTGGAAGCAGAGAAAGAAGGATAAAGATTCATGGTTTCAGACCATATTGTTTAATTAACCAACACAAATGTATTTGGGGAATTTCTCCTATGTTCCTCCTAATATTACAGTAAAAAGAGAAACTAACAGTGTGGTCGAACTGCAAAACCACAGGACTGCAAGTCAGATGTTTTGAGTCCTCATCCTGATGATTGTGTGAGTTTGGTTGCGAATCTCTGAACCTATCTGGGCCTTAGCCTCTTTGTGGACCGAGTGAAAAGATCAGCTGACCAGGAATTTAAGCCCGTAGTTATGTGTCTCAGAGCCAGTGAACCCTCAGAAACTGTGTGGACAAATTTTATACACGCGAGCATTTTCCAGGGAAGACTCTACAGAATTCCTCAAAATCCTCAAAATCCTCAAAGCGTCTGTGGCTCAAAAATGGTGTTTTTTTTTTTAATCAAAAATAGTTAAAGATTTAAAAAAAAATTACTGTCCTAATAGATCAATAAGTTCTCTGAGTTTCTATGTTGGAGTATTAGTGTGTTTGCAGTAAGCTTGTGTGTCTAAATTTATGTATTTAGACTTTCATGGATTTATAAGATGATTGGTTTGCTCATTTGGTTAATTTTTTCATTCATTATTAAAATATTTATGAAATACCCCTTTTTGTGCCAGGCCCTGTCCTAACACGGGGCATAGCAGCAAACAAAAGTGACAAAAATCACTGCCCTCGTGGTACTAAAATTTGATAAAATCAGGTAAAATAGCAGATAAAGCAAACAACTTAGGTAAAATTTGCATATAGCGTATCAGTAATGATGGATTCTGTGGAGAAAAATGAAGAATTGGAGGATGAAGAATGCTGCCACTTGGGAAGGTGTTTGTATTTAAAATAAGGTGAACAGGGAATGCCTCTCAAAGTGACATCTGAGCAAAGATCTGAAGGAGGTGAGGGCTAAGCCGTGAGGGAAAAGCATTCCAGGTAGAGGGAACAGTAAGAGCCCGAGGCGAGGCGGCAGCTTGTTTGAGGACCAGGAAGGGAGTATGTGCTAGAGGCCAGCTGCGGGTATAGTACATGATCATTGATGGCCGTTTTTGGAGAAACCTCCCCCCCCCCCCCCCCCCGAACCCACCAGTGATGTGACAAGTATGGGGGATGCCAGCTGCGGGTCGGGCAAACTTCAGTCCACTCCTAGCTTAAGCCAGTTCTGGAGGTAGGGCCACATCAGGGACTATGAGTAACGGAGCGTTTCTCTTTGCTTGCAGGCCACAGAGATGCTGGTTCACAACGCCCAGAACCTCATGCAGTCAGTGAAGGAGACTGTTCGAGAAGCAGAAGCTGCTTCAATCAAAATTCGAACAGATGCTGGATTTACACTGCGCTGGGTTAGAAAGACTCCCTGGTACCAGTAGGCACCTGGTCACACCTGGCTGGCACAGAAACCCCTACTAAACACAATGAAATGGTCTGAGTCCCAGAAGATGCTGAGAATTGCTAGGGGGTTAAAAGCCACCCACATCCTGGCCTGACATAACAGAAAGGAGTGGGGCCTCTTCACTTTAGAAACCTTGTATACTCTTGTCATGGACACTTTGAAACGTGTCTCCGTACACAGCCTGTATTCTCAAACACAGTTATACTCGTAAGCACTCTGTCCCAATAGGAAGACTGGGTTTCTAGCCCACGGACTTCACATAAGCTCAGAATCCACGACTGAACACTAGCCAGACACCCTGCTCCGCCCTCATTCTCTAGGGGACAGTTCCTTTTCTGCTTCCTTTTAACTACCCCCCCCCCTCCCCCCCGCCCCGGCAAGTTAGTTAAGAAGGAAATTGCTGTGCCTCCAAAATGTGTTTTGGGCTTTCCACGTTGCCCCTGACCCTGGCTGTGCTGTCTGGGTCCTTTTCAGAAGTGAGCTTTGCTGCTACAGGGGAAGATGGCCTCTGGGGAGCCCCAGCATGTGGGGCCTGGATTCACTTCTTGCCCTTCTCGTTTCATCCTTCTAATTTCCCCTAGTGCAAAACCAAATTTTGCTCTCAGGAGGAAATCGCAGAATCACATTTGTGTGCTTCTGTCTTTACCTTGCCCCTGAGCAACGTCTGTGCTAAGGAAGGTTCCTGTCCTGTAGCCCGCCTCGGCCTGCCAAGGTAGCCATCCCACACACTGTGTGTCCTGGTGCTTTCTGCCACCGAGGGGCAGAGTAGCCGGGTGCAGCCCTGCCCATCTTCCCAGCAGGGCTGCGCCCAGGCGCTTCATGCTTCGTCACTGCCTGCAGAGGTCTGCGCTGAGGCCTTAGCATTCATTCTTAGCTCTTACTGTTCCTTCTGAGCTGAAATGCTGCATTTAGTTTTTAACCAAATCATGTCTCCAATCCTGGCTTTTGTATTCCTCCCTCATTATTCTTCCTAGACAAGATTTTAAAGATATGTGTTTGTTCATTGTAATTTTGAAAGATCCTTTTTATCCTTTTGAAATTCAGTCCTAAGAACTGGTGCTTGCCACCCCCGGAATGTTTAATAGAAAGGCAATCCTGTCTGAAGGGCACTTCCTACCTAAGGGAGGTTGGCACTTGCAGACTGGAATTCTGGCACCGTTGGGGATGAATCAGTGGGAAATAGTCCTCAGTATATTCTTTCCTCCCTTAACCAAGCCCCTCTATCCTCTCCTCCCTCCCAAGTAACGAATGTCCGTGAGTAATGAGTATAATATTTAATTATCACCATACGTTTCCTATTAGCAAAGTGAGAAGAATTCTTTTTTTTGCACTTAACACTGCTGTCTAAGCATTGCCCAGCACATGAAATCGTACTTCTTCCCAAAGCCAGAACTGGATGAGTAAAGGAGTAAGAAACCATTGCCTGAATGTCCTTCCTTCTCACCTCCAATGTGTTAAATCCCAACATCGAATGTATAAACCTTGTCCTCAGTTGGTACTGTACACTCAGGCTTTCCTCTATTTTCCTTTAACTGATGAATATTATTTTCAAGGCCCTCAGCATATTTGTATAGTTGCTTACCTGATATAAATGCAATATTGATGCCTTTAAAGTATGAATCTATGCCAAAGATCACCTTTTGTTTTATGAAAGATTACTTAGAGGAAATAAGAAAAATCATGTTTGCTCTCCAGGTTCTTCCAGTGGTTTGAGACACTGGTTTACACTTTATGCTGATGTGCTTTTCTCTAATATCAGTGCTCCAGACACAGTGAAGCAAATTGGGGAAAAAAAAAAAAAAATCCCTGAAGACTGATTAGAGACATCACCACTAAAAAACTACATTTATAAGCTAGGATTTGTTATATGCAAATATTTTCTGCCTCTTCTTTTGTTCTGTTTAAAACAATAAAGTGCATTTGTATAAATAATGCTTTAAATGATGGGTATATTATTTTGGCAAACACGTTTAGATCAGCTTTCTCCTTTGTTTGAAAAATGGCCAATGAAACTAATCCTCAGGATCTGGAAATGAAACGCTTTTATTTAACCCAGGTGTTGTACTGGATGAACAGTGTATCCTACTCCTGTAGAGCAGTAGTGTATTTACTTAATGAGCGAAAGGACAACTTTGGGGATTACATGCTAGAAGGAGGTGATCAAGGTGAACAATAGGAAGGAAACAGATGATGTGGATTATTTCCTGGTTGAAGTGGTGTGTCTTTATCTTAATGCTAGCCAGTCATGGAGACCATCACTCCTGAGAAGCTGAAGCTTTACATGTGCAGGAATACCACAGGTCTGTTTTTTCAGATTTCAAAGTCCAATATAGAACAATAGGGCTGTGGAGATCCGCCAGGGTTATAAGGCAGACATAGCTTTGGGGGACATACTTATCTTGCTTGAGGAAGTAGGAGTAGGTACTTGGGAGTTAGAATGGGCACATCACTGTTTTTGCCTGATTTTCCGGATCTGAAAGGAGATCGTTAATGAGGGGTAGTGCTGTGGACTACATTTACTGCTGGTTTAGAAGCATTGCTGACTAGAGAGGCCAATTCCAAACTGCTGGAGTTAAAGAGAAATGTCCAAGGCTACAGAATTAGCTCGGCAGTATCTGAAAACAGTATTCATGGTCTCATTTTTGTAACTCACCGTATGTTCACGGGTACTGCCTTCCTGCTACATTATATTTTAGTTGTTTTCTCAAACCAGAGGACTCCAAGAACAGTGAAGACCAGCATCTTCCAAGGGTTGTTCTGTAACACCACTTTAGGAATGAATCCATCGCATGGATTCTGTTTGGATAAATGATGGTAACTTCCTTCTGTAGAGAAATGAGCATCTACTTCATTTGCTCTTAGGGTATCTCCTTTAAGAAATTATAAAATGAGGGCTGCCTGGGTGGCTCAGGGGTTGTGCATCTGCTTTCGGCTCAGAGTATGATCAATCCCAGGATCCAGGATGGAGTCCTGCACTGGGTTCCCTGTGGGGGACCTGCTTCTCCCTCTGCCTGTGTCTCTGCCTCTCTCTGTCTATAAAAGAATTTATAAAATGGGGCAATTCTGGGATTAGCTGTAATTCTGCATTTGAAAAATATTCTACTACTAAGTTATTTGTGGATCTTTGTTATTAGTAGGTGGTAGTGGTGGTGGTGATAGGGAGAGTAACTTTGATCACTTACTGCTCAGTCTCTGGCGAGACAGTGATGCTCAGAGAAATTATCCATGGCTGTTAACATTTTGAGGTTAAGAGAGGAGCACTTCCAAGTACTTTGCTGCAACCCTTACAGCTTATGTGATGATACAGAACAAAATCTGATCATGTTTAGGCTGCTCTGATGCTGAGGCGTACCCATCTGAGAATGCTCAATCAGCAGTCAAGCTAAAAAAATCAACTTGTTGCTTTCATCTTTTTATTGACAGTATAGCCAGATTAGAGAAAGGATTTACTGGATTCAAATGAATAAATACAATAATTTAATTGTAAAAGGAAACAATCTACTTGAAAGTTTTAGCAGAAATTGCTAGATACAAAGGACTCTTGGCATATAATCTGCTTACTTATATATAAGAGAAGACAGCACAAAGAAAATTGGACAGTCCAGTTATACATGGTTGAGATTCGGGATTCTGCAGAAAGAAAATGTACTGATTGTTCTTTTGAGATAGGACATTAAAAGACATTAAAAATAAAAGCAACTGGGCTGTGTAACCAACGTTAGGCAAAGACAATAAATATTTGGCAACATCTTGATTTTAGCTGCCAAGCTAATATTGGTTACCCAAGAAATTTCAAATTTTCAAAAAGTGCCATTTCCTAGTAGGTGAACGGCAGGCTGGGTACCCTATGGAGGCAGAGGTAAGAACGCTGCTGTCTGCTGGGCTCTCTCTGGTAGCCTCGACCACTAGCCCTAAACAGCAGAGTGGGATGAATTTAAGGGCTGTTCTTATGATATGGGAGGAGTTAGAAGCCGAGAGGAAGGAAAAGAAGGGAGTCACAAGAAAAAAACTAACAGCATAAGTAAGAACCAGTGGGAACCATGACAAGCACTTGTATCTTCCAGCCTTCCTCTCTCCTTCAGGTCTAATGAGGCCAAGTGACTGGGCAAGGACTTCAAAGCCAGTGAGGTTGAGTGAAATGATACAACTCTAGACTGACTTCTCAGCCAAGACGATCAATATGGTTTCATCAGTGTCACTGAGGATCTTGTTACTGCCTCAATATCATGTACTGTGTCAGTACAGCAGAGACGCTCAAGTGACAATTATGACAACAGTCTGAGGAAGGAATCTACTGACTACTGTAGCCTTGGGAAGCACACAGTATGAAACAGGAGCTCCCCTTGAAGGCAAGGGATACAGGTAAATTCAAGACCTTAAGAACAACAATAAAAAAGAGAAAAGATTAAAAAAAAGTGACCATAGTGAAGCAGGCACATTTTTTTTTTCTTTTGCTGAACTAGGGCTTGAGGCCTTTAGGCTAAGATGGTTTAAGTGGTGTTGATAAGCTTTCTAAAACATGAAGGTGGCAAAGTTCACTTAAGTTTCTCTTCTACCCTTTAATTTGCTTCAAATCTCAAATGCTTGTGCTTGCAATAACTTCCTAAAAGCAGAAGTAGTGTTCCCTTTTATTGCCTTAATAAAGCATTTGCCCCTTTGATACGATTTTTTACTATGCTATCTAACAGCTGAACTAGTGGCACAAAACTGAGATGGGTACTTACTGCAGCAAGGTCCCTGTAAATCAAAATCTTAGCTTTACATAAAAATCTTATTTATAAAAAATACAATACCAAGTACAGTGAGAATGAAGCACGGAGCAGTGGTGCTCCCTGCCAGGGCCATGTGGAAGTGGCTTTTGCTACAGTGCTTGCTTAATGGCACAAGTGAAAAGCTGAATAAGGCAAACACTTGAAGAGGCAGTTTTTTGTAAACTTCTTGGGGTGGGGGGAACTTCCTCTGTGGGGATAGATGCTGATTTGGGATGGCTAAAATCAGGTGTGATGTTTGGCTGCACTTGATACATCACATTACAGATTAAGACTGCTCCTGCTGAGACCAGTTCACTTGTTTTTGGGGAGAGGTTATCACTGTAGCCTTTTGCCTTTATTGTCACGATGTGCAGCCTCCAGCTGACGCCCCCCTATGGAAGCAGTCACCTCCAGAATCTTTCTAACTGAAAAGATATAAAATAAGCTAAGTCATTCAAAGTTTCCTTAGCTGAAAGCTCCTTCAGAACCCTACATTGATTACTAAGCAACTTCATTAGCGGTGTGTAGCATGATAGGAATGCTTTGACTAGAATATGTATTCCCACCCACTTGGTACCTAACAGTAATAAACTATAATGACACTAGAAAAACAAACGGATCTTGAGGAATTTTGGCCTCTTCTCATGTTCTCACTTGGAACTTTCCAGCTTTCGTGACATATTTGACTCCTTTAAATGGCTTATATTTCTCTCCATACATGTCCAAGCGGTTTACTTTTAAGCCTGTGTCCAAAAAAAAAAAAAAAAAAAAAGGTAAGGAAAGGAACAAATTATTTTCCTGGCCATACCAACCAACAATTATTTGTCTAGCAATGAACACTACTGAGTAAATCTGACATTAACCAAGTGTCCCTTCTACTATTCACAAATTATAGCACTGTGGGGGGATGGTTTTAGTTCAGATTCCCAAGTGGGCAAAGAATGTCTTTTAAGGATAAATCTTTCTGTATGAATGACTCCTCCCTTTGTGCTTGGATGAAGAGGGTGCAGAGGAAGAAAGCTGTGTGAAATAAAGTGCTCTGCAAATCACTGTACCTCGGACTATGGCCCCACAGCACGGTGTGACAGGCAAACTGGAGCTATTGTTCTTTCTAGAGAGGAAATGCTTGTACCCTTCTAAAATCCAAATAGTTGACCCCAGCAAAACTCAGGTAAACCGCAAACATAAGTCAAAACTTATCCTTACCAGAAATAGCAAGCTGCTGGATCTTGAACTGTATGTTGAGACTTGGATTCTCTTCTGGCTTGGGTGCTCCAGACTGTAAATTTACCAGTCCTTTAAGACTCGGGAGCTTTTGTGGAGTAATTTTTCCCACATCCCATGTTAGTACCTTAAAAAGGCATAAGAAATACAATCTGAACCATTTACTAAAGACAAATGTTCAAAGACACTATAAACTTCTGTACAGAATGACGCACAGTATCTTGGAAACAAGGGACCTGGGATCTTCACAGAGTCTTACCACTAATCAGGTCTGTGACTGAATGGTGAGGGCAGAGAACCAACATTTGTAGAGCATCCACTTTTGGATACAGCACTGTGCTTAGCACTATTCATACATCTCAAAAAGGCCTATGATGTAGGTTTTGTCTTCTTTTTACAAAGAAACTGAGGCTCTGTGGTCAACCTCTGGGGAAGTTCTTCAAATTCTGAGGACTGGTTTTTACTTTAAAAAATGCCTTTTCACTTAGCAGGCAGCTCAATGACTCTGCTGCTGAAAAGAACCACACTTTTTACCCAAGCAGGAATCTGAGAGAAAACCATCTTTTTTACAGTTTCTCTGCAAACCCTGTGCTAGAGGCACGTTTACGTATGGTTATGTATGGTGAGGAAGCAGCTATCCTAGCCAGCATTCCCTGTGGAAGAGTATGAATTGCTTGTAAATGAAAAAGAAAGGTCTTAATGATCAATTTCTACAGAAAATCGAACAATTAATAGACTACAATACTAACTTCTTATACCCAGATCATGCTTTTCTCTTTTTAAAAAAGCTTTCTACGTCTTCTTCCTTAGTGAGTATGTCTCTAGATTATCAGTGGATGAGGAAAGGCACACTCTGAAGGAGAACAGAATGAGTCTCACGTTTCTGTTCATCTCCTCAGCAGCAGATGCGGGATTCCCTCCATAGCCAGTGGCCGAGTACAGGTTGTTCTCAGGTTTTGTGAGGAACTTTAGTTTTAACAAAGACATTAACCCTTCCTTCTGCCCTCCCTGCCATCAGAAAATAAAGACTGCAGAAACATTTGCTCACTCTTGATTAGAGCTAGCTGTACCTTGGTAACTGGATCAAATGTATAGCTGCCTTGTGTTGGTGTCAGGTTCATATTCAGCACAACTTTGGGCATATGAACTGTTACTGTGATTCCTTCAATAGTTTTCCCCATATTCTGCTTTGGTCCAATTGTAATATCAAATCTACCGCAAGAACTGTTCTCCTTAAAGCTGATGCTATGTTTCACATACACCGGTATTGCCACTAGACTGAAAAGAAAAAGACAGATACAACCACAAACATAATTAATTGTGTGAGACAGCTCCTGAGGTAGCCTGAGAACCTCAGTCCAGAGTATTCCACTCCTTTGACTCTACCACAGGGCCATATACCCCCAGACCTGGAGGGTCAGCATTCACTAGTACTCACCAGAGAGTTTGAGCACCACCACACTAGGAATTACACAATTTCTGAGCAAGAAGTATCAAATCAAGACAGGACTCAAGATAGGATAAACAAGTGGCACAAATAGCCCTAGTTTGAAGAAATTAATTAAGGTCCCATAGAAAAGAGAATTTAAAATTAAACTAAATGAAATTGTCCCTATGTGGTAAGAGCCAAGAAATAACTCCTCTGCTTTTGAGTATTACTGATGCTACCCAAACGCCTTCTGATATTTTCAAGGGACAAACCATTTACAACCCACAATGCCATTTCATTCATTTAAACCTTAGTACCTGAAAGAGTGACCGGAAGTCAGTTAATTGGGCGACTGCCTAGAGAATTAGAGATGTATCTGTCTCCCTCTGTTAGATATGAAGTCTATAGACCACAGTAAAATTATGGCATGGGTTCAAGGTTTTGTGTAGGTTGTGCGCAGTCCAAAGTGTTTGTTCTCCGGTATATGTTTTGCTAGTACTTTATATTCTCACATTCAAAGAACACTGATTATTTTAGATACATATTTTCACCAGTTCTTCCTGAGTTTCCTAATGAGCCATGGCCAAAGAGAGCAGTGATGAATTCAAGTATCCACCTGTCAGAATGAAAAAGGTAAGGGGACTACCCATCACTCTGATACATGATAGCAGATTTCTAGTTGATGCATCAACGTACTTTTGTGAGCTGACACGATACGATATGAGTCGGAAATTTCCATCTGGAGGAATAAATGACAAAACTCTTTCAGATTCCCAGCGCTTGAACCGGATGCAGGGGTGGAAGCTGACATCGTCGAGAAGCCGTGGGTTCTGCCAGGAAAACAAGATGGCAGTATTCACTGAGTGTGCGGAATAGGGCAAGTCTGCTAGGATACTATGAGAAATTAATATACTCCCTAAGGATAAAAGTTACATTACGAGTTTGTTACTATGACCACAATAACACACAGTTAACAGTTTCACAAGGCTTTGAGATTTCAAATATATTTTGTAAAGCAGGGGAGGGGGCAGAGGGAGAGGGAGAGACAATCTTCAAGCAGATTCTCCACTGAGTGTGGAACCAGATGCAGATCTCGAACCTCACAACCCTGAGCTGAAATCAAGAGCCGGCTACTTAACCATCTGAGCCACCCAGGTGGCCCGCAAATATTTCATATGTTATTTTGGTTGAATTTCAATTACTATTAAGTAGAAAATGTGAGCCATACTATCATTTCCATTTCACAGATGACAAAAATGAAGTTGGAAGAACTCAAGGTCAAAATGAGACAGCAACAGAACTTTGTTCTCTTTTCTTAGTAGTGTATCATGCCAAGTCTAAAATGATGCAAAAGATCAGTGCCCTTTCTTATCAGTAAAGCAAATAATAATTCAGTGAGATTACAGATTTGCAGAAGCCATCCAGCCATTTAAGCCACTTCTAACATAGCCAGGAGAAGACTTCTCCTCAGCCTTTCCATAAAGGCCATGCTCATTACGTAAGCCACTGTCTTGGGAAGCTGTGCTAAGAATATTTCTGAGATAGGGGTACCTGGGTGGTTTAGTTAAACAGCAGGCTCTTGATTTTGGCTTAGGTCATGATCTCAGGGTTGGGAGAGCAAACCCCATGTCAGGCTCCCTGCTCAGCGTGGAGTCTGCTTAAGATTCTCTCTTTCTCTCTCTCTGCCCCTCCCCTTGCTCATGCTCTCTCTAAATAGGTAAATAAATCTTAGAATATTTCTGAGATAATACTTACAATTTAAGATACAAACATCTCTCAGTATTTATCATTTCTTTCAGTACTTCATATATATTAGGCATACAAAGATCTACAGGACAGGAGAACAAAACTTACCATGAAAGAAAGAGAAAGGTCAGGCATTCCAGATAGCTTAATGCAAGCATCAATGACCCCCTGAATTTCTGCAAACACTGTAGATCCTGAAGAAAGGAAGTGATAACATCACTGGAATTAGAGTCTAGTAAAGACTAGAGCGATCACTGTCTCTGAAATAATGGAAACATCGCCTCGGTGTCAGACATAATGAAACTTGCACATCTACTAACAAGTTAGTGGGACAGAGGATCCATTGCACCAGTTATGACAGTTTCTTCACTAAACGCCCACACCTAACTGGTAGGACTGGGGTAATTCTACGGAATATCAAACCTGCCTCTGTCTTGACATAGTCAACCTTATAAGACTGCTGGATATGAAATTAAAATGTTTTTGGGGTGCCTAGGTGGCTCGGTCTGTTAAGCAGCCGGCTCCGTCTGTTAAGCAGCCGGCTCCTGATTTCTGCTCAGGTCACGATCTCAAAGTCCTGAGATGCAGCCCCACCTTGGGCTTCCTGTTGGGCATGGAGCCTGCTTAAGATTCTCTCTCCCCTTCCGCCTCTGTCCTTCCCCATCAACTCTTTCCCTTTTAGAAAAAAAAAGTGTTTGAAGTTAAGATATTTTTAATGGAATTTAAAAATGAGGCAAATTTCTCATTGAAATGGACTAAGCTGTTAACTTTGAATAGGAGCCATTATTCTGTAATAATGTAGCTATTATTCTGTACGATAGAATTTTTATAATGAAAAGGGCACTGATTGAAGAAAAAATACTGGCTATAATTCACAATAACTCATTTTCACACAGCAACTAGCTGTGTGACCTTGAGCAGATTTACTAAACCCTTTTGAGCCTCAGTTTCCTTATGTATAAAATGTGAAGGTTGGACTAGATGTTTTTAGTAAAATTTATGGTTCTAATAGAGTAAGCTGTTTTGTCTGAGGTCTTCAGAAGTACTGTATGTAAAGTGGTAGCAAAAGTATGGTGCATGGTAGGTAATACAATAAATGTTGAATAAATGGCAAGAGGGAGAGGCAGACAGGGTAATAACTGGCTTAAAGTAAGGCAGCATGAGATCTGATTTACAAAGGTTTGGCAGATCTCAGCTAGTGGTTATGAAAATTATATGTAGCCTCTTGGCAAAATAAACAGATTTTAAGCTATCAGGAAGTGAATGCCTTTCTGCTGAAACCATACTACCAAGAGATTTCAATTTTGTCAGCTCAACTGTTTTTCCCAAATAAGATCACATGCACACAATTACCTGATTTATCTATAATTGCATCTATTTCTTCAACGACATCAAAATAGGCTTCATTATTTGTGTACTTTACCCCTGCCCGGCGCCATGGGATGTTGGACAGCTGCCCAGTGGGGAGTGTGTCCCCAACATTACTACTGCCTAGAAACCGGAAAAGGAGAAAGCAAAGGTAATGCATAAAATAGTCATCAGGAAAGCTGTTAACAAAAAAATAAAAAAAAAAAAAGGAAAGCTATTAACAAGGGTGATAGGCTGGCTCAGTTGGTAGAGTGTGTGACTCCTGACCTTGGGGTCGTGAGTTCAAGCCCCACACTGGTGTATAGTTTATTTTAAAAACAAAAAAAGAAAGAAAAACTATTAACAGGAAAAATAAAAGAATGCTTTAGTTGCTTCTTTAATGTTTACGTTTTCTTCATCGAAGTTGTGGATGGTTTCCAGAATTGCTGGAATTGCTATACCGACATGATCAAATTTCTAGGGGACAGAAATAGGCCCTGTGGTCCTCTATGTGCCAAACCAGGTTAAATTCATTTACCTATCTTTTGCTTCCTGTGTGTTAACAGTAACCTAACCTAATTCTAGTGGCTCAACAACAGAATCTCGTCCTGCTGCCAGTGATGAGGAAAAGAGGCTAGTTGTTGTAGAACCTTCTGCTGATAAAATGTCTCCACTGAGAATAAGTGATATGTAGGCCCTTTGGTATTCAGCTTAAATTCTACATGAGATGCTGCCAAGCAGGCCTCAGCAGAGTAACTGGATGAAGAACACACTCTGGCCTTTTCCCATTTTAAGGTCAGCACAACGATATGGCTGTAATATGGCTAAGGTTTAATATAGGGCTAATTTACTGGTAAATTGACATATGTCTGAAAGTAAGTCTGATTGTCTAAAACACACCCTTGAGCTGTGACATATTTAACATTTTGGTTAATTTACATTTCCAATTCAAAAGTAGTATATGCTTAGTAACAGCAACACATGGAAAGCTCAGAAAAGTGGCTAAAAAGAATCTATCTTTCTGTTATCAAAATACAACTACCATTAAAAGTTTGGTATAATTCTTTAAACATTTCCCTCAAAAATAGGCTGCATTTATTTTTTTCTATTTTGGTAAGTTTGTTATTTTTGACTGCACCTTAAAATATAGTTGCAATCATACTGTATATACAATATACTGTATATATATAATTAGATTTTACAGTCTAATTATGATTGGTGTTTGTGTCTCATTACTCAGTAAAAAAACAGCTCTGCTCCTGTTAAATAATTAATACAATTCTAGGTTTTTCATGTTGTGTCTTTTTTTTCTCATATAGTTCCATCTACAGAATGCTCTTATTCCTCCCTCTTTCCCTAAATTCTGCTGATTCTTTAGGGCCCTGCATTGGGGCCAAGCACCACAGTTCAGGAGGGATTATTTCCATCTACTGAACCATTCTCTTGAATGCACTGCCTTAATAACCTATGTATTTTCATTCTCTATTTTAGTAACTATAAAATACATGTTTATTTTAGAAATTAGAAAGTATTAAGCAAAAATAAAGATAGTATGTTGTTCCTTAGTTGGAGACGGTCATTGAAAATATTTTAGAACTTTTTTGTCTGTAGGAATGTTTATGTGTAATTAACAGAAACTTTTATAGTTTTATGTTGGTATTTTTTCCATTTAGTATTATATCATGTGTACTTTCCAATGTCACTGTATTGTTTATAAAATATGGAATTGCCTTTTACAATGTTATATTATTATTTACATACTTTAATTTTTTTCTAATTTCCCATCCAGAGTCTAAGTTTTAGGTGCATACATTCTATCTTATCTTTCCTTGAATTTCTCCTAACGCTCAGCTTTGTACAGAAGATGAATAAAGGCCTCTTATAGGCCTCTCTTGTCCCATTTTTTTAGGTCAGTACACTTAGAGCAGGGTTTAAAATGGTAGACAGCATAACTGGTGTGTTATGTAACATTTCACAGAAATCTTTCTCTAGAAGACTTCAATACTCTCAAAAAATACTGTCATCTGGATGTACCTAATTTCTAGCTATATTCAAGAAATAAAAATTACAAACTTATAACATGGAGCACCTGGGTGGCTCAGTGGTTGAGTGTCTGCCTTTGGTTCAGGTCATGATCCCAGGGTCCTGGGATGGAGCCCTGCATCAGGCTCCCCACAGGGAGCCTGCTTCTCCCTCTGCCTCTCTGTATCACTCATGAGTAAATAAATAAACGTCTTTAGAAAAAAAAAGAAGCTTAAAACAAAGTACAAGGTCACAATGCATGAGATCTCACTGACAGACTAATTTCCCATCTTTTGTTTTAATAAATCTTCTGCATGTATAAAACAAAGACTTGGAGGAGATAATATATACTCTGTGGTGGAGAGTCTTAAATTTTCTATATCCTAGTAATTTGGGGGTAACAACATAATGCTAGTTTTATAATGCTATTTATAATTTTAATTTTTCTCCCAGTTTTATTGATATAATTGACATTTAACATCGTGTTAAGTTTAAGCTATACAACATGATGATTTGATACACTTATATACTACAATTATAACCCAATATAGTTAGTTAACATCTTCATCACATCATATACAATAATGCTAATTTAAATATTAAAATGCCAGTCTATAAATAGATTAAGTGTTCTTCTAAGTAGCTTCACATATAGGCTTTCCTTTTATAGCCTCACTATATTGGCTTCTTTAGGATTAACTGGGAAAATTTATTCAGGCTTATTATTTAGTGTTAAGTAATAGTAACAATGTTATTGTGGTCTTATAGAAAAGCCTATAATAAAAGAGCAATTATCAAGTTTTCTTTATCATTTAAGACCTAGTCTCCTCATGAAAAGAAATACACATTCATTTCAACAATACTACTAACTTTAACTCTGGCCAAACTGAACTACCTTAATTATTTGCCAGATCAAGCAACAAGGAGTTGTTTATAAAGTGTTAATTGCTTAGTTCCTAAGGCAGCACATTTTCACCTTACCTGTAATAGAGTTGACGACAGAACGTAGAATTGTTGGTGGTTTAATCAGTTCTTTCAAAATATTAGATTCAGTAGCCAGTGGAAATCCATTGTCTAACATTTCTTCCAAGAGCTCATATACAATGACCACATTATCCTTAATTGCAGCTTCCGAACACTCACCAAAGTAGTCCTTAACAAAATGTACATAATATTGTACAATGGAAGGCATGGAGAAAGGCTTGCTAAACACTCTTTGTTTAGAAGGATAAACTTACAGTAGCGTAATTAATTAAGATGTTGAAATATGTAAATTAGAAAAAACCCTCTATAGTTCTATACGCTATTTCTCAATATCTTCAGATTGAATTGAATTTCCATTACATTGAAACATTAAACTAGGATGCGAACTATTAACTTAATTTGCTCTGACTGGGTACCCCTAAAACATAGATAAGTTTTCAATTATTTGGTACATTTAGCAAGATAATAAAATGTAAATATTAAGACGATTACATAACCAATAAAAATCTTGGGGCCATTCAGAGAACTGTATGTGGAGGGCATTACTGTTTCCTGATGACACAATTTGTAATACATATAAAAAATATGGCTTCCATGACCATGAGATTACGGTGTTCTACTGAAATAGTGAATGGAACAGCCATGTATACTGCTATACACCCTACAAAGAAAGGGTTTATGAATTTATTCTTAGTTGAAAAGAAGAAACAGGATACATCCAAAGCTGATTACTTAGAGAATATAATCATTTATCCCACCCCCAACTAACTTTAACTTAAATTCAAAAGATTTGATGAGTAACCAACCTGAAAAGTGTCGGCAACTCGATGTAGGAACTCAATTACAAAGAGAGGTGGCACTTCAGTCTGTATGACAGACACAAAGAAGAGCTTATCCCTGTAGATACTGATGAGGTAGTGATGAGGTGTTGAAATGACAGGTGGTACATTTTCAACATCAGCAGCTTTCTCTTGAGCTTCAAAGAAATAATCACAGACAGACTGGCTCACAACGCTCTTCCAGTGCTTCTCTAGAAATATGTCACCGGAACAGTTTATGAGAAATAGACTGTGGATCATTTTCTAGGGGGGGAAGAAAGTTTAAATTTAATGTACATCAAAAAGTATCCTTGTACTATTCTGATACCCAAACCAGACAAAGGCAATACAAGAAACTATAGACCAGTATCATGTAAGAATAGTTATAAAAATCCTTGACAAAATACCAACAAACTAAATCCAGCAACATATACAGATTACACACCTTGACAAATGGGATTTATTCCAAGAATGGAAGACTGGTTCAACATATGAAAATCAATCAACGTAACACACAGTATACATAAAAGACAAAACATAATCATTTCAAAATGTGTAGGAAAATCATTTGATAAAGTCTAGCACTTGCTTATAATAAAATGACTTAAACTAGAAAAAGAAACACTTTAAAATGGTGGGTTTTATAATATGTGAATTATATTTCACTTATATTCTTACTATGACACACAAATCTACTTCCAGGTGGATTAAACATAAATGTGTAAAAATGTGCACCAAAAACACACATAAAAATGTAATGTTGTAGTGAAAACCTGGAACAACTCAAATATTTATTAATAGTACAATGGAAAAATAAACTATAGTGTATTATTAAAATGAAACACTATACAGCAATGAAAACAAATAACCTATTGTTAAATTAAGCAAATACGGATGAATCTTACAAATACAATACTGAACAAGCCAGATGCAAAAGGATACATAAGTATGATTCTATTTATATGTGGTGCTAGAACAGACAAAATTAATCTATGATTTAAGAAATCAAATGCCATCTTTTATGGAGGAGAGAGGGAGGCAGTGACTAAGAGGGGATGGGGGATATTTCCTAAGGTGCTTATAATGTTTAATTTCTTGATCTAGATGATAGTTATAAGTTATATTCATTTTGATAATTCATTGGGTTTTATATTGTGACATACAATTTTCTGAGTATAACTATGTCAAATAAAAACTTTATTATCCTTGCAAATGGGGGATAGTAGAAAAATATCTAATAACCTTAATGTGTTCATTTCTTTTATGTAGATAACATCACTTATCAGGTGTTTAGTCTCGTGGTCCACTAATTTGAAATTATAGTATTGTATAAGTGTACTCCAACTGTAAAAAATTTAAAACGCATAGTTTCTCTGCATGAAGATAAATTACAAAGAGGAAAGGAAGACTTTCCAGAATGCATTCATTCAATTCCATTGTCACAGAAGACAATGACACCAACCTAATTCTTTTGAGAGCAAGTCATTTATTTTATGAATGCAGCTGACATTTAAGGACTACCTGGTGATTATTTCCCCTTCCCATTTGGCACAGTTTCAGAAGTTTTTAGATAAATTACTAATTACTAAGATGTGTTTTAGTAGCTACTGTATTAATAAATATGAACATTAAGAGTCAGGGTTCCTGTCACTAGAGAAAAACAATGTTTCTTTGTTCAAAGCCATCTCTATTTAGTCAAGCAATCAACATGAGCTGGTAGCAATAACTCTGAAGCTTTTTACCTACTAAATTTTTCTAGATTAATACTGAAACCTATTAAATTTTTCTACTTTATCTAGTCGGATGCTCTGTTTAAAGGTTTGCTTTGTGTCAGCCTTATAGTTCTATTCAGGTGTTAAATAGTGTCACTGGAATGTAGACTTACTATGTAGAACCTACTAACTTTAGCTATAACCTCCGCTGATACACTTTTTAAAAAAGTGAAACAGGAATATCCAAGGATAAGATTTGCAACTAAATTTGTATTATGATAGCTTTTCTTGGAATAAAATCTTCATCTGAAATACAAAGTATAACTGAAAGAAGAATATTGTAATCCACTCAATGAGATTTAGATTTGAGCACTTTGGGTTAGCCGGTTGTGGAATATGGTACTCTTTGAGAAACTAAATTTTCAGCTCTATTCAAAGTGTTTATTCATTAAGGATAAATAAATATCTAAAATGTCTTCTAGGCCAGGCACTATACTAGGCACTTACTTACCTACATTATCTCATTGAATCTTTACAACTCAATGTTACAGATATTGCAGTTATCCCTGTTTTACAGATAAGATGATAAGGTCTTAGAAATGTTAAATCAGATCATACAATAAGTATCAGAGCTAAGGTTCCAACCCAGGCCTGGATGAATCTTGGGCTCCTGTTCCTACCTGACTCCTGGAGACTAATTATTATGAACACACATAATGCAGAATTGTCCAGTAGGATTTCCTGCAATGGTGACTGTCTTATATCCGTGCAGTCCAATATAACATCCACTGTCGCCACTGAACACTTGAAATGTGGCTAATGCAACTGATGTACTGAAGTTTTAATGTTAACTAATTTAAATGTATATAACTACATGTAGCTAGTGGTTATCATATTGGACTGAGCAGCAAATGTGCTCTTTGAGCTTATAATATAAGAAGAGCTGAAGGATATGTTTCTTTTTTAGTTAAATGCCAAAATGTCTTCTAATGAATTATTTACAGCAGAAATTATATTTAAAACATCTGACATAAGTTATCTTATTAAACCATTTATTCTATAGAAAGTATAGTTCACATGGGTTGGTGGTACTTTGTGCCACAGTACACCCTACAAGAGTTGTTTGTTCTTGAAGCAAGTGGCTTCATAGTTCCTTTATTTTAGAGGCCAGGTTCCTATTCATCCTCTTACTGGTAAAAAATTCTTTCAAGGGAGTTTGCACTCCTGGAAAGTTGTTTTCGTTGGTAACAGTTCTAATCTCAGAAGAATACAGTAAGTTAAACCAGCCATCTGGATTTATTGCTTAGTACTTAGTACTGGGATGAAAGCATAACACTTGTAGCTCTCAACATTGTTTGGCTTTAAAACCAAATTCACCTTTCTATCATAAGAAAAGAGAGCTTAGAGGTGCTTGGGTGTCTTAGTTGGTTAAACGTCTGCCTTCAAAAAACAAACAAACAAAAAAAAAACGTCTGCCTTTAGTTCAGGTCATGATCCTGGGGTTCTGAGATGGAGCCCCATGTCAGGCTCCTTGCTCAGCAGGGAGCCACATTCTTCCTCTGCCCCTCCTCTTGCTCATGTTTCTTTCTCTCTCTAATAAATAAAATCATTTAAAAAAGAGAGAGATTATTTATTCTATTCCTTTATGACCAAAGGCTAATGCATATAACAATGAAATAAATGTCACATGTGACAATATAAATTAGCCTGTTTCTTTAGTTACTTATTCTTTTGGTAGCTATAGTTACTTCTTTTCATCTTTTTAATAAACTTTCTGGGAAAGCTACACACTGCAATCACAACCATTTTTTGGTTCTTAGTGACTTTTGAATCAGAAAACAGAATGCGACCAGCTTATTTTAAAGCCACTTGAGAAAGTTCCATCAGAGCTTTGACTGCAGCTTAAATATTTCATAAATCCTCTTTACCAAATGTTGGACACTCAACCTGATGATTCACAAACAATGCAATTATAATACAGACGGTCCCTGACTTATGATGGTTTAAGATTTTTCTACTTTAAATTTGTGCAAAAGTGATACGCATCCATTAGAATCCATAATTCGAATTTTGATCTTATTCCAGGAGAGCAATATAATACTCTCTTGGGATGCTGGGTAGAGGCAGCAAGCTGTAACTCCCAGTCAGCCACTTGATCCAGAGTAAATGACAAATACACTTACAACCATCCTGTTCTTCACTTCAGTATTCAATAAATTACAAGAGACTCAACACTACTCCAAAATACACTTGGTGTTAGATAGTTTTACCCAACTGTGGGCTAACAGTAAGTGTTCTGAGCACATTTAAGGCAGGCTAGGCTAAGCTATGGTGCTCAGTAGGTTTAGGTATATTAAATGCATCTTTGACTTACAGTATTTTCAGGACATAACCTCATCATAAGTTGAGGAAGATACGTAGTCAAAATATCCTTCAAATAGTGACTAAAAAAGAAAATGCATTCCTTCTACATATAACAGAATGGAGGCACAGAAGGGCCTATATGCAAGGTAAGAGAATGAGATTAGAGAAGAATCTAGCACCTCTGATTCCCAGGCAATATTTTGACCATTTACTCATTCAACAAGTAGTTCTGAATATGTTTTATATATAGTAGGCAATGGCGATAAAAGAGTGAACAAAGTAAGAGTACCTGAACTCAGAGTGTTTAGAGTTCAGCAACGAAGGCAAACAATACAGTAAGATGCAATTTCTATGACAGGGGAAATACAGTGTCCTTCAGAATTCCACAAATCTTTGAGGTGACAGAGAACACAAGTAAAGAAATCCAGTACAAATTTAGCAACTTTAGGAGGTGAAGGTAGGTGGCAAGATGAGATTGGGAAGGAGATAAGCAAATACTGGTTCATTTAATTGTCAGAGCAGTTTTTTATGGTAGTAATTAGGGAATTCATGAAATCCAATTGACAGTTAAAAAAAAATTGCACTGTAGAAATTTAATAGGGCACCAGTTCAGAGATGAATTATGGTGGTGGCCTAGACTACAGTGTTGACAGCAGTGATGAAGTAAAATGAAAAGATAAATATTCAGGCTTAAGCAAAGATTAGGTGGATTTGGACGCTGGAGATGAGAGGGAAAATGAGGCATTTAGCTCTGATCCTGTATATTGACCTAATTCTGGATATATTTGACCCAAATGGATATATTCAAAAAACTATTATAAATGTAGGTCTAGTGCTTCAGAGAGAAGCTGAGTTGGAGACATGCCTGTGAGTACACGTGCCTTTTGTTAATGGGAATTATAGCTACAAGAAGAAAAAAAAAACTATAAAGAGATTATGTGCATAGTAAGAAGGGAGCCTATGGAAAGAATTCCAACATCTGAGTAGCAAGTGGGTCAAGGAAGTGGGCCTAAAAAAAGGCTGAGAAGATGTGGCTAAAGAGCAGTAAAAAAGAGGGGGCTAACAGTTTTTAGTAACTAGAGGTGTTAGTCTTGTTTCCAGAGGAACAGAATACTACACATTTTAAAGGGCACAAAGAGGTCAAGCTATAAGAACTGAACATGTGGTGTTTTTTTTTTTAATTACCTGCTGAAGGGCTTTTTCAGACTCCCCTTCAATTCCGTAGAATTTTAATATTATATATTTATGTATCTAATATATTGTAAAAATACTATGTTTTATATATGCAATGATTTTTTTTTTTTTTTGCCTCACAAAAAGCAATTTCTGTCCCTATTGAAAATTTATAAATTAACATATAGAGGACATTGGTGATCTTAGTAAAGGTAGTTTAGTGGTAGTTCAGTGAAAGGCAGGAACAAGACAGGCTGAAATGGGCTGAGAAATAAATAGCAAGAAGTGGGGAAATCAGAGATAAGGAGAGAAGATGATACATTCAAGAACTCTAGCTGTCAAGAGGCTGAAAAGACATGAAAATAAATGGGAGTATTTCACACAGTTAAGAAAGAATATTTCTAATTGCTGAAGGAAAGGTGTGAGTAGAAGGGGAAAGGTGGATGATGTAGGTGGAAAAAACTGAATAAAAGAGGCTCCTGATAGGGTAGGAGAGGATGGTATTGGGTAGATGAAAGGACCTACCTTCCCTCATAAGGGACACTTTTCCTCTTTAAACAAAAGGGAAGAAGTTTTGTACATTTGGTGGTAGGAAGATGATCGCCTCTATTCTCTCTGTGCAATAGGAGAGATCATTTGTAGAGGGAGAATTCCTCTTCTCTATAAAAGCCATCTGCTACTCATGCACTGAGGTATTACTGAGCTACTTAAAAATATCTAGCCTGGGGAACTCTGTGTATAATGGCAAATGTTTAGAAATATTCTAAAAATCCTAAGATTCAGTAAGAAAAAATCAGCCTTCCTGCAAAGAGAGTTTTCCTACCAAAGGTATGTAAATTTCAGGTACTTCCTCATTCATCTCTTTTCCCAGCTTTTCCTATAGTCTCAATTGAGAGTGTCCTCCTTCCTCCAAAACGAATTCTTCCATTTTTAATTTTGATCCCACTCCCTTCTCTCTCTTCTTGGATCTTATCTCCTCTTTCTTGAATCTTTAATCTTACAAACCTTGGTTATTGTTTTCTGCCCCCAAACATAATGTGCCTTGTATTCTTTAAAACAAACTCAGGGGACAGCCCGGGTGGCCCAGCGGCTTAGCGCGCTGCCTTCAGCCCCAGGGCGTGATCCTGGAGACCCCTCATGGAGCCTGCTTCCCTCTCTCTGCCTGTGTCTCTGCGTCTGTCTCTCTCATGAATAAATAAATAAAATCTTAAAAAAAAAATAAAACAAACTCAGGACTTGACAGCCTCAATAATGACTTGCTTCCTGCTCCAAATGACGGATTAGTTTACACTCGCAGTTAGTATCTCCTACCAGTTACTCACTATATTAAAGCAGTTCTCTCAAATAGCCTATGGACTCCCTAATCATCGAATCTAGCTACCTATCCTCAGACTTCAACTTCCACCTTTAATCCTTGCAGCATTTCGTGTCATTGATAACTTTCCCCCAAACCCAAATAAATACTTCTTACCTTCTTACAGGAAAACTTCACCTGGTTTAATTCTCACCTTGAAAGTTTCTTTTCGGCTTACTTCCCAGCCTTTTTTTTTTCTTTTGATTTTTCTACCGTTCACACCTAAGACACTGTTTCAAACTCGATATATCCCAATCTCCACAAAATTCCTCCTCATGTGAGGGCTCCTAATTTTAGTGGCTCCACCTCCTTAATCATATAGGCTACATATGCTTCAACTTCGGGCACGATCCAAATCCAACAAATCCTACCAGCCACAGCGCTCATCACTTTAACACCATCAGTTTGGATTCCTGTCACCTCTCCTGAAGCCCTGGGACAACCTCCTCACGGTATTCCCTACCCCGAGCTCATCTGGGCGCCACCCTCTGACTGGACGTCTGTTCAGGTGTGTCAGGGGTTTTGTCTTCCAACGCAGAAGCCTGGGGCTGAGGTCCAAGCTGTTGGTACTCCGGCTCACCGTGGATGGCAAGATCTTCTCCCCGAGCCGAAGCACGGCGAGGGACCCCAACGAGTCTGAACCTCTTGGGCCTGGGACCCGAGCAGGCCGGGCTGCAGGTGCACCTCTCCCTTCCGGCCCTGCAGGCGAGCAAGCCCGGAAGGCCGAGAGGAAGGCGCGGTCAGCATCAGAGACTCTCCCGCAGCCCCGGCTGGAGTCCGGAGCCCCAGCTACTCAGACTGCTCCCCAGTTTTCGAGCTGTTCCCTGTCCGCAGACTCCCCGCCCCCCCACACTCACCCCGACACCTGGGCCAGCCAGTGATTCGGCGCCAGGTCCACTCCGGACCGAGGCTGAGGCAGCTGAAGAGGCCGCGAGGACCCCGAGCTGGGCTGCCCAGTAGATTGCCTGACTGACAGCTTCAAAGTAACCAACTGGGGCTACGGTATCGGAAAGATTACACGAGCAGAAAGACGTTGGATGAGAAGAAAGGTGTCTCCTGAGGTTTAGGATCTAAAATCTTCTCGATCACTCAGAACCCAGAAGAAAGGAGGGTTTCGCCCCATGTGGACTCAGGCGCTCGGACGCAGCCTAACTCAGTCTGGGGTCCCCCCGACTAGTTGGGTGGGCGGGGCCAGAAGGAGGCTGGGCCAATGGCTGTGGGAGGGAGAGCCGCGGAGTGGAGCCAGTCGGGAGGGGCGGGGCTCGGAGAGAAGGAGGCGGTGATAAGGAGAGGGGGCGGGGCCAGAGAGCCGAGGGGCGGGGCGCACGCCGGGAGCCCGAGCGGGGTGGGCGCGCGAAGATGGCTGCGGCCGACGAGGAGCCGAAGCCCAAAAAGCTGAAGGTGGAGGCGCCCCGAGCGCTGAGGTGAGCGCTACTCGACGTCGGGTGGAGGGTGACGGCGCCTGCCGCTAACCAGGGCCCACGTGGGGTTGCGCGGCTCCGGCGGCGAATGGCGCTCCGGCTGCCGGCGTGGGGCCAACGCGCAGGACCGGCTGCTCGGCGAGCTGCCCGCGAGGCTGTGACCTTCTCGCCCGGCGCCGGCCCGCTTTGGCCGAGTAGCCGCCTGCTCCGGGAGGGCTTCGGCTGCCCTTGGCCAATCAGAGAGCCGGTCTGGGGGAGCTTCGCCGGCAGTGGGCAGGCTGAGGGCGCCACGTGGGCGCTGGTGCGACCCTGGCGGACCTGACCGGTCCGGAGCCGCGTCCGCCGCGGCCACCTCCTGTTCCCTGGGGGGTTACGACGAGGGGGCCCAGCCACTGCCCTCCCTTGGGCCAAAGACAGAATTCCCGGGGATTTTTCGTAAAGTGTCGCGGAAGGGCGCCTTGACCTTCCTTTTTTTGTACCTGCTCTGAAAGTGGACACCTTTGAAGACCACCTCTGCGGGACCCAGATACCCCGCCTCCAAGGCTTTGCAGGGGTGGTATTTGGCTGAATAGATAGGGAATGTTGACTTTTCTTGTTTTCTTTGCACTTTTTGGCAACAGTGCTGCTGCCCCCAACACCTGCCTCAGTGTGATTGATGTGGCAGTTTATTTGCAGAAGATAGTTTGCTAAAATGTTCCCTCCTAATAAGTACAAAGTGCAACATGCACAATCCTGGATGATTTTGAAATATTTGTTGGAAGGCATTGACTTTTCTATCTAGAAATAGACATAAATTGATTTAAAACTGTTGGGACCTTCCTTGATAGTACAAAATAAGTTTCATTTTTTTTTCCCCCCAACATCATCCACCTTCACCTCCCGAAATAATGAAGCATTGTGAAAAGAAAAGGTCAGTTAGGGACTTGGTAGTGTTTGCAAGCTATTTTGAATGGATGGTGATCAAATCCCTGGGAGTGCCTTTAATGTATTCCTACTATCCTCAGAGTGTTAGTGTGCCTACCTTATGAAAAGAAAATAAACTTGTTTTTCTTCTGACAACTCAGGATGTTCTATTTTTAAGTTTTCAAACCATAGAATAAATAAAGCAGAGGCCTTTTGAATCAGACTTACCTGGGTTCAAGGCATGTGCTTTCCCTACTTTGCTCATTATTGGGCTATTTCTTTAAAAGGTATGTCCTTCATACAATTTCCTCTACCAAATTGAGAGACAGATGCAACTTTTCCCTACTACCCACTAAACATAGGGCCCTTCGATTTTCCCTTATGCTAATTCATTTTCAGAGCACTTTCCTGTTTGATGAGGAAATTGAGGTACAAATGAAACAGTTAAGGAAGTGAAATATCAACCCAGAGCATCTGGGTGCAAGTCCATTGGTTGAAGGTGGATACTATAATTATCTTCATTTTACCAAGGAGGAAACAGTCATAGAGACATTAAGTTGATCAAGGTCACCTATCTAGTAAGTGAAGGGGTTGGGATTTAATCCAGGTAGTCTGATTCCAGGTCTTTGCTCTTAATTATCATGCTACACTTAACTAACCAATTATCCAAAATTCCTTGTGAACTGTTAAGTCAATTTTTGTTTCTCTACTTTTGCTTCTTTTTTTTTTTTTAGTGTACATAACTTTTTCTGTTATTGCAGTATATAGGCATATCATACTTCTTAAATATATAGACTCTATTGTATATGTCTTTAGTGTTTATTTAAAACTTGTGAAAGTCCTGGGGTACCTGGCTGGTTCAGTCATTAAAGCATGTGACTTTTGATCTCATGGTCATGAGTTCAAACTCCATGTTGGGCAAGGAATTTACTTAACAAACAAAAACATGTTAAAATCTTTTTTTAAAAAAATTTTTTAAACGTTTTTTTTTTTTAAGATTTTATTTATTTATTCATAGGGACACACACACAGAGAGAGAGGCAGAGACACAGGCAGAGGGAGAAGCAGGCTCCATGCAGGGGCCCCGATGTGGGACTCGATCCTGGGACTCCAGGATCACACCTCGGGCTACAGGCGGCGCTAAACCGCTGTGCCACCAGGGCTGCCCCCAATTTTTTTTTTAAAAGTCTTTAGGCTAAAACTCATTTTATATAATACCTACTTAGTACCACTTTTAGACATGAAGTTAAAATCTTAGACACTTGAGTACTTGAATAAATCTCTTAATTTTGTGTGAAGACCTTTTGGGATTAGCTATTCCTACTTTTATTATATTTGGGTTTAAGGGTTGCAGTGTGATAATGTACCAAGTGGTTGGATTGCATGCATTATCTGTGACTGGCTTGACAGTTAAGGGGCGAGCTGTTTTGGTTGACTTTTTTTTTTTTTTTTTAAGATTTTATTTATTTATTCATGAGAGACAGAGAGAGAGAGAGAGAGAGAGGCAGAGACAGAAGCAGGCTCCATGCAGCGAACCCGACGCGGGACTCTATCCTGGATCTCCAGGATCATGCCCTAGGCTGGCTAAACTGCTGAGCCACTGGGGCTGCCCGTTTTGGTTGACTTTTAAGGGGAAGGGCTTATAAAGCCTAAGCAAAGTTTAATGTGTAGAATGAATCAGTGGGGAAAAATGTATGAGACATGTTTGTAGATGTCAGAGAAAGGACTTAGGACTTACTGAGAATTTCAGTTAGCTCTAGGGTAGTAGTTCTCAGCCAGGTGAAAATTTGCCTCCAGGGGACACTTTGCAATGTCTGGAGACATTTTTGGTAGGAGAGCACTACTGACACCTAGTAAGTAGACTTCAAGGATGCTGCTTAACATCCTACAATGCACACAAAACTCCCTACAACAACAAAGAATTATCTAGCCAAAATTAACAGTAGTGTTGAGATAGAAAAAAAACTGCTCTAAGAGAGAGCATCTGACAAGTCTAGCTTCCCTTTTTCAAATATCCATTATTTTTCTGTTGAATTGCTTTTCAGGTTGTAGCAGTTACTAAAGTTGTGAATAAGCAGGCTCTAATATATTTTCATGTTGGGTTGGGGAATAGAAGGGGTATTAATTGAATGCCAGACATTATTCTAGGTGCCTTATATATATTAATCTCGTTTAATCTTTCCAGCAACCCCATGAGGTAGATAACAATCCTCATGTTACAGAGGAGGTATTGGAGCTGAAAGAAGTTGAGAAGCATTTTCAGGAACTGATCCCTAGATAGATATGTTCCATGATGAATACCTACGTTTAGGACTGCTCATTTTCTTTTCTCTCTTGGAAATTTCATACCAGTTCATTTCTTTGGCAGTCTCCTTTAAGAGGATCCTGTTCCTTCGAAAGCTTATTGAACACATGCCAAGTCTGTTTTTTCCAGTCTTTAAATGGCTGCTATTTTAGGTATAATGCTAAAAATTAGGTGCTAATATGTTGAGAGGTAAGACGTAGGTACCTCCTCCTGGGAAATGAAAAGGTTTGGGAAAATGATACCTGAGCGTTCTAAAGATGACAAGGAGTTAACCAGGTATGAAGTAGGGTGTCTGGCTTTATAGGAAAGCTTGTTTGGAGGTAGATCAGAGAGAGCTGCTTCTGTCGGGTAATTACAGAAGTTTGGTCTGACTGAAGCAGAAAGTAGAGGGCATCCAGGCTTTGTACTGGACATTTATTTACAGGATCACGTGTGTGATTGCTATGTCCTTAAGTTCTAAGAACCTCGTTTTAACTATCTGCTGAATATCTCCTGAGTGTCTTGCTGATCCTTCAAAGTCGTGTATATCAAACTAAGTCCGTCTGTTGTCCTGAATCTGCACCTTCTTCCATGGCTCCTGCGTCTGTTAATGGTACTACTAACTTCTCTTTCTCCAAAATTTGGAATCTAGGTATTTGCTTCATTTTCCATTCACATATAGTTATCAAAGTTGGTCTTTTCTTCTTCAGAAATGTCTCATAAATGCCTTTCCTTTTCCATTCTGGCTGCCACAATTCAGGCGTAGACTAAATCTTGCTTAGGTTTTGTTGGCTTCCTAACTAGTCTCTCCACCTCCAATGTCAAGTTCTTCCTAATCTTCAAGCATAGCTCTACTTGTTCATCATAGCAAATATTTGTAAGCTCTGAAGTTGATGTTAAGAAGGGTTGAATCCTAAGGCCCACATTATAACTCTATATGACATTAGCAATTAAAGATTGTTTCACGTCATGACTTTTAGTAATGTTAAAAAGAAAAGAAACTGCAGTTTCCCAATCAGCAAATACTAAGCTTTTCTCAAATTATTGCTTCCAAACCATTTCACTTTCCTGGATTCCTTTTATTCTTTCCCTGTGTCCTACCTCACTAAGGACTCTGTGTTTTAAAATTGTATGGGAAACAGGATAAAAAGTCTATGAGTATCTGAGGTAACAGTTTTAGTAACCACTTTTTCTAAAACACATTTTTTTTTCTTTCAGAAAATTCTCTGGAAGATTATTTTTACAAACTGAGTACACTGTTCCAGGAGTGGTCTGTTTTAAGGATAAAATGAGGAAAATATATGCAGACTGGAAAGGTGCAAAGATGATCATGTGTCCTTAATGTGTTACACAGTGCCTGGTCCTTAGGACCTATTCAGTTAATGCTTGTTGACTGAATTAGTAGCCCAGCATAGAGTGGGAGTGATAACCTTCACTTTTCTAGACCTTTTATGTTTAATAATGCAGCCTAAAATTGAAGTTGGTGGATCTTTTTTGAATGATACCACATGCTGTTCACTTATGTTTAGAAATGTAATCTTTTAAGCTTAAGGCTTTGGACTATCAAGGAAAATGGAAAACAAAAGTCTCCTGAGGGGAATTGTAATATCCGCACTATCATGTGTTATCTAAAAGAGCACCAAGCTTGGAGGTCATGTGATCTGGAAGTGAGGTGGCCTATCTCAAACCACCAGAAGAAAGGAAGGGAAAAGTTTTGAGCCTGAAAGTAAGCATAACCATCAGGAGATAAATTCACTCAAAATCTAATGGAATTAGTCAGCAATTTAAAATGACTTTAAGTATTTCAGAGACTCTTAAAAAGGTAAAGTAGTAGCCATTTAAAAACATGTTATGAATAAAAAATTAATAAATATGAAATAAATAGCTAGGTCAAAGAATAAATCGTTATTGAAATTAAGACAAAAAATAGGAAAAAAAAAGATAAAAAATAGGTTGATAAAACTTTATGCTAAACATATTTGAAGGGAAAATTAGCGAATTGGAAGATAGTACCAAATAATTCATCCAGATGTAGCACAGAGAAATAAATAGGAATTAAGAGATAGGAGTATACCTTAACTTCTGAGTGTTCCAAAGAGAGGAACTATTGTGAGTGGTGGAGAAGATATATTAGAAGAGATGATGGCTGAGAATTTTTCCAGACTTTTAAGTTCACTGTTCTCAGGTTGAAAAGGCATTCCACTTTGAGGGGGGCACTTGATGGGATGAGCACTGGGTGATATCCTATATGTTGGCAAATTGAACTCCAAAAAAAAAAAAAAATTTAATTAATTAATTTTAAAAAAAGGGTATTCCAGGTACATAGTAACATAAAAGCAAAAATCCACACTAAAATTATAGAGATTTTGATCCTAATTAATATGTATAGAAAGAATCTGAAAATTTAGTTACTTCTACATGGAAAGATTGTAGTTATTTTTGTTTTCTTTATTTTTCTTTTTTTGTATTTTCCAGCTTTTCTGCACTGCACATGTATATTAGGACTCTGGATTTTAAGCTGGAGAAACTTGATGTGCACTAGTTATGTATCCTGGGCGAGTGCTGAGTGGCTAAATATCACCATTATGGAATGGAACTCTGGGATACTAAGTAGACCTGGAACTTTATAAAATAAGTAGTACTATGATTTTATTATAGGTTGTAATCTCTTCATCTATATTTCTGAAATTCCAAAAGCTCTGAAAACTGGAAGTTTTTTAAAAAGGTTGAGATGAATTAATTTGACAAAATGTGATATGAGACTCTCTGTAGAGTTTATCTGTCTTACACAGATGTGTATGCTTTGTTGTAGAAATGTTAGTCTGTTTGTTAATGGCATTCTGCATGAAACTCTGGGTGGTTTACCAAACATACAGTACATACAGTGTATTGTCTTCCTGAAAGCTCTAAAATTTGGAGTCTCTTAAAATTCTGGCCCTAAAAATATATCTTGCCCACGGAAGTCAGCAAAAGGACTGTGGACTTCTATTAAAATTTTTAATTGCTTTTAGAAGTTTTTAGAAACATTCTTATCAGTCAGTTGCTGCATTTTCCCATTCTACACATCTATGATTTTAAATAGATGTTTTTATTTCAAAGATCTCTTTTGTCTAGCCCTATCATAAAACTGGTACTGGATATGTCATCAAGTTATTAGGCTTTTCTTCCTCTCTAATACTGACTGACTAAAGATTTTTCTTCAGCTTCTGGATCTCAAGATTTGAAAGGCTTATTTTACTGAAATTTCATATACTACTTAGAGAAGATATTTTTGAATATTATCCAAAGGATATTTAAAGTTGTTGCCCTCACATATTTTTTGATGTTTTTGCTTGTACTTGTTTGTACTTGTGGCCTTGTATGATTTGTCTTCATCTAAAAAGCAGTGTAATTAGCTTTCAGCATAAGAACATCTGAACATGTGAGTTTCCATTTGCAATTTGGCTTTCATTGCATGCATGCTGATTTCAATATCTTTTCTAGAATAATACAGTATGTACAGGAATTTTCCTTTAAGAAATTTTTACCTTCTCAAGTCCCATCAGTTTGATTACTGTAACAACAGGATCTCACTATTTAGCCACATTTAGTTACTAGTAAATCCTGCTATTTTGCTGTTACCTGCAATTGCAGGATTATAGATAGGAAGGTAACCTATGTGATCATTGATCATTGATCACTCACAAAATTAGGAATGATTAGAAATGATATTGAAGTGATTATTTGGCATTCTAGAGACTGAGGCTGGACTTTAGTGCATCCTTATTAGAACCATTTCTAAGTCTCTAAGGGACTCAATTTAACTAACATAACTGGTAACTGCAGCCAGTTAAGACTCATTCTAGGAGTGCATCCCCTGCCTCCATTGTTC
The DNA here is from genome assembly GCF_048418805.1 of Vulpes vulpes. Taxonomy (NCBI): domain Eukaryota; kingdom Metazoa; phylum Chordata; class Mammalia; order Carnivora; family Canidae; genus Vulpes; species Vulpes vulpes. The sequence continues at coordinate 84,198,778 of NC_132783.1, forward strand.
TCGGGTATATTGGATTTATTTCTCATGTAGGCCATCTTTTTTTTTTTTTTTTTAAAGACTTTATTTATTTATTCATGAGAGACACAGTGAGAGAGAGAGGCAGAGACACAGGCAGAGGGAGAAGCAGGCTCCCTGCGGGGAGCCCAATGCGAGACTCTATCCCAAAACCCTCTGGATCACAACCTGAGCCAAAGGCAGACGCCCAACCGCTGAGCCACCCAGGCGCCCTAGGACATCTTAATATAACAAGAAAGATGGCATTTCTCTGCCCAAAGTCAAAATCTCCTGAGCCCAGTGGAAGAGATTTTCCATGCCCAGTGGAAGAGATTTTCCATGTTCGTGTATCAGTTTTGAAAATACTGCCTGGATTACATACCCACCATTGAGCCAGTTACTGTATCAGAGGTGGGGATTTTGGGCAGCCTGGGATATATTCTTACTCCTCATCCTGTGTGTGTTGTGTGTGCCCATGTGGATGTGGGTGTGTGTGTGAGCATGGTGTTTGTATGTATGGGGTAGTAGATGGAGTTCAGAGGAACACGCTTAATCAATAACTCTACTAGGGCCTTGTAGAGTGAGAGAGGTGCTGTCATTCCTTAAGCATGAGAAAAATCCATAGCATAGAAAAATCCATTTCTATAGCATGTGTAGAAAATATCTGTGAAAACAAACAATCGCCCTACTGATAATCTTATTTCTTAAGGTCCGGCCAAAAAAATTCTCCTGATCATCCACTTGGGAACACCTCCTCTGGCTGTTTATACTTTGCATTACTGCTTTGTATACTGTGCATGTTTTGCCTCATTTACTGCTGCTTGAAATCAGGAAGCTAGTTGAATAACTCTTAGTGCCTCATAATTAATTACTTCATTGCAGTATAATAGGCTCTAAACTTTTTTTGAATAAATGAATTCTTAAGTAACTCTTTAATGATGTTTTATGATTGTTTGTAGTACTCAGTGTTGCAAAATGGGTTCATGTTATTACCTGTAAATTCTTACTTGAGAACACTTCATGGACCTTTCATTTTTTTGTGTACAAAATAAATCCAAAGCCACAGGACAGTAGAGGGAAGAGATGTACTCCTACATTGCATTTCTGTTCTTTCTCATGACTGTAGTGAATTTTGACTATAACAATTTCTTGCATTTGTCCATGGGGAAAATTCCTTCAGAAGTAAAAAAAATACTTCTACACAAACATTAAGGCCCTAAGGTCACTGTTTTCTTTACTTTCTCTCTCTCTCTCTCTCTCTCTCTCTTTTTTTTTTTAAAGATTTTATTTGTTTATTCATGACAGAGAGAGACAGGGGCAGAGACATAGGTAGAGGGAGAAGCAGATTCTCCACAAGAAGCCTGATGTGGGACTCCATCCCGGACCCTGAGATCACTCTCTGACCCGAAGGCAGACACTTAACCACTGAGCCATCCAGGCATCCCTTACTTTCTTTTTTAAATATAAAATTACTTATTTGGTGGAGGAATAAATTTTCTGAAAGAATTAACAAAGATCTGAGTCACCTATCAGAATGATTAATGTTTTTCCTTTGGGTTAGCAAGTACCTTAATTAGTGAGACTATTTGCAATGTAATCAGAACTCTAAAAAACATAGAGGGTTAACAATACTATTCTTAGTTTTGTAGCATACTGTGTAAGCGAATGTACTCTGTAACCAATGGATAATACCACAAAATGGTCTTTTAAAGAAATTTGTCTCTGTTGACTCATCCAGGAGGGGTCACTTGAAAACAAAATATGGCAAAAGAATTAAATTCAGATGTCTTAGTTTTCTCAAATTCCTTTAAGCTTAATAAAGCAAAATGTTTTACTCTGAGTTCTAGAGCTGGTCTGAAAAACCATGTAAATTTTTGAGTAAACAAGTTGAAATACAAGAAAATTATTTCCTTTAAAAATAAATAGTTCAAATATGTTGTCTTTGAAGTTAACCACATTAGAAATTTGAATGTTTTTTGTTTTATAGGCGTGACTAAGGGAAGTCTTAGATTCCTCCTAAAAATAGAATTTTTCAGAAATTGTTTCTCCTAAACAGACGAGACCTTAGTTATAATTTTTAGTTCTTAGTTTTGTTGAAGATTAAAGCTGTTAAGCTGTAGAAGTGATGCAGGCTTCTACCCTCAGTTATGTGTCTGTTCTCACACACTCAAAATAAATGACTATATTGCATTTTAGCATGGGATAGCACGTTGATTCACATGAAAGTATACTGACAAATTTCTACTTTGTCTTGTTAATTTTACTTAGCACTTTCTTACCCAAATGTATGCATCTGGGTAGTGTACATTTAAAATATTAAAACAAAACATAGTTACACTATTTAATGCAGTAAGTAGTACTCAATGTTTAGTATTAAAAATAGTATTTTAGTAAGAAAAAAAGGAAAAGATTTGTCTTTCTAGGGTGTGGGTGGGGAATATAGGTTCTTCTCTACATGGTAGGTTTGACTTCATTGGGTCTTCCCTATGTTTGAACATTTTAAGGATACTCTATAGAGAAATATATAAACTTCAAGATTTACACTCACAGATCCTTAGAATCGGGAAAGATACTAAATTTTCGTGGCTCAGCCTACTACATTAAGCAGGAATCCCTTCTTTAGCACTCCTCTTCCCCTTGTTGTATACCATTCCTCACCTAGATTCAGCACAAATAGGGGAAGAAGAGTACATTTTCCACTAATGGAAACACATACACACCTGACCTTTGACTTATGTGAAACTTAAATAAACTATATTCCTGAGAAGACTTGCTAATATCCTGTATGTAGATATCAAGTCCAATTCAGAGCTCTTAAAATGATCTGTTAACCAAGATGTTGGATCTTTACACTCATAAAACAGGTCTGTACTTGTAAGCAGGCGCTTCTAGCTTTTCCCTTTGAGAAGCTATTCCCTTTGAGAAGTGTTTCCAAAGAACTCTGGTGGGAGTGAGGGTAGGAACAGGGGTGGGAGGTGATGACAGTGCAAATTCCTTGGTAGGGTGGGCCCTCCTAAAGCTGAGGTTTCCCACAAATTATGGAGTTGGGGTGTGAAAAGAACAGGTCTCAGCCAAGATGTGCTACTGAAATTCTAATATACAATTTCATGTGATTTTTAGGAACCCCCCTTTTTTTTTTTAAAAGGTTTTATTTATTCATGAGAGACCGACAGAGAGAGAGAGGGAGAGAGAGAGAGAGAGAGATTGAGAGGCAAAGACACAGGCAGAGGGAGAAGCAGGCTCTATGCAGGGAGCTTGACGTGATATTCAATCTCGGATCTTCAGGATCAGGCTCTGGGCGGAAGGCGGGCTAAACCGCTAAGGCACTCCGGGGCTGCCCTTTAGGAACCCTTTGAACATGTTTTAGAATCTATATTAGTGCCTGATGAAGTACTTAAAATCAGCCTATTATGTTGTGCAGTTGAGAGAATTGAAGCCCAGAGAGGTTAACTGATACCTACTCAGGTAACACAGCTAGTTACTTAAAGCTATGAAGTATTTGAGTTGAGATTTGATTTCAAGTCATAAAACTTCCCATTGAATTTACCTTCTGGAACAAGAAATGAAGTATCTGTTTTCTTTCAAGTTTTTGGATTGTTTTGAGATAAGAATAACATGGTAAAAATTTTATCAGGTGCTTTCCTTAACATTTTCTTACCTATCCTTGAAGGTAACCTTTAGCTGAGGAAATAGAGGAGACTCTAAGAAATGAGCTCTCAATTCACACTCAGGACCTAGGACTCATATTTCCTGCTATTCACATTACACTTATAAAGCTGTAAATCGAGCACTTATCAAAGTGAATTCTGTGTGTGCTAGATAAGCACACTTTTTAAATAAATTCTGTGGCACTGTGTTTAGTAACTTTGTTTAGATTTTTGTCTTTCAAGTTCTCTCATTGACACATATGTAGCCCTTCCTCCGTCCCCCTACTCCTCAACAATACTGTATTCCATTGTGGGATATACTTAATGGTATGCTTTGCAAATGGATTAACCCCTTGAACTTGAATTTGGGGCAGATTTCTAATTAAAAAGCCTTGAGCAAACCAATTTTGCTTATGTTTAAGCGTTAAAATGTTCCAGTTGACAGAACAATTTCTAATATGTTTTAAATTACTTTGGAGATTTTGCACTTTCCTCTGATACTAATAATTTCAATCTTGTCTTTAGCATTATTAATTATTATAATACTGTGAAATAACTGTTATATTGAAAGTTTAATATGCCCAAGATTACACAGTGAGTGGCAGAGATAGGATTCAAACTTGAATCTTATTAAAGATTTTTCATAATTAGCTATAATATTCAGATATTATATAACCAACAGGAATCAATGGTGATTTGTATGATTAATATTTTTAATCATTAAGCACACCCTTTGCTTCAAAAAGTATTCCTATATTATACATGAAACAAGTACTAGTAATCCTCTAGAAAGCTATTAATGTTTTTAATACTATTAGTAATTTGAAATCCTATGAAAATGTTGTACCAGATATGAGATGGCGCTGATGAGAAGGTCTCTGGTGTGTACGTGTTTCCATTAGTGGAACTCCTTTTCAATAAAAATGACCTGCAGTCATGATTAGCCTTGGACCTCATACAAATAATAATAAAGGCAACCTTTTAAAAGAAGTGAAACATTCAGTTAGTCTACTTTTAAGAATAGGACTACTACATTTCATTAAATTAAAATGTTATTTAAACTCTTCAGTTTCATGATGCTTGATTATCATAGGAAAAAGGAAATAGGGGAAGAGCAAGAGAGATGTGTGAACAGGAAGGGGGAGGTAAAGGGAAGTGATAAAAAAGAAAAAGTCTCAATTCCATTTAGTTATTTTTGATTTCTGTGTAACCTCCAACCTCAGACACTTCATCTCTTTAGCTTTTCATTCAGTTCTGAGCTGTGAATGAGAATTCAGGAGAAGCTTCTTGTTATGAACTAGGTGCTGTTAAGGTTTTTGTCTAGCTTTGTGTATGCACCTGTGAAGTGAGTAATATAAACTGAAATGCTTTTCAAACTAAATCATGACTCAATTTGGTTGTAGCACAACTGGTATTTTATAAAAGGAAAATAGAATAGAAAATACCAGTGCATTGAATATGGTAAGCATTAGTATTGCTTTGTGAAACATTGTTCAATTAGCTCTAAGTATAGCATAGTAGGTTGCAATAAAAAAAAAAAAAAGTATTTTTCACAGTGAGTTTGGTTTTCTATCCCAAAATGTAGTGGCTTAAAATAACAACTCCTGTATTAGAGTTCATTATTTTGTGGGTCAGGAATTCAGACATGGTTTGGCTGGTTGATTCTTCTCTGTGTGGTACTGACTAGGATCACTTGGAGGTATTTAGCTGACAATAGGTCTGGTCTGGAGTGTTCAGATTGCCCTTACTTGCCTGATGTTTTGTTGAGGATGGCTGGAAAGCGGGGCTCAACCCTGCTTCTCTTCCCCTCCATATAGTTTGTGAACCTCTTCATGTAGTTTCTTCAACCTCTTTGTTGGGCTTCTTACCTGGCAGTTCAGGTAACAAGACAGGAACTGGCAGTCCTCTTAAGGCTAGCCAGGAATCTGTTACAGCATCATTTCATGTACTGTACCCTGTTGGGTAAAGGAGTCCTAGGCTAGCCCAAATTCAGGGGGAGGGGACATAGATTCCTGTTTCCAAGAAATTGAGTCCATTTTTAATCTGCTACAGTTATGATAAAATAATTTTGAAGAACATGACTGAATTATATTTCCAAGCTTTTAATTCTGTTATTGCCTCTTGAAAGATGATTACTTTTGATAGTCTCCCCCTCCCCATTGGAAAGTATGTCTATTTTTGGTTTTAAAGTTCAGAATTTAATGTGTATATTATTTTTCCATGAAATACTGAGTATTTTTGGTTTTTGAAGAAATGATTTAAGGTTCAAAGATATATATGAAGTCTGAAGTTTGCTGTCTCTACCTAAAAAGTCTATTTGACACGCAAAAGGAGCTGCCTTCTTACAATGCATGAAGATTACATTTGGATTTAATAGCTTCCTTCATATACAGGCCGTCTGAGGCTGTTATGTTTGTGTTGAAAACAGAAAGTGAGATATCTCCTTCTGTTCCCCACCCCTATCTCACCATCCTTCAGTAAAGAAAACAAAAATGTTGAATAAAAGAAAATGTTAGAAAATCATTCCATTATTGTAAAACAACCAAATAGAAATGATTACTCTTTAGGACATTTTTCAGATAAAATGCATATTCAATTTGAGACCACATTTATTTTTACTCTTATAAAGAAAATGGTAGGGACTGGGGGTTAGAAAAAGGAGATACTTATGGCCTATGTAAGTAAATTTGTTTTGGAACCTATTGTGAACATTTGTGATTTCAACTTCTGAGTCTTGAGAGGTCTTGATAAGGAAGGCCTCAGTAAGGCTTAAATTAGATTCACATAGCTGAATGGCTAGGATGGGGAATTTGCTTAGCTTGATAGTAAGCTTAGCCACTTGATACTCATTGTGTACCCCTAAATTCTTGCAGAGTGGTTAAAGAATGATTTTGTTAAAAATCACTCTTGTGATTTTGACAAATGAAATTGTGGTTGAAATTTTGAAAAATAAAAAGAGCTCTAAGAAACAATTCATCTTTTTTTTTTGGAGATTTTATTTTTTTTATCCATGAGAGACACAGAGAGAGGCAGAGACATAGGCAGAGGGAGAAGCCGGCTTTCTGCAGGGGGAGCCCAATGCAGGGCTTGATCATAGGACCCTGGCATCACAACCTGAGCCAAAGGCAGACGCTAAACCACCGAGTCACCTAGGTGCCCTATTTTTCTTATTTTAAAGAGGAGGAATTAGTCCTAGCAATATTCTTCCTTGTAATTAGTTACCACAATATGCCCCCCACTGTTGACTCCAATATGGTTCCTCTTTTGGGGTGTTGTTCAATAAAACTGCATATTCAATTCTGAACATTTATTTTTAGTCTACCGATAGGAAATAGTAGGCACCACAGAGTAAGAAAGACTAGAAGGAAAAATCTGTTTTAGAAGTTTCTATCTCCAATTCTGACCTCTCCCAAAGCTCCAGTCTTCTGAGCTTCTTTCTCTTTTGCCTTCTCCATTTATCTCAGTAAACAGCACCATTTGTCCAGTGTAGTCCACATTTACCCAATATATTCCAAAGTCTAGGAGTTCTTGATTCCTTCCTTTTCCTTAGTCTGTCATATTTAGTTCACCAGCAAGTTATGTTATTCTGTCTCCAAAATGTCCTTCTGTGTCTAGCAGTATTATTTGTCATCTCTATTACTGTAGTACACTTCTAATTTGGTCTTTCTCCTTTCATGCTCCTATAGTCCATTCTTTCCACAATAACCTAAAGTGATCTTTGAAAACAAAATTAGATCATGTTATTTGTCTGTTTAAAATGTTAAAACGGTGTTAAAATTAACAGTGGCTTCTTGTCATGCTTATTATAACAAAATCAAAACTTTGTAGGCTTATAAAAGGGAACATGATCTTCCTTGTTCTCTGACTACAAACATTTTTTCTCTCCCTTGCCTTTTGTTTCACACCGGTCTTCTAGATCATTTTAGTGCTATCAGTAATGGCTTTCCTCCACCTGGCTTTTCCTTGTCATTCAGTGCTCTCCTGCTGGAAGCTTTCCCTGACTATCTAAAGGAGCCTTTCTCTCCATTTATCTGCTGGTTTTAATTTTCTGCATAGCACATATGATCATTTGATGTTCTTACTGTTGGATTATTCATCCGTATCTCCTCACTAGAATGTAAAGGCATTTCATGTGCCTTTAGTTCAGCTTGATTGTAGCTGAATCTCTAGTGTCTGGAGCAGTTGAATAGCTGTTTAATAAATATTTGTTGAGTTAATGAGTGAATAATTGCTAAAAGCTTGTTTTTAAGTACTGTAGATCAGATCTGTAGTGAAATAAAAATAAGAAAGATCTATAGAAACTATGTAAGATTTCAACAAGACTTTGGGAATAGCTGTTCTTTATTTTGTGATGTCCATATATATATTTAAAGATTTTATGTATTTGAGAGAGAGAGACTGAGAGTGAGTGGGGAGAGGAACAGAGAGAAAGGGACAGACTCCACGCTGTGTGGAGCCCGAATGAAGCTTGATCTCATGACTCTGAGATCATGACCTAAGCCAAAATCGAGTCACTTAACTGAGCCACCAGGTGTCCCTCCTTCATATATTTTTACGTTAAAATGCCCTTTCTTTAATGAAATGGTGATGATACTCAATTGTATAATTTAAAACTGTGTTCTTGGCAGTATAAATAATTGGGTAGCACTGTTATCCAAAGCACTGGGGGTTTTCTTTGAGCTTCAGAGATTTGTAGTTCCCTGGAAATAAAGCAGCACTGTGTAGGTGTTCCTGGGAGGGAGTTTTGCTAAGAATTCTTACTAAATAAAATTTAGTCAATCAAACATTATTATATTCTTCAAATTTTCCTTGGAAATAAATGATCAGATTCCATTTAAAGATTATATTGCTTGAATATGTAATGTTTAAGTGAAATGTGACACAAGAATCTACAGCTAATAATTAAAAGAAAATAAAAATAGCCGACCTTTTATATATAATGTCTTTGAGGAAAGAGTTAATACACTTAGCAGTGTTTCTTGGAATAGTCTTGTCTGTAATGAAAGCTAACTAAAATTGCGTTAAAACTGATCAGCTCTTTAAAAAAAACGCTAGTTGTATTGAGACACAAGTGAGCTTTTTTCTTTCCTTGGCCAATAAAAACAGAAATTTCAGGACTTGAGATGTCACCTATAACAAACTTCTTTGTGTTTCAGGTAAGAAAACTGATGGCCAAAGGTTATAATGTTCTTTATAAGGTCCAAGATTAAATAAAATTCCCATCTCTCTTTTCCCAGGCTTGAACCTTACACTGTGGCACACTACTTATTTTTAGGGAGACAAATCTGAAGAAATTTTTTTTTTGAAGTAGGATATAGATTGTTTTGAAAGTATTATTTTATTAGCATTTTAATTTATAGGAAACGGGGAGATGTATTTTTAACTAATATGCAGGGAAGGCATTCCACATTCAGTATTGTGACAGCTGCCCTCATAAGGGCTATGCAGAGCTCTAAAAGCGGTATTTATGCTTTTAATTTTTGTCAGTTAAGATTTAAAATTAACCAAGAAAATCATAAAGACATTTTTGTTGTTTCTGTTTAAGCAGTCTTTATACATGAAAAGATGAGACATGTATAAAAGTAAGCCCAGTTTCTTTAAAAATAAGTATAGCTTTGATGGATTGTGATTTAAAAAATACAATTTTAAAAACAGAAGGAATAAGTTTTGTATTTTTAAACCATTTCAGGAAGATAATTAAAATTTAATAATTATGAAAATTTTACATTAATAAAACCACTTATAGTAGAAAGTTTATAAGCTGATGAAAAAAGTAAAAATTATATACTTCCACTTTTCTGAGAAACCCATGATGCTTTATTGGTATATTTTTTTCCAATCTTTTTTCTTTGCATAATGGTATGAATTTTTTTTAACACGATCAAGATCATACTCTACATTCTTTTGTTTGTTTATTTTGTTTCATTTAACATGAGTATTTTCCTACATCCTTAAAAAGTCTATAAAAACATTTTGTAATAGCTCCATAACATTCTTCTGCAATTTATTTAACCATTACCCTATTTTTGGCTATTTAGAATATCAGATATTTTCTATTATTAATGCTAAAATGAATAACTGGGAGTACAAATCCTTGTTTGCATTGTTCTATTTTATTTATGATAGTTGCCTAAAAAAAGGAATTGGTGGCACTTACTGCCAAAAAGTTTTCTAGAAATGTATTAATTTATACTCCCGCTAACTATGTATGAAAAAGCTGATTTTATAGCATCCTTTGAAGAGAACTGTGCTATCACTTTGGGCCTTGAAGCATTTGTTGAAAAAATGTAGTAGGGTGGGTCTATGTATTTATTTATGCTATCTGGAGGCACTCAGCTGTTTGGGGTTAGTTATCTATTTGCTTTTAAAGTGGCTATCTACACTGTTAAATAAAATAGAATACGTATCTATCCAAGAGCAAGCTATCTGGACCCACTTATCTTGATGCAACTATTTATTTATTGGTGCAACTATTTAAGCTGTACGGAAGTTAATGAAGGATCCAAATTTTAGTTGGCTGATTTTTTCCCTAAAAAGCTTTCCCTTAAAAGCTTTTAAGTAAGGGCACCTGGGTGGCTCAGAGGTTGAGAATCTGCCTTGGCTCAGGTCGTGATCCGGGAGTCCTGGGATCAAGTCCCTCATTGGGTTCCCTGGAGGGAGCTGGCTTCTCCCTCTCCCTATGTCTCTGCTTCTCTGTTTCTCTCATGAATAAGTAAATAAAATCTTAAAAAAAAAAAAAGTAATAGTTACTCGGTAGCTGTTTGTGTGTGTATTTGCATGTGAGAGAGAGAGAGAGAGAGAGAGAGAGAGAGAGAGAAAGAAAAAGGGAGGGAGGGAGAAATGGGAAAGACTGGGTGGAAGAGAGGATAGGGAATGAGAAGAAAAAGAGTGGAAGGCCCGAGAGAGAAAGAATAAAGAGAATTTCTGTTTTTGCCTGGAAAACCATGTCTTTACTTTTGTCCCTACCTGATTGACTCTGAAAGAACAATCATACATGAGCCCTGTTTGCTGAAATAACATTTTTATGTCTATACCTGCTGAAATGGGACTGGTACCTAAAATACATTTTAAAAGAATAAACTTTTTGAAAGTTGTGTTGACTGATTATAAGTAAAAAAAATTTAACATTTTGATTGTTAGATGAAGAGGATGTGATATAGTTTTATTCTGATTAAAGATTTGAATATTGCAGTCTCTAATCTTTCCTTAATGAATTCAGTGTATTTGTTAAAAATAAAATTTCAAGTCTAGCTATTTTGGCACCAAAATTAATTTAAAAATTAATTTAAAAAACTTTTATTGTTAAAAATCAAAAGTGGGAATCACTAAGTATTTTAGGCATGAGGAAGAGTGCATTTTATATTTCATAGAGCCAAGTTCATGTTAACTTTCATGTTTCGCAGAGATGGAATTTTTACCAGTGTGATTATAACGAAGTAGTACTCACACCACGTGCCAAGGGCTCCAGTAGACACTTTACTAGAATTAGTTAAGTTTTAGTTTTCACAATGCCCTGAAAAGCATGTAATGGGTAAACTGAGGGACAGATAGGTTAAGAACCTGTAATATATAAGCCAAGGTCCTGCAGTTGGTAGGGAGTCAAGAGGGTTTCCAAACATTGTCTTGCTGCCTTTATAGCCTTTCTACCCTCCTTTACAGCCTTGACACTTAACATGGTCCGTTGACTAGAAGCAATTGATGAGGTCTGGGTGCATAAAGAACTGGCAAAATCTTGGCCACAGAGACTTAGTGAGTTTAAACCTTTATTTTAACGAGATCTCTCAAATCATATGTATGTATAATAAAGCAGCACCACAATACCTCCCATATTAAAAGTACATTGAGATTTTGAAATCCTTTCTAAGGATTATTCCTGATTTGATTTTAGTTCATGTGGACTACCAACATTTTCCACAAGAGGAGGAGGGAAACTATTAAATTGTTGGTCCTCTGCTGCTTTGATTCAGATCCTCTTTAATCCAGAGGAACAGCTGATTTGTTCTGCTTGTGGACATTTAGTCAAAGTCTCACTCAGCCAAGCATAGTTATGTTTTTAACAGTCTTTAGTCATGGACTAAACACACCAGATTTATAGTTCATGGGTTCATTCTAGATAGTCATTTACCAATTTGAAGAGAACAATGCTAAAGAAAAAAGTATTTTTGAATAAAACTGGAAGTCTTTAAATCTTGATGTTTAGATGGTTAGCAAGGAGCCTCAGATCTGTATAAACTGATCTCCCTAATTGCCTTTTGTGAATAGAATTATTCTGTCAGAAGGGTAATGATAGGCAAGAAAAGAAGGAAGTCTAACTTGGACAGTAGAACAGCAGTGTCTAGTAGAAACAATGCAAGATGCATATGTTTTAAGTTTTCTAGTAGCCACATTAAAGTAAAAAGAAACAGTTTAAATTTATCTTAATATATTTTATTTAACCCAGTGTAGTAAGATATTGTTACAACATGTAGTCAGTAATACATTTTTTTTTTGTACTAAGTCTTGAAAAACTTGGTATTTTATATTTACAGTGTCTCACTTTGGGTGCTAAATTTTCACATAAATAGTGAGATACAGTCCAATGAAAAAAATTGATGGAAAATATTTTACGTTGCTTTGGTTTTAAAATTTAATTAAAATGAAATAAAATTTAAAAATCAGTTTTTCTGGTCACATTAGGCATATTTCAGTATCATATGCTGGATTATGTTTCTATATATAACTGATTTCAGACCTGTGTAATTGATCACACCACCCCATAGGGTCAGTAAGTGAACATCACTGGAGACTACAGTGTGTTAATATAAATATTACTTTACACAGAATAAGGAGGGAATAAAGAAAGCTATTTAGGTCATAAAGCCTACAGTGATTTTGCTTCCTCTGATCTTTACCGCAGTTGAAATTTACCTGTCTCCTTATTGCTTCAGAATCAGTTTGGCCCCACTAAATTGTAAGGTTAGGGCCAGGAGTTAGGGTCCTTTCATTTCTGCCCACCCCACCCCACCCCCGCCCCGCCCCGCCTCGCCTCTGTGGCATTAGATGCTTGCTTCAGAGCTTTGCATACTTTTCAGAAAAGTGTGGTAATTTGAGAAGCGTGGCGAGCAGTATCATTTAAGTGGGCTAATTGGCCCAGAGGCTTTGAAACTTTGTGTACCTGCAGCACCTGGGCCTCACCTTTTCTAGATTCTGAGGCACAAAGCTTACAGTGGGCCCTGGACACTTCCGCGTTAAATAAGCCGTTCTAAGTGTTTCTGAAGTCCAAGAACGGTGGGGGACCACCGGACACAGCAACTGATTCTGAGAGGCTGCGAGTTCGAATTCAACACATGCTGCTGTTGCCACGCGTTCGGTTTCCGCCAGGCCGAGGTCCCCCCAGGAGGTGGCCGCTTTTCTTCTGCAGATGGGTTTTCCAGGCTGTTCAGTCCCATCCGCGGGGGCTGCCCGACAGCGTCCGCGCCCCAAGCCCGGTTCAAGCGACCTGAGCGCAGAGGTAGACCGTGGCCATGTGACTGACAAACCGGTTGCCAGTCGGGGCGGCCATTTTTGAGGCGGGCACCCAACCTCGTGCCCCACCAGCCGGAGATGGGGGGAACCTTGTTACGAAGACCCAAGATGGCCACCGCGCCCGCTAGCCACCCGGCGAGCCGGCGAGCCAGGGAGCCGACCCGAGACACGCGGGCGGCTCGGCCCGGCGGGCGGCGCCCGGGGCTCCTCTCGGGCCGCCGGCCGTGGGCGGAGCGCCCGCCCCCTCGCGGCGCGGCCAATCAGCGCATGGGGCCGGCTCGGCGGGGGCCGCGGGCGTGCGGGGTGTGTGAGGACGCGCTCCCGGTCGCCGAGCGCCGGAGCCAGGGAGCAGTTGCCGTGGTACCTGCTGCCGCCGTCGCCCGTGCGGACGCCGAGCCTGAGGCGAGCGCTGGAGCGAGGGGCAGGAAAGTGGAGCCATGACGTCCATCAGGTAACGAGAGGGCGGCAGTCTGCGGGGCTCGCCTGCTGGGCGGTAGCCTCCCGCCTGCTGAGAACTGCCGCCGCCTCCCTGGAGCGGTCTGCAGCCCCCGGTGGACGGGTCCCCTCACCTGGGAGGTTCTCGCTGCACTTTCCATTTGGTCATTTCTGCTCTCAGAAGTTTTTGGGTCTCGGGCACATGGCGGAGCCCTGTTAACTAGCCGCACCGCTGAGGTGACCCTCGCCCGGATTCCAGGATTTGAAGCTTGCTTGCGTGTGTAGTGGATTTCTCATGGGGGAAAAAATGCAGCACCTTTAACCCCTCAGGGGTGACCCAGCGCCTGAGGAAGTGTGACGTGGACCGTGTGTGGCCATGCTTGCATGTCATGCCCTCTGACAACTTCGTTGGTGGCCATGAGCAGACCAGCATATTTGGCCCTTCCCTGAAGCAGATTGATCGCCCCTAAGTTGCGAAATTGTGTGTCCCTCAAAGGTTAGCTTGTGGCTGGAATCCGTACTCTGGTTCCCCAAGGTGCCATCTGTCTACCTACTTTTATCGGAGAGTCACGAGTGGAATGACTTCGGTGAGGCGGTAGGTGTAGCCTGAGAGCAGTGAACGGGAGGAGACTTGCCCCCAGTAGCTCTTCCAAAGTTGTGAAGATTTGTTTTTTTTGTTTTTTGTTTTTTTGTTTTTGTTAATGATGGCAGCTTAATGGGTCGCTCCACTTTCTCGGCAGGTAGCTAGACTGAATGTTTATGCTAATGCGACTATTTATAAAAAGAGATAAATTGCTTTATTTACCCAGAGTTCTGAGCCGCCTCTTTTAAAGTAGACCTTGGCATTCATTGTCCCAGAGAAGGGGAGGCTCCAGCACAAACTGTGAAGGAATAAAATAAATTAATTTTTGGTTTGTGAGCTTCTAGCCGTCTTAGCCTTGGTGATTTAACGGTTTCTTATTGGTAATTTTGACTATATAATATTTAAGAGATGACTTGGGAACCTAATCCTCAGGTAAGACAAGATGCGACTGTGCTGATCTCAGATACACTTTCTTTCTTAAATTGTGTAATATCCGGACACAGACAACGAGTACTTACCTCATTATGCGGGAGGAGAAATCCAGGTACTAGAACTCGGAGACCCGCCTGGAAAGGTTTCACAGTAAGTTATATTGGGACCTAAGAGTCTAGCTTTTATGCTAACAGCGTTTTAAGACGAATTAACATTATGCTGTCAAACCAAGTAAATCTCCCCTCACCCCACTCCCATTTCCATTCCCATCCTTGCAGCCTGCTGCTAATTAGGAGTGTGAGTCAAATACTTTCTGTGTTCAGAACCCGTTCTTATGTGGACTCACATAAGAACTAATTGACCATTGTCTTCCTGGTTGCTCTTCAGTGGAGAAACACAAATCCAAAGCTTCTACTCCTTGGCATGTGACAACAGGATGGGTGTTTTAATGTTGGGGGTCTAATGGCTGTTGTGTTCAAGACTGAATAAGGTTTCATATCAGCCTTATTTGACTTAATGGAAGGATCATAATTGCTAATAGTTAAATTTTATGGTTTCTTCAGATTTAGTTTGCAATTTACGTAGTCTTGAACTATAGTGATGACCCCCACAATTAAAAAAAAAATTTTTTTTTTTAAGATTTTATTTATTCATGAGAGACACAGAGATAGAGAAGCAGAGACATAGGCAGAGGAAGAAGCAGGCTCCTTGCAGGGAGCCCGATGTGGGACTCCATCCCAGGACTCCAGGATCACACCCTGAGCCGAAGGCGGATGCTCAACCGCTGAGCCGCCCAGGTGTCCCAAATACGTTTTTTTTTTTTTTTTTTTTTTTTTTTTAAGATTTTTTATTTATTCATTTGACAGGGAGAGTACAACCAGGGGGAGAGGCAGGGGGAGAGGGAGACTCCCCATTGATCTGGGAGCCCAATTTGGGGCTCTGTCCCAGGACTTGGAGATCATGACCTGAGCCAAAGACATACGCTTAACCATTAGAGCCACACATATGCCCCTTAAATATGTTATATAAACCAGATACCACATTTACACCTGAGGAAACAGACCAAGAGAAATTGGGTGCCTGGTTTGAAATCATTTAGTAGCAGTTAGGAATTGAATCCAGACATCCATGATGTAGTACACTGCATGATACTTTTATAGGAACAATATGCTACTTAAATTTCCTGAAAAAGCTGTTTCTATGAACAAAATTTGTCAAGTATTGTGAGAAACAATTATAGCAACTTTTTTGCTTTACTCTAGTCCTCTAAGGAGCTTGATAACTTAGAACTTAGGTTGATGAGTAGACAGGGAGACTACGGAAGTTGAGGCAGCTCTGCACGAGTTGGTCGTCCTACAGATACCAGCCACTTTCCACTGAGGACTGCATTCAGTGCAATTGTGTCAACTTTAGTTTTCACCAACATGGTATTGTTAGGCTTGCTTCCATTTTGTGCCTAGTCTAATAGTGGCCCAAAAGATAGGTATTATTGATTGGCTTTTTCCGGTGAGGAGAGTGATCAAGATAAAAAATTATCCAAATCTGACTTTATGTCCAATGGTGCCTTTTACACCACTTGAAATATTTGTTCCTGGGCAGCCCGGGTGGCTCAGCGGTTTAGCACCACCTTCAGGTCAGGGCCTGATCCTGGAGACGCAGGATCTAGTCCCACATTGGGCCCACTGCATGGAGCCTGCTTCTCCCTCTGCCTGTGTCTCTGCCTCTCCCTCTCTGTGTGTGTCTCTCATGAATAAATAAATAAGACCTTTAAAAAAAAAACACTCATTCCTAAATATTGTAATATGTAACTCTTTGCAATGACAGAATGTAAGATTGGAAGCCATTGAGGACCATGGTCAGCATACCTAGGTTCTGAGAGTCTTTTTCTTTTTTTTTTTGAGTTAACCATTTTCCTTTTCTTCTCTGGATATTTGTTTAACGAAATACTCAGTGATGATGATACTAATATGTATCTCACAATGTTGTGAGGTAGGTATGAAAGTGCTTTTAAATTTTAGGGCATTTTATAAGTTTTATAAAAATTCTGTCATTAAAGCAATTTGAATCTCATAGAGAATAGTGTTATCTGAAAAAAATTAAATTTTATTTTTTCTATTTTTTAAAGATTTTATTGGGATCCCTGGGTGGCGCAGCAGTTTGGCGCCTGCCTTTGGCCCAGGGCGCGATCCTGGAGACCCGGGATCGAATCCCACGTCGGGCTCCCGGTGCATGGAGCCTGCTTCTCCCTCTGCCTGTGTCTCTGCCTCTCTCTCTCTCTCTCTCTCTCTCTCTCTCTCTCCCCGTGTGTGACTATCATAAATAAATTAAAAAAAAAAGATTTTATTTATTTATTCATAGAGAGAGAGAGAGGCAGAGACACAGGCAGAGGGAGAAGCAGGCATCATACAGAGAGCCTGACATGGGACTCGATCCAGGGTCTCCAGGATCATGCCCTGGGCTGCAGGCGGCGCTAAACCCCTGCGCCACTGGGGCTGCCCAAGTTTAAATTTTAAAGTAGGAAGCAAACTCCCTTATGTTTCAAGAAACTGAAGCTAGGAGATACTGTTATTTGTTTAAGCTCAACCAAACAGTTGCAGATCTTGAACTAGAATCTAGATCTCTAGATACCTGGTTCAGTGCCCTTTACAGTGTAGCATTCATCTATTCGAAATTCATAAATAATGATTTAAATCAAAAGTATTTTTTTTAAACTTAAGATCTTTGAATGGATTTGGCTGTAGATACTGTCTCTTCAACTTGCTGTTTATATTCTACTCTGCTGAATCATTACTGTTGAAGAGTCTGAATTACAGCCTCTAAAACCAATAATCCTTTTGAAGAATAACTTTTGTCTTTTCTTATATATCAGATTCCAGTTGACCTTAATTTGGGAAATGATAGAACATGTTTGATAAATTGATACTTTTGTAATTTTTTAATTGACCCAATAGGAAAGTTGATGCTTGAGTTAAATTCAGGAGACATTGGGAAAATGTGCAGTGTCATGACTAGTTCAATGAGAATCTTAGAGGGCATTTTTCCCTTTTCCTGTCTCTATACTGGACCTTGAGGCTCAAAGTGAAGGGTATGTCCTAGTTAGGCAGTGGTAGAGCTTAAGATAGAACTTAGGTCTTTTGGCTCCTACTTTATGTGCTTTTCATTGAGCAACACTGTTTCAAAATACTGCTATGAATATTGCCTTGTTTTCTTAACATCACTGTCTAGTTTGATTTTGAACACTGCTTTAGAGCTTGATTTTGTGCCAGAGAAGACTAGGAAAAAGATAGGGAGACGGGGAGAGTGTTTGCTATAGAGCTAAGGAACCCTATTCTTTGGCCTGCCTAGACAGGTCAGATTTGGTCTATTCTGGGACTTGACATGATTGTACCCTACATGATGATTCTGGAACTACTTTTGTGGGTTAGGCCTACATTGGAAAATTTATGTGGGCTGTGGGTTGGGTCTTAGGGTATTTTTCTCCTAACACTCAAGACTTTTGAGATGTATCCAATAAGATCTGCCAAGCCACTCAGATGGCGAACATTCATACGGAGACTAAAATGTGGCTAAGATTGAAACTGCCTTGCTTTGTTGAGTTGGTTTCTTTGGAGCCTTTAAATAGAATTTTCAGACTCCTTGCAGGACCTGTATCTTTTATAAGAATTGTAAATTTCAGATTACTATGCAAACTTTTTTATGCTATAGGACTTCTTAGGTAGATGAGCTTTTATTTATTTTTTTTAAAGATTTTCTTTATTTATTTGAGAGAGAGGGAGACAAAGCCTGCTGTGAGAGAGCTCAAGCAGGGTGGAGGGGCAGAGGGAGAGGGAGAAGCAGGCTCCTCGTTGAGCAAGGAGCCCAACGTGGGGCTCAATCCCTGGGCCTGGCTCAATCCGAGAACCCCAGGATCATGACCTAAGTTGAAGTCAGATGCTTAATGGACCAAGCCACCCAGGTGCCCTGAAAATGAGCTTTTAAAATAAAATGAAATTGTTTCATTTATGAAATATTCTGAAGAACTAAAACAAATCTTTCTTTTCCGGAACTGTGCAATGTTGTCAGTTGTTAATGCTCATATTTGTAAATAGGTCATCTTTGTTTGAAAAGGCATACAAGGTTTTCTAACTACAAATCTTTCCAGCCACTGTATTGCTACATTAAGAACAGTTAAAGATAAAAGGGAACCAAAATGATTGCCTAGACTGTTTGAATTTTAACCCTTTCCTCCATCATTCGTTAACAATCATGTTTCTTTATCTCTTCATGCCTACTTGGTTTTAAATTGTTATTTTAACAATACTACAATAAAACATAAGTATGAGTTTTTATTTTTAAATAGCAAAGCTAGCTTATAAATAGGATGACCATATGTCTCAGTTTGCCCAGGACAGTCCTGCATCATGCTAGTTATCCTGGCAAAATTATTAATAGATCTTCCTTTATTCTCAAAAGTGTCCTGTTTGGGTAATAAATTATCTGGTCACCTACTTACACTCTGTAATAGTTTTGTTGTAGTAGATTTTGGTCATTGAAATGTTCTTTGAAATAGGACCATAAGATAGTGGAATATTAGCTTCTTTTTGGTTAGATATGGGTAGTTTTCATTAGTCAGACATTTTTATTGTACTAAGAGTTCTGGATGTCTAGATGTAGTATATTAGACGTGGAAGCACATAATTTGAAGTTGGGAATCATTTATTTGGCCTTTTGCAGATTATAAAATCCTTTGAACCTCCTGTTTTTGTTAAACAGAAATAATTGTAATGCCTATCCTATGGGGTTATTGTGAGGATTTAAAGACAATAACATAAAAAAAAAGTAACCTATAAAAATGCTTACGCTACACATTATATGTATTAGTCATGTTACATATGTGCTTCTGAAAATTGAATTTAAAATGAACAATTTTGGGGTGCCTGGCTGGCTTAGTTGGAAGAACATGCAACTCTTGATCTCAGGGTCATGAGTTCAAGCCCCATGTTGGTTATAGGGCTTACTAAAAAAAATTAAATGAACAATTTTATCTGGTTTAGGGGCACTTACTATTTCACAGAGCATAGTCTTTTAGAAATGTTTTGCTGTAACAAGCAGCAGGGACTACTACAACTACTATTAGTTGATATATGTGGATTTTTTTGGGGGGGAGGGCTGAAATTTGAACATCTACATTTATGTTGTAGAGAGTCATCTAGGATGATGCTGGACAGAGCGAAGAGATCTTTTTTTTCTGTCAAAAAGAGATTACATGTTAGTATCTCAGTAGATGAGAGTATAAATTTTATTTTTTTAAAAAAAGCTATATTAAATGAGTTACTGTATCAGAGATCATTTTCTTGAGCATGCAGGAAGGAATATTCAGAATAAAAAATGGAAGGATTGGCCTTACAGAACCTAAGGGACCCAGGTATTTCCCTGGTCTGTTCACTTGGCTAGTGAAAAAAATGCCAGTGATATAATTTACATACAGTTAAAATCACAGTTCCTAAGTTCACTGAATTTTGAATATGAGTATATATATTTATTTATATAACTACAACTTAGGTCAGTATATAAAACATGTTCATCTACTCTGCTTCTTTTCAGTCAATCCTACTGCCTGTCCCATCCAGGCAACATTTTTCTGACTTCTTTCGGTAATACTGGTTTGCCTGTTGTAGAACTTCGTATAAAGTGAATGGACTGAGCCACCCAGGTACCTCACATCCTACAAATTTTGATATGTGTGTTCAGTTCAAATTATTTTCTACTTTTAATTGTGATATCTCAGATCTATAGGTCATTTAGAGATTAGTTTCATGGCATAGCTTATAGTCTGTTCTGCTGAATGTTTCCTGTGTCTTTACTCTTTAATTTCACTCAGCAATATTTTGAGGTTTTCAGTGTAGATGTTGTGTACACCTTTAATTAAATAAATGAATATAGCAGTTACCGGGTGTAGTGTTCTATACCAGATAGGTCAAGTTTAGTTGTTTTGTTCACTTAACTGTTATTAACTGTTATTTAATTGAGATATAATTCACATACCCTAAAATCTAACATTTTAAACTCTACAGCTCAATGGTTTTTACTATATCACAAGGTTGTACAACCATTACCACTAATTCCAGAACATTTTCATCACCCCAAAACTAAACCTTGTATCTGTTACCAGTTAATCTCCAGTTCCTCTGCCCCTTCCCTTGCAAACCAGGGAAACTTTGTGAATTTGCCATATTTTGGACGTTTCATTAAGCAGAATCCTATTTGGCCTTTTGTGTCTGACTTCTTTCATTGAGTATAATGTTCTCAAAGTTCATTTATGTTGTTGCATGTATCAGCATTTCATTCCTTCTTATGGCTGAATAATCTATAGTATGTATATAACACATTTTATTTTTAAAAATATTTTATTATTTGAGCAGGAAAGAGAGCATGTGTGTGAGCACAAAGTGGAGGAGGGGGAGAGGGAGAAGCAGATTCTCTGCTGAGGGGCTCCATTCTAGGACCCTGGGATCAAGACCTGAGCTGAAGTCAGATGCTTAACTGATTGAGCCACCCAGGCGCCTCCATATATATACTACATTTTGTCTATCTCTTGATGGATATTTGTATTTCCACTTGTATATTATGAATAATGCTGCTATAAACATTCGTGTATGTTTTGGTGCTGTCACATGTTTTCATTACTAGTACTTAGGAATGGAGTTGCTGGGTCATATGGTAAATATATGTTTACTTTTTCAAGAAACTGCCCAACTTTTTTTCAAGCTAGCTGCACATTTTCAACAGCAATGCGTGAGGATTCCACTTTCTCCATATTCTTGCCAATACTTGTCTTCCAGTCTTCGCTGAGAGGCTCTGTGTGAGGCATATGTTTAACACTCAGAGGGACTTAACCATTCTGCCATAACCTTTATTTCCTCCTGCTTGTGCAGAGGCTTATGGCTCAGAGATGATTGTTTAGGATCTTTCAGGTCTTTCATGAGCATGCCACAGCTCTGGGCACATGTACATTGCCTTCTAGATTCTCAGGAATATTCAGAACTTTTCAGAACCCTTTATGGACATCTCATGCCCCCACTTTTCCTTTTAAGTTTTTTGGTTAGCTTCTTGTTTGTGCCAACTGCTTCAGACAGCTAGGATGTTAAACAATTGCAGCTGATTGTTTTTGACAAATTCTCCTGGAGAAAAGGGTGTTAGAGCTGGGCAAGCTGAGTCAGGTCAAATAATGAGAAGCCTCCGGAGTAGGGTTTTTCAGAGAACTGCCTGTAAGCTCAAATAATAGCAGTTCTCTGAAAATAGGGCTTTGAAAGAGCTCCAATCCTGTTCTGACCCCTCCAGTAGCTGCTAGGCTTCTAGTTTTCACTGTGCTTGTGGGCTTTTTCTTTTTAAGGCTACCATGGAGCTAGGAAGAGGGGGATGGGAATAGGGCAAGTTAAAATGGCACAAAGCTTGCTGTTTTTAGTGAGATTTGGCCTTTTTCTTTTCTTTAATGCTTCCTAGATTGTTGTAAGCCTTTGTTTAATATTTAGAGTTCTGAAAAAGTTGATATTGATTTTTTTTTTTTTTTTGACAACTTGTTGCTTTAATAGAAGAGATAGTTTTTGGAGGCTCTTATTTCTCATAATGTCACCCTAATTGTGTTTTAAAACATTTTTAATATACTCTTTCTTTTGAAATACTTTAAGACTCACAAGAAGTTACAAAAATAGTACAGAGTTCCTGTGCACTCTTCACAACTTCTCCTAATGATACAGGACTATAAAGTTAACTACAAGTGTTATTGGAGTGTTACCAGTTTTTGCACAAACAGCTTTTTAATGGTGGGGTGGTGGTGGTATATAATTCTGTGAAATTTTAACATGTCTAGATTAGTGAAACCATTAACACAGTTAGGATCCCAAACTGTTCAGTCACCACAAAGAAACTGCTTTGTGTTATCTATCCCTCTATGTTCACCCCTGCTCCTCAAGTCCTGGCAATTACTGATCTGTTCTTCAACAATATAGTTTTGTCACTTTAAGAGTGTTATATAAACGGAATCATAGAGTATGTAGCACATAGTACAGATTTTATTTTCATTCATGTATGCCTTTGAGACCTATCCAAGTTGTATTGTAGTTCATTACTTTTTATTATTCAGTGTTTGTCTATTGTATTGGTATACCACAGCTTACCCACTCACTTGTTGAAGGACATTTGATCATTTCCAGTTTTTTCAACTATTACAGATAAAACTGTTGTGAACATTTGTGTAAAAAGTTTTTATGTGAACTTAAGTTTTCATTTTTATAGGATAAATGTCCAGTAGTGTGATTTCTTCCTTATTTTGTGTTTTACCAATTACTGAAAGAGGGATATTATGACTGTATTTGTCTCATTTGTTTCTCTCAAGTTTTTTCCCCCAAGTATTTTGAAGCCATTTATTTTCTTGATGAAATGACTTATTTATATGAAATCCTTTTTATATGGTGCCACTCCATGTTTTAAAGTCTACCTTGTCTGTATAGCATAGGGATTACTGTTAATAGTATTGTAGTAGAATATGATAACAGATGGTAGCAATTCTTGTGGTGAGTATAACATGTATAGAATTGTTGAATCACTATGTTGTATACCTGAAACTAATGTAACATTGCATGTCAGCTATACTTTAATAAAGTCTACCTTGTATGATAATAATATAGCCACTGCAGTTTTCTTATAATTAGTGTTTGGATAGTATATCTTTTTATTCAGTCTTTTATTTTCAAACTTTCTATGCCTTTATATTTAAAGTGTATCTTTAGTAAATGATGTTTAATTTGTTTTTGTTTTTTAAAATATTTTGACTATTTATTTGGAGACAGAACAGGCAAGCAGAGGCAGAGAGGGGCAGAGGAAAGAGAGAGAGAGAATCTCAAGCAGATCCTATGCTGAGCATGGAGCTTGACGCAGGGCTCAATCCCATGACCCTGAGATCACCACCTGTGCAAAAGCAAGAGTTGGATGCCCAACCAACTGAGTCACTCAGGCACCCCTGTTTAACTTGTTTAATCCATTTACATTTATTTATTTATTTATCTATCTATCTATTTATTTATTTATTTAAAAGATTTTGTTTATTTATTCATGAGAGACACAGAGAAAAAGAGAGGCAGAGACACAGGCAGAGGGAGAAGCAGGCTCCATGCAGGGAGCCTGACGTGGGACTCGATCCCGGGTCTCCAGGATCACACCCTGGGCTGAAGGCGGCACCAAACCGCTAAGCCACCAGGGCTGCCCAATCCATTTACATTTAATATAATTACTAATATGGGTGGGTTTTAGAATATCATCCTTTTGTTTTTCATATGTTCTTTATATTGTTTTGTCTTTCCTGCCTTCTTTTCTAAGTTGAGTATATTGTAGTTTTTCATTTTATATTCTCTGTTGGATTTTATTGTATTATTGTATAGTGATTGCTTTAGGGAGCGCAGCATTTGTTTTTAACTTATCACAACCTATCTTGAATTACTGTTCTGTCATTTAACCCTTAAAAAAATTTATCAAAGAACTTACAGAACCTGAGGGAATGAATGAATAAAACTTTGGAAGGAAGGGCAGCAATACTTAGAACTCCAGAAGCTATCATCCATACTGTGAACATCACCCTCTGGAGTTGTACAGGGGACAACTTGTGCACCTTTACGTGGGAACCTTTTGGTATGAATTGGGCAGAGAAGATTTTCTAAAAGAGGTGTCATTTGTGAAATTTAAAAAGATCAATGGGGCAGCCCTGGTGGCACAGCGGTTTAGCGCCGCCTGCAGCCCGAGGTGTGATCCTGGAGACCCGGGATCGAGTCCCACATCGGGCTCCTTGCATGGAACCTGCTTCTCCCTCTGCCTGTGTCTCTGCCTGTGTGTCTCTCTCTGTGTGTCTTTCATGAATAAATAAATAAAATCTTAAAAAAAATTTAAAAAGATCAATGGGAATTTGCCAGGCAAAAGAATTAAGGGAAGGATTTTACAGTCAGCCTTTTTCAGGGAACAGTGAAATATTATGATTAGCAAATAGACTGTGTATGTATTAGAATGGTGAGAGATAAAGGTAGAGAGGCAATGTATTTCATTGATTTTAATATGCACATTTCTTTCCATTATAATATCTGTGATATTAGCATGAATTTTATAACTGTATCTTGCCAATCACCATGAGAAATTGGAACATATATTACAGTTCATGGCATCTTAGGTTTGATGAAATTTGGTAGGTTCCAGCTGGATTCAGTATCTTTTATGTTAGTTAGAATTTATGTTGTAGATTTTACCCTACATATAATTGGAAGCTAGGCTAAGTAGAAAGATACAATAGGTTTGTTTGAATAATACAATTCTGGTGATACTGTATAGGATTTATTGTGGCTAAAAGGAATTAGTAATATAAGGATTTAGGCAAGATTTGTAGAGGGCCTAGTTAATAGTTAAAAGCAATGCTAGTGGGATGTTGTGGAGGTTCCTAGTTGATAAACTGGTTGAAGAACTGTTTGATAAAAGAGAAAATGCAGTTACTGGTAAGGTAGTACTTGTTAGTGGAGAGAGAATTCACATATAAAGCTTATTAGTATTTATTCTGGTACCATGGTGCAAGTAAACATTTTTGCTAGCCATAGGGCTGATCAACATTAATTTATCAATAGCCTAAACAAATTTATCTTAGGAACTTTTAGTCTGATATCTGTGTTAGTGCATAAAATTTGTTAGCTGTTGAGCAAAATAATAATTATAGGACAGGTTTATGTTGGCTGGGAGCCAGAATTATTAGGAATTTAAAAATTACTGACCAAAAAAAGATGTTCAGTGTCTTTCACCTAGCATCCATTCCTGGAAAAAGACGCTGATAACATTTGAAACAAAATAGTAATCACAGTGTGGGTCAGTCGTAGTTTTTGGCCACAGCAGACACCATCTTGTTTACATCTAGTAGAACAAGATCACAATAAATGATCTTATATAGATTGTTTATATAGATTCTTTGTTATTGAAGAAGTGTAATACGTGTCTTAGTTTGTACTGGCCAGGACACTAGTTTGTGTTTGTATTTAAGAAACTGGCCATTTTGAAGAATTAGTGTTTTTTTATTAGAGTTTTGTCATAATAGAATGAAATCCTGTTAATAATATGATGAAGAGTAAAGTATTTGCTTCTGGAAATAATTGTGTAATTTTTTTTAAAGTAATCTCTTCCCCCAATATGAGGCTCAAACTCAACAACCCCAAGATCAAGAGTCACATGTTCTACTGTCCGAGCCAGCCAAGTGCCCCAAGAAATAATTGTATAATTTTAGCTTACTGTATGAAGACACTTCTTATGTGCTATTTTACATTTACAGAGGTGTCCCCATCTCTTAGGCTAGCCATTGTTGCTGCAGCAGGGTCCACACAGGCTTTGGGCAGTTATAGCCTAATAGCATTTCTCATCAGGACCCATGCTACATATTTCTTGTAATGGGAGACAATAGTCACTGTATAAATTCTCTCTTTTGTCCTTTAGATAGGGGTCTCTGAATCACAGTTCAAAACTTTTCCAGAAAAGTTTGAGCTGCAGTCACCTGTGGTGATAAGATTGAATGTTATCATCTGTAATTGTGGCCAACTTGGTAATATCTTCATAGGCTTTTGCTTTTTCTTGTTTCACTCCCTCATCTCTCACCTCTTCTTTTTGGAATCACTTTTCAATAATGGCCTTGTTTATATGCCTTTGTCTCAGGCTCTGCTTTTGGGAGAACTTAGCCTAAGACAGTTTTTTACTTATTTTTTAATGTTTATGTATTTATTATATTTTTAATGTTTACCTGTTTAATGTATACTTGTTTATTGTTACCTGTTTATAATAAAATATATAACCATATGGAAGAGAAGCATAGGGCAAGTACCAATGTATAGGTTTTTCAACACCACCAAGCAATTAACTCAATTTTGACTCTATCTACATGGAGATAGTGTTAGATGCCACAAGTTAAGGGCTCAGTCCCAGGAAACTGTCCCCTCCCACACTTCACATTCCAACCATAAGTCCAGGTTGTTATATGTACTACTACTTTTTTTTTGTTGTTTTTAAAGATATTTTTATTTATGAGAGACACAGAGAGAGGCAGAGACACAGGCGGAGGGAGAAGCAGGCTCCATCCAGAGGGCCCGATGTGGGACTCGATCCCGGGACTCCAGGATCACACCCTGAGCTGAAGGCAGACGCTTAACCGCTGAGCCACCCAGGCGTCCCATACTTCTTCTTCTTCTTTTTTTTTTTTAAAGATTTATTTGTTTGTTTTAGAGAGTGAGCATGCATGCAAGTGGGTGGGGGAGGAGCAGAGGAAGAGGGAGGGAGAGGGGTCATAAATCTCAAGTAGACTGCAATGTGCTGAGTGTGGAGCCTGATGCTGAGCTTGATCTCACAACCTTGAAATTATGACCTGAGCTGAAACCAAGAGTTGGACGTTTAAACTGACTCAGCCATCTATTATCTATACTTCTGACCAACCAGTTATAGATTAGAGATTCCCACCACCCTCTTCTTGGGTTCAATAATTTGCTAGAGTCGCTTGCAGAACTCAGAGAAGCATTTTACTTATTAGATTACTGTTTATTATTGTCAGATGACAAAACTAAAACAGTTTGATGTCCTTTATTCAAGGGAAAACTGCATGGATTCAGGGAGTACAGTGCCTTATATGCAGTGGAGTACTCCTTCCAAGGGATTTTGGGCAAGAGTATGTTTTATAGAGTGTTAAAAGAAGCAACAATGGAATGGTGTGATTGGCTAGGGTTGCATATCTGACCTTATTTAGAAAGATTAAGGAAAAAAAGAAATAAGTATAGAGTTGGCTGGTGTTAGGAGAGGAGGTGACTGAATATACTACATTTCTGGTCAGTTGGACCATTTACAGAAACACGAAAGCTTAGTTTGCTCCTGAGGCACCCTGGGCAGGAAGGAGATAGCTCCATTTTAGGCCTAGAAATTATTTTAACATAATAATTTATGAGGAACACCCAGAAAGAAGAATTGCATAAGCCAAGCAAGGTATGTGGGAAAGGATGGGAACCTCCATGCTCTGTGGATGAGCCACTTTCCCCAAATCTCCATATATGTTTACAAGTCTGGAAGCTCTCTGAAACTCAGACTTTTGGATTTATATGGAGGCTTCATTACATAGGCCCAGTTGATTATATCTGTGGTGATTGAAGCAAGTCTCCAGCCCTTTTCCCCTTCCTGAAGGTGAGGGTGGGACTGAAAATTCTAATCCTCTAGTCACCTGAGGTTCCCTTTGCAACCAGGCCCCCAATCATCCTTAGGTTACCAAGTTTTCCAAAAGTAACCTCATTAACATAACAAGACACCTTTATCCCACTCCTCAGAAATTCCATTTTTAGGAGCTCTTTTCCAGGGACCATGATTGAAGGCCAAGTGTGCATTTCTTATTCTAAATCACAGTATCACACAATTTGGGAGTGGGGAAATGGAAGTTCCATGAGCAGTGTGACCTTCCCGATAGTTGTATTCACCAGTCTAGCAGCTTTTACATCATTTTAATTTATTATGTTTTTAAGATTTATGTTAAAATGTTGATTGGCATCTTCTAGTATATTTATTGAATTACTCTTGGGGAAGTGGTTTAGGTGTACAGTTTAAGAATTAGAAATAATTTTTATTAAGTTAAGACACAAAGCCTCTGTGAATAAGATTTATTTAAATATATAAAACTACTATTACCATTTGTTGGAGATATACAGAGAAAATGGTAAATGCTCGTTGAACATATTTTTTCAAGTTCACTGTTTCAATAACAGTAAAAGTAAAATCCATATAACCCTTCCCACAGAGGGAAGGAAAAGAAATCCAAGAGATCTAGTATGCCTGGGTGGCTTAGTTGGTTAGGTGTCTGCCTTAGGCACAGGTCATCATCCCAGGATCCTGGGATCAAGCCCCTCCTCAGTGGGGAACCTGCTTCTCCCACTCCTGATCTCCCTTCTCTTTGCTTGTGCTCTCTACCTCTCTCTGACAAATAAATAAATAAATCTTCAAAAAAACAAAACAAAAAGAAATCCAAGGGATCTAAGTTAAGACTTTATTTTAGCCTCAGAGGAGCTTGTGTTCCTCAATGGAACACAGTTTTTTTTTTTTTTAAATTTATTTTTTTTAATTTTTATTTATTTATGATAGTCACAGAGAGAGAGAGAGAGAGAGAGAGGCAGAGACACAGGCAGAGGGAGAAGCAGGCTCCATGCACCGGGAGCCCGATGTGGGGATTCGATCCCGGGTCTCCAGGATCGCGCCCTGGGCCAAAGGCAGGCGCCAAACCACTGCGCCACCCAGGGATCCCCTGGAACACAGTTTGTAATGCAAATACTAACAGTCTTGTGGCTTTATAATAAAAAATGCATTACAAAATAAAGCAGATTCACAAAATGAAATACAGCAGTTTATATCTGTTAGTAGTAGAAAACGAATTGAAATTGGAATCAACAGAATAACCTACCTGTAATTGAAAAGTCCAGAGAAAGTATAGATTTCAGGTGAAGCTAAATTGGTCCCATAACTTCATGAATGACCCAGTTTCTTTATGTTTTTCCATTCTGCCCTCTGTAATGTTGGATTTATCCCAAGGCAGCCACCTGGAGACCTTGAGGTACTTAAAGAGGACAATACCGTTTGCATTTATACCTACTAGAAAGGAAGAGATTTTGTATGTGAGCACTCTTAGAAAAAAGTCTTGGGGTCCTTTTTGATTTGCTTGGCTTAGGTTACATGCCTATCTCAGACTGATCAGGAAGAGTAGAGAAATACACTGTGCTGTTTGGCTTAGGCTTTGCTGTGCTTCAAGGTTAAACCAATCAGGCTGGAGTGGATCAGTTTCACCCAGATCTCTTGAATGAGGAAATTTGGGGTGAAAGTAGGAGGATGACAAGGAATAGATGACAAGCACACAATTCTAGCTTATTAGGAGAATGGCTTCCAATGACTTTAGGTGACTATATACATTTGGCAACAAGGCAAAGCCTGTTGTTTAGTTTATTAACAAATAATAAAAGAATAAATTACCAGTTAAATTTTTTCCCAATCATTACTCTTAATAATATATAAAAAATTACTTTCAGTCTTATTTTTTTTTTTAACTTTCAGTCTTAAGTTTGAGCAATTCAGTCCCAGCATATTCTTGTGCTTTGTGTAAATATATTCTTGTCCATTTGCATTCAGGAAAAAAAAAACTTTTGCTAGACAAACAAGTTTAGGAATACAAGTTTAAACAGGATTCTGAGATTCAGTGTGCTCCTCTTTTCCATGAATTTGAAAATTCCCATATGCATTCAACTATAGAAACCTTAGACCCACAGAGGGTGCATGGATTTATTAATATTTTACTAAATTTTCAAATGGAGTGCAATGGACTATTTTGGGAATGCAGGAGATGTTCAAAGGATTGACTTCTGAAAAAAAAATGTAATTATACTCCTTAAAACCAAGCAAGGACATGTTGGGGTAGAGATTGACATGAGGGTAGCCAGATACTTTGTGATGTTAGAAATGTGCCATATTTTGATTCTGGGGGTGGTTTCATGACTATATACATTGACCCAAACACTAAAAAAGATTGAATAAAAAGAAACAGCCAAGCATTCTAGTAACACCTTACACTTCTTTTTTAAAAGCAAGTTCTGGGGAAAAAAAAAAAAAACAAGTTCTGGGAATTTTTTATCGTTTGAGTAACAGTACACAAATCAGGCAGAGAAGTTTCTAATGGTCAAGTTTTACTGTATTTTTATATTAAATTTTTATTCTAATTACAAATAGGACTTAAGTCTGAATAGATCAGTGTATTTTCTTTTAATTCTCCCCCATTCAGCTTTCTTTAAAAAGAAAAGGACAAATATCACTATTATATATTCAGCCATAGTTGTCTAATCTGTGGTTTTATTTTGTTATTTTTAAAAGTTTTTTAATTTATTTATGCGGGGGGGGTGGTGGAGAGCAGGGGGAAAGGGAGAAGCAGACTCCCTGCTGAGCAGGGAGCCCAACCCAGGTGCCCAATCCCAGAACTATGGGATGATGACCTGAGCCAAAGGCAGACACTTAACAGACTGAGCCACCCAGGTGCCTCCAATCTGTGGTTTTAATATGATACTGTAATACAGTCTTCTAAATTGTTACAGACTGTAATCATAGGTTATATCCCATATTCTTAAACTCTGGGGTACCAGTTTTAACTAATATTACTGATGGTATCCAAATGGTAAGGATGGTAACTGGTTTGGAAGCCACTGGAAGAGATCTTCAGCAAACTGGAGACCAATGGCAAATTAGAAGCAAATTTCATTGAAAAACCAGGAGAATTCCTCCCATCAAGGCTGACCCAACCATGGCCACCGGTTCATTTCTTGCTATCAGTTGCACTCCTGTTTAAGGCATCACTTGTAGTGGAGTTCTAGCTTTCCCTTGGTTTTGAGCCATACTGTGATCATTGTGGAAACAGACTACTTCAAAGTCTGTTAAATGTAATTACTTCATTTTTGGTACCCATCGTGCAAGTCTCCCCACAGTCATTCCCAGTTTGTCAATAGGGCCTTTGGCTGGACTCCTGTAGGAAATTCTGTAACCTTTCTAATAACTTTTGGTAATTGTATATCTAACAAACTAAAAAGAGTTAATTATCTGTCATGTTTGTTGAGTATGGAACTTTGTTAATGCTAGACTTTAAAAAAAAAGCATTGAAAGCGTT
The DNA here is from genome assembly GCF_048418805.1 of Vulpes vulpes. Taxonomy (NCBI): domain Eukaryota; kingdom Metazoa; phylum Chordata; class Mammalia; order Carnivora; family Canidae; genus Vulpes; species Vulpes vulpes. The sequence continues at coordinate 84,230,084 of NC_132783.1, forward strand.
TTAGTCATTAGCTGCTGAATATTATGGAAAAAGATCACTTGATCTGATTTTCTCTTTTATTTCATCCAATTTAAAAGTCATCATTCTTTCTAAATGGCTTGTGCTACCTCTAAAATGTTATCTGAAACGTAAAAGGCAAATCAAAGGTTTAAATAAGCTAGTATGTTAGGTTTATTTTTAAAGTAAAGTGAAGATCTTTATTTTTATATTTGTGTGCATTTTATATATCAACTTATTTTCAGAAATATTTCTAACTTATGCTTACATTTGTGTGTGTGTGTATGTTTTGTTTTTTTTTTTAGTGAAAATATTCTCTTTGGAATGGGAAATCCTCTTCTTGACATCACTGCTGTAGTGGATAAGGATTTCCTTGATAAGTAAGTATTAAATTCTTCACAAATACTGTGTGGAACTTATTATATCTGTAGGAAAACTGGTGAAAACTTTAGACTCTAGCACCTTCACTTGAAGGAGAACTCAAATTTAAACTCATTAATAGGAAATTTAAACTCCTTAATAGCAAGTTGCACTATCATTATTTGAGTAACTGACCACAGTTTTCTCTGGGAAAAACTTAGGTACATTTGTTCAATCATATTGCTGGTTTCACTTGAAATTTATTTCTTATTCTGTGCAGGGAAAAAGTATATGTGATTTACCCCATTATTTAATTCCCAAATTTTTAAATTACTGTCCATGTATTATGTCTGTGATGTACTATAACCTTAAAGGAGAGAAGAAATGGGATTAGAGAAGACAAGAAGAATAAGCAGGACATAATTCAGAGGTCATGAATCTATATTCTTTCTCCTTTAAGAGTAACTTTTGATATTTTTAACTTAGCTGAGAAATCAGTTTGTATTTATTTTTCTGGCTGTCTGACACCATTTGATACAAGGAAAAAATTAAGTAGTAAAAAAAAGATTAATAATGAGAAAGCAAGTTCTGTACCCACAGGGCAACAATTTTAAAAAATGAGGTAAAGTTCACTTAAGATTTATAATTTTAACAATTTTAAAGTGTATAATTCAGTGACTACCATCACATTTCTGGTGTTGTGTAACCATTGCCTCTGTCTACCTCAAAACGAAATCTGTACAAAATAAGCAGTCATTTCTCTATCGCTGCCTGCCCTTCTTCCATCTCTGTCCTGTACCCTGGTCTTTTGGGAACTACCAATTTACTTTCTGTTTCTATGGATTTGCTTAGGACATTTTACTTTATATAAATAGACACATACAGGATGTAACATTTTGTGTGTCTTAATTTCACTTAGCATGATGTTTCTCAAGGTTTCTCTAAGCTGTAGCATGTTATCAGTACTTTATTCCATTTATGGAGGAATAATATTCCATTGTATGAATATATACACACTATCCTTTCATTGATTCATGGACGTTTAGGTTGTTTCCTTTTTTGTCTATTGTAAATTAAGCTTCTATGGACGTTTGTGTTTGAGTTTTTGTGTGGACATATGTTTCATTTCTCTAAGATGTATATATTGGAGTGGAATTGCTGAGTGATATGATAATTTTGTGTTTAACTTTTTGGGGAACTACTTTTTTTTTTTTTTTAAAGCAAAGTTTATTGGGTGATAGTACAAAGCTGCTGAAGAGGGGAACCAAGGAGGTTTCTGTTGGAGTTTCCAAGTCTAGGGATTTAAAAAAAAATTTTTTTTTAAAGATTTTTATTTATTTATTCATGAGAGACAGAGAGAGAGAGAGAGAGAGAGAGAGAGAGGCAGAGACATAGGCTGAAGGAGAAGTAGGCTCCCTGCAAGGAGCCTGATGTGGGACTTGATCCCAGATCCCGGGATCACTCCCTGAGCCAAAGGCAGACAGATGCTCAATCACTGAGCCACCCAGGCATCCCTGGGATTTTTTAAAAAAAGATTTTATTTATTTTTTTATTCATGAGAGACACACACAGAGAGAGACAGAGACATGGGCTCCTTGTATGGAAGCCTGCTTCTCTCTCTGCCTGATGTGGGACTCAATCCTGGGACTTCAGGATCACGCCCTGAGCTGAAGCAGGTGCTCAACCGCTGAGCCACCCAGGCATCCCACTACCTAACTTTTCTACACTGATCGCACCCTTTTACTTTTCTATCACTATTGTACAGGAATTCTGTTTTCTTGCCAAAACTTGTTCTTTTCTCTTATTTATGTATTCATTATTTTTAAAGATTTTATTTTTTGGGGCCACCCGGCTTCCTTGTTAGTGGAGCCTGCTACTCTTGATCTTAGGGTTGTGGGTTTGAGCCCACATTGGGTATAGAGATTACTTAAAAAATAAAATCTTTTTTGATAGTTTACTTTGATGCAGAAGTTTTAAATTTTGATGAAGTTTACTTTTTCTCTTCTGTTCTTTTGTGGCTCTGGTTTTTCTGTCATCTGTGAGAATTCATTCTAAATCCAAGGTCACAAAGACACATGTGTATGTTTTCTTCTAAGAGTTTCATAGCTTTTAGCACTTAAATTTAGGTGTTTGATCTGTGTTAATTTTTGTATAAGATGCTTATTAAAAATTCAGTTGAGGGATGTCTGGGTGGCTCAGTGGTTGAATGTCTCTTTTGTCTCAGGCCATGATTCCAGGGTCCCGGGATCAAGTCCTGCATCTGGCTCCCTATGGGGAGCTTGCTTCTTCCTCTGCCTATGTCTCTGCCTCTCTCTGTGTCTCTCATGAATAAATAAATAAAATCTTTAAAAACAAACAAACTCAGTTGATTCTTTTGTATGTGGAAATCTAGTTGTTTCAGCATCTTTTCTTAAAGAGACCATTCTTTTCCACATTGAATGCTCTTGGTACTCTTGATGAAAATCAATTACCCTAGACTTGTAGATTAAGCCTGGATTCTCAGTTCTATTCCATTGATCTATATGTTTGTCCTTTTGCCAATACCACACTGTTTTGATTGTTGTAGCATTGTAGTAAGTTTTGAAGTAGTTAGGTTAGGGAAAAGCCTATTGATAAATAGTGTAACACTTACTGGTGAAAGGCTGAATGATTTTCCCTAAGATTAGAAACAATTTAAAGATGTTGACTCTTACTTCACAATGTATACAGTGGTCCTAAAGATTCTAGTTGGGGCAATCAGAGAAGAAAAAGTAAAAGACATGTAAAATATTTAATAAAATCTACAAAAGAGCTACTACTAGTTCAAGAACTATTATAAAGCTAGTAATATTCAGGAATCAATTTTACAATAAAGTTTTGCAATAAAATTTACAGTAATCACAATAGTGATATTACCATAAAGATATTATTGGCATAGAATAGAAAATCTGGAAAAAGGTCCACACAAAAATGGACAACTGATTTTTTTGCAAAGGTGCAAGGCAGTTTGGTAGAGAAAGGATTATCTCTTGAAGATATCTATCTGGTGCTAGAACAATTGAATATACACATATAAAAATCCCAACTTGGGAATCCCTGGGTGGCTCAGCGGTTTAATGCCTGCCTTCAGCCCAGGGCGTGATCCTGGAGTCCCGAGATAGAGTCCCACATTGGGCTCCCTGCAGGGAGCCTGCTTCTTCCTCTGCCTGTGTCTCTGCCTCTTTCTCTCTCTCTCTGTGTCTTTCATGAATAAATTAATAAAATCTTAAAAAAAATAAAATAAAAATCCCAACTTGGACCCATGTTTTGCATCATATAATTAATGGATAAAACTAAATGTCAAATCTAAAACTATAAAACTTCTGGATGTTAACGTAGGAGAAAATCTTTCTGACTGTGGTTTAAATCAAGATTTCTTATATATAAAATGAGGAGCATGTTCTATAAAAGAAAAAAAATTGATGATTTGGACTTTATCCAAATGAAAAATTTCTGCTATTGGAAAGGTACTGTAATGGGAATGATAGGACAGACTACAGGCTGGGAGAAAATCTTTGCAAAGCATATGTCTCACAAAGGACCACTGATCAGACTATATGAAGAGCTCTCAAAACTCAATCAGAAAAGAAACAACGCAATTAAAAAATGGGCAAGAGATATAAACATTCACAAGGATATATGGATGGCAAGCACATGAAAAAATGCTCAACCACTTTTGTTATTAGGGAAATGAAAATTAAAGCCATGATGAAATACTACTACTCAATTGTTAGAATGACTAAAATTTTAAAATTGAGCATACTAAATATTGACCAGGTTGTAAAGGAATTGGAACTTTCTGCTCATGGCAAATGTAAAATGCTGCGCTGAGTTTTATAGTCTTAATTAAAAAGTTAAACGTACATCAGCTGTTTGATTTAACCATCCCATTCTAAGGTCTTTATCCAACAGAAGTGACAGCAGATGTCCATACAAATACTCACCAATGTTCATGGTAACTTGGTTTTTAATAGCTGAAATCTGTACATTACCTAAATATCAGCAGGTGAATTATTAAGCTGATTATTTACTCGTATGGTGGAATACTAGTCAGGAATAAAAAAGGGATGCATTGAATATTGACTGGATGATACTCCGAATAGTTGTGTTCATTGAAAGGTGCTAGACAAATGAGAGAACATATTGTATGATTTCATTTATATAAGATTATGGAAAATGCAATTTAATCTGTAGTGGTAGAAAACAGAATATTTGTTTTATGTGCATGGGGCAAGGTGTGATAGAATATGGGAGGGAGAGATTATAAAGAGACAGGAGGGAGTTTCTAGGGATGTGTTCATTATTTTGATTATGTGATGATTTCATGAGTATAAATATCAAAATTTATCAAAATGTATACTTAAAATATATAGGGTGTAATATGTTAGTTATACCTCAAAGCTTTATAAACAACAACAAAAATCAATTGAACATCAACTCATGAATTTGAAGTTAGAGCTTCGGGATCCCTGGGTGGCGCAGCGGTTTGGCGCCTGCCTTTGGCCCAGGGCGCGATCCTGGAGACCCGGGATCGAATCCCACGTCAGGCTCCCGGTGCATGGAGCCTGCTTCTCCCTCTGCCTGTGTCTCTGCCTCTCTCTCTCTCTCTCTCACACTGTGTGCCTATCATAAATAAATAAAAATTAAAAAAAAAAAAATGAAGTTAGAGCTTCTTCATTTGCTTAGTGTGAGAGATTTTGTTCAGGAAATCAATTTATTAGTCCCTATTTAAATAAAATGATATATAAAAGTACAAAGAGAAAGTAAGAAATTTGCAGTTTTATGATGTGTATGACCGGTGTTACTATTTTGATAAACATGCCTCCAGGTATCTCTTAGGCATATACAACCTATAGGTACATGTTTGTGTTTATGGGATAATACTGTGTATAAGGTAATTTGCTTTTTTCTTACTCTACACTATATTTTGGATATTTGTTTTTATTTTTATTTATTTTAGATTAAATTTTTTTTTAGTAATCTCTACATCCAGTGTGTGGCTCGAACTCACAACCCCAAGATCAAGAATTGCATGCTCTACCAACTGAGCCAGCTAGGAGCCCCTGGATATTTGTTTTTAAAAGTTCATGCAAATGTGAGCAGAATGATTATGATTTGGCAGCTGTGTGCTGATACTACCGGTAGCTCAAGTAGCTTCTTTGTTTCATTAGCAGCTGATCCTAAAAGGCCAGCTGAAGCTTAATATTTTTATTTTGGGAGGGTTTTTATTTTTAACCTTGATTTTTAAATTAGTACTTGGAGATTAAAAGCAAGTTTTGGACCCTAATCATAAATGTAAAGACTTTCATATTCTTAACCCTAATAATTTTTTGTAGAATATACTTTGAAAGTATTGTTTATTATTTTAGTAGACTAGGTTTAGTTTACATTTCAGACTATGTTTAAGTATTTTTTACATTTGGGATGTGTAAAAGTAAATTTTTCCAGGAATAATTTCTGGGAATGGGTACTAAGTAAATGAAATAAATTTGTATTTATTAGTATCTTACACTATGAAAATGAGTTAACCATCAAAGTTTTTTTGATAAAGTATGTGTTCTGTTTCTGATTTTTAGGAAAACTCTCTGGCTTTTTCAATAAAAAAATTCTTATCAATATACAACTAGTGCTAATTAAAAAATAAACTACTGAAGTTTTATAAGGAATAACGTTAGTTTTTTGCTGTTTCTTCTACCTTTCCCCTTGCTTTTATCTTATCCCCCCATAAATGCTATTTTTCCAAAAGCAGCCATTTTTAATTCTGTTAGCTGTTTTTTCCTTTTATCTGGTTGGTTCTAAACAATACATTAATATTTGCTGTGTATGATTTTGATAAGGATGTTTGATTGGAGAGGTAAAGAATAAATGTTCCTTTAACATAGGGAAAGGTTACAAGATCATGATTTCATTAGGATGGTTTCCAGAACACAGCATTCTGCTAGAGTGGCACCCTTGATCTTCCATTCCCTGTGGGAAGAGATAACCTAATCATGTTCCTGATGACAGTGGAGAGGATTTGCTCTGTCCTTTGGAGAACTTTGCTTTTGCCATTCTTACCAGAATTTTTATAATCTCTTGATGTTTAATTTTTGAAGAGTCTGATTACTTACCTCCTTGCTGACCAGGTTTTAGTAATTACTAACAACTGCTATACATTCTTGAATGTTGACTGTGACACTAAGTGAACTGAAGGTTAATTTCTTGTGCAAACCATCTGTCTAGCAGTCCCAAGCTTAGGGACTGTTTGAGGTCTATCTTATTAGGTATTTCTTGGGTTTGGTGGTTTTTATTTATTTACAAATGTATTTTTAATTTTATTTTTTTAAAAACTCTACCCCCAAGGTGGAGCTCAAGCTCACGACCCCAAGATCAAGAGTAACATGTTCTACTTACCAACTGAGGAGCCAGCTAGGAGCTGCTTAAGTTTGTCAGTTTTAGATATTGTATATAGACTCCTTATTGTGATAGCTTGTGAAAGCTTTAGCTTTCTTTCACCTACTACCATTTCATCTTCCTCATATTATTAAATTATGTCCAAACAAATCAATAATCATTGTGAACAAAATTGTGGACTGTGATTATGTATAAAACTTTTTGTTTTTCTTCCAGTTACTTAATTTTATCTTGTATTCATTTGCACTATTTTCTGTACAATTACTGAAATTTTCAAACAACTCTAATATCTGTCACATGCCTATTAACCTCTCGCCCTCTGACTCCTCATTCCTCAAAATCAGTAAGTCTCCAACCTCTTTTTCTCTGGTGACCTCCTGTTTAGAATTCTTTATCTTTGTGCTCCAAACTGGACTGGTTGTAGTATTAGACATTTTTTTCCCCTTTAAACAGCAGTTTTCCTTGAACTTCCCTGTGACTTAACCATTTTGGATCTCTTGTTTCCTACACCTCATATCTTCTTAATTGGTTTTCTGTGTGTGTGTGTGGGGGGGGGGTGTGGGGGTGGGGGGGCATAGCCTCAGTAGCTTCCTAAGAGAAAGAGTATGTGTACATTTTTACATATAGTACATTTTTTTTAATCCTTGCATATGTGTGATAATCTTTAAAAATTTTTTTCCTTCACATCTTATTGATTGGTTAGATAGAGTTTCCTTTGCAAATTTTGAATCTATGTACCATTGCCAGCACATCAAATGCATCTCCCTCCTTTATAGATCACAGTTTTTTCTCTGTGGAAGCTTTAGTAGTGTTGTTTTGTTTTGTTTTTGCTATTAGTTAAATTATTATTATGTAACATTCTTGTGTTATGGATTTAATTTTTTTTTTCCTGTCCAAGCATATTAGAGATGATTTTATTTGTTTTTTGAAGGTTCCTCTTCTATTTCCTGCATTATTTCAGTTTTCTATGGATTGGTTCTTTTCTGATTATTTGTCATAGTCTTTCTCCTTCACAATGGAGACTTTCCACTAGTATTAGGTGATTTTTGTCTATCAATTCATATTTAAGGATAAGATATAAACAGTCATTCCATTTATAGGAATAAAAAAATATGAAAGGATATGGTCAAAACAGTAACAGTTGTGGAAGAGTAGATTGGCTAGGTAGTTATTTTATTTCAACACTCTGTACAATTTAAAATTTTTATAACATTCTGAATTGTTTTTATAATTTTTTTAAAAAAAAATTTTTTTTTTTTTAAATTTATTTATGATAGTCACAGAGAGATAGAGAGAGAGGCAGAGACACAGGCAGAGGGAGAAGCAGGCTCCATGCACCGGGAGCCCGACATGGGATTCGATCCCGGGTCTCCAGGATCGCGCCCTGGGCCAAAGGCAGGCGCCAAACCACTGCGCCACTCAGGGATCCCGTTTTTATAATTTTTTAAAAAAGCATGTGGGATGCCTGGGTGACTCAGTTGGTTGAGCATCTGACTGCAGATCAGGTAATGATCCCAGAGTCCTGGGATCCTGGCTTTCATGGTCAACGGGGAGTCTGCTTGTTCTTCTGCACCTCCCCCTGCTTGTAATCTGTTTCCCTCTCTCTCTTTTTCTCAATTAAATAGGGTCTTTTTTTTTTTAAATGCTTTAATAAAATTATCTATTGCTGTGTAACATGTTACCCCCAAACTTGACTGCTTAAAGTAACAAACATTTAGTATCTCTCAGATAGTTTCTGAGGATCAGGAATTTGAGAGTGTGGCATAGTTGGGTGGTTCTTCTTTAGGATCTTCCATCAAGTTGCAGTCAGTCTCTTGGCCAGAGAGGCAGTCATTTCAGGCCTCAGCTGTGGCTGGTGGATTTGTTTCCCAGCTGACTCATTATTGACTGGCCTCCATTTCTAAGAGCTTTTGAACTCAGGGACTCAGTTCCTTATCTCATGGACCAACATATGATTTGAGAGAGGAAGAATCATTTTCTCTAGATGGAAAACTAGTCTTTTTTTTATAACCTAATCTTAGGAGTGACATGATATCACTTTTGCCAAATGTTATTGGTCATACAGACCAAATCTGGTATAATATGTGGGAGGGCACTACACATGAATATGAAAAATAGGAGGCAGAGATACTTGGAGGGGCTAACAGAAGAAATACTGTGATAGCCAGCCTCAAAGATGGCTCCCAGTGATCCCCTCTTGGTATTCCCTTGAGTAGTCTCCTCCCACACTGTGTCAGGGCTGAGCTATGTAAGGAATGACATACGGCAGAGGTGTGATGGTATGCTACTTGACAGATTAGGTTGTCAAAGACTGTGGTTTCCACCTTAGGTGTTCTCTGACTTGTTTGTATGCATACTTTTTCTTTTGGATTACTCATTCTGGGGGAAGCTAGCTGCCATGTCTTCACATTCAGGCACCCTATGGAGAGACCCAGGTGACTGCAGATAAGGCCTCCCTGCTCTCACAGGGAGTGAGGAACAGAGACCTGCCAGCAACCATGTATGTGAGCTTATAAGTGGATTCTCCATCCTCTGTTGAGCCCTGAGATGACTGCAGCTCTGGCTCACAGCTTGATTGTATCCTCTTGAAAGACCTTGAGCCAGAATCCGTTAACTAAGGCACTCCCGGATTCCTGACCCTGAAAAACTGTGTGGGATGATAAGTATTGTTTTTATCTGCCAAGTTTTTTTTTTTTTTTTTTAAGCATTTTAAAAAACTTTTATTTATTTGAGAGAGAGAGCACAAGCTGGGGCGACAAAGGGAGAAACAGACTCCCCTGCTGAGCAGGGCGCCCAGCCCAACCCTGGGTTTGTTCTCAGGACCCCAAGATCATGACCTGAGTGGAAGGCAGATGCTTAACCTACTGAGCTACGCAGGAACCCTCTTTTATTTTTACCTTTTTTTTTTTTTTTTAAGATTTTATTTTTCATTTATCAGAGAGAGAGAGAGAGCTTGAGTGGGGGGAGGCACCAAGGGAAAGAATCTCAAGTGGACTGCACCGAGCCCAAAATGGGTCTTGATCCCACTACCCTGAGCTCATGACCTGAATCAAAATCAAGAGTTGGATGCTGAACCGACTGAGCCACCCAGGTACCCTTAATCTTCCAGGTTTTGGGTGAATTTGTTACATAGCCAAAGGATACTAATAAGTATAGCAAAAAAAAATGTTTTTTCTTTTTCTTTTTTAAAAAAATATTTTATTTATTCATGAGAGATACAGAGAGAGAGAGGCAGAAACACAGGCAGAGAGAGGAGGAGGCTCCATGCAAGGAGCCTGATGTGGGACTCAGTCTCGGGACTCCAGGATCATGTCCTGGACTGAAGGAAGGCAGGTGCTCAACCACTGAGCCACCCAGGCATCTCCCCCAAATTTTTTTTCAAATACACAGCCCACACCCCACATTCAAAACCTCATTGAAAGGTTGGTATGCATAGGTTGAGTTTGTTGACTAATAGGACTTTATTTTGACTTGATTATACTAAAAGCCTATATTTAAGGGGTGACCCCTAATATTATTAGTATTTGGAAGTCTGTGCTCTGAGTCTCTTCAGTTTCTTTACAGAAAAGTCTTTCAAGCCTCATTACTTTATTCTTTGAACTGGATAGGGTAAAAGAGCAAAGATAATATAATTGACTAGGTGGTTTGATCTGACCCTCCTTATCTTTCCTGTTTTGCCTGTTGCCTCTCAGTTAAGAGATGTTTCTGTTTGGTTTCTAATTTATTTTAGGAATTGTCAGTTGTTTTGGTGAGATGATAGTCTGTTTCTCTACTTGCCTTATCCAGTTCCTATGAGACTTAGGGCTTCTGCAAGTAGCTAACGCTTGCCTATCATATATAGCCTCTTTCAGTTGCAATTGAGATTTTAATTTTTTCAGCTTAGCTAAATTCCTCATTCACTTTCATTTTTCCTTTTTTTTTTAAAGATTTTATTTTATTTTTTTAAGTAATCTCTATACGCAGTGTAGGGCTTGAACTCACAACCCTGAGATCAAGAGTCTCATGCTCTACTGACTGAGCCAGCCACGTGCTCCTTGCTCTCCTTTTTCTGAAGATTGAGCCTGTAGATCTTTACCTTTCTTTTTGTACCTTTATTATTATTTTAACAGAATCTTGGGAGAAAGTAGATAGTCTCTTTGCCATAGTTAAGTGAATGTCCAAGGGGTGTATGTGTGTAATATTTCACAGTCATTATATGTGTGCTAGCATATATATCTACGGATTTGTAGAATTTTTGAGATGGATTGGAATCTGGAGATAACTCTTTACCCATTTTATAGCCAAGGAATAGACTCAGAGAAGTTCCATGTTTTGCCCATGATTATAGTTAGCAGTATAAACCTAAGATGGAATCTGTGTCTCTTGACCCTTATTCCTTTCCTGTTCCACCATGCCTTCTAACTACCTTTATTTCTTAACTAGATTATTAAATTATTGATAATTAAAGGATATTGTATGAGTTAATAATAACTACATGCCAGGTTTTGAGGATTTTAAATGAGTAGGCCTGGTTTCTGCTTCATAAATAAACACTGGATAAATAAATGATTATCTTCCTTTAGGTTCAAATCTCTTTGATTGCTGGCTTAATTCTCTAAGTATTTAATAATATGTTAATTTATGTGATCTTGTAATTTCTTCAACAAGCAATGTTTAGTATAAAAGAGTTTTTTTTTTTGTTTGTAGTTTCCTTTGACTTTCTTGGCTCTCATTCTTTTCTGCTTCCTAACTAATCTCTTATTGAAAGGGAGCTCAGTGGTTTTTTTTTTTTTTTTTTTTTTTAAATTTATTTTAGAGAGAGAGAGGGAGTGTCAAGCAGACTCTGTGCTCTGCATGAAGCCCATCATGGAGCTCCATCTCCGGACCTGGAGATCTCTACCTGAGCTGAAAGAGTTGGCCGTCTAACAAGCTGTGGGGCTGCGGTGCCCTGTACTAGGTTTATGATTAAATATCCATAGTAGAAGCCTTGCATGCAGGGTTTATAAACATTGTTGAGGAGAGACACAATTAAGAAAAGTATCTTAGTAAATCTGTAAGATAAGTCTGTAAACTCTTGTATTTTAGGTACATGATAACATTGTTCTGGGTGCATGTTAGGTACTTCGGAAGTAGCATCTCACTGAAAAAAATTTTTATGAAAAGACCTTTTTAAAGTGGGATTTTAGGGCTACTGGTTGGCTCACTGGTTGAGCGTTTGCCTTTGGCTTGGGTTGTGGTTCTGGGATTCTGGGATTGAGTCCCATATTGGGCTACCCACAGGGAGCCTGCTTCTTCCTCTGCTTGTGTCTCTGCCTCTTTGTGCCTCTCATGAATAAATAAAATCTTTAAAAAAATAAATAAAGTGGCATTTTAGGGGTGCCTGAGTAGCTCAGTTGGTTAAGTGGCCGACTCTTGATTTCAGCTCAGTTTATGATCTCAGGGTTATGAGATTGAGCCTCCCCTCAGGCTCTGTCAGCAGGGAGTCTGCTTGAGGTTCTCCCTCTCCTTCCTTCTGCCCCTGACCCATACGTGCTCACCTACTCTCTCTTTCTCTCTCTCAAATAAATCTAAAAAAAATAAATAAAGTGGGATTTTAAGTGTTCAGTATTTAAAATTAATGAGGGAATTAAAACTTTCTTTTTTTGCCTTTAGATATATTTTTCATATAATGTGTTTGTCCAGCTTTCATAACAGTGTTTTAAAGAATCAGAACCATCATATGCTAATGATCTTTGGATATTGGCCTGCGCACTGCAAAGAGCTGAATCTAAAGAATGGCCGATCCATCCAAAAAATATTCAAGAGTATAGAGAAAAAGAGTATAGAGAAAAATAAGAATATAATGAAATTTTAAGAATTAATTATCTGACAAAAATAACATTTATTCAGCGTGTATTAGGTGTATATGGTATCAGTTTAGTCGTCTTGACAACTTTATGAGGTAGATATCTCATATAAAGAATAATTTGGATTTTTTTTTTTTAAAGATTTTATTTATTTATTCGAGAGAGAGAGAGAGAGAGAGAGGCAGAGACACAGGCAGAGGGAGAAGCAGGCTCCATGCAGGGAGCCTGCCATGAGACTTGATCCCTGGTCTCCAGGATCAGGCCTTGGATTGAAGGTGGCACTAAATTGCTTAGCCACCCAGGCTGCCCTAATTTGGATCTTAAGAAATTTGTTCGTGTCCCAAAAAAACACCTAAGTCATTGTGCGGAGATTTGAAATACAGGTTTGTCTTAATTGTAAAATCTCTATTTTTTATCTCTCTTCTTAATTTTCTGTTACCTTACTATGGAAATGTTAATTTGAAAGTGAAAAATGCAATTATATATCCAGGTTTTTTCAGTGTAAGTTATGGTAGATATGTAAAGGTTTATAAACTTAGTGAAATTGTGTTTTCCTTCAGTAGTGTATAGTTGAGAAAAACATGTGTAATTCACTCTAAAGATTATTAATATTTAGTTTTAATTAATTCATTAGAGTAGATTAATAAATCCCGAGTGAGACTTTGAAACATTCAACAATTCTCTCCTTGACTAGGATTTCAGAACAATGCGCTTCTTGTATGAGTTGGTATGTTGCCTACAATTGACCTGTTTTCAGAATACAATAAGCATTGCCATCATTCTGAAATACAAATTAGATACTTATTTGTATTTAAAAAACTTCTTCAAAAATATCCTATTGTTCATTTAAAGATTGTAAAGCCAGTTTTTTCCCCGGAATTAAAAAAGAAAAGTAAGAACTTTATCTCATTAAAAGAAAAGCAGAATTAAGTTACTCAGTTTTGATGTGTCCAATTTGTCAAAATATTAAGACTGAAAATAAGTAGGAAAACTTAAAGCAGGAAGTAGGCTATTGAAAATAATCTTTTTAGCATACTGAAGAGACACATTGGGTGTAAGGGGAGGGTGAAATGTGGTGTATATAAATACTTCCAGATGAGTGTTGACTAGTTAATGGAGAGTAAAGGAAGAAGTATATAGATAAAGAAGCAAAGGAATGTATGACAGGTTTGTTTTGATTTTTCCTGACACTAGATAAATATCACAGAAATAAGGGTATGAAGAGAATTAATGACAAGCTGATTGGGAAGTAGAAACCATCATTAGAAATGAAAATAGTTTTAAGAAAGGAAGTTAGAATGAGGAAATATATTTTTCCTACCAATCTAAATCTTTAATAATGTAATCTCATAAACCTTGGGTAAGTCTTAATTAAGCATGAATGAAAGACATTACTTAATATTCATTCCAAAGATACTCAAGGTAATAATAGTCAGTTGTAAATTTCTGGGTTGATTATTTAATACCAAAGATTACAACTGGATAATTTGTATAAATCAAGATGAATCATTTCTATAAATGAACATATGTTAGGTTTGAAGTAAAACAATATTTGGAGTGTCAAGTGATACTCCATATATAAGATTAAAAGCAAGGAGGGGGCAAGATGGTGGAAGAGTAGGGTCCCCAAGTCACCTGTCCCCACCAAATTACCTAGATTAAAAGCTATAATTGTTTTGCTTTAAAACTAATTATGAAATGCTCTGACACTTTTGTAGTTAATTCTTTGTAAAGCTATTTTGCATTATTTCTTCTACAAGTTTTAACGTTATGATTTGTATACTTAGGTCTTTAATTGACTTGATTTTTTTTAATGATGTGAAGTAGGGGTCCAGTTAGAATTTTTTTTTTTTCTTGAGGGAAATCAACTGTCATATCACTATATTGTTGATACTCCAGTCTTTACTCAGTGATCTACAGTGCCAATTTTTATTTATATATAGCTTGGTTTCTCGATCCCCAATTCATTTTTTTTTCTAGTCTATTTGTTTGTGCTTGAACTAATGCAGCTTTATTTTTATTTTGTTACTGAAGCTTTATAATAAATCTTGATGTCTGATAGGGAAAGTCCCTATACTTTGTTCTTATTCAGGAATGTTTTTAGTTATTCTTGGCCCTTTTGTACATACATTTTGGAATAAGATGTCAAGTTCTAAAGAAATTATTTTTGGAATTTTGTTTAGGATTGTGTTGCATTTTTAGATTAGGAAAAATGAGATCTTTACTGTATATAAGTTTCTATCTATGCAGATATACATCTCAATTTCTTTTAGGTATTTTATATATTTTAATAACTCATAGGCTCTACATACATTAAATACAAGATTACAAAATGGTTAGGTGGTTTTTTTTCAGATTTACACATCTTATGGTACTGATCATTGCTAAATTTGTTAGCTTCAAAAATTATAGGGACACCTGGGTGGCTCAGTGGTTGAGCATGTCCTCCTTTGGCTCCGGGTGTGATCCTGGGGTCCTGCATCTGGTTCCCTGCCTATGTCTCTGCCTCTCTGTGTCTCTCATGAATAAATAAATAAATCTTTAAAAAATTATAAAAATAATTGTGTTTTGGAAAAAATCCAAACCATGTAGAAGTGATTAAATTTAAAACAAAATGTAGTGTAAGTTATTACCTCTACAGCAGATTGGCCACTAGAATTTTCTGTGATGATGGGAATGTTGTGTATCTGTGCTGTCCAATATAACAGATAGTCACATTTAGCTTTGAACATTTGAGATATGGTTAGTGCAACTGATTAATTGAATTTTAGAATTTTATTTAATTTTAAATAATTACATTTATTTTTATTTTATTTTAAAAAGTTTATTATTATTATTATTATTATTTTTTTTTTTTAGTAATCTCTACATCCAACATGGGGCTTGAACCCACAACCCCACAATCAAGTCATACCCTGTTCTGGCTGAGCTAGCCCCTAGTTAATTAAATAGTCATATATGATTAGTTGTTACTAATATTAGTGCAGCTTAGGTTTTATTACAAAATTGTATCATTTTCTTCACAGATACACATTTTTTTGTTAGATTTATTCTAGGTATTTTAAAAATAAAGTCTATTGTGAGTGGAATATTTTTTCAATAACATTTTTTAGATTATTGCTGGTATTTGGAAACGTTACTGAATTTTGAATTTTTTTTTTTTTAACTTGGTTACCTTGTTACCTTCATTAAAAGAAAGATGGTCTTTGGGCTATTCTGAATTCTAGGTTCTTAGATTTTGGGATGAACTGGCATTTGATTCTGAATTTTTAGATTATTTCACATACTAAGTGATTAGTCTTGAGTTGCTCTGAAGCTTCTCAAATAAGATCTAAACTATGGAAATTGAATGAACACAGACTCATTTATGGGGCCTTTATTTTGCTCCATAGATCATTAGATGATACTCGTTGTGGATTCTCTGATGTTCAGACTCGACTTTGGATATTGAGAAAATGGTATTTCTAAGGCTTACCTAAACACGAATACATTTTTAATAGTTCATTTCAACTAAATACAAATGTTCTGGAGCATGTGCTTTGTGGTCAGCACAGGCCAAGTATTGGGAGTACAGAGTTTCTTGCCTTTAAGCAGCTAGTAAGTCTGAAAGACAATTGTAGAAAGAAATCACCTCATTAATGTGACATTATAGGTAGAGATTTAAGAGTGTGCTTTGGAGCTACTTGCAGCTGTGTGACCTTGATTATGTTTCTTAATCTGTGGAAGATCGCTTTTCTTGTAAAAAACAAGGAATATTAAAATAGGATGTTATAATGTGAGGATTGAATGAGATAATTTATGTGTTTCCCAAATACTAGCTAATGTTATTGTTGGCTACTAAGGAGCTTGGAATGTCTCTCTTGTCTTTTTTATGGGCAGTGGAGAGCACTTAAGGAGTTTAAGCAGGGGAATGACTGGTCGGATTTACGTTTAAAATTATATAAAGCATGTGTCTACAGTAGATGGGTAGATTTGAGGAGATAAATTAGAGGAGGCTGTAGTGGTAGAGTTGTTGATGGATGGCAACCTGATCATTGTAGTTAGGAAATGATGGTTTGGAGAAAGTTCAATAATACTTCAGTGTTATAAAGGTAAATTTAATGATCGATTAATGAAGAGAGCAAAGGAGACGAGGATGACATTCCAACTTTGGTTTTGGTGACTGAATAGATGATGGTATTTGCAATTGAGTTAGGGAGTATGGGAGGAAGACATGTTAGAGTGGAGAGATTGAGTTCAGTTTTGTTCATGCATGCAATAAATATGTGATATCCAGGTAGACCCATTTGGGAAGATAGTTTGATTTATGTTTCTGGTGGGTAGAGGATTCATGGCTGGGAGTTGTGTAATGAATAAGCATTATATTTAATTTTACTTTGATACGATGCGTTCAATAAATGTTAGCTGTTACTGTCATTGTCATCATCATATCCTCATTAAAATAGATGGTATTTAGAGCAATCAATAGGCGCACCTGGCTGGCTCAGTCACAAGAGTGTACAGCCCTTAATCTCTTGGGGTTATGAGTTTGAGCTCCATGTTGGATGTAACATACATAGATACATACACATACATATATACACAAACTAATGGCTCACTGATACACATCCAAAGGGTCTCCTGACTAAGGTTTTACTAGACAGTAGTAAATGGCTCCTCAGGGTCCTAGAAACCTTGCTCCCAAATTCCTTAGAGACTTGCACTATCTGTAACTCTCTCCCAACTTAAAAATATATAGTCAGTCACTCCTCCCAATCCCAGTGCAGCTTTTTCTGTCTACTGGTCCTAGACTTCTCAAGAATTCTTTCTTGACTATGTGCTCCTGAGCCCCAACTTTTCACATCATGGCCCAGTAGCCAAGCAGGGACATGTTACAAGCCAAATTTTAAAATTTCCTTTAATGAAAATATGTAGCTAGTCATTTTGAATACTTATCAATGGTTTTTAAAAATAAAAACATAAAAATTTAATAATAAAGAGTGTAGTTCTATTTAAGTGTAAATCTAGTTTGTCTTTTCTTCAGCCTTCTGTAATTGAGTTATAATCCTTATTTAGTTTACTAATGAGAATTTAAAATATTAGTTTCATAAACCTTGTAACTTTTTGCTATTATTTTCATTCTAACCCTGTGGTTTACTCTTTAATCGGTTTCTTTGTAAGCTTCTTAAATTTCAGCCTTAGTCTGAAACATTGTTGTGGTGATTAGCATTTTTGGCCTCCCTTTCTTTCCTTTCTAATATGGTTTGATGAGTTTATTCTTTAATTGCTAGGGCTAATTTAACATGTTATTTAAAATTTTGCCACACCTACACTGTCTGTGCCAATTCTATAAAACTTTGCATGCCACCATTAGTATTCTTTGGAGCATGTGGTAATATTTATAGATTTCTTGGAATCTTGTTTAATTCTTAGAGGGCAATCTCAGTTGCAGGTATTTATGGAATATTTTATTGTTGTGGTATGTAGCTAGTTGTAGCTTGGCATTAACTATTTGTGTGACACTGGGTTAGCCATTTCATTTATGACTGGACTGTTTTTGGATTTCACAGTATCTTCAAGGACCTTTCTAGGTTTGAAATTTTATGTTATGCTAATCTTCAGGGAAAGCACATTTGAATAAATACTCTGTTTCAGTCTCAAGGCCCAACCTTTATTACTGTTAGTTGCATATTGCTGCTATTCTAGCATAGCTTAATAGTTATATATCATATATTGATACATTTTACTTATGTGTTCTGATATTTAATTATAAACCTAAATAACCATACCATTTTCCATTACCCTTGATGGAAATGCCATTATTGGATTTTATTCTTTTTTTGCTTCAAATGTGTCTTCCTTTAACAGCTCAGACAGACAGGGATGAAAGAAATTATTCCTCCTTCCCCTCTCCTGCTTCTTCCCCCCCTCCCTTATTTCTCTCCTTTCCCTCTTCCTTTTTTCCTCTTTCTTTCTATCCACTTGTCACCTGTTGCTGTCCATATTTATACAATAAAAATACTTAAATTTATTTAAAAAATTCTCCACAAGGAAAGTTTTTTTTTTTCTTTTAAAGATTTATTTATTTATTCAAGAGAGACACAGACAGAGAGAGAGGCAGAGACACAAGCAGAGGGAGAAGCAGGCTCCTTGCAGGGAGCCCAATGTGAGACTTGAGCCCAGATCCTCGGATTACGATCTGAGCTGAAGGCAGGTGCCCAACCACTGAGCCACCCAGGCATCCCATACACAAGAAAAGTTTTGAACTAATCTTTGGAGGCTTAAATGTTCATTGCTTGAAAAATTAAAGTGAAACCTCATCCAGATGAATATTATGACCACATTCTAAAGTGGTATATATGTATTTGTTTTTAATACATTTTTTCTAATTTCAAAAGTAATTTGCTTATTATTTACATTTTGAAAACATGAAGAAGAGAATAAAAATAATTTGTAATGCTGTATAATATTTTGAAGTTATGTTTCCAATTCTTTGGAGGAGTATATTGCCATTTTTCTTTTTTTTAAACTTAATCTTGAACCATTTCCCCATTGTGCTGTAATCTACTGATTATAAATGTGCTTTCTGTAGTATTTGCTTACAATTTTACTTTTCCATAAATAATGCTTGTACACAACACTGACATACTTGTGCACAACACTGATGTTTTCTTTTTTTTTTTTTTTAAGGTATTAAGCCTTTTTTAAAATTTTTATTTATTTATGATAGGCACACAGTGAGAGAGAGAGAGGCAGAGGGAGAAGCAGGCTCCATGCACCGGGAGCCCGACGCGGGACTCGATCCGGGATCTCCAGGATCGCGCCCTGGGCCAAAGGCAGGCGCTAAACCGCTGCGCCACCCAGGGATCCCAACACTGATGTTTTCTTAATGGAAATTTGTAGCTATGCATTTGTTTCACAATGTGAACACTTTAAACTTCCCTCCATATTTGAGCTAATTGAATCAGTCATTTTACAGAGGTGAAAGCATTTCAAGAAAAAGGGGAGAAGTATTTATTATATGTTCACTGCTGACACTTGAACACTTCATGTATTATCTTATTTGATACACATAGCAACCCGGTGACATAGGTAGTTTTATCCTTACAGAAATTAAGTGGCTTGCCTACTTCAAAAAACTAATTACTAGCAGAATTAGGACAGTAACACAGGTCTCAGAGGTGTTCTGTGGGGGCTAGAGGCAAATAAAGAAGGTGCTTCCCTGTATTCTTTCCAGCTTCCTTATCTTCTGTTGATTGGAATAAGTGCTTGTCTTTATCCTCTGGTAAATTCAGGCAGAAGAAAGGTTGAGAACTGCCACTATACCATTTTGCAATGTCTGGCTTTTTAGAGGCCATGTTTATGTTTGAATTTAAGAAATAATAAAAAAGCAGAACATCTATCTCATGTTTAAGAAACAGAACCCAACTAAAAAAT
This sequence comes from Vulpes vulpes, assembly GCF_048418805.1. Taxonomy (NCBI): domain Eukaryota; kingdom Metazoa; phylum Chordata; class Mammalia; order Carnivora; family Canidae; genus Vulpes; species Vulpes vulpes. The sequence continues at coordinate 84,250,093 of NC_132783.1, forward strand.
AGACTGTACTAATTTCCTAAAATGCAGTGTGCAAGAGTCAAGGAAGAGATAAGGAAGATAAAATTGATTTAAAAATATCCCCAGCAAAGTTGAAGGAAAGTTAAAGTTACAGAGATGTGATGAAAAGTTAACCTGGTGTGGAGCAGGGGGAAATCAGATGAGAGAAAGAAATGTTATGGGAAGAATGATCGCTTGAAGTTTGGGATTAGAGAACTAATTTGCTTGGAGAATGGTTCAAAGTGGGTCTTGCAAATTTATCCTTGAGGATCTGGAAACATACTCTGTGAATTAGAAAAGTAAAACTTTCCTTTTAGTGTTTTGATCAAAATCAGGCTATATCCCTTCCTTGCCTGCTTCTTGCCTATGTGGACTCTTTTTTTCCCCTGACTTCCTTCATCATTACCTTTAAAAGTCTCATCTTGAGACTTTTAGGATGTTTTAGGATATTTTGTTTTGATTTAATGGGAAAAGAACAGAGAAGAGAGGTGAAATGGGGAAGGAAGAGAAAGTTGGGGAACAGATAAAAGCTGTCTCTTTTTTGACTGTCTTAGGAAGGAGACTTGTTACTCTGTTTTGTTCGAACATTATACATTGTACTTCACTTTATTGTAACCTTCTCACATCACAAGCAATTATTTTTATTCTAATTCACTTACTGAATCTTGAGGTCCTTAAGTGCAGGAAATGTTTGTTCTCTATCACTAGCCAGCTGGAGAAGGAAAGTAAAGATTGATTGAGTTGCTATTGTATATGTACAAAACACTTTGCTATCTATCCAATCCACTGGTTTCAAACTTTTTAACTTTTTTTTTAAAAAAGATTTTATTTATTCATGAGAGACACACAGAGAGAGGTAAAGACATAGGTAGAGGGAGAAGTAGGCTTCTTGCAGGAAGCCTGATATGGGACTCCGTCCCAGGATTCTGGGATCAGGACCTGAGCCAAAGGCAGATGCTCAACCACTGAGCTTCCTAGGTGCCCCTAAACTTCTTAACTTTCATAAAAATGTTTTAATAAACTTCCTCACTCATTAGGTTAATATTTATGATTTTTTATTGTAATGTTAAATAAAACTGATAAACATTCTTTTAGTGAACTCTAAATACTATAGGGGTTTGATACCTACCATTGTCCATTTATTAAAAACATTTTTTTTTTTACCATTATCCACTTATAAAAATATACAAGCAGGCTCTTTTCTTAGCTTTTTAAAAAGATTTTATTGATTTATTCATGAGGGACACACACACACACACACACACACACACACACACGCAGAGGCAGAGACACAGGCAGAGGGAGAAGCAGGCTCCATGCAGGGAGTCCCATGTGGGACTTGATCCCGGGACTCCAGGATCATGCCCTGGGCTGAAGGTGGCGCTAAACCGCAGAGCCACAGGGGCTGCCCAAATTTTTATTTCTATTACACTTTTTGCCGCCAGATTTTATCCTGTGTAATGTGTTTTTGTGCGTGAATTATCTTTTTATGTAATATATTATGCATATATTATGAAGACAATATATTTTCATGTATTAAAGCCTTTCATACATATTAATCACCCTATCATAGATCTCCACAACAAATTATGCCTGTATATTGAATAAAAAATATTTCCTAGTCATTAAATTATATTTAACATATAGTTAGTAAAACAACATAAATGTAATAAAATTTTGTTAAATATTAAGCAAGGAAACATTTTATTGGAAATGCATCTTTTAATGAGGTGGATGAAACTAATTTATTTCATTTAGTTCAACCTTTCTTGGATAAATAATATTGCTGCAATAAGACAATGTTTAGCATTAATTTTATTTCCCTTTTTTCTTTTAGAGATGTGTAGAGGTTCAGGATAGGCCCCCCTCAGAATGTGACACTTTGGTATGTGGATTATTTTGAGCTGAAGGCGCTTGAGAACCTGTGGGTGCATGAGAAACTGTTGCCCCTCCCTTAAATGGGCAGAAGAATCTAAATTGGGGATCTTTCTCAGAATAAAGATTAACAGAGATAAATTATATCTGAGTGACACATTTATATAATAGGACAAATATCTAATTACTCACACATCTCTCTCTCTCTCTTTTAATTGAGAGAAAGAGAGCAAGGAGGGGCAGAGGGAGAAGGAGAGAGAGAATCCTAAGCAGGCTTCATGCTCAGCAAAGAGCCTGACTTGGGCTCCATCTCATGACACTGAGATCTTGACCTGAACCAATCAAGAGTCAGATTCTTAACTGAGCCACCAGGTGCTCCCAAACATCCCTTCTAATTGCCCTGTACATTCCTTTCCTTGAAATCCCAGACCCCTACCCTCTTTTCCTTATTTCAGAATGATAGGTGTACCTCATTTTGTTTGACTGTCTTTGGGATTTCCAAAACTATGTGGACTCCTCATACATACACCTATTAAATTTGATTTTCTTCTGTTAATCTGTCAATTTGGTTCTTAGACTAGCTAGAGGGACCTTGAGGGGGTTAGAGGTCTTGCTCCCTAAGAAGGGGATGAGGAACTTGCTCCTTATCAGGTGAAAATGCTGAAATATATGTTCACATAATTCATTGGATGGTAAATGAAGAAGAGTGTTGTTTCAGCGGCATCTTGAGCTTCTCTATTATCAAATGATCTATCATCAAAAATTACTTTTATTTGTCTATCAGCTGATTATTTGATTAGGTCCTTCAGTTTTTTTGGAAGCAAAGAATTAGAAACCACCTGACTTTCCAGTCATTAGAGTCATTAAAGACATGCAATTCTAGGAAATATACCAAAAAAGGCTTTGGTAAGACTTCCTAAATAGCTAGTAATTATATCTTTTAGTGCTTTACCTATTGGCATATGTTTACCTAAACATTTTAGGAGATGTTGGGGAAAGTTAAATATTGTTAATTTCAGAAGGATTTTTTTTTTTGATAAAATATTTTTATTGAATGCCTTAACCATGTTTTAGTCAAAACTATTCATCTAGTTAAAGGCTGTTATTTGCCTTGGAATCATTGGTAAAATTGTTCTTCATTGTCAAATCAGATTTACTTTCATGGTAGAAAAAAGTCTGGCTTCATTTTTCAGTTCAAATAAATGATTTGACTTGTTTTTCTGTAACATCCATGTTCTGATATTTAATCATTAATAGATAAATGGAAGATAAGGAACCTTGTTTTAAATTTGTTGCTTGGAGGAAATAGTTCACACTTTCTTATTTTTTTTTTAATTGGAAACTCTCTTAGCTTTGCTTCACAGGACTCTTCCTATGAAGAGTCTTCATTGGACTTCATAGGACTCTTCTTGACAAATAATGCATTCTTTGACAATGTACATGGGATGGAAAAGATAAACTTTTTAAAGAAAAGTGAAATCAGCTTGTGCCCCATTCCATGATATATCTGAAAATAGGACATCCTGTGACAGTTCTCCATTTATATTTTGTAGCTTCATTCTTTACAGAAATAATGTATAAAACAGTAATCTCTGCAGTTTATGGTATTTTACTTAAAGAGGCTTTGCAGGCAAAAATATTATGAACTATTTCTTGTTAAGGACTTCAGAGGTTTTTATACCCCAGCCACTGCAGTATGCTTCTTTTCAGGAGGGGTGAGAGATTTGCCATTCTTTTTATAGAGTAAAGGTACTTGTGAGGGAGAGGCAAGAAAGGGGAATCCACATGACGTTTCTGCTAGGGCCTCTGACCCAGTGTCAGGCAGCTTAGTTTTTAGGAAAGGGTTGAATACAAGTGAAAATTGAAAACCTGGGAATTGCCACTCATTGTTTATTTTTGTCTGTGTACTCCTCAGAAATCTGTTTACCTTTAGCACTACAAATATATGGTAACTTAGAAGATACTTGTTTTATCTAGAGCAACTTCTGTTTTATAGACAGGGAAAGTGAGACTTAAAGAAATGAAATAATGCCAGTGGTTATGAAGCTAATAAGTGGGTAAGTAAAGGAACTACATTATTTTTCCTCCTATGTTACACCACCTAGGACATAATGTGGTACATAGATTTTTACTATGTATTTAATGAGTGAATAACTGCATATTGTTTTGTTAACACTTAAATACTTACTGTAATATTTTCTTGGAATTTTGAACTTCTGGATGAGTATAACATTACAGATTATTCGCCTCAGAAGAATACTGAAGATACCTTGTGTTTTTGAACGTCAGATTGATCCTACTTCAGTTCTTGGGTGGTGTCTGTGATACTGACTAATAGAACAGCAAAGAACTTAGGCATTAGAGTTTAAGCAATTAAGACAGAGACCTGGGGCAGCCCGGGTGGCTCAGCGGTTTGGTGCAGTTTTCAGCCCAGGGCGTGATCCTGGAGACCTGGGATCGAGTCCCATGTTGGGCTCCCTGCATGGAGCCTGCTTCTCTCTCTGCCTGTATCTGCCTATCTCTCTCTCTGTGTCTCTCATGAATAAATAAATAAAATCTTAAAAAAAAAAACAACAACAGAGACCTGTAACAGTGTGGTAGTGCTTGTTTACAGGGGTTAAGTAACTGTATGTTGATAGCCATAGGGAGATGTCCATGAGGCAAATGTACTTGTGTGTTTATATGACCAGTATTTTTTTGTTTCTGTGTTACAGGTATTCTCTTAAACCAAATGACCAAATCTTGGCTGAAGACAAACACAAGGAATTGTAAGTACATTAAAGCCTAGGTGGTCTATAGTTCGCTCTTCTATCGAGATGTATAAACAATCTGATTTTTTTAATTATATAAAATAAAAAGATGCAATTAGCGCTATGATCTTACTTGTAGTAAGAGTAGGATAATTTACATTACATAAAGTTAACATGGGAAATAATTCTGCTTGTGTGCACGTTACAACATGTAGTATCGTAGTCCATCATCTAGACTAAGGGCATTTTGGGAAATATGTAATTTCATGATCTTTCCTCAGATAAAATATTAAGTTGTTAATTTTGGCTTTTACTCAATTGATTTCCCCACTCTCATGATTAAGATGGCAAAATATAATTTTATTCCTTTATGAAAAGTTAAGTGCCCAGTACTGATTGACATAAGGCAAAAACACTTTAAATATGAAGTTTGAAATATGAACAAAGTTTTGTTCCTTTAAAAATTTTAATGTTCTTAGGGTTCTTTCAGGTCAAAATAACTTGAACATAAGATTCTGGAATACCTCCATGGCTATTTTTCTACTCTGTTGTTGTATTTAAAAGATTGTTATTTCATAGGAACTTTGAGGTTTTTTATTTTAAAAAATGACAGGTTTGGGGGCAGCCCAGGTGGCTCAGCGGTTTAGTGCCGCCTTCAGCCCAGGGCATGATCCTGGAGACCCAGGATCGAGTCCCACGTCGGGCTCCCTGCATGGAGCCTGCTTCTCCCTCGCCCTCTGTCTCTGCCTCTCTCTCTCTGTCGCTCATGAATAAATAAATAAAATATTTAAAAAAAATGACAGGTTTGGGAATTTTAAAAATTCATCTTAATATTTTTAGTATTATGACATTGTCCAAAGAGGACAGCTAAAAAAGAATTTATATGCTTCTATTTTCTAGTTAGTCTTTTTTTTTTTTTTTTTCCCATTTTGGAGTAAGAAAGTTCTGATGACTTTAATTATTATGCAAACACCTGATGTCAAATAATACTGTAGAATTAAGAATTTGAGGAATCTGTGGCTGGTTATACACCTTCAAGTTGGACCACAATACTCGATAATACTTAAGGTTCTGGGGCCTGTGGGTGGCTCAGTGGTTGAGTCTCTGCCTTTGGCTCAGGTGGTGATCCCAGGGTCCTGGGATCGAGTCCCGCATCAGGCACCCTGCCAGGGAGTCTGCTTCTCCCTCTCTCTATGTCTCTGCCTCTCCCTGTGTCTCTCATGAATAAATTAATAAATGAATCTTAAAAAATAAAAAAAAATACTTAGGATTCTATCCAATTAATAAGTATATTGGTGGATTTTACGTGCTTCCTTGGGAATTTCCCTAATGTTTGACACTCCCTAGTGTTTAAAGATATGTTAACTTTGAATACAGGTCCCTTATGGTTTAGTTTAATGCAATCTTTAATTTGTTTACATCTATATGGAGAATAATTTTTTTTTGATAGTGTCCCTCAAGCGTATTATTTTTAGGCACAACATAGAGAATAATAGTCAATGATATTGTAATACCATTGTGTGGTGACAGAGGGTAGCTACACTTGTGGTGAGCATACAGTAACCTAAAGGTGTTATGTCACTGTGTTGTATAGCTGAAACTAATGTAACATTATATGTCAACTCTACTCAAATAAAAAGTGCACACACAAAATATTTTGTTCTCAGGTTGTATAGTTTTTTTTTTTTTAAGATTTAATTTATTTTTTTCATGAGAGACAGAGAGAGAGGAAGAGACCTAGGCAGAGGGAGAAGCAAGCTCCATGCAGGGAGCCCGATGGGGGACTCAATCCTGGACTTGAGATCACACCCTGAGCCAAAGGCAGATGCTCAACCGCTGAGACTCCTAGGCATCCCTGTATAATGATTTTTTAAAGTACTTTTAAAACTGCTTTTAAAAATCTTTTCAGAATTATTTCATCCTTCATATGAAGACATTGTAGTAAGTGTTAATCTTAACATGATAGGACCAATGTGTAGGGAGATGATTTCTTCAAGAGTTCTTACAGTCAATATATCCCATTATTATGCTAGCTTTTCAATATTTTCATATTTGTTCTATTCTCATTTGACTATAATCTCCCTTGATAGAGGGTTATCAAGTATACTGTCCTTAAATTTTATTCAATTTCTTTCTTTACTGCCAAGTATAATCAATGAGGTTGGTGATTGTCACTGTACCATTGGTTGGTTACTTGTTATTTATAGGTCTGATAACAGAGCTCTTTTGGTTTGGGAATTGAGTAGTCAAGCTAGAGACTCCTTTGGCCTTTCTAGACTATGACAAATATTAGAAATAACAGAAAACTGCTTTTAAAGAATATATTCATATTATTTAGTATGTAACTTATATAGTATGTTAATTCATTTAAAATTTTATTTACCGTCTATGATATAGTTCACCCCTAAGGGTAGACTTTTTTTTTTTACTTAGATTTTATTATGAAAAAATTTAAATATGCAGTATATATTCATCCATGTACTCAGCAGCTAGATTTTATCATTATCATCACCTGTCTATCAGTATATATTCACCCATGTACTCAGCAGTTAGATTTTATCATTATCATCACCTGTCTATCCATCTGTTTCTTTATCAGTTTTTCCATGGAACTACAGACATCAGAATGTTATCCTCTATATATTTTAACATGCATCAACTATAAGTCAATACTTTGTAGAGCTTTTTTCTTTATGTGAAAATTTCATGCCATGAAATGCACACATCTTAAGCATACATTTGTTGAGTTTTGACAAATGCATAAATGTTTGCAACCTGGGACACCTGGCTGGCTGAGTTGGTGGAACATGGGACTCTTGATCTCAGGGTCTGAGTTCAAGCCCTACACTGGGTGTGGAGATTACTTAAAAATAATATCTTAAAAAAAAGTAAGTGTGTGTAACCCAAACCTCTAGATATAGAACATTATCACCACCCCAGAAGGTCTCTATATGCCTCTTTGTATTTAATCTCTGCTCTTATTCTCCCAGAGGTGAACTGTTATGATTTTTCTAGCACAGATTAAGTTTTCTCTATTCTAGAATTTCTTATAAATGGAATCATATACGTATATGTATATACACCCTGTTTTATATAACTTTTCACTCAGTATTAAATTTTTGACATTCATCCATATATCAGTTAACTTCTTTTCATTGCTTATTAATATAATCCATTTGTTTATCTGTTCTCTTATTGGTACATCTATACTGTTTTGTTCTGTTCTCTTATTGGTACATCTATACTGTTTTTCCAGTTTTTGGCTACTGTGAATAAAGTTGCTTTTGACATTTTTGTTCAAGTTTTTTTGTGAGCATATTTTTATTTCTCCTGGATAATTAGGAGTAGATTTGCTGAGTCAATAGGATAGTAGTTTTTTTTGGGTCTATAAGAAACTACTAGATTTTCTTCCAAAGTATACATGCCATTTTGCATTCTTTTCAAGGTATGTAGTCTTATGGTAGATTAATAGCTCAATTTCTTTTTTCTTTCTTTCTTTCTTTCTTTCTTTCTTTCTTTCTTTCTTTCTTTCTTTCTTTCTTTCTTCTTCTTTCTTTTTTTAATAGCTCAATTTCTTAATCTAATGTGATTGTTTGGAAAATAAATTGTATATAGTGACAAGAAAAATACATTAAAAATTTTTTTTAGAAAAATATGTTATTAATGATAGATATTTAGATTATTAGACCTTTTTTGTTAGGACTTCTTAAAAAGTAATAGAAAATGACATTTTTTAGGTTACTCTTTGCTTTAGTTATTTTATTTCAATTAAAAAGGTGGTAGAGGGGATCCCTGGGTGGCTCAGCGGTTTAGCGCCTGCCTTTGGCCTAGCGCGCGATCCTGGAGTCCCGGGATCGAGTCCCACATCGAGCTCCCGGCATGGAGCCTGCCTCTCCCTCCTCCTGTGTCTCTGCCTCTCTCTCTCTCTCTCTCTCTCTGATAAATAAATAAATAAATCTTAAAAAAAAAAAGGTGGTAGAAAGGGGTCTAAAATCTTATCAGGGGCTGCATGACTTGTGTCTTAACACTTATATATTACACATTTTATAGAAAACACAAATTTTGTTGGCCATTGTAAAATGACATCTGTACAATTGGATTAGTCTTAAATGATGTTATTTTTCCTTGGCAGTTAAATTAACTCTGTGGAATATTACCCAGTTATTAAAATGTTTTTAGGAAAAGATTAATATCATAATGATTAATTAAATGAAAAATCTTGCTTGTGTATAGCCTAGAATAAAATTACAGAATAGTAGATTTTGAGGTGACTGGATTATGGATGAATTTTATTTTATTCTTTTGTACTTTCATGTGTATTTTGTTTTACTTATTTATTAAAATATTTTTTAAGTACGCCCTATGCCCAGTGTGGAGCCCAGTGTGGGGCTTAAACTTATAACACTGAGGTCAGGGTCTAATCTGAGATCAAGAGTCGGTTGCTTAACTGACTGGGCCACTTAGGTGCCCCTATGTGTATTTTAAATCTTCTTTAATGGGTTGTGTTATTTATTTCTCTGGCCAGAAAAGAAAAAAAAGAACTTAATGAAAGAGATGAAAATTTCCTAAGTTTAAATTGTTAAATTAATATACTTACCTATTACGAGGTGCACTTTTTCAACTTTGTAATTGAACTACGTGAGAAAAGATAGTAAGGGTCTAAAGGGCTGAAAGGGTCTAAATTTAAAAAAACAACAACAAATATTTGTATAAATATAACCCAAAGTTTTCCTTCTTCTTTCTTCTAAATAACTAGTGTATATGTAACTAAGGGTCTTATACTTGATAGTATTGTCACTTTATTGTTTTGGCATTAGTTGATCATCTTAATTCTTTGGATATTGGCTCTCTGATATGTAGTTTTCAACGTATACACTATAGAAAACTCTCAGTTAAGTATGCCGCTGTTAGAGCATACTGTTAATTTTTAAAAATTTAACACCAAAGCCCTTTATGAAGGCTTCTCTTAAGTAATTTTATTTTTATCTTTACAATTAAAATTAACCAAGATGTCTTTGTCCTCAAGACCAAACTTTTAAAAAATACCATGAAAAATATAGATCTAAAACAATTTAATTGTTCAGTTAATAGTTCCATGGTTTGTTCTCATAAACATTATTATTGCTTCTTAATTTTTCTGTTAAAGGCAGTTTTGATTCATCACGATATTATAAAAATGCATTGGTAGCATCACATTAACCAGCTTTTTGAAAATGTACTTTAGTTTTGTGTATACCAATAGGTAAGTACAGTGATTAACACTGTGTTGGTATAAATTTATGTGGTAATATTAATTATATTTTCATTTAAACTATTCTTAGTTCCCCAAACGTGGTGATTCAGATTCTATATAAACTTAGTCACTTATGCTTCACAGTTACACCCTTTATTTTTCTGTCTGGGGAAATTGGACATTTAACAAAACAGGGAAGATTGGTCAGCAATGTCTGTGACCCTTGTTTTTTTTTTAAGCAGAATGTTTTTTCTCCAATTCCTGTTTTTAAATGTTCTACAAAGTAAAGATTCTGGAAGATGATTTTAAATAGGGAAAGCCAACCAATTTGGGATGTAATTAATCCAAAGCTATGGAATTTATACTTTGTTCTATACATGGTCCAATAATGAAATGGTTTCATTAGTCTTCCACAGATTTTTCTTTTTCTTTTCTTTTCTTTCTTTTTTTTTTTTTTTAAAGATTTTATTTATTCATGAGTGACACACAGAGAGAGAGAGAGAGAGAGAGAGAGAGAGAGAGAGGCAGAGATACAGGCAGAGGGAGAAGCAGGCTCCATGAAGGGAGCCTGACGTGGGACTCGATCCCAGGACTCCAGTCTCATGCCCTGGGCCAAGGGCAGGTGCTAAACTGCTGAGCCACCCACGGATCCCCTTCCATAGATTTTTCTTAGAGTATTAGTTTTGTAAATGTAATAATTTAAAATAGAAAATCATCACTATTTCATTTAGTAAATATTTTTTCACCTACTTACCTGTCACTCTGCTAGGTACTATTTACAGTAAAGATACTGACTTCATTTCTAAATGGAGATTTACTCTCCAATTTAATATTACCTTATATTGCAAAACAGTTTCATAAATTGGAGATTTTGTAATACTGGATTTTCTTACTGCTGGATATACCTGCAGTTACAGAAGATAGGACCGTTTTGTTTCCATGAATATTTGTTCAATTTATGAATATCCAAATTTTATATTACCTTGACTAGAATATGGAGATAAGAACATACAGATTCAGATAAGTTAAAAATTGACTGGAGTGAGGGGCAAATTGTAAAGGCAAATAGACATAAATTCAGAAGTATCCATGCAGCTTTAAATACAGACAGAAGTAATTTGATCTGAGGATTTTTTTGTCAGTTTGCTGTACTGTATGAGACAGGGGGAAAACCTTCTTTAAAAGAGATTCACTTTATTTACTTGACTTTTCAAGATAGCTGCCAAGATAAAGATATATCAAGACTCAAGATAATGCCTGTGAATTTTTACAGGCGTTGTATTCTGTTCTAGATGAAGGATATTTTCCCATCTCATAGTGAGTGAATTCTTTTTAATGATTATTTTTAATGTCAGAAACTATTTTGTCTCAATATCTCACTTAAATTTTTAAATTTTGTCCTATATGAATTATATTGTATTTAAGTTTTTCTCAATTCAGATTATGATGAAATGGAAGATAATAAATGAATATGTTCATTAAAATAAATGAATTTATTCACCCTTCAAGGGGTATGAAGCACAAGTATTGCCAAGAACACTGGGAAACCTTGATCTTTGGTTCAGTGTAAAAATATAACGTCTTAGAGAATAGCTCCCAATTTCTAAATCAGCAGGAGAGATTTGTAAGTATTTAAGTCACATGTTTAAGAACATGTTTAAGGGCACCTGGCTGGCTCACTTAGTAGAGGGTATGACTCTTGATCTTTAAGTTTTGAGTTTGAGCCCTGTGTTGGGTGTAGATTTTGCTTAAATCAAAAAACAAAAAATTCATGTTCAGAGCTCTTAGAATCATTAACATCTGATATGCTCTTAAATCCATTATTAATATTCTGACTTAGCAGTTCTTTGAAAACATCAAGATTGTTTTATAAGAATAACATCAGGATTGATGCCTGTAAAGAGGGACAAAACTAGCAAATGGAAGTTGAAATTGAAATAGAGAACATTTAGGGCACCTGGGTGGCTCAGTTGGCTCAGCATCAGTCTGCCTTCGGCTGAGATCATGATCTCAGGGTCCTGGGATGGAGTTCCGGGCCGGGCCCCTTGTTCCTCAGGAGACTGCTTCTTCCTTTGCCACTCTCTGTCACTCATGCTCTCCCTCTCTCTTAAATACATTAATAAGATATTTAAAAAACACAAATAGAGAACATCTAGTGTCAACCATATGTCCATTAAAAATTTTTAAATGTGGAAAAAAGCCACGTAGGAACAACAACAAGGTTAAATGTTTAATATTTTTTCAATATTCATAAAGAAGTTATAACATTTAAAATATCATAGATTTAAGGATTTATTTATTTATTTGAGAGAAAGAGAATGCATATGCAGGCACAGGCTTGCAGTGGGGAGGAACAGAGGGAAAGGGAGAAAGACTCTCAAGCAGACTCCACCAGCTGAGCATCGAGCCCACACTGGGCTCAACCCCAGGACCCTGAGATCACCACCCCAGCTGAAACCAAGAGTGGGTAGCCCAACTGACTGCATCACACTTGTTTCCCTATCATGTATATTTTTATGGCCCCTTTCTCAAGGGCCACTTTCTTTCATGTCTTTTAAATTACAGAATTTTGATTCTAGAAATAAACACCAGAACTAATACCCATTTTTTATAATGAGTTGGGTGGGATTTATATGACTTGTTGCAGGTTACACTGCTGCTTACTGACAGTACTGGACCAGAACCCAAGTCTCCTGATTCCTATTTAAGTGCTTCATCTGTCATACCAAGCAGCTCCCTAAGTATACAGTGGTTGGTTTTTGTTTTTGTTTTGTTTTGTTTTTGATGAAAAGAGTTGATATCCATTGCAAGACTCAGTAACTGATTATAAAGGACTCAATAGCTTTATCAAGACTCAATGACTAATTTTATTGTATAGTAATGTGGTTTTAGAAATCAGCTTAGACCAATAGTTACTACTGAGTGAGCAGAAGAAACTCAAGTATTTGTAAGCCTGACTTCCAGATGCAAGTCCCTTCTCATTCTTCCATGGAAGTGGTATGCTACAAAGGTTTTTGGCCAACTTGATTCTAAAAGCTTTGAGAGATATTATGAAATAAGTCAATTTTATAGTTATAATTTAGTTTAACTGTTACACATTTACAACCACCTATAATGTGAAATAATTTTTTTTCTTTTTTACTTTTCAATTCTTTGAACATTCACAATCTACATGGTATGTGAAATAATTTTAAAGTTATTTCTTTTTTTTATTCTTATTCCTTTGAACATTCAGAATTTTATCATTGACGTCTTTGTCACCACTAGAACCTTTTTTCTCTAGGACACATTAGTCTTCTTTGATCTCATTTGATTCCATGTATGATACTTTCATTGGATGTTTCATCCTAAGCTGTAAATGCCTCTTAATGAGAAAAGTGTTTTTTTTTTAATTCATTTTGATATACAGTCATGATCTTTGTAAGATAACTGTTTACTATATTGCTTTTTAAATTGATCTTTAAAAGGCTGTAACATTTACCATTTGTGCTTATGAAGCTATGCTTCCAGGAGTACATACTAAATGTGTGTTAGATTTTTTTTTGCTCATTTTTAAAAATAATACTATCAGGTATCTTCTGTGAGAATCCCAAACTCGCATTGATTGAATTTATTTCAGGCAACTATAAATGATTCTCAACTTATCTGTGGCCAGAGTTTATCCTTTCTGGTGAACTTTTGACTGTGCTCTCACTTTAAAATTCTAGGATTTCATAGTTTCTTCTTATCTGTTGTTATACCTGGATTATGAAATTTATGAAAAATTTGCTTATTTTATTGTTTGGAACAAAATTATTAACCCTGTCAGAAAGAAGTCATTACAGGAGGCAATTTTAGGATTTATATTCATGAATGTATGATAGATGAATGAAAAAATATAAGATATTATTGGTGAAATCTTAAAACCTTAATCCTAACTTGCTACCTTCTGCTTTTGAAGAAATGTGTGCTGCTTTGGACTTAGCATTAGAAGAAACTTACGTATGAGTTTTCCCATAGACTATAATCTTGGTGTATCAGTTCCACTATGAGTATTAAGAAATAAGGAATTTATTATAGGAATTAAACCTATATTCAGTTGTGGGGAAAACTAGGGAGGTAAAGGCCCACCAAGAATCAGAGAAAAGTCCAGTCCTGGTGTAGGTTCATGAATTGAAGCTTTCAAGAATCCACCTGCCAGAGTTAAACTGTGAGGAGCCTTGTAGGTTAGCTCTTTGCAGTTACCGCCTCAGAATTTTCAGTGAAACATCTGGTAATAGGCTTGGGACTATTTAGGAAGGTGAGCTAGAAGTGGAGTGGAGAAAAATAAAAGCAAATTGGAATTCTCTGTCTTTCATACCTGTGATCAGTAACTACCTTTAGAATGAAATGGCTGCTGCTTTATTTGTACCCCCCCCCCAAATTGTACACAGTTTTTTTTGTGTGGTTAATTCCTAATGTGAAACCATATAGGGAAGGAAATTCTAGGAAATACACTTCTGTTTGACACATTGTAGAACTTGCTACACTTGGATAAATCATTAATTTTCTGAATTTAATGTCTTTATTTGTAAAATAGTAATAATTCCATGTTTGTCATATTAAGTTTAATGAGAGTTAAATGAAATTATATATGTGAAAAAGTTTTGAACTGTGAAAAGGTTATATAAAAGTTACTTGTGTGATACAAGTTTTTGTGAGTGTGATGATGTTTATGAAGGCTCTTGAACTGGCTTTTGTTCTTGGAGTAGCTGCCTCTCAAATATCATTGTGGGAATAGATTAGTGCTTTGACATTTTATTATTATCCATTAAGCAAATGATTTCTTTAATTAGCTACTTTTCTTTTACTCTTTTCACTAATCCTATTGTTTAGTTTCTGAGTTTTTAGCCTGAAATTCATTAGGAAAAAATGCCAATGGACTTCTTTGTTGTTTTAAATTTATTATTATTATTATTATTTTTTCTATCTCTTTGATGTTTTGGGTGGAAGGTTGGGGTGTCTCCTGAAACTTTATCCAGAGCATTTTAGTCTAAGTGTAAGTTCATTGATCCTTTGTTACAAACAATTTACTTGATAGTATTTCAGAGTGTCATATCTATGGGGCGAATATTCATTATGGTCAATCTGGGATGGAGAGAGCAGAAACTGCTGATATGTTGAATTCTTCTTTACCTTGGTCTACACCAAACAGGAATATTTTGAGAATGAAGACAAATTTCTGCCTGAAAAATAATGTAAGGGTTATGTCAACACTGTCTGTTTCTCTTAAGGACTGAGTCAGACTTTTTTAGGAATAATACAGATTTGGAAGTTTTGGGGAACTTTTAGTGTTTACTAGCAGCTGATCTAATCCTTGAAAACATTTTCTTTTTACTAACTGTAAGTATTGATTTGTTTTTGGAAAGTATGAACAATTAAATAACATGTATTAAAAAACAAGGAAAAGAGGGCCTTATTTTGGTTACTTTTGTGCTCTAATTTAATCCTCATAGCAGTCCTAGAATGTAACTATTATAATCATTCCCATCTTATGGGAAACGGGCTTGGAACAATTCCATAACTTCTCTTATAGTAGAAAAGGATAGACTGATTTGATTTCAGGTCTATTTTATTGCTTTGTGCTATGCCCAATTAGGCAAAAATTAGGAGTAAATTAGGAGAAAGAGTATTTTTGACTTTTTGGGAGGAGTAATAATATTTAAAATAAACACACCTGCCTCACAAAGCATTTGAAGGTACTTGTGATGGATATTACATTTCATAAGTTTTAATATGGTTTAGTAGAAATTTGCCTTAATTTGTAGGTAATACTGTATTTTGGGGGGTTATTAATGTCTAAGGTAAAATCTTAGAAGATAATCTGAGCTCAAGTTGAGGAATGGAAATCCGATATTTCTGGGATCCCTGGGTGGCTCAGCGGTTTAGCCCCTGCCTTTGGCCCAGGGCGCAGTCCTGGAGTCCCAGGATCAAGTCCCACGTCGGGTTCCTGGCGTGGAACCTGCTTCTCCCTCCTCCTGTGTCTCTGTCTCTCTCTCTCTCTCTCTCTCTCTCTGTGTCTATCATAAAATAAATAAATAAATCTTAAAAAAAAAAAAAGGAAATCTGATATTTCTAATAGACTAGGTCATTTCTTGAAGTTCAGTGTATATAAATTTATTCTTTGTGATGCTAGCTCCCTCTGTGGAACTTCATTATGATTGCAACTTGACTTTTTCAATTATTTAGCAAAATGATTGAAACATTTAGAATAGATTTTAAATTTTTCTTGTATAATTTTACTTTATATCCTAATAACTCCAAGTGTTTTTCTTGTAAGAATGGTACTTTTATAAAAACGTCTCACCTCATACATAATGAATTTTAATAGCACATGCAAAGTGAAACCGCCTTGCTCAAACATTCCTGCAAGTTCTGTGCTTTTTTGTTTGGGAAAGCCAGAAATACTTGCAATTTCTAGGTCTGTAGCTCTGTGTCAGGTTAGACAGAAGGAGATAAAAAATGCCTAATAGGGACGCCTGGGTGGCTCAGCGGTTGAGTCTGTCTGCCTTTGGCCCAGGGTGTGATCCTGGGATCCTGGGATCCTGGGATCCGGGATCGAATCCCACATCAGGCTTTTTTGCAGGGAGCCTGCTTCTCCATTGGGCTGTGTCTCTGCCTCTCTCTCTGTGTCTCTCATGAATAAATAAATAAAATCTTAAAAAAAGAAAAAAGAAAAAAATGCCTAATGGGAGATTTGGAAAAAAAATATTTTGGAGTGTGGAGTTTGAATGTATGGGCTTTATTTGTATGTGTGTGGTTTGTTTTGTTTTGTTCTTTGAGTTTTTCAGTGTTGAATTGGGTGAGAAAGTATTCATTAAAGGATTTTTTTTTTTTTTTTTGGTCTTGTTGAAGAGAGACAAAATTTCTGCCTTGTAGAAAGAGCAAAGAGGTATCTTAGCAGGATCCGAAAACTCAACAAAGAAATGTAGGAAATATCTTTCATATATTTCTGTAAATTTATGCTCTTGTAAAGAAAATTCTTGGGCAGCCCCAGTGGCCTGGCGGTTTAGCGCCGCCTGCAGCCCAGGGCATGATCCTGGAGACCTAGGATCGGGTCCGTGTCAGGCTTCCTGCATGGAGCCTGCTTCTTCCTCTACTTGTGTCTCTGCCCCGCCCCCCCCCCCCCCCCCCCCCCCGCCGTGCCTCTCATGAATAAATAAGTAATCTTAAAAATTTTTTTTTTTATTAAATCCTACTACTGATTTCCCTCTGCAAGAGTGTGTATATTTCTTTTACCACCACTTTTTCTCATTTGTTTCCCAAACTATTTTATATTTAAATATTAAATTGTATAATTATTTTTTCAAAGATATTTTCCATTCTAGAATGAGGGCAGAGGGAATATGATTAGCTTCCAAGATGGAATTTAGAAAAATGGACAACTGATATCAACCATAAAGCTAGGGACTAAGATGTAATGAAGATAGGAAAGCACTAAAGTGTATGTGCTCTTTGAATTTATAAAAGTTTGACTATACCTTTTACTTACTAAGTAGGATTGAAGGCGTTATTAGGATCATGCATGGATAGGCTTTTAAATAATTTTGTAGGATAATTATCTTTGAGCCCTTCATTAGTACTAAACATATTTATTCTGTTAAAGTATAATGTAGTTTATACAAACACAGGCATGCAGCATGGTGGTACAAAGAAATTCATTTTTATATTTGTTGACCTTAACTGATATCAGATAATTATTTAAAAGAATAGAACTAGTTTTATTAATACAACAAATCCATCCTTTGTTATCCTTAAAGCATATGTTATGTCCTTGAAATAGTAATAATGTTTTCTTATGTCAGTAAAAACTTTGTATCAATATATTTTTGCTGGGAGTTATTAGATTTTCTTTGCCACCCGCCCACCTGCCTGTCCTCCCTCCTTTCCTTTCCTTCCTTCCTTCCTTCCTTCCTTCCTTCCTTCCTTCCTTCCTTCCTTCCTTTTCCTTCCCTCCTGAGAGAGAGCAAGGAGAGAGGAGGAGCATAGGGGAAGGGAATGGGAGGTGGAAAGAATTTCAAGCTGACTCCATACTAAGATTCAGTGCAGAGCCTGGGAGGGGTTCGATGCCATGATCCTGAGATCTTGACCCGAGCCAAAACCAAGAGTTAGATGGTCAACTGACTGAGCCACCCAGGCACCCCTTGTTTTTGTCTTTTAATCATTTACCTTCTCACAATTTTAAGGATAACTAACCCATCTCCCACGAGTCTTTGGAAGAAATATGGAGTGAACTTCTTTTATATTATTAGTGGCTATGTAAGTCTGTGTCATTTTGAATTTGGTTTAACCTTATGTGTCACATGTATAGTAGTAGTGCTTTCCAATGTTAGTACTTCCTGCATTATTTAAAGTATTCTTAATGTGAACTTTAAAAATTGGGCTCATCTTGTTTAATACTTGTGAAATTATGAGTTTTATACATTTATTTAAATATAGAACTATTAAAAGAAAAATGTATGTGTGCCACTCAGTATTGTCTCAAGTAGTAGTTCACATGTGCTTCCTGATGTGATACACAGAGGACAGAATATCACATGTATAATGTTCCTACAAAAATGCATGAACTGATTATGAGAGAAACATCAGACAGACCCAAATTCAACAAAACAGCTGGCCTTTATTCTTTAGAAGAGTCACTGTGGTGAAAGATAAAGACTGAGAAACTTCTAGGTTAAGAGATGTCAAAGAAACCTAACAAGTAAATGTAGTACATGGTCCTGGATTGTATCCTAGGAGGAAAGGAAGGATATTATTATAAAGTATGTTGTTGGAACACTTGGCAAAATTGTATATGGACTGTAGATTATAGTATTATAGCAATATTAAATATCCTGAATTAATAAATGTGTTAGGGTTATGAAAGACAGTGGTCTTAGTTTTAGGAAATAACACACAGATATTTGAGGGTAAAGAGTGTTGGTGTCTGCAGTGTGCTCAGCTGGTTCAGCAATAACTGTGAGTAATAATAAATAGTAATATATATTACTATATATACAGAGAGATAAGTCAAACCATGTTATAATGTTAAGTAAATTGAGGTGAAGAATATACAGGAGTTAGTACAATTTTTGCATTTTTTTGGCAAGTTAGAAATTATATCAAAATAAATTAAAAAATGATATCTCAGCTATCACCAGGGGTACACATACTATATTCTTGGAATCACTTGGCCATATGTATTAGTAGTGGCTGTAGTAAGTACATTTTTTTATACAAGTAAAGCATTTTTATTTTTTTTAAAGGTATATTTATTAGAGAGTGAGCATGACTGAGGGTAAGGGCAGAGGGAGAGAGAGAATCCACAAGCAGGACCCTGAGGTCATGATTTTCACCAAGACTTGGTTGCTTAACCCAGGCATCCCACCCCTATTCATCTTTTAAGGCTTAACTCAGATATTAATTCTTTTGGTAGCTTTCTCTATTGTATAGTCTTGCCTGTACTCTGGGTTAGTTTGGTGCAAACCATCAGACAGACCAGAATTAAAATCCTGGTTTTGATAATTACCAGTTGTGAGACTTTGGGTTAGTTACTTATTTGTTTAAATATTTCTTCATCTAAATTGTGAGAATGATGACACTTAACCTTATAGAATTATTGTGAGGATTAAATAATATACACATAGAGAATTCCCTGATGCCTGGTGTGTGAATAACTACTTCTACTTTTATTTTTTGCTTACCTTCCCTGTAGACTCAGTGCTTTGAGCACAAGGTTCCTATTTTATTCATCTTTATATCCTTAGTGCCTGGCATGAAGAAGAAACTTAGTAAATATTTGAATACTTAAAGACTATTTTAGTCTGCAGAGTATCTGTGATGTTTTCAATTCATATATTTATTCATATTTTACCATTAAGTGGGTTTATTTACAGTAATTTTGGTTGTTCTGGGTTTTACTACAAGGTTGATGATTAATGAAACAATTTTGTTTTCCAAGTTTTGTCTTCATGAATGTAATCAAATTTAACAGCAGGCTACTTATGAAAATCAGAATCCTGAGTTAAATTAAGTGCTTCTCTCATTATTCCTTAAATATTATCAACCTAAGTTTCGTTAGAGAGCAAACATATTTTTTTTTTCTAACATTTGGGTTGACTTTGTATATAGGTGCCTCTAATTCTAGAAGGCAGCTGGTGTTGGTGATTAAATTTGGAACAATGTTGTGATTGCTCCCTTAGGTCTGGATTCAGAGAGAACTTTTTTAATGTCAACTTTATTTTTTTTAATTAGATTCTTTTTCCTTTTTTAAAGTATGTACTAGATGAGAGGATAAACTTTTCCAGAACAACTTCTCTCCAAGTTTGGGAGATACTTATACTATTTATGCCTTTGGATATATAAGTAACAGATACCCAAAACAAAATAACTTAATCTGTAAATGGAAAATTTTATTATTTAACACAATAAACCAGAAGTAAATATTGGTTAATTCAGTGCTTAAGGAACATCATCAGGAAGCCTTTCTTTCTGAACATAATTGGACATAATTTTCAGCCTCTTCCTTAATTTCATCCTTAGTAACCCAACAGGACAACTTTAAAAAGAAACAAAAAATTATTTACTGTCTCTAAACCAGGGAAGGCATGTAAAATATACATGCAGAAGAATGGTATACAGGCATAAAGTGTTGCCTTGGTTCATGCTTTATATTTGAAAAAATATGCTGCATATTTTTAGGGAATCACAGTGGGGAAGTGATTACATTTCTACTGTTGTTTGAAAACATCATTATGGTATAGATTTTGGGAGTAGGAGTTTATTTATTTATTTATTTTTGGGAGGAGGAGTTTAAGTCTTAGTACTTTGGGGGATTTTATTCTAGGCTCATTACTCAATAACTTGTTTAGAGTTATTTTACTCAGTCACATAACAAAGGTAGGATTAGATCTTCTCCATAAGAATATTAATACCGATGTAAAAAGGTATGGATTAGCTATTGATGAAAATTTAAAAAAAGCTTTTTTATTAATGTGAGACTTGGAAAATAACAGTAATAATGTTGCAATTCCTTAAAGATTATAGTAGTATCTAATTTTACAATATTCCTGAGACATGGGTAATTTTCAGCCTCTCTCTAAGATTTTTATATTATTTTTAATTATTATTTTTGGCATGTTTCTTATTTCCCTTGTTGATTCTAATTATGCCCTCAGGAGTTAGCATAGAATGAATTTATTTATTTATTTAATATTTTTTATTTGAGTTGACATACAATTTACATTAGTTTCAGCATAGGTGTACAGCATAGTGATTGAATAACCTATCCAATGTTATGTTTTTCTGTACTCATTACAAGTATAGCTATTATCTGTCACCGTATTACATTATTATAGTACCGTTGAGTAAATTCCCTGTGCTGTACCTTTTATTCTCATGACTTATTTATTCCATAACTGGAAGCCTGCAAGCATATTTTAAATTTATTATGTTTTCTATAAGGCATCTCATCAAATACTTAAAGGTGATTAAACATTTTTTAGGGGTAGAAACTTTCATTTGTGTGTCCAGGGCTCAGCAGGCCATTATATTCATGGACTTGATGGAGAACTTAATGTTTATGTATTATATTATATAATATATATTATATATATTTTATGTTTATGTGTTATATATATAAATTCCATTCCAATTAAAAATATATATTTCCATAATCATTTTACCTGGACTTGCATAAATCAAGTATTTATTTTAAAACTCTAATAATTTAACCTTGTAAACCCATTGTTAGTGATTGGAAAAAAATATACTGTATGAGATGAAGTACTTTTTTTAATTTAAAATTTTTTTAAAGATTTTATTTATTCATGAGAGACAGAGAGAGAGAGAGAGAGAGAGAGAGAGGCAGAGACACAGGCAGAGGGAGAAGTAGACTCCATTCAGGGAGCCCGATGTGGGACTCGATTCCGGGTCTTCAGGATCTACCCCAGGCTGCAGGCGGCGCTAAACCACTGTGCCACCGGGGCTGCACTGAAGCACTTCTTTTTTATTGCTAATTTCGGGTTACACTGGGAAGCCCCTATGTGAAAATATAGGTCTGCTAACTGTCTTTTTTGTTCAGTCTGGAATGATTTATTGATATTGTAAAAGAAAGTTTATCAGTAAGACTTAAGATTCTGTTGGATTCTGGGGATCATTTCATTGATTTTGATACCGGTATTGTTGGCAGTATAGTCATTATCTCCTGATGTCCACATCTGTGTAAAGCCATTATACAGTTTAATTTCAAGAATGACTTAGCATACATTTTACTATCAATCTGTAGGAATTTTTTTTAGAAAAATTTTTAAAAAAACTTATGGTATTATGGTACTTAGTCCCTACCTTTGCTTATGGCCATTTTATGTATTTGGTGGTAAATTTTTTGGTGTTAAAATTGTGTTTTATCATGAATGATTGATTAAAGTGAGTGATTCTATTTTCCATCTACAAAGTTATTTATAAAGTATTAATGTTTTAGGTTATGCCATTCTTCTCTTACATCAGTAATGAAAATGCCCCTCAGGTTTTTGAATGTTTTCAGCTATACAAAACATTTAGTACCATTCCTTTAATTTTAGTAATGAATAAGCTGAGGCATAAAAATCATAATTGGCAAGGAAAAGACCATTACTGAGTCTTCCCTTTAGTCCATTGTTCTTTGTATTTTACCAAATTGTAGTCATTTTTGCAATATATACATTATAGAGACATTGGATTTTGAATTGATGCCCTTTCAGAAAAGCAGCAGATTTGTCCTTTATTTTCAGACTGGATTTTTAGTTTGAATACAGGTTACCTAGTTATCTAGTTATTAAATATTTTATTTGTTACTTTCTTGACCTCTTTTGAAGTAATAGCAGTCTTTCATCCTATGAAGAATAGGGGACTAGAAACTTAACATACTTGTTCAAGATCACAGTGTATGTGTTGAAACGAGAGTAATCAAATCAGCTGTAGCTCTTTCGTTCTTTTATCACCTTTACTTTTGTTAATGTAAGGTAATTCATGTGAATCATTTAACTAGTTCTCATGTATGGGGATAGTCAAATATGCACATTATTTATATTTGGCCTATTATAATTTTTGTAAGTTGAAAATCTGATCTTTTTCTTTCTAGGATTAAAACCTTTTAATGATTTCGCTTTTCATGAGGAAACCTAAAGAACTTTCTTTGCTTTTTAACCCTTAGTTCTTGCATCTTCTTTGCAGTTCATTGAACATGTCCCTCTTGTCCATGTATTTGCACATACTGCTCCCTCTAAAAACCGCCTTTTTGTAGGTCTCTCTCCACTCCAGATCCTTTTTAAGATTCAGATCTTTATTTGGAAAACTTTGATCTCTGTTAAAAAACAAAATTTGAGTAAATTTAAAGCTCAGATTTGCCTTATTTGGTGATGTATTAATCTGGCACCATCCCATCTGATGAAGACTGACTGGGTCCAAGGACTCAGAGGGGTGATCCACAGGACCAGCCAAGAGGGTCCTTGGCTTCTATGAAGACATAGAGTGTAGATATTAACAGAGTATCAGGGAGACTCAGAAAGAAAGAAGAGTGAGTCTTTTACTTTGGATCTGTGGTTTTTGAGGGTGGATAGTCTGGTCCCCTTTGTCTTCTCAGTAATCTAGGAACAAAGAGAAGTATTTAGGTGTCCCCCTTAAGTCCCTTAGACCCTGGAGTCAGGGTCTTTATGAGTCAGTGGTCTTAGAAAGTTCATGATGACCCCACCTAGTCACTTATGTTATGTATTGTGTTAGAATACTCCAAAGAAATTAAGTCCCTTACCTCTACAAAGAGGACATACATTTTCTGTTCTATAGGATGTGAGTAAGGCATGGGTGTAGGTTCTAGCAAAAATAGCAGGAAAAGGAGAGGGGGGTGGGAGGAAGCAGTTTTTTATGGTGGTCCCTTTAGTTTCCCTATCTCATATCCAGCAATAGAAAGGAGCCCCATTGAGCTGCAGGAAAGTAAAGGTTTTTATTTTTTTATTTTTATTTTTTAAAGATTTTACTTATTCATGAGAAACAGAGAGCGGCAGAGACAGAGGCAGAGGGAGAAGCAGGCTCCATGCAGGGAGCCCGATATGGGACTCGATCCTGGGACTCTGGGATCATACCCTGAGCCAAAGGCAGATGCTCAACCACTGAGCCACCCAGGTGTCCCAAAAGGAAAGGTTTTTAAAGGCAGACAGGGAATGGAAAGAAGGAAATTATTAGCAAAGAATCCTGATAAGCACTATAAGATAATCCATTGATAGACCCCTTTTGTTCCCCCTTAAAAGTGGTTGCTGGATTGTGGAGTGCAACAGCCAAGAAAGAAATCTTGAGTGGTATGGTGCAACTTTAGTAAGGTTTACTTATGTAGCAAAAGGATAGGACCCATGGGCAGAAAGGGCTGCACTTTTGCTGTATAAAGCTGGTGATTATATGTGTAGTGCTCAAGGGGGAGGGGACATACAGAGAGTGTTAGATCATAAACTACTTTTGCGAGATTTCTATGGTGCTTATCATTCAGTTTGATACTAACTATTGATGAAACATACAGGCAGTCCTGAGGCCCTTTAAGAATGTAGCAGCCCTTTAAGAATGAGCGTCTACCTGGCCCAGTTGGTGGAGTGTGGGACCCTTGATCTCTGGGTTGTGAGTTTAATCCCCACGTTGGGTTTAGAGATTACTTAAAAATAAAATCTTAAAAAAAAAAAGTAGCAACCAAGACATATTTGATCCTTATTGAAAGTATGCAGGTTTTATAGGTCAGCCTTCTGGCCTAACGGTGAACATTTTCCTGCTTTTGTCCTTCATTTTCCCCCTGACCTTTTTGGTCCTTTAATCTTTAAGGTCGTTGAAGGGCGAAAGAATCCCCTTCTGTAACTTCTTCAAGCTGACAGGGGTCATAGGAATGTTCCTACCTATGGACTGAATGAAATTGGTTACTGTATGTTCCTAACAAGTAACCACTATGGAGACCATTGCTGTAGAGTCCAGAGTGGACATTGGGATCCAGAGTTTTGAGTGGTAAGGATCATCAGTTGGCTGAACGAAGGAGTCAGAAAATGCTTGCATGTATCTTGATTAATAGGAGAGAACAAAGTGAAAGAGACAACATTTTAGGATTAATATAATAAAAGTAAGAAATGTGCTAAGAAGACTCATAAAGGTTGACCATAGTCCACGTCCCAGCTAAGAACTAATCACTGAGAGAACTAGGAGTTATACATTGTCTTAATTTGGGTGTGTATTAGGCTAAAATTTTGGATACATTAGCAGAGTCATCTGGGATACATATACAACATTTAGTCTCAATGTTGTCACAATAGCTTCCTTTTTGATTTGCAGTCAGGATATCAAGGGCCATTAGGTTTTGGAGTGCCACTTTTCAAATTTGTGAGTGACTTTGTGTTGGGTTTTGTTAAAGGTGGCTGTTGTATGTTTGACTAGTTTTTATGTAATTTTTATGTCAATAGAGTTGGCTCCCAGGACAGTATGGCTAAGGAAAAAAAAAACATTAAGAAGCTTTCTTTCTTCGCCTGATGTCTAATCTTAACACTATCCTAATTATGAGAAATTGCTGGCAAGCAGAAGATGACTTGTCTTGGGGAGATAAGGGCATCCCCACATGCATTCTTTAATCCAGTTAAAAGGAAAGTAGGGTACCACTAAACACCTGGGTGTCTTAGTCTGTTAAACATCAGGCTAACATCAGGATTATGTTATCATCTGCTAAACATCAGGATTTTGGTTCAGGTCATGATCTCAGGGTCTTGAGATGGAGCTGTGTTGGGCTCTGCTCTCAGCAGGGAAGTCTGCTTGAAGATTCCCCTCCACCCCCTCCTTCTCTCTCCCTCTCTCACTCTGCCCCTCCTCCTGTTCTCACATTCTCTCTCTTTTTCTCCCTCTCTCAAATAAATACTTTAAAAAAAAATAGGAAAGTGGGGGTGTCTGTTATCTGTACAAGTTAATAGCTAACCTCATAGAGTTACGTATGCTTTGACTTTTAAGGAATTTTTTTCATCTTAGCCACATAGAATCTATCAAGGTGATAATTGAGTTATGCAGTTGTTGGGGAGTCCATGAAACAAACAAGTTTCAGCAGTGGCTTGGGAATATTCCTTAAAGTCCCCATCCTGAGGCACACTAACCAGATATTTGGCTCCAATTATCATAGCCATTAACCCAGAAAACTAATGATGGTGAAAACCCTACATACAACAAGAGTCAGACAACATTCATCCAGTTCTCTCAAGATATATTTCAGATTTGACACACAAAAGAAGAAGCAAACAAAGAGGAGACAGATGACTCAGGAAAAACAAAGGGAGGCATGTACAGGATCTTGGCATCAGCCTATTTACAAGAGAAACAAAGGGAGGGTGTACAAAGAGAACAGGAGAGAACATAGGTAAGGTTATAGATTAACAGTAGAAGGGTTTGAGACAGCTGAGCTGATGGTGGGTTGAGGGGTAGAGAGTAAGGAGAGGAGTGTCTTTAGGCCCCCTAGAAGACTAAAGGGCAGATTAGCATTTTGGCACAGGGCCATAAAGGCATGACTTTATCAAAATGAATTTTGATTCATTTTCCTTGACACTTACAAAAAAGTCTAATTGCTAAATAGTATTAAAGTTTAAGGGCCCATTAATGGATACCCCCCCCCCCCTTTTTAATCATCCTCCAGAGAATATCGAGGCCAGGCATTATTATAGAAGAAGATGAAGCACTTCTTTAAATCCTGTTGTCCAAATTGACTTCAGTGTGTTATGAGACAGCCCAGAGGGAATCCTTTGAGATTGAGGGAGTTGATCTGGTAGTCAATTCCTACAAAACAAGGAGAGTACATTAACTACCTAAGAGTCCATTTACCAAAATCTCCCTTGACTTTGAATAGTATACCATCAGGAATATTGCCAAAAGTTCCTGGTGTTCATAGTGGCTTGGGGCATTTCTCTTTCTTGATCACTTTGGCACCTTTGTACTACCTGAGAAGGGATGTTGACCTCCCTTTGCTTCACCATTATATTCTAGACTACAGCAGTTGCTGGTGAATGGACTGAATTGCTACAGAGATCAGGACTGCCTCTTTCCATTTTGGGGGAGCGAATATGTTTGGTGACCAGTAATAATACCCTCTGAAAGCCTCTGGATCTAGTATTAATTGATGAGGTAGAGGTCTTGGCCTTTGTTAAGAGCAGCAGCTATTTTATATTGTATTAAGCATTGTATAGTACTTTAATTCTGAGAGCAGGACCGAGAATGCCTAACAGCCCATGGGTAAGGACAAATGAGATACATGAAAAAATGAAAGTATGGAACTCCTATCTGATGCAGGCAAGTGTCTCATGAGCTCTATCCATGATCCAGTCCCAAGGGAATGGTCCTCCATTGGGTGAGTGCCCCAACTGGTCTCTTTCAGGAAGCACATGGTCAGACATAACTTGGATTTTATGTTCATTGAGGGGTCACACAAGGTTATTTAAGAGGAAACCTTACATGGGAGTCTTGGGAATGGTGGTCATCCTAATGACAAATGTGGCTGTCCTCTGACTGACAAGAATATATGTGTTAAAAGAACAGGAAAAAGTAGGAGAGTCTGATTTCTGAGCCCAAAGCCATTATGGCCAAGGCAATAGTGCTAAGCTAGGTGACAGTATTCTATCTGCCCATAGTGTAGCCACAGGCAGGAGGCTCTCTCCTGAACACTTGGGTGAGACATATTCTAAAGATGTGTTCTGAAGGGTCATACTATTCAGGACACCTCTGAGAAAGGGAAAAGAACAGGTAAGAAACGAAGACTGGGGTAAAGATGACTTACCAAGTTGCATTGAGGCTCTTGGATTTACTCTGTAATCCCCATACAGGGCCACCAAAAAATGTGGGATCTTTCAGCACAATAGCCAAGAAGGAGTTCTTGAGACATTTTACTGTGCAGCTTAGCAAGTCTATTTAAGTAGCATGGGGCCAAGACCTGTGGGCAGAGAGAGAGGGCTGCACTCTTGCTGTATAAAGCTGGTAGTTATATGTGTAGCGCTCAAGGGGGAGGGGACATGCTCAAGGGGGAGGGGACATGCAAGGAATATTAGATCATAAATATCTTCGAGTTTTTACTTGTAAAACTACTTTTGCAAGGTTTCTATGGTGCTTATCATTCAATTTGATATTAACTATTGGCGAAATTCACAGGCAGTCATGAGACCCCTTAAGAATGTAGCAACCCTGGGCAGCCCAGGTGGCTCAGCAGTTTAACGCCGTCTTCAGCCCAGGGCCTGATCCTGGAGTCCCAGGATCAAGTCCCTTGTCGGGCTCCCTGCATGGAGCCTGCTTCTCCCTCTGTCTGTGTCTCTGCCTCTCTCTCTCTCTCTCTCTCTCTCTCTCTGTGTCTCTCATGAATAAATAAATAAAATCTTAAAAAACAAAATGTAGCAACCAGCACTTATTTGATCCTTATTGAAATTATGCAGGCTATAGGTCAGGTCAGCCTTCTGGGTTAAAGGTGAACATTTTTCTGTTTTTATCTCTCATCAGGAGGACAACTTTGCTTAAAACAATGCAAACTACAGGTTAGCTGGTTAAAGGTTGCATTCTTGGTGGGGTGAATGGGACACAGAGGGGTATTGTTAAAACTTCAGTTAGGTTTGGCAGTAAGTCTTGGTTTGCTGATGTGATGGCTTAACAATAAGTGACTTCATTTTGCTCTAGTGATTTTTAACAATTCATTAATTCAGGAACGAGGCAGCACCCAATCTAGCAAAAAGAAAGGAGATCCAAGGAACTATACAAAATGAAAGACTTCTAGGCAGAAGGGAGTGAGAACAAGAAAATTTTACTAGACAAAAAGCAATTTGTTTTTTTCAGTTACCTTTCTTTAGGAGATGGGGAGGGTCTAATTAGGTAGATTACCTACATAGTACTGATCAGGCCATTCCTGATTGATTAAATATTTCATTTCTGGGAAAGCCGAATCTGTAATTAAATCTTGGTTTGGTGATGTAGGTCTTAGTATATGTTACTCCAGTTTAGGCTTGTTGTCTTCTTTTTAACGCCTCCTAAATCTAGGTTATATGCAGATTTTATGTTAGTTTAATCATTTTGTAATTCCTTGTTTACTTTTCTTTTGTCTCTAGATTATGAGCTACCAAAAGCGAGGGTACTTTTACTTTCATATCATCAGAACCTGGTACTATAGCAGACATATTCTAGGAACTCAATACATTTTAATGACTATTTATCATAGTTGTATGTCTCCAACTCTGTTCTTTTTTTCATAGTTTTTGCCCTAAATGTTATGATAGTACCTCATATGATAACTTTGCCTCCAACCTCACCCTTTCTCCTGTCCTTATTTTACATTCTTTTTTTTTTTTTACATTCTTCTTTTAATGTTTATTGTACTTTTGTTTCTGTCCCACTGCTTGTCCAACTTTCTAGGACACTTATTTGTCCCATCACTTGACCATATTATTAAAACACTTGAGTAGTTCTCCCATGCCTACAGTTTGAATTATAAGTTGCTAAGCATGATTTTGGAAACAGATTGAATCAGTCTTTTCTCTTTGGCACTATCCCCTGCCAACAGCCTTCTACCTTTAGCCCTCGTAAGAATTAATCCCTTGTTATTGTATATGTACCTTTATCTGTGCTCTTCTCCCCCCCCGCTGGAATCTTAGTTGCCTGATACTTCAAACCTTAGTTGCTTCTTCCAGAAAGCTCCCTCTTCATCTCTGATAAATTTGCTCCTAGGGGAGTCTGGGTAACTTAGTTGGTTAAGCTTCTGCCTTCAGCTCAGGTCACGATCCTGGGGTCCTGGGATCAAGCCTGACATCCAGCTCCCTGCTCAGTGGGAAATCTGCTTCTCCATCTGCTCCTCCCTACCCCTTCTGCTCACTCTCTCTCTCAAATAAATAAATAAAATGTTTTAAAAAATTCACTTCTGGGATCCCTGGGTGGCGCAGCGGTTTAGCGCCTGCCTTTGGCCCAGGGCGTGATCCTGGAGACCCGGGATCAAATCCCACGTCGGGCTCCCGGTGCATGGAGCCTGCTTCTCCCTCTGCCTATGTCTCTGCCTCTCTCTCTTTCTCTTTCTCTGTGTGTGACTATCATAAATAAATAAAAAAAAAATAAAAAAAATTCACTTCTGTTGTACTATAATTTGTCTGTGTTATCTTTTCTGTTAGACTGGACTTCTTGAGGCCTGTGACTATTTCATATCCACTTCTGCTTTTTGAATGCTGTTGGAGTGAACTGAATGCCTGTAGTTATGGAATAAGTATTACTTGAAATGGAACTTAAATTTTAAGAAAAATGATGCTTTCAGGAATTTTAGGAAAATGATGTTAGTTTTTAAAACATAATCTAAAATGATGAGATTTTTATTTATAGAAGGACTGTTAGATAATTTAAAATGATTCTGATTTTTTTCTGTTGAATGTTCTGGGAAAATATGAAGAAGATTTTGATCCATAATGTAGTCCTTTTAAAAATAGAGTTAATTATTAGAGCATTCTAGAGCATTACTTTATTTCCATGTTCATGTCATCCTACCTCTTATTTGTTGTCAAGTAAGGGAGAGAAAGTGGTGAAGTAGGGAGGAGGAGAGGAAGAATTGGGAAAGGGAGAAGGAAGAGGGGTAGGTTGTGTGTATGTGTGTGCATGAGAGAGAGAGAGAGAGAGAGAGAGAGAGAGAGGTTTATTTTATTCTTTAGTGTGCAGACTTTTAATCTCTCTGCTTTTTAATATGGATGCATAGCCCTTGTCTTCAGAAATTTCTGAATTCTTTGGCAATTCTGCAAATAAACTTATTTGCTTATTTCTTCCTTCTCCTACCTCCTTCTCTGGTGGTCTAGTTCAGCCATCAGTATTTCTGTTACTTTAAGGACTTTAATATATTATGGATATTTTTCACCAAAAATGGGGTTCTTGAGTGGCAGCCTGGGTTGCTTAGCGGTTTAGCGCCGCCTTCAGCCCAAGGCCTGATCCTAGAGACTGGGGATCGAGCCCCACGTCAGGCTCCCTGCATGGAGCCTGCTTCTCCCTCTGTGTCTCTGCCTCTCTTTCTCTCTCTCGGTCTCTTCATGAATAAATAAATAAAATCTTTAAAAAAAAAAAAGGTTTTTGTGAATGTATTGTCATTTTACTGTAAAGAACAGAGATAAACTTTAAGTCTTTTGTATTGAAGCAGAAGTTAAAATGGTCAGCATATTTTTAATGTAAAAGTTGTATAAATTAAGATGTTCAATTTTTTTTACATTAGGAAACAACAGTATAATTAAAATGGGAAAGAATTGGTACATCTGGAAGGTGCTTAGAGAATGAGGGAAAAAAAAAAGCAGCTACACTGTAAGCGCCAAAAGAGAATGGTTTGTATCTTTTGTATGTTTCTATTTGCTTTGCATTGTATACACAGTGCCTAGCATAGTATAAGGTAGTGTGTGGTTAACCAGTAGTTACTGGAAAGACATAATAGGTAATTTTTATCATTGGAGATAAAAGTGCATCTAAGAAATATACTGCCTTTTTGCTTGGCTTCAGTATTTTGATCCTGCTTTCCTTCTCCATTTCACCTTGTAAAGCCTGATATGAAAATTACCAAAATAAAAGACAGCCTTTCTTCTGATTTTGTCTCCTGTTTGTTTATATTACTTCTGTAGTTGTTACATGTTTATTTGGCTCATTAAAATTGGGAGTTAATTTATGTTTTTGACCATTACCCAGTACGTTGTTAGTGCATGGAAAGCTTTTATTGTTAATAAACCTTGAGATCAGCCTTATTAATTTCAGCTGATAATTTCGACACGCCTATAAAAAAATTAACTCTAGAATAGTGTAAATAACAGACCATACTATCTTTTGTGAAGGTTATTATGTTCACATCTCATCCTTTTCATTGAATAGTATGGATGTATTATATGAAAAATATGAATTATTTTTGTATTGAATATGAACACTTCTTTTTTAAGCTAAGACTACAAGGTTAAGTTATGAGGAGATTTTATCCTTAATGGTATCACAGAAACATTTAACTTCTTAATAATTAAGAAACAATGCTGCAACCTTGGTTCAGTTTTTAAATATATTTGTGGTTGCTAATTAACTTACTTTTCATCATTAATTCATAAGAATACTTAAATATTAAGTAATATTTATTTAATTTAAGTAATGTCTACACTCCATTTGGGGCTTGAACTGATTACCCCAAGATCAAGTCACATACTCTATCAACTGAGCTAGCCAGGTGCCCCTAAAATTACTCCTTAGGTAACAAATAATTTAAATATTAAAGTATTAAAATAATTCCCTATTAGGCAGTTTTTTTCAAAGAAGTATTAATAAGGTAAATGTAGACAATTATTTTAAAACTAAGGTGATACCCACCAGATGGTGCTATTTTGCTGGTTTTGTTTGTGTAATTACAGAGTATGAATGAATACAGAACTAAAAAGTGTATGGAGGATCTTCTAATATTTTTAAGGCATACTTTGGGGATAGAAGAATTAACTCAGTGGAAAGTATTCAAACACAAACTTATATATATGGGGACGCCTGGGTGGCTCAGTGGTTGAGTGTCTGCCTTTGGGTCAGGGTATGATCCCGGACTTGCGGGATCAAGTCCCACATCGGGCTCCCTGCATGGAGCCTGCTTCTCCCTCTGCCTGTGTCTCTGCCTCTCTCACTCTGTCTCTCATGAATAAATAAATAAATCCTTAAAAAAAATTTATATTCAGTACCAAATTTTATCTTAAAGGTAAAAACTATTGGCTAGAGTTACATGCCAGAGAAACTTCTATTTAATCTAAAATTAAGTAGATATACTTAAGGTTGATATAATGTAAATCCTATTAACTATCATAATTCCATATGCATAAAAATGTATTTCTAAAAGGGATTTTTTATTACCAAAATTTATGTTTTAGTTTTCCTTACATTTTCAAGTAAACAATATTACTATCTGTGTTATTTACAAATTAAGGGATTATATTGATTTTGATCAAAATTATTTTATGTCATCTTGAAATTTTCCAAATTTTCCAAATAAAGGAGAGAAAATTACACTTGAATTCATTATTTTTACAAAAGAAAAGGATGACTCTTCTAAATTAATTTGTATATTAGAAAGAAAATAGTATGTTGTACACTGTTCATTTAGATGCTACAATTGAATGACTGTCCATTATAGGCTAGCAAATGAAATACACTTTTCAGTGAAGTACGAATGATTCAGCTTGTATTCCTAGGATTCTAGTCTACTTAATTTTTCTCATCTTATTATCTCTTCTGTTTTTATTTGTATCTGCCCATGAAATTGAAGTATGAAAGTATGTAGGTGCTGTTGTAACAATTTACAAAAGTCATTATTGATCAACAATGATTTTATTGGAATGTGTGAAATTAGAGATTGAAGTTGCTTTTATTTCTTAAATTTGATTTTTTTCTTTGTGAGATACACGTGTTACTTTGAATTCAGTGAATGAAACATCTCACTAAAGGCTAGTAAATATAGATAGATTTTCTTGTATTCCTAAACTTTGTGAATAGTTTAATCATAATTATGTTATCATCTTCATAATACTCTTAAGATTATGAACCATCATATTGCTTTATCTTATAACATTTGTCTTTTTTTCTTTTAGTTTTGGAATCCTTTAGATCTCACCTGTAAGAGTATAAAGTTCTTCCTGCTTTAGTTTCTCTCATTCCGCTTAGAACAGTGCTTTACATATAGTAGATGATCAGTATATATTTATTACATAAGGAGTAATTTTGGGGGCACCTGGCTGGCTCAGCTTAGTTGGTGGTGGAGCTTGATCTTGGGATCATCAGTTCAAGCCCCACATTGGGTCTACATAGAGATTACTTAAATAAATAAATAGGATAAGAGAGTAGTTTTGTTATGGTAAATATTATTAGAAGTATTATAATACAAAGGAAATCATTTTGATAGCTTTTCCTCTGTAGGAATTTCATAGTAACAAATAGTATTCTATATTCTGTTGTTTTAATCTTCTTTTCTGAGATGGCTTTTTATAGTTAGCTTAAAAAGGGTCATCTCCCTGAAATATCTCAGAGTCATAATAGTGATGCATACTATCAAAGTGAAGTTAGGCGTATTGTCATTTAAAAAAAATCAATATGGTGTCATGTGGATCTTGAGAATTACAGATGATCTAGTGTGGTACAGAGCTTCTTGGGAGGGTTCATAAGACCTTTTAGGGGGTCCATGAAGGCAGAACTATTCTCAAAGTGTCCTTTCATTTGTCCTTTTCATTCTCATTTTCTCATGAATAAAGTTTTTTTCCAAAGGTTACATGATATGTGATATTGATTAAATGGGTAAGCGTAGGAGAAGCTAGCTGTCTTATATTAAGCCAGACAAGAGATTTCTAGTAATTATAAAACAATGTTACTCTTCTCACTAAATTTTTTTAGTTTGGAAATACTTGTTTTTCATAAAATATTACTTATGTTGACATTGAATGTTTCTATTATTTAAAAAAATTAATAAACATTTAAAAATTTTGTTTTAGTTTTAATGTGGTAACCAGGAGTAGGTCTAAAAGCTCTTTGAAGTACTGAATGCTTTTTGTATAAAGAGGTGTGAGATCAAAGCATATGAGATCTTCTCCTAATTCTTTATCTTCATTTCACCAGTGAGGGTATTCTGAGGCTCAGAGGAGTTAAATGGTTTAGTCAAGTATACTCAGTTGTTTTTGGCATAGCTGATACTTGCATCACTGACTCTTGACTCTGATTTATTTTATTAACTGTTTCACTATTTAGATATTCACCAACCTCATACCAATTCTGATCTCCTTAAATTGTTTTTTAGTTAATATTTTACCTTTATTAAGTACATGAACAAATTGGGAACATTGATATGATTTTTCAGCTACAATAAAATTGTGTCTTTTTTTTTTTTAAACACATGAAATACCTCGTATAACCTTGCTATAAAGTATGAACTTTCTAGTAGGAAAAGGGAATTGATATGTGAAATAGTGTAGCCTTAGTGTCAAAAAAATAAAGTTGAGGGCAAAGAGGTAACCTCTCATATCTTAGAGACTCTTTTACTACCTTCTTTTTTTTTTTTTTCCCCCTTCATCAACAATATAACATTGGTTACAAGCTTCCCTGGACATTTATGGCAGTATACTCATAGAAGAACAAAGTATTCTATCCTTAGGTTTCAAAAATCAAGAGGATAATGATTGTATATTGCTCTTTTGTTAGCTGTGTATTATTTTTCATGTTGAAACCCATGATTGAGAGGATGGATTCTAAAACATTCTCTTTTTTTTCATGTTGAAGGAATTTAAAATCATGTCAGGAAGCTGAATTGAAAACCTGGATAGTTTTAACTTGGAAGAAAGAGAACCAGGACATATATGATAATCCTCCTTCTTCATTTGAAGAGCTTTCTTCATGTGGAAATGAGATTAGATCTATTGATTTATTTGTGAGACCTCAAGGATAGAAGAACCAGTGAGAGGTGGTATAGACTGAATTATTTTAGCTCAATAAAGGAAAACTTTCTAGTAGTAAAGAAATACAAAAATAGGATAAGCTTGTTTTGGAGGTAATGAATTTCCTTTCTCAGGAGCTGTTTAAAATATGGACCAGGGGCAGTCCTGGTAGTGCAGCGGTTTAGCACCCCCTACAGCCCTGGGGTGTGATCCTGGAGACCAGAGATCGAGTCCCACATCAGGCTCCCTGCATGGAGCCTGCTTCTCTCTCTCTCTCTGAATAAATAAATAAATAATCTTTAAAAAAATAAAGTATGGACCAGATGGATTACCTGGTAGAAATGAACTGGGTTGGCACATGAATCAAGGAGACACAATTAATTCGGTTAAATGACTCTTTTTCTTCCTATTTTTATGTGCTTGGGTATAATTTTTGAAAATAACTTTTAATTTTAAGAGTTTTATTAATTTTTGAAATAAGAGTTAATTTTAAAAAGACAGTTTAGTAGATATATTCTACTCTTATATCAGTGAGTCAATAAACCTGAAGACTGGGATGCCTGAGTGGCTCAGTGGTTGAATGTCTGTCTGCCTTTGGCTCAACTCATGATCCCAGGGTCTTGGGATTAAGTTCTGTATCGGGCTCCCCACAGGGAGCCTGCTTCTCCCTCTGCCTATGTCTCTGCCTCTCTCTCTGTGTCTCTCATGGATAACTAAGTAAAATCTTTTTAAAAAATTAACCTGAAGACTTTTACGGATCTGTAATTTTACCATGAGCAATTTAATTGATTTTCCTAAGAGTGTGTATGTATTTTTATTTGTTCCTTTCGTTGCTGGCCATTTGAGGAAATGATTGATTGGTAGCAAAAATTTGGAAGAGAAACGGATAATAAGCACCAGAAAGGAAGATAAAAGTCATTTTAAAAAAGATTTTCATTTTTAAGGAACTTTTTATTTTAAGTAGGCTTCACGACTAACATGGGGCTCAAACTCCCAACCCTGAGGTCTAGAGTCACATACTCGGGGTCCTGGAATTGAACCCTGTGGCAGGTTCGAGCTAAGTGGGAAGTCTGCTTGGGATTCTCTCTCTCTCTCTCCAGCCCCCTGTTCGCACTCTGTCTCTCTCTCAAATCTTTAGAGAAAAAAGAAAAAAGAAATCATAAGAATTATGTATGTTATAGACTGATAGTAGTTAAAATTTATTGGGTGCTTGCTATGAAGCTTAGCTAACATGCTAAGTATTTTGCATTTATCATCCTATTTAATCCTCATACCAGTGTATATTAAATATTACTACTCTTTGGATTTTTAGGAGAGAAGGTATCTTGACCAAGATTTTATAATAAATAAGTGGCTGAATGGGTAGTGAAACAAATGTCAGTAATACTTTACAACCTAGGCTTTTAACCACTATGCTATTTGTCTGTCTTGTAGAACATGAGAGCTGAAATGGATCTGAAGACATCTAGCCCTGACCTATAATTAAATATATGTCATAGCTGAAATCTGTAATTTTTGTCACAATTAACTATCCAGTTTAGTTAATAAAAAGCATACCCAGCACCATTCATTACTGCTGTTGTCCTTGCAGCAGATCTGGTGTGTGTGTGTGTGTGTATGTATGTATGTAGCAGGCTGATCCTTCTACCATGTGAGTTGAGTAATTCCTTATCAGTCTAGTCTAATTATGGTTGTCCCTTTTTTTTTTTTAAGATTTCATTTATTTATTCATGAGAGTCAGAGAGAGAGACAGAGAGAGACAGAGAGAGAGAGAGAGAGAGAGAGAGAGAGGCAGAGACATAGGCAGAAGGAGAAGCAGGCTCCATGCAGGGAGCCTGATGTGGGACTTGTTCCCGGGACTCCAGGATCACACCCCAGACTGATGGCGGCGCTAAATTGCTAAGCCACTGGGGATGCCCTATGGTTGTCCTTTTTTTTTTTGTTTAGTTTAGATATAGGCAGATGATTCATATCTGGCCAATGAGACGTGAGGGGAGGTTTAATGAAAAACTGCTGGGAAAGGCTCCACCCACCCCAACCCCCCATTTCTAGATGTTCTCCATCTAAGTGGGTGCTTGGAATTGTGAGAGCTACTTTGTAATCATATGAGGGCTAGTTGAGTATGAAATAAAAACTCTATATAGCAGAATGAAAAGATGGAGAGAACCTTGATCTTTAGTGTTCTTGTTGAGCTAAATTACCCAATCCTAAATCTACCTTGTTTCATGACTAAATCTTATGTGAAATGGGAGGAAATTTTTTAGGCCATTTTGAATTGAATAGATAAAAAAATTAAGTAAGTAAGTAAATAAATAAATATTTACAACTGAAAGAAACTTAACTGGGGTCTAAAGTATTTACCCTTGACCTGAGATATAATAAAAAAGGTATTGTAAGGCTTGCATTACTATTAAGGTGCACTTAAAATGGGAATAGTAGACAGTTTTAGTATCAATGTGCCTAAGTTCATTGGGGTATAAGCTAGAAATGATCATATTCTAGAAAATAGGTATTATATGTTAAAGTAGCAAAGTGTCATTGAGGAAATAAGTTTGATTATTTTGATAATAGCTGAATAGATAAAAGGAATAGGAGACTTTTTCAAATTAGGGTAGGAAATAGATATGGATTTCATTTGTAGTCCGTTAATAAGCGTCAGGATTCCTCACATAGACCCTTCCAAAGCCCTGAGAGGATTCCAAGCTATGTGTTTACCTAGCTATATTTTTTGAGAGTGAGGTTTGCAAAAGTTAGATATTTTAACCAGTTAATTTTCCCTCTATCATACAGTCATGTTGGGTAGTGTCATAGTGGCCAGAGGCATTTTTGGGATCTGGTTAGGGGGAAGTTTAAAAGGGGATACATTTAAGTGGAATACATGGTTTGCAATTGCTTCTGTGTATTGTTAAGTTCTTACTAACTGTTTCTGGCATAGTAGGACTTGTAGGAATATTTCTTTTTTTAAAAAAAATTATTTGTGACTAACATGGGTAAGTGAGTCTGCAGGGGCAGGGATAGAAGGAGAATATATTTTTAAAAGAATTAATTAATTAATTAATTAATTAATTATATAGAGTGAGCAGGTACATGATGAGGCGGAGGTAGGGGGTGGTGAACAGAGGGAAAGGGGCAAGCAGACTCCACTGTGTGTAGAGCCCAACTTGTGTCCTGATTCCACAATCCTGAGCTCACCACCTCAACTGAAATCAGTAGTTGGTCACCCAGGTTATTTTTTAAATGACTTGCCAAATTTATCATTATGAATGTTTAAAAACAAGTCTATAAATGGGTAAAGAAGCAAGCAAAGTCTTCACTTTTACAATGGGTTTGCAAGGCTTTGTCTTTGTAAGCAAGAAGAGTTTTTTTGCTGGAAATTCTTTTTGTACTTAATCTCACGGGAGTATTGGTACACAGATACCCACATACCATATTTCATGAGATTTTCATCAACCTGATTTTGTGTAATGCTAGTTCTATAAGCATATAAGTGCCCAGCCAACTAAGGCACCCAGGTGCTCCTGGAGGGAGACTCTACATCTGACTCTCAGACTCCATAGTGAGTGTAGAGCCTGATGTAGGGATCATGTGGCCTGAGTTGAAACCAAGACTCAAGTGACTGTACTGCCCAGGTACCCTTCAGGAATATTCTGTGCTGATGGCTTTGCAATATGTAGTTACAAGGCCATGGGTCTTAGACCAATCTAAATATGTTCTTTGGGTCTAGAACCAGAAATATTTAGGCAGAGGATGTGAAACATGGTTTAAATTTATGTGGAGTCAGAAGCTAATTTGGAAAATTTTTCTAGCTCTTAGAATTCATAAATGAAAGAAACTTAAGAATTCCTACATAAAAGAAGCTTTATAGGAGTTTTCACAAATCTGACAGCATTTCTAAGAATGTATATGACTTTATCAGTAATAACTTTTAAAACTGGGTCTAGAACTTTTAAAACTGGTCTAGAACTTTTAAAACTAGAATTCCTACATAAAAGAAGCTTTATAGGAGTTTTCACAAATCTGACAGCATTTCTAAGAATGTATATGACTTTATCAGTAATAACTTTTAAAACTGGGTCTAGAACTTTTAAAACTGGGTCTAGAACCAGAAATATTTAGGCAGAGGATGTGAAACATGGTTTAAATTTATGTGGAGTCAGAAGCTAATTTGGAAAATTTTTCTAGCTCTTAGAATTCATAAATGAAAGAAACTTAAGAATTCCTACATAAAAGAAGCTTTATAGGAGTTTTCACAA
This sequence comes from Vulpes vulpes, assembly GCF_048418805.1. Lineage (NCBI taxonomy): Eukaryota > Metazoa > Chordata > Mammalia > Carnivora > Canidae > Vulpes > Vulpes vulpes. The sequence continues at coordinate 84,289,646 of NC_132783.1, forward strand.
ATCTGACAGCATTTCTAAGAATGTATATGACTTTATCAGTAATAACTTTTAAAACTGACAAAAACTTTTCTTAACTATCAATAATAAAAACTGATCAAACACAGTAGCAGAAAGACCAAATTCTTTTTATTTTCTTAATATTATAAAATTTTTATGTCAAAAGGCAATCAAAAGTATGCAGCCAGAAATGTAGGAAAATATGAGCATTCTAGAAGTTGGTCAAGCAGTTTGTAAAAAAAATGCCAATCTTTTTGAAATTTATGGTGTTTGTGGTATTTGTCAGCTTTTAAAAATTTGTAATTTTTTGAGTTTTATTTTCATATTCTAAATAAGTGCTTACTTCACATCTAATTTTGTATCCTTTTCCTTAAAGAGAGTTCCCCAAGTTGTAAAAGATACTGGTCCACAAAACCTAGATCCATTCCTCAAAGGAAACAAAAGATTTGTTTTCTGTAAGTGTTGAAATAGTTAAGTGACAGGTAAGGGAGTCCCATGTTTTAGTTTTTTTTTTTTCCCCACGTTTTAGTATTGTGATAGAAGAAAAAATTTGAAAAGAACAGAGATTGGGGGGGGAGGATAGAATAGAATGTAGCCATTTGAACATCTACAATGGGCTAGAGTGATAATATCTTAATCCCTTAAAATTTTATCAGATTCCTTCTGGTACATGACTGTGGCAGCCTTGATGATATTTTCTTCATTAATGTTCTTCAGAAATTAGAATGGGAGAGATTTGATGAGGGGAAAGAAGGCCTCCACTGTTTGCCAGCTAATGAAGAACAGACTCACTCCCTATTGTATAATAAAGAATTTGGTTTTTGCCCTGGGTTCCTGGTACAAGCAACTAAAACCCTTGGAATTTCCCAAGTGACAGAGTGTCTTTGTTATGTACGAGCTACTTGGATAACTGTGCTATCACTGTCATTATGCTAATGAGGTGACTCATGGTGAGCCCTAGGTCACTTGAGGGCAAACTGGTCACCCAGGATGATCAAATCATGTGATTGTTTAGAGGGTTGGGACTTTGAGCCAGCCTAACTTTTGGGAAAGGGGTTTGGAGATTGTGTGGCCAGTGACTGAGTCAGTCATGGGAGTGAAATCCCAATAAAAACTCTGGACATTGAAGCTCAGTGAAACTTCCTTGTTAATGAACAGATTATTTGCCAGTAATGTATTGTACTCTGATTCCACAGGTAGAAGGCTTGGAAGCTCTGTGTTTAGGACTTTTCTAGACCTCACCTTATTTGTCTCTTCATATGGTTGTTCTTGAGTTGTATCATTTACAAGAAAACTATAATTGTAAATACAATTGAACCCTGAACAATACAGGGTTTTAAGGATGCCGATTGCCCATACATTTGAAAATCCATATGTAACTTTGTATATGACTTAATTACTAGTAGCCTACTATTGTCAATTAACACATATTTTGTATGCTATATGTATTGTAGACTGTACTTACAATAAAGTAAGCTAGAGCAAAGAAAATGCTATTAAGAAAACTGTAAGGAGGAGAAAATACAGTACTGTTTTGTAAAAAACTCAGGTCTAAGTGTGACCTGCAGAGTTCAAACCTTTGTTGTTCGAGGGTCAACTGTATAGCACTTTTCTCAGTTAATGTGAATTAGTCTAGTAAATTATTGAACCTGTGAAAGGGTAATAGAAACCCCCAAATTTGTAGGCAGTCAGAAGTGGAGGTGGTCTCATGTGAAGGAGTCATGCTGTGAATTGTGTCTGTTAACTTGTGCAGTTTGTGCTAACTCTGGGTAATCAGTACCAGAACTGAATTGCAGTATACTAGTTGAGGTTGGGAAGAAATACCTTTGAAAAGACAAATACTAAAATTAATTGCCAAGATGCTGAACACACTTTAGGACTTGGTAGTTTGTATTACTAAGCAAAATACATATACAAACATGTGAAGATATTCACCTTTATTCATAGGAGGTAGAACATTTTATTTTTTAGGCGTCTAACGTGTTCCAGTGTTTCATTGTCAGAAGATGTTAATCTCCTAATTCCCATTGTTGTGTCATTTAGGATTGGATTTGCTTATACCAAAAAGTCCAGAATCACAGCAACAGAAACAAAGTAGAACTTTATTTTTCTTTCATGTAATAGAAATCTGGAAGTTGGGAGCTCAGGTTGGTTTAACAGCTTTTTTATAGTCATCAGGAACTGAAGCTCTGTCTCCTATGTGCTGGTTTCCATTTTTAGGGTCACTTTATGGTGACTGTTACTTCAAGACATGTTAGGTCTTATACTAGGTCTTATTTAGTCTATAACAAACAAACCTAGTCCCTGACATCATGGAGTTTTTAATGTGTGAAGAAGCGTCTTGTAAAACAATGTGTAGTAAGCTTCAAATAGTGGTTTTTCTTGGGGAAGGATAGAGGTGATTTCTGAACAGGATAAATGAGTAGCAATGATGCTATATCATCATCATTATATGATATAATCAGAAAACTGTGAATGAATTTTTTAAAAAGATTTTATTTATTTATTCATGAGAGACACGCAGAGAGAGAGACAGAGACACAAGCAGAGGGATAAGCAGGCTCCCTGCAAGGAGCCCAATATGGGACTCGATCCTGGCACTCCAGGATCACGCCCCAAGCCGAAGGCAGACACTCAACCACTGAGCCACCCGGGCGTCCCAACTGTGAATGAATTTACTTCAAATTGTTAACCTTAAAAATAAAACTGCCAGTTACTTTACCAGCAAAAATGGGTTTATTTGGGTATAATAGAGAATTGCAATTCAATTCAAGCAAGCTACAGCAAGACCATAGGTGAGTCCAGGGAACAAAGGAGAGTTATGCTCTTTTATAGGGGAAAGAAGGAAGTTGGGAAGACTTTTATAACAAAAAAATCATTGGGGGTAAACTGGGAGTTCAAAGTATAGTGCCTTTCATTGGCTGAGTTGTGACAGTCTCTTGTTGACTTGGGTATTGCCTACGGAGGAGAAAAACCTTTCTTCAGCTGGATGAGTAAAGTAGTAGCTAAAGTAGTAGGAGGGCTCCTGGGTGGCTTAGTCAGTTAAACGTCTGTCTTTGGCTCAGGTCTTGATCCCAGAGTCCTGGGATGGAGCCCCGCATCCATCTGGCTCCCTTCTCCCTCTGCTCGTGCTCTCTCCCTCTCACTTTTCCTCTCAAATAAATAAATAAAAAAAATCTTAATAAAGTAGTATGGATTCACAAGGTACATCACTTCCTGTTGGGCTTGGAGTTGACCTTGGGCTTGGAGTTGACCATGAGAGGTCCCCATCTGTCCTCCTGGCTTCATTTTAGTGAGGTTTCCCTTTATGACTTTTTTACAAAATTGATAGATAATCATATAGTATGCTAAAAGAAATAATAAAAGAATTTATGTAAGATACAGAGCTAGCTTAGGGGACGGAATGATTAATTTCCCATAACATCAGTATTGAAGATAACAAGATAGTCTTATGCATGACTTGAAAACCTCTATCTGGTTTCTTCCCGAACCTTCTTTTTATTCAGGCTTTATTTATTCATGAGAGACAGAGAGAGAGAGAGACAGAGACACAGGCAGAAGGAGAAGCAAGCTCCCTTCAGGGAGCCCTATGTGGGACTGGATCCCAGAACTCCAGGATCACACTCTGAGCCAAAGGTAGATGCTCAACCGCTGAGCCACCCAGGTGTCCCTCTTATTCAGGCTTTAGTTTTCTGGTTAGGCCCAGGAGTTCTTTTTACAGTTTCTTGATTGTGCCCTGCCTTCAATGCCTACTTATTTTCTCATCTGAAATATTTTTGCTCTGGCCGATATGCTAACTTCGGTTTGCCTTAAACTCAGCATTCCTTAAAAGGTTATTGAGAACCTTTGTGATCCTCCTTTCTCCCATCATGCTAATTAACCTCTCCTGAGCTCCCATGTTAGTATTCTTTGTATTGTATTGAAATTATTTTCAGTTTGCCGTTTCCTCTAAATTCTGTATTATTTGAAGATAGAAACTGTGTTTTCTTTCATTGCTACTGAAAATAATAAAACATTTACACACAAAAAAATTTTAATGTAGCGTGCTCACCTGCACATGTGTTATGGGATTGTTAATGGCAACCGTCAAGAAAGAATTCTTGAGATATTTTACCTTGCAACTTAGGTTTATTTAAGTAGCACAAGGCCAGGACCTGTGGGCAGATGGGGCTGTGCTTATGCTGGGTGAAGTTGGTAGTTAAATGATTAGTGTTCAAGGGGGAAGGGATATGCAGAGAGTATTAGATCATAAATATCTTTTGTGAGTTTCTACTTGTAAAACTACTTTTGCAAGATTTCTCTGTTGTTTAACATTCATTAACTATTGGTGAGATATACAGGCAGTTAGGAGACCTTTAAGAATGCAGCAACCAATGCTCTGCATCACTTGCCATCAGGGAAATACAAATCAAAACCACAATGAGATACCACCTCACACCAGTGAGAATGGGGAAAATTAACAAGGCAGGAAACAACAAATGTTGGAGAGGATGCGGAGAAAAGGGAACCCTCTTACACTGTTGGTGGGAATGTGAACTGGTGCAGCCACTCTGGAAAACTGTGTGGAGGTTCCTCAAAGAGTTAAAAATAGACCTGCCCTACGACCCAGCAATTGCACTGTTGGGGATTTACCCCAAAGATTCAGATGCAACGAAACGTCGGGACACCTGCACCCCGATGTTTCTATCAGCAATGGCCACAATAGCCAAACTGTGGAAGGAGCCTCGGTGTCCATCGAAAGATGAATGGATAAAGAAGATGTGGTTTATGTATACAATGGAATATTACTCAGCGATTAGAAACGACAAATACCCACCATTTGCTTCAACGTGGATGGAACTGGAGGGTATTATGCTGAGTGAAATAAGTCAATCGGAGAAGGACAAGCAGTGTATGTTCTCATTCATTTGGGGAATATAAATAATAGTGAAAGGGAATATAAAGGAAGGGAGAAGAAATGTTGGGAAATATCAGGAAGGGAGACAGAACATAAAGACTCCTAACTCGGGGAAACGAACTAGGGGTGGTGGAAGGGGGGAGGAGGGCGGGTGTTGGAGGGGAATGGGTGACGGGCACTGAGGTGGACACTTGACGGGATGAGCACTGGGTGTTTTTCTGTATGTTGGTAAATTGAACACCAATAAAAATTAATTAAAAAAAAAAAAAAAAAGAATGCAGCAACCAGTACTTTTTGATCCTTATCAAAACTATGCAGGCTATAGGTCAGCCTCCTGAACTAAAAGTGAACATTTTTCTGCTTCTATCATTCATCACATGCTCTCTTGCTCTGTGTGCCTAAATATATAAAAAACTATAATTTTTAAATATTTAAAAGTATAATTTTCCTTAAGAAATCTGGACTTTTGGATCGCTTTGTTCCACTTAACTATGTTACATAAATTTATAAAATTTATTTTATGTTTTTGAAGATTTTAAAGTATCTCTACACTCAACGTGGGGCTTGAACTAATGATACTGAGACCAAGACCCACATGCTCCTCTGACTGAGCCACCCAGGTGCCCCTAAAATTTATTTTAAATGCATTTGTACTGAACATGTACATGAAAGTTTTGCTATACATTTGAAAAATACTAATATAACTAATAAAATAACAAACTTTTAGCAGCTTTTTCTGGAGGCTGTAACTTCAGTAAGCTATTCTATTTCATATTTTTTAGTTATTATCAATTTTCAAAATTATAGAATTCATCCTTTTTTAGCTCCATGTTCCTTTCTGGTTCATGTTCCTTTTAAAAGATCAAAATGATTCATAAGTATATAGAAAACAAATATTCCTCACAGTTCCATACTGAGATAACTAATACCAATAATTTGGTGTGTGTTTTTCCAACATTTTCCTTGAAGAGTATTTGATATAAGCAAAAGAATTTATATCATGTGTGAAGCATACCAATGAAACAGAGCCATATAAAACAAAATTTTCATGAAGCCATCACCCAATTTAAGAAATTTAATGATATTAATAGCTTTGAGACTTCTTGTGTACTCTGCCTAGATCTTGTTCTTCCAAATCTGCCACAGAAGTAACCATCCTCCTGAATATAGATTTGGTGTTTTTTTAAAAGTATATTTTCTTTATAGTTTTACCATAAATATGTATTCTCAAACAATGTTTTTCAGTTTAGTTTTTAAACTGTATAAAATTAATATATTTTTGTATATTTCTAGATTTTTCCTTGTTGATACATATAGCTCTAGTTTATTTTTATTGTTGAATACTAATATTCCACTGTATTAGTATACATCATTTTATTTTTCTGTTCATCTTTGGATGGACATTTATGTCATTTCCAGTTTTGTGATTATGAACATTCTTATATGTGCCTCTTATACATATGTAAGAATTTGCTTAAGGTAGTGGTTATCAAAATACTGTCAATTGGAACTATTTTTTGTTTTTTTTTTTTTACTATATGTGCTGCCGAAGCGAGCACTTGTCAATTGGAACTAATAGCAAGAAATATATTTTACATTGACATACACATACAGACACATACACACACCCTCCTCTGATTGAAACGCACATTTCAGGAAATAGTACTTTTAATACTAAACATAATAATGAAAATATGAGAAAGTTAATAACAAGTACAGTTTAACAATCTTTAAAATAGCAATACAAACATGAATATTTAGAAATACTTTGTTTTGGAAATATACAATTTTGGAAATTTTTGTGAAGTGTATTCTTGTCTGTTGATAAATTCATTTTAGTTCACTGCATGCACAACAATGCAGTGTGTTTATCTGGTATTCTGTTGAGCCTTTTGCTTTTCTGTGTTTTGCATTAAGTCATTAAATCACATTTGGAATCCTGTATGTACTAGTAGGCTGTTGTCTATGGTAATATATCTTTCTATTTGGCAATAGAGATTTCCTAATCCAGGGACGCCTGGTGGCTCAGTGTTTGAGCATCTGCCTTCAGTTCAGGGCGTGATCCTGTGGTCCCAGGATCAAGGCTCGCATTGGGCTCCCTGCATGGAGCCTGCTTCTCCTTCTGCCTCTGTCTCTGCCTCTCTCTCTCTCTATGTCTTTCATGAATAAATAAACAAAAATCTTAAAAGAAAAAAAAGAAATTTCCTAATCTAAAGTATTTAGTTCTGTTTGATTGGGCATCAATTCTAATATAATTATTGATTCATGGTCTAAAAATTGGATTTTTAAATCTAAATGTTTTTCTTTAATGTTTCAAGTTTCTCTTTCAGAAATTAATCATGAAATGTTTTACACAGAAGTTAGAAGTTACAATATATTTTATTTTTTGCTTAGTTTAAACCTGTCTTTATTAGTAATATTCTCTTCATTAAGCTTGGGAACATACAGTGACTAGAATTTTTAATTTTAAGTTTTATTTGCTATAACATTAAAGTCTTTTGGTATCCTTGAGTATGTCTGATGTATTAAAATATAACCTTATTACCTATAGTTTCACATTTATTTCTTTTAGAGCATTAACATAATCACTTAAATATGCTTATTTTGTTCCCCAATTTTTCGACAGTATTTGCCAGTTGAGACTTTTATTCACCTGAATAAAAAACTGTCCTTTACCTGCATTTCATACCATCTCCTCTGTTTAGCGTTCTTTTTTCTGAACAACCAATAAATGCACTTCAATATTGTATTATAAGAATGATTAGTTCCAGTCTCTGAGCAAAATACTTTAGAAAGTCAGCTATTCAGTGAGTTTCTTTTATTACATTAACAGCTTTTATTACATTATACCCATGAGGTCTGGTGGAATTTCTGTGCTAAAGCTTTATTATATAAAACAATGATCCTAACCAACTCTTTGTTTTAGTAGCCTCTTAATTTTTAAGAATGACTCTACCCTTTTCTAGTCATATTTGCTGTTATATCACTTAAAATTCTTGTAGATTTTTTTAGTTGAATTTATATTGCTCAGCAGCATACTTCATAATTTTATAAATATATTTAAGCCAGTTACATGAGAGGTTAAAATGTCTACAATGTAGAAAATCTTATATGAAATAGTCTTCACACAGGTATTTGACATAAATTGAAAAAAATCCCTATCAAATTAGGTTCTGAAATTTATATGATGAAAAATGAGAAATAAATATTGTTTCTTGTTATTTCTACAGTAGCACAGATATTATGTAATAGTATATCATCACCAAAAGATAAAGCTTTTAGTTCATCAGATCTTTTATTATTATTTTTTAAAGATTTTATATATTTATTTGACAGAGACCAAGAGAGCACAAGCAGGGGGAGAGGTAGAATCAGACTCCCTACTGAGCAGGGAGCCCAGTGTGGTTGGTGCTCTATCCCAGGACCCTGGGAACACCCTGCACTGAAGGCAAATGCTTAACGCACTGAGCCACCCGGGTGCCCCAGCTCTTTTATTATTAAAATGAACATGCTCTTAAATAATACATTCTCTGCACAGTGCTACATAAAAAAATGTTCAGTGGCCATGTGAGTCACTTTCTTTTGCTATGTGTTAGGCAACTAAATGGTGATGACTAGAATGACTAAGTATTGGACTGATAACTTTGTCATTTTTCTTTCTCTGAAACTTTCAAGAATATAGAGCATGGGGATCCCTGGGTGGCTCAGCGGTTTAGCGCTGGCCTTTGGCCCAGGGCATGATCTGGAGTCCCGGGATCGAGTCCTGCGTTGGGCTCCCGGCATGGAGCCTGCTTCTCCCTCTGCCTCTGTCTCTGCCTCTCTCCCTCTCTCTCTCACTCCCTCTTTGTCTATCATGAATAAATAAATAAATCTTTTTTTTAAAAAAAAAGAAAGGAAAGCCTTAGAAGCACAATAAAACAAACAAACAAAAAAAACAAAAAAAGAATGTAGAGCATGCTGTTTTTCCAAGTGTCTTGTTACTTGTGAAGATTTTAATCTTTCATTTGTAAGGTATTACTACAAATAATACCTGGTTTATAATTTTTATTTTTTGTGTGTAGCATTTTCAATATTTATCCTTCCCAATCCAGCAACTAAATTCGAACATGCCTTCGTAGTTTTTTTTACTTCCTCATTTTTCTTCTTAAAATAAAGCCATCTATTTTAATGTAACAATTTGCTCTTGTTTAATTAAGGTGTTTAATATTAAAATTGTGAACTTGAAATATGTTCTTCTATAATATACCTCAAAAAATAGTTTTTTTCTAAAGATTTTATTTATTTGAGACAGAGACAGGATGGAGGGTTAGAGTGAGAGGGAAAAGCAGACTCCCCACTGAGCAGGAGACCCAATAACGGGGCTCGATCCAAGGACCCTGAGATCATGATAGCTTAACCAACTCAGCCACCCAGGTGTCCCTCAAAAAAAGATTTTTTTTTTTTTAAAGATTTTATTTATTTATTCATGAGAGATACACAGAGAGACAGAGGTAGAGACACAGGCAGAGGGAGAAGCAGGCTCCGTGCAGGGAACCCGACGTGGGACTCGATCCCGGGTCTCCAGGATCATACCCCTGGCTGAAGGCGGTGCTAAACTGCTGGGTCACCAGGGCTGCCCCCAAAAAAGATTTTTAAGCTAAAGGTAGTTGACGCTTTTATGGCCAACGGATAATATTTGTTCCAAAACTTTTGATAACTGCAGTGAATTAGGTTAATATAAATACACTATGCAATATTAGCCCTCCTGTTATGGTGATGGTAAAGTGGACTATGAAAAAATTAGATGAGACATCAGTGAGTGAAATATCAAATCAACCTATTTTTGTCTCATTGATAATAATAACTCCACTAACAGTTAATGCCATCTCTATAAACTGCACAGTTCTTAGCATTCAATAAATCTTAGTTGAATAAATCAAAGGCTAGGGAATGGATGAAGGAAAAATGAACTGAATGTCCTGTAACTTTAATTTTATCAGAATTGCCACCAACAAACTGACTCTAGTATTTAGATACTAAAAGGATCTCAAATGAGCAAACTTATTTTTGCAATTATATCTTCATGAACTGACAGGACCCTTATTTGTCAAAACATGTTGCTTCCTTTCAGATCATTCATTTGAGACTGTTGGATGTTAGTTATTTTTCTAGACATTTATGTGTTGATTAGTCAGTATATTCACGTCAGGGGCTACGGATTCAGAGGTAAATACGACAGTCTGCTTTTGGGGAGTTCATAATCTAGTGTGTAGCCGATGAAGAGTCATAGTGGAGACCTGGAGTACAAACTGGGTGCTGGCATCAGACTCAAGTGAACCTTCAACTGTGGTGACGGGCTTAAGCTTAGTTGGAGAATGAGTAAGATTTCATCAAGTGGAGGTGGCAGAGAAAGACTTCTGACTTGGACAGCATGTAAGAAGATGGAGAAGCCTGAGTATATCACATTCGTTAGTTTCTGTCTTTCTGGAGCATTCTGTACGTTGGATTGAGTGTTCTGAGATGACAGAAAAGCAGGCAGGGATCATTTCATGGAGAATGATTAGAGGATTTTAAGCAGGTGGTCTCTTCAAATTTGCAGTTTGAAAGAATGCTTGATAATTACCGTGGTTATACTTTTGTTGGCAGATTTGGCAAGAATAGATTGTTTTGATAGGATAGTGAAGTAATGCAAAAAGGAATTTGGAGTGCTATTTGTATTCAAAGTTCTTTATGAACACTAACCTATCTTTGTAACTAATTTAGAGAAGTAGATACCTTTGGGAAATTTTTTCAAGTTTTTGTTTAAATCCCAGTTAACACACAGTGTAATGTTAGTTTCAGGTATAGAATTTCGTGACCCAGTGCTCATCACAATAGAAATTAAAAAAAAAAAACCAAAACAAAACATTGGGGGGGAGGGCATCTGGCTGGCTCCATTGGTGGAGCCTTTGACTGTTGATCTTGGGGTTGTAAGTTGGAGTCCCACATTGGGCATAGAGAGTCCTTAAAAATTTAAATCTTTTTTTTTTTTTAAAGATTTAAACTTTTTCAGGGTTTTACTTTCTCAGATAATTGGACTAATGAATTAAGAGCAGAAGTGGAAAAAAAAAAGTGAAACGTGTTTTTCTGGGTGGGAGCATTTATTTAATGAGCAGTGCAAGACTGTCCAGAGCTCTTTCCATCTGCTGTGGTGATTGGTGGAATTTTAGATGATGACTGCTCCGTCATCTTGGCTACTGAAATAAGAAGACATAGAATAGAAGGCCCTTAGGTGGCCCATGGGCATACAATGTAAATGAGGAAAAGACCTTATTGTTTTAAGCCACTAAGATTTTTTACTTGTTACCTGATAAATTATTACCTGAACCTTACCTTACCTGTCTTCATTGATGCAACCTGCATTTTAAAACATTCTTGGGATGCCTGGGTGGCTCAGTGGTTGAGCATCTGCCTTTGGCTCAGGGTGTGATCCCGGAGTACCCGGATCGAGTCCCACATCGAGCTTCCTGCATGGAGACTGCCTCTCCCTCTGCCTGTGTCTCTGACTCTCTGTGTGTCTCTCATGAATAAGTAAATAAAATCTTTAAAAAAACAATAAGTAAAACATTTTTTGCTTAAAAATAAAGTTAGTTTAGATGGAATAAAAGTTATAGAAGTATAAACTTCTAGAAAATTTTTTACCTGATTTGATTTAGAGACATTGAAACCACAGTAGTTCATGTATATTGTAATGGAAAAATTTTCATAATATGTGGAGTTTGTGAGGTGAGTTATTGCAACTATCTATAAAAAAGTCATTTTGAAAGAGATCAAAATTACTTATAATTTGTTGACGTGAATACAGCAAGTGTGGTATGAATCCATTATAAAATTGGGTAAAAATTAGACTACTGTAATTGTATAGGTCACTGAATTTAACCTTACATTATATTTTAGCGTATTATTTTACAGTGGGTGTTTAATAAGAAACCCAAGTGGTTCATTTGTACTTTGATATTCACAGGTTCTAAAATAATCTAGATGTACATATTTGATAAGGAGTGTGGTGATATCACTATTTATTTGAAAATATGAGTTACTAAAGCAATTCAGAATTTATTGGCATCAGTTAATTGTTTCGGGTAATCATCATTATCCAATATCATTAGAATAATCATCTATATAACTATAAGTACCTTAATCTTTCTATAAGATTCTCTTTTGGTGTTTTGATAATTATCATGTCTAATTATGAATAATGAGTAAAAATCACACTACAAATATACAAACCAATATATGCTTAAGTTTGTTACCATTTGCTGATATAAATTAGATTTCCACACTAAATGATCCCTGTTTCTCTAGGCAATAAATTTAAACTATAGAAAAAAATGCAGTGTAACTTGTACTGTAAATAAACTATTAGCAATGAACATCACAGTGAGAGCTGGTAGTATATGAATTATTCACTGCAAACTTATTATCTCTCTGTCATTAGCATGTAAGATAATGAACCTAATTACCATGGCTTTAAACTCGGGGGAGTTAGCAATTTATGTGTGGAACTTTCTGGGCTGTAGTTACCACCCACAAGGGGACTGATAGAACTGCAGACATTATTTTTGTGTTTTGTGGCTGAAATACTCTTTCTCCTTACTTCTTGTTGGTGAATTAGTTTGTATTTATTTTTAAGGTAAGATTTACGGGTTTTTTCTCTTGCTTGAATACCTTTTAAAGGAGTTAAGAGAAATATTTAAGTGTTTTAGTATGTGTTCTTTTTAGTCTAATTTAGTACTGTAGATAGACAAAAAATTATTGGTATGCTTTCATTTACTCACATAGTTAACATCACTTATTGATAGTAGATTAACATAAATAACGTGATAACTTAAAAAATCTAGGCTAAAAAGGTTAATAATCAATTTTCTTCTGTTAAAGGATTTTGGACTAAAATGATTTACTTTGAAAGTACTTGGTATTAGCATATAGTCCTTTCTAATCTATAATATTGTATCTCTGATCTTAATTTAAGGTTTTGATGAACTTCTTGATTCTATTTTCTCTCTTAGAGTGTAAATTATCTGTAATAAGACATCCTAATTAAAGTTGGTAAATCTACAACTGCTTCAATTATACACTAATCAATTATACACTAATTTAATTCTACTTATCTGGGTACAGTGCATCATTAATTGGTTCAGCCTTAATATAACAGATTTAGAAATGATCAAAATTTGAAGCATTTTATTTAGCTAGGAAACAGTAAAGGATCATAATGTCAAGTAATTCACATATGAACTCTGATAAACTAAGAAATTAATCTTTTTAAAAATGAAAGTCTCATCTGCCATTTATGTTCATTGTTGAGTGCCGTGGGATGAAATGGTGATTATATAATATCTTTAGATATTAATAGTATAGTTTTTATTCTATCTTTTAAATTTTTACCTTTTACAATTTTTATTTATCTATTTTTAGTTAAAAAAAAAAAAAGTAGGGGATCCCTGGGTGGCTCATTGGTTTGGCGCCTGCCTTTGGCCCAGGGCTCAGTCCTGGAGTCCCGGGATCGAGGCCTGAGTTGGGCTCCCTGCATGGAGCCTGCTTCTGCCCCTCTCTATATCTATATCTATATCTATATCTATATCTATATCTATATCTATATCTATATCTATATCTATATCTCTATCTATCTATCTATCATCTATCTATCTATCTATCTATCTATCATGAATATATAAATAAAATCTAAAAAAAACCCAGCACGGAGCCCAACACAGGGCTTGAACTGATCCAGAGAATAAAACCTGAGCTGAGGTCACGTGTCAGACGCTTAACTGACTGAGCCTACCATGTGCCCCTTTACCTTTTTTTGAATGTTACCGGCTTTGTTTTCTATAGCACAGTTGTATGTATAATATCGTATGGATATATATACCTTCATTGCTTTTCAACTTTTTCCTTGTCATGACTCACACAGAATATTTAATAGTAGTTTGTTTTGAACATGTAAACATATGTTCAAGTATTTATTTTTTTCAGAATTATAAGAAATAAGATGATTAGGTATAATTACCTTGAAAATCTTTAGCAAAGTGATCTATTGTTAAGGTTTTATTTTTGTTGAGGTGGTGACTTAAGTGTTCCTTAGAATGCTTAGGAATGAGTTATGAACTCCGTGTGATAATATTTCTCAAATAACTGCTCATTGAATTGATTCAGATTAAAATTCATTACTCATTCTTTCTCTACATACATATATTACTAGGAATACTCCTTGGCCTACCCCACTTTCTTCTCAATAAAATAGTATCCTTTAAGTGCACTTAACCTTTATTTCTTTATAAGAACGTTCTAGGTGGAGTTTTCCTAGGTTGTGATGACTAAATGCATTTCACCCTTTTGAGGAAGTTATTCTTGGTGACAAATTTCAGGGAACGCCATGGCCTTTGATTCATGGTATCTCAGGGCCACGTTTTAAAAATTCAAAGGTGATAGATGTGTACATGGTTAGAAATAAAATAGAATAGATGGTCTTATAATGAAAAGCAAGACAAATCCTGCTCCATGTTTCCCCTCTGCCATTCCCCTAAAGGGAGCCACTTTTAACTAAGTCTGTTTTAGTGCTTATTGTGGTTATCTCTACCTATAATAAGATTATATAATACTTCTTGATATATCTGCTTTGCTGTGGTCTTCTATGATTAGATGAATCTTCATCTTATACCATCTCAACCTTTTCTTCACCCTGTTTTGATCACTTTCAGTTTCTAAACTGTTTATTTTACATCTTCAAATTATGTATTTCATGTTTTATTAACTGTTTCCTGTTTTCTGTCTCAGCTTCTTTTAATTTTAGCGTCATCAAAATTGATTATACTAGGAACTTGGGGGATCCCTGGGTGGCTCAGCGGTTTGGCGCCTGCCTTTGGCCCAGGGCACGATCCTGGAGACCCGGGATCGAATCCCACGTCGGGCTCCCGGTGCATGGAGCCTGCTTCTCCCTCTGCCTGTGTCTCTGCCTCTCTCTCTCTCTCTCTCTCTCTCTCTCTCTCTCTGTGACTATCATAAAAAAAAAAAAAAATATTTAGGAACTTGGTCATGTAGCCCCAAAGGGGCATCAGAATTTTTTAAATTAAAGTAATTGTTACATATGGGTAAAAAACAGATTGTCCTGCCCTTTTCTTGTTGTTAGTGAGCCCTCTTGCCCCAACAATAGACCCCATCAGCTAAAAACAGAAATAGAAAAGATTGCTTACTTAACTCATGCTCAAACTAAAATCCTTTGTTGGTTTATTTCTTATTGCATTCTTTTTTAGGCATTGATGATGTTTGCAGTGACTGTAGTATTCCAGTCACCTGACCAGAAAAGCCCTGATAGCAATAGGATGCCTAGAAGACTACACCCTACACGTCCTATTCCCTGCCCCTGGTCATGGGCTGAACACATACCACCACCTCCCCCCCATCATGACCTTTGCCTGCTCTTTTGCATGTACCCCCTTGGCCTCTCCTCATAAAACTTTAGGTGTCCCTCTTGCCAGTGGAGAGGTCTCATGTTAAGGCTTGGCCTGCCACTTCTCCTGGCTGCTGGTACCTGAAATAAATTTCTACCATTCTCTTTTCCAAACCCTTGTCTCTTGAGTTACTGACTTTTCTTGAAACAAGTTTATCCTCTGGCAAAAGTGTTGGCAAACCCAGCCAGGAGCTGTGCTTTGGATTTGACCAACCCTTTTAAGATTCCCAGGGATGGAGCAGTTAGCCATGGTGGCACTCTAGTACTTAACGCATTCATTTCCTGAGTTAGTGGCTGTGGTAGATCATTCAGTAACACTCTCAGTTCTCTTAGAAACAGCCACTTTTAATATATTAGTTTAGTCCTTCTGATACTACTTCTGTCTAATATTGTTATTCAGCTTTCCTTGATGAGCCAATTTTAGATGTTATCTGTTGACCTTTTTATGGCAATTTGGGATTCAGATCATATTACATACCTACTCTTGCTAAAGTTTGGGAAGTTATATAATAATTTTGGTTAAACCTATAAACAATCTTATTTATTGTAATGACTAGGTACTAAATAACATAATGCATTATATTGCATTTATTTACTTAAATACATTTTTTTGTCCTTTCTCCTATCCTGTATTATTTATTGCCTTGCTTATTCGTTTGCGTAGTTTTCTATGGGCTAAATTGCTAATTTCCCTCTCTGTTTCATCAGCTTTCTCAGGCACTGCTTATTAATTTTTTTGGAGTACTTAAATATAGGCCCCAAAAGCTTAATTAATATTTTTCTTTTGATTTCTTTCCCTCAATCCTGTTCTTTCTGTCAACTTCTTTCCCTCGATTCTGCTTCAGTCAGTTTTTGTTTTGTTTTTCACTCTCCACAGCTCTCTGATTACACTTTTGTTTTTGCTCTTTTGTTTGAAAAATTACTTTTTGTTTGTTTTTCCTCTTACTAGTTTATTACCTCATTTTGCTAAAGCATATCTTCCAGAGATTGCTTAAGGAAGAAAGAGTGGAAAATAAAACTTTTGAGCACTTGGAAGTGTATAAAATGTCTTTATTCTATCTCACATTAGATTGGTATTTCAACTAGGTATGGAATTGTAGATTGAAAATAATTTGTCCTTAAAAATTTGATGATGCTCCATTAGTAGCCAGTGATGTCCATGAGAAGACTGATGCACTGATTGCTGAGGTTTTATATGTGATTTTTTTTTTTCTCTTTGGAATTTCTTAGATAGGATTTTCTCTTTCCCTGGGTATTTTAAGAGATCTTTATGTAATATTTCTTAGAATAGCTCTTATTATTATTATTTTTTCACTGTGTTGAGCCTGTGATTGGCCCTTACAATCTGGAAACTTGAGTGTCCTTCCTGCCATTTTGTTGTACATATTGGATAATTTCTACTTCACCATTTCTCTGTTCTTTCTCCCTAGAACTGTGAATTCTTTTTATTCACCAGTTCCTACTTAATGAATACTTTGGGTTTTTCTAATTTTTCACTACCAAAACTGCTTAAACTTACAATCTTTTTGCATGGACTTTAAAAAATTGTGCCAGTGTATTTAAGTATTAAGCATATTTATTTACATGTGTTACAATGTAATAGGTGCAAATATGACATTTAATAGTTCTAAAAAGCTTTCTATTCTCTGATTATTGCCGAGATTGAAAGAATTTTTGTCTTACTGACCATTTGTAATATATTTTGCAAAGACTCCTTTTGTATTCATTCTGTAGACAAAGCTGTTTGGTCATTTTCTCCAGCATTCCCCCTGATATTTGTCTTTCCAGTTTTAGGATTCTAATGGGAGAGACCTAGCATGAGAGAATCAATTCAAGGGTTAATGGGTCAAGAAAAAGATCTCTTTTCCTTTAGGCTAACAGTGATTGGCCTTAGTCATCCACTCCAAGCCTTTTTCCTGGTTTTGACATTTTTTAGACGGGCTTGTTCCCAGCCATATGGAGCATTGAGAGAAGACCTTGCTATAAGACATGAGATTTTAATCTTAAAATTGGGATTTGGCCTTCATCCTCTTTATCCTCTGAGACATGGAGAGAGTGGGTTGGTTCCCTTAAGGCGGAGGAAAGAGGAGCTTTGAAGTTCTCCTACCTGAACTTCAAGTTCTGATACGAAGCTTCAAAGTTTAGAATTGCTTTTTCAAGCAAGTTTATTTCCAGTTTTTCATTTTACTTTGTCTTATTATTGGTTTGTTAGACTTCATGAAGTGAAGTGAAGTTCATGTGGAGCACATTAGATACTCATGATAAATGTAAATAGGTAGTTTTATTCATTGAGTCTTCATTTACTCATCCATATTATTTTAATCTTTGGGGATATAGTGTGACACTATACTTGCTCTCATGGAACTTACAGTCCCAGGGATTGTTGTAGGAGTCTAATTGATAAAACATGTATTTTGTGCTTCTCAACAGGATTGAATAATTCAAGAAGAATTTTGAATTCAGAGACAGGCTTTCTTTAAATGGAATGCTATGTTTGTTTCTGTTTTCATGAACACATTTATTAGCTTTTGATTTTTAAAACTAGAAGAGAGCAGAATGTTTTGGCAGAAAGACCTAATATGTGATCCTTACAAGTTCTTCAATTGTTGCACAACATAAACATTCAATAAGGGGTTCAGCAAAGTAGATTAAATGTTATTTAAAACATATGTTTTAGTTGACCTCATGGCTGAATGGCCTGGTTCAGGAATCCATGAATTATCCCAAGGGTAATTCTTATATAGCAAAGTTTTTTGTTTTGTTTTTTGGTCTTTGTTTTTTCATGCTTAAATACTTGATTTCCACAAACACTGCATAGGGGAATTGAATAAGAAGTCAAAAAGTCATAAGAAAAAGAGAAACCTTGCAATTTTACTGCTTTTACAAGGAAGTAGAAAACTTTTTTTTTTTTTTAATTTTATTTATTCATGATAGACACACAGAGAGAGAGGCAGAGACATAGGGAGAGGGAGAAGCAGGCTCCATGCAGGGAGCCCGACGTGGGACTCGATCCCAGGTCTCCAGGATCAGGCCCTGGGCTGAAGGTGGTGCTAAACCACTGAGCCACCGGGGCTGCCCAGAAAACATTTTTAAGGATAGGCTATGCTTCATCATGAAAATACAGTTGGGTTTTTTTAGACCTTCACAAATTTGACTTCATTGTCTTTAGTAGTGGATGTTAGTAGTAAACTGAATGACAGGGAGAGAAAGAATAAACTGAATCTCTAAAACTTCAGGTGGTTGTGTTGTATAGTTTGGAGCATGGATTTTGTTGTTTTTAGACTTTCCTTGTGACATTTTAAGTACATAGTAAAATTGGACAATACCAATACCCCTGTACCCAATATCTTAACAGTGCTATATTTGTTGAGGGTTTGAGTGTGGTGGGGGTGGGAAATAAAACATTACAGTACAGTTGGGGGCCTTCTGTCCACTCTGCAATCCCATTCTCCTCCACATTCCAGAGGTGACTGGTAGTTTTAGCTGTTTTTGGTGTTTTTAACTGTAATACTTTTCTTAGTGCTTAAACTATATGAATGCATTCATCAACAATATGAGGGATTGATTTGCAGGTTCTAAAACATTATGTAAGTGCTTTTTACTGTGTCTGTCCTTCACATTGCTTGCTTATTGATTTATTGATTGACTGATTGATTTTTATTTTTTAAAAAAGATTTATTTATTTATCTATCTATTTATTTATTTATTTATTTATTTATTTATTTATTTATTTATTTATTTATTTATGATAGAGAGGCAGAGACACAGGAAGAGGGAGAAGCAGGCTCCATGCCAGGAGCCTGACGCAGGACTCGATCCCGGGACTCCAGGGTCACGTCCTGAGGCAAAGGCAGAAACTCAACCACTGAACCACCCAGGTGTCTCTGTGTTGCCTTTTTAATTGCAGTATAATATTCTTGAGATTTATATATGGTAGCATATTTATTTTTAACATAACTATTAACATCACTTCTTTCTTCCCATATAGTACTATATGACAATGCCAGTTTATTCTGTTGAAGACTTATAAGTGTTTCAGTATTAGGAACACTACTGTAATTAAAATTCTTGTATTTATCTCTATGTGCATATGTGAGTGATATTCTAGGCTGTATTGTTCAATACAGTAGCCACTAACCAGATGTGGGTTTATAAATTTAAGTTAATTAAAATGTAATACAATTAATTTTGTTCCTTAGTTACACTAGCCATATTTGAAGTGCTCAATGGCCACATGTAACTAATAGCTAATGTATTGTATATTACAGATAAAGGACATTTCTCTTACTCCAGAAAGCTCTGTGGGACAGTGCTGCCTGGGATTTATATGGGCCTGTGGCATTGTTGGTCACATACCTCTTACATTTTACTAAATTGCAAAATTGTGCTTACCAACAGTATCTGAGCATTCACTTTCTCAATTGTCTTGCTAAGAATTAGTATATGTAAAAATTTTACTTTATTTCAGTTTTAGTAGGTGTAAAATGTATTTCATGTGGTTTTAACTTTAATATGCTCAACTCACATTTTAGAAATGTGTTTATTTGCCTAAAGATTCCTGTTTTGTGATTGCCACTTATTATCTTTACTAAATCTTTTTTTCTGTAGGAATATTTTAAAGTTACTATTTGTAGATGTTCTTTATATTTTATGCATACTAATTCTTTGATATCTGTGTTCTCTGTGTGACTTGTCTTTAATTTTGTGGTGTCTTCTGTTTCATACAAGTTTTACAATTTGATGTAATCAATTTATCAGTCTTTTCTCTTATGCTTTTATGCCTTAAGAAATACCTTCCTATCCCAAGTCAAAGAGTTTCCTATATGTGCTCTATAGAGTTTGATCTTTTCATCCAATTGACTACAATTTTTGCATAGAGGCAGAGTTTGAGACTGAAGTTCTTTGTGCATGGATAACCAATTATCCTGCCATTTTTTGATCAGTCCACTGTGATTTGTTGAGTTTTCTCTATGTGTGTAAGTTAGTTTCTGGGCTCTAATTCTGTTTCATTGGTCTCTTTATCACTATGCCATTATTTCATTTGAATTTTCTTAAGATAAAAAGAACAGTCGTGGCTAGGCCTCTGGCTCCCCCCCCCCAAAAAAATGATTTAACTGATGATAAGCTGGAGGATTATAATTCATAATTCAAAATATTAGCAAATGATATTAGTACAACTAGCAGATGTGAACAAGAATATTTTTTTCTGTGATGGTATTTGAGGAAAGGTTGGCTTAACTTTGAAAGAATAAAAAAACCGTTACATATTTAATCCAGGGCTTTTTTTTTTTTTTTTCTGTGTCTAAAGACAGAGGAATCTGTTCCTTTCCCTCAGTACCATCCTTCCCCACTGCCAATTTACAGCATCCAATGTGGACATTCTTGGAGACCATGTCTCCATCTCTCTTGCTGTTCTCTTTTGCCTTTCTCTCTGTCTTTGTTGTTTAGAAGCTGTTCAGTTGGCCCTCAGTTCTTCTTCAGGAGGAATCATTTTGTAAATAGGTATAATCTTATGTATTCCTTGAAGAAGATGAGTTCAGGGTGTTCCTCTATCGCCTTCTTGGACTAGAACTGGATGATTACTTTTTGGAAAAAAAAAAAAAAAGTGGTTTGGCCATAGTATGAAATGAAGAATTAAGGAAAAGCAGCATGAGCTTTATGAGTAGTAATTAGGAAAATGAGCTTTAAAGTCACACTACCTGTCCAGTGATCTGTGAGCCTTGGCATGTGAATGGGATACTCATAGTAGTCACTTTAGAAAGTGCTTATGAAAAAAAAAAAAAAAAAAGAAAGTGCTTATGATGACTGATGTTAAACACCAGTTACCTGGCAAAGACAACTGGACAGTTGTTGAAAGAGGCATGAGAGGAGAGTTAGGACAATGTATGTACAAGTGAATAAGAAAGAATTGGATTTGGAAAGATTTATCACTAGCAAAAGTGAAACAGTAAGTCTAATAGTGACCAGTACAGGACACTAGGTGGTGCCATTAGCCTAGACTGCTTATTTGATATGTCATGGGGCTGAATAGCCTCAGGGTAGAAAGACTGATAGGCATTCAGAAATTAAGACATTAGTCTGGAATTGCTGATATATTAAAGGTGTGAATTATATTATTAAATATATTTTGAAGTAATATAGTAATACAGTTTTTCATATTTTGTCCTCCAGTGATCATTTTGAATAATTTCCTTTTTTAAAAGTTTGTCTTTCAGATAAACTGTATTTTAAAAGTACACATCAGGGCAGCCCCAGTGGCGCAGTGGTTTAGCGCCGCCTGCAGCCTGGGGCCTGATCCTGGAGACCCGGGATCGAGTCCCACATCAGGCTCCCTGCATGGAGCCTGCTTCTCCCTCTGCCTGTGTCTCTGCCTCTCTCTCTGTGTCTATGAATAAATAAATAAAATCTTAAAGAAACAAATAAAAGTACACATCAATTTGTTTCCAATTTAAAAATAAAGATTATATGTAAAAACCTATTTCTCTTTAGAACTCTTTTAAAACAAGATAACTGAAGTTTCCATATTGAAATGATGTAGTCAGAGCTTAGTCTTTTTTTTTTTTTTAAGATTTTATTTATTTATTCATGAGAGACAGAGAGAGAGGCAGAGACACACAGGCAGAGGGAGAAGCAGGCTCCATGCAGGGAGCCCGATGTGGGATTCAATCCTGGGACTCTAGGATCATGCCCTGGGACGAAGGCAGGCGGCAAACCGCTGAGCCACCCAGGGATCCCCAGAACTTAGTGTTTTATTAAGCTGCAGGCGCTTTATTTCAGGTCTGTGTGCAACTCCATTAAACTTTTTGAAATACTAAAAATAGTTCCTTGATTTCTGTTAATTTTTTTTAGGTTGCAGATTGAGAATAATTAAGTACATCATTTGATTTTTGCAGATGGTTTACACCGTTAAGTTTTATTGATAGGTACATTGAACAAGTGACAGAAATCCTCCAATTCAGACTGGCTTAAGCAAATGGAAATTTATTGGGTTACATAATTTAAAAGATCGTGGTATGGCCAATTTCAGGTGAAGCTTGATCTAGTGGCTCAAATAATGTTTTTGGACCTTCTTCAACTGTTCCTCTGTTTATCTTGGTATTGGCTCCTTTTGCAAGTAGGCTCTCATCTCCTGGAGGTAGGGTAGCTGCCAGCAGCTATCAGTTTACATCCTTTTCACTTTTTTGCATCTGTTCTAGTGGCTCCAAGAAAAGTTATGGTATTAGATCATATTAGGTCTGTTTAGCTTGGCTTGAGGTACATACCTACTTCTGTAGTTGGAGATAGAATTAGCAGTGCTGGAAATATATGGATTAAGCATGTTGGAGAGAAAAAAATCTCTTAACACAAAAGGAAAAAGAAGAGTGTTGGAGAAATGGTTCCCCAAAAAGCAAATTTGGAGTCTTGTTTTGGAAATAAAGAATAGTTGTGAAATGACAGTCATTTATGTAAGAAAGTTATCTTAAAACTGTTTTCACTTTTTAAATTTCATTCTTTAAAATTTGTCTTTACTAGTTATGTGACTTTTCAGGCTCCATTTCATTATTGGCAAATTGTGGTTATAGTTATTTTGATGATGAGATAAGATAATGTATCTGAAATACCTTTCCTAGTGCCTGGCATATATTAGATATTATAGAAATGTTAATTTACCTCTGAGTATGACTGTAAGCCAGATACTTGGGTTTTATCAACAGTGCTATGTTTTATATTTGTCTATAATCTGTCAATATTTCAAATGTAGTAGCTATTATGATAATTTTTAAAAATTACTAATTTATTTTTTTAAAAGATTTATTTATTTATTTATGAGAGAGAGAGAGAGAGAGAGAGAGAGGCAGAGACACAGGCAGAGGGAGAAGCAGGCTCCATGCCAGGAGCCTGACGTAGGACTCCGTCCCGGGACTCCAGGACTATGCCCTGAGCCAAAGGCAGGCGCTAAACTGCTGAGCCACACAGGGATCCCCCTTAAAAATTACTAATTTATAGATTACTATTATCACAGCTTAATATGACAGTTGAAAGGTACTGTCCTATTCATGCCTTATTTAAATTTTTATACTTGTACTGAATGTGTAGATTTCATTCATACAGTATTTTGTAATTAATCTATTTTGGGAAATATAAATTTCTTTAACGACAGCAATAAATATCGTAAAATTATGATAAATGGTTTTATTGTTTAGACAAATAATATAAACGGCTTCGTGTGTTTGAGGAATAGAAGAAAGTTGGCAGTAAGAGAGAAAGATGAGTGATTAAATATTGTTTAAACTTGTTTTTTAATTAAAGTGCTTCATTGCTGTGTATAATATTCAGAAATGTATTTTAAATGTAACATTAATTTTTCAATTATCATTTATCTTTATTAGAAAATATTACTTATATTTATCATAATTTTTTTCACCAACTTTTTTCACTTCCATTTATGTTAACTGGTGTGTACTCTCAAGAAAAGAACCCTTATAATGGTTTTTAAACTATTTGAACATTAGATACTTGGTAACCCACATTTCCAATAACTAGCAATATACATGAAACTCTTGATAATGATGGAATAGAACTATTAATTTTCCTTATAAAATAACATAGTGGTACATCATTATATGACTTATTGCATATTTTAATGTGGTTAGCTACAAGTTATGTTACACTGGTATCTTTTATTCATAATTGACAAATATAAACGTGGAATGTAAAAAAGTTTTTTTTAATCAGATTTCATCATATAAAATATTATACACAAAATAAAGCCATATCAGACCAAAGGATGTTGTAAACAGCTGTGGCCCTGTCATTTTATTATTGGTTATTGTGTTTCTTATTCTGTACTATGTTTGCTTGTGTTTTAATTGCAATTTATTTTTAAGAATATCGTATTTGTGTGAAAGCAGTAGGGATACACAGTGCTAATAAGGAGAAGAGGTATCAATCTGATGGTTATTAAAAGTAGAGAATTTTTTTTTAAAAATCACAAATGATGAAAAATTGGTTTATGCAACAACAGGAATTATTTTGAGGACAAAGCCAGTGTGTAAAGTAGTTGCCATTGCCATTGCTGTAAAGTAGTAAAGAGGTATTGCTTAATGGGTTATATCTATTGGTATTTACCATATGAGAAATTAAAAAAGGGGCACCTGCCTGGATCTGTTGTAGTGACTCGTGATCTTAGAGTTGCACATTCCAAACCCATGTTGGGTATAGTTACAGAGTTTAGTTTAAAAAATTATTTTAATTAAAAATTTTATTTTTTTTAATTAAAAGTTTTAATGGAGACATTTGAAAATATTAATACATTTAAAGGTAATTGTCATAAACCCATTATTAACATGAGTAGCATAAGTAACATAGGTTTGTAAAAAATACCTAATATTTTCCAAAACCAAAAATATTGTAAAAAGACTGGTATTTTTTTACATTTTTCCAAATCTCTTTACTGTTAATGTAATAGAAGGCAGGTGGAGTCTCATCTGCTTCTGCATTCAATCTGTTGCAATATACTGATTGAAATATAGGATGTAGGGCAGCCCCGGTGGCGCAGCAGTTTAGTGCCGCCTGCAGCCCTCCAGGGGTGTGATCCTGGAGACCCGGGATCGAGTCCTGAGTCGGGCTCCCTGCATGGAGCCTGCTTCTCCCTCTGCCTGTGTCTCTGCCTCCCTCCCTCTCTCTCTCTCTCTGTCTCTATGAATAAATAAATAAAATCTTTGGAAAAAAAGAAATATACGATGTAAATATACATGTTGAAATATTGATATTGATTAAAATATATGAATGAAATATTACCTCACACAGATACTTAGAGTATAGCAGGTATAGCTAGTAAGAGGACAGTAGAAGTTTGGAGAACAAATTTAATCTCTGAAAACTCACTTATTAATACTCTAGATATGTTACCTTAAACGTTTTTCAAAACAGAAAAAAAATACACCAGCATCCATTCCATTAGGCACTAGAATGATGTTTTGTTATGTACCCTCTGGAAAACTTCACTGGACAGTTAGTTGTACAAAAATAACATTCAAAAAGGACAGACAGTTTTAATCTGTGAATTCCCTGTAAGAATTTTAGAGATCCATGTGATTCTTGGACCATGCTTTGAGAACTGCTGGTCTATGCAATTGAAAGTAATCAGTAACAAATATTGATAGAAATTCTTTTGAATTTACAGCAGAGCCTGAGTATCATTGTCTGTGCGTCATGAATTATTATAGATATTTATTGATTCCATGTTAAAAATTCGAGTGTTTGAGAGTTCTAAAGTCTAAAGCAGCATATAGATGCTGATGATCAAATTTGCCACAGCCAGAGATAGTTCTTTGGGGTTAAGGTCCTTCAAATCCATGTGAGAACCAAGTAAGTGGCAGGGCAGCAATTTTGGATAGCATCACTGCTAAAATTTTCTTATGACACTTGTGCAGAGATCATCAAGAAGAGAGAAATTATCTCTCATAACCAATTTTTAGCCTAAACAAAGCTGTAATATTTTGGAGAAAGAAGCCTGGTAGAATGTGTGTGCCATCAAGTTAGGGGTAGAGGATAACTCTGTAATCTTCTATCAGAACTATATATAGGGGCTGATTATGTTAGATTAAGGAACTAATGCGACTTAGCCTACTTATAAATAGGGATTCTTTCTATATTTAGAAGTTTTCTTAGTATACCACATATTCGGCCTGATATCAAGTTGTGGGCTTTTTGGATACTTCCACATGGACAATTGTTAACATGAAGCATGGAGACAGTATCTTGTAGTAATTATCATTTCTTATGTTGGAAATTTTAGGTCTAATTCTACTGATCATGTACTTTAGCCATTTACATTTTCCTTTTATTTTTTTTTTTAAGATTTTATTTATTCATGAGAGACAACAAAAATATGGAATGCTTCACGAATTTGCATGTCATCCTTGTGCAGGGGCCATGCTTATCTTCTCTGTATCATTCCAGTT
Source organism: Vulpes vulpes (assembly GCF_048418805.1). NCBI lineage: Eukaryota > Metazoa > Chordata > Mammalia > Carnivora > Canidae > Vulpes > Vulpes vulpes. The sequence goes on from NC_132783.1 coordinate 84,315,957, forward strand.
TTAGTATATGTGCTGCCAAAGTGAGCAGTAGCCATTTATATTTTCCTGCTCAGAAACTAAAAGCATTTGTTTTACACTTTAATTCAGGTTTATTTTAAGGCAGTTTTGTTTTAAATATATCGTTTGTTTATCTAATAATTGTGGTTATTTGGTATGACAAAACCATTTGGTATTGTCATATTTAGCTTCATCTTCTCTTTGTTAAGTTCTGCAAACAAATACTTATTTCTTCTGAGTAGAAACCAACCAACACTGCAAATCCATTGATACTACATTATTTGGAGAGATTTAACATGTAGGGAAAGCTTAATTATTCATACTATACTCATGTTATGATGTGTAAATGATTTGTTTACTGTCTTTAATGTGACTCAGTCAAAATCTGTGTAGGTAATTTGCATAAAGGGGAAGTATTGCTAATATCTTTTGCATTACTGAATGTTACATATAAAATTAATTTTCCTTATAAGGGATGTGATCTATTTTTCATTCTTTATTTCTGTTTCTTCAGTTTCTATGAAAATATAGATTTATCTTTTTAATATAAGAGGAGTAGAACAAATGATGGGAAACATTACTAGTTACTTGCAAGATCTGAAAGTGTTTGCTTATCAACTCTACATCTCAAGCATTTTCATAATTCTCTAATAGTAAACAACAATAAATAGATTAGGTAAGAGGAAAGGTGATGATCCTGACATTGAAATTTTGAGTATAACTCTTACCTCTTGGAAGAGTACTCTTATTTATAATGTTTCAATGACACTGGTCTTTATCTTGTTATTTCAATAGGTACTCATTCCTACCTTGAGAGTTTTGCATATATTGTCTATTCTTTTTGGAATGCTCTTCCTTATTCGTTCTTTTGGACTTCTTTTAGTTAGTTCAAATGACGCTTCTCATAGCACTTATATATGAAATGACTTTGTTTTCTTGTTTATTATCTGACTCCTCTAAGTACAATGTAGAAGCTCCTTAATGGCAGGAGCTTTGTACTATTGACTTCTATATCCAGCTCCTAAGAAGCAGTTGGCACACAATAGGAACTTAAATGTTATCATATGAAGGAGGATTGTATTTAAATGCAATGTATCATGAAACCATTAAAAAATGCCTTATTTTCTAATTCTGATTATAATTTAAAAGATAATATTATAAATGCTTAGTTTTATAACCCTCATATAGTGATATCTTACTACTTATTGTGATGGATGAATTATAATACATTCTGTGTTTAATTCCAGTTTAGTTTGGTGGAAGTTTACTACTTGGTTTGCTGTTAGATCATTTTGGCAGTATTCCTATTTAATTATTTCATTTACAGTCTTAGCAATTGATAAATGAATTGAGGTCCTGTGCTTGGAGTGGGGCTTCTACCTACATCCAGCTTCAGTATGTCTGTGATTTATAGTAACACCTCTTGTGAGGTCTTTATAGTGCACATACTTGGCGACAAATGTTTGGGCTTTTGCCTTAAGAAAGTTCAGTGGTATAATCAGAAGAAGTAGAAAAGAGTAGAAGTAGAAAGTACAAAAGAGGAGAGGATTTTTAGAATGGATAAAACGTGTTCCTAAGTAGACATAGAGCATATAGACATAGAGTTGTGCAGCTCAGATCCTCCCTCAAGGAGGAATTGCAGCCTGGCTATGGGGAGAAAAGAATTCAGAAAGGTTTCATCCTTCAGCTCCTTCATAGTTTGCCTCTCTTTCTGGAAGCCTCCCTTGCCTAAGTAAACCCCAGCCTTCCCAGGGCAGCTCCCATCCTGCAACTGATCAAGATGGAGATGTAAGGTTCCAGCTATTTTGTTCACACCTGAGATAACTAATACATTTCTAGAGATCCCTGCCAGGTTGCCTGAGGTTTTGTGAGGTTTGTACTGTAATCTGACTTCTGTTTTACAGTCCTGCTTCCCCCCCTTCTTTTTATAGGGGCTGATCCCTAATAAACATCTTGCACCCAAAACTACTGCAGTGTCTGCTTTTAGAGAATCCAGATTGTAATAGGGAGGTTTTTATAAATCTTTTGTAAAATTTTATACAATTTTTTTCCCTTGTGAATGTGCATTATTCTGAAAAGGTCTGTAGCTTTCACAATAATTCTTAAGGATAGATTGAAAATGACAGGTCTTTCTCACCAAAGACTTAAGAATGAAAGGCTTTTGATTTTTTTGGATTTAGGGTCAAACATTGTAAACCTTTGCTTTTGGTCAGCATTCAAGCCAAAGCTCTGTTGATATGGGAGCATTCTCCAATGACACAGCAATTAACTTCCTGGCAAAGGCCCCTGGCGCTGGTTATAATATGCTGCTGTGATGACTCTTGGAAGCTTGGAGAAGTGATGGCCTGTATGAAATGAAGTAAAGATATCAGGGCTGTCTGGCAGATAGTAGAGCAAGGAATCAAAAGGTTCAGAGAAATGAGCATGCTAGAATGGATCTACTGTATTAAGACCAGACAGACATTTTGTTTGTCAATAATGCAATAATGCAATAAGGAAATGTAGAGTGAAGGGAGCCACCAGCATCATAGAGAGAAGCCTCAAGAGTGGCTGTTTATTGTAGAGGGAAGCTGATGGTGGAAGATGCCTTTAGAAAACTGGAGTCTAATAGCAAAGGGGATGAATGGATCCTGGAGTAGTAAAGGCTGGGGAGCAGCTCTTAACTGTCAAGTGAGGATGATGCAGTAGTTATCTGTTCTTGCTGTACAGATTGCTATGAATTTAGCAGCTTAAAACACCAATTATAATCCCAGAGTTGTGTCAGAAGTTAGTACCATGTGCTTTAACTCTGCTGGTTCTTTGCTTGAGGTTTCATAGGCTGAAATCAAAATGTTGGCAGGATTACATTCCTCTCTGAGGGTTCTAAAGATGAATGCTTCCACACTCATTCAAATTGTTGGCCAAATTCAGTTATTTGGAATTGTAGGACTGAGGCCCCATTTGTTTGCTTGCTTGCAACTCATGGGTCTTTTATCTCTTTAATCTCTGCTGTATCTGTAGTTAACGTGTGTGTTTCTAAATTGATGTTTAACCTTTACTTTCTATTTAATTGATATTTGTTCTTTCTTTCCTTTACAGTCTTTGAGTTAAATCTGTTGTTCTTCTAAAATCTTAATATGAACACTTAGCTTACACGTTTACAGCTTTAGGTTCTCTTTTCTGAGATTTGCAATGAAAGCTATACATTTTTCTCAAAACACCTGTTTTATATCATCCAGATTTTGCAAGAGTGTTTTATCATTCATTTCTAAGTATTTTAAATTTCTCTTAAGATTTCTTTTTGGCCTGTTGATTATTTGGGAATTGCTTGAAAATTTGAAGTTAGGACTTTTAAAAGGATGTCTTTTTAAAATTGCACATCATTGTAGTTAGAGAACAGGTTCCATGTGATAATCTGCTTTTAAAAATTCTGGAAATTTGTCTTATATCCCATTACATTGATTATTTTTGAAACGTTGTGTGTGTTCTTGATAAGAATAGGCACTCTCTAATTGTTAGATGAGGAATTCTATGTATTTAATTAGGTCATTATATATGATCCTCTCATGATCTGGCTTTTAAATTGTTATTTCTTGCATACAATTTTTGTTTATATCCTTGACTGGTCAATAATAAAAAGATGTGGGTAGAAACCTACTGGGATGCTAGATTTGTCAATTTCTTTTTAAGATTTTTAAATTTTTGCTTAATATATTTGAGACTTTTATTAAGTACATACACTTTTAGAATTACTATGTCTCCCTAGTATACTGAACTTTTTAAAAAAATCGTTATGTAATATTCCTTTCTATTTTAATTGGTAGTAATTACAGTTCAACTTCTTTCTTTTCTTTAACATTCGACCAGTATGTCCTTTTTTATCTTCTTTCACTTTAGAACATTAGGTGTCGGGGATCCCTGGGTGGCCCAGTGGTTTAGTGCCTGCCTTCTGCCCAGGGCATGATCCTGGAGTCCCGGGATTGAGTCCCACATCAGGCTCCATGCATGGAGCCTGCTTCTCCCTCTACCTATGTCTCTGCCCCCACCCCCCATGTCTATCATGAATAAATAAACAAAATCTTAAAAAAAAAAAAACTTTCTACAAGGTTATAATTTGGATTTTTCTCTGCTAACTTTATTTTTGTTATATAATAGAATGTATTATTTACTTAAAGACTTCTGAATTTGGTTTTTACTCTTAATTATTTGATCCATCCAAGAGTTTATTTTCATACACAGTATGGGGTATGGATCCTATTTTATTTTATTATAAAGATTTTATTTTTAAGTAATTTCTACGTCCAATGTGGGGCTTGAACTTCCACCTAGAGATGAAAAGTTGAATGTTCTACCAACTGAGGCAGCCAGAAGACCCCTGTTTTATTTTTTATAGTAGGTTATTTGGTTGTTCCAGATTGTTTATTGACTACTACATCTCTTTCTCATTATTTTGAGATACCACTTTAATTATATGTTACTGTCATATCTCAATTTACATGTTTATTATTGCTTGTTTTGGACTTTTTCTCATGTTCCATGGATATGGCTTATTATTGTGTGACAGTTTAATTATTGAAACATCATGAAAGTTTTGTTTTCAATTGGGCTATTGTCCCGTATTTCATTATTTTTTTTTTTTTAGAGCTTCCTAGTTTATTGTTACTTATTTTTCAACATTTTATCATGTTGTTTCATGTATACCACTCATCCCACAAAAATAAACAAAAACTATTTCTATTCTTCTTGATAGGATTATTATATTAAAATTAGAAATTAAGTGAAAGTAAATTGATGTATTAATACCGAGTCTTACTAAAGAAGAGCATGATTTGTGCTTTTATTACTTCAGATCTTCTGTTAATGCCTTCAGGAGTGTTTTAAGTATATTTTCTTATAGGTATTATATATTTTTAAAGTTTTGTGAATCCAAGATCTTTTAAAAGTGATTTTGGTTTATGTAAATGCAATTTCCTGACTTCTATGCATTATTTTTCTTACTCATGTACTTTACCACCTTTTACTGTTTGTAAAATTTCTGTTAAATTTTTCTGAAAAAATTTTAAGCTCTGCAATAATAACAGTTTTAAGTAGTAATAGATTTATTTCCTGATTCTTAATATTTATTCCTCTAGTTTCCTTCATTTTGTTTAATGGCATTGGCTGGTATTCTAGTGTGATGCTAAATGGTAGTGGTGATAATGGAGTTTCTTGTCTTAGTTCTCACTTGGCAAATTAGTAGTAGAATTGTGCCTTTCATAGTACTCCCCTCATCTTCAAAAAGTGTATTTTGTCTATCACTGGACTCTCACAGTGTACACTTATGGTTGTCCCATACCATCATTGATTATCCCATCTTTTCCTCATTAATTTGTAATACTTCCTGATATGCCCCAAATTTTACTGAAAATAAAGTGCAATTTTCATTTTCCTTGATTTTTCATGATTTCCAGTAGGAAGAAAGTGTTCCATGCACATTAAATGTTCTTGTCAGAAATTTCAAACTGAAAATTGGAAGCATCCTGATTTGAACTACAATTCCTTTTTTTTTTTTTTTTTCCTTTGTGTAGAACTGAAATATTTTGAGTTGCTCAGATTTGAGTGATCTTACTATTATTGCTTAGGGTCTTGGCTATCATAAAACCAACTTACCTAAAGCAGATTTTTTTTTTTTTTTTTTTTTTTGGTGCTAAGCTATTTTAAGTCTCAGTAGTTAATTTCATTTTTATTTTTTGTCAAAATTGTGTTTGTATTTTCAAGACAATGCTCTATTATCTTCTAGCTTTTAGTGTTGCTGTGGTGAGATCTGATGCCCTTCTGATTCTTTATCCTTTGTTTGAAACATTTGTTTTATTCTACAAAAGCCAAAGCCTAATTTAGGCTCTTTGTCCTGATAATGTCTTTGTAGGGGTCTCTTTTCATCCATTTTGCTGGACACATTGGTGATGGATTCTTTTGACATGGATCATGTCCATTAGTTCTGAGACATTTTCTTGAATCATTTGATTTCTTCCTATTTTCTTCTCTCTCTCACTCTTTGTTTTTTGAACTTCAGTTATTTGGTCATTGGACATCTTGGATTGGTCCTCTAAATTACTTTTCTAATTTTACTTTGGTTTTTGAGAAATACACTGTCATTTTTATTTCAATGGTTTTAAAAATAATGTTTTGTTTTGTTGTGCCTTTTAGTAGCATCTGTTCTTGTCTCATCTCATGGATGCAATATTTCTTGTCATCTCTCTGAGGTTATTAGTAATAAGATAAAGTTTTTCTCAAGCTTCTTTCCCATTGTATATCTCTCTTTCCTCCATGTTGTCATTTTTAATTTTTGTTTATTTTGGCCTTCATCTTTCACTGTAGAGATTTTAAATATCTGGTGATATTTGTCTCTTTGCCTATTTTTAAGAGTGGCAAATTGAGGGCTGCCCAGGTGGCTCAGCAGTTCAGCGCTGCCTTCAGCCCGGGGTATGATCCTAGAACCCCGGATCGAGTTCCATGTCGGGCTCCCTGCATAGAGCCTGCTTCTCCCTCTGCCTGTCTTTGCCTCTCTCTGTCTCTGTGTCTCTCACGAAAAAATAAATAAGTAAATAATAAAAAAAAAAGAGAGAGAAATTGAAAGACAGTAAATGTACTGTGGGTGTGTAGGAGTTGCAAACTCCTGGGCTTGAAATTATCTGACTGGGCTGTTTTGTAGCAGAATTCCATGTTGATACCAGTAGGTGGTTTCTTAAACTAGTTTGGTTATAGAAAGGTTCCTTTCATAACTGCCACTGGAATCAAAAAAGAAAAATATTAGAAGATTCCAAAGATTTGTGTGTCAGCTTTCAGTTTATTCTCATATTTTCAGTATATTTTTTGCCTTCTTTTTATCCTCTCCAGAAAATGGACCTCCAGTCTTTTGCCTGGATAAGAAAGAGGGTATTTGCTTTGATGTGCTGAGTAGAGAATGGATTCTGGAAGTCTATTTCCGTCTTAGAGTGTTATGTCCTGCCTTCACTCCCATTCCCAGAGATTCTTAATGCCAATCAGTGCCTTTTTAGGGGTATGACAGCATAAATTTGATTGCTGCCCAATTTTCTTCTGCTTTTCTCCATTTCTGTTTATCATTCAGCTTTCTTGGGTGTGTTGAGTTAATCATTGTTCTTCACTCTGCTTTACAGTATCCAGATTTTTGTCACCATTGTTTCCATTTTGTCTTTGAAAATAGTTTTAGTGGGGTTCAGGAAGAATCAGAAGTTTGTGTATGTATCTAATATCTTGGTTTTTACTTAAAGTGTGACATATTTTAAATTATTGCTTTTATCTTATTTTGTATTTCTTAATTTAGATAGAAAATTATTGCATTACATAATAGTTTTCTAGTAAGTTATTCAGTTGATCAAAATTGAAATATTAATGGTTACAAAAAGAGTTGGCCACATTGGCATATGTAATATTCATTCGAAACACGTAAAGGAAATAATGACTCTTGTGTATTATTATATGCAATGTATGAAAATAACATTGATTTGATTCTTCATTTTTGATACAGTTGATTTGATACTTCAGCTTTTATCACTTACCATATATACCAACGTGCTTTTTTTTTTTTTTTCTTTTTAACCAATGTGCTTTAATGGAAGCTGGGTTCTTCTTTACCTTCAGGGGCTGAATTTGAATTAATCTAAACCAATCATGGTAATTTAATTCCCTTTGTTAGTGATTGATTTAGTAAAAAGTGGCCAGCAACACTTTAAGTTTAATGAAAAAGTTTTCCTTACTATTTTTTGTTGTTGTTGTTCTTAGATACAAAGAAGGGGCAGTCTTTCTTAACTTTGGATATTAGATAAAGTGATACTTGCAACAATTATAGCTAGTTTTGAACCACTAGGGGACAAAGGTCATCACATTAAGGGTGGCACAGGGAAAACATGGATAAAACCTACGCCTCTACTGATGTGTTGTAAATTAATCCCAGAACTATTGTAGCCCTGGATGTTTTGTTATATGCGGCAATAATTCTTCTGATTGTCTTTAAAAAAAAAAAAACCATCAAAGTAAAATGTTACTTGTATGTAGCTAAAAAAATTCCTAACTAAATAAATGTTTTCAAGTTCAAATTACGTAAATATTAGCTCAAAACTGCAGTTTTCTGAAAAGTTAGTAATTATTGTTTTTTATTAAAATGAGCCGAATTAGATATTTATATCATGTTCTTTGATTACTGTTGTCTTTGTCCATAACTTTTGTGGATCTGACATCTTAGCTGTTTGGTAAAACTTGTAATTTTAATCTTTTGTTTTAGGTATGATTCAGGTTGACCTGACATTTTAATAAGTCTGGCTCTTAGGACTGATTAAAGAAACATCGTATTTGTTAAAATATGTACATTTTCTTCATGAAATTGGTTTTTCTTTTTATCTGTGATGCATCTTGCCAAAACTTTGAAGCATATGTTTTTGATACTGGCATTACATTTTTAATTAATATTTTAGATGCAAAAGGTGACAGTTTAAAAGATTGTTTTGTTAGTGGCTTATCCTTAAAAGCAAGTGGCATTTGGTTTTATTTTACAATAGAATTTAATCTTATATGTTTTTTGTTAAAGTAATGTTAACCAAAAAATCTCTTATTGAACTATTTGTGGTGAGCTTTTTAAGGATGTTTAAGATTTCACATGGAGTTTAACTGATCACAGATGAAGTTGTAAATTAATACCTCATGAGTGTATTTGACTTCAGGGCATTGTTTGTGAATCAAAACTGCTTTGTTCCTGTAAACTGTGAAAGAGGTTTAAGCATATGGATTAAAATTGCATGGTGATTCCAATGTACTTATGAAAAGACACTCTAGTTGGATCATTTAAAATGTACTAAAATATTATCAGTGGCTATAAATTGTAATAATTCCCTTAAGCTTTTAAGGATTGCAAGATTTAGTTTTATTCCTTTATTGGATTTAACCACGTTAATAAGAAATTGTTTTGTTGCTTTTAAAACTGTACATAGCAATAAGAGTAATCATTGATGTATGATGATAATAAACTAAAGTTTCCCAGATAACATATATTTTTATGTGTTCACGACTATCAAATATATACATGAAATTTTTTTCTTGTTTTCACTTAAGTCATTCTCTTAACAGACCCTATAGAGTGACTGATTGTTCATTGATATCTTCTATATGTTTATTAAATAAGTGTTGTTTAGTGTCAAGTCAGATTTTTGTTGTTGTTATTTTTATTTTACAATGTATGAAAGTCACCTCATGTAGAATGTACTCTCTGGCCATGACAAACTGAAGTTTCTATTGACAAAATACCAGAAAAATAGAGAAATCTCGTTCCAGAAGACAGTGGTAAACTAGAGAAAGCAGAAGTAAACTTTAATTAATTTCTTAAGTCAGTGAGACAGGTGCTAGTGTTAGGTCATGCTTAAAGAAAGGTTGTTGGGAAGCATTTTGAGTGTCATCCTTTTAGACCCCTTCACATTCTTTGAAAACTTTGGTAACTGTTTTCTTCTATCTTCTTAATTCTCATGTGGATGGTATTTCCAGCACCAGTTATCACACTTCCTTAAATTCCTCTATTATAACTGCCTTTATCTCCATTTCACTTGAGCAACCCACTTTCCACATTCTGAACCTAGTCCATGCCCTGACTGTTTAAAAATTTTTTTTTGTACCAGCTTTCTGTTTAGCTCCTTTGTGTTTTTCCTTTGTATTCTCTTTATTTAGCCTGAATGACATGGTTGGTTGTTTCAACTACATTTTGTCATTGCCTTCAGTTCTCTCTCCCTTTTGACCTTGCCAGTTTCTAAACGTGGGTCAGTTTAATTGCATACCTTGCTTCTTGACTTTTTATCACAATTAAGGATTTTTCAGTCATACTAGACGTTTCAGTCATCTTTGGTTCTACTCCTTAAACCTTCACAAGCAGATTGTTTGCCAGGTATTATTTATCATCTGAATGTCTCTTAGATCTCACCCTTCTTTGCTACTCATGTTTATTGCTCCTATCATGATCTCTTGCATTGAGTCCTATAGCCCGTTCTCTGGCTGCATTTTTCCAATGCCTTTCCTATCCCATCAACACATGAGGGATTGGATTCCCATCCAGCCACCTCTACCCCTTCTTAATTAAAAGACGCTCCTTTCAATAGTAATTCTCAATTGAGGCACCAGATACTGAGTCTCTGTGTAGTACATATTTAATTTTGAAAGCGCCCTAAAATGATTCTCTTCCTTTTTTCTTGAGGTTTTGCAGGACTTCCTCATTTGTACCTTCTCTAGTGCTACAGGAGTCATTCTTCTGAAACATAGATTTACTCACTTGACAAATGTATAGCAGCTTTTTGCTAAGTACTGGATTAGTTGCTAGAGTAAAGAAGATGAATGCTAAGTTGTTTGTCTTTGAGAAAAATATGAATGTCAAAGTACATCTGTCGTTTACTAGAACTTCTGTTAAGTGTTAGGCACTTCCTGGATTCATTCTTATAAAAGTCCTTCAGCGTAGATGTTATTAGTCATTGTACAGATGAGTGAACTGTATCACAGAGAATTCTGAGCAATCACACAGCTAGTGATTCTATAAACAAGTGGTAAGTGTTATGATAATTACTTGAAAAGGGACCTCTGAGAGCATAGAGGAGAGATACCTAGTTTAGGATTGGAAGATGAGCAATTAAAGTAGGCTTAATTGATACGATGATGCCTTAAGTGGTGTCTTTAAGACAAGTGTGATGCTAGTTAGAAAAAATGATACACAGAGAAGTGCCTGGGTGGCTCAGTTGGTTCAGTGGCTGACTCTTGATTTCAGCTCAGGTCATGAACTCTGGGTAATGGGATGGAGCCCTGCATCAGGCTCTGAACTCAGTAGGAAGTCTGCTTGAGGATTCTCTCTCTTTCCCCATCTATTCCTCCCCCAACTCATGTGTGCACTCAATCTCTGTCTCTCTCACCCTCTCTCAAATAAATACATAAATAAATAAATAAGTACAATTTTTAAAAATGATACACAGGAAAGTAAGTGTGTAGCATGGTTGTACTTGTGCACAGTCTCTGCAAAAGATATGCAGAGACACAAGAAAGCATTTTATGGGAACACCTCATTGTGACTGAACCATAGTGCTTGAGCAGATATAAAGTCATTAAATCAGGTTTATTATATATATATATATATATATATATATGTATGTATATATATATATATATTTATACACACACACACTAAGTTTAGATTTGTTTTTAGTAGAGTTGACTTTAGGGGAGTTAGTTGATTAAACATTATGAAGAATGGATTAGAGCAAGGCTTTTCTGAAATCATAAAGGCCTATTAGTTTGTTGGAATAGCCTAAAAATAAATAAGGAGGTCCTAAAATGTGCCAGTGATATTGAAGGAGGAAAAGGGTGGAACTCAAAGACTCTTTGGGAGGTGGAGTCAACCAACTTAATGGTCTAAAAAAGTGAGTGAGAGGAATAATGACTTTTCAAGTTATACTCAGCCCAGAAGAGTAGTTGTGCCAATCCAAGAGATAGATGTAAATTTATCTTATTTTGAAGTGTGTTTTTTAAACATCTTGGCCAACTTATAGCTTTGAGACCTTTTTGTTTATCAAGCCTTACCTGAATACCCAACAGGTCAAGTTACATTTTGGGAGGGAGCATAGTGGAAGTACTAGAACTTGCCCATCTAGTAAAATCTCTTGAGTTTAAATACCTTCTGAACCTTCAGTTTTCACATTCTCCAGCACTGAAGATAAACTTTGGCTAGAGGTCATGTAAATCAGTATTGTGGTTTATAAAACAAGTGGCCATAGTAAATAGAAGTAAACTTTAAAAACTTGATTATGGAATTCTTCACCTTAGTCTGTGTTTTGCCTGTTTATTGACTATTAAAATATTTTTGTGAGGTTAAGCTATACTAGAGATATCTCTTTATATATAGCTTTGGAGTAGAATCTTGATAACTGTTTAATACAGTAGAAAATGGGAAGTAAATTGGGTAACATTGTCACCTCACCTTCCTTTCTTAATATCCACGGAAGTTATTTTGCCTTAAATTCTGTAAAAGATTATTTATATGAAAAGTTTTCTAAGCCTGTATTGCAACTGAATGGGGGAGGATGGGTACTTTGAAAATTAATGTCAGTAGCTAGGAAATGAAAATATCAGAATGAAATAGCTCATACTTCGTTGTTGAGTTAAACCATGAAGTTGTGACATAGAGCCTGGATTAAGCTTTATTTCAATTCAGCTATCACACACACACAAATACAACAAATGTCTATACTACCTAAACTATACATTCCCTGAAGTCTTTCTCATGGCTTCTTTCATGAACCATGTATGATTTTTGTTATGACACTTTGCTTTACACATAGTAGATATTTGATATATATGTGTTGAATTGAACTGAATAAATATTTTACCTCTCAAAACTGTGTGAAGATGAGACCTCAAACAGATATATCCTTTAAACTGAGATGAAGGTTAAAATTACTTAAAATTTATCCTTATTTAAAAATAACATGTTTCTTTCTGATTGGTAAGAATTTGGAAAATATATAAAAATAAAATAAAAAATATAAAGATCAGTAATTCCACTGAGAATAAAATATGATTGTCATTGTGTATTTCCTTTGAACTAATTTGTTAAAAACAGTACTGTATTTTTTGAAGAAGTGAGTACTTCAGGAAAGTTTGCTATCAGTTTACTTTCTTAAATTGGTGCTTTTCAAAAACTTTGTCTCTGAAGTGATCTCCTGTAATGGATCTGCCTTTTTTTTTTTCTTTTTTAAGATTTTATTTATTCATGAAAGAGAGAGAGAGAAAGAGAGAGGCAGAGACTCAGGCAGTGAGAGAAGCAAGCTCCTTGCAGAAAGCCCAATGTGAGACTTGATCCCGGGGCTCCAGGATCATGCCCTGGGCCGAAGGCAGGTGCTCAACCGCAGAGCCACCCAGGTACCCAATGGATCTGCTTTTGATGATTTTTTAAAAGACCTCCACCCCCTAAAAAAATAGGGAAGACAATTCTCCTTTATTGAAAAAGAAGACAAAATGTATGATGTCATAGTATACCTGAAAATTGATGTATTTCTATAGATACATGGACAATTAGTAGTTTAATCATCCTTAAGATAATATTTCTAAACTCTTTTAGAATTCTTGGCTACATGTGACAAGAAAACTAACTAGCACTAGCCTAGGCTGAAAAAGGAATTTAGTAACTCAGATCACTGAAATGTGCACAGAAAAGTACCAGTAAAGTTGGGCCTTAGGGGTAACTAAATCTAAGGACTCAAAAGCTGTCAGATTTTTTTTTCTTCAATTTTTCTCTTTGTCTCTGAAAAGTTATCTTTAATTTGTTGAACTACCTTTTCTTTCCTTCAGGCTTTTTTTTTTTACTTTGACTTAATGTGTTTTCTTGGTTTTGTACTAGTTTTTCTTCTTGCTTTTTTGAAAAATTATTAGTACTGTTGATTAGTAATTTTGTATGTTTTTAAATTTTTATTTATATGCAAGATAAATATCCAACAAAAAGTGGTTTGGTTTAATATTTTTATAAGATTCACAAGGTATTTCTCTATTTTTCCTCAAAAGAGTAATCTCAAATGAAACATCTGTGATAGGATTGTCATTTAATGGCTAAAAAAGCCTTTCAATTTATACTAGGGACCAGTAGATGAATTTTAATATTTGTGACCAGTATTCATATTCTAGGGCTTTATATGCTTTTATGAAAGAGGTGTTTTACCTACAGGAGAAAAATTAATTTCATTTTTTCGTGATTTACAAAATTTCCACCATTTTTGCTCAATGCTTTCTTTTGAAAGAACTATGTATTGATTTAGGCTTTTCTTGTTGATCACCTAATGTGCTAAATGTGTTTTGTTAAGGTGACCCTTTAAGATTGCTCTTATAGACTAAAGAGAGGCACTGCATTTTCTAATGTTGTGGAAGAGGTTATATTTAGCTGTTGGTATTTCAAGTTGGAACACTTCATTCTACTGTGACTTTTGTTAATGAGTCATCTGGAGAAAATGGGCTGCCTCTTGCTTTTAGGAAGAGTCTGTAGCAAATAATAATAATAAGTTAAACACTGTAGGAGATTTTCTGCCAAATAGCAAACTTAAAATGGAAACTGTTTCATAATACATTTTATTGCCCATATGTAAAATATATGTTAAAGGATGCAAAAGCATTTGTGATTATTATCTTCAGCTGATAAAAACAAGATAATAATCATGATGTCACATACAACAAAAAGTAACCATTTTCTACCAAAGCATTGTATAGATTGTTACAACTTCTAGGTAGGTGGGAAGCTAGCATAAACTCAATGAAATTCTCTTATATACAGGACATATAGCAGTGGTCAAATCTTTTTTAAAAAATTTAATTTACTTAATGTATTTATTTAAAAATTTTAATTCCAGTATAGTTAACATACGTGTTTTTATTAGTTTCAGGTAACAATTTGGTGGTTCAGCAATTCCATATGTTACTTGGTCCTCATCAGGTTGATACCTGTACTCTTAATCCCCTTCATCTATTTCACTCATGTGTCCACTCATTTGCTGTCTGGAAACCATCAATTTGTTCTCTATATTTAAGAGTCTAGTGTTTGGGTTTGTCTCTTTTTTGTTGTTGTTTATTTCTTAAATTCCACCTATAAGTGAAATCACATGGTATTTCTGTGACTTATTTCATTTTGCATTATAACTTCTAGATCCTTCCATGTTGTTGCAAATGTCAAGATTTCTTTCTTTTTGTGGCTGAGTAATACTCCATTATATAATACACACACACACACACACACACACATACCCCACATCTTATCTATCAGTGGACTCTTGGGTAACTTCCATAATTTGGCTGTTGTAGATAATGCTGCACAGGGATCCATATATCTTTCCAAATTGGTGTTTTCATATTCTTTGGATAAATGCCCAGTAGTGGAATACTGGATTATATGGTAATTCTGTTTTTAATTTTTTGAAGATCCTAGCAGTGGTCAAATCTTAATGATAATTTTTAGTAACTGAGGAAAGTTTTATGATTATTAAAGTAGTAACTTTTTAAGGTATTTTTATTTTACATTTACTTAGCTTTTTCCCATTTTTAAATTTTGGTAAGATACATATAACATAAAATTTACCTACTTAACCATTTTTAAGTGCAGATTTAGTGGTATTCAGTGTGTTCATACTGTTGTGCAGCCATTACCATCATCCATTTGGAGTTCTTTCTTTTATAAAGCTGAATGTTTATACCCATTAAACAGTCACTCCTCTTTCCCTCTTTCCTCTAGCCCCGGGCAACTACTATTCTACTTGCTGTTTCTTTAATTCTGACTACTCTAAGTACCTCATATAAATGGAATTATGTAGTATTTGTCTTTTTCTGTGCTTGGCTGATTTTACTTAGCATAATATTCTCTGGGTTCATCTATATTGTAGCCTGTGTCAGCATTCCATTCCTTTTTAAGGCTGAATAATATTGCCTTGTACATATATGCCATATTTTGCTTATCTGTTCATCAATAAACGGACACTTGAGTGGCTTTTTGAATGATGCTTCCTTGAAGATGGATGTACAGATATCTCTTTGAGACCCTGCTTTCAGTTTTTTTGTGTATATACCCAGAAATGAAATTGTTGAATCATATGATAATTCTACTTTTAATTTTTGAGGGAACTGATATACTATTTTTCACATTGGCTATGCCATTTCACATTCCTACCAACTGTGCACAAGGGTTCTAACCTCTTCATATCCTCGCCAACACTTGTTGTTTTCCAATTTTTTGATAGTAGGGTTTCTAATGGGTGTGAGGTAGTATCATGTAATTTCGATTTGCATGTTCCTAATGATTAGTGATGTTGAGGTTTTTTTGTTTTGTGCTTATTGGCCATTTGTGTATGTTCTTTAGAGAAATGTTTATTCAAGTCTTTTACCCATTTTGGATCAGGTTGTTTGTTTTGTTGTTGAGTTTTAAGGGTTCCTTCTATATTCTGGATGTTATTTTCTTTTTCAGATATATGATTTGTAAATATTTTTTCCCATTCTGTGGGTTGTCTTCTTACTCTGTTGATACTATCTTTGATGCACAAAAGTTTTAAATTTCCTGAGGTCCAATTTGTATATATTTGGTTTTGCTTGTGCTTTTGGTGTTATATCCAGAGAATCATTGCCAATTCCAGTGTCTTAAAGCTTTTCCCTTATGTTTTTTTCCTTTTTTTTTTTGAAGATCTTATTTGAGAGAGACAGAGAGTGCAGATGGGAAGGGGCGAAGGGAGAGGGAGAGAGAGAATCACAAGCAGACTCCTCACTGAGTGGAGAGCCTGAAACGGGGCTTAGTCTCAGAACCCAGAGATCATGACCAGAGCCCAAACCAAGAATCAGATGCTTAACTGACTGAGCCCGCCAGGTGCCCCATTTTTTTACAAAGATTTATTTATTTATTTATTTTAGAGAGAGAGATAGAAGAGCACAAGTGGGAACGGGAGAGGGAGAGAGAATCTAAAGCAGACTCCATGCTAATAAGTGCAGAACCTGATGCAGGACTTTATCTCAGGAGCCCAAGATCAGAACCTGAGCTGAAACCAATAACTGGTGGCTTAACTGACTCCATCACCCAGGCACCCTGCCCTATGTTTTTTTCCTAAGAGTTTCATAGTTGTAGCTCTTAAAATTTATACCTTTAGTCTATTTTGGGTTAATTTTTTCTATTTGTTGTTAGGTAAGGATCCTATCTCATTTTTTGCATTTAAATATCCAGTTTACCCTGCACCATTTGTTGAACAGACTATTGTTTTCCCATTGAATAGTCTTTGCATCCTTGTCAAAAATCATTTAACCATATATGTGAAGGTTTATTCCTGGATTCTCTATACTATTCCATTGGTCTGTATGTCTCTCTTTTTGCCATTACACATTGTTTTGATTATGCTATGGCATAGTCCTTTGTATCCTTAATTTTAACAATTTTGTAGTATTGGAGAACCAGTTGTATTTGAGAGATTGATTGGCTGATTTGTTCTTTCAGCATTTATGTAATGAGTGTGCGTGTATTTGTTATATTCTAAACTCAATAAATTCAAGCTGAACTCCCTACTTTTTCCTCGCTCCCTATCCCCAAACCTCTTCCACTTGCAGCCTTGTGTTTCACTTGATGGCAACTTTATCCTGGGTGTTTTGGCTAAAAACCTTAAAGGTAATGTCAATTCTTCTCTTTTTCTTATAGCATGTATCCAGCCCTTCACACATTATCCTGGATTACCTTTGAAATATATCCTGAATTTAATCACTCTGTTCCATGCTTTGTGCCACTGTCATCCTTTGCCTGAATTATTACAATGGCCTCTTACCTAGTCTCTCTCCATCCACCCATGCTGCTTTTCTTATATTCTCAGCCCAGCAGGCCGGTTGACTTTTTAAAAACATAAGTCGGGGATCCCTGGGTGGCGCAGCAGTTTAGTGCCTGCCTTTGTCCCAGGGCCCAATCCTGGAGACCCGGGATCGAATCCCACGTCGGGCTCCCGGTGCATGGAGCCTGCTTCTCCCTTTGCCTATGTCTCTGCCTCTCTCTCTCTCTCTCTCTGTGTGTGTGTGACTATCATAAATAAATAAAAATTTAAAAAAAAAATAAAAACATAAGTCGGATCATGATACTCTGATAAAAATAGGCATAGAAGTGGCAGAGAAGGAAATATTATTTGCAGATGAAATTATTGTATTTTTTGAAAAACAAAAAATAGAAAGTAAAAAATAATTAGAATCCAACATTGGCGTGGTGAGTTATTACAGAATCAACATACAAAAATATATTTTAATACTTTTCTAAATACAGAGAGTCACAAATGATAAATTAAGAGCAATATAAAAATATAGTCAGATATCAAGAGACTAGTGCAAGTCGGGTTTATTCCAAAATGAAAGGATAGTTCAGAATTAGGGAATCTATTAATATGATTTACCATGCTTCTCCAAATGCTTCTCAGGGGGGTTCTGTTGTTTGCTTAGCAACTCCAGACCAGCTAAACCAATGAACTCTGCTATCTGGTGGCTGAGCCATACTTTCTCAAATGAGGTCTGATCCATTATAAATTTTTCCTTCCTTGGGTACTCTTTAGTCAGCCCTGGAGTACCAAATGGAGCTTTCTTTTTTTATCATAGTTAATAATTCTTTATGTTAAAATTTCTCTGTTTAACTTATTGTGTGGTTTTAATCTTGCTGGGCCCAGACCAGTGTACCATTAGATTTTTGGAGAAATTTTATATGATTATTTTCATAGATGCTAAAAATGCATTTGCAAAATTCAACATTCATTCTTCTTTTATTAACTTTTTATGAATTGAAGTATAACACACATAGAAAAGTATACAAATCATAAGTGTACAGCTGAAAGAATTACCTCAAAGTAAACATACTTGTTTAAACACCAACCAGTTCTAGAAATAGAACTTGGCCAGCAGCCCAGAAGCACCCTTGGCCCCCCCTCTTTTTTCCCCAAAGGTATCTACTGTCCTGACTTACAACACCAGAGATTAGCTTTGCTGTTTTGAACTTTAAATAAATGGAATCATATAGTGTGTATTTTTTTTTTTTTAATTTTTTTTTTTTTTTTTTTTTTTTTTATTTATGATAGTCACAGAGAGAGAGAGAGAGGCAGAGACACAGGCGGAGGGAGAAGCAGGCTCCATGCACCGGGAGCCTGACGTGGGATTCGATCCCGGGTCTCCAGGATCGCGCCCTGGGCCAAAGGCAGGCGCCAAACCGCTGCGCCACCCAGGGATCCCTAGTGTGTATTTTTTGTCTCTGGCTTCTCTGGCTCATCTCTCTTCATGTGATTTATCCACATCATTGCATGTAGTAGTGCTTTTGTTCATTTTTTTTTCTCTATCCAATTCCACTCTACAAATCCGTCTGAATTTAATTTTATATTCTACTGTTGATGTGTATTTGAGTTGTTTCAGGTTTGACTTTGTTACAAATAATATTAGTAATGAACCTTCTTGTATGTGTCTTTTTGTGTTCATGTGCACACAATTTCTGTTGGAATTATAGGTAGCAATGGAAATACTGGGGGCACTAGGTATGCTTGTCTTAAACCTTACTAGGTACTACCAAAAGATATTTCCAAAGCTTTATATTCCTATCAGCAGGACTGAGGGTTCCAGTTGTTCTGCTGGTATTTTCAGTCTTTAAAATTTTTGTTTTAGCCATATTGGTGAGTGGGTGACTAGTGGTATTTTAATTATACTTCCTTGACCATGACCTCTAATAAAATTAAGCATACTCTTATTTGTATATTGACCATTTGGATATACTTTCTTTGTGAATTGCAAGTTTTTTTTTTCTTCCAGTTGTCTGTTAATAATCTTTGATCAGTTCATAGGAATTCCCTATATATTCAGATTATGACAAAATGCCTTTTCTAACTTGGTTCTTTCACTCTCATCATGATACCATTTCATGAATAGACGTCTTCATTTTAATGTGAATACTCTTTATGGTGTTCCTGTCCTTTTTTACTCTCTGGACTACCGTGCCTATGTTTTGTGTATTCCTTAAATATTTGGTAGAATTCAATGATAATGCTATCTAAACCTGGCATTTTCTTTCTTAGGAATATTCCATTTAAAAAACTAAGCACTTTTTAAAACTTTCCAGTTATTCTTGTGTCAGCTTTGGTAAGATTTGTATTTATAAGTATTTGTACATTTTGTCTAAATTTTAAAATGCATTGACATACTCCTGTTCATAATATCTTTCTGTGATCTTTTAACATTTAAATGGTGAATGGAGAAAAGTACCATTTTACATTTCTACTAATGTTTATTTGTTTCTTCTTTGTAAGGAGGTGCTTATCAATTTTATTAGCTTTTTCAAAGAACCGGCTTTGGCATTGTTGTTTCCTTATAGAGCAGGCTTGCTTGTTTTCTGTTTCTACACATTCTGCTTCTTGTTAATTTCTTCTTTCTACAATCTTTGGGTTTATTTTGCAGTTCCTTTTGTTTTTACATTCTTGCAGATGATTGCCCATATTAAAAGTATTTTTTATACATGGCAAAAAAGTGCATAAAGTCAGAAGATATTTTATCAGCTGATAAAAATAATTGTCAAATACATCAGAGTCCAAGATCTTTATATGTAAAGAACTTCTAGAAATCAATAAGAAAAACAATTACATATTAATGAACAAAGTCTGTGAAGTGATGATGGATAGAAAAGTTAATATTAATGGTATGTAAACATAATGAAAGAATGTTCATCCTTGTTCGTAGGAGGAATTGAAAATAAACCTCTTATGATAATTCTTATATTGGCAAGGAGTATAGGGAATAGGCAGTTTCATAATGTGGGAGCATAAATTACCACAGCCTTTTTGAAGGAATAGTTTATATTACTTATCAAACTCATAAGTCTTATATGCCCTTTGATCTATAAACTGTATATATGTGTAAGGATATTTGTTTTTATATTACTAAAGACAAGCAAAATTAGACAAAACCTAAATGTTTATTCTATAGATTAAGTTGTAGCTATGCAATGGAAAACTATGAAGCCATTAAAAAGAGGTAGACTCTAGGTGCTGGTTGTATGGAACAAGCTCCAGGAAAGACTGGTTGCTAACATAAAAAATTATCAAGAGGAGTTTGTAGGTAAAGTGTTTGTGTTTTGTGTGTACGTAGTGTATTTCTGAAGTGCCTGTATATTTTACAGGTAAATGCTTAGAGTTTATTTTGTTATCTTTATGGAATTGAATTGACTGCATAGTGCCTTGAATGTTGTATAATAAACATTTTGTAAATGTAAAATAGAATTTTTTTTTTTATGATTCAGAACCTGTTCACATATTATGTTTGATGATCCTTTTCATTTCCGTTTATGGTAAATAGGTTTAAAACGATCATTTTATTTACCTATTACAGAAGAGCCCAAGAGAATACATGACTTCTTTAAAGCAGGGGTTGGCAAACCACAGCCTGTGAGCCAGATCTGCCCCTCCACTTGTTTTTATATGGTCTGTAAGCTAAGAATGGTTTTAATATATATATATTTTAAAGATTTGCTTATTTATTTTAGAGAGAGAGAGTGCTTTCACACATAAGTTGGGTGAGGGGCAGAGGAAGAGAGAGAATCCTCAAGCAGACTCCCTGCTGAAATGTGGAGCCTCACGTGAGACTTAGTCCCAGGACCTTGAGATCAGCCAACTGAGCCACCCAATTGTGCCCTGTTTTCTTATATTTTTAAATGATTGTAAAAAGAAGAAGAATATTTTATGATGTGAAAGTTATTTGGAATTCAAATTTCACTGTCCATAATTGAAGTTTATTAGAAGATACTCATGTTCATTTATTTATGTATTGTCTATGGCTGCTTTCCCACCACTATGGCAGAGTTGAATAGTTAAAACAAAGATTTGATGTGACATTCTCATTGCTTCACACTGCTACTTGGCATACTACACATTCCAGTGAAACAGTTACAATTCAACAGTGTTTGAAGTGTCACATGTGTTACTGTGCTGTGACACTTTTTTATTTCTAGTGCATACCCATTGTGTCAAAACAAGAAAGGGAGAGACAAAGAGATTTTGAATCTCATGGTTTTTAAGGGGTGGTGGCCTATGGGTTATTTTATTAAATTAGATGGTAAAACATTGGGCTTATTAAACTCTATTAAAAAAACACAGTATACATTGCTATCACCAGGCTATGTAAGCACTTACAGTATTCCAAACTCACAGGAAAGCAATTCTTACAAAAATTAGAAAATTTAAAGTATAATACCTTATCACAACAGAATTTTTTCACACATATAAACAAAAAAATCAAAATGAGACTACATCCAAAGTAAGGTTTAGGAATGTCTCATTTCTCAGCCAAGAAATGAGAGCCATTTACCAATGGTGACTTATAAACTGTGTTTTATTGTAGTAGAAATGTGTTTAGAGAAAATAGATTTAAGACTGTCAGTTTTTTGGTGGCAATAGTTGCTTTAACAATTGAGGGCATTGGTAGCAATATCAGTAGTCAATTAAAGAAGAAGTTTATGATTTTGAGTGGTTTTCTTTAGCTTTTGGTGAGTCAATAGGTGTTTACTGACATTGTTCACTAGTTTTTTATTCACAGAGGTGATACTGAGTTTCAAGTGATTTGAGAATTAATTAGCCTCTATGAAAAGTCTCTATCAAACAACTGCAGGGAAGACTGTTTTCAAAGAAGTTAAGAAAATGCGATTTCAGTATAGAGTCTAAAGTATAATCTATTAAACTGTTATAGGGGATGATGTGTAAAGATACATGTGGAACAGAAAAAGAGAGTTAGACACATTTACAAGGTTATGAAAATGTAAGGCTTTAAACCCTATGACTATTCATTGTATTATTATAATTACAGAATTGTAGAAAATATTTGGATCTGTCATTTATTATTGAACTATTAATGTAAACCGTGAGCTTCAGGGATGCCTGGGTGGCTCAGTGGTTGAGCGTCTGCCTTTGGCTCAGGGCGTGATCCTGGAGTCCCAGGATCGAGTCCCACATCCGGCTCCCTGCGAGGAGCCTGCTTCTCCCTTTGCTTCTCCCTCTGCCTGTGTCTCTGCCTCTCTGTCTCTCTCTGTGTCTCTCATGAATAAATAAATAAAATATTTTTTAAAAATTGTCTTAAACCGTGAGCTTCATTTGACCTCATGAAGAGATAGTTCCATAGGTTTTTGTCAGAAATTTGAAATGTTTTACTTGCCCTACCATTTGATTGTTGCTGTTATTTTGAGTTCAGAGTCAAGAATCAAAGTTTTCAAGATAAGCCCTGTTAAGTGATTTTGTAGAACATGAAATAGCTTTGAAAATTACCTGTTGTTTCAGTCTTTTATTGTTTCTAAATGATACTGATAGTGTTTCTTAATTGTGAGGTCTATTAGCACTTATACATTTGAAACTTCCACTATGGTGGTCATTTGACAGCAACTATTGTAGCTTGAATCATGAATAATGTCAAGCTACTTTATATTTGTCTCATCAGAAGTTAAAACAAGAAGTAATATCTCCATTCTCACACTATTTATAGCAGATATATTTTTCAGGCTGAAACAATATTTCCAAGAGTATTTTTCAGATCTTGATGGTCTGAAAGTACAAGGATGCTTCCTTATTTTAAATCTTCTAACAATGCAGTTGGGGAGCCTCTATCTAATTTTGAGTTGGAAGTGATTAATCTACAAGGTAGTGACATGCTAAAAGGCAAATATCAAGAGACTCCTGTAATAGAATTTTATAAATGCCTTCTATGTGAGGAATATACTCAATTAAAATCATATGCTTGTGGATTGATATCAGTATTTGGCAGTATCTATTTGTGTGAAAAGACATTTTCAAAGTTGAAATATGTAAAATCTCATAATAGATCAATGTTAACAGATGAACATTTGCAGTCATTTTTACTCATAGGGAACAGTAACTTTGAACACCAATTAAAAGAAATGTTATTCTCCCTCAAAGAATTAAATTTTTCTTCCTAGTAGGCCTAAATTACAAAACAGACTAGCAAGCAAAATACAAAACCCTATGCAATTATATTTGAAATTTTATCAGCAAAAATGTTTTTGGAAATTTGTTTTCTCCCTTGTTTTCCAACCACCTAAAGGTATCCTTGAGTTCCCTCTTTACTGACAAAAGCCTAAATTATTTACTACCTGGCCTTTTATAGAGAATGCTTTCTAACCTCCCCTCCTCTCCAGAAAGAATAACTGTATGTCTAATTAAAAATCAGTTATGCAGGGATCCCTGGGTGGCGCAGCGGTTTGGCGCCTGCCTTTGGCCCAGGGCGTGATCCTGGAGACCCGGGATCGAATCCCACGTCGGGCTCCCGGTGCATGGAGCCTGCTTCTCCCTCTGCCTGTGTCTCTGCCTCTCTCTCTCTCTCTGTGACTATCATAAATTAAAAAAAAAAAAAAATAAAAATAAAAATAAAAATAAAAAAAAAATCAGTTATGCATTGTATTAATTGTCCTTTATTCTCATTTTGAGTTACTGCATTTAGAAAGTACTAAAAATGTTCAAAAATGGTAAAGTTTATTATCACATAATGTAATTTAAATCTTTGAAATATAGGAAACAGATTTATCTATAAATTATGTATCAGTATATCCTGTAGGGTATACTGTAACACTCTTCTGTAATAGCTAAATAACTTTGAAATTCAGGGCTTTGCCTATTGTATGTTGCTTTTTGCTTTTGCTTTCAAATTGGTTGAGGATAGTTTGTTCAGTTTTTACTTTTGAAATTCAGTATGTACTGAAAAGAATATATTTCACGTTGTATTGAGTCAAGTGTTAGTGGTTGTTTTAAAAATAGTATGAATATGTTTTTCAAATTAATAAGCTTTATTGGTAGTTTTATTGTAAATTCTGTAAAAAAAGATAGGAGTTTTTGGGGCGCCTGGCTGGCTCAGTTAGTAGAGCATACTGACTCTTGATTTCGGGGTCATGAGTTCAAGCCCCATGTTGGGCGTAGAGCTTACTTTAAAAAGAATACATGTGAGTTTTAGGATCTCATGTATCGTGCCTTGATATAGTCTATATTGTTTATGTTGGCAAATAGTTTTTTAATGAAACAAACTTTTGCATTAATATTATCTTAATGTAAAAGAAAGCTACCTCTTCAGTTTTTTAAAAATATAAATTACCCCATTTCTTTCTTACAATAGCTGTCTGAGAGTTTATTATTATCACATAAGAATTTACAGCTGGGGAAACATCTTTTACAAAAGAATATTTGTAATCTGAACCCATCACCCAATACTCTACAATAGCAATTACAAAGGATTATTGACCATTGCTTTCTGGTTGCTAATAACTTAAAATCATTATATTCTCATGATTTTTTAATAATTAAGCTCTTTTTATTTTATAATTGAGCCCTAGTGTTTATTTTGAAAGTTTCCTTTTATGGAGCATTTTTGTCTCTTGGCACTTTGCTTTCGAATTATAGTTCCTTTTTTCTTTTTTTTAAAAAGGTCTGTTTATATTCAAAGGGATTAAAAACACACTTCCACTTTTAGAGCAGATTTATCATCTACCCTTCAGGCTGTTCTTTAACATGGAGCTCTTAAGAATGAATATCTTAAGATATTCCCCAGATGTTTTAAACTTCAGCAAACTTGTGGTTTTCTTTATTGGAATCTCTGTTTGTAGTATTCAGAAGATGAAAGAAAACATCTCTTTAGTATCTAAACACTTTTCATATTGGTTTTAATATCTTTTGCTGCAAAGGCATGCATAAGATAAAACTTTTATACCGATAATTTTTCAAAATCCTTGTTCTTAAAAAATATCCAAACGAGAATTCCATTAACAGTAACGTAAAAAACAATATTGTATGGCTCTATGTGCATTTGAATCAACATTGTTACGTGGTTAGTATTGGTTTTGTATGACTTTAACATTCGGTTATGCAATAGATTTTATTTATAATTATTTAAAAAGGTAGAGATTGAGAATATTTTGCATCAGATGTTTCCCAGGATTTGGGGAAGTTTGAATTTAAAATTGTAAAGATGTCATTTAGTTTTTTTAGATGATAGCCAAATTGAACATTTTCTGCAAAATCAGCAAGTTTTCCTTCACAATTAATTGGTAACATTTATTAAATGTTTACTGTGTTCAAGGCACTGATAGTCCTCACAATCGAGTGGTAATGTTTTGGATTAATTGAAAGAGAAGTTTTAAATGGAAGAGTGAAATAGTACACTGCGTGTGCACACACACACTTTTTCTCATCTTGAACCTGTTGTAGAAGCAACTTAGAGCACCTTAATCTAATCTCAGTTGTTCAGAAATAATTTGATTTTGTTTTTTCTCTCTAGACGCCATAATGTCTAATTATTAACCTAAAATCTATGCCTTAATAAAGTTTTCATTAATAACAATGTTCTACATTCTTGTCTTTTTAAAAGTTCTTTTGCATTAATTTTTTTAATCTAGTGTCCTGTAGGTAGACAGAGGCAAAATTCAAATCAATGTCAAATTCTTTTTTAAAATATTTAAGAAAAACTTAATTTTGTTAAAATGTGTAGAGATTGGTAGTCTGCAGTTTCTTAAAAATTCAATAGCAGCAACCAGCAGCAAGAAGACTGTCACTTAATCCTTCCATAAGTCTTCTGTCCATTCATTCATTTATTTATCAAGTTTAAAAGAAAATGTTTTAATCAAGTTTTTCAGCATGTATGTATCCATTATCTGTTAGGCACTGTACTTAAATATCATATAATGCAAAAACAGATATGGTCTTTAATACCATGTTTTACAAATGATGAAACCTAATCTCAGGGGGATTTAAGTTACTTGTGCTATGTCAGATAATTGGATGAACATGAAATTAAAGCCAGGTCTGTCTGACACCAGAGCTTTTGCTTTAAACCATTAAGGAATGCTGCCTACCCTAATGACTTGCAATATGAAATCCTACTTTGATCCTGTTGATAACAAATTTGCCTTTAATGTCCTTTAGTAAGGAATTTAGCTATGCTAGATATTCCTTCCTTCTTGATATCTCACTGTCTCGAGGCTCTTTTTTTTTTTTTTTTTTTTTGCGAGGGGGGCAAGGGATAGGTGGTGTTTCTCTTCCTCTCTGTTGGTCCTTTTCCTTATATATAGTGATATTCCATCCAGTTTCACCCTCTGGGTTCTTCTTATATGTCTGGGCATAGATTTCTGTGAGTTTATACTACTTGGGCCTTCTGAACTTCTTGAGCCTGTAGGAGTGTGTGTCTTTAATCAAAATTACTAAAATTTTTCTGTGGTTGTCTTTATATCTTCTATTTCTTTGTTTCATCTTTTGATTTTTGCAGATGTGTCAAGAGCCCTACGACTCTGGAGTTCTCTTCTTGGCTCCTCTAGCCAGAGAACTGGGGCTTTATTTTCCCAGTTGTGCCACATCCATCCATGACTGATACCATGTCTGGGGCTAAGTAATAGGAAGATTCAGGGAGAATAGTTTAAATTTAAACTTATTCATGAATTCTTTTTTAAAAAAGTTTTTAATTCCAGTTAGTTAACATACAGTGTTATATTAGTTTTAGGTGTGCAATATAGTGATTCACCAATTCCATGATCTGGTGCTCATCAGAGGTACACTCCTTAATCCCTGTTACCTGTTTAGCCCATCCCCCCTTCCCTCTCTTCTCTATAATTAAGAGTCTGTTCCTTGATTTGTCTTTCTTTTTTCCCCTTTGCTTATTTGTTTTGTTTCTTAAGTTCCACATATGAGTGAAGGTGTAAGGTATTTGTCTTTCTCTGACTTATTTCACTTAACATATTCTCTCGCTCTGTCCATGTCATTGCAAAGGCAAGATTTCATTCTTTTTTATGACTATTATACATACACACATATTCCACATCTTCTTTATCCATTCATCAGTCTGTGGACACTTGGGCTTGTTTCCATGATTTGGATATTATGGAT
The DNA here is from genome assembly GCF_048418805.1 of Vulpes vulpes. Taxonomy (NCBI): domain Eukaryota; kingdom Metazoa; phylum Chordata; class Mammalia; order Carnivora; family Canidae; genus Vulpes; species Vulpes vulpes. The sequence continues at coordinate 84,343,379 of NC_132783.1, forward strand.
AATGCTGCTGTAAATATAGAGGTGCATGTATCACTTTGAATTAATGTTTTTGTGTACTTTGGGTAAATACCCAGTAGTGCAATTACTGGTTCATTTACTAGTTCTATTTTTAACTTTCTTGAGGAGCCTCCATACTGTTTTCCATGGTGCCTGCACCAGTTTGCATTTCCACCTACAGTGCAAGAAGGTTCCTTTTTCTCCACATCCTCGCCAACACCTGTTGTTTCTTGTGTTTTTTTATTTTAGCCATTCTGACAAGTGTGAGGTGATAGCTCATTGTAGGTTTGCTTTGCGTTTCCTGGCTGGTAAGTGATGATGAGCATATTTTCAGTTGCCTGTTGGCCATTTGTATATCTTCTTTGGAGAAATGTCTCTTCATATCTTGTGCCCATTTTTTAATTGGATTGTTTGTTTTTTGGATGTTGAATTTTATAAGTTCTTTATGTATTTTGGATACTAACCCTTTATCGCATATGCCATTTGCAAACATCTACCATACTGTAGGTTGCCTTTTAGTTTTGTTGGTTATTTCCTTTGCTGTGCAGAAGCTTTTTATTTTGATGAAGTACCAATAGTTTATTTTGCTTTTATTTCCTTTGCCTCAGGAGACATACCTAGAAAGAAGTTGCTACAACCAATGTCAAATAGACTCTGTTCTCTTCTAGGATTTTATGGTTTCAGGTCTTTAATCCATTTTGAATTTATTTTTATGTTTGGTGTAAGAAAGTGGTCCAGCTTCATTCTTTTGAATATTGCTGTCCAGTTTTCTCAACACCATTCGTTGAAGAGACTGTATTTTTCCCATTGGATATTCTTGCCTCCTTTGTCAAAGATCAGTTGACTATATAGTTGTGTGTTCATTTTGTGTTTTCTCTTTTGTTTCATTGATTTGTGTGTCTATTTTTTAAAAGATGTTTGTTTGTTTGTTTCTTTATTCATGAGAGGCATAGAGAAAGAGAGGTAGAGACATAGGCAGAGGGAGAAGCAGGCTCCATGCAGGGAGCCTGACTTGGGGCTCGATCCCGGGACTCCAGGATCATGCCCTGAGCTGAAGGCAGGCACTTAACCACTGAGCCACCCAAGCATCCTGATGTATGTCTATTTTTGTGCCAATACCATACTATCTTGATGACTACAGCTTTGTAATATAGCTTGATGTCCAGAATTGTTATGCCTCCAGCTTTGCTTTTCTTTTTCAAGATTGCTTGGCTATTCAAGATCTTTTGTGGTTCCATACAAATTTTAGAATTATTTGTTCTAGTTCTGGGAGAAATGCTGTTGGTATTTTGGTAGGTGTTGCATTAAATATTAAACTTATTCAATGAATTATTAAACTCAAATATCAAGTTAAGTTTTAGATGTGTACTTTATTTTCTTTATATAATTTTATTTATTTTTTTAAAAGGTTTATTTATTCATGAGACACAGAGAGAGAGATAGAGAAAGAGAGAGAGAGAGGCAGAGACACAGGCAGAGGGAGAAGCAGGCTCCATGCTGAGAGCCCTACAAGGGACTGGATCCCCGGTCTCCAGGATCAAGCCTTAGGCTGAAGGTGGCGCTAAACTGCTGAGCTACCGGGGTTGCCCTTTCTTTATATAATTTTAGTTTTCTGTTGCAATTCTCCATTCTTTTATCTAGTTATGTATTTTTTCCTTGTTTCCTTGAAAATATTAATCATAGTTATTTTGAAGTTCCTTTCTTTATTTCCAGTGTCTATATTATTTCTGAAACTTTTTCTCTGTTTCCTTTTTGTTTGTAGTCAAATTATTTTGCCTCTTTGCATAACCATCAGTATCTATAATTATTCTAAGAGCTGTAAATCTTAGAGATAACAGAGTGTTTACCCTTTTCTCTATGAGTCTGATATGGAGTGTTGAGAAGGCTGATTGCCTTAATAAAATCAAGGATTATGCTAGGTCAAAGTTGATTTTCAGTTTTGGTAGATTCAGTCAATCCTGTTTGCCTCTGTTTCAAGAACTTGACCCTCTTGGACTTTTATTAATTTTTTAATTTATTTTTTAATATTTTTTAATTCATTTATTCATGAGAGAGAGAAGCAGAAACATAGGCAGAGCAAGAAGCAGCCTCCCTATAGAGAGCTGATGTGGAACTTGATTCCAGGATCCCAGGATCACAGCCTGAGCCAAAGGCAGATGCTTAACCACTGGCCACGCAGGTGCCCTCCCCATCCTCCCACCCCCCACCCCCGCTTTGACTTTTAATTGAGGCTATTAGGTCTTTGTCTTGTCAGCTCTGAAACATGGCCCCAGAAGTGCTCTTGGAGATTTCCAACTTAATTCTTTATCCTTCAGCCTAATCCACTTGAAAATTCGGCAAATATCTCAAGTGGGAAACTGACCTTTCATTTTAGACCCTCAGTTTCCAATTTATCACTTTAGTACTAATTAAGTGGCTGAAATCCCTATCTTTTTTTTTTTTTTAACCTCCTTACCCTCCAGCCCCATCTCAGTGTTCTGTTAAATCCAAGGTCTGAATTTTCAGCTTCTAGATGTAAGCAGTATAGATGTGTCCTCTCCCATTCCCCAGGGTAAAAGTATCTGTGTTATCCTTAGATTTTATTCTCCATTCCTCCTAGGGATTTCATTTTTTGCCTCTTATGTTTTTGATCTTTCTCTGTTCCTGTCTTTGTTTTTTAAGCCCTGCCAGACTTGGAGAACCTTCTGCTTTTCAGGTGATTTTGGTTAGCCTTCTTAGCTTACCATTCAATTTCAGAATTCAGCAAATGTGTTATGGGACAAACCAACTGTGTGTTTGAGGTCCTTGAAATGTCAGATTTTGTCTCTCTAACCCTATGCTATTGACTATAAATTCAGGCAGGTTGGACGGACAATCATCTGCCAGTTCTAGGCTGCCCTCTGAACAGTTCTCACCTCCTTGGAAATGTATTTATTCGATCCTGTTCCCTCTGTAGCTTTCTGATACCTTTAATGATTTAAGATTTATATTTTATAATTTATATGATTTTTCTTGTTGTTGTCAGTAGGAATGCTGGCTGTGACCTGCTATATGCTATTCAGAATCAGAAGTTCCATATGTTATGTTTTGATAAGAGATTTAAGTGTGTGTTTCTGCTGAGTGATATATTTTAAAATTTGATAGAGAAAAATGATTAATTATTGTATGAATACTTTCTCATTGTATCTGTTACACATGTTTCTAGAATTTTTCTATGATCAGAGAAACTAAGGCCCCCTTTTAAACCATGGATTTTGTGATAGAAATAACAGCTGAACCAAACCAATAAAGGAGGGAAAAAATATAATTTGTGTTTTGGAACTGCTTGTGGACATATGGATGGCACTCTAGGTTTACCAGGAAGCTACATGCTTCATTTTGAGAACCGCTGTCCTGCACTATTTCTCTTTTTCTCATATGGCTTTTTCTGGTATGGTTTAAAACTGTCAAGCAGTTTTACTATTTAATGAAAATTGTAAATTGGTTTAGTGAAATTTTGTTGTGTTTTTATAATGAGTAGAAAATGAATATACATATGCATCTGAGTTTAGGAATAATTCATTTTATTGTAATTATCTATACTTAAATACAAAGTGCTTTTCAACAGTATATTTGATTATCTTACATGCAAAAAATCTTCAGTAATAAATGAAAAGAATTAAACCTTTAAACATTATAGAATGGAATAAATATCTAAGCAACACATGCTTAAAAGTGCATTCTTATCAAAGAAAATAAAATTAGAGGTTGGAGAAATACCTTTAAATTACAATTCATATGAACTAATAGCTTAACCTTAGTTTTGAATGACTGTTACTTTTCCATCTTTTAAAAATATGGTTAAATATAAACACATGTGGGAAATGTTCTTTTGGCTTTTATCAAACTGACATTTAAGCAAATTTTTTTCAACCTTACTAAACATTTGTGGTAAAAGATTTCAAAGCTTTGACTCTTACAATTTGCCTATGGATTTGCCCCCTCCCCTGCATTATTCTATTAACATTTGGTCTTAATAAGTATAATCTGTTTAGAATTACTGATTTTTTCATTTTATTATTTGTTTAGATGAGAAGTTTGGGAAAGAACTTCATCAAAATCCTACTTGGCAGTTACGAATGCTTTCTTAAGGAAATTAAATTTTTTGAGTTTTTCTATAAAGGTTTTATTTGTCTTATTTTACTTTCTCTGTGAGCTATTCAAAATTGTTGATGTTTGTTTCTGTGCTGTGATGATGTTAATACAATGTGAGATCTTTTTTATCTCCTGGTATATGCTGACTCCTTTTTTCCCACATTGTATTAACATCATCAAATATTTAATATTTCCGTATTTGATCATTTCAATTGATAACTTTTCTGGTGTATAGTACCAGGCTGAGGTGATACTGTATCTCAAAAGATTTGATATTAAACCTAGCCTCAGAAGACTAGTGGTGGGATGCCTGGGTGGCTCAGTGGTTGAGCATCTGCTTTGGCTCAGGGCGTGATCCTGGGGTCCTGGGATCGAGTCCCACATCAGGCTCCCTGCATGAAGCCTGCTTCTCCCTCTGCCTCTGTCTCTGCCTCTCTGTGTGTGTGTTTGTGTGTTTCTCATGAATAAATAAATAAAATCTTAAAAAAAATAAAATCTTAAAAAAAAAAGTGACAGGTAGTGGTTAGTCATAGCTTTGCCTGCCAGATGTTAGTGTTTGAAAGCTTCTCCTCTTCCTCGCATTTTAGTTTTTTCTCAAAGAGCAAAACAGATACATAGATAGCTATCATATATTAATTGTCAGAAATTATCAATTGTTTATAAAGTATTTAATAACATGTGATGTAAGAGTGAAAAGCATTGCTTAGAATTTAAATTCTCCTATTCATTATCAGAACAAGTATTAAAACTTCTTTAGGGGTATGTGGCATATTGCTTTTTGCTTTTTTCCGTAAGGTTAGTTCACAAGAAATTCTGAATTACATTCCAGTGACATTAATTTGTATTTAAATTTTTCTTTAATAAAAACACTGTCATTATAAAATGAATATAAGCACATGATTAAATTTTAGGAAATATAAAAAAGGAAAAAGGTTTATATAAAAAATACCATTGGCATGTTAATATATTTTCTTCTGGCCATTCTGTTAATAATTTCTAAAGAAAAATAATGAATGTTAAATACATCTCTGTTTTGATCATCTTTTTTCTTTTGATTTTTTTGTTCATTTATAGATATCTGAGCCTTAACCTTTCTTATGAGAATATTAAAATAACATTTCAAGATTGAATTAAATTATTAATACTAATATATGTAAAATATCTTAAAATATTTTTAAAAATATATAAGTAAATATATTAAAAATATGACCATTTTTCATATTGCTTAACATCTTTATATTTAAAATTTTTTATTTGTTCAGTTTTGCTTTTATATATTAAAGTTTTAAATACTTCTATATTCTATATATCAAATTTGTTTTTATTCTTTTCTGTTTCCATTATCTGGAAACTGTTGTCTAGAAGTTTGATAAGTACTGAATCCAGTTTTTCCTCTGGCATTTTATTTAAGTAACATTTCCTCGAAGTTTTTAAACATTATGAAAACTATATATTTTATTAATTTGGGTTTTACAAATAGACTACTAGTAGGAAATGGATCAGCTACTGTTCTTTCACTGTCAGTCGTTTGACTGACATGTTTGATATGCCCATTCCATTCAAACAAAGAGATTTAACCAAAAGGAGAAAGTAGGAATGAATTGATCAAGTACTAATGTTGCCAGATTTTATTCCCTATAGAAAAAAATCACAAATGGAGGAGCACCTGGGTCCCTCAGTTAATTAAGAATCTGACTCTTGGGGGCACCTGGGTGGCTCAGTCATTGGGCATCTTCCTTCTGCTTGGTTGAGGACCCTGTAGTCCCAGGATTGAGTCTTGTATTGGGCTCCCTGCTCAGTGGCGAGTCTGCTTCTCCCTCTCCCTCTGCACACTTCACCCCAGCTCATGTTCTGTCTTTTAAATCAATTAAAAAAAGAAAAAGAAAAGAATCTGATTCTTGATTTCGGCTTAGATCATGATTTCAGGGTTGAGTTCAAGTCCCCGTCAGGCTCTGCATTGGGTATGAAGCCTTCTTAAGATTCTCTCTCCCTCTCTCTCTCTGCCCCTCTCTTGCTCCTTCTCGTAAAAAAGATATATCACATAATGGAAATATGTTGAAGTTTCTCATAACATGTAAAGCTATTAAATAGTTTTTCATCCCTAAGCAACTTAGGAAGTACTTAGTTTTTCACACAGTTGCTTAGATTATTTACTTATCAAGTTATACTCCTAGTGTCAAAGCTCACTGGTATTTTAGCCTGAATTTTTGGTTTCATTCATTAAAGATACTCAGACCTTCTTTCCTCAGCATTTTCCATTGGCTACATTGATATTTTTGACCCAGACAAGATAGACCATTCACAGTCAAACAAAATTTTGTATCAGCTAGAAAATTGTACAGAGAAAATCAGGATGTAACTTACGTGCCCATTGCCTGCAAGAGATAAACAAAACAAAATAAAACAACAAATTTTGCCTCATTAAAATCATTTCCCTAAATAGAAATGTTTCTTGGTTTGTCAATATGTAGAAATTCCCTTTGCTCAGTACAGTTTTTCTTCTTTCTTGTATTTCCATTCTCAACACCATCCACCTGCTCATCCAAACTGGAAATCTCAGAATTGTCATCTCTCTACCACATCTTCCACTTCCAGCTATTTATCACATGTTATGTCTTAACCTCAGAATTGCTTCCTCACTTCAATAATTTCTCTCTAGTGCCTTAGCTCAACATCTGATCTTTGGTATGAACTATTTGAAAGGTGGCAATCTGCCTCCTTTTATTCTATGTTGTCTTCCAAACAGTGCTGTCGTCATTTTTAAAAACAAGTCTGCCTTTTACATTACTAGCAGATTTTAGTAATTCCTGCCTGCCTCCTGAATAATGTCTAAATTTATTAGCCTGGCAGAGAGAGTTACCTTTCTGTTGTCAGTTTTTACTACTTTGATTTTGGCCTATATTTTAGTCTGTGTTTAAATTGTTTCTCCGAATATGTCATGTTTTTGTTTTACCCTCAGTCTTGAATATTTTTTCTTCCTTATCTGTCAAACTCGGTTCAAATGTTAAATTTTCCCTGCCTTTTTCATTCAGGATCACCCACTTCTCTCTAAAAAGCTCTATGCTTTTTATTCAGCTTTGTTCTGTATGTAGTTCTTTTTAGATAATTTTATGGAAAATTATGTTCTTCCATTATAAAATGTAGATTAAAAAATGTGTTTGTTGCAAAGCAGTTTATATGCTTATTGCAAGGTCAAAATAAATGTGTACAAGATCCATAACTGCTCCAACTTCGGAAATAACCACTGTTAACACCTTGGTTGTACTTTTCCAGATCCTTTTTAATATATATATATAAACAATATATTAATTAATATATATTAAGTATGTATTAGATAATTAGATAATTGTAATATACACATGTATATTGTAATTTTATTGGATTATATTGTGTGTTTTGGTAACAATTTAAAAAATTTAACTGTTTAGTAGAAGTGCATATACACAGTAAAAATAAGGTGAAGAATTAAACACTTATGAGACTTGTAGCTTTGGGAAATGGACCTACCCTGCCTTTCACCAGTCTTGGTTAGAATTTATTAGGTCAGGGGTGCCGGGTGGCTCAATGGTTGAGCACCTGCCTTTGTCCTTGGGCGTGATCCTGGAGTTCCGGGATTGAGTCCTGCATCGGGCTCCCTGCATGGAGCCTGCTTCTTCCTCTGCTGTGTCTCTGCCCAACCCCCCCGTCTTTCCCTCTCTCTTTCTCTCATGAATAAATAAAATCTTAAAAAAAATTTATTAGGTCAAAATTTGGAATAAGACTGTTTGCCCACTTATACTATTACTACCCACTATGATCTGTGCATGTTATGGAGGTCCTCAGTTTCTGCACTAACGCAAGAAAAAGAAAAAAAAATTGTCATTGTTCACAAATGATGATTATGTGTGTATGGCAAAACAGGTCAATTATTGGAATTAATTAGAGATGTTAGCAACTTGGGTAGATAAAAATTGTTATATAAAGAATTATATTTCTGGGGCGGCTGTGTGGCACAGTTGGTTAAGCATCCACTCTTGGTTTCGGCTCAGGTCTGATCTCACGGTGGTGAGATTGAGCCCTTTGTTGGGTTCTGTGCTCACTGTGGAGTCGGCTTGGGTTTCTCTGTCCCTCTGCCCCACCACCTTGTGCACATATACTTGCTGGCTCTTTCTCAAATAAATAAATCTTAAAGAATTCTATTTCTAAATATCATCAACAAATACAAATTAGGCTTAAACAATATCACGGTTGTACTAAAACGCAGAAAATATGAAATAGTGACTAAGAAAAGATGTGCAAAATTTATGGCAAAAATTGTGAAACTGAGAAATATTAATGACCTAAATAAATATATTGTGATGTACACTGTGATCAAGCATTAGATAGTTTACTACTGGAAAGATTATTGCTTTATCATATATGTGAAAAAAAATTTTTAAGTAATCTTAGTCAAAATTTCTACAAATTGTGTTTTGGAAATTGACATCTTAGTTGTATTGCCTTCTTTATGCTTTTTATATATTTTAATTTTTCTACTGGTTGATTTTATGACTTTAATGTACTTAAAATCTCTTTTGAAAAGTTGATTATTAACATTTGAGATACTTATGGACTCTAACTGAAGGCCAGAAAGTTAGTAAACATTTTCTTTCATCTCACCCTTCTTCCATCTTCAGAATGTCAATGTTATATATAATGGTTTTACATTTTGTAAATGTCATTAATTGTTACATGCTTTATCTCAGCATAGATTCTAAAATTGAAAACCAAACAAAACCTTATTGCCAAATAACTAGTAACTAATATTTTCTGTATAGTAGCATGATTGGAAGAATTCATAGAATAGAAACTACAGGGATCCCTGGGTGGCACAGCGGTTTGGCGCCTGCCTTTGGCCCAGGGCGCGATCCTGGAGACCCAGGATCGAATCCCACGTCGGGCTCCTGGTGCATGGAGCCTGCTCCTCCCTCTGCCTGTGTCTCTGCCTCTCTCTCTCTCTCTGTATGACTATCATAAAAAAAAAAAAAAAAAAAGAATAGAAACTACAGTCCTTTATTAAAGTTTTTGCTACTGAAAGGAGAATTTTGGATGTAATATAATATAACGGGCCCTCTTTAAATTTCTTTTTGGATTCTTTTATTTACTTCCAAAGTCATACACAGTTCTCACCCTTCCTTTCTTCCTTCTTTCTTCCTTCCTTCCCTCCCCCTTTCTTTATTTTTTAACAACCCATGCTATCTTCTTTCTTATGTTTCTTTTTGGTTGTTACAACTCCAGCTTAGTAATTTTTCTCATATAAATGCTAGGCAAAACAACACCTACATGTGAAGCTTATATTTTCCCATATGAGTTAGTAATCTGAGTGGATATTGAATTCTATTTGGAGAATCTTTTTTTTCTTCTAGCATAGAATATAATTTTTTTTTTTTAAGTATCCTATATTCTTTAAGAAGTCTGGTGTGTTCTGATGCTTACTCCTTTTCAGGTAATCTTTTATTTTTCATTCTAGAAGGTCTTAAAGTTTTCTCTTAATATGGAGAGTTCTGGAATTGAACAAGGTATTGTTCAAGTATAGATCTTAGTCCCCTCCCTAATAGAATTGCTTCATATTTGGACAAATCTGACAATTATATTTTTTTATCTCTTTTGAAAACTTTTTTTTTTTTTTTTGAAAACTTTTTCTAATATTTCCTTCTTATTCTTCATTATCTCTAGTCTCCCCCTCATTCTTCTTGAATGGATCTTGGGCCACCTAATCTATTCTCTGTGCCTCTTAATTTTTCTTCCATATTTTTCATCTCATTTCCTACTGATTTTGGGGTATTTTCCTGGGTGTTTTCAGCTTTCTTACCTTCATATTATTTTTTTATCCATGTCCATTTTTATTGCTTATATCATTGATTCATCTATTGATATTTATAAAAATATTTAAGTTTTGTTTTTCCAAATAAGGTTACATTCACTGATTCTGGGAGGACATATCTTTTTGGGGGTCATGACCTATTTGTAATTCAACCCATTATAAATATGATCCAAAATCTTTGGAAGAATTGGTTTTTGAAAGTGGTGGTACTTCAAACGAACCTTGTATTTGATCACTGTATGTTTACTTTACCCATTTACTCTCCTTTTCTCCTCTAATCTCTAACATCACTCTTAACTGATATCTAGTTTAGAAAGTAAGTAGAAGAGAACTTCCCTTGAAGTGCTGCAACTAACCACCTCTGCACCTGTGGCTATATACTTTGTCTTCTTTTTGTTTTTACATTAGTATTATTAGTGGTATACAAATACTGCTGTCAAAGTTCTGGGAGGTTTGTTAATTATGTTTTTTGGCATCTTAAGAGTTTTATAGATAGAATCACAAGGCGTTTGGAGGTATGGGAGTGGGTATAACTCCATGTTTCCTATCTCTAATGTAACCATATCTGTATTTGTCTTTTATTTTGAGGTTCTGTGGAATGTTTCATTTTAGTGAAAGGATCTACTTCTACACTTACAGTTTTTAAAGGTTTAAAAATACGTTTCAAGACTCAAACATTCCTTTAATATTATACTCCTATCCCAATCTCATATTATACTCCTATCCCAATCTCTTTCTTTTTTGACTGACCTGTATCACTTGCTGTCTACATTGCATATATTTTGTTATTCAATAATTTGATGTTTTCTCATTTTCTCTATTTTCTCATGTGTATTCATCCTTTTGTCCCTCCAAGGCTTCTTAGTCCTTTGAAATTAAAATTATATACTTATGCCCCTTGGATTTCTCCCACAGACTCTAACATGCTAGAGATATGATATGAGTATTGACTTGATATCCAGGTTAATAAATGCCATCTATTTTGAGATTTATTCAGTGTCCATAGCCCTTTGGCTGGGTATGTGTATTAGCAGGGGTGTTCATGGATCATCTATGAAAAGCTTCATGTGTAGTGAATGCATGTATTTTCCTGGAGAGAAGTTCTATAGGTTTTATCACATGTCAGAGTAGCAAAGCATTAAATCACTTCTCTTTATTTTTATTTGGCAGATACAGAAATTATGTCGGCAAGCAGTTTGCCTAGAATTATACAACCCAGTGTAGTTTCCCAGTTTTTTAAACTATAAACTAATTGTCTTTATGATATCTAAAACTTTAAACTTATTAGAATATACACTTGTAAGAGTTCTAGAGATCAGCACTTAAAATGGGAAAATATGCATTGCTTATAATTTATAAATTTTTATTTTTACCTTTTTTTAGTTTAATGGTTAATAATGGACAGTTTATATATTTTAAATTTTTATAATTGTATATTTGTGGAAAAAATTTCATAAGTATGGAAATTCAGCAAAGTTGTTTTTCATACATATTTCAATTCATTCAACATAATCATGTAATTCAAAATATTTTACTAATTGCGATTTAATATACTTCTAATCAGAAAAATTAGATTGTGACAACTGAGAGATGCTAACTTTTTTCTACTGTGATTTCCTTGTAGGTTTGATGAACTTGTAAAAAAATTCAAAGTCGAATATCATGCTGGTGGCTCTACCCAGAATTCAATTAAAGTGGCACAGGTTGGTTAATTATTTTAAAAGTTATAAACAAATGGATTCAAAATGATTCTAGACTATATTTTATTGTTATAGAATGGTTTTTTTGGTTTTGAATAAGATTTTAGCAATCATTGCCCATCTAATTAACAAAATTATTTAAATTGTTCATTTGATTATTGGTGAGCTTGAACACCGTTTAATGTGTTTAATTATCAAATCTATTGTGTTTTTTTTTTATAATTTTTCAGGTGTTAATGACTTACAGGAATTCTTTATATTTTATGGATATTATTCCCTTTATCTGTTGAAAGTATTTCTTATTTGTTTTTTGTACTTTAACTCTGATTAGTTAAATTTTAACTTTAACAAACTTTAACCCAGATTACTGTGCTGGAGTTCTTAGTTTTAATTTTTTTTAGTTTTTATTTATTTAAAGGACATTCCTATAACAAGATACCACAGATTTTCTTGTGTCATATGCAGATATATAAGCATATCTTTTCTATACATATATACATACGTAAACATGTTTTATGTATGTGTAAATTCATATCTCTGTATATATACCCATATCTTTATTTTCCAGGGGATAATTGGATAAATTTATTTTGATATATGTTCTTCAAGTCAACAGCCTAATCTAATCTTGAATGAGACTGTGTACTTTTAATCACAAAGGACATAAAAAGCTTTATCTACCTCTGGTTCTTACCTCTGCGATTTGAAAACTAGCTCAAAATCCTACTCACTGCAGTTGTAGGTCATCTCTGATGGTCTTAGGTCATTTTGAGTTTTCATTGATTAATGTTTTCCTTTTGAATTTTAAGTAATTTTAAAGACTAGACAAGTGGAAAATTGACAAAAGTTGAACAATTTCTGATTTCTTTGAACTAAATCTTTGTTGATTTAGACATACAGTGTAATTATCCCACATACATTTTTTTTAAGATTTTATTTATTTAGTTCACGAGAGAGACAAAGACGCAGAGACATAGGCAGAGGGAGATTTAGGCTCCCTGTGGGGAGCTGGAATGCAGGACTTGATTGCAGGATCCCAGCATCACGACCTGAGCCAAAGGCACCCACTCAACCACTGAGCCACCCAGGCACCCTTCCCACATACTTCTAAAGCTCAGATTTCAGCATACTATTAAAATATTTTCAATTGTAAAAATTCATCTCCAAAGTAGTCTGGTCATTTGTGTGGAGTGGCCTGAGGAGAAGGTCTTTGTGTTTGTCAGTTGATTTGTATTGTTTTTGTAAAACCTCTTCCTGCTAGTCCTTTGTGAGCTCAGGTTAACAGAAAGAGGATAATTTATTTTTTTTTGTCCTTAGGTTATGTATTAATTGCTTGAGCTGCCATAACAAAATACCATAGGCTGTGTGGCTTAAACAATAGAAATTTATTTCTCACAGTTCTGGAGGCTAGAAGTCCAAGATCAGGGTGCCTGAATCAGGATTGATTTCTGGTAAGGACTTCTTCCTGTCTTAAAGATGGCTACCTTCTCACTTTGTCCTCACATAGGCTTTCTTCTGTGTCCACTCAGAAACAGATCTCTTGTATTTGTTTAACTTCTGGTAAGGACACCACTCCTATTGGATGAGGGCCCCACACATGGGACCTTATTTAACTTTAATTAAAGGTTCTGTCCAAAAACAGTTACATTGTGGTTTAGAGCTTCAATATATGCATTTTTGGGGAGAGGAGCAGTTCTGTCCCTAACAAATAATTCTTTTAAAGCTGCAATCTATCAAAGCACAACTTTCATAATATTTTATGAGCCTTGTAATAATGTATCCTCGTAATACTTTATTTGTTCCTAGGTTTAAAAAAGGAAATAAATGGAATTTAAAATTTGAGGCAATTCATCCAATATTTTTATTTTGTTACTAGTGGTAAATCTGAGGTTAAATCCAATCCTGATTGCCAGACTATTCATTTTCTTTTTCACCATATGCAAAGCAATTCACCTGACATATATTGCTCTGTATAAAGCTCTGTGCTACATGATAGACACATCAATAAACAAGAAATATTCCTTGTTTACAAAGTTTTGGGTTAGATTGGGAAATTTACCATTTCTTTTTTTCTTTAACCACTGTCCTAAATTTTCCTCTTCTGTTCTTCCTCTTTTTCTTTATTACTTATTAAATTCTTACTAAATGTCAGGTAGTGAGATGTTAGTTAGAAGTTAGTAACACACTCAGCCCATACTTTTGAAGCTTTCATTATAATGGAAATATATATGGGGACACAGTGGTGAGGTGCAGAGAGGGAATGGTAAACTATTAAGTACAATATAATTTTATAGGAGAAATCCTCTCTATCCCTAAAAGACAGATAAACCCATTTACAAGAACCAAAGTAAAAAGACATCGGTACTCACATATGAGATTTTTCCAGTTTCTAGAAACCTAAAGGTAAAACTGTCTTTCCAAGTATACCTCCAGTATAATATTCAGTTGCTAGTTGAATCACAACAATTCCCATTTCTCAGTAGGACTTTTATGTCAAGTTCTAGATTTTAGGGAGGTTTTTTTTTTTTTTTTTTTAAAGATTTTATTTATGTATTTGATAGAAAGGGATAGGGCACAAGTAAGGGGAACGGGAGCAGAAGAAGCAGGCTCCCCACTGAGCTGGGATCCTGATGTAGAACTCAATCCCAGAACCCTGGGACCATGACCTGAGCTGAAGGCAGACCCTTAACTAACAGCCAGCCAGGTGCCCTAGATTTTAGGAAGTTTTAAATTTGAACTAGGAAAACTAAAAGAGATACCCATGGATAGCAGTTTTTCTCTATGTAACTTGAACCCTTCCTCCCCTGGCATGAGATTGACTATTATCAGTCTATTTTGTGAGATTTTTTTCAAATTGTTGGTGGAACATCTCAGAGGCTGCCACAAGGAGGCACGGGTGATGCTTGATTTGTTCTAGATTTGTTGCTTTAAAAGTAGAGCTGTTCTGCTTTTTATTTTGTACATTAGATTTGATAAAAGATTTAATTCTTTTAAAAGTTATACTGCCCACTGTACTCATCAGGATGGCTACTGTCACATCAACATTTTTTTATGTTTATGTTGGCAAGAATATAGAGAACTTGAAACTCCATACACTGTTGGTGAGCATGTAGAATTATGTATACACTATGGAAATTGTATGCTTCCTCAGAAAAATTACAAGGAGAATTATCGTCTCATCTAACAGTTCCACTTCTGAGTATCCTATGGACTGAATGTTTGTGTCCCCTTCCAAATTTATATGTTGAAGCCCCAACTCCCAATGTAATGGTGTTTGGAGATGGAGCCTTTGAGAGGTTATTAGGGACTTAAATGACGACATGAGTTATTTAATCATGAAGAATTAGTTCCTTTATAAGAAGATACACCAGAGAATTTGCACTGCCCCTCCCTTCCACCACCACATGAGTATACAGTGGGATGGTGGCCATCTACATGCCAGGAAGAGAATCATCTCCAGGAACCAAATTGACTACTCCTGGGATCTTGGATTTCCTATCCTCCAAAACTGTGAGAAATAAATTTCTGTTGTTTACACCATCTAGTGTATAGTATTTCATTATGGCAGCCAGAGCAGACTAAGATTATGTACTCAAAAGAATTGAAAGAAAGGTCTTGAAGAGATAGTTGTATGCCTGTATTCATAGCAGCATTATTCACAGTAGCTAAAAGGAAAATATTGAGCTATTAGAAGGAAGGAAATTCTAACACATACTATAACGTGAATGAATCTTGGCATTATGCTTAGTGAAATAATCTAGTCACAAAAGGCTGACTACTGATGATTCTCCTTATATAAGATACCTTGGGTTGTCAGATTCATAGAGATGGAAAGTAGATTGCCAAGGGTGGTGTGAAAGAGGAATTATTGCTTAATGGTTATAGAGTTTCAGTTTTACAAGAAGAAAAGCTTCTAGAAATGGATAGTGGTAATGCTTCTTGAACAATGTGAATGCCACTGCACTGTGCACTTAACTGATTAAAGTTTGCATATGTCTATTTTACCTGAATTTAAAAAAAAAAGAAAATTTAAAAATAGATTCTAGGGGAACCTGGGTGGTTTAGTCGTCTAGTCCTGGGGGGCCTATTGCTCAGGTCATGATCCTGGAGTCCTGGGATTGAGCTCTGCATCGGGCTCCCTGCTTAGCAGGGAGTCTACTTCTCCCTGTTCTCTGCCCCTCACTCTGCTCATGCTCTCTCTCTCTTTCAAATAAATAAGTAAAAATCTTTTTAAAAAGTAAATTCTAGAAATGCTTCTGTAGACAATGATATCTGTGTGATTCAAGTGATGGATTTCATTTGCTTATTCAGCAATCAATGAGGCAACATAACAATTTAAGAGCATGGGCTTATTCTTGGGACCATGGGAATACGTAGGAATTGAGTTTGAAAAAAAAAAAAAAAAGAACTGTGTTTGAGTTCAAGCATTGTCATTCTAATGGCCTTGAAGCCACGAGAATTTATTCAGCTTTTCTGGGTCTTTCATCTGTGGGTTAAAGCTTATCTTGGATGTTGTAAGGATTAATGTGATAATATTTATAAAAATTATACTATTTTTTTAAAGGAAAGTTTGGAAACCACTAAAGTTGAAGGCCTTTTGTTTTTGTTTTTTTGCAATTTTCTAAATGTTCTTTATCTTAACTTAAATTTACCCAGTTATGAAAAAAAAAATTTACCCAGTTATGGATAGGACAACCAGAATTGTGGTTCTCATCTGCTTAAAAACAGTAATTTCAGTCTAGCCCTTGACTGAACGTCTTGTTTTGCTTTTCATTTCCCCTAATATTTTGAGACTACTTTTCCTTTCCATCTGACTGATGATCCAACTACATAATTGCCAAATTATAACTTATGTCTAGGATAACCACATAGTTTTAAAAAATAGTACATTAGAAGTACTTCCCTTCAGAAGGTCAATTTCTCAGACTTTCCTTGGTAGTCAGTAATAGGAAGAACTGATTCATTTGTACACAAAGCACATATTTATTGAGTTTCTGCTATGTGCTAGTCATTGTGCCAGGTAGTAGTTGGTAACTTAAGCTCTCTTGTCTAAATTTTAAGAAAACTATGAAAAAATAGTTAGAACTTTAGAGTGAACAATCCCAATATAGTCCTAATTGTATCTAATTTTTTTTTAAGATTTTATTTGTTTATTCATGAGAGACACACGGGGGCGGGGGAGGGACACAGGCAGAAGGAGAAGCAGGCTCCATGCAGGGAGCCTGATGCGGGACTTGATCCCAGGTCTCCAGGATCAGGCCCTGGGCTGAAGGCAGTGCTAAACCACTAGGACATCGGGGCTGCTCAGTTGTATCTAATTCTGATACAGTTTTGTTCAGTGAGGACATTGAGGTTGAGCTTACAGCTGTCTAAAAAGTCTAGGGAAATACAATAGAAAGGGGTTGAAAGGGATAGCCCACCAGGGAAAGTACTGAGTTTTGTTTTGTGTTTAGTGCGTTTGATTGTTTGGTTCAGGGCTTTTCTTATCCATTTGAGTTCTCCTTCACTCCATACAGGTTTGCATTTTTCTATCACTCTATATTATTAAAGAAGCACATATTGGACAGCAAGTAACAACCCAGTAGAGCTACACTAACTAACTGTCTGCCAGATGCTATGAACTGGAGATCTGAAATAGAATGAGATCTATTCTAAGGAAAAAAAATTCAATGATCGTCTAACTTTTCATAGACTGCTTAATTCTGCATGTTTCTTGATGGTATATACCATGTGAAATATGTATTTTCTGTATCTCTGTGTGTTTATGTAATATACATTTTGAAAATACTCAGTTTTTCTGTATACACAAGAAAAAACCAGGGGATGGAATTCATAAATAGTAAACTGGTACCATAAAAGTTTGAGCCAGAAGTCATCAACATTTTTAAAAGCATAGATAATAAATAATCCAGGAAATAGGCAAATCTGATGTGCTATATATAAGCAACAAATGAGCTTATAACCTGTAAGACTGCTAAGGATAGACTAAAGAAAAACTGTTGTAACAAATAAGAGTATTACTTATAGAAAGGGATAGAAAAACCATTTCATGATCATATACCAATGGGCTAATACTTGTATCATCCCAAATTGTCCACTCATCAGTGACAGTATGTTCTCATTCTGGCCTCCCACACACTACCCAGGAAAGGCAAATAAAACCTTAACTATTTAGCAGGTCATTTTTCAAGCGTTATCATCTTTGCTCTTGAGTTTCTCTCAGGGAACATATGCAGTGTGTATGTGTGATACTAAGCCCTGCTGTCTGTGGCACCCTTGCTTAAACTGTGACCCTCTTAAATATACGTACACCATCATCATCAGGGAAGGATGATGAGGTGAATGGACAGGTTATTTGAACATTCAGCTAGTGAGGTCCTTAACTTGTTTGCACCCTAATGTGTTACGCTGTGATTGTTAGTTTCTCCCACTGCTTCTTGCTGTTTGTTTATTTAAATGGATAAATGTGTACTATTAACATCTTAATTTGGTTGATAGGCCCTTTTTGTTCTCTGCCTTCTGGGATAGCTGGTGCGTTTATGTATTTGGAGACTACTAGTACTTCGAGGTAATTTCCCCACACAATAGTAGGTTTAAGTGGATTTCTCCTTGTTCCATGGTTTAATAATGCCTTACACGGTAGCTATGGAAAAATATGCAGAAATAGTGAAAGAGAGGATTACTTGCAAACATCCTCACTTCTATGAAAGAAGAACTAAAAGTCATACAGAAAGTAAAGGTTAACTTTCTAGAGTTCATTTTGTCAGATCTGACCAACAATCATACTTTGATACATAAAATAATGTGGAAATCGTGTCAACAAGAAAATGTTCCCATTACTTCTGTGATACTTTGATTTGTTAAATTTGTTTGTTCTTGAAGATTTTAACGTAACCACAGGCAACATAAAACAATGTTAAGATGTCCATATACAATTCTAGACTTCTCTCATCTGCATGTTTGACAGTGCAAATTTAAATTTTGGAAAATTTTATTCGGTGTAAACTTCTTTTTAATGAAAATTTTAAAATCTTCTCTGAAAAGAATTCTGAACCTCTTATATAGAACACTGCTAAAAGGTGGTATAATTTGCTTACCTGTGAAATTGATGCTTTCATAGTGAGCATTTTGGGACATTCTATTTTTCTCAATATGTACAAATGCATTTAATATGATTTTTGACCATAAAGGAATAGAAGGAGGTAGCCTCCTTGGACATGTGCCTTAAAAATGGCTATAATTGTTGTTGGACTTAGAAAAGATATCCTGCAGTAAAATATTTTTAAAGTGTGAGACAAGAATGTCCTGTCTAACCTAATTTGGCAATACATTTAGGATGAGAATAGGGGAAAGGATTATACTAAAACAAATTTATATGCCATTTCTTCAAAAGTGTTCAGTGGTATTTGAAGAAGTGATAAGGAGACTAGAAAAAAATTTACACAACAAACAAATGTCTCATTTTTGTATAATATGATTACTTTGTAACTCAAGGTAGAGGGAAAAAAAAATCACCCCACCACAAAAGGGCAGCCAAGTTAAATAAGACCTTCTCGATTTCTTTACTAAAACCGTAACTCATTTGGAATGCAACTTTGACAGCATAAATTGAAATTACTAGTGTCCTTCTGAAATCATGCTCATTTTACACATGGAAAGCATATATAAGTAATCTGTCAATACAAAACATGATTGATAAATAGTTGGAATACTAAAACAAGCATTTAGATTCAAAGGAGTTGGATATCTTGTGCAGTTTGAAACTAATTCTTATGTATCTAAATACCTGTCATTGCTATTAAGTACAGTCCTAAGCATTCTGTGCTCAGATGCTTTTATTGAGAGATATGTAGTTTGGTATCATCACAGGACTGACACCAAGAATTTGGACTTGATACAAGCAGAGTGGTCAAAATGAAATTTAAATTTAACCATATTCAGTTTTACCACACTAAAAAGAAGGCTGTCCTAATGGTTCTACCCAGTTCAGAAAAGTATTTTGGAAAGGAGATACAAAGAGTAAAACTATTCCATTTTCTGGAACAAAAAGAAACATGTTATTTTTTTCTAAATACTGGTAATATCTGTTTAATCCAACTGTCCTTACTCTTCTTTTTAAAAATTTTATGTTTATATATATTAAGAATATACAGTATGGCCTATAAAATTTAAATTCCGACAAAGAGTTAAAAAAAAAGGTAAAATAAGTTGCTGTATTTATTTTAACAGAAGAAACTAATTAGTATCATATTTTTTCATGCATATTATTTAATTAGTTCTTTTGATTATTACTAATTAGCACTATTAATTGTTCCTTTGTTTAAATAGTAGCACTTTTATAACAGAATAATACATACTTTCAAATAGGTATTTTATTGTTTTACTCAGGCCGCCATAACAATACCACAGACTGAGTGATTATCCAAGAGAAATTTATTTTCTCAGAGTTCTGGAACCTAGAAGTCCAAGATCAAGGTGTCAACAGCTTTGATTTCTTCTTTTTTAAAGATTTTATTTATTTGAAGAAGAGAGAGAGAGAGAGAACGCATGCTAGTGTGCCCTCCTACATACACACAGGAGCATGGGGAGGGGGAGAAGAGAAGGGAGGGGGAGAGAAAAATCCCAAACAGTCTCCACGCTGAACACGGAGGCCCAGCCCCACGTGCAGGGACCATCCCACAACCCCAAGATGATGACCTGGGCAGAAACCAGGAGTCTGTCACTCAACTGACTGAACCACCCAGCTGTCCCAGTTTTGATTTCTTCTGAATCCTCTCTCCTGTTGCTATCTCTTTGCATAATTATCACTCTGCACACCTCTGGGTCTCTCTATGTGTTTGTGTTTATTTTTATAAGGATAGTGGTCAAATTGGCTTAGGATCCACCATAAGGGCCTCATTTTAATTTACCACTATAAAGGCCCTATCTCTAAATAATGGTAGCATTCTTAAATTCCAATACTTAAGGCTTCAACATATGAATTTGGGTAGGACACAATTCAGAGCATGTCAAATACTCATTTGTATGTTTTTTTTTTATTTTTGCTAGTGTACCATTTTGATTTTCTTATTTACTTTTGTGTATGTATTTTAGTTATTTTCTTAGTGGTTACTTTGGAGATTGCAATTAACATACTAAACTTTTAACAGCCTAGTTTAAATAGTACCAACTTGGTGTCAATGCCATATAAACCTTCCTCTCCTCTGGCTTTCCATACTCCACCTTTATATTGTTATTCTCAGTAATTACCTCTTTATATATTGTGTGCCCATTAATATGGATTTATGATTATAGTTTTATTCATTTGCCTTTTAATTCCTACAGGAATAAAAAAGAAGTTGCAAACCAAAAGTGTGGTAATGCTGGCTTTTATATTTATCTGTGCAGTTACCTTTGCCAGTGTTCTTTCTTTTTTGTTATGTCTTCAGGTTACCATCTAGTGTCCTTTCATTTCAGTCTCAAGGACTAAAAGATCATTTTTGTAGGACAAGTCTTAGGGGATATCTTAATTTCTCCTTTATTCATAAAGGATAGTTTTGCTGGATATAGAATTGTTGGTTGACATTTCTTTAAGCAATTTATATATCATCTCACTACTTTCTGGCCCCCATGGTTACTGATGAAAAGTCAGCTTTTAATCTTATTGAAGACCCTTTATTTATGAAAATTCATTACTCTTTCTGGTTTTAAGATTCTTTGTCTTTAATAATTTGGTTGAGGTGTGGTATGAATCTCTTTGATTTTATCTTCCTTGGAGTTCTTTGGGCTTCTCGACATGTAAATTTATGTATTTCATCAAATTTGGAAAGTTTTAGGCCATCTTATTTTCAGGTATCTTTTTCTGTGCCTCTCTCTCCTTGGATTTCCATTATACATGTTTGTCTGCTTGATAATTGTTTTTTTGATGTTTCTATTGAATGAGTTTGGAACTGTCTACCAGTTTGTTCCATAATTATTTATTATATCATTATCTATATATTTTGGTATGTCCATTCTTGAGTTAGCATTCTAAAAGTTTGGTTACTCTACATGAAGGCCAGTGGCCTGTTGTATTTTTATTCCCACACCAGAGCTTTTGATTTTCTTAAACTTGGCCTGCTTAACTTACCTATTTTACCTTTTTGCAATCCTTATTTATGCTACTGTTGTGTACTCTCAAACGTTGGATTCTCACAGCAGCTTATGAGATAGACAAGACAGTGTGGTCTCCATTTTAATAGGGAAAGATTCTGATTAAATTAGACAAAAATGCCATGATGAGTAAGCAAAGCAGAATTAGATCAGGTGTTTTAACTGAAACTTCTGATTGCTCTCCTTAGTGAGGATTTTTCTCTCTTCCTTAGAAAACTTCAGTTCTGACTTGTGTATATGTTTGAAGTTTTAGTGTTTTCACATACCCTCTCCACTTCTGACAGCTTCAATTTAGGAAGAATTGGAGGTTGTCAGGGAAAATCAAGTGTCCATCATTTTAAATATAGTTCTGAAGAAATCTTTCATGCTTCTTAGGGACATCAGTTTTCCTTGATGTTTAGATACCTTTTTGATCTTTGAACATTTATGCCTTTTTCTGAATTATTGAATTTTTCAGAAGTCTGATGACCATCTACATGTGGTATTCTTATGTTGTTTCAAGTTATATAATTTCACTTGTTTTTATGTTTCCTGCAGATTGATTTACTGATTTTTCTAATGTTCTGTAGTTGTTAAAAGCTTGTCATTGTTTGTTCAGGGCATCTAATCAAATGTATTTGATATTTTATCCTTTGTTAACCATAAGTAGATCATCATTAGCATTGTTAAACAACAAAACTGAAATTGAGGTCTAATTGACTTTATTAAATGATTTGTGAATCAGGCAGCATCCCATCTCACAAGTAGAAGAAAGCTCTGTTGAGTTGCCAGAAAGGAACAGTTTTTAAAGGCTGAAAGGGAATGGAGAAAAGGAAATTATCAGGAAAGAATGTTGCCCTCCGAATGAAAGGGATCTATCAGTACGTTTCCTAGTGCTCATCAGGAAGTTCCATGTTGATTGGTTAAAAGGTTACATTTTGGGGGGTATTGAAATTGCAGTTAGATATAAAGTCTTGGTTTGCTGATGTGGGGCTCTTGACATAAGTGACTTCATTTTGGGCCTGTGCTTTTCTTTTTAGTAGAATAAATTATTACTTCTCCTTGTCATCCCCCAAAATGTTGGGGTTATGTGGATTTTATGACTCTCTATTAAATAATAAAGAATAACCTTTTTCTATTATTTTAGTAACTACCATCTTTGTAAATAAAACATATTTTCCTGTCATTTAAAGCAAAGATCTTTGAAATAAAGTAATGCTTCTTTCTTTGCTGTACTCTAAATCATTTTATAGAAGCTACTATAAATATATATGTATATATTCCTTACCCCATCTCCATTTGTCTTTAAGTAGTAGAGATGACACTATGCCTCTAATTACAGGTTTTCCTATAATCGTGTATATAAAACCATCAGCAGTGGATCTGAATTTTTTTCTTCAGATAACATTAAACATTTAGCTTGGATTCTTCTTGAATTCTTAGATCCTTAGTCTTTTTTGAAGTCCTAACCTGGTTCTCTGATCATCAGCTTCCTGGTTTTCCAATTTCTCAGGTCTTTCGTAGGTAGATAAGTCTCCATATTTATATTTAGTTACTATTGAAATTTTAACCACATTTTTAATTAAGTTTTGAGAGAACTATATACCTGTATGTTTATATTTTATACGTGATTTCACCTGGAGGATAGGGGAAGTGCTTTGTTTTTTTCTTTGATGCAAACATGTAATGAACCAGTTTTCAGAATTGTTTTTTAAAGCTTTCCCAAACTATGTACATTGAGTTCCTAAAAACTTTTTTTAAAAAAGTTTCAAGAATTGCGTTTGAATGAGTAGAAACATGTTGAACCAAAAATTATAAAGCTGGTATTTCAAGAACGATGTAGCATTTCCAATGAGTCATAGTATTTAGAAATTAAAATTGATGAAAATCAAGAGCTTCATATTTGTTTTCTTTTAAAAAAAAGTTATTTGTATGGCTTTTCTGTATTAATATATATTTCCAATTATCTCTTTTTTTGTGTGACCTATTTTACCTGAAAAAAAGATTAAAAGGATTTTTATTAGATATACTTCTGGGAATCTGGGAGCAGTCCAGACTGCTTACATTTAAAAAGAAGAAATGATATTGGAGTGATCAAAGAGAATTCTCCATTCTAATGTCTTACACCTGGAACAGTTATAGAAACGTCACTAGCACAACTGTATTTATAAATATCAGAGCAGGATGTAGCAGATGGTGATGCAACACAGAGGCTTGTCAAACCTTATGTCATTAAAAAGGAGGATCTTCTTGGTGCCAATTTTAAGATTAATGAATAATTTTAAGTAAATTTGGGTCTTACAAAATAAAGTTGACTATTTGAAGTGATTTCTTTTTGCAGTTGAAAAAAATTTAAATATGAATACGTCCTTTCTTTGGTAATCTTTTCTCTTTGTTGGATTAGTTTGTGAGAGACTTCAGTAGCTAAAATAAGGTGAAAACAGTATTTTGTTTTCCTAAGTGATATTTTGATGGATTTATGACATTTTGAAATTTATGTCAGATTTTTAGTTTTTTTAAAATTTATTTTTAATTTTAATTATTAATTTTTTATTTATCCAAAATCTATTTATTGAGAGTTTCCCACTCATCTCGATTTGGGTACTTTTAGTGTTGCTTTCATCAGAGGAGCATCCTTTTGTAAGCCTTGCTTTTCCTCCTGTACACTGACTGATGACAGTGGAATAGCCAACACACAAAACTACCATTTGTGCATGGCTATAGACGGTAGTGATTTTGTATACTTGGGTACTTCATGTCCATGAAGTAGGAGTTGGGGGCTCAATCCACACTTATTCTTGTGCTTCCTCTTCTCCATTTTCCAGGGAAGGGTGGAGAAGGTCCTTTGTGAAGGGCATGTTCTTGTGGGGAGATCATCACCATAAGAGAGGCTGTCAGGTTTATTAATGTAAAGCAAAATTCATATATCTTCTCCTTCCTTCTCTTTCTTCCTTACGTCCTTAATCCTTCCCTTTCCTCTTTATTCTTCCTTCTTTTTTTCCTTTATTTTTTTTTGTTCCTTAAACTATTTTATACCTTATATTAAGATTACAACTATAAACCTTATAAATTTCATTCAGTGTGGTGCATTATTCTTTTGTATGACATTAAACTTGGGTACAATTTGAGATTTTGTTTTCCTGCCTAAGAGGAAAACAGAAAGACTTCTGTAAGAAATAATAAAAGTGATAGTTTCTAATTTCATCTAAAACTCTTGCCTTGGTTCCATTCCTTTTCATTCAGTTTTGGAATTAGAATACAGAAACTTTAAATATCTTATGTATAATGTTTGAGCTGAAAAATAAAGTTAGACCTCTTTGGGAAGAGAAAAGTCTCATTTGTTTAGTTGGTTGGACAATGAGGATGGTCTTTGCCAATTAAATTATATAGTTGTACTGTCAAGCCACCCATTTTTTTAAAGAAAAGCTTTTCCAGAGTATTTCTGTGTTCTTTGGTACTTTTGTGGTTTTTTGTTTGTTTTTTTGTTGTTTTTTTAAAGATTTTATTTATTTATTCATAGACACAGAGAGAAAGAGGCAGAGACACAGGCAGAGGGAGAAGCAGGCTCCATGCAGGGAGCCTGATGTGGGACTCAATCCTGGGACCCCAGGATCATACCCCAGGCTGCAGGCGGCGCCAAACTGCTGCGCCACCGGGGCTGCCCTTGTTTTTTTTGATTTTTTGTTTTTTTTTTTTTAATTTTTATTCAGGAGAGAGAGAGGCAGAGGCACAGGCAGAGGCAGAGGCAGATGGAGAAGCAGGCTCTATGCAGGTACCTGATGTGGGACTCAATCCCAAACCCTGGGATCAAGCCCTGAGTCAAAGGCAGATGCTCAACCACTAGGCCGCCCAGGCGTCCCTCTTTGGTACTTTTGATGTTGAAATACTTGAGATAACAAAGTAAAACACCACATAGTCTAAATTTTAGCAAGGCATAGTGATTAGGGGTGTAGAGGATGTGCTGTGGAATTAAGCAAAGCTGGGCAAGCAAAAACTTGAGCAAGTCAGCTAACTTCTTAAGTTTCAGTTTCTTTTTTTGAAAAATAGGAATAATCACAGTGATTTTATAGCCTAATATTTTTAAAAGCATAAAGTTGTAGGATGCCTGGGTGGCTCAGCAGTTGAGTGTCTGGCTCAGGGTGTGATCCCAGAGTCCCAGGATCGAGTCCCACATTGGGCTCCCTGCATGGAGCCTACTTTTCTCTCTGCCTGTGTCTCTGCCTCTCTCTTTGTGTGTCTCTCATGAATAAATAAATAAAATCTTTAAAAAAAAAAAGAGTAAAGTCATAACTCTTATAGAAAATAGACACATCAACAATTTACTTAGTTCACAATTAGTGAACAGATAAGATATTGCAATTGATTTAAAAGAAAATTTAAAGTCCAGAGACATGTGTGGTTGATGAAATAAATCTAGAAGTATTACAAAACTGACTTTTTGATGGGGTGGCAGGTTTTAATTCTCTTTATAGTGTCAGATTTTATTTACTGATATAGACGACAATTATTGCTGTAAGTAAGTATAGACTTATAAAATAGCTTAAAGATGATAAAGGGTATAAATCCCATATAATCAGAAATCTAGAAAGCTGTGCTCTAAAAAAAAAATGCATAGGCTTCTGCAAATATCTACAATCATTTTGTCCATTTAAAAATCTTTCAAAGTTTTTTCTTTGATGGTACTTAACTCCATGTGGTGTGATGTTAGAATTAGATGATATAAACAACATACCTAGTTTGGTACTTACACATAATGAGAGCTTAATAAATTGTAGCTTTTTTTATGCAATAGACATTCCATTAATTGAATTAAACTTAATTTTAATTCCAGCAATTTGATGAGAATGTATTTTTTTTGATGAGAATGTATTTAAAGCAATAAAATATAAAATGAAAGGCACCCTACTGAATAGGAAGAATCATTTGCAAATCTGATAAGGGGTTATATGCAGAATACATAAAGAACTCATAAAACTCAATAGTAAAAATAAAAACAAGACAACAAATTTGATTTAAAAATGAGCAAAAGAGAGGGGTGCCTGGGTGACTCATTTTGTTTGTTTAGTGTCCGGCTCTTGATTTTGGCTCAGGTCATGATCTTGGGGTTGTAAGATCAAGTCTTGATCTTACAAGCAGGCTCCATGCTGGGCAAGTCTCTCTGACTCCCTCTACTTCTCTCCCCCACACCTCAAATTGCTCTGCTCGCTCTCTCTCGAAAAATAAAAATGAGCAGATTACAGGAGAAATTTTTTCAAAGAAGACATACAAATGGTCAGTAAATATATGAAAAGAGACTCAACAGCACAGATCATCAAGGAAATGCAAATCAAAACCACATATCACGTATCACCTCCCACCTCTTGAGTTGCTATTATTAAAAAGACTAGAAATAACAAGGGTTGGCAAGGATGTAGAAAAAAGGGAACTCTTGTGCACTGTTGGTGGGAATGTAAAACAGTGCCACCTCTATGAAAAACAGTATGGAGTTTCTTCAAAAAAAGAAAACAAAACAAAAAACTAGAATTACTATATGATCCAGCAATTCCACTTCTGGGTATTTATCCAAAGAAAATGAAAACACCAATTGAAAAAGTTATATATCCTTCATGTTCATTGCAGCATTATTTATAATAGCCAAGATATGGAAACAACCTAAGTGTCCACTGGGGGAGGAATGGATAAAAAAGGTGTGATGTATATGCATGTGCACACACATATTGAACAAAATGTTATTCAGCCATAAAACAAATGAAATGTTGCCATTTGTGACAATATGGATGGACCTTGAGGGCATTATGTAAAGTGAAGTAAGTCAGAGAAAGAGAAAGACAAATAGCATATGATCTTGCATGTGGAGTCTAAAACACACACATACACAAAACCAAGCTCATAAATACAGAGAACAGACTATTGGTTGCCTCAGACTAGGTTGGGGGAGTGGGTTAAGGGTATCAAAGGTACAAACCTAAAGACGGATATGTGTGTGTGTATATACAGGACATTGTGAAGTAGAGTGAAGAATTGGTCCAAGGAAACCTATCACTTTCTCCTCTTCTTTTTGAATCCGTCCCATGTAAAACATTTACAATTCAGTATATAGTGATACAATCCTTGCCCTCATTTTCATAGATTTTACCTGGTAGTAATTGCTGTTCATTCCATTATGGACTGGAATTTTCTTCTTTCTCAGAAGTCTCTGTGAGAAAATTAGCAGGCTTGAAATAAGGGAAAAGATTGGTTGGTTGGGTAGGTATTATCTGACCACTGAGAAACTCTGTTCCTTAATAAATAGAGGCGGGTTGCAGATGGTGTAGATAGTTAATAAAACGTTGCCATTCAAAAAACAGAACTTTGGGGACGTCTTGGTGGCTCAGCAGTTGAGCGTCTGCTTTTGGCTCATCCCAGGATTGAGTTCCACATCGGGCTCTTTGCGTGGAGCCTGCTTCTCCCTCTGCCTGTGTCTCTGCCTCTCTCTCTCTCTGCCATAAATAAATAAATTATATCTTTAAAATAAAGTAATTATAGTATTTAGAAATGATTTAACAAGTTGTAATAGAAAACTGAAAATATTGAGAATTTGGAAATTAAAGATTTGGTAGAATAAACTTAGATTTGGTTTTATAAAAACAATATAGTTCATTTCTTTGTGAAGATGAGATACCACTTACGCAAATAAGAATTACACTTGTATGTTTTATTAAAAAGATCAGATTACTTTTCACTTACATTAAAAATAGTAATTATTCATATTTATTGGCCAGCAGGGTTTTGTGCTTTATGTAATAGTTCGCACCTATTCTGTATTAAAAATCAAAGGAAATGTTCTTAAGGTAGATAACGTAACTAACATAGGAAAATAATATTTGAAATTAGAGTTATTTAAAAGTACTGGGGAACTTAAAAGTAGCATCTCCATGAAGCATTTATGTAAATGTGTCATGTTGACTTAAATGATGAAAAATTTTAAAACTTTAAATATGTAGAGCACTTCTTTAAATTATTTAAAATGGGTCATTTTCCGTTCCCAAAATTTACAGATTTAATCCTACCTTGAGGAAAATTTTACTAAACGTGAAAGATCATAGTCACTGATAGTGTAGTTAGTGTTGCAGTTTTTTTAAAGCAAGAACTGACCATTCTTAACCATCTCCTTTATGTACCTCAGAGATGAATCTTAATTTTGTAGCCACATTGGCTAAAAGTTATGTACAGAACTTGGGACACGTACAAAGTTTCTGACTTGATAGGGCTTATATTTTTGGAGAGACTGTGGTAGGTAGGGAAGCAGGTTCTGCTGTTGGGCACCTTTACAGGTAATTAAACCTGGCATCTTAGAAGTTGTGGCAGATTTACACTTTAACGTTACACACCTGCAGATAAGTAGGATTCCTTAAATTTTTTAAATTGGTTTTGTTAAACTTATGCTAGAAAATTGAAAAGTAAAGAAAGGAAAAAATGACCAATAACCTCTTCTTTTGTTTTCTTCCAGTTGTATGTAAGTCAGTCTATGTGTTTATTAATAGTTCTACAATTTTATATTTGTTTGGGGGGGAAAACATTTTGCTTTGTTTTTTGAGGTAAATTTAGTTTGTACATGTAGTTTTACAGAGCCACCAAAACACAGTCTCAGGGAAAATAATGTAAAAATAGTATTCCAACTAAAAGAAAATAGACTAAGAACAATATATTTCTTGACTTACGTGCTTAGTTCTGGGAGACTTATAATTAAAATATATGGGATCCCTGGGTGGCGCAGTGGTTTAGCGCCTGCCTTTGGCCCAGGGCGCGATCCTGGAGACCTGGGATTGAATCCCACGTCGGGCTCCCGGTGCATGGAGCCTGCTTCTCCCTCTGCCTGTGTCTCTGCCTCTCTCTCTCTCTCTCTCTGTGACTATCATAAATAAATAAAAATTAAAAAAAAAAATAAATAAAATATATGACAGACTTCTTACTGTGTGTGATCTTGGGCACATTATATAGCCTTCCTATGCTTTACTTTGCTCATTTGTACACTGTAAAATGTACATTATACATTTGGGGTGTGTGAGTGAAGTATAAAATAAAGGAATGAATAGTAGGTAATGTGCTTGCACAAAAAACTTTGTTATGATAGGTGTTATTAGGTTTCAGTGTCAACCACATTATCAAAGATTATGTGACCTAATTCCTCAATATTTTCACAAAATATTTCTGTGAAGTAGGTGGTGCACATTGATAAATTGTATGGACAAAGTTGGTTTCAAAAGAGTCCTGTATTCATATTTCAGACACTTTTATTTTTAGTTATATATTTATTAAATTACTGATCTGCCTACTGTAGCTTTAAAAAAAATTTTTTTTATTGGAGTTCAATTTGCCAACATTTAGCCCTACTGGAACTTCTTAGAAGCACATATTATGGGTTGA